>NC_060125.1:423106568-424356568 GCF_021461395.2 Schistocerca americana
TTGTTTGAATTATTCTGCGCAACTTCGTTTCTTAGGTATGATTCAAACCAGCCGTGTCTGAAGCCATCGAGTCCCTAAAACTCGGGTTTTTCTAAGATGGTAATTTGATGTATACAATCAAAAGCCGTGAAAGATCACAAAAATACAAAGTGGCGATATTTCATTATTTAAGGCTCGTAAAACTTGATCACTGAATGTATAGATTGCATTCTTAGTCGAGCAACGCTTCTGGAATTCAGACCGTTGTACGCTAAGTGAATCGTTTGTGCTTAGGTGTGTGCCTTCTTCCCACGCGCCATTCACGATTAGAACAGAGAAAGGAATAAAAGACAGTGGTATCAAAATACCCACCACCACAAACCATCAGGAGGCGTAGGGAACACAGATGTAGATTTTGATAGAGTTAGACAACATTGAGAAATCATTCCTCCTGGAAGTCAAATCTGCGTTTCATGATCATCAGCCATTTGACATGAACTGTGGGATAAAGGCGTTACAGTGTTACGTTGTATGCATCCATCTTGCTCTTGCCTTTTTTCTAACGTTATTTGCCATTCTGGTATCAGATTGTCATCTCCGGCTTTTCTTGTCTCCCTTAATTCATCAAATATGGTCCTTTTTCCATATATTACCAATTCGCTGGGCTACATTTCATTCCCATCTCTATTTCGTTTTCAGTGCGGTTATAATGATGCCTTTCATTCCATTCTGATCTCTATTTGTTTTCCTGTGTCTCCTATAAATTTGTAAACGCATATACCATACTTCGCTGAGTAACACTCAGTTTTTGAACGGATTGTGGAATGAGTTACAAGTTGCGGAATCATCATGATCCGTGACCGCTCAGTCACCACCCACAACTGTCGAAGATTGGACAGAACTGCGTAAAAGGCGCACCCTCACGATCCACTAGACAGCATCCCAGAAACGTTCAGTATTGTACAAGTGTCCACTGTATTGCGGAGTAGCTGTTGCGTGAACAAAAGGAAACCAGAATATTATTCCCACATATTCGTTCTTCGCGTCATAGGTACTACTAGTATAGCTTCCTACTGTGACAACCTTAAAATAAGCACAGCGTTTTGAAAATCAGTGCAAAGCTGAGGGAAAGACACAGGCCGTCATACCCGCAGATGAACATTGCTCGAAGTTTGTATATCTTCTACAGATTGTCTGGCACCACACGTCCAGATTACCGAATTAATCTCGTACATATGTATCCATTCATTAATATAAATTATCCCTGCTGTATTAAAACTTTATTATACAGTGCCTCGATATTTTGCAACTTATAAAGCGCTTCTTACTCGTATGATGATTGTCATTAAACCTTTATGGTACTTATCTATGAATAGTAACTCTTCCCACATTGACATATTTCCATTTGCATACATAGAAATAAAAATTATTCATCATTGCTGTTAATAATAAATAAATGTATAAAAGCAGGACAAATGCTCTTATTTTGAAGATACAGTAATGTTCTAGTGTGTGGAAAAAATCTGTGGTTAAGATCGCTAAAACTCTTTTTATTGATTGCTAGTTTCAGCTTACTGACGAGGCTTCTTCAGATCCAACACACAAAGCTGCATAAAAGTGGTGAACAATCGCACAATATGATGATTTTTCCTTCATGTGGAACCACAGTCATATAAAACTTACGGAAAAATATAACCGTCATTTGACTGTGTGATATACAAATGGCGATTATATTTTTCCGTAATAGCATAATACATTTTATCCTAAAACATCTATTTTACGATACATACTAACAAAAATTATTATTTAATTCCGTATGTATCAGCCACCAGGCATTACACATCGTCATTATCTGTTAAGCTGAATCGTTCTTGTTGTCATGTACAAACAGAAAATTTTTTATAGAGCTTAACAAAGACATACAAATTACATTTGGCAAGTGGTAAAAGCTATAATCTTATCTGAAGTAGGTCGTCATAGTTAAATCATGCATATGACAGGAAAAGGACGGGTGGGGGGGGGGGGGGGGGGGGCGGGATCATTGAAGGTAGATGGAGTTACTTTGAACTAACGACCCTTTTAGAACTTTTTGAACTGGATAGCTTGGACACAGTGATCCTTGAGTGGTAAGCAACTGGACGAGAGATTTACAAAATATTTATTAACATCAATTAAGGAACATAAATTGGTATTTAGAGCTTTCAACAGGATTGCTAGTATAATGATTTAAAATTCTGATTTGTTTCACTCAAATTAAAAAACAGTTAACCTTACTGATTGGCACCACTAAGCCACTTAGAACGTTCTTTAAAAAATAGCTAGCAAGGTTTCTTTAATTACGTCTAGGCAATAGCCAAACATGTTCTTTTTAAAAAAAAAATCGAGGTAATAACAACATACAATGATATGATGACCTAAAGCCAATGGATACAGTCTCAGATTTGCGAAGTGAGCACTCGCTGTATCGTCTCCAACAGTTATTAGTGCACGCGACTAGGTATAAGTATGCACTACAATGGTTTCACAACGCCTAACAGTCGCCCCTTTAAAATTTATTATTTAGCTGAGCCAAATCTGTGGACTACAAACATAGGTACTAGCCCCCTCAGTAAAGCGTAGGAAGTTTAAAGACAGTTTGCTTACGACGAATAAAATTTTTTACACCAAAATTTCATGAACACGAACACTAGTCCTTGGGAATTAACAACCTAAAATTTAAATCGCAAGTTGGGCAAGTTTTCCGTAAAGACCTTTTAAAATTACAAGACACATGATCAACACTGAACCAAGACAAATTACAACACACATTTTTATATATGAACTGTAAATGACATAAACTTCGGGTGCTAGCCCTCCTTGAAGTTTTCCCCAAAGCAGCCCAAACCTATGGCACAATGTGTTTATTCAAATTCCGGCACCAACCAATTTGAATACCGTAAGCGCTATTACGTAAGTAACAATAGTAAAGACGATTTCAGTTGAGATCACCAACCACATTGAGCAACACAACTGCCCGTTCCCTTAAAATTTAATGCCTAAATTGGTACTTTGAGTTTTTGTCATTAAAGAGAATGATCCTTCAGTTGGAGCTCAACTACCCAATTATGCAACACGACAAGTGCTTGTTCCTTTTAAAAATTTAACCACTTAAGTTTGAACATTACGCATTTGTCAACCAAGAGAACTTCGGAATCAAAATCATATTACCCATTCGGTTGCAAACTGTTTACCAGTGCGCTTTACTGTCAGCATAGAAATCGGCCGTCGGTAAGCACAAGCCATCAGCAGCTAATGTAAATCAAGCACCGCATTCAGGACGCTTCGTTGGTCACATATAGGGTTTTCCTGTTTCTATAACAGATAACAGAAGAAAACGTTAATCCACACTGGAACATGAAAGACGGCACCATTTCTCAAAGCACGAGCAAACAAAGTTTCCAATATGCAGTTAATATGGTGGATCAAAGAAGAACACAGTAGCAACTCAAAATACTCGTTGTGGACATTCAATGGAACACAAGCACCTACTGCACGCTTTCGCCGCTCTCCGGTGCATTAAAACAACTGCCGAATACCGAGGCGCGGCCACATCCACCGCTAGTGGTTCCGTAAAACCTCCTTACAGTGAACCTCTACCGTTGACGGCTCGCAGCTCACCCTTGAAGCGCACGGGCAGAGGGCTTTTTCTATGCTCGGAACGAATACGACCTCTGACTTTAGCCGCATCGATACAACTACACGGCTGACTGACAGGTCCAATCGATATGCACGTTAGCCATAGGTATCTCGAGTGCTCATATTGCCACACTTGTGTTTAAACGCCACGCTACACGAACAAGGAAGTAGCTGTAACACGGCTGTTAGGTAACTTGCCACATACGTAGTGTTAATGTTACACGAAAACACTAACTGCCAGATGGCACTCACTAACCAACGAAGTTTTGCGAAGGCGTGCCTCTACAGTAATACAAAGCATTGCAACGTGACGCACGCCCTACTAGGTTTACGTTATATAAAATATAAGTAAGTATGTAAAATTTCTACAATCTGTAGTAACTATATACCGAACATAAGTTGTACGTTAAGAAATACAAAACCAGAACAGACTAAAAAAAAATGGTTCAAATGGCTCTGAGCACGATGGGACTCAACTGCTGAGATCATTAGTCCCCTAGAACTTAGAACTAGTTAAACCTAACTAACCTAAGGACATCACAAACATCTATGCCCGAGGCAGGATTAGAACCTGCGACTGTAGCGGTCTTGCGGTTCCAGACGGCAGAGCCTTTAACCGCACGGCCACTTCGGCCGGCCACAGACTAAAAAAGAAGGCAAGTAATATGGTCACAACTGAAAACAGTATAATATTTTAAGATTGCTACAGTGACAACGATCAAAAAATTTTAAATCCATAATATTGAATAATAAAATCAGTAATACCGTAAACTGAAGTCTACATGCCAATTACGGTCAGCGTTATAAGTGGATTTAATTACAAACCTGAGTAGTATAACTGAGCCGTTAGATGTTACATTTAGGACTGTTACAAGGACAGAACTTCATAAATATAATCTTAGTACGTTTCACGTAGGTATAAGCTACTAATTATTTCATCAAACAACACCTCACGCGATACATGTCAAAACAGAAGTTAACTGATGAACAGTAAGCATTATTTCTGTGTATTTTGTAATACATGTTCGTGAAGTCAATTATCTACATCTACATATATACTCCGCTAGCCATCAAGCGGTGTGTGGCGGAGGGCACTATTCGCGCCAAAATCATATCCCCCCCTCCTCCCCCCTCTGTTCAACTCGCTGATCGCGCGAGGGAAAAACGACTGTCTGAACGCCTAAGTACGAGCTCTAATTTCCCTGTCTATGAATGGTGATCATTGCGCGATTTGAAAGTTGGTGGTGCTGTACATCCTCGGCGAAGATCGGATTTTGGAATTTAGTGAGCAGCCCCTTCCGTTTAGCGCGTCGTCTATTTGCAAGTGTGTCCCACCATCTTCCAGAGGACGTAGACATATGTTCAATCCAAATTAAGCTTAAGGTCTATGTGTTAGATAAACAATACATACATACCGAATAAGATAACAAAATTTTAGTGCTTCACATAAAAGAAAAAAAACACCTAAAGTTAAGTAATGTTGTAACTTGAAGTGGAGGAGGCAATTATAACCAGCATTATATGTGGTCGTAATTACGAAACCTAACAAACAAAACAAGGTTTTATAGAATGGAAGTTTTAATATAAAATGTGTTACGCTATTGCTCACCTCTTTAATGTAATTTTTTTTTTAAGCTGAAATAATTAATTTAATTTGTGGTAAGTTCTATGAGACCAAACTTCTGAGGTCACCGGTCCCTAAGCTTACACCCTACTTAATCTAACTTAAACTAACTTAGGCTAAGAACAACACACAAACCCATGCCCTAGGGAGGACTCTAACCTCCGACGGGGGCAGCCGTGCGAACCGTGCAAGACGCCCAAGACCGCGCGGCTACCCCGCGCAGCTGTAATCTGAAACTACTAATCAATAAAGGTGCTTTAGCGATCTGAAGATTTTTTTCCACACTTTTTAACATATCAAATAGGCTGTGTTCCGATTTGACAAGGTCAAATAAGAACGATGCAATGTTATACCATAGTAACTTGACACTTCCAGTTTCAGGCTGATGACGTACGCTGTCTGCAATTCTCACTCCATACATTTCGTACTCTATGGGTACTCTCACTCACTGTTGTTACAATTCTTCCTCAAACTCAGGTAGCTCAATTTAATTTCACAGTTTTTAAAAAGAGAAATTTCAGAACTCCTGATTCGGTGTTGGTTTTCGGCTTCTAAAATCAGTTCAAAGGAGAAAGTCTGGGCGTTAATTTCCTCGAAAGAGAACGGACAAGTGATGCACCTCTCCGTTGTTTCTCGCCATCTCTCTAATTACAGACAACACAGCTGGCGAGTGTAAATACGGGAGACCAAGTAGACTGCAGAGCAACGAGCGAAGCGCTCGAAGCACTAAAAATGCCGAGCGAGAACTGTAATGCTGAGTAATTTACCGTATTTCCTCCACAGCTGCGAATGAAAATTAATTCAGAGCTTAGCTTCGCAAGGACTTCTGTCTATGGCGAATTTGAAATCAACCTCGGTGTCACACTTCCTTACGAACATACACTGTTTAGTAACTGTTGGTAACCATTTCGCTCTCTGTCCAGCAACAAAGCCCAAGAATTTTGGTATCCAATTGTACAGCTGCAGTCATTCACACGCGGTCATCACAGTAATGAAAGCATGTTATCGACGTATTGTGTTTGTGAAGTGGCAACAGTGAAGAATCTGCGTGTTGCTACCCTTGTTCGTTAGCGTAGTGACGGAAGTTACGGTGTGCACTGGGCTCATAAATTTGTGATATGTTCGGCCTTGTAATTAGCTCTAAATTTTTTGAACGGTAGAGAGCTGGTTGGGGGAATGGTAAGGTACTGTGGCCACAAAATAAATAGTACTAGAACAGCAATTTATTAACAAAAAAATGAAACCGTTTACAATGATAAAATGAACAGTTAAATACAACCCTTGATACACGTGAGATTAAGCTGAAATTAAAAAACAATACAGGTCGCCCAACGTAAAGAGTCAAAATGAAATTATCAAATATTTCAAGTACTAAGCAGTTGTTCCAAAACTGTAAATCGTGCTACGACGTTGCTCGTTAGCAAATAATTCAAGGTCATCAGCTGACTATACTTAGCAACTGTACAAACAGCTTAAGGGCCAAGTGACAAGTGTCTTCCACGGCAGAGCCGAAATAATTTAGGTTTTGAAGCAGTGGTTAACAAAGAGCTGCAGGCCAATAATAATCCAATAATTATTTTTAGCAACTGCGTAAACGGCTTTACGCAAAATGAGAAATATCGAGCATGGCGAAGTTATTTTAAGTACTACTACTTTACATACGATTTTCATTGAGAAACACGATCCCTCGGCCATAAAGGCCAGTTTACCGGTAGCACCAACTAAATTTAAGAGGACAGAATTACATTAAAAGGAACCTTAATAGCATTTGCTACAGATACAGGGTAACAGAATTAACACCCTGCAACAACGTGACAAATTTACAATTGTTGAATAGCTTCAGGATTTAAATAAATTAGTAACCATTTTAGAGAGTTCTTGGCTTAAACACAGAGAGATTTACAGCGGAATGGTCGACCAAAAACATCGAGTTAAACATATACTTAAGATCAGAGGGTGTAAGATTTACTCAAACGGAATTTGAAATACATCAGTTGTATTAAGTCATACACACTTGACATATACAACACAAAAACAAGGCAAGTACTTGATTTCAAAGATTACAGGAAACTAAACAGTGGGAATAGTCGATCAAATATGCAATGGAATCAACTAAGCCCGATGGGCACAAATGGTAAATAAGCAAATGACTAGATAATTATTACACAGGGGACAGGTTTGGAATATAACAAATAACAAGTTACATGGATTTGGAACAATCAACTGGCCAGCTGTCTTACGAAAATAGATACCATCTGCACAGATGTATAAGAATTTCAAAGTCTAGTAAATGTCACCTCACTGATCAAAGGATACAATAAGGCCCTTGATAGATAATGCATTAAACAATGGCTAATCTGTCCTGTACACGCACAGACAAGCAGAATTAAACACTATTCCAGCTAAATGTAAAACATCATTCCATAAAACAAATTTGAGAAGCACTGAAAGCGTTAAACGGTATTCTAATTAAATACAGATCTCCAAGAAATTAAGCCAATTGGGCAAGAAATAAGAGCTGAACACTACTGTAATGAAATGCCAGACCATCAGCGAATTAGAAGGCTTTCATAAAATTCACGTTACTAGACAACACGTCAGGTAGGTAGTTAACAGTTCACTTTAACAGTAAGTACGTGAAACAGCACTTTAATAAAATACAAGGCACTACAGAGAAAGCTGGCAAGTACTGCGTCTTGAGCACACAAACTACACAGCCACACTGCTCAGTAATAAGGTGAGTAGACAACGAATCAAACTCTAATACAAATTTGCCACAAATCACCGAAATATGTCCAGACAACCGGACAGATAAGGTACAACCTAGAAACAAATCGAAATGAAAAATGGTTCAAATGGCTCTGAGCATTATGGGACTTCTGAGGTCATCAGTCCCCTAGAACTTAGAACTACCTAAACCTAACCAACCTAAGGACATCACACACATCCATGCCCGAGGCAGGATTCGAACCTGCGACCGTCGCGGTCGCGCAGCTTCAGACTGCAGCACCTAGAACTGCTCGGCCACCCTGGCCGGCTGCTGATTCCAAACGGCACACTTTGTTTTGTAACCAGTCTTCAAACGCGTATGATATGACCCACCACGATTTTCTCCTGTACCAATGTCGTCCTCTCAGAGTAGCACACACATAATGTTTTCCATTACTTGTCTCCTAATCTCTCTCTATCCCTAGAATATTTGACAGCTTTCGCTATCTCTAACACTACGAAATTATTATTACCTGGTGTCTTAATAGATACTGCGCCTTCTATGTCTACATCTACATGTACGTACATACTCAGCAAGCCATCACGCAGCGCATGGCGGAGGGTACCCTGTTCCACTGCTAATCATTCCCTTTCTTCTTCCACTTACAAATGGAACGAGGGAAAGACGACTGTCTGTATGTTTCTGTATGAACCTTCACTTCTTTTATCTTGTTTTCATGGTCCGTACGTAGTCGCAAATACCAGTTCTCTAAATTTTCTCAGTTGTATTTCGCGAAAAGAATGTCTTTTTCCCTGCAGGAATACCCATTTGAGTTCACAGCTCATTTCCGTAATACTCCCATTTTGATCGAACTTACCGGTAACAAATCTAGCAGCACGCCTCTGAATTTCTTCGATGCCTTAGGTGACCTCGTTCAGATTCCAAATTCGCGATCAGTACTCAAGAACAGTTGGACAAGTGTCTTCTGAACATGATTTCCTTTGTAGATGAGCCAAACTTTCCTAGAATACTTCCAATAAACAGCGGTCGACCATTTGCCATCCTTATAGCCTACCTTGCGTGTTCGTTCCACGCCACTTTGCAACGTCACGCCTTGATATTTAATACGGCTCTGTGGCTCGTGGTAAAGTGTCAGACTACAAATCCGAAGGTCTTGGATTAAATCCCCCGTTAGTCTTAGGATTTCTATCCGCCACTTATCACTTTTTTCACTTCTGGCAAGGTTTGTTGATGTGAAAAATGTCGAGCTGCGCCGTGCTTTCGAATTCACGCAAAACTGTAGGTCTGTCTATAACTGGTTGGATCAGTCAGTTCGAAGGTCGGAGGAAGGCAAGGGTACACCACCTCCTGTCTTTGGCTTGATGGCAGCTTTACTTTACTTATTCAATCGAGCTGACTCTGTCAAGCAGAACACCACGAAGACTGTATCCGAACATTATAAGATTATTTTTCTCACTCATCTGCATTAACCTACATTTTTCCACATTTGTCAGCATTTATCTCACCAAAAAAATCCTGTCCAAATCATCATCCAGTACTGACATTTTCCAGTAAACTACGGCGTCATCGACAAACAGTCTCAGATTGCTGCTCACCCCATCCATCAGATCGTTCACATATACAGGCAACAAGAGCTGCCCGTCACACTTCCTTGGGACACTCCTGACTATGCCTTTCTTTGTCTGTGTTGAAAAAACGGCAATGTACTGGTTGCTATAAGAAAGTCCTCTAGCCACTCACATATCTGTGACTCTATTCTTTACGCTTGGGCTTTCAATAACATTTTCCAGTGTGACATTCTGTCAGCCTGTTCGCGGAATTAAGAATCTGCCTGTTCTCATTAGCGTCTTTTTTTTTTTTTTTTTTTTTTACGGTTTCTGATGCACAGTCTCACTTCTCGTCTTAACACTTCACTTAATTTTCAGTCCTTCTGTAACACGACGTTCAAACACTCATACTATTTTCTGATTTTCCCACTTTTAAATAACGCTGCTTTACAGACGTACATTTTTCAGAAATATCTACCCAAAATTAAGGCATATGTTTGATACTAGTGGACTTGTTTTATTGGGAGGTTAAATTTATTCTCGCTGCTGAAGAGAGCGCGGTAGTTGTACTAGTGCACTACAGCGGACAGCGACACGATACCTGTTTAACGATAGAAAATGGCTCTAAGCACTATGGGTCTTAACATCTAGAACTTAGAACTACTTACACCTAACTAACCGAAGGACATCACACACATCCATGCCCGAGGCAGGATTGGAACCTGCGACCGTAACGGTCGCACGGTTCCAGTATGAAGCGCCTAGAGCCGCTCGGCCACACCGGCCGGCTTAACGATAGAAACATTAGGCTTTCAGATCTGTGAGTGATGAGTAGAGTAAAAAGGACAAATATTTAGCGCCTTTCGGTCTTTCTACTTCTCGAACAGCACTTGCAGGAAGTGTTACTCTTCTGCTTTCGTGTCAAGAAATTTGCTGGAGAAAGTCATCGTTTTGCAGTGGAAGCATATGGAGAATACTCCGTGTCAGAAACAACATGTAGAGACTGGTTTCGACGGTTGAGAGATAACATACTCAGGTGATAAAATGCGTCCTAGTAAGCGTGGTGTAGCATGAGCTGCTGCAATCGGGTGAAATGCTGAACGCTGAGTGCTACGAAGCACAGATACTCTATTTGAGGAGCGCACTTCGCAGTAGGCTCAGAGACATGACGAAGTCATTCTGCTTCGTGGCAGTGACAGACAACACGTAGCTTTTCTGAGCAAAACTTCACATCTTTGAACGCTCTCAGAAACTGGCACCATGAGTGGATCACCTAAAAAAAAACTTTTTTTTTTTAAATCGAGAAATCTATTTTCACCCGAAAAGTGGTTATAGCTACTGAAAGAGACTACTTTCAGTAAGTTATCTTATCCCACTCTATTTAATCAAACATGTTTTTTGTGCTCAATAAACAGCGAGAATTAATTCACGTACCCAATAGTTTACCTGAGCTACTCTGCGTTTTATATGCTCCTTCCTTCGTTTACCATATTTTGAGCATGTCGCTAATGTCATTTCGCCTCATCTTCAGTAATTTCCTGTTTCTTTTATTCGTTGTCAGTCCTACGCCGTGTGCGGCATCTTTTCATTTCATTTAATAGGTCCTCGCTTTCACAGAGGTTAGCAATGCCATTAGCGAATCTTGTCACTGATATACTTTCGCCCTGCACTTTAATCCCACCCCTAAGCCTCCTCTTTATTGTTCCTTCAACGTACGTTTCTCATAGTAGAGGAGAAAAACTGATCCTTTGCTTATTCCCTTTTTAATACAAGCATTTCTCTCTTAGTCATCCATTCGTATTGTTTTCTCTTGGTTCTTATACATATTTAATATCACCCGCTCTTCTCTGAAGCCTACGTCAATTTTCAGAGGCTTTCAGTCATACTGCAGCACTTCAACTGTTGAACAATTTTTTCTAGATCAACAGATATAATGTGTGTTTAATTTCTTTAAGTGTTGCTTCCATCATCTAGCGTAACGGAAGTACTGCTTCATTAAGCTTTCATAAGCCAAAGCTGGCTGTGAGAATAAATTGGAACACCCCCTTTACTTTTACTTTTTCCCATTGTGTTACTTTATCTGATCTGAAACGGCGTCTCCATATTCTATCTTGAACTTCCTGTTTAAGCCATTTAGGTAATGGTTAAAAATTATGTCTGGTGCGATAAATATATAATGATTCTAGGCAAAGTCTGCGATTCTTACACGTCGTATACGAAATAAGTGATTCTGATTGACACAGAATAGTACAAAGACCCTCGGAAACCTGAGCGAGGTATGGAAGTGGAGAGTAGCACTAAAAAACTTCGTCTGCGTACAAACAAACAGGGATCTTGCAATTTCATTGATTTAATCATTTGTCCGATTATCACGGTGAATACGTATTATTATTATTATTATTATTATTATTATTATACAAGGTCCAGAACAGGTGCAATTTTGTGTTTTTCCGAGGGTTACTATTTGTTTGTTCCGAAAATTATACATATAGTTCGTTCAAATTTACTTGTTTGAATACTAGAAAATATTGACGTTGCGTATATGTTTACTTTACGTTGCGTTGTACGAGAGCCATCCAGAAACTAACAGAAGTGTTGGTCTATCGCGGCAGTGGGCGGGGTTGCAGCAGCCATCATGGTGCCATAACGTTCCCATACTCGGTATGCATCCACGGTGGTAGTGTGGGGTCTGTGTCTCTGTTTCATGGCTTTCTGTGACATGTTAAAATGTGCGCTGCAATAGAAAAACCTGCCACTTGCGAGGTGCGTTCTGTGTTTAGGTTTTTATTGGTAAAAAACCTCTAACCAACTGAAGTATAACGCGACCTTTATGATTTGTACGGAAAAGGAATAACGAGTGAAAGCTTGGTGAGACAATGGTGGATTTAACTCTAAAATTGGTCAGTCCAGTGTTCACGATGACGACCGCTTTGGTAGGCCTAGCCATGTGGCAGGCGGACTGATGATGAAAATCAGCAACAAAATTCATGAAAATCGTCGTTTCACATTTGTGAAACTTTTGAAACATATTTCCCAAATTTCACGGAGTTTGGTGCACGAAGTTGTGCCGGAGAAGCTTTTTTTATGCTAGGTGGCTTCCTAAAATCATTAGATCACAGAAAACATAGACTGGCTGCAGCATTTACCTTCCTCGAAGATTACGAGAAAATGGTAACAAAGATAGTGATCGTATTGTAACTGGACTGGTCTTGGTTGTAAACTGTGAAACAAAAAGGCAGTCGATTGAACTAAGTCACAAATTCTCCCAGGAAACCAAGGAAGCGTTTGCAAACACTGTCAGCAAGAACAGTTACTGAGTTTTGGAACTCTAAGGGATTGATTGTGGAAGATAGTAGACCCTCTGGCCTCTTCATACACTTATTGCGGGCCATCAAACCAGTCTATCTTGAATTTCTAAAATACGAATTTGCATACATTCAAATTAATGTCATTTCGCTATTACATTACACTGTCATGTAAAGTAGTTAATCGTATTGAAATCCCTGGGCTAGCAGGACAGAGTGGATGCTGTTATATTTGTGGAAAGGGGTCAAAATAAGTTACTGTCAGTTGCACTCAACATATAAACTTTATTTCTTACAACACACTATCACACAAGCGAGAATCAAAAGCTCAAGGTATTAACGAAAGACCTCCTTTGATTTAATTTTGATCGGCTGAAGGTCACATCGAAACCCGAACAATCTCACGGCTTAAAGCCCAGACAAAGACATTTCTAACTTTTAATTTAAGCTGGAAAACTCGGCTGAAGGCCACATAAAAACTAGAAAATATTTCTTACAGCTTAAGGCCTAGACAAACTTTTTCAACTTTTGATTTGAAAAGGCTGAAAACTCGGCTGAAGGCCACATACCAAGTTGAAACAAATTTACGGCTTAAGGCCTAGGTACAAGGAATTTTCAATTTTAATTTTGAAACGCTGAAACTCGGCTGAAGGCCACATACCGAACAAGAATTTTTATTTTATTTTTTATATACAGCTTAAGGCCTACGAAGAAAAGCCTTGCAACCAACAAGATCAGTCCTGCTCCGCCCAACCAGCAAAACGATAACAAGATGTCAATAGCACAACGTTCTGGATACTGGTGCCCAATCCAGGCCAGGTCAGAATAAACGCCCAAAACTACCAACAGCACCTCAACCGTCGAACTGAGCCGGTGTGGCCGAGCGGTTCTGGGCGCTACAGTCTGGAACCGCGTGACCGCTACGGTCGCAGGTTCGAATCCTGCCTCGGGCATGGATGTGTGTGAAGTCCTTAGGTTGGTTAGGTTTAAGTAGTTCTAAGTTCTAGGGGACTGATGACCTCAGATGTTAAGTCCCATAGTGCTCAGAGCCATTTGAACCATTTTTTTTGTCGAACTGGACGGCGTGGTGAACAGCATAAACACGACGAGGAAACTATATTGCCTAAAACTACGTCAACGACCAGGGCAAGTCACCGGAATGTCAACGGCCACAAGGCAGAAGATACCACTGGTACACTTCATTAATGAAGGAATGAATTAAATTAAACACCACACAGGAAGACGGCTGCAATTCTAGCCGACTTCAATGCACACACGTTGTTGCTTGCGGGAATCTCTCAGAAAGCGACGACCAGGATCAAACGAAGAGATGTGATAGCAGTTGCGGCTTGGTAGTAGGTTAAGTGAGCATTCAACTTCAGTGTCCAAGACTTCGTAACGCTCGCAAGAAGCGCCTCACAACTCCAACTGCGCGTGCACGACGCCAGCGGCTCCGGCCTGACTACGCGCCACGGAGACTTCCTCGCTGCTTTGCCCCAACCGACCGACTGCCTCACACACGGAAACGGTCAAAGACCAAATACATGTAGCCCGATGAGACGACCGACCGTACGACCAACCCACGGCCGTTTCTGCTCCAGTCTCCTTTCGTCGGACAGTGTATGTGTGTCCCCAGCGGTCGGCAAGTACTGTCTGTCAGCACCTCACTGGCGCTTCATCCCGACGCTGCTGCGTGCCCGACTGCAGTCCTGGTCCGTCTCCAACTGACTTCCAGACACACGACGACCCAGAAATACTATCGGTCGCTCCAGAGATGGCAGGATAGTGCACTTATCGATAAGCGCTGCTGCTGCCGCTCATGGGCAAATAAGGCAGAAGTTAGTGACGCCAATAAATGGAATAAGAAAACGAGGCGGTAGTACCATAAAAGAAGATGACAAACAATAAATGGCATGATCACGAGCCGCGCACGGCTCACGCATGTTATGTACCGGCATGTCCATGATCAGGAGTATCATGCACGTATATTGTAATTCTGTTCATTTCATGTAACAGATGAGCGGGAACTTTTGGGCTGTGAGGAGGCCAATTGTTCGCAATAGAAGTAGGTGGGAGGACATCCGGTCACTGGGTACTGCGGACGGAGTGTCGACTCTGCCTGGAGGCTTTCTCTTTTAACGCCCAGTCTCAAGGGCCAGAGAGACGGACGGTCGCTATTTTTACAATGGCTGGGGTAGTTTACTCGCGAAAGCCTTGTGTTTAGGGCAGGAACGCTCCAGCTCGACACCACGGCTGCGCTATTGGTTGGGACGTTTCGGAAAAGTGGTCTTCGAGCACCGCCGGATAGCAAAAACAGAACGACGCCACAAGTCGCATCCCAATTACCATATTCCGCTGGCACCCGTCGCCAGAAAACTTCCCGCACAAAGCCCTGTCAGAGGCTGTGTATGCTGCTCGACTGCTACGTAAGCACACGTTTGCAGTCACCAGCGAAAAACGGCGGGAAGGAATGGCATTGGCGCCTATGCTCACGGAGTACGGTAGCGGGGCTATGGACAAATTTCTTGTACGGCCATAATTGGCGAAAGCTTCGTTTATTGGCGACGATTGGCCGAGTTCTGGCACAAGGAGAGCGGTCGCTATCTGAGCGCGGGCCGGGATAGAATTTTGAGAGGAGCTGGTCCCTGGCCGCCGCAGGAGTCGGTGGCGTACTTTGCCGCTCGTGCTGCAGAGTAATTTTATTCTCAGTTTCACTTGTCCGGCCACGCGGACAAACACTTAGTTTTTTCGTGCTCAAGCCTCGCTCGGTCTCCAAGGCGGAGCACATCTGCATGCAGCGGAGCAAACCACGAGTAGCAGCCGTCTTGTGAGCCCGCCGCCTTGCGCCGTACTGCGGTAGTATACGCAGCTTCGTCCTTCAGGGTTTCAGATGATTTTCCAGCCTCCCAAAAGTCGAATTTACTTTTCTCAGCAGTTGCACTGGAGAACCTCTTCGCCTTCTTAGTTGATATCGTGGAACTGCAATCGAGTACCCACTTTTTTATTGATTTTATACATTTCACCTCTTCTCTTTGCTCCCCCTTCGGGAGTAGTAGAGAAGCACATGAGATTCCATCCAGTGTCGTTTGTACCAGGTTCTTGCAGACATCTTTATCAAGTAACGGCTCTTCACATGTTTAGTTTTTGTTAGTAAACATGGTTGTTCCTTGTACAAATTCATAATCAGTTTTGTGTTCCATTTAAGGAAAATAAATGTAATTGTCAATTTTTAGAACGGCATTTATCTGTTAACGGTCGTACTCACCAGTCTCCTTTCCCATTAGCATGTTTGGAGGAGAACTTTGGTCAGTTAATTTAATGAATAAAGTATACGAGAAGACCCCACGTAGCGTTTATATCAGGGCCGTTATAAGATTGCGTTACAAACCTTGTGCAGTTTCAGTATAAACCCACTTGGGTGTGATTTGCATAACATCGTGATTCTGCACCCTGACTTCCAAGCCAGTTAAGGGTCACACAATAGTAAATATGCGGCTAGTTTCCGGTTCTAGTTGACTTCCGCGAACACATTAATTCAGAGAGGAATTGCCACACACTGACAAGGTTAAGGCAGACGATACAGAACAAGCGTCGAAGAAAACTTAGCGCAAAAGTTGTGTTTTTTCATGACAACATTCGTCCACACACGACCAATCGTATCCGAAAGCTCGTACGGGGTTTTGGATCGGAGATGTTTGATCATCCACCATACGGCCCGGATTTGGCACCGAGCGACTACCATTTCTACCCAGCAATGGAAACATGGCTCGCTAAACGAAGCTTTGATACTGACGCCCGACTGCATGCCAGTATAAACCAGTGGTTTCAATCGGAGGCGACAGATTTCTACAGAGACAGTGCTGAAAAACTTGTGCTTCAGTCTGATAAGTACCTTAATTAGAATGGCGATTATGTAGAAAAACATCTTAAGAGTGTACCTTTGAAATGTATATAATACAATCCAGTTTTTCCATATTGTTAATTTTTTATTTCAGAACGACTCTCAATTTCTGGATAGCTCTCGTATATCAAGATTTGAATTCATAATTCTGGTTCATTCGTCGCTATGATATCGCTCAAATACCGGGTAGCTATAATAGAACTTTCGCTACTTGAGAGAGCCCGCAAAAAAAACATCTGGTGGGATGTTGGCTACCTCCCTCGTGTGTTACTGTGCCATCGATAATCTCTGTCTTTCAGGTAACCTCACAGCCAGAAACCATACGGATTTCAATGTGGTGTTCTTTGTGGTCACGCAGTCTGTTACAATCAGCTAATGATTCGGTTGTCTCCAAATGTGTAAGAGCCCTCACAAGCAATGTGAGGTGGTGCTCTGTCGTGCGTCAAAACAGCTGAGTCCAAAACACCTCTCTCCGATATAGCAGGGTCACGTGTTGCCAAAGCAGATAATAGTAACGTGTGCCTTTGGCGCTGCATGTCTTGTTCCTCTCAGTGCGAGTTCCAGCTACGTCATCCCGTCAGCACTGGCGCCTAATGGCAAGCCATGACACTAACACTACTAACACCGCATATCCTGCAGCGCACAGTGTGAACATCATTCCTATGAAGTTGGGTACCCCTACGGGAAATAGTTTTCCATCTACACAGGCTCAACTAGCGGAAGTTTAATTATAACCACCCTGCATGTTGTAGCACATCATTAATAAATATGAGTTGCCTTAATTTGGACTGGTAATTATTACACGGAATGGCCACAAGGACAAAAGAGGATATTAGTTTGCAAATTTTTCCGTACAATATGAGTTGCTGTGGTGTCCGCCCCCGCCCCCTCTCCCATCTCTCCTTCTGTCTCTTCCCCCCCCCCCCCTTTCTCCCTCTTTCTCTCTCTCTCTTTCTCACACACACACACACACACACACACACACACACGCACACACACATTCACACACACACACACACACACACACACACACACACACACACACAGATTGGCGCATATGATATGATGAAAGTAATAGCGAGAGAGGTGTAGTATATCTCCTCCTTTTATTCAGATCCTTTTGAACAGATTTTATTCTCTGTAGGTGACTGTCTTTGGATCAAATTGAAATGGTTCAAATGGCTCTGAGCACATCTGAGGTCATCAGTCCCCTAGAACTTAGAACTACTTAAACCTAACTAACCTAAGGACATCACACACTGCCATGCCCGAGGCAGGATTCGAACCTGCGACCGTAGCGGTCGCGCGGTTCCTTACTGAAGCGCCGAGAACCGCTCGACCACAGCGGCCGGCTTGGATCAAGTCCCACATAAAAATACATTTTATTAGTTAATTCCTGTGTCACCTACCATGTGGGACAAAGGATAGCATCAAATATTTAAACTTTTTATCGTCCCCTGTAGATGGGATTCTGGGAACGTATAACGTATTTTCGATTGATAAAATACAGATGACACGAAATATGTGTTTGAGTTACCTTATCTTTTGTTGTTTTATTTCATCCTGAGCATTTATAACGTTCGAGGATGCAGGCCTTTACAACTTTTTATATTTAAATGTTATTTCAGGTCATCTAATTAGCCTACTGAAACAAGATATGGCAGAATAGCGTGAGCTACGGCAGTTAATCGAAACATAAGTTGACCATTGAGGATATATTGTTATACGAGGCTGTAGGCTCCCATGTACTAAGGCTACACACACCGTTTTCAAATTTTTAATCTCTATATACCAAGAATAATAGTTTACAGCTTTATCTGGTAACAATGACCATAACACTGATATAAGTTACAGTAATAATATTTATGTAATAATTTTTTGACGTACATATTTAGAAAAACAGTTATGTAATCCTTTTATTTTTATAGTTTTCATACATTAAAAAACAACGTATAAAATTGTTTACATTGTATTTCGAAGACATAATCTTATGTTCTGTAAGACTGCTGTCATCTGCTGGCGCCTCGAAACACGTTGTATTCCTCTGCAGCCTGCAGTCAATTGTGTGGTTCGAGTCGTGTTGTTGGCTACATTAGTTTTTGTCGTATTTGTGTCTTGCTGTACAGTACATGAACCCTGGATACGTATCATGGTGTTTTACTTCCTTCTAAACGCACATTCACTTACGTGTTTGCTGTTATTGCGCTGTTTCTACGTACAGATGGTGTAGTACATTAACCACTTGGTAGCAATGCAGCCCTCTACTCGATAAGTGAAATGGTGGATATGATATTCTCCTATGGTTTAGCAAATGCCTCATAACAGTTTTCTATCGGATGTCAACAACGATAAAACGTGAAAACATTTTATACGAGTGTTATGTATTCTGTTTGTAACTGTTGTGCACTGTTCGCACAGCTATTCTGTTATTGTATGACGAGATACGGTGCCGCCGAATGTCGTCTCTATACGGTATATTTACTTTGAATTTGTAGGCACTTTATGTTGGTATGACGTTAGAATTTTCCATAATTGTGCATTTGTATACATTACAGTTGTGCCTAATCAATGTGAACAGCCGACGAAATGGACTGGCCCTGTAATTTTTTTGCTATATAAATGATCTGAAGATGGCGATTTAATTTCGCTGAAATTAGTAATTATTGTGTATTTTTATAAGAACTGGGCGAATAAACTTCTGTATTATGAAGAGCAGTCGTGTTTAGATACTGAGATCGCCTCCAATACAGCTGACAGTGTCAAGTAATCATCATGATAAGTCCGTAAGAGACACTTCGCAGATACAGGAATCCCTTCTCGCCCCCAAATGCCAGGCAGTCACAACCTCAGTGTTGAGAACCTCTCCTCTGACATTCCTCTGATGCTTACAGCTCTGTCGATTCTGTCTGTGTTAAGGACGGCAGCCGGCGTTCTCATGAAGAAATTCACAACACTCCGGGATACTGTGGCACGCCACTGTTAACAGAAGGATTCACCATCCGCGGAAAATATTTATCTTTATTCGAACCGCTGAATCAACCAAATATTTACTCCCAGAATTTAAAAAATAAATTGAAATTCCACAAATAAAAATTCCTTAGAACAATTTATATCTTGTGAGATGTAATTTGACAATGACTGCACAGCGTTGCTGTATGCGGCAAGTTACACCTGCATACCAGAGAGGGAGTCAGAGTTGGACAAGTGCCGTTTATCGGCAGCGTTCTACCGTCAGGTATGTGTGGAGGAAAAAAATTTATAATACAAGGGAAGAGTCTGTGATTGTAGTGAAACTTAACTAATGAAAGTGAAATCGGATGTGAGTAATCAGGAACGGTAATTTGTCGTATATGATGTGTAAAACAAAATTTCATTAGCTTAATAGTAAGTGTTTAAATCAAGATGAACAGTAAACTAGTGTCAGTAAAAAAACTATGAGGAAAAATTGATTATGAGGTCAACCACAGTGAGAGTTGTATTGAAACAAGAATGAAATGTGGGAATGCAGACTGGTAGTGACAAGGGAAGGTCACGATATGTTGCTGCACGAATTACATTCAGGCATAGCGCAATTAATAGAGCAACAAAATATACATACACCACACAAATTATAGCTGCCATGGACTATTGGAACAGGAGATTTCAGTCGTCAAAGTGACGATGAGAATACTGTGTGAATGATTTACTGCACAAATGGATTATTTGAAACAAATAGTCAATAATATGTCGTGAAACACTCTATAACAGAGTTTACTTACTTGGGTACACCATCAGAGGCAAAAGGAATGGAAGTCAGCAATAACAGTATGGTCAATGCATAGACAGTTCTCACAGTGTGCACATTTGATGGAAGCGGGAAACGCTCTTTCGTTATTCCTTCTTCGAAGCAGTACTACAAGGGTGTTTGAAATACGCCAGGAAAGTCTTTGGTGTAGACTCACTGAAAGAAAATGCAAATTTTATTAAGTTGGAGAATCGTGCCGCTGAGAACTGAAAATACACAAACATTTGAAGGAGTAAGAAGTGGTCTCTATGCCACATGTTAGTGTCATTGTCAGAAGATACCATAATTCTATCTGTGACCAAATTCACAAAACTTTTGTATGAGCGGAAGAAGAAGAAAACGACGGCAGGTTGCACAATGCTTCTGCACTTCCCTGGAATCATCTTCTTGATGAATTCAACACCTTCAGGAACTGTAAAGTTGTATAATTTGTCATCTCTGTTGGCTGTCCAGGAGACAGTCAAAAGAAGGGCTTTAGATTTTTCTTTTGTATCTGGCCACATTACTTGCTCTAGGAAAACTTTTAAATGTTTCTTCGCCGTATTAGTAGGTTTGCTAGCATACGCCTTGACGTTCGGTAAATTTATGATCATAATTGCAGGAAAATGGCTGGTGTGCTCAGATACAAGGACGGGGTAGTAGCGTACCATCTATCGTTGAGACTATGAATCCAATCGCACCAAAGACATGCTTTCTTCCTTTCACTGCGAGAGTCCGTCCAGATCGTAATTCTTTATCAAATCTTGATTGGTCGGCATTAATTATTTGATCCGGTGAAAAACGTTTTTCCTCAATGATAGGCGAACTGGTAAGCTTCTTGTTGAATATCGGCATCCCATTCAGCCAACTGCTTGCTAATTTAATTTTTCCACAGACAATTTTATTCTTACATTTAAATTTCTGTACCCACGAGTTGGAAGCACTAAACTACAGTGAATTGTGAGGGTCAACTCTTTTCTTTATTTTCAGTGCCTCGATTCTCAGTCTCTTTATATAAAATGATCACGTAATTCACGATTTATCATATCCTGCGGCATTTTTGTATTTGTCGAATGACGTTGTTTTAGCCTGTTTTCAGAGTTTTATATGACAGTCTTACTCTTTATTTTCCTTTTCTGTGTCAACAGTATTGCAATTTCCAGGTGTGTTGTCATATCAGTTGCTAATCCAGCACGACACAGACTGGGAGGATCAACATATCAAACTTTTCCTCTTGGTTGTTTTGCCATATCTTGCACGCATCAGCCAGACATCCTTCTGGAAACTTCGTTCATTTTCATGAGTATGATGGCTGCCTGCCTCGAAATTCGCCACTAGTGACATTGCTTCATCCCTCACTGCCATGGTAGTATCATCTTCTTCACCTGATGCCTTTTGTCTGACGCCTCCATATCTATAGAAAGTGTAGTAACCTCTGCAACTACGGCGTCTTCTTCTGTCAAATGTTCATTTATTTCTTTTTCTTCCCCTGTAGGTACGTCTTCTGCAATATCAAAGTACTCCACCAAGAGTTTCACAATTACCACCTGTCTCATTGTCCAGGATGAAACACTATACCTGTAAACACACTTCCACAGCAGAAAGATAATAAGAGCTGCTCCAACAGCAAACACGACCCCACCTGACATATCGTGACCGGTGTGCCGCTTGCAGAGAGATGCATAACTGGAGAGCTTTAGAAGAGGAGAGAATCAGCCCCACCTCACCCTCCCTCTCGTGTCAAGACCGATGAATAACGGATAAAACTTTACAAAGTGTTTTTCCTTCTACTCAGTAACAAAATAAAAATAGTTCTGTTCTATTACCGTGACCTTCCTTTGCGAGATGCTTATCAATGTAAAAAGTGAATTACTGCATATAGCTCCATTTCCTAAAATTAATGATTTTAATCTTCTTCTTCACTTGGTAGTATACGTTGTCCAATTTCATATTTTTCAGATCTTTTTTTTTGGTTTTCTGTTTCTTTTTTCCTGAGGGCTAGTACTTGTTTCCAATGACAGGAATTCTGCCTTCTTCCACATGTTTAAAACGTTGCTTGAGTCTCTTCTTACACTGTTCGGCTTTGCCTTTTAAGTTAAATATTCCTAATTATCCTCGTATATTCTCATTTCTTGTAAGATCCGCGACCGACCAAACTTTGAAAGGTCTTAAAAATCTCATTTCGGCCTACTGTATGCTTTTATCTCTCTTTTTTTGAATCCAAGATCACCGCCTTAGAGCAAGACAGGCACAGCCATGGTGTGGTAAGACTTTAAATTCATGTCTTTCCTCGACTAGTTCTCTACCGTTTTATTTATTGTTGCATATATGTGGTGAAATTTATTGATTTCGTTCTGTATACCATTATCCTTATTTAAGCTTATGTTACACTGTAAATATCTAAAACCAGGTACTTGTTCCAGTGCCTTGACTTCAATAACTACATTTGATAGGACTGGTTTTTTTTCCGACGTAGGTTTAGTTGTACTGGTGGATATTTTCGGGCCGGCCGCGGCGGTCTCGCGGTTCTAGGCGCGCAGTCCGGAACCGCGCAACTGCTACGGTCGCAGGTTCGAATCCTGCCTCGGGCATGGATGTGAGTGATGTCCTTACGTTAGTTAGGTTTAAGTAGTTCTAAGTTCTAGGGGACTGATGACCACAGCTGTTAAGTCCCATAGTGCTCAGAGCCATTTGAACCATTTGATATTTTCGGACTGTAGCACCTCACATAACCTGTTAATCGGTACACCGAAGGTTGTAAGTTCGCTTCCTTGGTCTGTATTAAGACGACATCATCTGCATACAGCTTGATTTACAGATGTTGGCTTCTATTCAGTTATACACTGAGGTGACAAAAGTAATGGGTTAGCTATATGCGCATACACAGATGGCGGTAGTATCGAGTACACAAGGTATGAAAGGGCACTGCATTGGCGTAGCTGTCATTCAGGTGGAAAGATTTCCTACATGATTATGACCGCATGACGGGAATTGACAGACTCTTATCGCGGAATGGTAGTTAGAGCTAAACGCTTGGGATATTCCATTTCACAAATGGATAGGGAATTCAATATCCAGAGATCCACATTGTGGAGAGTGTGCCGAGAATATCAAATTTTAGGCATTCCCTCACCCCACGGACAACTCAGCGGCCACCGGCCTTCACATAACGACCGAGAGCAGCGAAGTCTGCGTAGAATAATCAGTGCTAACAGACAAGTAACTCTACGCAAAATAGTCACAGAAAATTTAATGGGCTACGGCAGCAGAAGGCCGACGCGAGGGCCTTTGCTAGATAACACTACATCACCTGCAGCGCCTCTCCTCATCTCTTTACATATCGGTTGGACCGAATACGACTAGAAAACTGTTGACTGCTCAGATGAGTCCTGGTTTCATTTGGTAGGGGCTGATGGCAGGGTTGCATTGTGGCGCAGGCCCCACGAAGCCAGGGACCCAGGTCGTCAACAAGGCACTGTCCAAGTTGGCGGTAGCTCCATAATGGTGTGGGCTGTGTTTACATGGAATGGACTAGGCCCTCTAGTCCAACTGAATCAATCACTGTCTGGAAATGGTTATGTTCGTCTAGGAATTTTTACGGATAAAATGCACCATGTCACAAGGTCAGAGCTGTGCGCGATTGGTTTGAAGAACATTCTGAAGAAGTCGAGCGAATAATTTGACTACCCAGATCGCCGGACATGAATTCCATCAAATATTTATGGGACGTAATGGAGTTGTAAGTTCGTGCACAAAATACAGCAGCGGCGACACTTTCGGATATTGTGAACGGTTATAGAGGCAGCATGACACAATATTGCTGCAGGGGACTTCCAATGACATGTTGAGTGCATGCCTCGTTCAGTTGATGTATTACGCCGGGAAAAAGAAGGTCCATTTCGATATTAAGTAGGTATCCCGTTAATTTTGTCTCCTCAGTGTATACCTCCGGCCGAACTTCCCCGAAGGGGGCCTCCCGACCAACGATGCCATACGCTCATTTCCATTTACCTCCATGTAAGAGATTCTTCCACTTTCCTATGAGATCCGCGATGTAGATGTTAAAGAGTGTCAGTGACAAGCTGCATCCTTGCCTTACGTCTTGGTGTATTGTTACTATTATTACTGTTGTTAATAATAATATTATTTTAATCAAACGAACAATCATCAGCCGGCCGGAGTGGCCGTGCGGTTCTAGGCGCTGCAGTCTGGAACCGCGAGGCCGCTACGGTCGCAGTTTCGAATCCTGCCTCGGGCATGGATGTGTGTGATGTCCTCAGGTTAGTTAGGTTTAACTAGTTCTAAGTTCTAGGGGACTAATGACCTCAGAAGTTGAGTCCCATAGGCAGGGATGGCCGGGCGGTTCTAGGCACTACAGTCTGGAACAGTGCGACCGCTACGGTCGCAGGTTCGAATCAAAAAAGTGGTTCAAATGGCTCTGAGCACTATGGGACTTAACAGCTGAGGTCATCAGTCTCTAGACTTAGAACTACTTAAACCTAACTAACCTAAGGACGTGACACACATCCATGCCCGAGGCAGGATTCGAACCTGCGACCGTAGCGGTCGCGCAGTGCCAGACTGTAGCGCCTAGAACCGCTCGGCCACACTGGCCGGCAGGTTCTAATCGTGCCTCGGGCATGGATGTGTGTCATGTCCTTAGGTTAATTAGGGTTAAGTAGTTCTAAGTCTAGAGGAGTGATGACCTCAGATGTTAAGTCCCATATTGCTCAGAGCTATTTTTTTTTTTTTTTACGATATTTCATTCATGTGCATAAAAGTATCTTTAATTATTTTCCTCGCATAAAACGCGAGTCATAATTACGTTAGAATGGTAAGCTATTGTAACCTCCCCCTCACTTATCGACCTTAATGGCAGTGAAAAATTAAACCTCGTGTACCTAATGGAAATTTGGGAAAAGCAATCGTCACCGAAGTTAATCAGTCGGTAAAGAGGGAGGAAAGGGTTACATCTAAATGAAAGGAAAAATGCAAATGAAACCGGAGGAAATTAATTTTAAAAAGTGGTAAATTTAATAAAGAAAGTAAATGTGTGGCCGTTACGTTAACAATTAACTAGCGGTAATTAGATATTTGAGATTTGGGGGAAATTACGGTCGCCAGTCTTATGGACAATTGCTATAGTAACTGAAAAAGAAAGGTTATTACACATATAATTAGCACTAGAAGCTTAGCAATTGAAGGTTGACACGTGTAGTGTGAAAACTGAAAGTTTGTCAGAAGTAATAAATTTCGCTACACTCTGACTTAATTTAGCAAAAGAATTAATCAAATCGGAAAATTGAAATTTAATTTAGTTACTGAAATTAATAGTGAGCTTTGTTTCTGAAGCACATCGAAATTCAGTAAAATACGGTTAGTCTTGGGCTACCTCAACAATCATTTCGAAAGCTACTTGAATCTACCCAATTTAGAAATAAGAGATTTAACTTTGAACTAGAATTGAATGATTCTGAACAATTAACAATAGTAAAATTTAGTACGTACCAAGCTGAGCTGCAGTCACAGGCAAGCTCAAATACGGTAACAAAACTCGCACTCTTAATTTGTGCTTGTGTAACCTAAATATTGTAGCCAGCTATGAATACTTTAACTGAACTTTGAAATTAAAGCAGTGAAATCGAATGATATTACTTTAATGCTGGCGATTGAATTTCAATGACACTCGGTTTCATTCCGGAAAAGGAAGGGACCCTGCTTGGTAATGCAATTGGGACAATGAGCAACAAAGGTTCATGCTGCGTTGCTGTAATTTAGTGAGAAACATTTAACAGCTTGAAAAGCTGAGGTCTGCCATATAGTTCTACAACTTTACGTGCTACCAGTCTTCGTTGTTGGTTGATTGAAGATTTGAAGTCGTCGATCGAGGAGGTGGCGACAGCCACTCATTGTCGGCCGTCGCTGTTGCAGAAGCTGGATGTTGGCGCTCCTTCTTCTCGACACGGTCTCCAGCCGAAACGGGCTCTTGATGTGTGCCAGCAAACGCTACCCGCCCGCGACACCGTGTCAGAAACTAACATAGCAAGTCGAGCGCAATTACATGCTGCCAAACCCCGAAAGCGCGGCAACTCGTGGGAGCGTCACACAACACACCTGCTCAACCGCACCACTCCAGCCAGACTCTGCTCTGCCCGCGCTCCACGCGGCCGAGTTCACACTACCAAAGATCCTAAACACTTTGGTTCTCCACACGACCTATCGATGTATTCGTTCGATAGCATAGTTTTCCCTAGGCAAGACCCAGCGTAAAAATACAAACAATATTTACAAAACAAACCAATTATACATCGACATATATATATATATATATATATATATATATATATATATAGTAAAACAATTACAATATACAGAGGCACAGAAATGTCATATATTCAGGTAACAAAATAAGGAAAGAATTTATAGTACAATAGATGGAAATAGGAGGATGTGCATTTCCGGCGTTACACTATTCTGTAAAGTGTCTGTGTCTTGCTTCGTGTGCGACCAGAAGGAAGAATCACTTTCACGGTAAACAAGCTCCGTGGATGACATCCTACAGTGATACGGAACGCTGCTGTGACCACAAGGGTGGGAAGCACAGACGGACATTTTAGTGCATGACGGCAGCGCAGCAATGTCACCGCGTGGCAGATACACCCACTGCTGTGTGTCGGGTGATGTGATGTGATGGTTCCCGCTACGCGTCACGGACTGTCCCGCCGGAATTCCGCACCAGGAAAAGAGAGTGCCGGGAAGTGGGCAGTCAGCCGGCTGTGGCCCCACCACGCCAGTGCTTCCTAGCGACTGAGCCCAGCACATGGAGCCACTTAACTGGCGCGCCAGCAACTGGCTCTGCGCAGCGTCCACTCGCGCTGAGGCCACCGCGTCCAGTGGACACGAGTGGCAGCACACGCAACTCGTACGTCGTGCGTGCGAGTGCGTGTGCGTGTGAAACAGAGAGAGAGCGAAAACTGAGGAAGACCTGCGCAGAAGTATCGGCCAACGGTATGTCATTATCTAATTTCGCCACTTTCATTCTCTTACTGATTATTTGCTGATACACTTTCCATTTTTCTAACGCGGCCCGCCTCGATGTCATAATCTTCTGATCTTTGTGATGGTGCAGCTTCAGTGACTCGGAAGTGGTCATCACAATAAAGGACACACGTGCATGGACAAGATGTTTCGTGAATTGATAGCACTGATCATCCGAATGCTGCGACTCTTGTTCGTTGCTGCAGTGACGAAAGTTACAGCCTACACTCTGTATTCAGTTCAGCAAAACAAATAGTCATAGTAACAATTGAGGGGCTTCTAGTACAAAGACTTATTCGAGATTGAGCAGTATAAATAGTTACCTAATATACAAGCATATCTTAATAGGATGTGCTTTGTTTTTACTGTCAAAAATAAAATTTTGATAAATATCTGTAGGCGCTCTTCCCATAAATCAGCGACCGTAGGCGATAATGAGCAAACATTTCTTATCAGAGTTATTTTACCCTTCCGACCACATTGTAACAAGACAGGATTATTATTCTTAATGATCGAGGGACCTTCAGAAAGGAATAAAAATAAAACAATAAAAAGTAATTTGATAACAAACTACAACTATACAAATGAAATACATAGTGCCCTAAACTAAACTGAAGGAGAAACGTTGCCCTGGTATTAGCTTTGAGATAATCCTACAGATGCTCGGTAAAATACTCTGCATAATACGCTGATTAATTTTAAACACTTTCTCGGTAAAGGGCATATAGACCTATAGAACCTTCTACCGGAAACTGCCTCAACTGATATGACACATTAATTGGAGTCAGTAAACATGACGGAATGCTGCAGATATTTGATTGTAGTTACTGCCGAAAACCTGGACTGGAAGAAGCATATTATTGAGCTGCACAGACAATTAAGTTCAACTACTTTCGATCTTTGCATAATTGCTAGTGTTGGAAACAAACTGCAGACGAACGTTATTATACTCACACTTGCGCAGTAACTGATATTACTGACGCTCGCCATGTCTGGTGGCACACGGCTAATCAGAAATTAGTTCTTTAGAATATGACCACAATCAATATTATCTTTGGAAAAAATGGATAAGACAACAGGTTCTCTGTTCATCGTAATTAATATAAGCTTTAGATTCTTGTCTATGTAGTTGCTGTTCCAGATAAGGTCTAATTCGATTATATAGCATTATTTTCTAATTTATTCTGAAACTCTCGTTAATACGAGGGTTGGAACTTTAATAATGACAACTATTTATTTACAGCTCGTACAAAATAGATACGTGTTTCAAAGTTTTACTGACCTTCAAAGTAGTCACCAGCATTGTGTATAACCCGTTGCCAGCGATGTGGAAGTCGTAGGATACACTTAGCAGTGCCTGCTGTGTTGACAGTTCGAGCGGCGCGGTCTATTGCCCGACGAATTTGTAGCAGTTCTGAAGCGAGTGCTGTGAAGTTTAGAAGTCGAGTTGAACTCACGAGGGCTGAGGTCAGGGGAGTGCAGTAGGTGGCCCAGCAGCCCCATCAGTCAAACAAATCAGTAACAGCTTGCACTGTACGTGCTTGAGCATTGTCCTGCAAAATGATGGTCAGGTCCTGCAGAGAGTGTCATCACTTCTGTCTCTATGCTGTTCATTTTTGGAACACAACCTGGACCAGCTTACATTGAATACAGGATTGAAAGAAAGCAACGTTAAGTAACTGTTGTTAGAGGGCAGTGGTAAAAGGGTAGGGAATAATTGACCTGGCAAGATCATAGCGTTGTTTTCACACAGTTGAAACGTCACTTTGCTCCATTCTCAAAGCTTCCCTGGCACGACAAATCAAACGAAAAACTACTCCACAGATTTAATCGTGAACATTTATCAGCGGAACCCGATTAATTCTGCCCACTGCTAAACAAGTAAACAACACGGGTCGTCAGTCTCGCTTTGACTCGCTAGTCTCGCTTTGACCCGCGACTTTGACTTTCTTACCACTCCAAAGTCAATAATTCTAAGCCTTCTAACTATTTACTTCGAAGAAAGATTCTCAGATCTGGCCACTGGACAGGAATATGTACACCGTTTACACTTTAGCGCCCCCAATCTGTTTCTGATCACTTTCGCCGATAATCACTAAAACTAAACTCGATCCGAACAGGCCTCGGAAGGTCCAACGGTACCGACGGTCCGCCGTGTCATCCTCAGCCCATAGGCGTCACTAGATACGGATATCGGGAGCACGTGGTCAGCGTACCAGCATAGCCGTTGTCTGTTTTCGTCACAGGAGTCGCTACTTCTCAGTCAAGTAGCTCCTCAAGTTGCCTCACAAGGGCTGCGTACACCCCGCTAGCCAATATCTCTCGGCAGACCCGTACGGTCACTCATGCAATTACTAGCCAAACCCGAAAGCGCTCGAACTTCGTTGATCTGTGGAAACCAGCGTTAGCACTACGACAAGACCGTTGGCGCCGACAATGACCATAACCGCAAAGCAGGAACACAGTTCAGTATCAGTAGTGGAAAAGTCACTCAAAAATCACCACGCTCAAATTTACATGGCAACAAATGAAATTCATTTGTATCAATTTACCTTAATCTGGTCGGTCACTTTCATCCAACGACCCTTCCACCTAGCTAATGTCTTGATTCTCTGCTCTGAAGCCTTCTTTTGCTAAACAAATCTACTCTCATTAATCCGCAACACTCACAGAGGAAAAGCAGTGAAGTGTCTAAAGGTACAAACATCATAAATAGAAGTTAGTATCGAACATATACTTCGTTAGGCTGGCAACAAATAGGTAAACATACCAAAGAAGATGAAACAGGTAATGGAGAAGCAATATTTACGTTGTGAAAAGCAGTCTACGATGAAATAGTTGTATCGAGTGACAAAAGAACAATAGTCCACCACAAAAAAGAGTGAGAAACATGGTGACCAGTGTGTGGAAGGCGAGAACACAAAGATGTGATTACATTGCAGTGATAAAAGTGCGACCTCCAGACCAGATGTGAGGAAACGCAGATCAGCAAATCGTAAGTAATTACTTTTTTACAAAAAATCACGAAGTGAACTGTTTGATAATGTGTGACTAACAAACCTGTATCGTTATAGATCCCACTGATGATGCCTTAGAACAAGAGAAGTCGAAACGCGTATGGGATAAATAAAGTAACTAGCAGCAGGAAAAGGCAGTTTTATTTTCAGAACACGTATGTCTAAAGAGAATTCGACGTCCGCGCACGGGAACGCACTTTCGAATGCACTGCATCTTATCAGTAACGGAGACGCAACTTCGTTAATCACGAAGGGCCAGAGGATCACTAACTCCTCACTTACGCAGTGGTAAGCACTTGAAAATGCAAACTCTGCCACAGAGGGTTCACCGCTTGTCACGTAAATCCCGCGTAGGTTCGCGGCCGACTCCGCTATTTTGCAAATTCCACACTGCTCCACGAAATTATCTTGCACATAGGCCTTTCAGCCAATCAGGAGTATTGGCATTCTCATTAGCCATCCCCTGATCCTGCTTATAGCTGCCTCCTGGCAACACTTTAAGATTTTTTTTCCGTAGCGGAGCTGAAGACACAGGCCGCCATGGGGAAATTACAGTCCCTGTAAGCCAGCCATGTAGGCTCGGGCCAGGACCCATTTAGGAAGATTAGAGAAAAACGGGCTTATCAGCTCCAGGCTGAAGAAAGCCTCCTTACCCCAGAACACAACCCTGTCGTAGACAACAGCCAAAGCAAGCACACGCAGCACGGCCGGAAATGAGATGTTACAGGGCGACACAGAAGACCAAGGAAAAACTAAACCAGGACGGCTCGACAAAAATTTGTTCCTCATTCTTCGCAGTACCAACGTTCATACCGGTTGGTTATAATTGAAGTTCAGCTACTCACAGAGGTGCAGTGTGGGCTGCAATTGTCGTATGACAGCTAAACTTGATAGGTTTGCTAATGCGAAGCCGATTTACGCTGGAAAAAAATTAGTTCAAAAAATGGTTCAAATGGCTCTGAGCACTATGGGACTTAACATCTAAGGTCATCAGTCCCCTAGAACTTAGAACTACTTAAACCTAACTAACCTAAGGACATCACACACATCCATGCCCGAGGCAGGATTCGAACCTGCGACAGTAGCGGTCGCGCGGTTCCAGACTGAAGCGCCCAGAACCACTCGCCCACAACGGCCGGCAAAAATTAGTTCCAATTTTGCCTACCAAGTGCAATTCTGCTGCTGTGAAAGCAAGAAAGACGTCTAGAAATGTTTCCATACGTAATGGATTGCAAACGGGAGGTGGGTAGAAAAAATTAAAGAAGTGAGAGAGGCTCAACGTTTATTTTACTATTAACCGCCGCTTACACATTTTGTTCAATATGAGCATCGGAGACGTCAGCGAGATGAACATCCGTAAAACTTCGTGACCAACAGTTTCTCGCAACAGTTGCGGTGGATCTCAGATTGCTTCCATATTTCTAGATTTCCAGAAGACTTTTGCCTCCGTTCCTCACAAGCGACTTTTATCAAATTTGTGACTAGGAATATCGTATCATTTGTGCGACTGGATACTTGATTTCCTGTCAGAAAGGTCACAGTTGCTAATAATTGACGGAAAGTCATCGAGCAAAACGGAAGTGGTAGCTGGTGTTCCCCAAGGAAATGTTATAGGCCCTCTGCTGTTCCTAATCTATATAAACGATTTAGAAGATAATCTGAGCAGCCCCCTAAAATTGTTTGCAAATGTTGCTGTCATTTACTGCCTCGTAAAGCCATCAGAGGATCAATACCAATTGCAAATTAATTTAAATAAGGTATCTCTATGGTGCGAAAAGTGACAGTTGACTCCAAATAACGAAAAGAGTATGGTCATCCATATAAGTGCTAAAAGGAATATGTTAAAATTCAGTTACAAGATTAATCACACATATCTAAAGTCTGTCAATTCAACTAAATACCTAACTACTACAATTACGAACAACTTAAACTGGAACGATCACACAAAAAAATGTTGCGCGGGAGGGGGTCAAAGGCTTCGTTTCATTGACAGAACACTTAGAACATGCAACAGGTCTACTAAAGAAACTGCCTACACTACACTTGTCCGTCCTCTCCTTGAATATTCCTGTGCGGCATGGTATCCAGATAGGATTGACAGAGGACATCGAAAAAATTCAAATAATGGTAGCTCGTTTTGTATTATTGCGAAATGGGGGAGAGTGTGTCATAGATATGACACGCGTGTTGGGTTGGCAATCACTCAACCAAATGCGTTATTCGTTGCGGCTAGAACTATTCATAGACTTTCAATCACCAACTTTCCCCTCTCAACACGCAAATATTTTAATGACGCCAACCTACATACGGGGAAAATAATCATTGTAATAAATTACGAGAAATCAGAGCTCGTACGAAAATATTTGAGTGTTCGTTTTTTCCGAGCGCTTTCAAAATTGTACGGTAGAAAGTCTGAAATGGGTTCGATAATGCCCCTGCCAGGCACAGCCATTTAAGTTCGAATAGCAGAGTAGACATATCTGTGCAGATATTTAATGGATGTTACTGTTTCGTGTGACTGATCGCCAATCGTATAATGAAACAATACCAGGTCTTTCTGTCAGATTATATGCAATGTTCCAAATTTATTTTTACTTTCAACAACCAATCTCCGCACCAAATGCCGATCATCTACACGCCTTCCCGCATTTCGCTACAGTTTTCTGGGGTTGCGATCGTGTGTATTATTTTTTTTAAAATCAACGTCCCTTTTTCTCAACACATACTAATCGCATACGGATCAATGAGGTATCGTTAGAAAGGTGATTTTAACCAGCTTCTGACATTGCATTCCGATTTTGCGCTAAAACTTACTATTTGTGGAAAATATTACCTTAAAAGAGACTTAACCGTCATAGGCCAAATGGCATCCTGGATGCCGAACTTCACACCTATATTTTACGACGCTAACTTATTAATCACACATAAGAGACTCTCTTTTCATGTTATCGTATTACATATACCATTTTCTTTGTTTTAAAGTCCTTCCTAACTGAATAATTCGTATACAGCACTGTCATAGATTCTCTTCCCGTCGCACAAGCAGACCCCCTAAGCGAATACACTTTCCGAAACAACAAACATATTTGTCATTGTCACCTTGAATTTTTACCTATCGCTGCTACTACCTAGGATTCTTACTGTAATTGAAAATGTTTGTCGAGTTAAAGTTATAGGTTATGTGGCTCCACTGACAGCCCATGATCTCTGCCCGTCACACAAGCCGGAACAAACATTCCGAACATTTTTAAACATATAGAAATGTCTGTACAAGGATGTATCATAAATTCATGATTATTATTTCACGTTGTTCGGTTCATTTTTAAAGACGTTTTCTCTTCAAATCCACAACTACCCTTATCATATCAACTACATATTTCAAATACTGTCATTATCTAAAACTATAGAAGTGCGAAAGTTTCGCACGGCTCCCCTTGTTTCTCTACCTAAACGTAGAACAATAGTGTCACGTAACAGTGTCATAACAGTGTTATGGATTTTTCAAATTTATCCTCTAGTTTATTGATATATATTGTGAAGAGTAACAGACCTTCAATACGCCATGGGTTACGCTCAGAGCTACTTAACAAGTCTGAAAATTACTCTCCGTCAAGAACGAAATACAGTGCTCTATTTGCCACGAGTTCTTCACTCAAATCACAAAGCTGGACTGATATTTCGTTCAGTCGTATTTTGTTCATGGGGCGACGATGCGAAACTGTATCGAACGCATTCCGAAAGCCAAAAAACAGTTCATCAACCCGCAACGCGGTATCTACTACTTCAAGGGATATTAGTTCCATTGTCATGCGCAGTGTCCCAGACAGTGTAGGTCCTGCAAAAATATCACTGGTCTTTCTCTCGTCAGAAGGTGTCAAGTAATAGATTACTTTTTAACATTCATTACAGTTTAAAACAACATGCTAAACGGTTAGCGAATGTATCAGTTAGGAGGACACTGCCCTAGGGATGGAAGAAACTTTCTTCACTGATATGTGACTGGCACGGGGAGGAGGGAGGTGGTGTGCGGGGGGGGGGGGGGGGGGCGTATGGCGTCAATGTCCTGTTCAAACGTCTGTACCGCAACACGTGGAGGGACAGCGTATGGCACTGTCGATGGTGACCCGCCGTCCGTCGTACGAATATTTGTTCACGGCGCCATTTGAGAGTAGTAGGCTGTGTTCTGGCACAATACAAATACAGCACTCTGGACAGTCGTCCACATGACACAGATACACACCTGGAAAGTCATGATACACTGACGGAAAAAAATCGCAACTCCAAGAAGGAGTTGTGCGTGTTTCCACACCTGAAATATGATGTCCATTGAAATTCCACGCGAGTCGCCTAAAAATGGCGCTAGTAGTGTCATTATGAGGATGCAAAACAGGTTTGCTTTAAATAAGCGTTGTAATGTTCGTGAGCGTGACGTTTGTCAAGAATGCCTTCAATGCGACAAGGACTCCGTTATCAATATCTCACTGCTGTGAAGAGGTCGTGTAATAGGGCTACGAGAAGCTGGATGTTCCTTCAGAGATACTGCCGAGAGTCTTGGCAGGAATGTAGCCACTGTACATGAGTACTAGCAGCGGTGGTCACGGGAATGTACGGCCGCAAGAAGATGGGGCTGCGAACGGCCACGTGGCACTACAGAGAGGGAAGGCCATGGTATTCGGAGTATGGCTCTGGAGCATCTGCATCTGCTGCAGCAATCTGAGCAGCAGTACCACCATTCTGACACAACGAATGTTGTAAATCGGTACTTCAGGGAAGCTCCGAGCCAGACACCCTGTAGCGTGCGTTCCACTGACTCCAAACCACCGCCATTTGCGACTTCAGTAGTGTCAAGTGAGAGCTCCTTGGAGAGCAGAGTGGAGGTCTGTTTTGTTTTTCTGATGGAAGCAGATTCTGCCTCGGCGCCAGTGATGGCCATGTGTTGGTTAGGAGGCGGCCTGTTGAGGGCCTGCAACCAACCTTTCTGCGTGCTGGACACACTGGACCTATAGCTGGAGTTATGGGGTGCGATTTTGTATGACAGCAGGAACACTCCTGTGGTTATCTCGCGCACCCTGCGTACAAATTTGTTCGTCATTCTGCTGACTTGACCTGCTGTGCTACCATTCATTAATGGCATTCCAGGAGTGTTTCCCAACAGGATAGCGCTCGCCCACACACCGCTGTTGTAACCCAACATGCTCTGCAGAGTGTTGACATGTTGCCTTGCCCTGCCCAATCACCATATCTGTCTCCAATCGAGCACATGTGGGATATCATCGTACAATTCCAAGTCATCCACAAACAGCGTTATTTCTCCCTGTGTTGACCGACCAAGTGCAACAGGTATGGAATTCCACCCCACAAACTGACATTCGGCACCTATACAACACAATACCTGCACATTTACATGCTTGCAGTCGACATTCTGGCTGTTACAACGGTTATTAATGAACCAGTGTTTCACATTTGCAAAGCGCTTACGTTAATCAGCGACCTTGCAATGTTAATCACTTATATACGTTACCGTGACAAAGGCATTCCCGAAATTTCATTGTTCTTTATTAATAATTGTTTGGTGTTGCGATTTTTTTCCGTCAGTGTAGATCGGAGGAAGGTAACACAAAACCACCTACACTAGATATTTATACACTACGACAATTCGGATTCCGTTATAAAATATTCATTTCCTGGGTATGTAACTGAACCTTTTTAACTGTATAATCATTATCTTCATTGCCATCAATTCTTGTTGCTCCTGCTTAAGTTTTAAGCATAGGCGAAAGTTCTATAGCTGGTTCTGGTTTTAGTTCCTTACCTAATTTATTCCTCCCTCTTGTACGCCTTCTCCAGTGAAGTATTTGCGAGAGTTTCGTGGCCGTACAGGCTCTCTGTGTTTGGCCTCTTACGTTCTAGGTCCACAGCTCTTTGTGAAATGCTCCATGTAGTGTTACTATGGTATGTCTGAAACATCTCCACCACTTTCTTCAATATTTCTGTTGTTAATGAAATTTGGCCTAAACACTATATTACCTTTTCAAATCAACATCTCAGTTCATAAAATAAATCCTAAAATACGAATGTGCTGTATACAAATTTAAAGCTATTTACTTCGGTCCAGGAGGGTGTTTATTATTCAAAAACATTAATTTTCGATAACTTTCCGGCAGCCATAAAAACCTGACTTCCTAATAAGGTACAATAAAAGAAAAGATTAAAAGATTTGTTGGTAAGTGTAATGTGATCTTACGCAATTAAGTGTATAGACAGTGATAAATTCGGTATTAGCTTTTAAACGAAAATTCTGTAACATTTTTATTCATTCCACTTCCTTGAGGACTATTTCGCTTCTTTTGTAAATATGTATCACGCATTTTTGTTTTTGTGGCATGCTGTACGTCCATGAAGATCTCGTCAATATGAATATACTGAATGAAAAATATATCTATCCAGGCCATCTGATCTTCATAAGAGGATGAATCAAATGTAAACAGGATTTTTTTAAATAAATTTATTTAAACTTCGGTAAAATTTAAATCCAAGAACTTATTTTTATAGGTAGTCTGTTGAATGGGTAGCACATTTTTCGCAGCAGACAGACAATTTCCTGATCCCGTTTTCGTAAAATGGACGTCACTGTGACAGCCGGCAGGTGTGGCCCCGCGGTTCTAGGCGCTTCAGTCTGGAACCGCGTGACCGCTACGGTCGCAGGTTCGAATCCTGCCTCGGGCATGGATGTGTGTGATGTCCTTAGGTTAGTTAGGTTCAAGTAGCTCTGAGTTCTAGGGGACTGATGACCACAGATGTTAAGTCCCATAGTGCTCAGAGCCATTTGAACCGTTTGTGACAGCTGCCAGAGGCGCACGAGTAGTTGGATAGCGCCATCGTCGTCAAATCTGTGTCCTCCGACTGCTTCCTTTAGTGGTCCAAGCAAATGAAAATCACAGGGCCATAAGCCCGGACTGTAGCGTGAATGTCCTAGTGTGGTCCAGAACATTTCCTGAATTGTTTGTTGAGCTCGGCCAGCTGTGTAGGGTCGAGCTTTGTCATGAAGCACGGTCAAGTTCCTCATTCTGACGGTATGCACATTCTGATTGGTCCAAAAGTTGGCAACATTCCAATGTCCATGGAGAAAATCGATATTAAGAATTTATTTAAAATCAAAACGGCTGTTGCAAGAGCCTGCCCCGCAGAGATACGGTTTTGGGTTTTGATGGGTGCAAATGCGCCTTTTTTGCGCCATTCCATGCTGCTTTTTTCGATTCCGAGCTGTAACTGTGAACCGACGTTTCATCACAGGTCAAAATCCAGTGTAAAAAATGTTCCCTGTCAGTCTGCTAGCGTGTCAATAGCCGTTTGCACACCTCGAGAGGGTAAACTTTGTGCTCTGCGATCAGAAAACGAATCACGCCCCTTGCGGACACTTTCGAAAACCAAGGCTGTGAGTAATGATCGTCAGAGTACTACAGAAGCTTATGCCAACATCATCAGCACTTCCAGTAGCTGCTATTCGGCGATAGTCTTCAATAAACTGGCCAACAATGCGAACATTCTCCTCAGTCATGCATGTCCTCCGTTAACGTCGGTGAGCTGCAGTCTCAACTGTTTTCCGACCTCGTAAAAACTGTTTGTGCAATGCATGCACTTGAGTCCCCGAACAGTGTAGCAAGTCTTTTCCGAATTTCGGACTGTTTTACGCCTTCTGTTTTAAGAAACTTGATTATAATGCGTTGTGCGACAGATGACGGTACATCGTGCTCTGACTAAACAAACGGTACAACGTTCTTGCTGTGGGAGCTATCGGTAGAAATGAAATCAACATTGAGCAGAGATCTCCGTTTACAAAATGGAGCGAAAACAAAAATTCCTGTTTACATTTGATTCTCCCTAGTAATAGCTGATCATAAATAAGCATTTAAAATACTTTTTGCCATCACATATTTATTCCCAAACACAATTGTTTTATGAACACTTGATGCTGGAGTGACATGTGGCTGCTTTTCGAGTATCACACGCTCGGAAGAAAAATTTCACGATAATAAGTATTCTAATGATGTTACAACGTTTTCATATTTAGTTAGTTGGATAACTGCCCTATCAGCTGTATGTGCCTTATGTTTAGTGTCTTCTTCCATTCACTTGATTTTATGTGTCTACGTTTCCCAAGAGAGACTAAAACTTGCTTCTAATGCACATCCGGAAATATTGAGATGGTGCCTTGGACAGAGACTATGTCCCAACTCCTTAGTCTTATTTGTGTCCGCCCCCGGTAGCTGAGTGGCCAGTGCGACAGAATGTCAATCCTAAGGGCACGGGTTCGATTCTCGGCTGGGTCAGAGATGTTCTCCGCTCAGCGACTGGGTGTTGTGTTGTCCTAATCATCATCATTTCATTCCCATCGACGCGCAAATCGCCGAAGTGGCGTCAAATCGAAAGACTTGCACCCGGCGGACGGTCTACCCGACGGGAGGCCCTTGTCACACGATATTCAGTATTATTGGTGTTGATCTAAGACTTACAACTTTCGCTTTCACTTGTGTCCATTTGCTTTCAAACGTGTATAAAGCAGCTCACAGAAACTACGAAGTTTCGATTCTCAAAATAAATTCCCTGTGCCCATTTCCTATCCGTTCACTTGTCGTCTGGGTATATTTTCATTCTAGGGATAAACAAGCAACCTAAAAGCAAAAATAAAATACTAGAAATAAAATATGTGGTAAGGAGCGATTCTTCGGATATATGAAGCTAGAAATTAAATATTGGTAAGGTGCGATTCTGCTGGGTATACGTATGTTATGCATATTACACAGGGATAAATAAACAAGATAAGAACAAAGTATTGATGTTCAATCTAAAAATTAAATATGTGACAACATGTGATTAAAATTTAAATGGATACGAAGGGTAGCGATCACCTTAATATAACAGGGCAACATTTCAGCACCAGTGATATCAAGCTACAAAAAAATTTAAAAAATTAAACTTTTTTAAACTGATGCCTGTATGCATACAAAATTTTGTTGATGGCATTCTAAAAATTACTCACTGCCTGGGAAACAGTACATACAAAGGAATACCTTTGAAGCTACTGACAGGAAGTAAATTCCGTTTCCTCCCACACTGTTATTCTGTCGACACACACACACACACACACACACACACACACACACACACACATATTCGCGCACACGCAAACCGAAAGAGGAGGGAAGGGGGAGGGGGAGGGGCAGGCTGTGTGGAGGAGAACGGAGTCCAATTGTGTGTTTGTTTTCTATATACGCACTCTATCAAAAAACAAAGCGGCTCTAACAATTATTCCATATCGCATTGTTATCTTTCAATTTTTTCGCGGAATTCTCCATCATTTGTTATTTCATTATTTCTGGTTTTCACGGACCTCCTAAAATTATTTGTTGAATTGTGTGGACTGACATACGCATCATAGAGTAGGCTTAAGCCAAAAATAACTTCACACGTCTGAACAGCTGAGGTCAACTTACTTATATTCTGCGGCCAGAAGTGGCCAAGTATTTGATTGTATGTGGAAATAGAAAGATATTCCGAACACTTGATTAATGTAATTTGGTGCCTCTATCAGTAAAAGTTGAGAGAAGGAAGACTAACAAGAAGAACCAAGTGGCTGTAAATCGGGGATCAAAATAGGATTGCCGATAGAAGAAAAGAGGAAGGTGTACCAGGATTTACCTACCTGTCGATGGCGAGGTCATTAGTGACAGCACAAGCTCGAACTGGAGTAGAATGGGGAAGGAAATCAGCCGTGTCGCTTTCAAAGGAACCGTCCAAACATTTACTTAAAAAGGAAATCTCGAAAAACTCAAATCTAGATGACCAGATAGATATTAAAACTTCGTTCTCTGGAAGACGAGTTCAGTATCCCTCAATAGCGCAACTTTGCTCGGTTGATGCCCAGTATCACTATAACTATGCAACACAGTGGTGAAAATAAATGTGGCCTATTGCTCCATCGTCAATACTGGACATACTGGGAAACAAAACCGATTTTTTTGTGTCAGGTATAGTCATAAGGAAACAAACATTTCAATTTGACGAACACAAACAAAATAACAAAAACAAAGCCCTACAAACAATTCCACTACAAACACTACTGTTTCTTCTTACTGTCGTCGTGCATAACACATTTTGTATGAAATAGGTGGCCCTCCTCGTAATTAAAAAATGGTTCAAATGGCTCTGAGCACTATGGGACTTAACAGCTAAAGTCATCAGTCCCCTAGAACTCAGAACTAATTAAACCTAACTAACCTAAGGACATCACACACATCCATGCCCGAGGCAGGATTCGAACCTGCGACCGTAGCGGTCGCGCAGTTCCAGACTGAAGCGCCTAGAACCGCTCGGCCACTCTGGCCGGCCTCGTAATTAAGGAGACACTTTTGAACGCGGTTAGTCATACTCATTACCAAATTCTCCAAAGCTGCCTGAGGGATATATTTTCCGATTCCTCCACAGCAGCCTCTATGATCTTCTATAAGCTTTCTGATGGAACAAGACGATTACAGACTGCGTGTCTTAGCATGATCCTCGAATTCTCAGTGCAGCTGAGATCTAGAGAATATGGGGCCATTCCATCCGATTGACTCTATGCTCCACTAGGAAGGTGTACATAAGATTATGACGATTGATGGGTCCATTGGCGACCATCAGCGCCCAATCCCGTTCCAGTATGGTCACCAAACGGAGCCACAGTGCGTGCAAGGATGTCGTCACGATCACCTCAGTCATTCTACCATGTATTGGCACAACGGTTGTCCTGCGGCTATACATAATTCCATCCCAAAGCATGACTGAACCGCCTCGATAAGGGTCGCGGTCTACGACACATTTAGTGCGTAAACGTCGTCCTCGTTGCCTCCACACAAGAATATCAGTATTGCCGGGTTGCAGACTGATACAGATGTAACCAGAAAAGAGCGTTTCCCACAGCTGCCTATGCCACGAAGAATGGTTTCGTGCAGATGCGACACGAGACCCTCTCCGACGCGGAACGTAATCCCTGCTTGTAGAACCTGCTTCAAATCGTTTGTTTTGACGCCTGAACTATTTGGAACTGCCACGGTAGACGTGTAGCATTGCGTTGAAGGATTCTGCTTGCTGTCATATGCAGATATTGGTCCTGCACACCTGTTTTTCTTCCGTGGCCACTTTTGTGACGATCCTCAGCCGGTCCTGTCGCTAGAAACTTGTTCCAGATTCTGGAGACATCACTTTGACCCACAGCGACATTCGCTACGACGTCCACTTGTCTCATTCCCTGCTCAATTAGAGTGACCATACGGCCCTTCTGATACGGCTATTGTTGTACGAGCCATTCTTAAGCAACACAGACCTCGTAATGACACCCATCACTGCAATGTTTACAGATAACAATGTTGCAATAGACTGCACATATGGCCCCTCCTGGTAGCATCGTGGACTACTTTTTCAGCTAGAATTGCATTAAAAACTAAGCAGGGCATCGATATCATAACGTATTTCTGAACCACAACATTCAATATTAAAATTTCGGCAACTTGCAACGTTTATTTTGACCAATGTATTCACAGAGATACAATTTTAAAATGGGGATGTGATTTTGACTATCTTTTTCTTTGCAGGTTACCTTACTGCCGTCTGTTTTATAAATTTTATCGCAGCCAAACATTGATTTTAAACTGAGCTGTGAACGACCTAATAAAAACATATTCCAGTGGTACTAGGCTGGAGATTACACACCCACGAACAGTAGACTAGATCTTCAGTTTTACAGTACTACGACAATGAATTACGACAGTACAGCGACCTAATTGGTCGTCCTGTGAGATACCCAGATTTACAGTCAACCCCAGTGTGCAGCCTCCACTCTGGCTCACTCCCACAGTGACCTGCTTATGTACGCACTTCACGTTCTACAACCAGAAAATTCTCCTGAATTGGTTCACGAGACTATCTTACTAAGACTGTTGGCAGAGCAGAGCAAGGTCCAGGTGCTTCTGTTTATCAATGCAGCGCATCTTGTGGCTCAGTGACCCTCGAAGGCAGCTGTTCTCAAACCGTGGGGCCCGAACCCCAGGGGGACACAAATGATGTGCAAGGGGGACGTGGCATTTTAAAAAGAACTTCTTAGTAACAAATAATTGCGTTTACCTTTTCCTTCGAACACAGAAGATGCCGTTGATCTGGGTTGAATTTTGTCCGCCAGACGCGGTCGACGACAATGAAACCGCGGTCTTATTTATAGCATATTTTGAAATGATCGGGCGAGCTGGGTGACGTCGGTCATCGGCGGAATCGCCCGTTATCGGCTGCGCTGTGACTATAGCCTCAACTATCGCGTGCAAAGCAACCCTTGGCTCGTGTGACGCGACGCCTCCTTACTGTCTTTCAGACTTCGTGAGGAAGACGTGGCTGCAGTATGATCTGTTGGTGGCAGACATGAAGGCACGGGTAGCCCATCAGCTGGCGAACTGGCGGAGGGGAGGGAGAGATACCCCACAGGCGAAGACGAGAAGGTACAGGGTGATAATTTTTGGACAGTACGAAATAAAATCGTCATGACTTCTGAACAGTTTGCGTTAGGACGTTCAAACTGCACGGTTGACCGTGAGGCATGATGGGAATTAGTATTATGGTTTGGTTTAGCGACGAAGCCCACTTTCATCTGGATGGGTTCGTCAATAGGAAAATCGGCGCATTTGGGGGGCTGAAAATCCGCATTTCGCGGCATCAGAAGTCTCTTCAGCCTCAACGGGTGACTGTGTGTTGTACAATGTCCACTCATGGAATAATCGGTGCGATGTTCCTTGATGGAACAGCAACTACCGAACGGTACGTGAAGGCTTTGGAGCCGGCCGGTGTGGCCGTGCGGTTCTAAGCGCGTCAGTTTGGAACCGCGTGACCGCTACGGTCGCAGGTTCGAATCCTGCCTCGGGCATGGATGTGTGTGATGTCCTTAGGTTAGTTAGGTTTTAGTAGTTCTAAGTTCTAGGGGACTGATGACCTAGTAGTTAAGTCCCATAGTGCTCAGAGCCATTTTTTGAAGGCTTTGGAAGATGATTTCATCCACATTATCCAAAGTGACCCTTATTTCGACAAGACGTGGTTCATGGAAGACGGAGCTCCACCCCATCGAAGTAGGAGGGTGTGTTATGTTCTGGGGAATACTTTGGAAACCTCGTTCTGACTCTGGGGTACCCAGAGACCACTGTCATGGGCCTCGATTGGCCGCCATATTCTCCGGATCTGAATTCATGTGACTCTTTTTCGTGGGGCTATATTAAAGAAAAGATATATAGCAATAACCCCAAAATCATTGCTGAACTGAAAACAGCCGTTCAGGAGGTCATCGGCAACATCGATGTTCCGACACTTCAGCTGGTCATGCAGAATTTCGCTATTAGTCTGCGCCATACGATCGACAATCATGGCAGGCATATCGAACATGTCGTAATTAAATCCGAATATCTGCAGTGACGTTTACATGTTGAATAAAGTGTGTGCACCCCGCAGTTTGCAACTAATTTACGTTTTTATTCCTATAGTTCAATAATTGTCACCCTGTATGATGAGAACTACTTTCTGCTAGGCTTCACGAAAACTACAATGAATAGTGAATACCATTTGCAGGGTGTACTTTGTTTAACCATTTTAGCTGCTGATACCGTGAACCCTACCAAGTTAAAGAGGTATCTTGAAACCAAACCTCCTGAATTAACAGGAAAACCGAAAGAACTTTTGTCAGGAAACTAAATGTTTCATCATTTACCCATAACAACTTTTCTAAAACGACGAATGTGACTTCTAAGGCCATTTCAGCTTCTTACCAGATTTCGTATAGAATTTCTAAACGCAAGAAACCACACACGATTGAAGAAACTATGGTTTTACCAGCCGCGATTGATGTCGTATTAAGAGTATTTGGTAACTCATTTGTTCAGCAGTTGAAAAGTATTTCTGCCTGTAATGATTCAGTGTGTATAACTTAATCAGTAAATTGCTTTAACAGTTGTTTTACGCTTCAAGTGGTCGAAGCCACTGATCTTCATAAAAATGCTCATTTGACTGCTTATGTTCGTTTCGGTGATTTGTTTAACATTCGAGAAGAATTATTTATCTCTGAGCCGATACTGAAAACCGCTACAGCTCAAAGCCTGTAGAAAACGATCTATATCATTTTGAAATGATCGGGGGAGCTGGGCGACGTCGGTCATCGGCGGAATCGCCCGTTGTCGGCTGCGCTGTGACTATAGCCTCAACTATCACGTGCAAAGCAACCCTTGGCTCGTGTGACGCGACGCCTCCTTACTGTCTTTCAGACTTCGTGAGGAAGACGTGGCTGCAGTATGATCTGTTGGTGGCAGACATGGAGGCACGGGTGGCCCATCAGCTGGCAAACTGGCGGAGGGGATATCATGCAATAGATGCAGTGTAGTATGCACAGATTGATCTCGTCATTGCCTGGAATTCGCGGTGGATTGCAAGCGAAAGTTAAAGCTGTAGCTCCGGATGCTTTAAAGACTCATTGCATGACACATCGGGAGGTTCTGGTCACTAAAGAATTTAGCCTACGTGTTCATGAAGTGCTGCAAACGATTATAGAAACAGTTAATACTATAAAGCCAAAACCTTTAAATTCAAGGCTGTTTAAAGTGCTATGTGAAGGAATGGGTGCTGAACACGTTCAGCTGCTGTTTTTTTTAGTAATGTTCGATGGCTTTGCAGTGGCGAAGTACTAAAAAAATGTTTGGACTGAGGAATGAGGTATTGCGTTTATTAAAGGACTCTATGACAGACTGTTTCAGCAACGGAGATTTCCTTTTGCAAATGGCTTACCTCACCGACATTGTTGAGAAACTAAATATTCTTTAACGCTTCACTGCAAGGTAATCAGGCAACTGTGCTATCTTGGAATGAAAAAGTAAAGGTGTTCATAAATATATTAGAGCTATGACAAAAAGGATTGGAAAGTTAGATATGTCTCCACTGTAGTGTCACTGTTAGAGAAACAGAGAACAAAGCAAAGTAAATATTAAAAAATGACTTTTTTGTTAATGAAATAATTATTTTTTTTTTTTGAGGAGGGGGGGACGCTTTACTATTCTTCCTCGTGCAGGGGTGAGCAAGGCTGGGAAAAGGCTATCTGTGAAAAGTCTTCAGTAATAAACCACAGCCGAGCGGTTCTAGGCGCTTCAGTCCGGAACCGCGCTGCTGCTACGGTCGCAGGTTCGAATGCTGCCTCGGGCATGGATGGTGTGATGTCCTTAGTTAGGTTTAAGTAGCTCTAAGTCTAGGGGACTGACGACGTAATACGTTAAGTCCCATAGTGCTCAGAGCCATTTGAACCAATAAAGCACAGTAATTACAGATGTACAGAGTTTCAGGGAGAGCATAAGGGAACAATTGACAGGAATTGGGGAAAGCAATACAGTAGAAGAAGAATGGGTGGCTTTGAGGGATGAAGTAGTGAAGGCAGCAGAGGATCAAGTAGGTAAAAAGACGAAGGCTAGTAGAAATCCTTGGGTAACAGAAGAAATATTGAATTTAATTGATGAAAGGAGAAAATATAAAAATGCAGTAAATGAAGCAGGCAAAAAGGAATACAAACGTCTCAAAAATGAGATCGACAGGAAGTGCAAAATGGCTAAGCAGGGATGGCTAGAGGACAAATGTAAGGATGTAGAGGCTTATCTCACCAGGGGTAAGATAGATACTGCCTACAGGAAAATTAAAGAGACCTTTGGAGATAAGAGAACTACTTGTATGAACATCAAGAGCTCAGATGGAAACCCAGTTCTAAGCAAAGAAGGGAAAGCAGAAAGGTGGAAGGAGTATATAGAGGGTCTATACAAGGGCGATGTACTTGAGGAAAATATTATGGGAATGGAAGAGAATGTAGATGAAGATGAAATGAGAGATACGATACTGCGTGAAGAGTTTGACAGGGCACTGAAAGACCTGACTCGAAACAAGGCCCCCGGAGTAGACAACATTCCATTGGAACTTCTGACGACCTTGGGAGAGCCAGTCCTAACAAAACTCTACCATCTGGTGGGCAAGATGTATGAAACAGGCGAAATACCCTCAGACTTCAAGAAGAATATAATAATTCCAATCCCAAAGAAAGCAGGTGTTGACAGATGTGAAAATTACCGAACAGTCAGTTTAAAAAGCCACAGCTGCAAAATACTAACACTAATTCTTTACAGACGAATGGAAAAACTAGTAGAAGCTGACCTCGGGCAAGATCAGTTTGGATTCCGTAGAAATACTGGAACACGTGAGCCAATACTGACCTTACGACTTATCTTAGAAGAAAGATTAAGGAAAGGCAAACCTATGTTTCTAGCATTTGTAGACTTAGAGAAAGCTTTTGGCAATGTTGACTGGAATACTCTCTTTCAGATTCTGAAGGTGGCAGGGGTAAAATACAGGGAGCGAAAGGCTATTTACAATTTGTACAGAAACCAAATGGCAGTTATAAGAGTCGAGGGACATGAAAGGGAAGCAGTTGTTGGGAAGGGAGTAAGACAGGGTTGTAGCCTCTCCCCGATGTTATTCAATCTGTATATTGAGCAAGCAGTAAAGGAAACAAAAGAAAAATTCGGAGTAGGTATTAAAATCCATGGAGAAGAAATAAAAACTTTGAGGTTCGCCGATGACATTCTAATTCTGTCAGAGACAGCAAAGGACTTGGAAGAGCAGTTGAACGGAATGGATAGCGTCTTGAAAGGAGGATATAAGATGAACATCAACAAAAGCAAAACGAGGATAATGGAATGTAGTCGAATTAAGTCGGGTGATGCTGAGGGAATTGGATTAGGAAATGAGACACTTAAAGTAGTAAAGGAGTTTTGCTATTTGGGGAGCAAAATAACTGATGATGGTCGAAGTAGAGAGGATATAAAATGTAGACTGGCAATGGCAAGGAAAGCGTTTCTGAAAAAGAGAAATTTGTTAACATCGAGTATAGATTTAAGTGTCAGGAAGTCGTTTCTGAAAGTATTTGTATGGAGTGTAGCCATGTATGGAAGTGAAACATGGACGATAACCAGTTTGGACAAGACGAGAATAGAAGCTTTCGAAATGTGGTGCTACAGAAGAATGCTGAAGATAAGGTGGGTAAATCACGTAACTAATGAGGAGGTATTGAATAGGATTGGGGAGAAGAGAAGTTTGTGGCGCAACTTGACTAGAAGAAGGGATCGGTTGGTAGGACATGTTTTGAGGCATCAAGGGATCACAAATTTAGCACTGGAGGGCAGCGTGGAGGGTAAAAATTGTAGAGGGAGACCAAGAGATCAATACACTAAGCAGATTCAGAAGGATGTAGGTTGCAGTAGGTACTGGGAGATGAAGAAGCTTGCACAGGATAGAGTAGCATGGAGAGCTGCATCAAACCAGTCTCAGGACTGAAGACCACAACAACAATCACAAATGGACGCGTTGCAAAACCTTTCTTCGCGAATAAATTCAGTATAATTTGAATATTAATTTCGATGTGACCCCACTTCGGCTACTTGTGATCTTTATTTATAAGATAATATTAAAAATTAATATGTGACTTTTTAATCTTCCATGAGCTAACTGTTGTCCTGAAGCCAAGTGTCAAGGGCAGTGTTCTTTGAACGGAACCTTTCAAGCACGAAAAATTCCCAAGTGGATTTAACTGTTACGCTGAACGTTATTGAACATATTTTCCAACAGTTCTTCTACCATGCCTTCAAAATGCCACTGAACGATCTTTAGGTGCACCGGTACTGCCTACAAAAAACTCATGTTCAGGTTCGAATCCTATTCTGGTTCTTTGTCTTAGTGTCTTCTGCTTCTTCTCTTTACGCTTTTGGCGATTTAGGGACGACGTAAATTAATCTAATACCTATTTCTACATCCTGCACTTTCTCGCTTTCCATAAACCGTTCATCTTTCCCTTTGCTCCGGCCGGTGCGACCGAGCGGTTCTAGGAGCTTCAGTCTGGAACCGCGCGACCGCTACGGTCACAGGTTCGAATCCTGTCTCGGGCATGGATGTGTGTGATGTACTTAGGTTAGTTAGGTTTAAGTAGTTCCAAGTTCTAGGGGACTGATGACTTCAGAAGTTAAATCCCATAGTGCTCAGAGCCATTTTTCCCCCATTTGCGTTTTTACTCCTTTCCTTCATCAAGCAACCTTTATTATTTTCCTCTCCTACTTCTAGCATCCATCGAACCCTTCTATCACAGTACGAAACAAAATTTCACTTTGAAATGTGTACTCTGTTAAATCTATTTGCGTCGGGCTTTTTTTAGGGTTCTGTAACTCAGTTTGTAAAAACGGAACGATACTTTGCGCCGTTTCCGAGTTGATTAGCATTTGAGTTACCCAATGAGGCCGTTGGACACGCCAGTTGAAGTGGCCCGTCCAGAGACGGTGTCGCCAACCGTGTACGTTGTTTGGTTTCCTAAAACAGAGCGAGAACGCAATATAAAAATTGGGCACGGGGCAGGAGTAAGGATCGAAACCGAGCCAAAGACTGAGCGCCCTCGTACGCTATCAGCAACGCTATGAGGACAACTGACACTAATTGTATCTGGCAGACCGACTGAATTTGCGAGCACAACGGCCTGATTCGCCACCTTTAGTGCTAATTAAGTCGGTAACGGCGCAACGTATCGAATTTTTTCCTTAACCATCATTTGTCATCACAGCCTACCCCGCAACACCCTCACAGCCTTTTCAGGCCGCTCACTACCATCCTCTATATATTACGAAGGCCGGTATTACACTATCATATTTTCTTTGACGGAGTTTCTGTTCAAATAAAATTTGAGGTTGTAATAAGGAACTTTGTCAAAGTTAGGCATTGGTCACATTTTCTTTGGTCAAATGTAGCGCCTCACCTTGTATTTGGTCATAGAAAGCGTTCGTCTTCTGTTTTCTGCATGGCGAAATGCAACCTTTTGTAGCGCTAGATTCGCTGCAGTTGTCGACCATCTAACATTTACCAATGAGGCTTCGAAATTTACATGGTGCGTCGCACCTACAGTGAAACTGATAGGAAGTTTTGAAGCAGGTGAAGCACTGTATAACTTGAGGCATCCCAAATACATAACTGGACTAAGGAGAAGCAAGTGCGATAAAGAAAATTGCTGAGGCAATTAGCCACGAAGTACGGCCAGGCTGTACGACCGAGGATAAAAAGAACATCTACCATTTTTGTCGAAATAAAAATATTTCTTAATGGCTACAGTATGTACGAAACAGTTACTTGCCCTCAGATATTCCTTCTTCAGTGCTTTATGAATAGCTTCACACGTTTCTGGTATTATTTTGTCAATGTGCACAGCGGCATTCGAGTGCTGCACTAAACCAGAGTAGCTTTCCCCTGTTTCAAGAAATCACAGTGTTACTTTAAGTCTCTCTTTTGCGGATATAGAATTTCTGAGGTGAGTGTTCTGCTAAGTAATATGAGGAGCCACTTTCTTGAGAAGATATTGAAATGTACTCCCGTCCAGTCGCAAGTAATTTTCATGCGCGTTTACGCCCTCGACTTGCAAGTCGCGTAACAAATGTTGGACGCTTTTAGCATCTCGCTGTGAAACCCAAGGCTTCACCCAGTTACATTTCCTTTTTCTTTTCTCTGCTGCTCTTCCAAACTGAAAACACAGTACAGTTGTGGTACACACAAATGCAGTGCAAAGGATGTCTTAGTCTGACATTCTTAAGGAACTAAGTCAAAGATCTTTGTCAAAGAAAATTTGATGACAGTATAATACCCCTATTTGCACTACGTCAGTTACCTTTGTGAAAGAAAATGTGATGAATATTTGATCACATTTCTTTGTCAAAGAAAATGTGGTAGTGTAATACGGGCGTAAGAGAGACTCACGTAACTGGGAAACCGGTTCCTACAGCAGGTTGCCTAATTAACGGACTCCAGTAGCAAGAAAATATTTTCAGTATTTTGCGTGATTATTGACGAAGTATAAAAATTTAAAATGCTATCACAATCTACTCATTACGAGTTATAATCTTCTGTTAAACGTTTAACACAATGAGGCAAGTATTACAGTTAGAAACTGTGTGTGCGTGTCTTGAGGCAGCGTAACTGATTCCGTACCCGGATTTTATTCTTGGAGTATTTGAGCATGAGAGCGCTTTGAGACTTCCAACCAACTTTAAGCGTAATTTCAAACCTTTACGAAACTTTTTCTCACTGACACGCCCCGCCAAATGATAAAGGAAAAAAAAAATTAACTGTTCATGCAGTAAAACTTCTGCATCAGACATGAGATTTTAATTTAGTCTAAAAAGGAAAAGTGGCAGCATCGGTCGTAAGAGGTTTGATATAATTTATTACAACAAATCGATTTCAGTCACTTTGTATGACTATGTTCACTGAAAATATTAAGGTCTTGAACACTCATGTACTAATAGCACGTATTACAACTTCAACATGTCGTCAGTATAGAAGAACATAGCAGCCAACGAACAAATTTCAAATTCAAAATTTATTCGTTGGCTGTTATGCTATACGCTTGGAATTCAGTTACTTCCATGCGATAGCAAGTCACTCTTTATTTTATAAGGTGGGGGTTCGCACATATCAGATTTTTGTGGAACGAGGTCACAGATCGAAGAAGTTTAGGAACCACTGCTCATTGGTATTTCGAAATATACCTACATGACATCACACTCGTACGATGCAGCAACTAAATTATCTGTTGGAAACAAATATATCTGTTGAAATTCAAAATAAGTTAATAACATAACACAAAATGCAGACTAGAAAGACAAATGAAGTTCACTGAAAGCTTTCTCGTTTGAAATAAAGAAATATTCTTCCTATCGCAAAGCTCTAACGAACTTCTGAAAGACTTAATTCCTAAAACAAGCAATTAAGACATTAGAGATTTATGATAAAGAACATACGATGTTTTGCAAATGTATCTGAAGCTTACAATTGTATTGTGCACCACAAAAAGGTCACTCACATGTTTCTGTAGATATTCGATAACTTTTATCATCAATTGTAAGTCCAGCTCCGCTAAATTTCCTCTCGCTGGAGGCTCTAGAGAGAGGTGAACATAGAAATTCTCTTTCCACTTGCTGCAGTTTGGGATAAAACGCTGCTCTTGACTTCCATCACTCCAGAAGTGACAGTACCTAGTTTTCCTACCAACAGATACATGGAAACTCTATGGAAAGTCTTCTGTTCCTCTGCCCACGATGCAGAGACACTCTTCTCACGTTTTGAAGCCGTCGATGCTGAGGCTTCGTTTTCTGCATGACATTCTACGTATAATACAACATGCCTGCAGGGAGGAAAATATACGTTATATTACGTAGCTGCTAATAAATTTGGTGCATTGTTCACTTTAATTTATGTCTTTTTACTATTACACGATCAGACGCTGAGATGTCACTACTGATAAAATATTTACTTAGCATACCTAAATAAGATAGCATTTACCTTGAAGTACAGCTTATCTGGAACGCGCTGCGGTGCAAACTTCCCCTCTCTCAGCTATAGAGAGTTGCTTTAGATGACGCGCCCGTAGTACCAGAAATAATGCAAGGAAATGCATTCACTTTATTTCCATTTTTTCACGTAAAATATTTCCAGCTCTCGCCGTCAACAATGCTGTTTCCCACAAATTTTTGACAGTACTGAGACACACCGGATACTTTAAACACGATCTCTTATAGAACACCGATCGCTTAAAATATTTAACAAAAATATAAACTTTATATGTTAATAAATGTGTCGTTTTACATATATGGGAGTAATTATCTTGCTGTACGTAGCATTCTCACACAGTGTTCCTGAACCTTATACATAGATGGCACTAGCAACTGCAGCGTCGGACCACTGTCGGCTCCCATAGCCTTGAAATACTTCGTGAAACTGAATTAATATGTCAGCTACCTGATATCCCAGTACGAAAACAAGATTTTTTCCAGAATTCAGGTAAAACGTCAGCAATTTGTTAATGCCGTATAAACACCCATTTTAGCACAACACACGCAAGTATTCCAGCGAGTCTCAACGTGCTATTTTATGGTAAACTTCAACTGTGAGTCTTCCACATGGCCAGTCCTTTTTTAATAAGTTACGACATTTTTCATTCATTCCAGCGATGGGTGAACGATAGGACAATATTCCTGCAATCATATATCCTTAAGGGTGTGGCTGCCGGTGCTGAGGGGCTGTCGTGGGGTTTCCTACCGTGGGGTTTGCTACCGTGGGATTTCCTACGAGCAGTGGCGCACTAAACCTGTCAGAGGTCCGGGCCGGCAAAACAAATTGAGGCTCCCCTTGCTGCCCCCTCCCACCCTCCTCATCACCCTGGAGTTCTCCGAGAGTTTCAAACGCAAACGGAAGGAAATCCCACATTGCTTATCATCTTCATTTTGTGTCGTGATAATTTACAAGGCATAACTTTATTTTGCGTAACACTTAAAGTCATTGATCTCGTAATCTCGTTGCTATTATTTAATAGCTATGTTGCCCCTTCTACGACAGAAATCATTACATGATTTCTGTTGTTCGAATCTATTATTTATGTTTCGCAACCAAGTCCGCATAGAGGGAGCGGGGTGTATAAAAATGAATCCCTTTTTCCCAAACCAAAAGGAAGTCACTGTCTACATAAAACTTCGTTCAGTGCATGGTGGAGGGTACTTTACTTCAACAAAAACCACAGTGTTGCTCCGATCTTGATGAAATTTTGTACATTTGATCTTCAAAACAAGGGGAACATCACCGTCTACGTGAAATTTCATACGGTGTATGGCGGAGGGTACCTTACAACAGAATTACACACCGTTTGACTGATCAGCTTGGGAGTTGGCTCATGTATGTATGTTTTCGTGGTGAAGGCATTTATACAAGCCAACGTATGCTGGATGGCGGAGGGTTGGCCTACCTTTAAATAAATTTAACATCGTTTCGTCAGTCAGCATGAAAGTTGGCAGATATACGTATTTTTTCATAGACGGGGAAAGGGGAGATGGCATGACAGAAGCGGAGGAGGAGATATACGGAGAGAGGAGAACGTGATAGGGGCGGGGAAGGGGGAGGAGGTGCACCCAGAGAAGTGATAGAAGCAGATTAAAAGAGAGAGGGAGCACCAGGTAAACAGAGAAAGGGGGAAGGTGGTGAATGACTAATGGAACACTGTAATAAATACATAAATTAGGGGTGTTATTGTGAATTTGATGTACTATTAGAAAAAACGGAGGAGGCGGTGGACAGAGATGGGAAGATGGATGGAGAAGGAGAGGAGGATGGAGAGGAGGAGAAAGTGTTGTGAGAGAGGGGGGCAGATGGAGGAGATGGGGGGAAGCAGGAGGTGGATAGAGAGACGGGATAGGACTAAATGGACAAGAGAGATGAGGAAAGAGGGGATGAACTGACATAAAACTGGGATGAATAAATATCCGGGCAACGCCGGGTTTACTGTTGGTAATTAGATAAATATTTACGCTACAATGGGCGTGTTCATCTGAAAGAAATTACAGAATATTTTCCTGTAGTTAGACGCGGCGTATAAAGTCTCGATAACTATAATGTTGTTCTTGATGTCTACAGATGATAAAATTCGTTGCTTAATGTAGATGACTCCACCAAAGTTCACCTATTTGGAATTTCATCTTTATAAAATGAACTGCATAATAATCAGCTGAAAAATGCTCCTATTGGAGCACAATAAAGGCAAATATGATCGTGTTTAAAAGACTCTGACAGAAAAGTGGGCAACCAGCTGTCTGAGTCCTCATTCCACCTTCTTCACCAAAAATTCTGGAAGTTTCACAGGACGAGTAACCATGTTATGTAAGAAATTTTCCAAGTGAAATTTCACTTTTGTTGCGTTAAAAATTCAATAAACTGCAGATTTTGCATTAGAACTTTAGAAATACCATTAAAAGCGTACTTTTGTGAATGAGATAATTAGTTTCGTATGACATATATAACGAAACTCCAGAATCGGCAAGTTAACTTTGCGAGATTATTGATGCTGGTAAAATGTGTGCTGTATTCACACATACCGTTTTGAAACAAGAATATTTTTAAGGCCCACAGAAAATACCAGAATTTTTAACACAGAACATCACGGTAAATTTTTTATCATCCAACTTTTCGAGTCTCTAGACCCCGTCCGTGGTGATTCTCGTGTTTCCGACTACAAATAAATATCGTAACCGTGAACTTTCCAACTGACATGAAAATAAGAATATCCCTTTACATTTTATCCAGGCTTAGGACTGGCTATGCACGTAGTACATAGGCATGTTTAAATGTTTTTTTTTTCATTTTATTTATTTTTTGTTGTTTTTGTTGTTATTGTTGTTGGTTATTTTTTGTTGTTTTTGTGGTTATTGTTGTTTATTTTTTGTTGTTATTGTTCAACATTACAGTAGCAAACTGATAACCTATTTTTATCAATCGAAATTTTTTATTCAATTTTTTGTAAAAAGGCTAGAGATTTTAAACACCTTTTTAAACCTGAAGAGTCTTCATACGTTTTCATAATGTCTTTTAATCTTTTGTCAAGATCTATGTACCTTTTCTTTCTTTTTTGAAGAGGTAGGCCAATGGAATCTTTTTTAATTTCAAAAATATCATTCACTGCCTCCTCCTTCAGCTTTTGAATCAGAAAGTACACATTTGGATGTTTCTGATTTATTGAGGAGGTCAGTTTTCTGTGCCAACCTTCGACAGCATTAGCCGTTCTGTGTCGTTGGTTAAAAACATTCCACATTCCAATAGGTATATTAGGATTTTCCATACACTGATCAACTGCGATTTTCTCACCGTTGGGCATTTGTTCCATTATTAAAATCCACGCTTCATCGACAGCGTTAAGTGGAAGATGTGCCACTGCAGCACACATGCGACAAAACAATCGGACTTCCTGCCTATCCCTATAGTCTTCCGTTAATCCCAGTTCCTGTATCTTCTTCTACAGACACTTGTCAAAGTGAAAATTACAACCGGAAAGTAGTGTTTCAGGGAACACTGAATTCATTGCTTTAATTGTAACCATTTCAAAATCTAGCACTGCAGTTTTTGGTGGCTACCCAGGCATCTTAGATTTCAATCCAGAAAAAAGTCTTTCATATGAATTTCGACTTTTGTCTGGCAGCAAAGTAAATAAAACAGGAAATATCTTAGTTGCCTCTTCTGTACTTACGATGTCGACATGGATTAAGTACAGTTGTTTGAACTGTTTCGAACAGCTGTCAAATGTCCCATCCATAAGCACAGTTTCATTGTCACAAAGGATTTTCTCTGCTTCTTCACAAGCAAATACTAGAAGTCTCTTGCCTGGAACAGAGCCATCATCAGTCTTAAAAAAACTATTACTTTCCGTTAATTTCAAAAGGTCTTCGCTAAGGTGAATTTCCGAACTACAGCCAGGGTTCTGGGTTGTCCCAATAGCTCCTCTTCTCGCCTTACACAATTCAGTCTTGGATCTGTCATAATTCGGAATATAAGCCACGAATTCTAATCCTTTATCTTTCAAATCTTGAAATTCCAGCTTAAAAATTTGGGCTACAGCCACTGTCTTTTCTTCACGAAATCTTTTTCTGCAATTATGTAGTCTTTTCTTTATCTTCACATCTGTTTTGTCAGGTGGACAAGAATGTTGCTGTTGAGCAACGATTTCACCATTTGCAATTTTTAAACGGCCTTTGCGCCTACTACTTTCATAAACTACGCATAACCAGTTCGTATATTCTTCATTTTTCCTATAAATACGGTAGCGATGATCATCCTTGATAACACACGGCCTCCCTTTCGTTGTTGTTATCACTTCCATCGTGTACACTGCATAGAACAGAAATCGTATAGGAAAACGCACGGAATGAAAGCTATCGACGACGACACTGTCTGAGAAACGGTGACAACACCTGCACTGAAGGTGAGCGACTGTGGTAGACAAGCAGTGGGGGAGGTTCTGTTCGCAAACACCTCGTTAGTGAACCGGGTGATTGGGACAGCTTCGCTACCTGCTGCACCCTTGTAGGAAACCCCACGCTAGGAAACCCCACGTAGCCGCTGAGGGAGTGGTGGTTGTACGGAAGGCAACAATAGTTCACTAGTGCCTTTTTCACATTTGCCCCCCTCCCCCTCCATCGGTAACAAACGTAACCCTCAGTAGATGCCTTTTAAATATCCCTAACTTGCTCATGTTATTTTCAACTTCGTCCCGTACATCTGAAGTACTTTTCTCTGTTCAGTATTTTATCCATCTTCAGCGACTGTATTTCTGTTTATTGACAACCACTTGTACAAAAGACACTGTAATTCCTTTTAATCGTGATTTTATTTCAATACACAGTGCATTTCGAGCTCTTGGCTTCAAGTCCTTTGGCAGCGAACATCGATTATTTTTCCAGGTTTAAGTTAATTCTGGTCCTCGTAAGATTATAAAGGTATATTACAAATTGGGCACATTGTGAATGTAAGTTTACAAAACTAACACGAATCGAAAAGTAGCTTACTGTCTCCAGTGGTAGATACATGGTTTTCGATGCACAATAAGAGTCAACATGTTTACGTACATATATACACTTTTCGGTCCACAGCACATTTGTAAACACAAGTCAAAACAAGCTCAACAGTTTCAAATGCAAAGGTGCTGCATTTCTACAAATACATACTTGTTATTATTTCAAAGGAGATTCAAAGCCATTATACTATTATTTATTGAGAATATCATTCACAAAACAAACATTTTTGAATACATGAAATGTCGATTATGTTATCAAATGGTTACACTAATAAATATTAGTTTCTTTGGGGGGGAAAAAACTTGAAATTAATGAGAAACTGTGGCTGCCGAACTGTTCATTGTACATGTTTGCAGAAGATTTTACTTTTTGTAACATTATTTCTAATTGTTCTAGTAGCTCAAGTTGTTTACCATGGTTACAGTTAGTATCATGTGTGGAAAGTTATCCCTGTTTTGCCTACGTAAAATGCATGGAAGCTCTTACAGTGTAATTTACATTTTCCACTCGTCCGTTAGTGGGGTGATTGTGTTTACTGTGTGAGATAAATGGGGTCCAAGTTTGTGGTTTGTGTAGAGTGATATATTAATGTTGGAGCTGCTAAGTAAGTTAGCATTCCCTATTTGGCACAGCATTACAAAAAATTGCTATCTTATTTAAAAACACCAATATTAAAATATCATGCTACACAACCTTAGACACCACTTACCTCACAAAGAAAGCACAAAGATACCAATAACAGAACATAGTGCAATATATTCATTACAATGTAACAGCTGCCCTGCATTTTACGTAGACAAAACAGGAAGAACTTTTCACACGTGATACAAAGAACACATTGATGCTTTTAGACTTAACCATTTTGACAAATTCACTATAACCAGCCACATATACTTTAACAGACACTGACTGACAGCCGGCCGTAGGAGCCGAGCGGTTCTAGGCGCTTCAGTCTGGAACCGCGCGACCGCTACGGTCGCAGGTTCGAATTCTGCCTCGGGCATGGATGTGTGCGATGTCCTTAGGTTGGTTAGGTTTAAGTAGTTCTAAGTTCTAGGGGACAGATCACCCAAGTCCCATAGCGCTCTGAGCCATTTGAACTAAGTGACACACACAAACGGGCTAACTGTACACTACACAGAAAACAATGGTAAAAAACAATCTGCTAAAACAGAAATAAACTGACACAAATTAAAATCTTCTGAAAAAAAATGTTGAGTGAACAGAGTTTAGCAGCTATAGTTTTCAGTAATTTTAAAAATTTTATTTTTCTGCTAAAGAAACAAGTAGTTAATATTGCGACCATTAGATAACATTATCCACATTTCACACATTCACGAATATTTGTTTTGTAAACTATATCCTTTATAACTATTAATTTAATCAGCTTGTATCTCCTTTGAAATAATAACACCTGTGTATTTGTAGTAATGCAGCATCTTTAAATTTGAAATTCTTTGCCAATGAAATGACAGTTTCAGAGACTTTACTAGTCCGATACAGATATGATTTTATATATATAGATTGAAGCGGCGAGTGAAAATTGATGCCCGTTATTTACAGGCTTAACCATAAAGGATACATGATTAAAAATTCAATTCACAATCATATTTATTGGAGTAAACTTAACCTTCTTCCCTCAACCCCTTCTTCAGATAATTATCGCGTTATTCGCTAGTGTCAACTATGAAGCACATGACCACAGCAATATGCTGCAAGCATCTTATTTTCGACACCCTTGCGAAGAAGGGTACTGGGTGCCTGAAACCGGCACAGGAAATAAAATTTCTTTTATGCAACTGGATGCTGATAGTTTCAACAAACTTTTCTGCATATTAGATGAGAACTTTGCAACGAATAGGACCCGGTTTTCGCACTGCAACTCTGACGAGATTGAATGCACAGTAAGAGTCAGATAATGCCTTTTAATGTACGCGCCCGACTTCACATCACTTGTACATACGCACTGTATATCTTGCACCACTTACGGGATCGTAGCTACAGGTATTCGTCTGCGTTTTTTTTTGTTTTGTTTTTTTTCATGGTGAGACATTTCGATGGGTGAAGAAGCAGGTCTCTTACACTTGGGGGTATTGTACTCATATTTCTGACAGTGTCTTTGCCAGATCTAGAAACCCTTCCCCTGCATCTCTTTTGCACTTTGCTACAACTTCCATTGAACAGTCAATTTGCTGACGCTGGAAGGTTGCCGCTACTATTGACTTGACTATCAGAAGAAACTTTGCAGGCATTCAAACGTCGCAACAGAGCACTGACACAGCGGAAAGTTAATATCTCACGACAGCCGCTACACTCTTCAAAAACTACTGACTTATTTTGAGTATCTACAACTTGTGTAAAATTTGGCGTCCCATGCTGTCCCCTGATTTCTTCAGACGGGTGTCGTTTCCCTTCTCCAGCTTCAGGGAACCATCTTCTTCCTCCTCTACACATTTTCTAATCCTTGGACGTTGGAAGGACCTTTGCTGTTCGAAATGTATTGCTGACATAATAAAAGTAATAATAATAATAATAATAATAATAATAACATACGATTCAATGTGAAGTGTTTAGCTTTTGCGGATGATCTTGCAATCCTCACAAATAATAGAAAAGAAGTCACTAACGCCATAGAGAAGTTACACGAAATTGCACAAAGAACTGGCCTGCAAATCTCATATGAGAAAACCCAGTACATAGAAAGAGTGCCACAAGACAAATTGCCTATGGTGACAACCCATGGGAAAATCGTACAAGTACCACATTTTAAGTACCTGGGAGAAATCATCCAGCCATCAGGGATCAACCTAAAGGCCAATGAGGAAAGAATAAAAAAACTACAGAAAGCATATAAACTCACGTGGAACTATTGTAACAAAAAGTCCATATCCATTAACGCAAAATTGAGGCACTGCAACACTGTCGTACTTCCGGAGGCACTGTATGCATCTGAAACAACACAAATAGGTGGGCAAACTAAAATCAAAGAAACAGAGAAACAAGAAAGGAAAATCCTCAGGAAAATTTTTGGCCCAATACAAGAGCAAGGAATCTGGAAGAAGAGACCAACACCAGAATTATATAAATTCACAGACAAGATTACGGATACAATAAGGAAAAGAAGAATGCAGTTCTACGGACATATCCACAGGATGAATGAAAACAGAATTTCAAAGCGAATTCTTAAAATCATCAACTCAGGCAGGGGAAAAGCAAAATGGATAAAATAAGTTGAAGAGGGCCTCAGACAAGCACACATAACAGTAAACGATGCATAAAATAGAACTGAATTCAGGAACATCATCAAAAAACATAAATTTGACACCACAACACAGAAGAGACCAGGATGCAAATGGACAGCGGAGCGAAAGAAACAACACAGTGAACACATGAAGAAAATTTGGGCCCAGAAAAAACATAAACAATCATCATAAAGGAATTCAAGTTCAAACGCTCTTTTAAATGGGAATAATCGAAAATAATAATAAATAATAATAATAACATACGATAACCCAGAACGGGCTGGTCACATTGTCTTGCGTTGAACGGTCAGCTTAGGGCTACATTGGCTGGCTGCACATGAGCTGATGTTAGGGACGGTCCACGGATATTTCCGACGGATTCTGGAACACCTGCATTGTTCGCCTGTGCGTTACTGGGGGCGCTACTTCTCGGAACAGCGGATCCGGCCTCATTAGCTGTGCGCGCACGTGCGGATTTCTGCAGCAGTGAGCGAGGCCACGTTCCTGCGATTTTCATGTGACAGCAAGTTCTAGTTGTTTCCACGTATGGACCACTGACCACAACGAAAAACATAAAACTGTACCGCAAAATACTTTGTTTGTGGAAAATGACCCGGGAACATTACGCGAAGAAGAATGTGTAAAAGAAGGGTGTACGAAGAGAGTGTTCTGTTGGCAGATGATGCTGTAATTTGTAGTCTTGTAAAGTCATCAGATGATCAAAACGACTTGCAAAATGATTTAGATAAGATGCTTGTATGGTGCGAAAAGTGGCAATTGACCCTGAATAAAGAAAAATGTGAAGTTATTCACATGAGTACTAAAAGAAATCAGCTAAATTTCGATTACGCGATAAGTCACACAAATCTGAGGGCTGTAAATTCAACTAAATACTTAGGTATTACAATTACAATTAACCTAAATTGGAACGATCACATAGTAATATTGTGGGTAGAGCAAACCAAAGACTGCGATTCATTGGCAGAACACTTAGAAGGTGCAACAGGTCTACCAAAGAGACTGCTTACACTACGCTTGTCCGCCCTATTCTGGAGTATTGCTGTGCGGTGTGGGATCCGCATCAGGTGGCACTGACGGATGACATCGAAAAAGTACAAAGAAGGGCAGCTCGTTTAGTATTATGGCGAAATAGGGGAGATAGTGTCACAGACATGATACGTGAACTGGAGTGGCAATCATTAAAACAAAGGCCTTTTTCGTTGCGACGGGATCTTCTCATGAAATTTCAATCACCAGTTTTCTCCTCCGATTGCGAAAACATTCTGTTGGCACCCACCTATATAGGGAGAAATGATCATCACGATAAAATAAGAGAAAGCAGGGCTCGCCCAGAAAAATGTAAGTGCTCGTTTTTCCCGCGTGCCGTTCGAGAGTGGAACGGTAGAGAGACAGCATGAAGGTGGTTCATTGAACCCTCTGCCAGGCACTTTATTGTGAATAGCAGAGTAATGATGTAGATGTAGAAGTAGATAGACGATTTTCCAGCTATGGGCCAAAATGTAATAAAAACTCAGTTACAAAATTTGAGATCAAGATTCAAAAAAGAAGTCAGGAAGGTGGATTCGAGAACAGGAAAAGAGCGGAAACAGGAAAAGATGAATTATATAAACTAATAAAAAATTGCTTGTACTACGTTAATTATTGTATTACGCATTACTGTATTACATCCTTATTTTACATTACAAGTTATGTTTCTTCACAACGGATGAAGAACGCCCTGTTCTAGTATATCAGACCTTCAGGATTCTCAGAGGAGTGCAGACAATTCAGAAAGAAAATCCGCTCGCGTGTGGCCAGTTACTTCCATCTTCCCTACGTTGTCCGTTTCCTGTTTGCACCGAGCCCCGTTGACACCCGGGGTTGGTCGGTTACCTGACGAGCCGCGGGCCTTGACTGCGCATCGTGGCTCGCTCACTCTGTTCCCGGTTAGCTGAGCTCCTCTGCCTGCGGTACAGGCAACACAACGGAGCAATCGGCCGCAGGCGGGATCGGGCGGATAAATGTGGCGCGAGGCACGGCTCAGCTCTCAGCCAGCTGAAATAACAACGTCGTTCGACCAGGGCAGCAGAAGCACTGAGCGGGGATTGCACCCAGCGTCCCCCCAACACTCCATCCGGCGCGGCTTGTGGCTGGGTAATGTTGTCGCTGCCTACAGGAGTGTAAAGGGAGGGGGGCATTAGCAATGGCGACTATTCTACAGGTATCACCGGAAGATGATGGAAAGGTCCTGAAACATCCCCTTAGAAAAATTTATGAATTACTGTGCTGATAACCCTCTTACGTTATTTGATTTTCAAACAGCTGAGCAGAACTGAACGTACTCAGACATTTCGCTCTTTACTTATTCTGATCATCACTAAAATGACACACAATATTTTTTTAGCGCAATGCAGTCTGACTTTCAACAATCCCTACAAAAGAATGGCCTCGACTAACAATAACCTATACCTTTCATGAATCACTTACCTCACAAAAATCTTCGTTACTCGAACTACTGCAATACAGCGAGCGACAATACTGCCAGCTAAATAAAAGATTCTAACTACTGAAGGCACTAACTACTGATAGGCATATTTAGCAAGTGAAAGATTTTGATAGAGAACAAACAATGTATTTACCTTAATAATGTTCAAAAGTCATCATGGCAGAATTTTGAGAGCGGACGATCTGGACGTGTGTCCAGCTCAAGAAATGCCATTGCAAATGTGAAATGCCGGTGCATTAGTAACCGGTGTAACTGCCATAATATTGAATGCAAGCAGGCAAACGTTTACTCTGTGTGTTGTACAGGTGCCGGATATGAGTTGGTGCCATGGAGTTCCATGCCTGTTGCACTTGATCGGTCAATACATGGAGAGTTATTGCTGGTTGCGAATGATGCTGGAGCTGTCCTACGATGACTTCTCTTATGTACTTGTCTGGAGACAGATCTGGTGTTCGAGTAGGCCTAGGCAAAGTATCCATACACTGTAGAGCACGTTGGGTTACAACAGCGGTAGTGAGCGACGTAATCCTGCTGGAAAATGCTCCTGGAATCGTGTTCATGAATGGCAGCACAACAAATGGTTCAAATGCCTCTAAGCACTATGGGGTTTAACATCTGAGGTCATCAGTCCCCTAGACTTAGAACTACTTAAACCTAACTAACCTAAGGACATCAAACACATCCTTGCCCAAGGAAGGATTCGAACCTGCGAACGCAGCAGGCATGCGGTTCCAGACTGAAGCGCCTAGAACCGCTAGACCACAGCGGCCGGCCGCATCACAATAGGTCGAACCACCAGACACACAAATTTGCAGTCGAGGTACATCGGATAACCACGAGAGTGCTCCCGTTGTCATACGAGATCGCACCCCAGATCATAATCCTAGATGTAGAGCTAGTGTGTCTAGGCTGCAGACAGCTTCGTTGCAGTCGCTCAGTTGGCCTCCTTCCAACCAATACCGACATTACTGGCACCGAGGCAGAACCAGCATTCATCAGAAAACATAAGCGACATACACTCAGCCCTCCAATTAGCTCTCGCTTGACACCACTGAAGTCGCAAACAGGAGTAGTTTGGCGTCAGTGAAATCCACACTACAGGGCGTTTGGCTCGGAGCTGTCCTTCTAGAAACCGATTTTTAACAGTTCGTTGTGTCACTGTAGTGCCCACTGCAAATCGAATTGCTGTTACAGACTCGGTACGATTCGCCACAGTTATACGCCGAACACGGTGGTCTTCCCTCTCGGTAGTGCCTTGCGACCGTACATTCCAGTCATCACAGCTGCGAAGTCTTTCTGCAGTGCCACGGAAGAAACGTTTAGCTACTCGTAGCCCTATTACGCGATCTTGTTCAAACTCAGTAAGCTGCTGATAATAGCACCTTTGTCATCTTAAAGGCTTTCTTGACTAATAGCTCACAACGTGAAGTCACAAATGTAACTAACGCTCATTACCGTTACAGCATGTATTTACAGCACACCTGTTTGCATCCTCATAGTCACGCTTCTAGCGCCACTCTTATACGACTGGCGCGAAATGTGAGTGGTCTTCGTATATCAGATGTAGAAACCACCTATCAGCTTCGTTTATTTCGCACAACTCCTCCTTGGGTTCGTATTTTTTCCACCTTCAGTGTATTTTCTGGAAAGTGGATCACTGAATAGGTGTCCGTCTGTGAAACCAAAGCTTTGATCCCTAGTCAGAACTAAAATTTATCCTGTCACTTATTGCTGGCAATGATTTGTTAATGTGAAAAACGCAATGTTGTGCAATAATAACTAGCTGGTTAGGTAAAACCAGTGGTCTAAGGCAGGCAAGGGTATACTCTAGTACCATGTCCACTACAGTACTTCCGGTGCTCAAAGCAGCCTTCGGGCTGAAGACAGCTTTAGTTATTTATCCCAGAACATCTGGTCACTTAGTGATTCGCAGATGGAAATTGCTAACGTTGTGTTATCCAGTCCGAAGACTGGTTGGGTGCACCTCTTAATGCTAGTCTGTTCTGTGCGATCCTCTTCATCTCATATTAACCGACAGGGTAACACAGAGTTCGAGAAGAAAGTGAGAGTGGTAATGGTAAACTGGGTGGCGCAGAGCGCGTGTGTCAGCGGACATGCGGTGGCCCGCGCGGCACAGCCGCAGTCGCTATGCATAGGCATGAGCAACCGCGAACTGCTCACTAATGCTGGAAAAATAACCGCGTGCGACGCGCGGCCGCAGGTGTCGGCGTTAACGAGGTTTGCATTACCCACGCCCCCCACCACTCCCTCCACCCCCCACTCCCGGCCTGCCTGGTTTACATCGGCCGCCAGTCGAGAGCTCAACACGCGATCCGTCCGCGCGCGAGAAACGCCAGCCTACCATGGAGCGAGGGCGCGTGCTCCAGCATAGCTGCGTATAACCCGTTACGTCACCTCTGCAATCGGCAGCACAACAGTCGTCAGAATTATTTTTATAACGGTCGTTCAAACGAAACGTAGACTGCCAGTTGAGATACTACAGGTTCTCCTACATAAACTGGATCATTAGATAATAAAAAGGGTAGCCAAAAGCTGTTTGCTGTAATACTGTCAATATCGTATTACAGCAAACAGCTTTTGGCTACCCTTTTTATTATCTAATGATCCAGTTCTTATCAGAACTAAAATGCGTTAATATAGGAGGATACCATATTAGGACCAATATTGTTATTGACGTACATCAATGACTTTCCCAATTGTGTTAGTCACGGAGAACGAGGAGGAGTTGTGCGAAATAAACGAAAGTTGGTAAGCGGTTTCTATATCTCAGAGATGACGTCCACTCAACAGAACATAGTTGTTAACCGAGAAAACTAGAGAAGTCTTTCCAGAGAAACAAAGTACACTGAAGCGCCAACGAAAGTTGTTCAGTCATGTGTATTCAAATACAGAGGCATGTAAACAGGCGGAATACAGCGCTGCGGACGGCGAAGCATATACAGGGTTATTCCAAATGATTGAAGCGATTTCACAGCTCTACAATAACTTTATTATTTGAGATATTTTCACAATGCTTTGCACACACATACAAAAACTCAAGAAGTTTTTTTAGGCATTCACAAATGTTCGATATGTGCCCCTTTAGTGATTCGGCAGACATCAAGGCGATAATCAAGTTCCTCCCACACTTGGCGCAGCATGTCCCCATCAATGAGTTCGAAAGCATCGTTGATGCGAGCTTGCAGTTCTGGCACATTTCTTGGTAGAGGAGGTTTAAACACTGAATCTTTCACATAACCCCACAGAAAGAAATCGCATGGGATTAAGTCGGGAGAGCGTGGAGGCCATGACATCAATTGCTGATCATGATCTCCACCACGACCGATCCATCGGTTTTCCAATCTCCTGTTTAAGAAATGCCGAACATCATGATGGAAGTGCGGTGGAGCACCATCCTGTTGAAAGATGAAGTCGGCGCTGTCGGTCTCCAGTTGTGGGATGAGCCAATTTTCCATCATGTCCAGATATACGTGTCCTGTAAGGTTTTTTTCGCAGAAGAAAAAGGGGTCGTAAACTTTAAAACGTGAGATTGCACAAAACACGTTAACTTTTGGTGAATTGCGAATTTACTGCACGAATGCGTGAGGATTCTCTACCGCCCAGATTCGCACATTGTGTCTGTTCACTTCACCATTAAGAAAAAATGTTGCTTCATCACTGAAAACAAGTTTCGCACTGAACGCATCCTCTTCCATGAGCTGTTGCAACCGCGCCGAAAATTCAAAGCGTTTGACTTGTAGCAATTGTAATCGGTAAGGCTTCTGCTTTAGCCTTTTCCGTAAGATTTTCCAAACCGTCGGCTGTGGTACGTTTAGCTCCCTGCTTGCTTTATTCGTCGACTTCCGCGGGCTACGCGTGAAACTTGCCCGCACGCGTTCAACCGTTTCTTCGCTCACTGCAGGCCGACCCGTTGATTTCCCCTTACAGAGGCATCCAGAAGCTTTAAACTGCGCATACCATCGCCGAATGGAGTTAGCAGTTGGTGGATCTTTGTTGAACTTCGTCCTGAAGTGTCGTTGCACTGTTATGACTGACTGATGTGAGTGCATTTCAAGCAGGACATTCGCTTCCTCGGCTCCTGTCGCCATTTTGTCTCACTGCGCTCTCGAGAGCTCTGGCGGCAGAAACCTGAAGTGCGGCCTCAGCCGAACAAAACTTTAAGAGTTTTTCTACGTATCTGTAGTGTGTCGTGACAATATGTCAATGAATGGAGCTACAGTGATTTTTTGAAATCGCTTCAATCATTTGTAATAGCCCTGTATAAGATGGCTCAAATGGCTCTGAGCACTATGGGACTTAAGTTCTGAGGTCATCAGTCCCCTAAAACTTAGAACTACTTAAACCTAACTAACCTAAGGACATCACACACATCCATGCCCGAGGCAGGATTCGAACCTGCGACCGTAGTGGTCGCGCGGTTCAAGACTGTAGCGCCTAGAACCGCTCGGCCACCCAGGCCGGCCATATATAAGACAACAAGTGTCTGGCGCAGTTGTTAGATCGGTTACTGCTGCTACAATGGCAGGTTATCAAGATTTAACTGAGTTTGAACGTGTTGTTCTAGTCGGTGCACGAGCGATGGGACACACAGTCTCCGGGGTAGCGATGAAGCAGGGATTACCTCGTATGACCACTTCACAAGTGTACCGTGAATATCAGAGGAGTCCGGTAAAATATCAAATCTCCGACATCGCTGCGGCCGGAAAAAGATCCTGCAAGGACGGGACCAACGACGACTGAAGAGAATCGCTCAGCGAGACAGAACTGCAACCCTTCTGCAAATTGCTGCGTATTTCAATGCTGAACCATCAACAAGTGTCAGCGTGCAAACGATTCTACGAAATATCATCGATATAGACTTCCGGAGCCGCCGAAGGCCCACTCGTGTATTCATGACTGCACGACACAAAGCTTTACGCCTCGCCCAGGGCCTGTCAGCATCGACATTGGACTGTTGATGATTGGAAACATGCTGCCTGGTCGGACGAGTCTCGTTTCAAATTGTATCGAGCGTATGGACCTCTATGGGTACGGAGACAACCTCAAGAATTCATGCACCGTGCATGTTAGCAGGGGACTGTTCAAGCTGGTGGAGGCTCTGTAATTGTGTGGAGCGTGTGCAGCTGGAGTGATATGGGATCGCTGATAGGACTCTGACAGGTGACACGTACGTAAGCATCCTGTCTGATCACCCACATCCATTCATGTCCATTGTGCATTCCGACGGACTTGAGCAGTTCCAGCAGGACAATGCGACACCCCACGCGTCCAGAATTGCTGCAGAGTGGCTTCAGGAACACTCTTCTGAGTTTAAACACTTCCGCTGGCCATCAAACTTCCCAGTCATGAACATTATTGAGCGTATCTGGTATGCCTTGCAACGTGCTGTTCAGAAGAGTTCTCCAGCCCCTCGTACTCTTTTGGATTTGTGGACAGTCCTGCAGGATTCATGGTGTCAGTTCCCTCCAGCACTACTTCAGACATTAGTCGAGTTCACGCCTCGTCGTGTTTCGGTACTTGTGCGTGCTCGCGAGGGCCATACAAGATATTAGGCAAGTGTACCAGTTTCTTTGGCTCTTCAGTGTATGGTAACGTAACACTACACGCACTGTCATAAGGACTACGATAACGATGTTTGCCGTCCATTTGGTATTCTCCAACTTGCATGCTTGATAAATTCGATCTGTGTCCTTTCATAATGAGTAAGATATTGAGCTCAGAAAGGGATAAAATATTAACATTATCCATTACAAGGCTTTGGTGAATGTTTTCTAGAAAATAAAAGATGTATAGTGCTAAAATGTGTTGTGGAATGATATAGATGTTTTACTAAAATGTACTTATTACACATTTTTTAAAATATCTTCTTTGTCTTATCTAAGTAATCCTTCACTGGATTGATTGCATTGTCTATCAAGTACTTTTAAAGGCCTTTCAAGTAAGTTTATTTTTGTAATCTACGTATTAAATCTCCTCAGGCAATGTATTGTGCAACTGAAGAGCTGAGAACCACAAGGGCTTCAAGTTCCCTGCCATCGATTCTGAGATTTTAGCGAGAATGGATAAACAACTATTTGTAGTTTATTGCGAAACGAATACTACGACTGTCGAGAAGCGTAGTAATGATACTTCGAGAGAGGTCGCATATAATCGGTCGCTTTGTTGGGAAACGTTCAAAAGCGCTTAACTTTTTAGTATACATTCTGTGAAGGCTGATGTGAACACAGCATCACACACCCACACCGCTAGTGAAGCGCTGACCTTTCAGTGCCTTTTGTAAGGGGCCATACACATGGTAAATCGCAAAGCGCTAAACCCAGAGTAAAGCGTGTGGGCCAGCATATCTCATCTAAAATAGCTCATAGTCTCGTGTTGTGTTGATAGAGTACCGCTCTCCGTCATCGGGAAACCAAATTACATCTAGTGACTTCACACACACACACACACACACACACACACACACACACACACACACACACAATAGTGCATTCCTTTACCTGGTCGTAGGCCAGAGGGTTGAACTGTGCAACTGATGGTTTTTAACCTGGCCATGTAGATGTCCCCCCCCCATCACTACACTTCCTTACCGACCTCGTGACCAGCTGGAAGCACGTGGTGATTACACATCCTTTTAAAAATTATGTCCCACCTTTTGTAATGTCCAGGTGGCCAACATTAATCGCGATAACTTCAGGGTAATTATTGCCTTCTGATAACAGTGTCATTTCTCTTCGTACCATTGGTTATTTCTTTCAGTTGCTTTCTTACTGTTGTTTGTTACTGTAACATTTTATGTATATTATACCAGGACGCTGCTATGTTTGAAACTTTATTTAAGAGCTGTATAGCTAGGCGATATGCTTATTCCGACAACAGCGCCATTGTCAAGTAATTTGTAATTTTATAGCGCTATTAGTAGATACAAGGTTTATGTTATATATCTGACTGGTTTTGTAACAGTGTGTCGAGTATTTACTTCCATATCTCGTCGTTGACGTTGTATCTGTCAAATATTTGTGCGTACTGAATTTGTATCGAGGATGGAGCAGTTTTTGTTTATATACAGGGTGTTTCACAATTCATATTACACGCTTCTAGAGGTTGTAAATGGGGACTTAGCAGATCAAGTTTTACATAGGATACCATATCTGGAAATGTCTTCTAGCGACGCTATAGAGGCGACGGTGCCTATAAATGTATGTATATATAAGGTGGTCCCGTGATGATGGTACAAACTTTCATGGATCATGGAAAAGGATAAATGTATCAGTGTTTTGTAAGGGTCCCTTTATCAGAAACGAACGAGTCGAAAGTTATAGGCCGAAATCGTTCTGATACCTTCGACAGTAGAATACATGTATCGGTTTTAATGCTGTAAGTTTCAGCGATGGTAGTTTGTATCAAAACAAGAAAATTAAGGCTAGTAAACAAGGGCTCTAAAATACATAACTTAAGAGCTTTGGACGCTTTCTCAATAGAGGAGATGTGTTTCACACTAGCTAAGATTAACAAGCGCTCACAGCTCCTTAGGTAAGCATTTTAAAGCCCGTCTTTACTAGACATTTATTCTTGTCGTGGTTCATACTACCACCTCTGCAAATTGCATACACTACATTCTTAACAACAGCAGTACCGGTACATGTATCCACTGTCAGATATATCAGAATGATTTTCGCTTGCAAATTTCGACTTGTTCGTTTCCGAACAGGGACTGTTATCTCAAATTGATACATTTACCCGTCTCCACCATCCTTGAATGTTTCTTATATCATAACGGTTACAGTCCCCTTTAAATGATAACAATACGACTGCCGAACACCGTTTTGAATAATAAGAGCTATGTGGATGTAATAATGAATCGTAATAGAAATTTGAACTGTCATAATGAGAAGGCAAGCCTTTAATACTGGTAAAGTGAATAATCTGGCTGCAAGAATTTTGAACAGTATAAACTGCCTGAGTAATGAACTTTGATATAAAACCTACGATAGTTCGTTTCGCAAAACTGATCCCAGATCCCAGAACAAAAACTGATACACAACACCGAAAAATCTAACATAATGACATAAGTTGGCCCTGACTGAATAAAAAACTCAAAATATTTAGTCCTTACCTCTGTTATGCATAAATCTGAAAAACGCGGTGCAGTACTGCTCTGTCTTCCGCGTTCCTATGGTAAACTGCAAATTACTATATCTACACAGACACTCGTGAGATGCAACAAGTTCTCTGATAGTTGCAAATCGAAGTATTTTCGGAACACACTTAGTTCCTTTTCTACTTTCGAAAAAACTATGATCAATTAAAAATTGTAAGAAAAATGTAGGTGAAAAATGGCGCTACAATAATAAAAGAGTTACTTCAAAATAATTACCTTATAATTCCTCTTCACGTAAATAAAAGATTCCATTACACTTCCTCCTTCTCAGATCAGTTATCATTACACAATCGCTTTAATTAAATACATCGATAAACTGAGACTTTACATTTGGAACGTAACTGCTTCCTCACTTTAACACAGCTAACCACTATCTGCTACTGCCTACGCGCACACCAAAGATGATAACCTAACCCTGCGGTACAGCTTACAATACCGCTGCTCGCTCACATGTAACAGCTCGAGAGCAAAGATATGACATTACTGTACAATTGATTAATACTCAAATGACACCTATCAACGGTATCACCATAAACTTACAGCCGCCGGCGCCTATACTTTCGACGCTCTGTAGCGTCGTTAGATGACGTTTCTGGACATAGGTTGCTACGCAAAATTGATCTACTTGATCCCATCTACTGACTCTAGAAGTGTGCAAATGAATTCTGGAACTCCCTGTATATTTTTCCTCAGCTGTGGATGTTGTAGTATTTGTTCTTGAAATTTTCGATTTGTACAAGTTTGACAGTTTTACTTGACAGACGTCAACGATGTTGTATGGTTCCATATCGGTAATGTCAAGACTGCCCTGGATTTATAACTCTGCTCTCAGAGCGTGGAATTTCGGTATGCCTGCAGATTCTTGTCATCTGCATAGTCCGCCATGATGTAGTTAGTAAAAATAATTCCATCTATCTGTACTTGATAAAAAATTCTTTATTTATTTCTTTCTGGTTTTGAACTTTACATCAACATGCGATGGAATAGGGTGAAGTGGGAGCAGAATCGAAAAGAATTTTCAATTTGAGTTCTTCTGACATTTCGTGGCAGCCATGTAGTATCTAGGTAAGAAACGAAATACAAGCAACTTCGGCCGGCACGTTCAGACAGCTGGAGCTTGGCACCCATATAGTATAGAGGTCGCTGTTAAATATTTATCTTATTCATCTGTCCAATTGTGTGGTGGTTATAGATTCTTTGCATTGAAATTACCCAGACAAAATCCGAAAAGAACAGACTGAACTTAACAAAATAAATTTATTGAAAATTTCTTTGTAATTTTAGATCACTGTAACAGATGGCAAGATGAGCAAAGACTACTCACGCAAACCTATGCAAAGAATCTGTAATCACCACACTCTTCCATATATGAAGAAAATAAATACGTAACCATACAATATTGTTTACGTCTGTCAAACTTACAGAAAATGAAAATTTCAGGGATTACTCTACAGCAACATATACTGTTTATAAAAAAATATATACAAACAAAAACAACTCTATGTACGCTACAAATACAAGTCGCAGAACTATTTGACAGTTAGAACGTCAACGATGAGATATGGAAGTAGGTACTCGATACAGTCTGACAAAATCAGTATTTATAGTTATAACGTAATAACTGTATACACTAACAGTACTACATAATTGCGAATCTGTTGAAAACGGCAGTGTTTCCGGAATACACTTATCGCATAGCTGTACAGCTTTGAATAAAGCCTCAACAATAGCAGCGCCCTGATATAGCACACACAATATGCCCTTACAAGATAATAACTACTCTGCAAGCCCTGAGGAATATAATACACTGTAGCAGTTCTTTCTCTGTATGGTCCAAGTTTTATCGAGCTATTTTACTTGCCAATGACACATGATGCGAAAGTTACTTTCGTTCTTAATTTTTGGACACCAGTGTAGTACTTGGCATATTGATGATGGAAGATGTGAATACATCTGTTGAAAGATAGCGCTTGAACAGCACCATCGAAAGCCAGTTTCATACTTTCTATTAAAGCTCTAACATTTGAGTTACGTCGATATGTTGCTTGCGAGGGCTCAAAAACGTATTTTAGTGCAAAATAAATTGTATAATGTTAAATGTAGCGGAAGTATTAGATAACATATTACAATAACTATCTGTAAGCAAATGTAGATAATAATAAATGATGCTAATGTTGACTACACCACTGAATAAAACATAAATAACTCAAAAGAAGCAAAGAAACCCAGCAAAAATAACAATGTCACCACGGGAAAGGTTGTGAAATTCTAGTCCAAATTCGTGTTTAATACTTATGGCAGCGAAAAGTTTAATGTAATTTTTATTCGTTATAAGGGTTATGTGCAACCAATGAAAGACATTATCACGGAATTTTTTTCTTTTTTTAACAGACAATGAAACAGGTATTCCTTAACAGCTCAGAGGAATCAGCACGCAAGCACAAGCCATGTACGGTATTTATGTGTGTATCTTTTAAGACAGTATCTACAGTATGTGCAATTATGTGGGTTTTACAATGACAGACAAGTCTACATCAGGGCACGATCCATGTCAGCCTGGGTCATTTCCCTTTGAGAGGTCAATAGGGACGTCCATGTCCTGATGCGTGGCGCGAGAGTCGCGACTAAAGAGTTTCAACTTTTTCGGGCGGCTTATCTAGGGACCTGTAAAATTTCTGCAAGAGTTCGAGAAGTTACAGAAGTTTTGGAAACTACGCTCTGGGACTTCAACTCCGAACAGCAGGACGGTTAAAGACGTGAAATTTCCGCATAGTTTCATGGACCTTAACTCTGAACTGCAGTGTCATATTTAAAGGCTTGGGAAATTTCTTAATGGCTTCGAAGGCTTCAAAACCGACTTTTCCAACTTTGACTTGTCTGATCGAATTAGTGATTCGTTTTGTTGCTGTCACGGCATTAAGCAAGGGGTGAATGAACATTTTCAACGTTAAACGGTACCAAACTTGTGTTTAGGAATTTATTCATTTCACCAGTCATAATCCTGCTTGAAGTTTAATCAGTTTATAGGAAGTTAAGAGAACAATAACACTGGTAATGTGACAGGACTGTGTGCCCGCCCCACAAAAAACAAACGAAGCAAACCGAACTTTTGAATCGGTAACGCCCTAAGTTGTCCAACATTGACACGCAGAGACAGTGTTACGAAAGATATTACCACCCCGTAGCCCTTGTAACAGTTGGTCGATAATCACTGGGGTCGAGGTTTTAACCTGATTTCAGCTTTCCACTATTACATTAAACCATTTCAGACTGTTATCAATGTTGACGTTCAAGAAAACTGAGGTGAGTCAAAACGCTTTTTCTTCCTTTTCTCCTTGTGTTAAATTATTTATTCTTGCTATTAAGCATTGAAGGTCAGTGCCAATGAAATTATTACTTTCTTCTGTGGATGTCAATGATCTCGAAACCGGAAACAGATTTCAAACAGCGTCTGGAATATACAGCATGCATCTATCTATACCTGTGCCCTAATGTCTTTCTCTGTAAGGTGTACAGTAACCATTAAATCGCACTAGTTCCCTGTACTGTATGTATCTGTCAAGGACATATTTATTTGTTTATCAGATAAAAGGCAACTTTATTCCACTCAAAATAGTTGTGGTTTGCTTGAGTCTCAAATTTATTCTGTCCGACCAACAGAATGATAATATTGTTCGAAAAATACCCAGCTAGGTGGTGCAGGTTTTAAGCAAGTGGTATAATGTTAAGAGAGGATCAGACTTGGATATGACACATACCTTTCTCTCTCTATTTCCACAATGAAGCACTTTTTATTGTTAGGTGCCAAACATGAAGAGCTACATGCCTTGTACCGTTTGAATGTACCGTTGCACTACCCTCGCCTTGCTAGTTTCATTTGTTTTCTCGAGCATGCAAGCGCATATGACAGTTTCAGTCAGCTATTATTTTCACTTCCGTATTGTGCCGTATTGTGTACCAAATTTTCTACCGGGCTACATAATTAGTTATTTTTATTTGTAGCGAAATTCCGAAACCAAAGAAAAATAAGGAAAACGAGTACACCATGGGTGGATTTTTACTCACATATATCCTGGAGAATGCGCTGGCCAGGGCAGCAGTCGAACATTTTCTGTATCCAGAAAGGCCCGTATAGGACCTGCAACATGCCGTCGTGCATTATCCTGCTGAAATGTAGGGTTTCGCAGGGATCGAATGAAGGGTAGAGCCACGGGTCATAACACATCTGAAATGTAACGTCCACTGTTCAAAGTGTCGTCAATGCCAACAAGAGGTGACCGAGACGTGTAACCAATGGCACCCCATACCATCATGCCAGGTGAAACGCCAGTATGGCGATGACGAATACACGAATGTGCGTTCACCGCGGTGTCGCCAAACACGGATGCGACCATCATGCTGTAAACAGACCCTGGATTCATCCGAAAAAAATGACGTTTCGCCATTCGTGCACCCAGGTTCGTCGTTGAGTACACCATCGTAGCCGCTCATGTGTGTGATGCAGCGTCAAGGGTAACCGCAGACATGGTCTCCGAGCTGATAGTCCATGCTGCTGCAAACGTCGTCGAATTGTTCGTGCAGATGGTTGTTGTCTTGCAAACGTCCCCATCTGTTGACTCAGGGATCGAGACGTGGTTGCACGAACCGTTACAGCCATGCGGATAAGATGCCTGTCATCTCGACTGCTAGTGATACGAGGCAGTTGGGATCCAGCACGGCGTTCCGTATTACCCTCCTGAACCCACCGATTCCATATTCTGCTAACAGTCATTGGATCTCGACCAACGCGAGCAGCAATGTCGCGAAACGATAAACCGCAGTCGCGATAGGCTACAATCCGAGCTTTATCAAAGTCGGAAACGTGATGGTACGCATTTCTCCTCCATACACGAGGCATCACAACAACGTTTCACCAGGCAACGCCGGTGAACTGCTGTTTGTGTATGAGAAATCGGTTGGAAAATTTCCTCATGTCAGCACGTTGTAGGTGTCGCCACCGGCGCCAACCTTGTGTGAATGTTCTGAAAAGCTGATCATTTGCATGTCACAGCATCTTCTTCCTGTCGGTTAAATTTCGCGTCTGTAGCACGTCATCTTCGTGGTGTAGCAATTTTAATGGCCAGTAATGTACTTTGTCTAGAAAATATGAGTGTGTATTAAGTACACAGTCGTGCATTAATGTTATTGTATTTGATATGGAATTGATAAGAGAAAAGATAAAATATGTGATCACGTTGTTCACGTACCTGATAATACGCAGAAATAATGCTGTTAATTTTGATAATGAAGTGAAGTGGAAGGCCAAAGCGTGACTATAATAAGAAGGTCCAAGTGGAGTAGGTTGCAGTAGCTACGGTGAGATGAAGATAGGCGCGAAAGATTACCTCGGAGAGGTGTATCTAACAAGTCTTCCACGTGAAAGCATAGCAATATAAATCTACAGTTCGTCCATTATCTTTCCTGTCTAAAATAATACTGAGCTAATATTCCTGTGGAATTTAACTTTCAAAATGTTTAGTGTAACAGTCCCAGCTGCAGTTTGCCACACATGATAACTAATTTCAATCATTTAGTGACCGTCTTCAGACCTAATTAATCACAAGTTGTGAAAAGTCCAATTTTTTTTCTTCTAAATGATCAACAGCTAACCGAAACTAGTTATCATGAGTGACAAACTGCAATTGAGACATTAGCAATAAATATTTTAAAAATTATACAGTTGTGGCATCTCTCAAGAGAAATGCGTCATCCATTATCAAATTTAACTTTATTAGAAATTCAGACTTGCTGTGGCGGATTTTCCTATCCGACTCCACTACAGCTTTTTCATGAGCAAAATCGTTACAGTTTTGCACAAACGAGCCGGATAACAATATTTGTCTGATAGATCAACTTAGCGTCAGACGACCGGTATCACAGAGTGAGAAGCACCGACAGTGCGAAGGAAGGGAAGTGGCTCAGCAGTCGAACTTTCACCAACGTGCGTCGTTAGCACGCTGAAAACGCAACTAAGTGTTAATTTGTACCTCAGGGAGAGGAACACTTACCACAATAGTAACTATTAGTAATTATTAGAAGAAAACAGTTCCCTCATTTCGTACTTTTCATTGTGTTCAATCCGTCCAGTACGTTCCTAACGACAGTATTATTTACATATAGGTGGTGAACAGTCGAAACGTTGACCACAGGAATGTATTGTCCCTCATTTATCTTATTGAAAACTTATTTGATTCGCTAACAGAATCTTTAAGCAGTTTCGCCCAGTTCGTTAGAGCAGTAAACGACCCATATACAGATTGTTACAGAAATATAGGTGCAAAATTCGCGGATGAATTCCTCATATCTAAACAAGGCAAAAATCCACGTAAACAGATTCCCGAGAACCTTTTGGATCTGAGTTACTAATGAAAGTTTGCATTCAACGCTATCCGAGGAAAAGTCCAATACTTATGCTAATAAGAAATAATTAAAATTCATTTCTCTTCTATCATTCCAGACGGTATCACACGTCTTACTGTCACAGTTAACCGTTTACCGTTGTAATCTACTGTGATATTTATCAGAAGAACCTAGGGAGATATAATTCATCCATGAATGATGCTTTTATTTACTTTTTTACACGTCTAGTTCCGTAGGACCAAATTGAGGGGCCAGTCTCCATGGTCACAAAATGAGTCAGTACATGAAATTACAACAGAACAGTTAATAATAAATAAAACAAAATTAGCACGAATGATATGCAGACGACTTTATGTTAGCATAGTCAACAACGTAACACAGGAATTTTCTTGTGAAAACTTATAAGCCGGCCGCCGTGGTCGAGCGGTTCTAGGCGCTTCAGTCCGGAACCACGTGGCTGCTACGGTCGCAGGTTCGAATCCTGTCTCGGGCATGGATGTGTGTCATGTGTGGTGTCACCGCCAGACACCACACTTGCTAGGTGGTAGCCTTTAAATCGGCCGCGGTCCGTTAGTATACGTCGGACCCGCGTGTCGCCATTGTCAGTGATTGCAGACCGAGCGCCGCCGCACGGCAGGTCTAGTGAGACTTACTAGCACTCGCCCCAGTTGTACAGCCGACTTTGTCTAGCGATGGTTCACTGACAAATACGCTCTCATTTGCCGAGACGATAGTTAGCATAGCCTTCAGCTAACGTCATTTGCTACGACCTAGCAAGGCGCCATTACCAGTTTATATTGAGATTATTATTGATGTATCAACAAGAGCGATGTACACCAATTATGGATTAAAGTTAAGTATTCCAAGATCTTCGTTCTTTATTTGCAATTCTCAAGACATTGTCCTGTTCCAGACCTCACGCCAGTCTGCGTGAGCTTAAACGCGAGCCTTTCGGCTACCTCCGAGTGGCTTGGCTGTCTTGCCAAGTCACTACATTATGTACTTAGGTTAATTAGGTTTACGTATTTCTAAGTCTATGGGACTAACGACCTCAGATGTTAAGTTCCATAGTGCTAAGAGCCATTTGAACCATTTGAAAACTTAAAATTCTTTGAGTTAGCTCATCTTCTTAACCTCAGAGGCTTTAAAGAAAATAAATACGTCGTTTCAGAAAGACTCGGTCGATCAATTCTTGAGCAGCGTTCGTCGATGTGAGGTGCTTAACCAAAGTGGAACAACAGAGCAGCTGTGCGCTTAGTCATGGCTTTATTTTATCAACGCTAGAGCAACACTTAAATGCTCAACAAACTCCAATGGGAAATATTGCAATTAAGGTCTTGTGTATCATGAAGTATTGAACTGTCACAACTTCGAGAGCCACCTTTCCAGTATAAGCTGAGGACCACATTATGACCTCGCATAATGTATACAAGGGAAAATTGTAGAAATTTTGTCACCAATATCACAATAATAATTTCGACGACTGAAAACACACAGCTTTTGATGGTCTCCTTTAACACATAAAAAAATTGAAATTTGATCCCTTTCTGATGGAATATGTTTCTGAAATTTTTGAAAACATTCATTTACATTGAGAAAAATATATCAGATCCGTCTCATATCTTTTTGCTTTTCTAAATTGTTCATTGTCTTTTAACAATTGCTAAATGTTTTCTAAAATAAGTAATCTCTCGGAAAGAACTACGCCATTGTTTTCTTTAGATTTGCGTATTTGATAAGTGATAATCTGGATAGGCACTCCTTCCTTCCTAACCCAGCTACTATGAAAATCCAGTATGACAGCAAAGGGGTAGATTAATAAAAGGAGTATGGGAGGATGCTGACGTGTAACTCACTAATTGCAGTTTGACCGAAACCTCCACTACTGCCATTAGAAGTCGGCTAAGATTGATTTCCACGAGTGATTTCAGTGTGAACGGAGCGTAAACAATCGCAGTCACCCTCACAATTAGCTCTTGTTAATAGAATGTAGATAGACAATTTGACATTCCTCTTAACAGGTCAAGGAACAAGCAAGTCAGGTCTTACCGAAAGAAAAGTTTTTCGTTCATATGAGGTAACGTTAGGATGGCCGAGTTTCACACGTGAGTAGGGCCATCCTTGTATCCCGCAGACAACACTGAACCATCACGTAATGCATTCAGAGACGCCACTGCCCATGGTAGTTGCTTTACACACCCGGCAGAAGTTCCACGTGGTCCGTTCTCAGAGAAATGGACATTTCAGTGGTTAACAGAGGAGACACACCTCTTGGAGACGCGATGGCTCCAGCTGTGAAAAGACAGCTCAGAAACAGGGTGACCGTGCGTGCCCCTGGGCGACGGATTGGTGCCAGCAGAAAGTTGACAGCAAGCTAATTTAGCAGGAAGTAACCCCCCCCTCCCTCAGCGGACGTATAAACGCCAAAGGTGTTTACCAAAACCGTGAGAAGATGTTTTCCGAAAAACATTCAGTATGGTAGAGGAGAAACGAGAATTCTGCTCATGTCTGATATGCTAAAGCCAAGACAAGTGCTTTCATTGGCAGCTAATATAAGGCGTAGATCTTGCTCTTGTTTTTAAGACGGAAGGAAGGGACTCTCTCTCTCTTCCGATAGGTCGAACAAGTAAGCATGAGCCTTGGTTGGCTGACGCGAGTTAATGGAGGAATAATTTTTGTTGAGACGCCGGAATATGTGAAAGGAAAAAGCACAGTGAATTTTTGCTTCCGGAGGAAGTACAAAGAATATTCTGTTTAGGAGAGCAGCGCAGAGAACATTCTGTTACGGAGTGCGGTGGAGAGAAGACTGTTTTGAGCTCAGTGGGCAGCAGTTGGTCTTCGTTCGAGATTCAGGTTGGCAGCTAAGATGGTGAGTATTCTCGCTGCAGTATTAGGATCTAACCGAGATCGGCATCGTGTGAGGTCTGGGAACATTGCTATCAATTTAGAGCCGTAGTTATGAACTTAACTTTTCATTTCAATTTCTTCACGTTTCGGGACGCAACATTTGTTACAGCGAATCTTGAATTACCACAGACTTGATCGTTAACTCGTCGGGTGCATTATTAATTTTAATGCATGTATAACCTCTCCTTAATACTTCGGGTAACGCAGTTATTTCTGCCACATCATTTAAAGTCTATTCAGTAGCGATCTCTAACAAAAGATCTGGCAGAAAACCCATGAAAATTCTGGTCTTGCGCAAAATAGCTAAGCAGGCATAAGGCTTCCATCCTGTCACTCGTTGATCAGTCTGGAGTGGCAGTTGAAGAGAGCAAAACGAAAGCCGAGGTTTTATATTTTGAGTTTACAGGAAATCGTTCATGCCGGAGAGTCGTAAAAACATATCGTTGTTTGACCATCGAAGAGAGTCCCTTACGGACGACATGGTAATAAGCACCCCTGGCGAAGAGAAACAACTGAAAGAGTTGGAAGCAAATAACTCGCCAGTTCCGTTTTACAAAGAGCACTGTACGGCATTTGCCCCTTATCTAGCTTGCATTTATCACGAATCTCTTGCCCAGAGTAAAGTCCTAAGCGACTGGAAAAAAGAGCAGGTGACATCTTTATATAAGAAGGGCAAAAGAACGGACCCGCAAAATTTGCAGAGCAATATCCCTAACATCGGTTTGCTGCAGTGTCCGTGAACATATTCTCAGTTCGAAATTATAAATTTTCTTGAGACCGAGAAGCTTAAGTCTACGAATCAGAACGGTTTTGAAAGGTACTGCGAAGCTCAGCTTACCATTTTCTCACATGCTATACTACAAACTGTGAATGAAGGGCAACAGGTAGATTCCATGTTTCTAGATTTCCGGAAAGCACTTGATACGGTACTCGACTGCAGAACGTAAAGAAAGTCCGAGCATACGGAATAGGCTCCAAGACTTCTTAAGTAATGGTACCTAGTTCATCAGAGATAGTGGTATCATCAGGAGTGTTCCTGGGAAGTACGATAGGACCGCTATTATTTACTATATACAGGGCGTGCAACCGTCTGCTCTTGTCTGCTGATAAAGACGACGACTTAAGACAGAATTTCTAGTTGGTACGATGAATGGCAGCTAGCTCTAGATGTAGAAAAAGAAAAACGTAAGTTAATGGGGATGAGTAGGAAAAACAAAACCGTAATGTTGCCACAGTCACCTCGTTTAAATATCTAGGTGTAACGCTGCAAAGTAATATGAAAGGGAACGAGCATATGGGGGTTGTGGTAGGGAAGGCGAATGGTCGACGTCGGTTTATTGGGAGAAGTTTGGAAAAGTGTGGTTCGTCTGTGAAGGAGACCACATATAGGAAGTCAGTGCAACCTATTCTTGAGTATTGCTCTAGTGTTTGGGATCCTTACCAGGTCGGACGGGCTGCTAAGTTTGTTACCGGTAGGTTCGAACAAGAAGCAAGTGTTACAGAGATGCCTCGACAACTCAAATGGGAATCCTTGGAGGGAAGGCGAAGTTCTTTTTCAGGAACACCACTGAGAAAATTTAGGGAGATGGCATTTGAAGTTGACTAGAACGATCCTACTGCCGTCAACATGCATTTCGCGTAAGGAGCACGAAGATAAGATACGAGAAATTAGGGCTCATACGGAGGCATGTAGACAGTCGGTTTTCCGTCGGTCTATTTTCAATTGGAACAGGAAATAATACAACTAGTAGTGTACAGGGTACGCCATGCACCTTACGGTTGCTTGTGGAATACGTATGTAAATGTAGATGTATAAATAACGTCTCTTTATACTATGTTTCCCTTTACATTGCGGACTCACCATGCGTGGATCACTTGTAACTGATACAATTTACTACTTCATGTATTTCTAGTTATTTTGAACGAAAACCTTCGCCATGTTTAGCTTATCCATGTGTGCAGACCTTTGTAAAATAAACGTGAGGTAATCGAATTCTTCTTGATATCATTTTGTTAGTTAATTGTTCGCATGTCATTTGAATATGGATTAACCGAGCCATCAGTTATACTTACATGAGAGGGTCATTGTTTCCTGAAACAATTCCGTGGTGCATTTTTTAAAAAAATAACTGATAGCTTCCGATCAGCCTACTCGACGTAAGATATATTTCTTTACAGTCAATTAAATTCTTCTGGGTTTGAGGCGCCATTGTCAACTATAAAATTTCGACAGGATGTTAGCCGTTCACCCGGAGGAAGGCGCCTTGCGATAGTCGCCGAAACGTCGGAATTTTATAGTTGACAATGCGGCCTCAAAGAAGAATTTCATTGACTGTGTCAGCGGCCGCGGAAACATACGTCTATATATATTCCTTTATTTTGTATTAATCATTAATGCTCAGGCATCTTGCGACCCTAGTGTTGACTCATTAGTACGATGTTTTTCAGCATTAATAGGTTTTCAACATCTACAATTTATTTGTTTTTTAATTACAGAAGTAGCTTTTTCTAGATAGAAATTATATTTGAGGAAGAATTAAGACTTCATCGTTAAAATTTGAATAAAAATTCTGATTAAGATGATATTTTTAATGTTTTCCATACTCCGGCAGGAGTTTCTTTTCACATGCAGAGACTTTTAACGACCAAACCACTCATTACGAACAAAAGTTCGATATCCATATTTAACAAATAACTGGAATAGCGTCAGTTTGGTAGGGATACGGGAAACCTCTCTCGATACCCATCCAAACAAAGCGAGACAAACTCTAAGGACACATTTTAAGACGCAATAACACCGTTGAAACAATAACATAAACAGCTATTGTTGAAAGGAATCGTCTGGTGCAACGAAGGATGCCATATATGCAGCAAACTATAAGTTATGTAGGATGCCTTGCATGTGCGGAAATGAAGAGAAAGAGAGAGAGAGAGACAGGCAGAAGAGTGGCATAGCGCACAGCTGCAACACTAAAGAAAAGGACTTCGTAATCGGCCAGCAGATGCCATCCTTATGAATTCAGCTTTTTGACAGGCATGCAGAAAATATTTAAGTAACGTACGTCGGATTTTTCTGAAGAAATAGAAGCCGTGAATGAATTGCGGTAAGTGTCGAAGAAGATTTTAATTGATCATAAAATACTTCTCTAGATTTTGTTCCTCATTGTGTTCCCTGTCATATTTTTCTCTTTCGAAAACTTCACAATCATTATGCATAGATAGAACCAGAGTCGAGAGGTTGTTATTAAGAGCAAAACTGTTGAAATAGCTTCTATTTTAACGTGCGACAAAGTTGTTTCAGAATATGCACACATCGTTACGTCGCTTGAACAAACGCTGAACCCCTCGTAAGTGTGTATGATGTTCTAAGAATCCGAGTGTCACACATTTCTCAAGAACTTCCAAACAGCTACGGACAAACTGAACCACAAGACTCCCCTAGTTCGTTTTGTTCGGCACTGGGAAGTAGCAGCCAACTACTTTCAACATTCTGCGCTAGTCCACTGCAGTCTGCACCTGAAACAACGGGGCGGCATACGCAAACCTCGTTAACCACGAGAGTGAGCAGAAGTTTTTAATAGGTGTTGGAGCAAAATTATGTAATGAGCTTACTGTGAAACTGGGCATTACCTTGGCCCGTACAATTTATTCCCGTGAGATTTAACAGCCGCGACACGACAGATTTTAATGAGAGCTCTTCACACTTTCAGTAACAAAATATTTTTGTGAGTACGGTTGGGAGATACAGCCTGTTCGGTGCGAAAGTTCGACAGCTGTAGAGTTTCAATCACAACAAAGCAAATATCTGATGCACGTACAATTATAAGTCGATCTTAATCAATTAGGTTTGAAAGAATCTTCTCAAGTTTAATAAATAACAAAATTGAGGATTAAAACGTCTGCTAGAACTAGTACACACTATACAGAGCGGCACGCAATTCATTGTTGCATTCTTTGCACATTTATTTAAAATTTACTCACAACTTTTACTGTACAGTTCTTGTCTTCTAGTTACTAATGCATGTATGCCGGAAGTAGTGCAAGATTTGGAGGACTTATTTGATGCAAAACACTCTTTTTTTCAGACTAGTTCCAGCAGCTTCCGCCACTATCGAGGAACTTTCCTCTTCTCTCTTCCCCTCAGATGTTACCAAATTGTTACACGATGCGTTCCAGGATGCAACATACCATGCTGTTTGTTTTGACGTTTTGGTAACTAGCTTGCATCGTCAGCATTATGTGAGAACCGTGCCTACGACGTTCACTGTCATTGTGTGTGCCGTATCACAGCTGTATACTGAATCTGAGTTCCTGCGACTGTGAGCAATGACAGTATTTGTCTGATCGACACATTCACAGACATAAGACTTTGATGGATTTTAAACAAATGTTTGTGGTTAAGATGCACAGTTTTGCAAAAATCTATAAAAACTTGAAAGTTGCCTAATTGTTCCCTGAATATTATCTTGGCAGACGGTCGCTAAAGGAAAGTGTACTATCACTTATTGACTATCTCTCTTTCTTTCCCTTTCCTCCCTCACGTCAGCTTTTTCACCTGTTGCTTAGATAATTAGGATGAAACAACTAAATCATATCGAGTAATAACGTAATGTCGTTCAACGGAATAACGACTTTTTAACAAACAAGCGTTGGAAAGGGACTTGGGGCAGCTGATAAGTGTCACATAATTTAATTCCGAGGTGATTCAACCCCGGAAGGATTTTCCTACTCTTTTTCGTGATTCAAGTTGTGGTTTTGGGTAAGCCATTTGAACGCTCAGCACTTCTTTGCATAAATGGTGAGATTCTTCCGTAATTTACGACGAAAAAGCTTTTATTTGTCAAGCCCAAGCTAACTGATTCAACTCGAATTTTTACAATCACAACTGGAAATTTACACCAACAACGAGTGATCTCGTAACACATAACAGTTTAAGAGTCAAAGAATCAATCGTTTGTGGAGAAACTGAGGTCGTCGTTAGTGATAAAGCAAAATTTTACTTTTTCGCATTCCTCACAGACACACATGGAAAACATGTATTTCTGTTAGTTGCCGTTTACTGCTCTAAAACACCAGTGTCGGAGTAAGGAAATAGCACTGCTTAGCGCCAACCTAAGAGCCTACGAAACTCTTATTGAACCCCAAAATCACTGTGAAAAGTAGTAACAACATAAAACGCCAGAATGAGATTTTCACTCTGGAGCGGAGTGTGCGCTGTTGTGAAACTTCCTGGCAGATTAAAACTGTGTGCCGGACCGACACTGGAACTCGGGACCTTTGCCTTTCGCGGGCAAGAGCTCTACCAGCTGAGCTACTGGCAGAATTGAAGCTGCGAGGACGGGTCGTGAATCGTGCTTGGGTGGCTCAGATGGTAGAGCACTTGCCAGGTAAAAGCAAAGGTCCCGACTTCGAGTCTCGGTCCGGCACACAGGTTTAATCTGCTAGGAAGTTTCTTAACCTAAAATACGTCCCTATCATAAATGAGCTATAATAAACGCAATTGAAAACGATAAATCATAAAACTAACACATTCTCATATCTTTCTTCCACGACCTGTTTGGCACCTCCAGAAAACGGTGTAGCAGCGATTCTGCGTGATATGAATTCTAGAAGATACTGGCAGGATTCTGGAGATTAGTGGCTCCACGTTTCTACGCACCGGCCACCCAGTTCCCGAAAATTACGCCTCGGTGGTTTGTCAGCGAGGTGCTGGCACCCGAAAGCATCCCAGATGTGTTCAGATCAGACGAATTTTGTGGTCAGCACGTCAACGTGTGTAACTATTGTACCACTGTAGCGGGGTCTTGGTGAATAAAATGCAAAATGATAATTTCAAACATTTTTTAATTAAAAACATACACCTGATAAAATGAAATAAACTTAAATTGCTTCAGATTCGAATGTGACTTAACACTGCTAGCTAATAACGTTCAGGGAGTCAGAAATCAAATAGCAAGCCTGAAAAGTACAGTACATTGCTCTATCTCTTCCTCTCGATGAAATATTTGGATATTCTGCCTAGTTGCCTAGTGTGCTGTACGATCTTTGTGTAAGATCCATGACAAGTTTTGACTCATAGCGTATTCTATGTTTTATTTTTTTAATTAACGGTATGGCGCTTATTGTATTAAAAAAAAGACCGGATATAATGTGGTAGAGAATCTTTGAATTGTTTTGTACATTATAAAACGTATGTCTTGGTTTGTCTAGATCTTTCACATCAATGTCATCTATCGCCAAAATGAAATAATACGGTCGTCGAGTCTGCTGTTTTCAGTCTGCCATGCAACGTCTCAAAAAACATCTTCTCCAAAGACGCCTAACGGCAACTGCCCGTGACATTGAACGTGTTTCTTATGTTGTTCACTCGTATGAGCTCTTGCAAGCACATTGTAAGTACTTGTACTTAGTATGTACTTCCATTCCTGATGTTATCTTGGCCCTGTAACAATTATTTTTTAACTATTGTAATGTGTCTTGTGTAAATTTTCCTACATGTATCTGATGACGATTACTCGAAACACCTCATAAATAAAGATTTTAGCAGTCAAGACCTTTCCGTGGACTTGCTATACGTCAAGTCAGTATGGTCGCATACCTTACAAATGGAAGCCTTCATCAGTCGTGTGGAAGTAATTACCTAAAATCCTATTGCGGTTCTGACGGTGAATAAACTTTCTGTTAAAACTGAGGAATGATCACGGGTTCGCCAGTACACAGTGTCTTTTTGTATGCTGGCCACTTGATCCCGCAGTAGGAAATCAAGTACGGGCAGATCGGGTGACGATCTGGTCAAGAAACAGGTTGCCTCGTGGTTTACGGCCACATATTGATTATGTTAGCCTATCTTACAATGTTAGCAGCTTAACACATTTAACACTTCATAAATCGCTTATTAAATCATACGAAGAACGATTCGTGGGCTGTCGTATTCTACTGACAATCACGTTAAGCGTTCGGCTTCGTAACTTTGGACAGCTGTAATGAAGCCAGAGGTCCCTCAACTCGCATTAATACACTACTGGCCATTAAAATTGCTACACCACGAAGATGACGTACTACAGACGCGAAATTTAACCGACAGGAAGAAGATGCTGTGATATGCAAATGATTAGCTTTTCAGAGCATTCACACAAGGTTGGCGCCGGTGGCGACACCTACAACGTGCTGACATGAGGAAAGTTTCCAACCGATTTCTCATACATAAACAGCAGTTGACCGGCGTTGCCTGGTGAAACGTTGTTGTGATGCCTCGTGTAAGGAGGAGAAATGCGTACCATCACGTTTCCGACTTTGATAAAGGTCGGAGTGTAGCCTATCGCGATTGCGGTTTATCGTATCGCGACATTGCTGCTCGCGTTGGTCGAGATCCAATGACTGTTAGCAGAATATGGAATCGGTGGGTTCAGGAGGGTAATACTGAACGCCGTAATGCATCCCAACGGCCTCGTATCTCTAGCAGTCGAGATGACAAGCATCTTATCCGCATTGCTGTAACAGACCCTGCAACCACGTCTCGATCCCTGAGACAACAGATGGGGACGCTTGCAAGACAACAACCATCTGTACGAACAGTTCGACGACGTTTGCAGCAGCATGGACTATCAGCTCGGAGACCATGGCTGCGGCTACCCTTGACGCTGCATCACACACATGAGCGGCTGCGATGGTGTACTCAACGACGAACCTGGGTGCACGAATGGCAAAACGTCATTTTTTCGGATGAATTCAAGTTCTGTTTACAGCATCCTGATGGTCGCATCCGTGTTTGATGACATCGCGGTGCACACACGTTGGAAGCGTGTATTCGTCATCGCCATACTGGCATATCACCCGGCGTGACGGTATGGGGTGCCATTGGTTACACGTCTCGGTCACCTCTTGTTTTTATTGACGGCACTTTGAACAGTGGACGTTACATTTTAGATGTGTTACGACCCATGGCTCTACCCTTCATCCGATCCCTGCGAAACCCTACATTTCAGCAGGATAATGCACGACGGCATGTTGCAGGTCCTGTACGGGCCTTTCTGGATACAGAAAATGTTCGATTGCTGCCCTGGCCAACACATTCTCCAGATCTCACACCAACTGAAAAGTCTGGTCAGTGGTGGCCGAGCAACTGGCTCGTCACAATACGCCAGTCACTACTCTTGATGAACTGTGGTATCTTGTTGAAGCTGCATGGGCAGCTGTACCTGTACACGCCATCCAAGCTCTGTTTGACTCAATGCCCAGGCGTATCAAGGCCGTCATTACGGCCAGAGGTGGTTGTACTGGGTACTGATTTCTCGGGATCTATGCACCCAAATTGCGTGAAAATGTAATCACTTGTCAGTTCTAGTATAATCTATTTGTCTATTGAATACCCGTTTATCATCTGCATTTCTTCTTGGTGAAGCAATTTTAATGGCCAGTAGTATACATTTGTTGATCATGTGTGAAAGTTTAGTATTATAGCGATGGAAATGTGGAGAATACACACACAGACTATCTGTCCCTCCCTCTCTCCCTCCTTCCCTCCCACCTCTAAGAGCTGTCACGTGAATTTTCCCTGGTAGTTTAGCAGATATTTGCTATTTAGCTTTTGGAATGTATGGATGGAGTCAGCCCAAACAAATGTGATCGACGAGTATTTCACGTTCACGGGACAACTAGTGTTAACGGGAAACTGTAGTTTGTTTCTCTTTACAAGCGAAATGTTTTCAGAGGTGGAATTAATGTGACCATGCGAGAGGACGCGCCCAGTCTAGCGCCAGATTAGGTTTAACAATCCATATTATCACAGAGAACAGCAAAACACGAAGAATGGGCTTTATAGTAAGAAACTGGATTCCTATTCATGAGTACTACGATTCAAATCCCTGTTTGACCTGAGAGGCACCCACATGCCTTGCTCATACTGTGGCATGAAGCAGTCAGGCCTGTAAGATGAGTGGTCTGCCAAGCGAGTGAATTCATTTTTATTTATCAAGTAACATGAGCTCTAGTACTCACAATTAAGTTACAAATTATTCTCCTGTTTGAATATTACGCAACGGAAACGGATAACGCACTTCTGACTATTAGTGATTTACACAACTCTCACTGTTCACTACGCACTGGCAATACGACATTTTCTTTCTTACCCAACGGCTTTGATCAACACGTGGCCATCGCACTGAATACGAATGGCGCACACATTATAAATTCTGGATATCATGACAACATACTATTCGAAGGAAAAGGCCACCAATCTTTTTCTTTTCACTATCTTTCTTATTCCGATAAATTCTATAACCTAAACACACCATTACATATTCTACAATAATTACACATGAGAAACTCCGCCCAGTGGGCATGGCTTTACATTGGTGATTCTCTATCTTATGGTCTCGTAATTATCTAACACTACAGTGCACTTTCTGGATAGGATGGTGGATCTTTTGCTATATCTCACACTTCGACTCTCACACCCATCCTCCAGACCGAGCGATACAAAAAGGAACATGCATAACCCACTGCCTCTGAACCTATCTTGCTACTCTCCCATGCAAACCACACATACTTAAATTACATGAAATACACCACACTGGCAACATGGAATACAACACAAGGAACAGTCACAACGTTATAATGACATCGCTTTCAGCTTTCCCACTTCAATCAGTATTCATCCCAGTTTCACACGAAACTGCCCCACTCCGTAACTTTTCTTTCCTACTATGAACTCTGGAGGATATATGCACGTATTCCTGTGCAATGCAAGCCATGTGGCGTTGCTGGATAGACGGCTGACTCACCTTGCTTCACTCTGAGAGTATTACAGTTTGAATCAAGCGTCACACGGAAACATAACACGCAAAGCAACATTAAGAACATATTCATCACACACGCGAGTCCGCAACTGATACCATGGACGAGTACTTCTCTTTATCCTTTGTCTCATACACAGATTGAGACTCACACAGTACTCACCACGTGGAAGTACTCGTCTCTAATTTCAAGTCCTGCACACTCCATTTCTTAAATATTTCCAACTTATAGTACACACGCCAGTAATTCAGCTTAACTTTAGCACTCGGAAGTATTTCAACTTATTTCTAGACGTTGTTTCATTGTGACCGTTGATCACTTCCGAAGATTACTACGATCCCCTTAATATTACCTGCCTGACATTTAATTCTCCCCCCAGAAGTTCCTGAAACAGAGAAATAATTATTCCAAACTACTCTTAAGTATTTCACATGCATACCATGTCTCCACTATTTTGTCTTTACGGAGCACACCTAAGATAGGTCTTACCAACACAAGATCCAGCTGAAGAGTGCTGAAACATGGCCGTTCTTCAGGTCAGCTCGCACCTCCGTCGAGGTGGGGGAAGACCATGCTACCCATTGGTCAGCCACATATCAGGCGCTCAAAGCTCAGGTAAATTTCATCTCTTTGGTTCCACCAAAGGTGACCAAAGGACCGTCTCAAAGATGATCGTATATTGCCCATTCACTATCTGCAGTTAGCAGACGAACATACATTCATTCATTTCGCAGATCTCACCAAATTGGATGTAGGGATTTATTTCTGTGGGAGTGCACATGTGATCAATTAAATAAATAAATTGTCATTCTTTCCTACACTGGTATCCGGCTTTGGTGTATTAAGTGAAATTGAGTTATTATTACAAAAAAATATGTTGTTCTGACAAGAATAACGAAGAATGTTGTGCCTATTTTCAATGTCGGGCAGTACTGTACCCTTTCAGACCATCCACATTTAGATTTTTCAGTGATTTACCTCACCATCTGGTGAGCAAGATGTATGAAACAGGCGAAATACCCTCAGACTTCAAGAAGAATATAATAATTCCAATCCCAAAGAAAGCAGGTGTTGACAGATGTGAAAATTACCGAACTATCAGCTTAATAAGTCACAGCTGCAAAATACTAACACGAATTCTTTACAGACGAATGGAAAAACTAGTAGAAGCCAACCTCGGAGAGGATCAGTTTGGATTCCGTAGAAACACTGGAACACGTGAGGCAATACTGACCTTACGACTTATCTTAGAAGAAAGATTAAGGAAAGGCAAACCTACGTTTCTAGCATTTGTAGACTTAGAGAAAGCTTTTGACAATGTTGACTGGAATACTCTCTTTCAGATTCTAAAGGTGGCAGGGGTAAAATACAGGGAGCGAAAGGCTATTTACAATTTGTACAGAAACCAGATGGCAGTTGTAAGAGTCGAGGGACATGAAAGGGAAGCAGTGGTTGGGAAGGGAGTAAGACAGGGTTGTAGCCTCTCCCCGATGTTATTCAATCTGTATATTGAGCAAGCAGTAAAGGAAACAAAAGAAAAATTCGGGGTAGGTATTAAAATTCACGGAGAAGAAATAAAAACTTTGAAGTTCGCCGATGACATTGTAATTCTGTCAGAGACAGCAAAGGACTTGGAAGAGCAGTTGAATGGAATGGACAGTGTCTTGAAAGGAGGATATAAGATGAACATCAACAAAAGCAAAACAAGGATAATGGAATGTAGTCTAATTAAGTCCGGTGATGCTGAGGGAATTAGATTAGGAAATGAGACACTTAAAGTAGTAAAGGAGTTTTGCTATTTGGGGAGCAAAATAACTGATGATGGTCGAAGTAGAGAGGATATAAAATGTAGGCTGGCAATGGCAAGGAAAGCGTTTCTGAAGAAGAGAAATTTGTTAACATCCAGTATTGATTTAAGTGTCAGGAAGTCATTTCTGAAAGTATTCGTATGGAGTGTAGCCATGTATGGAAGTGAAACATGGACGATAAATAGTTTGGACAAGAAGAGAATAGAAGCTTTCGAAATGTGGTGCTACAGCGAATGCTGAAGATTAGATGGGTGGATCACATAACTAATGAGGAGGTATTGAATAGGATTGGGGAGAAGAGAAGCTTGTGGCACAACTTGACCAGAAGAAGGGATCGGTTGGTAGGACATGTTCTGAGGCATCAAGGGATCACCAATTTAGTATTGGAGGGCAGCGTGGAGGGTAAAAATCGTAGAGGGAGACCAAGAGATGAATACACTAAGCAGATTCAGAAGGATGTAGGTTGCAGTAGGTACTGGGAGATGAAAAAGCTTGCACAGGATAGAGTAGCATGGAGAGCTGCATCAAACCAGTCTCAGGACTGAAGACCACAACAACAACAACAACATCAACCTAATTTGCTTAAGGCGAATGCCAGGATTCATTCTTCGCCAATCGGAGCTTATGCTACGTCTCTGATGAGGTCGTCGTCGACAAGAGTTTTTCCTACAAAGGACAGCCGGCACTCCGGCAGCGACTGACGGGAGTGGCTGTGCGGCACCAACTGCAGTGGTGTGTTGTTTCTTTGCAGGGACCAAGTATTGAGATAGGACGCAGGGGCATCTCCCACCATTACTTTCATCAGTTTTAGGGGTAATTAATGTCGCATCAGTGGTCTAGAGGTAGTGTCTTTCATTAATAATCAAAACGTACTCTGCATCGGATTCGATACCCGCCACCGCTTAAATTTTGATTCATAATCAGCGTTGGTGGCCAAAGGCTTCCGGCATAAGAAGTCACCCTCATTCTACCAGTGACCTTGACAAGAGGACAGAGGAGCGGACAGAGGAGCGGACAGAGGTTCAGGGCACACTCTTGTCCTGGGGGTGGGAAACTGCCCCCAAAGGCGGAAGAATCAGCAATGATCAACGGCACGAGGATACAGAAGGCAATGGAAACCACTGCCTTAAAGACACGTAACGTGTATCCACAGGCCATGCGGCCTGCAATTGAAAAGGTGTCATAAATGATCTCTCCATTGCCAAAAGATTCAGGAACAGTCCCCCATCCGGATCTCTGGGAGGGCACTGCCAAAGGGGAGATGACGATGAGAAAGAGATTGAATAACCAACGAAAGGATAACGGTCTACGAGTCGTTGCATGGAATGTCAGAAGCTCGAATGTGACAGGGACGCTAGAAAATCTGAAACGGGAAATACAAAGGCTCAATCTAGATTGAGGTCAGTGAACTGAAATGGAAAGAACGCAATGATTTCTGGTCAAATGAGTATAGACTAACATCAGCAACAGCAGAATATGGTATAACAGGAAAAGCATTCATTATGAATATGAAGGTGGGGCAGAGAGCGTGTTATTGTGAACAGTTCAGTGGCAGGGTTGTTCTTATCAGAATCCACAGCAAACCAACGCCGACAACGCTAGTTGGCGTACACATGCCAACGTCGCGGTCTGAAGATGAAGAGATAGAGGAAGTATATCAGGATGTCGAAAGGGTAATATTGGATAATATAGTATATAAAATGCAGATGGAAATGTAACAGTCATGTGGACTGGAAAGCAGTTGTAGAGGAAGAAGACAGAAAGGTTACAGGAGAATACGGGTTTGGAACCAGGACTGAGAGAGGAGAAAGAGTAATTGAGTTCTGTAATAAATTTCAGCTAGTAACAGGGAACACCCTGTTCAAGAATCACAAGAGGGTGATGATGAAGTTTTGGTTTGTGGGGCGCTCAACTGCGCGGTCATCAGCGCCTGTACAAATTCCCAACCTTTGCTCAGGCCAGTCTCGCCACTTTCGTGAATGATGATGAAATTATGAGGACAACACAAACACCCAGTCATCAAGAGGGAGGTGAAAATCCCTGAACCCGCCGGGAATCGAAACCTGGACCCCGTGCTCGGGAAGCGAGAACGCGACCGCGAGACCACGAGCTGTGGACAAGAGCAGAAGACATACTTGGAAGAGGCCGGGTGATACGGGAAGATTTAAGTTAGGTTACATCACGGTTAGACAGAGATTCCGAATCAAATACTGGATTGTAAGGCGTATCCAGGGGCAATACAGCCTCAGATCACAATGTAGTAGTGATGAAGAGTACCCTGATGTTTAAAAGATTAGTCAGGAAGAATCAATACGCAAAGAAGTTGGATACGGAAGTACTAAGGAATGACGGCATACACTGGAAGCTCTCTAAGGCTGTAGATACAGCTATACAGGACAGTCCAGTAGGCAGTACAGTTGAAGAGGACTGGACGTCTCTAAAAAGGGCAATCACAGAAGCTAGAAAGAAAAACATAGATACAAAAAAGGTAACTGTAAAGAAACCAGGGGTAACTGAAGAAATACTTCAGCTGATCGATGAAAGAAGGAAGTACAAAAATGTTCAAGGAAATTCAGGAATACAGAAATAGAAGTCGCTGAGGAATGAAATAAATCGGAAGTGCAGGGAAGCTAAGACGAAATGGCTGCATGAAGAATGTGAAGAAATCTAAAAAGAAATGGTTGACGGAAGGACTGACTCAGCATACAGGAAAGTCAAGACAAGCTTCGATGAAATTAAAAGCAAAGATGGTAACATTAAGAGTGCAACCGAAATTCCATTGTTAAATGCAGAGGAGAGAGTGGATAGGTGGAAAGAGTATATTGAAAGCCTCTGTGAGGGGGAAGATTTCTCTGGTGTGATAGAAGAAGAAACTGGAGTCGATTTAGAAGAGATAGGGGATCCAGAATTAGAATCAGAATTTAAGAGAGCTTTGGAGGACTTAAGTTCAAACAAGGCGGAAGGGGCACATAACACTCCATCAGAATTTCTAAAATCATTGGGGGAAGAGGCAACAAAACGACTATTCACGTTGGTGTGTAGAAGTTATGAGTCTGCCCACATACCATCTGACTTTCGGAAAAATGTCACCCATACAATTCCGATGACTGCAAGAGCTGACAAGTGCGAGAATTATCGCACAATCTGCTTAACAGCTCATGCATCGAAGTTGCTGACAAGAATAATATAGCCTACATAAGAATGGCAAAGAATATAGAGAATGTGTTATATGGCCATCAGTTTGGCTTTAGGAAAGGTAAAGGACCTGACAGGCAATTCTGACTTTGCTTCTGATACTCGAAGCAAGACTAAAGAAAAATCAAAACACGTTCATAGGATTTGTCGACTTGCAGAAAGGATTCGACAATGTAAAATAGTGCAAGAGTTTCGAAATTCTGAGAAAAATGGGGGTAAGCTACAGGGAGAGACGGGTAAAATACAATATGTACAAGTGGACGACCAAGAACGAAGTGCTCGGATTAAAAAGGGTGTAAGACAGGGATGTAGTCTTTCGCCCCTACTGTGAAATCTGTACATCGAACGAGCAACGATGGAAATAACAGAAAGGTTCAGGAGTGGAATTAAAATTCAGGGTGAATGGATATCAGTGATATGATTTGCTGATAACATTGCTGTTGTGAGTGAAATTGAAGAAGAATTAAAAGTTCTGCTGAGTGGAATGAACAGTCTAATTGGTACAGAATATGGATTGAGAATAAATCGAGGAAAGACGAACGTAATGAGGAGGAGCAGAAATGACAACAGCGTGAAAGTTAACATCAGGATTGATGGTCACGAAGTAGATGAAGTTAAGAAATGTAACTACCTAAGAAGCAAAACAACCAATGAGGGACAAAGCAAGGAGGACATTAAAAGCAGACTAGCACAGGGAAAAGGCGCATTTCTGGCCAAGAGAAGTCTACTAGTGTCAAACATAGGTCTTAATTAGAGAAAGAAATTTCTGAGAATGTACGTTTGGAGCACAGCATTGTATGGTAGTGAAACATGGACTGTGGGAAAACCTGAACGGAAGAGAATCGAAGCATTTGAGATGCGGTGCTACAGACGAATGTTGAAAATTAGGTGGACTGATAAGGTAAGGAATGAGGAAGTTCTATGCGGAATCGGAGAGGAAACGAATATGTGGAAAACACTGACAATAAGAAGCGACAGGATGATATGACATCTGTTAAGACATCAGGGAATGACTTCAATGGTAGTAGAGGGGGCTGTAGGGGGCAAAAACTGTATAGGAAGACAGAGATTGTTACACACCCAGCAAATAATTGAGGACGTATCTTTCAAATAACCTCGCTTCGTAAATTTTTCTAGATCAGTGTCCAAGTCAATTTGCAACATGTATAAATGAAAAGTGTTGACGTGCAGTATATCGTAACGCACACACGCAGCAAGTACCATCCGCATGGCAGAAAATGAAGAACAGTTAAGGATCGTCTTACTGATGGTGAAGAAGAAAGTACAAAGGTTGGATCAATGCTGAATGTCCTGAAACTAAAATTATGGCAACTGCGCCTATCACTCCAAGACGTGCAGGAGAAGAAACAATGGAGGTAGTGTTTATGATCAGCTGTCTCGGCTCCCAGATATCTGCTGATGGTGACTACAGCCGTGAGATCAAAAACGACTTTTACTTAGTAGAATGGTAGTGTCCAAGCTGGACCAAAATTTTAGCAACGCATATCCGTATAGTAAGAGCTACGTTTCTGCCGTTGTGTTGTACGGATGAGAGACCTGGACAACAATAAAGGCGGAGCGTCGTAGAAGAGGTCTCTTCGAGTTCCATGGGTTGCAGAAAGAATAAATAGATCGGTATCACAGGAAAAATGTGCTCCTTATGACGTCTGACACTTTAACAAAATCCGACATTTCGGGAACATCAAGAGAGAAGACATAAATTGCTCGAAAAAATCTTAATGCTGGGGTAATTCGAAGGCGCAAGGAGAATAGGACGCCAAAGGATGAGATAAATTGATGGTATCAGTGAAGTAATGCTTTCCAACCCGAACCCGAAAAATCTTTGGGAGATAGTGGGGACAGAAGAAATTGGAGTACTTTAGTTCATGGGACAGCAGAGTCGGAACCGAATAAACAACTAGAGAAGGGAGGGAGGGAGAGAGGAGAGAGGGAGATAGAGATAGAGTGAGAGAGAGAGAGACAGACAGAGACAGAGAGAGAGAGAGAGAGAGAGAGAGAGAGAGAGACTCGAGTACAATACGGGCGCTTCGGGGTCTTATGTTTGTGATACGGTTCTTCCCATTCATCCATATCTCCACGATTAACCTCACTGATCCAGTTTGTAAGTAGGGTGAAGAGGGCTGCTTTCGAGGCTGCACGGGAAAGAATCTCTTTCATTGTGTGCTACGTTAGAGGAGCTAGTGGGCAAAGAGTGTTCTTTTTTTATTATTAGCTTCATTCTTTGCCCCGAACGGTAGAGCGGAACATATAGAGACCCTGTGCATAGTAGAATCCAGCCAGATAAAAAGCGGACTAGTGGCGGTGAGGCGTCCTAACTGAATACAGTGGAACTTCGTTTATCCGCAGTAGATGAGACTGTAAGTTATCCGGATTATCGAAAATCCGAAAAATCCGGAGATTAGAAAAACGATTCTAATGAAACGGGTTACACGACGTTAAATTTATTTTCACATAAATTTTGACCAGTCATTGAAGAACAAAAATGCACAGCGACTTTTGTGCACTGCAATAGTCCGTAAGTTTCTTTTCAGCTAGATTTATATGTCATTTACCTGTAACACTATCAACCAGGCATTTCACCGGCATTAATCCGATCGAATTTGTGTCCGGATGACGTACCCATTAAACTATTATTTTGTGGTTGCTTCTGTAGGTGTCATAATGTCGTCAGATAAAGCGCCATATTCATCATTTAAACCACCACTATTATCATCATTCTTTGCTGACGAACAAACGGCAATAATTCCATCATCATAAATCATCATTCTTAACTTCAGTCAGCAAATTCAGCAGCAAAGTTTTCCAACAATTCACCTTTAACCATACTAAGCAGTATATCTAACTTCTTATTCATTGGACACACCCACTTCCATTCTCTGTGACGTCATGTCAAATTAATAAGAAACGGGGCCAATATAGTGTCGTACAATACAATTTTACCTTTTTAGCTGACACCGTGCTAGGATACTTGTATAGCGTCCCGAACACCTTGATCAGAAACGAGGAGTTGGATATATTTTATTTCTGGGACAATATGTGTTTCAAAATCATTCTTGAATGATTTATATATTGTGGCTAGCAGGCCGCTGTGACAGAGCGGTTCTAGGGGCTTCAGTCTGAAACCGCGCTACCGCTACGGTCGCAGGTTCGAATCCTGCCTCGGGCATGGATGTGTGTGATGTCCTTAGGTTAGTTAGGTTTAAGTAGCTCTAAGTTCTAGGGGTCCGCAGCCCGTGGTCTTGCGGTAGCGTTTTCGCTTCCTGCGCACGGGGTCCCGGGTTCGATTCCCGGCGGGGTCAGGGATTTTCCCTGCCTCGAGATGACTGGGTGTTGTTGTGTTGTCTTCATCATCATCATTCATCCCCTTTACGGCCGGAGGAAGGCAATGGCAAATCACCTCCGCTACGATCTTGCCTAGTCGACGGTGCGGATGTAACGCATCGTTCCCTACGCTCCTCGGAGTATGGGACCTCATCATCATCTCAAGTTCTAGGGGGCTGATGACCTCAGATGTTAAGTCCTAAAGTGCTCAGAGCCATTTCAACCACATTGTGGTTACCTGACATGATTAGTTAGTAGTGCAGGAGGCGATCTATAATTTTGTACCGCAGTCCTTTTTCGAAAACCAATTTATTTGCCAAGGTCACTATGTACACTCAGTTACTGGATTACTAATTTCGGCAGTATGTACTGCCGTCCTCAGATCCATAAATCTGGGCAGTGGTAGCTGCTTCATACAATGATTACACCACGCTGTCACATGAGGACTATACAGTAAACATCAAACAATCGAGGCATAAACTGTGGACAGCTTAGATCACGAAAAAGACAGATAATACACCACATCTTAGCGCTTCGAGATATAAAGCCATGTTGGCTGCGACAGAGTAAGTGACGACTGGATTTTGATATTCCATGAGGACGCACGGATTGTCTCCCATTTCTGATGATTGCCTCTTTCAGAGTGGTGATTATTTCAAGAGTCTTCTCTCTCACTCTCTCATTTCTTTTTCTTTTCACGATGTGGCTTGTTCTTCTAAAGAATGTTTCCTGTTTATTCTACACCTACATCGGTACTCCGCAAGCCACCCAAAGGTACGTGGCGTAAGGTACCATGTCATTTCCCCTCGCTGTTCATTCGGAAATAGAGAAAGGGAAAAATGACTATCTGTACGCCTCCGTATGAGCCCTAATTTCTCTCATCTTATCTTCGTGGTCCTTACGCGCGATGTATGTTGGCGGCAGTAGAATCGTTTGGAAGTCAGCTTCAAACGCGGCTCTCTAAAATTTTCTCAACAGTGTTTCCCGAAAAGAACGCCACCTTCCCTCCAGGGACTTTCATTTGAGTTCCCAACGCATCACCGTAACACTTACATTTTGTTCGAACCTACGGGTAACAAATCTAGCGCCCGTCCTCTGAATTGCTTCGATGTCTTCCTTCAGTTCGACCTGGTATGGATCCCAAACACTCTAGCAGTACTCAAGAATGGGTCTCACCAGCGTCCTATACGCGGTCTCCTTAAAAGTGAACCACTTTATAAAAATTCTCCCAATGAACCGAAGTTGACCGTTTGCCTTCCCTACCACGGTTTTCACATGCTCGTTCCATCTCCATTTGCAACGTTACTCCTAGATATTTACAAGGTTTGACAGTCAAGCTGGAAACTAGTAATACTGTATCCGAGCATTAGAGGTTTGTTCTTTTTACTCATCCTCATTAACCTACATTTTTCCACTTTTAGAGCAGCTGCCATTCATCACACCAACTGGACATTTTGTCTAAGTTACTCAACTACAAAAATGTTCTTAATGTGTGTGAATTCCTAAGGGACCGAACTGCTGAAGTCATTGGTCCCTAGACACTACTTAAACTAACTTAATATAACTTATGCTAAGAACAACATACACACCCATGCCCGAGGGAGGACTCAAACCTTCGGTGGGAGGGGCCGCGCAATCCGTGACATGGCGCGTCAAACCGCGCGGCCACTCCGCGCGGCCACTCAACTTCGACACCTTCTCGTACGCCATGGCATCATCAGCAAACTTCGACACCTTCTCGTACGCCATGGCATCATCAGCAAACTTCGACACCTTCTCGTACGCCATGGCATCATCAGCAAACTTCGACACCTTCTCGTACGCCATGGCATCATCAGCAATAGTTCGCTTCCGAGTGATCTGACGACACAATACAGGGTGTTTGTAAGTTACTTACATAAAAGTAGCTTTTGAGTTTGAAAAAGTTAAATTACTTTGAGAAATGTTTGACACAGCACTGAATGCAGTATACCTTTAACTTTTATTTACAGATGTTCAGTGTGGTTACGTTTTGTAACACGACTAATGTCCCATCTGTACCAGTTTCCTGCCAGATCCCATGAAGCAAGTCTTGATGTACGGTGCCAGCTGCTTGTGTTATCCGTTTTCGCAGCTCGTCGACTTTTCCCGGAAGCGAAGGAACAAACACAGTCTTTAATGTAACCCCATACATAGAAGTTCACTGTGGCCAGACCGGTGATTCTGGTGACCAGCATATAGGCCAGTTTGGGGCATTCTTACAGATATACACGATAACTTCACTGTGATAATGTGGTGGCGCGCCATCTTGCTGGGAAATAAATTCTGCGCCCATGTCCTGTTGTGATGGAGGCATTAGAGCCCCTACCTACGAAAGGCAAAGGTTTCGAGTTCGAGTCTCGGTTCGGCACTCACTTTTAATCTGCCAGGAAAATTCATATCAGCACACACTTGGCTGCAGACTGAAAATTTCATTCTGGAAACATCCCCCAGGCTGTGGTTAAGCCCTGTCTGCGCAATACCCTGTCTTCCAGAGGTGCTAGTCTTGCAAGTGTCGCAGGAGAACTTCTGTGAAGTTTGGAACGTAGGAGACGAGGTACTGGAGGATCTAAAACTGTGAGGACGAGCCCAGTTTTAAGTTTCAATTCTTATATTAATTCTTATATTTTATTCTTATATTTTCAGAAGGATTTCGTGCATTCCCTTGGATAATACCAATCATACAAACATTCGAAACACAGATATTCTGAATACTACGGGCATCGCCTGAAAGCAGGTTTGTCATAGCGACATTTCTTCGTATGAATCTCCCTCAGGAAAGAATTGCTAAAGATATTGCGAGTTGGCAATAATTTCGCGGAAAACCATGCATAACGGATAACTTCTCCGAAAACTGGGACTTGCAACTGATTATGAATCTAGATACGCTGTACAAATTTCACCGTTAACAATTTCAAATAATTTTTTTATTGTTGTTTTAATTCTTTCATCTGACGTACAATCAGTAGACGAATAAGTACACCGTTTTACCAGTATACACAGGAAACCATTCGTGTATTAATCTTCTACACACACGGGTATATAAATGAAAAACGAAAATAAAAATAATAATCGAAAATAAAAATAATAATCCGATTTCGAACACAAGGCTAAAAATCATAGAGCCGCGACGTTAACCACTGTGCTACGATTTAGTCTGATGATATTGCGTGCTAAAAGACACATAAAGTACAGGGTGTTTATAAATGAATATCGGGGTTTTAACGCTTTATAATATTTATTACATTGAACTTACAGTTATAAATGATACGTCAAATGAAAGAGCAACTCAACAGTTTTACCAAGAACCTTATAAATGTTCAATGTGAGCACCATTTGTCACAGGGCACACATCAAGTCTACAGCCAAGCGCCGGATAGGCCGCAAGGGGCCCAATGACACGGCTTGCTTCGCATAGCCTCCACGTTCACCTGACCTAACGCCAGACGATTTTTCCCTTTGGGGCTTCATCAAGGATCGTGTGTACGTGCCTCCGCTACCAGCAGACCTCCCTGAATTAAGAAACCGGATTGAAGCAGCTGTTGCTACAATCACTGAAGACACACTTATCAACGTTTGAGAACAACTCGGCTATAGACATGATGTGTGCCGTGTGACAAATGGTGCTCACATTGAACATTTATAAGGTTCTTGCTAAAACTGTTAGAGTTGCTCTTTCATTTGATTATCATTTATAACTGTAAGTTTAATATAACAAATATTATAAAGCGTTAAAACCCCGATATTCATTTATAAACACCATGTACTTCGAAAACACCTCGAAAACTTTGACCGTTGTTATCTACGGCTAAGCAGAGAGAGATTTTCGCTATTTTGAACCCTCTTCCACTGTGCAAAGGTTCTGCGAAATCGGGTTATGGCACTTGCCATGTTCTCTTCGTCAGTATTAAGACAAAGGCATCGTGCGTGAGTACGGAATGCCCTGAATACCCTATTGTGCACTGTTCGATTGCTACTGAAATGGCGAGCAGTCTCGAAGTGTATGACTTACACACCGTCTACCTCTGCTACTGATAACAGCACACTAGCCAATCTTTGGCTTTCCTAGTTCAGACGACCCTCGTGGATAGCGACTGCTGTGGGTTACCAACCCAAGTGCAAGGATAGCGTACCAATAGGGACAAGAAATGAGACATGAAGGGCGCCAACAGAAATAGCAATCATCAATTTATTGCACCATTACACACGCACATCATGATATATGAGACATTATGACAAACAGTGTACATAATGAAGGCCCCACAATTTTACCAATGTAAGAAATTAAAATTATACTAGCATAAAATTAACTAAAGTGTCTTGAAGGAAATGTTTGTGAGAAGAACACGACGGGGCTGCAAGGGAGGAGGCAACACAATACTTAACTCAGGTGCACCAATGCAAACAATGGACACCAGGCCGCGCCAACAACGGACACGTAAGGCACGCAACTACTCTCTCCGTTGCGGTTCCACGCGTTCCACCCAAGTAATAGCTACCTGATACATTTTAATAATTGGAACAGTACACCAGTGATCAGCAAATTTAAAAAACAATAAAATGACATAAAAATACAATAATTTAAGAAAATCACATCATATGAGTATGAGCTTAAGGTCTTTCAGTAATTAACAGATTACGAAAGGTAAAGGGGCATGTGCCACTATTAAATCTTGCGCAATTACACTACTAAATTTTTCAGTACGCAAGTTGCAATTAACGCAACAAGAATTAAATCATTTAAGTGATAATGTTGCTTTAAAATAATAATATAATTATTTCATACAAAGAAAACCAAGAATGGCCCGATCAGTACTCCCCAGTGAAGCAGTTCACACAAATGGTACTCCACGGCTCCGAGCACACAGCCCCATGCAAAATGCAACACAACCACAGCGACCCGGCGTACTACCAGAACCACCAGGCAGTAAACCAAAATCGTACTAAGCCAAGACAAGGACCGACCTTTAAAATAACGAGACCTAGCCCGAGCCGGACAACAGACCAAATACCGGGAAATCCGTAAGAAACTTCAGCCAACTTAATGCCAAAACAACAATTTATGAACAATATGCAAAACAAGACCTCTCAGTCCAAAGGCTTAGGTTAAGTCGCGAAGGTGGCCCCGACCCGCCTGCTGATGTGCCAAGCGTCGTACGGAGTGCCGAATCAAGCTTAACCTTCATTGACGGAAAGCGGAAGCACCACAAGGCAAAATAAACTCCAATCTAACTGCGCAAGGCAAACTCTAAGGAGTGCCACTCGCAGACTATGCACTTGAACATAAAGCACCCAGACTAACGTGCCGCTGAACGACGCACTTCCATCACCAGCGTCTAGCAGAGTACGGAGAGCAGCGTAGCCCATCGATACACGTGCATGGGACGGTAAACGAGGATAGCAATCCCAGCGACAGAGAGGCAGGAGGACGAAATGACACCCCACCGCATATAGAAGGTATTTCAAACTCAGGCTCGACAAACTACAACAGACGAGATTTTGCTCCCCCTTGCGAATGAAGTTAAACGGCACACCACGCCGCTGTCCACACTGTTGTTGTTATTGTGGTCTTCAGTCCTGAGACTGGTTAGATGCAGCTCTCCATGCTACTCTATCCTGTGCAAGCTTCTTCATCTCCCAGTACCTACTGTAGCCTACATCCTTCTGAATCTGCTTAGTGTATTCATCTCTTGGTCTCCCTCTATGATTTTTACCCTCCACGCTGCTCTCCAATACTAAATTGGTGATCCCTCAATGTCTCAGAACATGTCCTACCAACCGATCCCTTCTTCTAGTCAAGTTGTGCCACAAGCTTCTCTTCTCCCCAATTCTATTCAATACCTGCTCATTAGTCATGTGATCTACCCATCTAATCTTCAGCATTCTTCTGTAGCACCACATTTCGAAAGCTTCTATTCTCTTCTTGTCCAAACTATTTATCGTCCACGTTTCACTTCCATACATGGCTACACACCATACAAATACTTTCAGAGACGATTTCCTGACATTTAAATCTATACTCGATGTTAACAAATTTCTCTTCTTCAGAAACGATTTTCTTGCCATTGCCAGTCTACAATTTATATCCTCCCTACTTCGACCATCATCAGTTATTTTACTCACCAAATAGCAAAACTCGTTTACTACTTTAAGTGTCTCATTTCCTAATCTAATTCCCTCAGCATCACCCAATTTAATTCGACTACATTCCATTATCCTCGTTTTGCTTTTGTTGATGTCCATCTTATACCCTCTGTCCACACTATTAACCGTAAAATCACGGTCCGGTCTTCACATCGGGCCCCACTCGGCGTCCAGACGCAAACAACCCCAGCCGAGCCGAACTGTCTTCACGCCAAGGCAGCCACGTCTCCTCCTCACAACGCCTCCAGCTAACCCTGGCTAGCGATCACACACGGAAACAACCGCCTAACGCCAAAGCGCCATCTGAGTGAAAACTCAGCACTAAGCTCGATACGGACCTGGAAATAAGCGAGCACCGTAACAGGGACGAGTCTAATTTTGCGTCGAAATCGTTTGAACGAGCCGACACGATACAAAGAAAAAGCGCCGAGGCCACGCGGTGGCTGCAGCCACACCTGGGGACTGGGGACAGGGGACAGGTGAGCTGCGTCCCCTGGAAACGAGGAGTAGGTAACAGAAAGGCAGGCAAAGGCCGCCGCAGATTCGCTGCGGGCGCCCCCTGCTCTGTCCCATCCCGCCCCCCTCTCGCAGTGTGTCGCCACTCTGCTGGAATTCCGCGCCGCTCCTCTTGTTTCAGCAGCTGGCGCAGTCCGCCGGTGAAACTTGTTTCTGCTGCGGTTTTTCGCGGAACGTGTAGAAAATTCTACGCGAGGCCGCCCGCCCTCTTCTGCCTCTTCCCGCAGCCTCTCGTGTTGTCTCGCAAACGCGCGGAAAAAGGGATATGGAATGCAACGAGAGAATTCCTGGGATAATGAGAATAAAGAAAGTCGGCACCGTTTTCGGGGGATGCTGCCGCGGAACCCGAGCTTCTGGCGTCAGCTTTCAACCTTACAGGTGTCTGTGGACGATTCCTGCCAAGAAGAAAGTTTCTCATAGATTTAAGAACCTTCAATATCGCAGCGCGTCAGCAATCGTTGGTTAATATATCAAAAAACTAGAAACACGCCTCGATTGCGAAAAAAGCACCTAGTGTTAACCTAGGTTTCGGCGTAGATAACTGTAGCTGCAGTTTATGGCGGGTCATGGCCCATCGAACATTGGCCAGTGTGAGGTGGAGGTTACACCATTAAGTTAAGTAACGGTTTAGACTTTGCACACATGTACTGTTTGTGTTTCCCTTTTTTTCGTTTATAAATGTATAGCTATGGTGTTCTTTTAATCAGTGACAAAGGTTTTCTTAGGCACTTGTGGGTTTTATTGTTCTGAAGAAGGTGTAGTTATCTACGCCGAAACCTAGGTTAACACTAGGTGCTTTTTTCGCAATCGAGGCTGGTTTCTAGTTTTTTAATATTTTTCATAGATCACTTAACACCTTAGTCGTGGGTTCTTGCCTTTCGTTTACAGTCAGAATTCTTGATTACTTATCAGCCTGTAGCGAGTTAAACAGTTTTAGTTCAGGTTTCAGCGCACTTAATTTTACCTTTTTTTAAAACCGAGCGAGGTGGTGCAGTGGCTAGCACATAGGACTCGCATTCGGGAGGACGACGGTTCAATCCCGTGTCCGGCCATTCTGATTTAGGTTTTCCGTGATTTCCCTAAATCGCTCCAGGTAAATGCCCGGATGGTTCCTTTGAAAGGGCACGGTCGACTTCCTTCCCCTTCCTTCCCCTTCCTTCCCAGACCGATGATCTCGCTGTCTGGTCTCCTCCTCCAAACAACCCAACCCAACCTTTTTTTAAGACATGAGTTTGGTAGGACAGGATTAGCAGCGAGATAGGCTGAGTTGTGTAAGTGGCTGGGGGGTAGGGGGGGCATACTTTTCTTTTCAGAATACACACATTTCCACAGTAGAATCACAAAGAAACAGTTTGCAACAAGTGATACAGTCCACTATATAGAACTTTAAAAGAAATCTTTAAGCAACTCAACAGAATAACAAATTTCGAGTCAGACATGTTGCTTGGGGCTTTCCCGACGGACTAGTTGCAAATAAGGTTCTCGGGCGAGACACAGGGGAGAGGTTGAGAAATTCCTAGAATATTTCGTTGGCAGAACTGACCGACATCTTCAGGTGCGACGAATACACTGTTGCGGCTGTGGAAAACACCACAAAGCCCCCAGCATCGTGGTGCAGGAGAAAGGCAACAACTGGCATAAATTTCTCTTCGCCAACCATTGCACGATTCGTCTGACGCTTCGTGATCGTCGTAGAAGAGTGTTGAGGTCAGCATACGAATGCACGTGTCACGCTCCCAATTCTGATGGTTCAGCAAAGAGGTGGATCAGTCATATTTTGAGCCAAAATCATGTGTGGATGTCAGAGTCCTGTCACCTCTGTCGAGGGTGTTTTGAGGGCTGTGCGGTATCAGGACAGCATCTTCTTTTGTGTTATCGACCCCTACATTGAATATTTGCTATTTCAAGACGATGATCCACTAACATATCTTATGAACACATTCCAAGGTTAAATTCTAACTCTTTCTACGAAGTCTTACAGATTACAAGGGGCTCTGCTTTCGAGGTGCATCCCTCAGATGGGGAAATTAAGCCCTTGAAGTCATTCGAGAATAGTAGGCTATGGTGGAGCAACAGGTTTCATTCAGTCCTTAAATATGGATTTTCAGATATGTATTTGAGTCTCCTTCTTCGGCACGCGAGTCTAGAGACGCCACTATCATCCGCAAGACACAGATACACCCTCGACACTACAGAAGGCAGTAGTAAAAACAGCTCAACAAATACCATCGGAATAATTTGATAGATGTAAATTGACAGTTGGCAGTAGGTGGCCATTAGTCTTACACCCAGATCCTTCACTCAGATCGTGCACAACTATGTATCATCCTCATTTCAGGATATGTTCTAGAACAGGCCTGGGCAAACAGCGCTCGGTCGCACTCTTGCCTAGCACTCCCAACGCAGAAAGATGAGGAAGAGGAAAACGAAGACTACAGACGGACGCCATTAGAACAAAGCATTCGCCTTGTTAGGCGTCAAGCAATTCACTGATAGTACTGCTTGTGTTAAATTAGATCTACATTCTGCATTAGGAATAGTATGGCGTCTTTACCCTTGTCAAAAAAAGAAAAAAAATGGAGAAACCATATCATTCAACGTCGAATGAAAATTACCTTACTTCTCGTATTGTTTAAAAACCATGAAGTGCTTCATAAGCCGTCGCACTATTATGAGCGGGGAAAACACGCACTGGAACATCATTGAACACCAACCAAAAAGACTATTCGATGCACTGGCTGAACTGAAGGTGGCCATTAGGGAAAAAACTGAGTTAATGATAATTAGAGTGCTGACGATCTTTTATGGCTGCTGTCGCCAATTATTTGAATTCTTTAGGTGTTTTAATGCAAAGCTAAAATCATTCGGTGACATATGGCAGACAAAACAGATGCTGTGAAGCAAAAGTAATACTGTGGAAAACAGCTACAAGCTCATGGCGTGGAACGTTTCCCATAAGTCAAGCCCGCCATTTATGAACCAGACATGACTGACTATGTTTTAGTAAATGAAACATTTCATCGTGAATTCTCAAAGAGCTTCCAAGATATCGCGTGAATAAAGACAGATTTCGATTTATCTGTCAGATCATTCTCGCAGTTAGTTTCTAATGTACCTAATTACTTCCAGCTAGACATACCCTGTTCAATGACCTTTTTTTCCAGTCAACGGATTTACAAGACTTTTATAAAATGTTATCCCAATAACAATATCCTCAACTGTACAGGCAAGCCACTGAAGTTATTTCAATATTTGGTTTAACACGTGTGTGCGTGAATGCCTTTTCCTTCCGTTATGAAACTAAAACAATCCCATCAACATTCGAGTTTAACGGATTTTATTCTGCGTAACTCCATGTACTTGACTGTATCACAATCCAAAGGATTACATATATTACACATTCTAAAATCTAAATGAGTATAAATGTGTAAACATCCGTTTCTAAAGATTTTTGTAGTCCTACTCACTGTATTAGCGTTATCTAATGTACTTCTTTACTGAGGTAATAAAAGTTACTGCTTTGACAGAAAAATGAAAAGTTAGAAATAAACACCCACGATAAAATCCTGTTTATAAAAGTATGCTGCAGTTATAGCCTATTACACCCAAACCTCCAGATGTCAGACACCGAGATCGGTATCAAACGTTGTACGTAGATAGAGTATCAACCAAAACACCGATTTAGTTCGTGCTATGTGCTGTCGTCCAGTAGAACATGCGTAAACGGTAATTGAAAGCAACGCCAGAACTACGGAGCAAAGGAAAGGTTTATCTATGAGTCATAGAGTTGCTGAGTTCACGTGATTGAGTTGGTAAAGCGTAAGGTCATCGTATCAAGCGCCTCGCATTCAAAGACCACTGATGACAATTTGTTTTAAGTGTTTACGCGTGAAACTGTTCTGGGGGAAAACAGTTTCCTGACATGTTAGAGGACTTTTCGGAGGTTATTCCAATGTTCTTTTGGCAGTCTGCTTTCTACATCTACATGGATACTCTGCAAATAACATTTAAGTGCCTGGCAGAGGGTTCATCGAACCACCTTTACAATTCTCTATTATTCCAATCTCGTATAGCACGCGAAAAGAACGAACACCTTTCGCTTCGTTAGTTGAAGTAGAGAACCTATAGATGACATTTGTATAGATAGGTGTGGTGTTCTGTCGGACATGTGAGACAGAACAGACACCACTCGTGATGAAGCAACTAGTGCATTTGTAGTTTCACAGAATAAAGATAGACAGTCGGAACATTAGAATAAAGAAACAATTGTATCACACACGTGGAACTATTAGTAGTCCCATATAACACTTTCACGAATAATACTGCAAAAGAAGTTGTCATCATTGGGGTCCATAATCTTTGTTCTTTGGGGCCCGCAGCGCAAAATGGTTCAAATGGCTCTGAGCACTATGGGACTTAACTTCTGAGGTCATCAGTTCCCTAGAACTTAGAACTACTTAAACCTAATTAACCTAAAGGCATCACACACATCCATGCCCGAGGCAGGATTCGAACCTGCGACCGCAGCGGTCGCTCGGTTCCAGACAGTAGCGCCTCAGAACCGCTCGGCCACCCTGGCCGGCCCCGCAGTGCAAAATATGTCTTTCAATGACATGATTATTATGACTAAATCCAGCTACACTGCTATGTAAATTATTTATATTTTATCTAATTCACGATGAGCCCATTTCGGCAAATTGCCATAGTCAGGTGCTCTGTAAATACATAAATAAAATGGTCTTCTAACTATTGTTTTCTAACAATGGCCTTCTAACTATGATATCATTAGTTGTTTTATCTGACATGTAACTTCGTTGCTGTCATGTCCTGTCTGTTTTAGAATTATTACTTTCTACCAGGTGTACAGTGGAGTTGTATGTCGGATATTACTTGTTTTCCATATATGCTATTTTTCTGACAGCTTGGATGATAGTGGGTCAGCGATATTACATGTTTCAAATTCAAATGGTTCAAATGGCTCTGAGCACTATGGGACTTAACTTCTGAGGTCATCAGTCCCCTAGAACTTAGAACTAATTAAACCTAACTAACTGAAGGACATCACACACATCCATGCCCGAGGTAGGATTCGAACCTGCGACCGTAGCGGTCGCACGGTTCCAGACTGTAGCGCCTAGAAACGCTCGACCACCACGGCAGGCTATTACATGTTTAAATAGTTACCATTATAAATAAGTGATGTGTGAAATTCGATTGTTTATTATTATTTTTATATAAATTTGTTTCTAATTATGTTTCTGCCTAAAGTTTTTTTTAGTTTTATTTGAGATTTTTATTTTACGTTTTTTTTTAATTTTTACGTAATAATTGTTGTTGTTTATGATTTATGTTGGTGTTCTGTCTCTGTTTATATTACTCATGTTGTTATCGCTATACTGTCGACAGGGTAGCATTCATCTCACGCTAGGTGAGGGGAGCCCTACGTCATAGTGACGTAGGCACGCGTCATCATGAGTTCCACGAGTTGTCCTATCGACTGTTGTGTGCATTCTGTATATATCGACTGTTGCTTGCGTCTTGAATATGCATTGTTATTTGTTTGTGTGCTTTCATTGTCCTATTGTCCGGTGTTGCTAGCGCGTACGTCGTTCTGAACATGGGCTCTAACGGAGATTGAAAGCTTTCGAGCATATCCATAAAGATAGTCTGAAACATTTTGCTATCTTCTTAGTTGATTTACACGATGGAAAATTAAATGAAACTAGATGGTTTAATATTTCCAGCAACATTCGGAATTATCTTCGGAACCACTTCAATTTCTCAGTTTAACGTTTCTATCTACATGAATCATTTACAGTCCATTGGCTTTTATAAAAATACGAATCACTTTAATTTCTCCCTATTTCACGTTTTTATCCACATGATTTATGCAAAATTAATCGGATAAAAATGACTAGACACTTTTTTAACTTTGGTTATGGTTATGATTCCTTCAGATATTCGTTATGTATGAAACACACAATAACATCCTACATTCTTTGGATTGCAGCTTAATTAATTTCTTCACGTTTCTGAGCACACGATTTATGCACGATTAATCGGATCTAAAAAGAATGACAAGCTTTTCTTTTACTTTCGTTATGGCTCCTTCGTTCAGACGTTCATTATTTTCATGAAATACACAATAACATCGCAAACTGTTGTGATTACATTTAATAATTCATTCAGCTAGGATGAGCATATCACACAACTCCTGTCACTTCGTTTGTACACATGTATTTACATTTATCTTTGACGTTATCGGTACAACTGCAAATATTGATATACGTACTCCGTCGATTTAGGTTATTTACGTCATGATGACGTAGCGTTACGTCATTATGACGTAGGGTTCTCCTCACCTAGGGTGAGATGAATGCTACCCCTATGGATACGTGTTGTGTAGAGTCTCTGATTTTATTATTTTACCCGTTTCGCCGATTTATAACGTGAATAAAGTTTTCTATATATTTTTTGTGCTTTAGGTCGGTTTATTCGTTCAATAAATCTGTTGGGTTATTGTATGCATGTGAATATGTCTCTATTTCCTCAAGGATATTCATGAATGTTCCCTTCAGCATGATATGGAGGATTGCTAGTGCTTCGTTTATGGGTTTTACGTCGTGTTTCTCCGTTTATAAATATTGAAAAAATGTGGATGGGTTGTTATCACTTTCTCTGGTGTACTCTCTATGTCTAATTTTGAAGTTTCTACCCGTTTTCCCTATGTAGAATTTGTGGCATGTGTTACATGAAATTTTGTAAACATCGGGATTTCTGTGCATGGGGATTTTCGAGCTGCCTTTGTGAATTTTGTGTTTGAGGCTGTGTGTTTTTTGAAATGCGAATACGATGTCAGTTTTGTTGAATAATTTGTTGATTTTGTTCGAGGTGTTTCCTACATAAGTCACAATAAGTCATCATTGGGACATAAACCCTTTGACAGCGATCTCTGTTAACTTCCCCACAGATGCCATACGTACTAGTTACGCTTTTCCTGTGCTCCATTGTTTATTTATTTATTTATTTATGCATTTATTTTACCTGGCAAGATTAGGGCCTTCAGGCCCTCTCTTACACCTAACCAGGCATACTCAGATTCAACAAATTTCAGTTTCTACAGAACATTAAGACATATAACATGTTATACAGTATTAATGTTAAAGAAAAAAAATAGAGATTATAGAAGTAGTACGATGATAATTATAACAATCAAAAAATAATTATAACAATCAAGAATAATAATAATGATAATAATGACTATGTATATGAAAGTAAACGGATTTTTCTTTTATGAATGTCAGTCATATTGCTAGTTGGGAATTTTCTCGTTATAATCTTGCAGCTTGTGAGTTATTCTCATCAAGCAGAGACATAAGACGATGGAATGGGGTGAAAGAGATATAGAAGAGGTAGATAGGTTAGAGGAAGAGAAATAGAATGGTAAAATTCGAAGCTATGATGGAGAGGAGAAAGAAAAAGATGAGAGAGGCATGACAATGGTGGCTATACCGTCCCTAATATGTAAGTCTTGAGTCCCCTCTTGAATGTTGAGTGGTTCTGGATAAGACGCAGGTCACAGGGGAGTGCGTTCCATAGTCGTATGGCTGAGATGGAGAATGACACGGAGAAAGATTTTGTGTTATGTAAAGGTACAGCCAAGATGCTTGACGTATCCGATCTGGTATTGCGATTGTGGAATGATGATAAGTGTTTAATGTGAGAAGATAAGTATTGGGGGCACCAGTGGCTAAGAAATCGATGAAGTAAGCACATCGTGTGGAGATCGCGTGCCTTATGTGGGCGTATCCAACCTAGCTGGGAGTATGAAGGACTGATATGATCATACAACCGTATATTGCATACGTATCTAACGCAAGCATTCATCACTAGTTCATCACTAGCTCGAGGCATCTCGAATTTTCACTATTTTTGCCGTGTTGAACTACATCACAGTAGTAAAGATTAGGCAAGACTAGTGTTTGGACTAATTTTTGTTCTGATGCTACTTTAATTAAGTTTACGAGCATTCTGCCGGACAACAGCACATAGTACGAACTAAATCGCTGTTTCGGTTGGTTATCTACATACACCGTTTGGTACCGATCTAAGTGTCTGAAATCTGAAGGTTTGGGTGTTAGAAGCAGTTGCACATTGTAAACACGTCTTCCTAAGCTTCCCACGCCTACAGCCTTTGGCGTAACAGCCGTCTCGCTCTGACACCTACTCGGAATAGCGCAGTGGTGGGGGAAGTCAAAGCGCTGAGAGTCGACTGGACTGCACTCATGGAGCACGAGCTGGCCGCCCCAGGAGAGCATATCTTTGCCAGGCCTGGTCCAGTATCTACATAATGAAGGCCGGTGAAGTTTTACTTTTTTCTAAAATAATTTGTTCTTTTTAGCTTATTTTAACTGTTCGTTTTTCAAAAAGGCATATGCGAGGTTAATTGCGAGTTATTCACAAACTTAGAGTGCTTTAATTTCTAGATGTTATATTTTACAGTCAGTATGAGTAGTGCGGTTCGCAAACAGTAGAAGGTTGTTTTTAGAAACACGTTGCGGTCATTGAGTCTCCACTAACAGTAACATCTACGCGATAAAACATTTGCAGCTTCCTCGAGAGTTTGAAAGAGATAAGGCCGCGCGGGATTAGCCGAGCGGTCTGAGGCGCTGCACTCATAGACTGTGCGGCTGGTCCCGGCGGAGGTTCGAGTCCTACCTCACACACGAAAACCACTACTACAATGACCTCAAGGATTAACACGTGCTCGTTTTCTGGTTTAACAGTTGTATGGTCAGTCTGCATATACCCATGCACTGATTCAATCGCCACATCAGCAATGAATCTTGTGTTACTAATAACCATTTACTTCAACCAGTGTTTTTCTTTCTGGGTACTTACCGGCGTAACACATCGAGGCTTACTGCAGTTCGCTTTGCCTGCCGCTGGTGGCCGAGCGGTTCTGGCGCTACAGTCTGGAACCGCGCGACCGCTACGGTCGCAGGTTCTAATCCTGCCTCGGGCATGGATGTGTGTGTTGTCCTTAGGTTAGTTAGGTTTAAGTAGTTCTAAGTTCTAGGGGACTTATGACCTCAGTAGTTGAGTCCCATAGTGCTGAGAGCCATTTTGCAGTTCGCTCTGCCTCTTGTGTTCGACTACACGCCATTGGTCGTAAGACAGATCATTTGCCAACATGAATTCTAAGCTATTCCCAGAGTACATACGGCTCTAAATGTTTGTGGGAATGTGTAGAACTTAAAACAGTCTTTGATGGCAAAATTTGTATTTCATTATACAGCTAGTTCGATCTAGAGTATCTTCATCAGATATCAGAATGAGATTTTCACTCTGCAGCGGAGTGTGCGCTGATATGAAACTTCCTGGTAGATTAAAACTGTGTGCCAGACCGAGATTCGAACTCGGGACCTTTGCCTTTCGCGGGCAAGTGCTCTACCATCTGAGCTACCCAAGCACGATTCACGCCTCGTCCTCACAGCCTTACTTCTGCCAGTACCTCGTCTCCTACCTTCAAAACAAAGTTTCATATCGGCGCACACTCCGCAGCAGAGTGAAAATCTCATTCTGGAAACATTCCCCAGGCTGTGGCTAAGCCATGTCTCCGCAATATCCTTTCTTTCAGGAGTGCTAGTTCTCCAAGGTTCGCAGGAGAGCTTCTGTAAAGTTTGGAAGGTAGGAGACGAGGTACTGGAAGAAGTGAGAACGGGGCCTGAGTCGTGCTTGGGTAGCTCAGATGGTAGAGCACTTGCCCGCGAAAGGCAAAGGTCCCGAGTTCGAGTCTCGATCCGGCACACAGTTTTAATCTGCCAGGAAGTTTCATATCAGCGCACAGGAAGTTTTATCACATATGTTTGTCACTCTAAACTATTACGTAAAACGTAGAAAAAGTAGCTGAGATAGACGGCGTCAAAAGATGTAAAAGCATAGTAAAACTATGAAATACAAACACAAATTACTCGAAGCTTAGGGTCACCGCCAGTATGCCGACCCTGCACTACGGGTCATTTGTATTTGTCTGTCATAGTTTTACTATATTTTTACATCTTTTGACGCTGTCTATCTCGGCTACACCTTTTTTACGTTTTATGTATAGTTTAGGAAAACAGACATATCTGATGAAGAAAGTCTAGATCGGTTTTGTCGTAAGATATAGAAAATAAGAGGTGCACGTTAATATCAAAGACTATTTTAAATTCTAGACATTTTAAACATAGGCTCGCTGTGTCTTTTACGGTTGCGTCAATTTCATCATGTTTATTGGAATGTTGGAGTAAATAATGTAAAATGTTTACATTGTTTCTTCCGCTGTTTTATTACAACCAGACGTTTCTAAGGTGTTGTCTCTGGTTCTCTTCTTTCCCTATTCGATAGCAATGAAGCGCTGTTACAATGGAACACATTCTTGACAAGGATTGGGCGGCTATTGGATGCAACCGATAATTGGGACACAAATATCTTCGGAAGGTTCGACTAGGCACTGTAAAACATACGATGTCTGGGAGCTGCTAGTATACACATTTTGATGTTCTGCATGTACGTGATAGTCAAAACCATAAAGATAATCACTCGACGAACTGTGTATAACTTCGCTCAATACTCTGTACGCAATTTTCCAGTCTTTTGAGCCACGTAATTACCCTGCAGTGGGTGTTAATTTTGCCCGAAATTAACGTGCACTTAACGCAGCAAACAGTTGCATCCATTTATGTAAACTTCCTCGCACAAACAAAGTGCGAACATGTCTTTTGAAGTTCGCGTCAATTAATGTCTTTGTGCGAGGTACATTTTATTGTCAGATTCTGATGAACCGTTAATTTTAAGTTTATCGTGCTGGGAAATTTATACAATTTGGTGCCAACCCGACGACAAAAAGAGTATCAATTGTTTTTAATTAACGACAATGTGACCTCACGTAAACAAATGGTATTCAAAAACTGTGTAATAGACACGAGGGAAGCACGTCATTTGCGAGTCGTTTTAATGCCTATAAAATATTTCGTTAGCCACACCTTGACCAGTGACTAGTCACGAGCTGTAGTATTTTACGACGCCACCACCATACTGACAAGCACCAAATCTTCGTTACTCGTGACACATCCCTAGCTTCTCTTTTCTGCGTCTACATTCTACATGAACAAGCGGCAGTTCAGTTCTTTAGGATGGAAATTTAGAATCCTTTTACTACGTTGTGTCATCCGCGAAGAGTGCGAAAGAGCTTCTTACATGCGTTCATTTCTTTTTAGCTTTTCCTTATTTTTCTTATGCATAATTTCATGTTTGAATACTTGCTGTACAGTTTCTGATAACAACCTCTTGCTTAAAATTTCAGCCCATTTGCGAGTGGTGTGAGTCAGGCGGCTGAATAAGCAGCGCGCAAAAAAGAACATCTTAAGGCTCATTGAATACAGAGCTGTGAAACTAAGCTTGGGTCCGTCAGTACCGGAGAGTACGTTTACATTTATTCGTAACTTTACACACTGGGTACGGAATAAAAGTGTTGAGTAGTGGACGTGACCGCTGCCGTACGGATGGAGAGTTTCTCTCCACATGCGCCAATATTCGTACGTCTACTTTCTACACTACCTTATGTTATCTACAGTTACTGCAGTTTGGAAAGACATACGACGGCGGAAGTAAATAAGGCATCGTAAGCTGATACTCGCACATGAGCTTTTTCTTCAAACATATACAGGGTGTTACAAATGGTACGGTCGAACTTTCAGGAAACATCCTCACACACAAATAAAGAAAAGATGTTATGTGGACATGTGTCCGGAAACGCTTAACTTCCATGTTAGAGCTCATTTTAGTTTCGTCAGTATGCACTGTACTTCCTCGATTCACCGCCAGTTGGCCCAACTGCAGGAAGGTAATGTTGCCTTCGGTGCTTTTGTTCACATGCGACTCATTGCTCTACAGTACTAGCATCAAGCACATCAGTACGTAGCATCAACAAGTTAGTGTTCATCACGAACGTGGTTTTGCAGTCAGTGCATTGTTTACAAATGCGGAGTTGGCAGATGCCCATTTGATGTATGGATTAGCACTGGGCAATTGCCGTGGCGCGGTACGTTTGTATCGAGACAGATTTCCAGAACGAAGGTGTCCCGACAGGAAGACGATCGAAGCAATTGATCGGCGTCTTAGGGAGCACGGAACATTCCAGCCTATGACTCGTGATTGGGGAAGATCTAGAACGACGAGGACACCTGCAATGAACGAGGCAATTCTTCGTGCAGTTGACGATAACCCTAATGTCAGCGTCAGAGAAGTTGCTGCTGTACAAGGTAACGTTGACCACGTCACTGTATGGAGAGTGCTACGGAGAACCAGTTGTTCACGTAACATGTACAGCGTGTGCAGGCACTATCAGCAGCTGATTGGCCTCCACGGGTACACTTCTGCGAATGGTTCATCCAACAATGTGTCAATCCTCATTTCAGTGCAAATGTTCTCTTTACGGGTGAGGCTTCATTCCAACGTGATCAAATTGTAAATTTTCACAATCAACATGTGTGGGCTGACGAGAATCCGCACGCAATTGTGCAATCACGTCATCAACACAGATTTTCTGTGAACGTTTGGGCAGGCATTGTTGGTGATGCCTTGATTGGGCCCCATGTTCTTCCACCTACGCTCAATGGAGCACGTTATCATGATTTCATACGGGATACTCTACCTGTGCTGCTAGAACATGTGCCTTTACAAGTACGACACAACATGTGGTTCATGCACGATGGAGCTCCTGCACATTTCAGTCGAAGTGTTCGTACCCTTCTTAACAACAGATTCGGTGACCGATGGATTGGTAGAGGCGGACCAATTCCATGGCCTCCAAGCTCTCCTGACCTCAACCCTCTTGACTTTTATTTATGGGGGCATTTGAAAGCTCTTGTCTACGCAACCCCGGTACCAAATGTGGAGACTCTTCGTGCTCGTATTGTGGACGGCTGTGATACAATACACCATTCTCCAGGGCTGCATCAGTGCATCGGGGATTCCATGCGATGGAGGGTGGATGCATGTATCCTCGCTAACGGAGGACATTTTGAACATTTCCTGTAACAAAGTGTTTGAAGTCACGCTGGTACGTTCTGTTGCTGTGTGTTTCCATTCCATGATTAATGTGATTTGAAGAGAAGTAATAAAATGAGCTCTAACATGGAAAGTAAGCGTTTCCGGACACATGTCCACATAACATATTTTCTTTCTTTGTGTGTGAGGAATGTTTCCTGAAAGTTTGGCTGTACCTTTTTGTAACACCCTGTATATGTGAGATCGTTGCACATGATCAGCGTAGTTAGTGTTTCAGACCACTAATCGGCAGAGATGCAGGTCCTACGTATATTCGAAAACATCGTATATCAACAACCAAGCATAAAATCATTGGAACAAGGAAGCCCTCAAGGGTCGGTACTGTCACCCTCACTGTCCGTAATTTATGTTAACGATATACCTCTTGATCCCAAGGTAGTATTGGCTCAATTTACAGACGACATCGCCTTACTTGCAAGTAGCAGTAGAATGATCGCTGCGATAACAAGGATGCAAAGACACCTAAACACTATAGAAGAATGGGCACTTCAAAACCACGTCAAATTAAACGCGGAAAAACACAAGCAATAACGTTTACGAGGAAGAGGCTAGAACTACACGAAAGATTACTAATAAACGGAGCACACATAAATTGGACAAACCGGGTCAAAAACCTTGGAGTCATGTGGGACAATTAACTGATTACATGTCATATGATAATTATAAAACGCCGGCCACGGTGGTCTAGCGGTTCTAGGCGCTAAGTCCGGAACCGCGCGACTGCTACGGTCGCAGGTTCGAATCCTGCCTCGGGCATGGATGTGTGTGATGTCGTTAGGTTAGTTAGGTTTAAGTAGTTCTAAGTTCTAGGGGACTGATGACCACAGATGTTAAGTCCCATAGTGCTCAAAGCCATTTGAACCATAATGATAAAACTAGTCCATACACTATTCCCACTTTTGGCCAGTACTGACATGGGAATCCGAACAAAATTAATACTGTATAAAACAGCAATATTACCAGCTCTGTTATACAGTTGTTCAGCTTGGAACGCAAACCAACAAATACTGCAAAGATTCCAAAACCGATTTTCAGAACAATGCTCAAAACCCCTCGGTGGACTACAATAGACGACTTACATGGAGAACTCAATATGCCAACAGTCACACAATAAATACAGGAAAAAAATATAAAACTGTTACAAAAAACGGACCGTTTAAGAATTGCAACCAGACTGCTAGAATAAGCTAGAAAACAGTCAAACATAGGGAATGGCACAATGATAGTTACCAGAGCCGTAATAAGGAATTAAATAGACTAAAGAAAAATCAGTATCAATCACTAATTAGGCTTAAAGGGCGACAGCTTACGAAACATGAGGTGCAGAAAATGCGGTGCGAAAAGATAGAAAGTTCGTATCTAAAGTCATGAGAAATATTTTCACCGTTAAAGGAGAAAGAGACTAGTGTTTAACAACCCGTCGACAACGAGGTCGTTAGAGACGGAGCACGAGTTCGGAGTTGGGACGAACGGAGAAGGAACTCGGCCTTGCCCTTTGAAAGGAAGCATTCCGGCATTTGCCTTAAGCGATTTAGGGAAATCAAGGAAATCCTAAATCTTTGTGACCCGACACGGGTTTCAACCGTCGTCCACTCAAATTCGAATCCAGTGTGCTAACCACTGCGCTACCTCACTCGATGCCCATTTTTTTTAAAAAAAGAACAATATTTACGATTAAAAAGTACCCACATCTTTACTAGTTTCCAAAAAATTTCTATTTATTTGGACACGTTTGGTTCCCGGTTCTGAAACTTTTGAAATACCCCCTTCTGTAGAGCTGCACCTAAACTGCAAGTTGTTCCGAATATAATATTTATCTAATTAATCATGTCATATTATATGCATCGCATAAAACACACAACAACAAAACCTTTTATTGGAACATTGTCTAGTGCAAAAATTCCAACGTCGTTTTCAGAGGTGTAAGCTGAAAATATGGGATATTCGATATGTACACATGTTTTTGTACTAGATCTGCTCGTGTCGTGCTTAAATCAACTGCTGGTATTTAAATGTTTCATAAATAGTATTTAATGATTTGCCCAATGGAACTGTGCTGAGGCGACACAATAGTGGTCAATGAATGGGTGGAATTAGGGTGCCAGACAAATATTCTCAGATAGAAAATAAGCGTTTAATGTCACGTCGATGAAAGTGACGTTAGAGACGTGGCCACAACTACGGATGGACAAGGACCGAGCTGGAATTGTGCAAAAATATAGTACAGGGTCTTTTCAGAGGAACCATTCTCATACTTGCTTCAGATGATACAGTAAATCCGTACGGTACCTATGAGCGGATTTAATTCTCCCTACTTCTGACTGCAAGTCTAGTACGTTAACCACATCGTTCGATGCGATGAAGATGGAATGTGTTGCATCATGTCTGTTAGAATCATCCTCACATTTGAGTGAAGTGGTAAGGGAAGGCAGCGGAAACATTCCTGGGGGAAGCTTTGAACACCATTCTTCCATAACACAAGTCCATACTGTAACTGAATAGTCCTATATTTAATGAAGAAGGTTTAAATCACTTGCGGAGACAAAGTTTTAAGTCTATGCAAACATCGATCCTTAGTAAACGCCTTTCCATTGCTACATTTTCTTCTCTTCCGCCGTTCTAGAATTTAAACCCTTATTTCCTCTCTCTCTCTCTCTCTCTCTCTCTCTCTCTCTCTCTCTCTCTTACACACACACACACACACACACACACACAATAGCTCTACGTTCTGCGAGCGAATGCATTTCTCTGTATTTCAAGACCTGCTTATAGGCAAGAGGAAAGCAGAGGTTATTCGCAGAACTCTGAAAAAGAGCAACAAATCTACTAAAGAGAGTGCACTATACTACGCTTTTCCAACCTCTTCTGGAGTACTGCAGAGTGTTATGGGACAGAGAACACTGATAAAGTTCAAAGAAGAGCTGTCCTTTTCCCTTATCGCGAAATTGGGGGAGAGATTTCACGCGAATAATAACCGAGTTGGGGTGCCCATCATTAAAACAAAGGCGCTTTTCATTGCGGACAGATATTTTTACAAAATTTCAGTCATCAGTTTTCTTCTCAAAAATATTTCGTTGACGCCCACCTACACAGGGAGAAGGAACAATCGTGAAAAGATAACTGAAATATGAGCTTGCACAAAAATATCTAGGTGCACTTTTCTCCTACGTGTTTTTCAAGAGTTAATGGTCGAAAAATTCAAAATGGTTCTATGTAACCTCGAATGAAAGTTACACAAATGGGAACACCTTATGCCTGGGACACAGCATTTTGTGGCAGTAAAACGTGGGCATTCGGAAACACGTAGAAAAAGGAACAGAAGGCATTTGAAATGTGGAGCTACTGAAGAAAGTTAAAAATTAAATGGAAAGTTAGTTGTGGTCTTCAGGTGAACACTGATTTGACGCAGCTCTCCACAGTAATCTATTCTGTGCAAACCCCTTCATCTCTGAATATTTTAGTAATTAATTAATCTATTTATTTATTTATAGTCTCCGTGAAGCCACGCGAGCCCGAATATGTGGTCATGGAACGAGTCAGTACTTATTTTACAGAACATTGATTGGAAAATTTGTGCCAGCCGCTGTGACCCGCAGGTTTGAAACCTGCCTCGGCATGGATGTGTGAAGTAGTTCTAAGTTCTAGGAGACTGATGGCCTCAGATGTTAAGTCCCATAGTGTTCAGAGCCATTTGAACCATTTTTTTGGAAAATTTGTAAACAAAAGAATTTAAGTGTAAGCGTAGGCTTTCGCGTCCGTTGTCACTACCATTAAAATTCTTCTGGGCTGTTGACCGCATGTCGATATATAAAATTGTCAGGCCTTTGTGATGAGAAGCTCATCACAAAGTCCTGAGGAAGCCATTTGGAACAGTGGTCGAAACGTCGGATAACTTTATATATTGACAATGTGACCAACAGCCGAGAAGAACTGTATTGACAAAAGAATTTAGGATGTAATAAAACACATAAAAGTCGAGAGAGTTCCTAATAAATACCAGACTGCAGAGAAAAGGTACAGAAACTCCTGTAAGCACTGAAGCAATGTGCCACAAGGAAACTTTACAACTACGGTTAAAATACTCGTGATTTAATGCCCAATTTGTTTCACTTCTGCTGAATACCTACTAAATAGTGTATACCTTTCTGTGGAATACTGAAGGAAGTATTATCAAATTGTTTATCGTTTTTCTGTCTAATGTTCACTGAATGAATGTGGAAGATTCCTCTCATTGAATCAGTGATGTCAGCAACAATTTTCATGATAGAATATAAGTACAGGGATAGTTAAGCCACAATTTCGAGAGACCTGAACAACACTCAGCGCGAAGTTCACGAAGCGACACTGCTGATACATCTGATTGCCTTTTTCTGAACCGAGAACATTCCTTGTGAGCGCACAGATGTGCCCCCTAATACACTCTCCAGTCGCATTAAGATCACCACCTGTCAAATGCTAGAGCAACCACCTTTTGCAGCGCAGGAAGAGAGTCAGTGAAGTTCTGGAAGGCACCGACACGGCTGTAGAGCCATGCCGATTCAAGGGCTGTGGCCAGTTGCTCTCTTTTCTTGGCTAAGAATCCATGGCGCGAACAACCGGTGGTCTCACAGATTCTCGACAGGGTTTAAATCTGGGGAGTTTGCTAGCCAGGAGAATACCGTCAACTCACCCTGATGCTCTTTGAACCACACACGTACTTTGCGAAGTGTGTAACAAGTTGCATTGCCGTGATGGTAGATGCAGTTGTGCCGAGGAAAAACAAACTGCATCTAGGAGTGGATTTGGTACCCAAGGATAGACGCATGCTTGTGTTAATTCACTGTGCCTTCCACAACGATGAGATCACTCAGGGTATGCCACGGAAACATTCCCCAAACAATAACTGTTGCAGGGTGTTTGCTTTCAGACGTTTCACGAAGTACACACCAACGACCATCTGCCTGATTGAGCATAAAACATGATCTGAAGAGACCACCTGTCGCCGCTCACTGGACGTCCAGTTGCGGAATTAAAAAACAAATTCCAGCCCTCGACGCCAATGAACAGAAATCAGCATGGATGCATGAACCAGATGCCTGCTGCGGAGGCCCATACGCAGCTACATTCGCTGAATGGTCGTTGAGGATACACTGTCGGTACCCCGTGGTCATTTAATCAACAGTTACACCTCCGTTCGGACGTTCGCATCATCGTAGCAGTCGTTCACTTCTGTCATCTATGGCCCCTGGTTCACGTTAACACTAGTAGTACCACGTGGGTCAATTTTCACCCACGAGGGTTTTTTGAGGGCCCTACCTCCCTCCATAATCATCTCAGGGCCAAACGCTCCCGGAACTTTTCAAAATTTATAGGGTTGTACAACTCATCAAAATTTCATCCTCCGAGCCCACCTAGAAGTATGAAAAATTTACCCGTTATACCAGTGGTACCATGTGGGTAATTTTTGACCCATATGCATTTTAACGCAATTTGATATCAGTAGTACAAGTCTTCAGACACTAAATAGTTTCCAAGCGTGCCTCGACGTTATTCACGAGATGCTTGAATATATTACGGCACTTTGGGCCAAAAAGAAAGCGAAATACGAAGAATTCGGAGGTCGGGCGCCACTTTATATTAGCGCGGCATTCCGTTTCCTACGGACTGGCGACATGCAGACCTGCGAAGTGTCACTGAGAAGCCACAGAGTAACGTATTATATAGGGGGGAAGCCCCCCTCCTACACCGCTGTCTGGGGCACTGCTTAACAGTTCTCTTACGTGACAGCAGATGTCAGGCGCCTCGCTCTTACGAAAGTTTACAGTCAGTATATCTTTGTGGTCAAGCCGTGCGGGCAGAGGCCGTCCTGGAGCCAGCGACGCGAGCTTGCGGTTCGCGTCATTCAAGCTACCATTGGTAACATGACGTGGCCTCACGCAGGCCGTGAAACTCTACTATCTGGAGAACGTTTCACTGACACAATCGAGTGATGAATTCGGTAGTAAGACGAATGCGAAGGAGAACGACGATTTTGTTCCATTGGAAACTGCTGACAAGCAATTCAGACACATCAAATGAACAACAAGCAGAATCTGATCCATCTGACGACGACCTACCTCTTGAACATCGTAAGCATCATCCACCTACCTAAGTTCTTGAACCTATGTACAGCTTTCTTCTATTCTTTAGGTGTCGGATTTACAGATTCTACATGAGGGCGTGGGCGTCCCTCCTAATTACGAGCCAAACGCGTGTGCAATACAGGGCATGGTCTTTGACAAGGACGTGGACGGTGGGGCAGAGGAGTTATCGGTCAGCTACATGATGGAGTCGGTAGGTCACTGATAAATAAATCTTTATTCAAAACTCAAACGCAATATCACTGATCAAGCAATGTAAACGCATATGTCAAATTGTATCATGGTGAGTCTTTTGCCATCATTCCCTATCCCTCACCAGTTACAAAGAATTCTGACGTACGATTCAGTCTTCAGATGGCAATGGCTGTGATCCCGGTGTTGTGGAGGGCTCATCGGACGGCATGGCAGTCGGTCCAGTGGGGCAGTGCAACACCAAATGGGCACAGATTGAGCCAAACGACACAGCAGGTAGGCTCAGCGCCCAGGATGTGTTGCGGGAGATACCCAGGTCGAGGGGACACGCCAAACGACGTGTCATAGACGTCGTGCCACTGCGTTGTGGCTATATGTCAGCGACCCGACCCTGAAACTAGTAAAATAGCACTAAAGACAAGGCCCACTGCAAAGTTGGTAATAATGAGTGGTCCCTAAAACAGGAAGAACCAGATGCTTTCACTGGATTACTCTAAGATCACGGAGCATTGGAACACGTGAGGCAATACTAACCTTACGACTTATCTTAGAAGAAAGATTAAGAAAAGGCAAACCTACGTTTCTAGCATTTGTAGACTTAGAGAAAGCTTTTGACAACGTTAACTGGAATACTCTCTTTCAAATTCTGAAGGTGGCAGGGGTAAAATACAGGGAGCGAAAGGCTATTTACAATTTGTACAGAAACCAGATGGCAGTTATAAGAGTCGAGGGGCATGAAAGGGAAGCAGTGGTTGGGAAAGAATGAGACAGGGTTGTAGCCTCTCCCCGATGTTATTCAATCTGTATATTTAGCAAGCAGTAAAGGAAACAAAAGAACAATTCGGAGTAGGTATTAAAATCCATGGAGAAGAAATAAAAACTTTGAGGTTCGCCGACGATATTGTAATTTTGTCAGAGACAGCAAAGGACTTGGAAGAGCAGTTGAACGGAATGGACAGTGTCTTGAAAGGAGGATATAAGATGAGCATCAACAAAAGCAAAACGAGGATAATGGAATGTAGTCAAATTAAATCGGGTGATGCTGAGGGGATTAGATTAGGAAATGAGACACTTAAAGTAGTAAAGGAGTTTTGCTATTTAGGGAGTAAAATCACTGATGATGGTCGAAGTAGAGAGGATATAAAATGTAGGCTGGCAATGGCAAGGAAATCGTTTCTGAAGAAGAGAGATTTGTTAACATCGAGTATAGATTTAAGTGTCAGGAAGTCGTTTCTGAAAGTATTTGTATGGAGTGTAGCCATGTATGGAAGTGAAACATGGACGATAACCAGTTTGGACAAGAAGAGAATAGAAGCTTTCGAAATGTGGTGCTACAGAAGAATGCTGAAGATAAGGTGGGTAGATCACGTAACTAATGAGGAGGTATTGAATAGGATTGGGGAGAAGAGAAGTTTGTGGCACAACTTGACTGGAAGAAGGGAGCGGTTGGTAGGACATGTTTTGAGGCATCAAGGGATCACAAATTTAGCATTGGAGGGCAGCGTGGAGGGTAAAAATCGTAGAGGGAGACCAAGAGATCAATACACTAAGCAGATTCAGAAGGATGTAGGTTGCAGTAGGTACTGGGAGATGAAGGAGCTTGCACAGGATAGAGTAGCATGGAGAGCTGCATCAAACCAGTCTCAGGACTGAAGACCACAACAACAACAACAACAGGGAGCATATGATACTCGGGGTATTTCATACAAAGACATGGATTAATGTGTGGGGACCTCCTTTCTTTCAAAGCACCATATCAAGGAAGAGATTTTCAGAAATATGGAGTCATCTTAGATTTCATTCTGTTTCATCAAGACGACAACGTAAGGAAACTGACAATTTTTCCCGTGCTTGAGAAATGTGGAATCTATTTAGTGACAGTTGCTTTGCCTGCTACAAGCCAGGTGATAACATGAATGTTGGCAAGCAACTGTACCGTTACAAGTGCAGGTGCCCATTCATACAGTACATGCTGTGTAAATCTGATAAGACTGGGATAAAATACTGGCTTTTGTGTGATGCTGACAAGTGCTACATCCTGAATGGATTCTTTCATCTTGGAAAACATGAAACTCGTGATCCAAACAACGGCCTTGGTCGCCACGTCGCTATGAAGATGGCACAACCATTTCTCAACTATGGTCGCAACATCACGACTGACAACTTTTTGACCTCTGTGAAACTGGCGAATGAGCTGAAACAAAAAGGAACATGTTTATTTCGTACTCTTCAGAGATCACTCAAAGATGTCCATCCTGCAGTACTAAGTGGAGACGACGCATTATAGGCAACACACTTGTACAAATCAGGTGAATATCTTCTCACAGTGTATCAAGAGAAAAAGAAAAAAAAGTTCCTTATTCTGAGTAACGTGCATGCTGGATATCAGGTGAACGAGAAACTGAGGAGGAATTTTCAGAAACTGTGAAGTTTTTTACTGAAACTAAGGTTCGAATCGATATGGTTGACCAAATGGCTAGACGGTACAGTGTACGAGCGACACCCAGCGACGGCCTCTTTTACAATATTCATGACTTTTCGATGATCAGTACTCACACAGGTTCTTAGTTACTTCCCTCTAAGAAGATTTCACGACAAGACTTTATCCTCATGGCAGATCAGCTTGCTGCCCACTATGAACTGCAGGGAGGGACTCATCTCCTCTTACAAGCACTCGATACCGGCGCTAGCCAATGCGGAAAGAGAGGGCGTTGTCAAATTCAGGTTACATGCAAACAACAAAAGGGGGACAAAATATCAAAGGTGTGCTTCAAATGCAACAGGTATGTGTGCAAAAAACTGTCAAACAAAACCTTTGTCAAATGTCTGAACAGTGAGCCCTTCCCAGCTTAGGCCATTCTGTCAACGCTTTGTTCCAAAATATTTCCAAATATTTATAAATATAGACTGAAGATGTTTATTCTTATGTTTTAGTTCCTTGATTGCAATAAGTAAGAAAACAGACAGAGCTTTTTAGTCCTTGGTTCATGTTAGAATCTTTCACAAATACTTGGTATTTGTCTTATTTGTCTTTAAAAGTAAAAGCTCACGTAAATAGTATGTTTTGACTTTTGTAAAGAAAAATTGTAACATTGTTTTACTTACTTGTTCCAACGATGATTAATGAAAGACTGGAATTTCTTCTGCAAAATTTAAAATAAAAAAGTTTATTTCTGAAAATGTATGTCAGACAGTGTACTATTCATTTTGGAGACCAGATCATCCTTTGGTTACATTTTGGAGACCAGATCATCCTTTGGTTACATTTTAGATTCTTCCTGAACGTCTTGTCAACATGGTGACACTCAAAATACCACCCAAATACGAATAAAACGGTGGCTTCTAACTATAGATGAAAAATGACCCACATGGTACTACTACCAGGGGTACAGCGAAGTCCGGTACTTCTAGTGTTAAGCACAGCGGTACCGAAACAGTTTACAGACTTAGCCGTTGCGAAACTGAAGTCTTAAACATGACCGCGCTGTCAGCGACCGGTACAAAGTAAAATTAAAGCAGTAACAGCCATCGGTCGCGAACATGAAGTCTTTTTGACCCATATTTCGACCACTAATAAGAGTGCCTTCATCAGAAATAAAATATTTAAACTGGCCTATAACATAAGTACAAGTTTTAGGAGGAAATTTTTAAGTGTAAGTACTGACTAGCAGCATAAAAAGAAAAGGCATAGTACTTAGATGTCACATATAAAATAAAATCAAGCGGTAAAGCTTTACTCACAAAATTTTAACGTAGAAAACACAGAAGGAAAGCCACTGTGGGCTGCTCACACATGTCGAGCTGCGGTAGCATCAGACTGAGGCGGCTGCGTTAGTAACTACGGCATTACCCAAAAGTGCCATCTATTAGCGGGAAATACATGTCCAGTTTTCGGCGTCACCCCACGACACGCTTTATATATCCTCCACTGCTGGTGCTGCCACTTGCCGTTTGTGAGTGGTTCCTGCACTTGGATGCTGAATACAGGCAATAGTCACATTAATGTGACTGAACCGTGCATAACTCCATACGCGGTAATAGAATGAAAATAAAGTAAACGAGCCTACACAGTTCATTGTCAGAGATAAACCTGCTACTGGAGATAGGATGATTCAGTTTTTGCACAGGATCTTGAACATGACACTTCCAAAAAAGCCTTTCATGTGCTCCCAGTCCTAAGAATTTAAAACGTCGTCTTCACTGTTTGACGACCTCTAGACAACAATATTTCGCTTTTACAAGAGTGGCGAGTCTGAGACAGTATGCATTGCGTTTTGCTAATGTTATGCCTTAATCTCTTCTCTAAAAGCCACGTGCTGCTGTTACTGATGACACAGTTAGCTACATCATTTATATTATAAGTCTTCAATAATAACATTTTTTTCGTCTACAAAGAGAAAAATATTTAGGGCACGTTTAGCGTCAACTGCTGGAACCTAGCTACATCCGTTTGAACCTGGTTCTGCAGTCAATACTTCGGCTCCCTCTACAATTTTTACTCGCCGACATCTCCCTCCACTACCTAATTGACGATTTCTTCATGGCCTATCGTGTGTCCTATTAACCGACCCTTCTTTTTGTCAAGTTGTACCGTGAATTGTGTTTCTCCCCAATTCCACTCAGTAGCTCCCAAATAATGAGCAACGGCCTTGTCGCAGTGGATCCACCGGTTCCCGTGACATTATCGAAGTTAAGCGCCGTCGGACGTGGTTGGCACTTGGATGGATGACCATCCGGGCCGCCATGCGCTGTTGCCATTTTTGGGGGTGCACTCAGCCTCGTGATGGCAATTGAGGAGCTACTCGACCGAATAGTGGCGGCTTCGGTCAAGAATACCATCATAACGACCGGGAGAGCGGTGTGCTGACCCTACGCCCCTCCTACACGCCTCCTCCATGAGGATGACACGGCTGTCGGATGGTCCCGGTAGGCCACTCGTGGCCTGACGACGGAGTACATCGCAAATAATTATCCGATCTATCTACACAACGTTCAGCATAAGTCGACAGATAGAGTACGAAATAGAGTTCAAAAAAGAGACAGGAGAGGAAAGAAATCTGTGGAAGACCGTAACCAGAAGAAAACGAGCAAAGTAGTAAAACACTAGCTTCGTATTCTGGCGGAAATCCATCCAGATTTAGTTTTTTTTGCGACTTTTTTAAATCGCTTAACGTCCTTTGCCAGTCCGTTTGTACTCCGCCTGTAATGACCTCGTCGCCAAAGGGACGGAAATCGTAATCTTTCCTTTATTAACAGAATAAGCGACAAATTAGTGTGAAGTCTGCTACAGCACCCAGGAACCGATAACTTGGCACTGGAAGGTACACTGGAGGGGAAAAATGATAATGGCAGGCAAAGACTAGAATATTCAAAACAATTTATATTATCTACTGAGTGTTACATAGAGATGGAAGGTTAAAATAAGATTGGAAAAGAAGGATTATAGCATCAAACTACTAGAAAGGTCTCTTGTTTACCACTACAAAATGCCTGCAGAGGTACTTCCTTAACTGAAAAAGAGCTGCGGTTTTTTGTTAAAGTTCCCCGGACCGTGACCGGAAAACGCGAGCGAAAGAGCTGAGCCTTGAATAGAGGGAATTTCCGCGATTGCATTGCGCCGCGTCCTCGCTCCAGAAACAGGAAAGTAGATTAGACAGAGAGGACATCACGTTTTACGGCTCCGGCATTTAAAAGTCAGAACATCTATTCTCACTCAGGAAACAGCCGCTGACGTCCTCCTTAAAAGACGTTCCCCCGCTGCGCCTAGATTCATATTCAGTGAGCACCGCTGCCGAAGGGACAACGAGGCAACAAGGCCAGGAGGAAAATTAAGTGTCCGACACAGTTTTATGGCCGTTTACAGACGTCTTAAGTTTCCGCGACCCAGTAAAATTCAGCAAGCTCCATGTTTACTTCCTACAACACCTCTCTTTTCGAGCACTTTCCACTTATGTGATACTTTGCCGACACAGTGAAAACACGGGTGTACATGTTAGGATCACCCCTCAGGAAAGGCTTGGAACCAATCTCTTTATTGTCAAACAGCCAACGCGAATTCAGGAAATATTGTACTTGAGAAACAGATATTACTCTTTATTCTCACGAAATAATGTGTGCTGTCGACAGGGGACGTCTAATTGACTCCAAATTCTTAGATTCCAAAATATCTTTAAAAACTTTCCTCACAAGCGACTTCTAATCAAACTGCATGCCTGCGGAGTATCTCCTCAGTTGTGCGACTAGATTCGTGATTTCCTATCAGAAATACTTTCCGGGATGTGAGGTCGTGGTCCAAGAACTTTTCTGCTCCTTACGTTTCGTCCAGAACTGCGCTGGACTTCCTCAGAGGCGCTGCTCCGTTGAGTCTTGCCGCTGAGGAGCAGAAAAGTTCTTGGACCACGACCCCACATCCCGGAAAGTATATGCCCGCATCTCGTGGTCGTGCGGTAGCGTTCTCGCTTCCCACGCCCGGGTTCCCGGGTTCGATTCCCGGCGGGGTCAGGGATTTTCTCTGCCTCGTGATGGCTGGGTGTTGTGTGATGTCCTTAGGTTAGTTAGGTTTAAGTAGTTCTAAGTTCTAGGGGACTGATGACCATAGATGTTAAGTCCCATAGTGCTCAGAGCCATTTTTTTCGGAAAGTATATCAACAGCCATGTCACCCGGTCGTGAAAGCCTTCATTCTACAATTCCTATCAGAAAGTTCCCAGCTCGTAGTACTTGACGGTAAGTCATCGAGTGAAACAGACGTAATATCTGGCGTTCGCCAAGAAGGTGTTTTAGGGCCTCTGCAGTTCCTGCTCTGCATAGACGATTTGGGTGACAATCTTAGCAGCCCTCTTAGATTGTTTGCGGATTATGCCGTTATTTATCGTCTTAGGAAGTCATCAGAGGATCGAAACAAATTGCAAAGCGATTTAGGCAAGATATCTGTACGGTGCGAAAAGTGGTAATTTACTCTAGACAATGAAAAGTGTGGAGTCACGCACATGAGCACTAAAAGGAACCCGCTAAATTTCGATCACAGGATAAAACACACAAGTCTAAAGCCTATAAATTCAATTAAATACTTAGGGATTACAATTACAAATAAGCTCAATTGGAACGATCAGATAGATAATGTTTTGGGGAAGGCAAACAAAAGTCTGCGATTTATTGGCAGAACACTTACAAAATGCAGAAGGTTTACTAAAGAGACTGCTCAGACCACGGTTGTGCGCCCTTTTCTAGAGTATTGCTGTGAGGTGCGGGATTCACATCAGATAGGATTGACGGAGGACATCGAAAAAGTTCAGAGCAGGGCAGCACGTTTTTTATTATCGCGAACAGATAACAGAGGGCCACAGATATGATATGCGAATAGGGGTGGCAGTCGTTAAAACAAAGGCGGTTTTCACTGCAGCAGGAAATTCTCATGAAATTCAATCACCAAATTCCTCCTCAGAGCGTGAAAATATTTTGTTGCTTCCACCTACATAGAGAGGAATGATCATCTTAATAGAATAAGAGGAACCAGAACTCGCACGGAAAGACTTAAGGATTCTTTTTTTCCCGCGCGCTGTTCGAGAGTGCAACGATAGAGAAATAGCTTGGAGGCGGTTCGATGAACCCTCTGCCTGGAACTTATTGTGAATTACAGAGTAATCATGTTGATGTGTAGTTACAAGATTTCTACCCTCCGTAGTCGCAGAAATTTACGCATCTGCATCTGTATGACTACTCTACAATTCACACTTAAGGGGGTAGCCCTCTTTGGAAATTTCAAAAATCGATAGTTTGCTTTTACTTAAAATAGTATCTGGAATTTCTACTTTGTTGTCGTAATTTATTCATCCTAAGTACGCCATAAATTCCGTTATAGAGTTACAAGACGATTTGTGAAATAATGTCTCCGGAAACCAGTCACACCTGGAAAAAAATAGTCGACATATTACAACGACGGCATAACAGGCATTATGGAAGTTGTGAACGTTTTCAATCTTGAGATCGGACCAGCCTGTTACAACTTCAGCACAAAAAGAGGACGAAAAGAGGATCGAGCGAATAGATCTGAGGATGGCAGAAGCTTCCCAAGAGGCCCGCACGATTACCGTAGCCATGAAGAAGGTGGAGAGGAACTTCCTTCTGGAGGTGGAGGGATTGCTGCATGGTCCATGCACTGCTGACAGGAGGTGTGTTGACTTAACTACAACTAATGTAACCAAAAACTTTAAAAGCCTCTGTCTCGAAACATTTTCAAAACTGCCGGGAAAAATAACTTGAGAACGGTACAAACGATTTTGATCGGAATTTGATGCTGGCATTCTAAATTGGATTCTCTTAGCGTACGTAGTCGTTTTGCGATAACTTCAGAAATCTGTTTTTGGTCGATGCTTTGTTCTCGATTTTGTAGTCGAAGAAAATGACATTTTATTGAACGCTTCACCATTTTATTAGAACTTAAAATTTTTCAGTTACCCGGCGTATGTTGATATAAAATAAATTGAAAAACAGTTATACAAACTTATATTGTTTCAGACCCTATAGGAGGGCTTTGGGAAATGCTTCGACCTGGGGCACTTTTACAGGGAGCGTCAGATGTGTAGACAAAAAAGATTTTTTGATGACAAAAGTGTAAGGAATACAACTATATCATCAGATTTAGCATTACTTTTTATTTTTCTTGAAAAAATCTCGAAAATCACATATTTTTTCATGCATTCAAATAGGGCTCCCCCGTAAGTGTTTGGTAGTGGTTTCATGGAACCACTTTAACTACTTCTCGGCCGTTCCACTCTCAAACAGGACGTGGGAAAAATGAACATCTAAGTATTTCTGTGCGGGCTCTGATTTCGCGTTCTGATTTCTTTTTCTCCCTATGTAGGTGGGAGTCAACAAAATATTTTTGTCATTCGTAGAAGAAAGTCGATGATTGAAATTTAGTGAAAATATCTCGCTGCGACGGAAAATACCTTTCTTTTAATGAATGTCATCCTAACTCGCTTATTATATTTGTTTTACCCTTCTTAAAACTGTTCAGTGTCCTCCGTCAGGGCTGGCCGCTGTGGCCGAACTGTGCTAGGCACTTTAGTCCGGAACCACGCGGCTGCTACGGTCGCAGGTTCGAATCCTGCCTCGGACATGGATATGTGTGATGTCCTTAGGTTAGTCGGATTTAAGTAGTTATAAGTCTAGGGGGCTGATGACCTCAGATGTTAAGTCCCATAGTGCTTAGAGCCATTTGAACCATCCTCTATCAGGATCCCATACCACGCAGAGGAACTCCAGAAAGGGACGGACAAGCGTAGTTTAGGTAATCTCTTTAGTGGAATTGATGCATCTTCTAGGAGTTCTGCTAATAAATCACTTTACCAATGTGTGATTCATGGATATATTTTAGCACTCTTACGAATGACCTCATACTTTTTATTGTTTAGAGTATTAATTTTTCACACCATAAACATTTGTTGTCCAAATCATTTTGCAATTAGTCTCGATCTTCTGATAACTTTACTAGCCGAAAATCGGTAGTATAACCTGAAAATAATCTAAGATGGCTGGTCAGATTGTCTCCTAAATCATTCACATAGGCTAAGAATAGCTGAGGGCCTAAATCTCATATATCTGTTCTGTTTCACTATTCATTATTCCAGAAACAGATCAATAGTCGTATTGCTATTCAAAAGCTCGACTTTTCGACAACCTGTCCAATCTTGGTGTTTCAGACATGAGGTCTTGCAAACATTAAATTAGGAGCTTGTTAGTATTAGTCCTCTTTAGAGAAGACGGTATACTTATTAGGTTAAGCCTACGGCACTCCAGGTTCAGAATGTCTGTCGTACGTGATTACCTACCACACTACGCGGGTCTCGTAAGGTTCTGCAGAGTTCATCGTCTTCCTCAGGCCCGGGGTCGGTCCCAGGTCGCTCCTAGGCCTTTTTCTAGTGGTTATTGCTTTCTTTTTCAACTTTCTGAATGATCTCTATACGTGAAAAACAACAGCTGTGGTTCGGAGCCCTTAAACGTTCTCCTAGGTGTATAAATGGGCCGGTTAAGTCAGTTCGGAGATTGGAGGAATGCACAGCTTACCATTACCAATAGAATCATACCTAGTAAAATCCTGTGGGTTCAAGGCAATTTTTTCAGTCCAGTGAAAGATATTTCAAGTGGCATTTGACTTTTAGGAAATGAAGTTAATACCTCCATGGTAGAACAAAATGGTTCAAATGGCTCTGAGCACTATGGGACTCAACTGCTGAGGTCATTAGTCCCCTAGAACTTAGAACTAGTTAAACCTAACTAACCTAAGGACATCACACACATCCATGCCCGAGGCAGGATTCGAACCTGCGACCGTAGCGGTCTCGCGGTTCCAGACTGCAGCGCCAGAACCGCGCCGCCACTTCGGCCGGCCATGGTAGAACAACCGACGCACAAAACCGATACGCTTTAAAAATCGTTACGGCCGCAATCGAACACGTGCGTAAACATAATACTCATGTCGCACAGAACCTTGCTCTGTTATGAATATTATGTTTGCGAACGTATTCCTTTACTGCAGTAGTGTTATTTTAAAGCTTTGACGAATATGAAGCGCTGTTGTCGATCGTCCTTACCACGACGGCGATTGCGTATTAAAATGACAAATGTGCAGTTCTGTACTCCAACAACGGGTGACGGTATAAATTTTCGACTATAGGAGTACGCACCTGAAAATAGGAAACATTAGAAATCAGCTAATCGCTATGTAAATTACAGTGATTTTATAACAGCCAGGGTGGAAAATGGATTTATCTTTCACTTTTATCTCCACTTCTACTATTGTCAGCTATTTCGGTGCCCACAGAGTAAAATTCATCTGTTAGTTTTACTTTCTCATTTCTTTCCCCGTCCGCCCCCGCGGCTAAGAGTTCAGCGCGGCTAGCTGCCGTGCGGAGAACCCGGGTTCATCCCGTTACTACCGCCGATTTATCCTTCGTACCAGGACTGGAACTGGTTGCACTAACCCTCATTATGTCAGTATTAGAAGTTACTTGACTAAGTAGTAGCACCTCCGGGTTATAGGAACCAACATCTACATACACGTAGATATTCCACACGCCGCAGTACGGTGCATGGCGGAGGGTACCCTGTACCACTACTTGTCATTACCCCTCCTGTTCCACTCGCAAACAGAACGAGGGATAAACTAAAGTCTATATGCATCCGTATGAGCCCTAATTTTTCGTTTTTCATCTTCGTGGTCCCTTCGACCATTGTATGTTGGCGGTAGTAGAATCGTTCGACAGTCAGCTTCAAACGCCGGTTCTCCAAATTTTCTCAATAGGGTTTCTCGAAGAGAACGTCGCCTTCCCATCGGCGGAGGATGACACACCAGTCGGTTGGTATCGATGGGCGCCTGTGAACGGAGATTTTTTTCTTCCCTTCTGTCATCGTTAGTTTTTTCATTGCTAAACCAAACAACACTGCGCATACTAATTTCCATCATGCCTCGCGGCCAACTGTGCAATTTGCACGTCCTAACGCAAATCGTTCAAAAGCTACGACGATTTTATTTCATATAATTCAATAATTTGTCTTCATATATATATATATATATATATATATATATATATATATATATATATATATATATATATATATATATATAGGATGACAAATTATATATATATATATCAGATTATATATATATAATCTGATTTTGCAATAACAAAGACTCAGAGTTGGGGGGAATAGGACAGAGTGGTGGGAGGAAATGGTCGTAGAAAGTGGCAAGGTGGAAGTGGACAGAGAGAGAAGGGGAACGAAGAGGAAGCGGACATAGAGAGTGGGAGGAGCAGATGAACGGAGACGGAGGGAAAAGGAGATTAGAACTTATACCCAATTCCCATACATATTAGAAACGTGTGCTTTCTGTTTTCTTTCTCTGCCTCGTGATGACTGGGTGTTGTGTGATGTCCTTAGGTTAGTTAGGTTTAAGTAGTTCTAAGTTTTAGGGACTGATGACCATAGATGTTAAGTCACATAGTGCTCAGAGCCATTTCTTTCTTTTTCATTTAAACACACTGAGCTATAGCGGCGTGGTCGCAACAGGTAGTGCAACGTAAATTACTACAGAATCCCATATGCTTATCTAATTCCCTGAGCAGCACTTGGTTTTAATTTGGTTAACTCCATTATTATTGTTTTAATTCTGGTGATGTTCATCTTCAACTATCCAAACATTGAAAGAAACTTCTGTATGCTTAAGCAACCTTTTTCTGATATTAAGAGACACGAACAGTAAATTCTGTGTTCAGGAGGACGCGGGCCTCGGTCCCCCCCCTTCGTTCTGCTGGGAAGGTCCTCTGGTACGACGGCGCGGCGCACGCAGGCGGTGCAGACGTCTGGAATAAACTGCTGCGTGTCTCGGAGTACCTCGCCGATGTTTCCGGCGGCGCGGCGCGGCGCGGCGCATCGCGTCGCGCTTTCGCGGCCTGGATGGGAATTTTGCCAACTGTGCAGGCAGGCCAGGGCAGGCCAGGCTCGCAAACTCGCCGTAAGCCCGAACAGAGATCGATGTTCGGTCTCCGCTCGCAGCCCCACTGTCCCCGCCCGCCGGTTCGCGCCGTTACCATTTGTTTCGCTGAGCACCGCGCCGGCGCGCCGCTGTGGTACCGCGCATCCGAGGCCGCGAGCCAACCACTGACGAGACCGCTTCCTCAGTTCTCTAACAAGACGCCAGCTAGGAGAGAGAGCTTTAGTCACACTTATAATGAAACCATGTCAAATTTCGATCGTCTGCTCGTTAGCCCAGCACCCTGACAAATATGTATAAAAATAATTAATTTAAAAAAGACATCATCCACTGAAGTGACAAAAGTCGTCGGCTAGCGATATGCACATACACAGCGGTACCATTGCGTACACAAGGTATAAAAGGGCTGTGCATTGGCAGTGCTGTTATTTTTACTCAGGTGACTCGTGTGGAAAGCTTTCCGACGTGACAATGGTCGCAAGACGGAAATTAACAGCTTTTGAACGCGGAATAATTGTTACAGCTAGATGTGTGCGACAGTCCATTTCGGAAATCGTTAAGGAATTAAATATTCCTGCACCGTCAAAACTTCCTCAATTATAGACGCCTATAGACGCAACATGGTTAATTATTTTCGCCGGCACGGTACCTCAGCGTTTTCGGTCAGAGGATTGGCTACCCTCTGTAATAATAATAATAAAAAAACTGAGTTAATCGGCCAACAAACTTAAACGGGTGTCTTTCGACGTCCGCCCCGAGCAGATGCAAAAAAAAAAAAAAAAAAAAAAAAAAAAAAAAAAAAAAAAAGTCAGCGTGACGGATTGTCAATCCTCTGGTTCAAATGGTTCAAATGGCTCTGAGCACTATGGGACTCAACTGCTGAGGTCATTAGTCCCCTAGAACTTAGAACTAGTTACACCTAACTAACCTAAGGACATCACAAACATCCATGCCCGAGGCAGGATTCGAACCTGCGACCGTAGCGGTCTTGCGGTTCCAGACTGCAGCGCCTTTAACCGCACGGCCACTTCGGCCGGCTCAATCCTCTGGCGCGGGTTCGATTCCCGGCTGGGTCGGGGAATTTTCTCCGCCCAGGGACTGGGTGTTGCGCTGTCCTCAAGGATCTTAATTGTGATTCCTAAGGATCTTAATTGTAGTTCCTCTCTTTTGAGCCCAACCCGACGGATACCTATGGTAGATCGGGGAAAACCACCGTTCAGGTCGTGTTGTCGGCGGGGCCGGGAGGTGCTTGCGCCTGATGTACTCTACTAGGACCCTTGTACGCTCAACACAAACCGTTAGCGTCATTACCTTATTACTTTTACCACGAGTACCCTTTCATTAGCAACTTTGAGCCAAGCACAAAATCAGTTACCTCTCTATTTTATATCGTAAATAGTTTAGCAGGCTGGACATGGAGGTCTTAGTCTTAGTTTCTAGCTTTAACGTACCCTAATCTCTTCTAGTTAAGGTAGTTTTTAGGATGGTAGATGTTAAAGGCATGGTGAGCAACGGCCAGCGTCTTGAGGGTCATTTCGTAAAGGAAGGTACTTCTCGGTTATCAGTTTCCCATTATAACAAATAGTTCAAATGGCTCTCAGCACTATGAGACTTAACGTCTGAGGTCATCAGTCCCTAGAACTTAGAACTAGTTAAATCTAACTAACCTAAGGACATCACACACATCCATGCCCGAGCCAGGATTCGAACCTGCGACCGTAGCGGTTGCGGGGTTCCAGACTGTAGCGCCTAGAACCTCTCGGCCACGCCGGCCGGCCCCGTTATAACGAATAGTAGAAAAAGGAAGAGAGTAAAATTTAAAATGCTGCAGTGTTGTGTACAGCTTTTGATATTCTGCACAGACGAAAACTATGGAATATTATGGAAAAAAGAAGAATACCACTACATACTATCGAAGTTATCCAAAGTGCTTACCTAGGGACACGGATAAAAGTAGAACTGGAATCTGGAAATATCGCACAAGGAAACATTAATAATGCGGTCAGACAAGGGTGTTGTAATCCACCGATACTTTTTAATTCACATTTCAACGACGTTGTGAGGGAACGGAAATAACAGATTATAAAATTTAATACAGAGGATAGATTCAAAGAAAGAAATGTTATGAAAGTTCTTATGTCCGTTGAAGATCAGATTCTAATTGCTTATAACGCAGAAAACTTACAGAGAGTGGTATATGAACTACATAAAACAGCAAAGCAACATAATATATGCATATCGACAAATAAGACCAAATCCATGGCATTCCGAGGCTTACAACCTGCGTGATGACTGGGTGTTGTGTGACGTCCTTAGGTTAGTTAGGTTTAAGTAGTTCTAAGTTCTAGGGGACTGATGACCTCAGATGTTAAGTCCCATAGTGCTCAGAGCCATTTGAACCATTTTTGCTTACAACCTGTAAGAAGTCAATTCTTATTAGAAAATAAAGTCGTTGAACAAGTTAACACCTTCAGATTCCTGGGCTGTGAAATTACTTATCACGGTGTCGTGATTATTGAAAAAAAGATTACGGGTTCTGTGTGATTTGTGGCACCATCAAAAGAACGCGTGGGGGAAAGTGCAAAAGGACACAATGCTAAAATTTTATAAAGTTATTGCGGTGCCCTGTGTACTATATGGAAGTGAAAACTGATGAACTCTGGAATACATAGTCACTCGAAGTAGCCGAGATGAGAACAGTTCAGCGAGTAACAAGGGACAGATTAAAATATCAGACAATCCTGAAGAATGTGGGAATTTCAACTTAAATGAAAAAGTTAATGAATACAGAAAATAGTGGAAAGACAACATAGAAAAAATGGACGACGAAGGTATTTCGAAACAGTACCATCCTAAAGGAAGAAGGAACACTGGTAGACCCAAGAGAAGGTGGATGGGTCAAGAAGTCGCGACGGATCAGCCGGATTAATGCTAGAGGGAGAAGAAGAAAAGAAATTTTTAACAATCATCACTAATAACTTTCGAGAATATCACAACATACAAATTTCAACGAGCATCACGCAAACCTCATGCACCTACTTCTACACTTTCCAAGCCTCCTTACGGTGTTTGGCGGAGGGTACTTCTCATACAGCGATCTTTTCCTTCCTCTCCTTCCTGTGCCGTTGGCGAATGTCGCCTGGAAAAGCTGATCATCAGTAAATCTACGTACAGGCTCTAATGTATCAGATTTTCTGATAGCGGTATTGGAAATGGAAATGTCGTGTGGCTAGGGCCTCCCATCGGGTAGACCGTTCGCCTGGTGCAGGTCTTTCAATTTGACGCCACTTCGGCGACCTGCGCGTCGATGATAGCGGTCATTTCCCGAGACGTTTGTGGGAGGAAGTAATATGTATGTTGCACGACTCTGACTAGAACTAGATATTTTTTCTGTTGGTAAATCATCGATGCTGACTTCGATTCGATAATCTGCGTCTAAACGTCCATGATAATAGACACCAAAATATCGATATATTTACTACTGATATTAAAAAACGAGTTTAAGAAACATCGACGTTAAACGATAACTTGATAGAATGGCTTAGAAACCAACGTATAGATTCATCTAGAATTATATTTATTAATCAATTAATGCAGCAGTAATTACCATTACATATTGCACAACTTTTGTAAAAATAACATTTTTAGAGAAATTTTCCCTTCACGCTATTGCATAGTTGGCAGAGAGCATAACCCGCTTTTGACAGTGGTTTTTCAAGATCTGTCCATGAGGCTACACACCTCAAATATTTAAGAGATTTTTTTTTTTTAGCTTTTTCTATAGAACCGGTGACGTCGTTCCTCCGAAGTTTTTACGTGAAAACTTTTTAAGTATTTTACGTAAAACAAATGTTATTAACATTCTAATCTCTATTGTTCATGTCTACATATTATTTCTCGACATAGTTACCTTGTCGACAAACACATTTCTCCCAACGAGAGACCAGTTTGTTGATACCGTCACTGTAGAATGTTTGACATTGTTGATGTAGCCAGAACTTCACCTCTGCTTGCACCGCTTCATCACTTGAAGGCGTTCTTTATGGTTTGGAAACATGGAAAATCGGATGGAGCCAAGTGGGGATTGTATGGAGGATGTTCGATGACAGTGAAACCAAGGCGCTGAACTATTGCGCTCGTGGGTGGTGTCGCACTGTCATGCTGCATATTGAACGAACTCGAAACACGATTACAGCGCTCTATTCCTCACGTACCACACCGCCATACTACTCGCTATAATTCGAAACCTCTAGCGGCAGGGGGCTGCAAATATGTAGACATGAAGAATGAAGATGTAGAATATTAATAACGCTTGTTTTATTTAAAAAGCTTGAATAATTTTCATATGATGATCTACATCTACATCCATACTCCGCAAGCCACCTGACGGTGTGTGGCTGAGGGTATCTTGATCACACGGAAAGAAGGGGTTAAGTCCATTTTATAGATTTTTCAAGTGAGCAATTTTAAAGTTAAAACGTTACGGATTCATTGTTTATTGAAATATGCTTTGGTAATCTATACAGTACATTCAACGACCTTTTCTTTAGGATTCCTTAAAAGTGGAAAAAAATATTACTAAAAATTGGACCCTGTATGTCTTTTTATCGGAATGTCTAATTTTTAATTCTTTGTGTAATGTGCTAATTAGATTGTAAAAGTCAGAATGTAATGTGATATTCGGATGATACTTCACCATAAAACTTCCCTGCAACTCCATTGACAAAGATGTATTCATCTTTGAGTCTAGCCATCATTGTACAGGATGTTCATGACTAATCATATTTTAGGAACAATACTGTTTATCAATATTGTGTTTTTATTTTCATTGTACGCAAGTAAATTATAATGATTAATAAGCCCCTGTCTCAACTTTTGTGTCTTTAAATCACTTTGTATACAACTACCAACAATTATTCAATAAATGGTTACAACACATACATTAAAAATATAGTTAATAGGACGTAATTTCAGGTATCGGCACAAATCACAGTTTTTATAACCCGCAGTCTTCATTTCTCACTTTTTACTTATTACAAACAAATAACACAAATCATGTTTGTAAATTCGCTGCCGGAAAGGAATATTTGTGTAGTACTATTGGGCCCCTTCGTCACAGAACACCTTCAGTTCTTGCAGATCACGATACTTTTCCTTGGTGATAGGTAGCAGTCCTGAAACACTGGACATGCAACCTCTTATTAGCATGTTATCTCAATAGGTTTGTAATAATAAAGCAGGACCTGCCATTTCACACACTGATATAATATAGATTCATTTAATTACTGTGACTAAAGTCTTTATAAGCCAACCTTCGTAACAGGGTGAAGGGAACAAAAACTCTCCTTCTGCAAGTTCTGGTTCAAATGGTTCAAATGGCTCTGAGCACTATGGGACTTAATTTCTGAGGTCATCAGTCCCCTAGAACTTAGAACTACTTAAACCTAACCAACCTAAGTACATCACACACATCCATGCCCGAGGCAGGATTCGAACCTGCGACCGTAGCGGTCGCGCGGTTCCAGACTGTAGCGCCTAGAATCGCTCGGCTACACCGGCCGGCTCAAGTTCTGGTTCCTCTTCCATTCGTCTAGCAGTAGCAGTAACGACTGATGTGATCGAAGATCCGTTGTAAGTGTCGCGATGTATGGATGGTGACGTTCTATCTTCATCTCCTTAATAATTCGCTATGGGAATGGACATTTTGGTCAGTATCTTGGTTGCAAGAAATCAGTCCAGTCACGTAATCATTGAGCCATCAACTTCAACAACCTGAAAAGGAGTGGGTTTCGCACGCTCATCCTTAATTATGTCTGTCCAGTCCTTTTATAGTTCATCTTTTGTTTAACGTCTGGTGAGGCCAACGTCTTTGTCACTTTCCAGGTACGAATGTCCTCCTACTGGGAATGTCACACGAATTGATTCAAATCGCTTTGCATGATGGACAAGATAATAGATGAACCGTGAAAAGAGTGTAGTTTTTGTTTTTACCACCACTTGACTCACAGAAGTTTTCCAAATTTTTAACCCTAGGATCCAGAAACGAAGTAGCATAATGATGCTGGAAAGAAACTAATTCATTTGAACTTTTCTTCCTTGTAGTTTCAGGATAAACATAAAACACTGATATACTGTCTGAGAATAGATGTATGTTAAATAGATATAGAGAACTGTCGTTTATAGTAGATAATGTTGGTGCCGATATCTGGACATGGAAGATTTCGTTGGAAATCCGTACATATAGATTCTGTGTCCGTAAACTTTCTGCTTCTCTGTCGATATTGTCTTTTACGCTGATAGAATGCATTAGCTTTACGGCAGAGCAGTTCATATTCAATCTTCTCTCTCTCAATATTACTTTGAACATCTCATATTTCCTTTCCATCTGTTGCATGCGTGAGTTGTGCCTCTAGAGCTTTGAAAGTTACAGAAAACTTATCACAAATACTGCATGTATCACTTTGATTTTGTATTAAATATTTCACGATAAGTTTCATATGATACCGAGCAAGTAGAATGTGTCTCTTGAAACATCTTGAACATCACCTTGATTGTGAGTTCTTCAGGCAAATACAGTTTCCGTGTTTTATTTATGCTGTAATGATTGGAAAGTCCTTTAAATGACCTGATGTGAGCGGAGATGTTTTGCTCTGTTTTTGTTGAAAGTTTATGAACTCGGTTTCCGTGTTTCCAACGTTTATCTACTGTCGCGATGCCTTCATTTTTTTAAGGAATTCATGATAGTTTCTAATCTTGTTTTTGAAATACCATGCAGTGATATGAAGGCCTTTTGACAAACAGGCAATTCTGTCACAATATTTTCTCATATTATTCTGACCTTATAAGGAAATGAACAATAACGCAAAGTAGCTACTGTCTCATCTCTGCGAAGCCTTCAGTGTTGTACATTGTCAGCAGAAATCAGTACTGTCAGGAGACAACTTTGCTCAATCCAGTCCTTCAGCAAATTGAAATCAGATACTAATATACACTTATCTGCATCAGTTAGCAAATTAGTACTTTCTTCTTGCAGTTACAATACTCTCCTATTTCATGTGACATTGTTCTTAACTTTTTAGATGCTTCAGATTGTCTACCATAGCTGTGTCTATTTCTAGACTTACCACTGCAGCTTGACTCTGGATACTACATCACCAGTTGAAAAATAGATCTCGGTTGGATTTTAGTCGAAATTCAGTTCCATCTACTGCACCACAAAGCGCTGAAGCGATTGCCAAGGCTGCTCTGTGTTATCAGAAATCATAGCACGAAATTCAGTTCCACAACAGCACAAAGCAAAGAAGTTAATGTCAAATCTGCTCCGTGTTAGCTTCGACAATACGTAAGAAAGATCAAGAATGACATTGCATTTAACAATGTCAGCAGTGACACCTCCATAAAAGCAAACAAAAAATCAATACAGCTCAGAAATCCGCACCTGCTGGATTTCACCGTTTCTGTCCGTGTATTGGAACGGACTTCACCCGTTTTCTCAAGGTATGCCTTATTTTAAAATGGCTACAACTCCGTGACTATACCCATCACATTCATTCAAGTTCACCCATCTGAAACTACATCTGATAAACTTAATAATGATACCACTAACTCATTTTTGGTAGATTTGGACTTAACCCCTTCTTTCCGTGTAGTCTTCATATGCAAAATTTGGAGGCATTACTTTCCAGCACACTCTCGTAGAAGGCAATCTTTCAGCTGTGGTGGTTAAGACCGTCTCTGCTCCAGTTCGCAAATCGCTCTTTTCTTGCTCTATTTTATAATATCACTCCATAAATCAAATGTGGTTTCTCCGTTTTCTTGTATTGCCCACACGACACTACGAAAGCATAAACTGAATGAATTTTCAAAGGCTTTAGTGCATGCTTAGCTACAACACTTACCAATGTCCCTGCCTGATTCTAAAACATTACCTCCAGCCCCTTCCCATGACCACGTCTGACAAGTTGCAAGTACACTGCCTCACAAAAGAAGTAAAGCACCCATAAAGGGAGGTGGAAAGGACATGGAACTTAACGGGTTAAGAAGATTTGTGATGCTATTTCGAGAGTTTAAAAAACCGAGTCAGATTTTCAAAAGAACGTGGAAGTATGATCTCATTTATCCCTACGGCGTTACAACCCTCTGGCTTAAATGTGTGCATTCATTCGGTTGGTAGTAGGTCATAAAGCCGCTGTATTTCTCCTCACACAAAATGGTGCAAAACTGTTGCAACTGGCTGTTGATATCCTGGATACTGCTACTGGCATGGTATGCTGGTCCCACACATGTTCTGTCGGAGACAGATCTGGAAATCTTGCTGGCTACAGGAGCACTTCAGTATCACACAGACAGTTCATACAGATACGTGTCATGTGTGGATGAGCATTGTTCTGTTGGAAAACGGCATCACGATGCTGTCGCATATCAGGTAACACCTGAGAACACGGTGTGTCCGTGAATTGCCATGGTACCACCAGAGTTCCCTCATCACTACCAACCGTGACTTGAAGTGATATGCGACTGCTCCTCACACCATGATGCCGGGTATAACACCGCTGATCCTCTCCAAAACATTGGAAGAACTGGGCCTCTCCTCAGATCGCCGTCACACACTTCAACGATGGACATCAGCGGCAGTGCAGAGCTACGATTCATCGCTGAACATAGAGTGACACCATTCGTTAGCAGTTCATGCTTTCTTATCATGGTGTCACTCCTGCTGCAGTCGTTTGCATAGTGGTGTTAACGGTAGCCTACGTGAGGGATGGTAATTCTGTACGCCAGCTGCTGTAGTTTCTGACCAATGATGCAGGCCGATATAAAATGTTGCAGGGAGCTCATTGGCAGACGCAGATGTGAAAAGATTACGATGTGCTTGGTGAACGATTTGGCGTTCGTCCCTTGTAGTGGTCAGAAGTGTGGATCGGTACCTTGGCGAGAAGTATGCCTGCCTTCCAGTACCCATGCAATCCAACTCGGGGCACTCCACATCCGCATGTATCACAAATCTGGCACGATTCGATCAGTCCGCCCAGCGCAGGCCCGAAAGAGGCTCCTTTCAAACTCTTGACCGATAATGATAACGCTGTCTCACACGAGTAGGTGGCATAACCGTGTCCTTTCCAGTGATTGCTCAACATCTCATTCTGTTCACACCCCTTATAAGCCCCTACAATTCATGGTGATGACACCAACACGAACAACACTAATGCATTCTGGTGGTCATAATATCTGTCGCGGAAGTTTATGTAACTACCAATAACATTCGGCCGTGTCTTCTGGCTGCCCTACTTTTATTGTCTTGCCGATTGTGTTACACTGGTGTCGTTTTGTAACAGTTTCAGAAAAAGATTAGATGAATGAGGAACAAAAAATATTGGCGATGATAACAAGTGGCCTCGTTTATTGCCAAACGTCGCATCGATATTTTGTCTTTAACATTGACGTTAAGATGTTTCAAAGATTCAGTATCTGTATTAAATATCGATGTTTAGCTTCCAGCAACGCTATTATGTATTTAACGACGATCGTCGAACATCCCTAACTGGAACGTGCGCTCTCGGAATTTCAATAGTCATTTGTTAATAGAAATGTAGAAAACCAAAAGCGTGCGAATGCTTCAGTTACTCAAGCTAGCACAAATGAAGGTGATGATGAAATAAAACGACCCACAAAGTACTTCCTTTAATTAATAATTTTCATTATAGACCACTGACACTTTATTTCAATAAAACGAAACGTGTTTTGTGACAAAAACACTCATTTTCTTGTAGCTGTAAAGGCAAAATACTCTCAATAATAAGTGTAGTGTATGATGTACCACTGAAAGATACTGACTGATTTTGAACAAACGGACTAGCTTTAAGCTATGGAAAAAAAACACGGTTCATCCAGTTCTTTTCTGCCAGTAATGTGTCTTTTTGTTCGCAATATAATAAAGCGAGACCACTGCTATCTCCTGCGACACAATGCTGCCTTTCTTCAGTAAGAGCTGTTCAGATACTGGTATGGAAATAAGGCTGGAAATGAAACACGGACTATCGGAAATCTGGAAAAGAAGAAAGTGCAATCATTTGAAATGTGGTACTATGGAAATGAAATACTCCATCCGAGCAGGCTTCGTAAGGCCCAATGGTACCGACCTTAGCCAGCCACTGTAGCCGAGCGGTTCTAGGCGCTTCAGTCCGGAACCGCGCTGCTGCTACGGTCGCAGGTTCGAATCCTGCCTCGGGCATGGATGTACGTGATGTCCTTAGATTAGTTAGGTTTAAGTAGTTCTAAGTCTAGGGGACTGATGACCTCAGATGTTAAGTCCCATAGTGCTTAGAGCCATTTGAACCATTTTTGGTGCCGACCTTCCGCCGTGTCATACTCAGCCGACAGGAATCACTGAGTGCTGATATGTAGGGGCTTATGGTCAGCACACCGCTCTCCCGGCCGTTGTCAGCTTTCGTGACCGGAGCCGCTACTTCTCAGTGAAGTAGCTCCTCAGCTGGCCTCGCAAAGGCTAAATGCAGCCGCTTTCCGACAGCGTTCGGCAGGCCCGGACTATCAACCATCAAAGTTGTAGCCAATGCCGACAGCGCTTAACTTCGGTGATCTGCAAGAACCGGTGTTCCCATCGCGGCTTGGCTGTTGTCTCCATCGAACTAAGTTGGCCAGATAAAATACGAAACGAAGAATTACTTAAATGAATAGGAGAGAAAAAACGTCATAGGAAGCTCTTTACCATAAAAAGGTATTGGTGAAACATCTGCACCGCACCCAAGGACAGTTAAATACCGCTGGAAAAATCAGTACGGTACGCGGAATGAAACAGTGGGCAGACAAAGACTAGACTACACGATGCACATTGCAGAGATGTGTAGCCATTTTATGTACATGCTTATAACACGCCAAACAGATATACCTGTGCTACTATCAAAACTTATGCTGATCATAAGTTGTTGCAGCGTACTTGGGTTGCCGGACTTTAAAGTAAACGACTTGGCAGCGAATGTTTCTTGAACAGCTATGATGTAACATAGCACTTGCACGTATAATATCGTACTGGGCCAAGTGCTGCGTTGTATTATATGTGAAAATGGTATTCTACATCACGGGTATTCGAGAAAAAAATCTGTGTCTTCTTGTTGACTTTTAAGTCCGTACACCCAAATGCATTTTAACGATATATTAACAACGTATGTTTTAACTGTAACCCAAATATGTCTCAAGAACATCATGATGTGCCGCCAAGAGCTGCTGATAAACTTTCTTTATTGAACAACTAGTTTCAACCCACAGACCATCAAATGGTTCAAATGGCTCTGAGCACTATGGGACTCAACTACTGAGGTCATTAGTCCCCTAGAACTTAGAACTACTTAAACCTAACTAACCTAAGGATATCACACACATCCATGCCCGAGGCAGGATTCGAACCTGCGACCCTAGCGGTCTCGCGGTTCCAGACTGTAGCGCCTAGAACCGCACGGTCACTTCGGCCGGCCCACAGACCATCATCAGGTAAACAAAAGCGTTTACATTGTCACACTAGGTTACATAAAAACATGACTTCAGATAATAAAACCCATAAATTCGCCACTGTTGTCACATAGTAATGTAAATTACATTGTCAGTCATAAAATGTGCCAAACAGTGCACTCATCCATCCTATATTAACCGTCTGTCCGTCGACAGAAACTGGTTGTTCAAGACAGAAATTTTAGCAGCAGCTCTTGTTGGTAAATCATGACGTTCCCCAAATATTTACGAACTCTGCGGACCACTTTCTGAAAATATATTCAGATTTGACCGTATAACGGGTTACATCAGACACATGGAACTACACCGAGCCGAAACTGTGCAATAGTGAGAAATACAAAAGAAAAGGACATTCTAACCCAAAACACGGCGAACAATGTGGTACAGTACTGTCATTTAAAAAAAAGAAAAGAAAAGAAAAAAGAAATTGACGTATCGAGTCCGTCGCAACTAAAGTATAAGATGACACAGTATGTTGATTGTAATAGTTATGTAAAGAGAAGAAGATTAGTACAAGTTACTGCATCCCTGTCTTACACCATTTTTAATCTGAGCACTGCATTCTTGCTATTCTTACCGCTCCTTAAAGGTTCTTCTACATGTTGTATATTACAAAGCGAACTCTTGGACACAGTTCAATCGCTTGCGGAAGGGTAGCGGTCTGGGTATCGAAATTTAGATTTTCCGTGATTTCCCTAAATCGCTCTTGTTCCTTCTGTTATATCTCTTTTGCATATGAGGCCGATAGTTGAATCAACAGCAGAAAGAATTGTTTTTATCTTGTCATTGGAATAAGAGTGGTCCCGAAAATGAACCCTGTGGGACACCAGTAGTAATTTGTCCGCACTCTGAAGAAAATTCATTGTAGAAACTGCATTACCTATCTTTGCAGAATATGCCGCTCATTTTAGAAGTGGTTTCACAACTGCAAAGTAAACCTAACTTGCCCTGATATGAAGAAACTATCGCTTCTACGAGTGCCCGTAGCGACCCATGTAATTCATTAATAAACATGATCTGTCTTTAGCGTTGTAATTGATAGTCAATTCAGCACTACACACAATAATAACGCAACCTAAAACAGCAGGCATAGTGTCAGTGTCTGGACATAGCGAACTTGAAAAGTCATTTATATGACCCTAGCTAGGTAGAACATCCATGATTCATGAATATGTGCCAGAAAACAGTGCGAAAAACACTTTGTTCATGATTGGTTGTGAAGCCCTGGATAGACAAACTTTAGTAGAAATACGTGTAGGGTCTCTGTTAGCAGCATCTGCATCGAAACTTACCTTATCGGTTGTAAGATCCAAGGAAAGAACAGGAACATGTAATGTTTAGAATAGGGAATGCTTTCTGTAATGTGAAGTACTACGTGAAAGTTTGTAAGTGCATCAGTAATTGGAAATATGGCTGCGTTTTGGAACACGCGATCATCTAATGATGGAAAAATCAAAGTTATGCTCGTACATTAAATATCAAATCAGTGATCAAAGAAGTTTAAATGCATAAAAGTATGTGATTTCCACGTTGTATAATTAACTCAAAAGCAAGTTTACAAAAAACACACAGCCTCTCCTCAACACGCAGACTTGTGGAAATGTGGAGAGTAAATCAGGTCCACACACGATAATTTAATAAATTAAATGGAAGGGGAAAAGCGGTTGAGTCCTCTGAACTACTCCGTGTATTTGATGACTGAATTCGGATTTTGTACCAACGGTCGTAACTTGAGACTTCGTAGACAATGAAAAATAACGGTATATGTCGAGGTTGTCTCCTATCGCGAGAACGTAGCAACTTTGTTACTCAAGTCAGTGAAAATCTGATCATGCAATATAGATATGTCGCGTACACCTAACGAAATAACTTTGCAAATACGCAATACATCTCCATAAGCCCAGAAGTATGAATCGTTTCATCAAACTGCCAGTCTCCCACTCCACGATCTCCCATCAGTCAACCGCTTCCAACAACAAGGAAAAAGTGCTCGTCACCGGCAATAAGTGACGTGCAAGTGTTGGTTGCAGAGAACCAACAACAAGAGAAGTTTGAAATGCTCCGATACAGCGTGCTCGCTTACCGGCCAAACGCCCAGTGGCTACAGCGCCCGGACCTGTGGTCAAGCTTCCGCCGAACCTTACAAAGAGAACACGTCAAAGATAATGACTGTCTGTAGTAGACATGGAGATGTAATAGGGCGAGATGGCGCTAGAAACTTCGCTGTACATTGCTTTGAAGCCGGCCCCGCCATGTTAGATGTCCCAAAATATTATGTCTACTACTAACGACTGATACTTGTTCCAAATCTCTGTCGTGTGCTTTCCTGTATAACACAGTATCCAGTAGCCATTCTCATACGTTTTTATTGTCTTATATCCATATTTTATCCAGTATGTGGCGCATTTGGACTCGTTAGTGTAACTTCTTTTTTGTTATACGTCTCGAATAACCAAGACGAGAAGTATAAAGGGGAGTCAAATGCCGCCACAACAGGACCAGGGAATAGTTTCATACAAAAGTAATCACCACATGCGTTAAGGCATTTACCCTCTGTGAGACGAGACAATCAATTCCCGTTTCGTAGAACGCGGTCGGCCGCTGACGGATCCACAATCGCACCTACACACTTTCTCGGCCGACTGAAACCAAGGTCCACTGGGATAACTCGTGTAGTGGTAACGTCTGAATGGAACCATTCCGTAGTCCTTTTGAGGCGGGTGTTCAGTTTTCATTTGACTGCCCTCCTTCATGTGATAACGTTCCTTTCGTAATCCAAGATTTCCTTACTTAAGCTGATGTCTGGTCTATGTGCTCATCCTAAAATGCTGAGAACACATTTTGCTAGGTTTGGGTGGTCTCCAATCTCTCCTTCTCACATCCTTAACTCAGAGAGCTCTTTGAGTTGGACTGATAGGAAACCTTAAGTCGAGTGACAGAAATAACACTGCAGTAAAAGTAATCAGCGCAACAAAAATTCACGTATATAAAAGAAAATCTGTCTTGAACAATTCCACTTTCGAATGAAATGTGTTTTCTTTACACTTTAGACGAGTGGTCGTGAAATTTTTTGCCGAAGAGCCAAGAATGGTACAGTGGGAATGGTCCGGGGGGTGACACCTCAGGCCACGTACGTACCGTTCTTATTGTTAATTGGTAACTTGCCTATCCTCCAACCGCCTCCCCTCCCTCTATTGACTAGCCATGGTAAGGGCCCCATAAGTAGGCTGCCGGCCCCAAGTACTGATCGATAAAAGTCAGCGCAATTCGAACACTTCGTGTCGACTGTTCTCGTTTCAGATTAGTGCCTCCCTCGGCGACATCCAGATTTGAGTGCATGATTAACTGCGTAATAAAGTAATTTTATTTATATTTAAATGTATTATCGAATATGAGGCGCGATCATAAAAGTTTACTAAATTTTCTGAACGTCTTTTTTTCTACTCATTGCGCTGTTTACAGCAGCTTTTGTTAATTGATGCACCTTGCTGCAAATAACCACCGTATTTGAAGATGACCGTCTCCATACCGCGCATTCACGAGCCCATGTTACTTCCGTGACAGAATTTATACCATAGCGGTTGATCGGTAAGAGTCTTACAAGACAGTTAGTTGACAGTACTGGAAGACAAACAATAAAACTTTCTGTGGAATAATTTTATAATTCTGCAGTAACTTTTTACTAATATTTTATTAGCACAATGCATTTTGGCAGCATGCTGCCATCATCAGGTGCATTAGACAGTTACTTATACATCAGCTGATAGGTTGTGTACATTAGCTGTGTGTACCAGTGGGGTTAAGAATCGAAAAATAAACCTGTGTGAGAGGATAAATCTGTTACAGTGTGTACATTGTGTGAATACCATGATTAGGTATTATATATTAATACCTTTACTTACATTTTTGTTGGCGATTTAATTTTCTGGCATACAGAGCGCAGTAACTGGTAAATCACAACTTAGCAATTTCACAAACGTCTGTTTACATCTTTCCAAAGAGTTTTAAAAACTGAGATAAACTACTTACAATTTCAAAGACTGTTTACAACATTCAAGAGAGTTATAAAATCTGTTAGGCCAAACTGGGAGAGACTTCCAAACAAGATATAATGAACTCATAAATGCTTACCACACTAACAATTACAATAGATCAGCAATAGCCACCCACATAAAAGACATAGGCCAGCCATTCCATGATATTGCGAATGATCTTCATATATTACATAAAAAGGATAAGTAACACGAAATGGACTTATATGAAGAACTGGAAATCTTCAGTAATGGCACAGCACATGGAGATGTATTATTAAATGATAACTTGAAAGTAACAATGTTAACTTTTTCAAAACCTTCTCCAACGTTAAATGTTTATTTCATTGACAGAATAGTTTTCATTAAGTATCCATGTAACATTTTCCATATTGCCAGTTCATCTAGATAAAAGATTTCATCTTCACTACATATATATATTACTGTATTTGAAACTGTAAGTAGTTTAGCTTAGATTTTATAACTCTCTTGAAAGTTATATACAGTCTTTGAAATTGTAAGTAGTTTATCTTAGATTTTAAAACTCTTTGGAAACTTATAAACAAACGTTTGTGAAAATGTGAAGTTGTGATTTACCTGTTACTAGGCTCTGTGTGCCAGAATATGAAATCGCCAACAAAAATGTAAGTAAACGTATTAATATATATTACCTAATCATGCTATTCACATAATGTACACACTGTAACAGATTTATCCTTCCACACAGGTTTATTTTTCGATTCTTAACCCCACTGGCACAAACAGCTAACGTATACATCCTATCAGCTGATTTATAAGTAACTGTATAATGCACTTGATGATGGCAGCATGCTGCCGAAATGCATTGTGCTAATAAAGTATGAGTAAAAAGTGACTGCAGCAGTACAAAATTATTCCACACAATCTTACAAAACAGTCGCAGACCTCAAACAACATCCATAAAACATGGATAAATTTAAATAAAACATTCCCCCTCTAACATCCTCTTAACTCCGCAGTGGCCACGCTACTTACCCCTCTGCTCGTGAGGAAAGAGGCCAATTTTACTTAGCTCACGGCCGAAATTACCAATATCAGTTAAAATATCTTAAAATATTACTGCCTCTAAGTATTTTTGTTTGTTATTGAGCTCTTACCTTTAGTTGACGTTTTTGGATTTGGCTGTTAGTTGCTAGATGCATATGGCTATAAAACACCGCTGAGGCCCGCGGGCCGCACGATTACGTGCTGCTGCCAGCGAGCCGCAGTTTGATGACCACTGCAATAGATCAGAATGAGAAGAGTTAGTGCACCCTAAAATGACGCTAGCTGCCATTTCTGATCAAGAAACATCCACCAGTAGCCAATGTTTGGGACAACTGACATGGCAGACGTCGCCTTCAAAATTGTGACGTTACGAAAACTCTCCATGGTAGCCGATACTGATATAAAATCATTGTTGCATAGCTTCTCTAATGACTAGTTCGCGAATTTACAGAGAAACTGGAAGCGGTTATTTAAAGGCAGCTTTCAAAGTTATTATTGCAATTCTTCCTGGACTCGCATCTCGAGGATTATACTTATAGGTTTCGCAATATCTTGCGCCCGTATTTTAAAATGATAAACTGCTTCCGACTGCTAACTTCCGCGCCTGCAAGAAAAGGGTTAGTGGTGCGTCGCCGAGAAAGGAAATGAGAGGGACTCACCCACTTTCATTCGGCGCGTTAGCGAGACGTGCGCGCTAATCTATTCACGGGACTACGTGAGCAGCTTTCGCTCAGCGGAAGGTCGACCGCCCCCGGCGTTCATCTGCGCCGGCGCGTTATCGGGTCAGGAGTGACCTGTGGCCCCCCGGCTGTCTCGCGCTGCGCGTTTACATCGTCTCTGCCAAGAGACAAATGAAGAGCAAAGGTGTACCGAAGATCAGAGCGCTGAGGAATGTTCCGAACATTCAGCATCGGCGTGCAGAACTACGTCTGAGCTACGCGAGCCTCTGTGATGTGTGCGTGTGTAGGAGGGAGCACCTCTGTCATTTTTCTTGTAAGCGTATCAGCGACGCGCCCATTGCTATTGTGAACGACGGCGCCGGTTTTTCCAGTTCCGGCGGGACGGGGACTACTCTCCAGCCTGGAGATAAAGGGCTGGTTTTCCCGTAATCCAGCTAAAATCAGGCATTCTGGCCCGACCCGACTGATTTCTAAGGCGAGTTGTTTCCAGAGGTTGCCTGCTGTTTCCTAACATCCTTTGGGGTCTTCTGTAAGTGTCGGCGGACGGCAGCACAGTAAGCCGTCGTTTTGTTGGCCGTGGCATTGAACGTTCAACGCCCTAATTTCTTTTTCACTACGCGCTGTTGAACGTTGAACAGTGACTCGGCTTGTGCATATGGCACGAGTGCCTCAACGTGGTACAAGCGATGGCAGACCGCTCCAGTGGCAGTTGCCGGTTGTATCTGCCTCGCGGATAATACAGTTTGTTTACGAAATGGACAAGCGTTGAATTCCTACGTTAGCTCTTTAAATACATTTCTTTATGAAATGTAGCCCAACTTTACCTCCCACTCTACAAAGAAATCTAGATACTACCAAAGCAATGTACCCACAAAGTCCTTTCCCACTTAAACTCCTACGCTAAACTTTGCCTAAACAGAACCTAATTTGAATTGAACTGTAACTGGTCGTAATATAAATACGCAACTGAAGTAAAACAATTACATCTACATCTACATCTATACTCCGCAAGGCACCCAACGGTGTGTGACGGAGGGCACTTTACGTGCCACTGTCATTACCTCCCTTTGCTGTTCCACTAGCGTATGGTTCGCGGGAAGAACGACTGCCAGAAAGCCTACGTGCGCGCTCGAATCTAATTTTACATTCGTGATCTCCTCGGGAGGTATAAGTAGGGGGAAGCAACATATTCGATACCTCATCCAGAAACGCACCCTCTCGAAACCTGGACAGCAAGCTACACCGCGATGCAGAGCGCCTCTCTTGAAGTCTGCCACTTGAGTTTGCTAAACATCTCTGTAACGCTATCACGCTTACCAAGTAACCCTGTTATCTGGCCCTGATCAAAATTTTCACGTACGTAGCATCTTGACAACATTGTTACGGATTTCTCGAAAGCACAATAACAAACAGAATGCAGGCAGTGTCTGAGCTAGATTTCTGTTTATAATAAATATTCAAAGTGTTGAATACCACGTGGTTCAATGTGGTAAACGTAATAATAAACCTCCTTTAAATAGTGGAATGAGGAGAGTAACTATTCCTGTGAAAATGATGTTCCAAGACGCCGATTTTAGAATAAAGTTTTGTTTTCAAAAAGACGGAGTAAAATTTCGAGTAATGTTCACACATAAGTTTGGTCTGAACAGTACTATGCTTAACAAAGTGAACAATGATTTAAAAATGGTTCAATGTTAACTGAGAATTTATATGTGTGTGTGAAATCTTATGGGACTTAACTGCTAAGGTCATCAGTCGCTAAGCTTACACACTACTTAACCTAAATTATCCTGAGGACAAACACACACACCCATGCCCGAGGGAGGACTCGAACCTCCGCCGGGATCAGCCACACAGTTCATGACTGCAGCGCCTTAGACCGCTTTTTTCTTTTTTTTTTTTTTGACCGCTCGGCTAATCCCGCGCGGCGAGAATGTATATAAAGACCAGACAGCTTAATCAGTTGATATCTTAATGCATGACTCAGGGATGCGGGGTAGTCTCTCACCTCTTAGTAAGTTAATTAGCTGGCTATCATTCCGATTAGCTGCGCAGTGGTGCAGTCTTACATCAAACTTTTTCTCTTCACAAAAAGAAAAAAAGAATATTATTGAACATTCATAATCTCTTCCCTTTCCAACATATTACTGAACATTCATAATCTCTTCCCCTTGCAACATATACATCATATCCGTCCTTGCTGTCCTTTACAATATACCTTTCTTCATCTAACAGATACAATCACAAGTCAACCCAGCACCATTGTATACGCCCATCGTCTACCACACTTCTACAAAGAATGCATCAGATTGCGCAGAGGCAAAGCCTGTGCCACAGCAAGTCCAAAGATTGTTTAACAGTAATATAACTTATTCTCTCTCGGACTTCCACATCGATAACTTCAAAAACAGAAATGACATGCCCACCTTACAACATAAATAAAAGCTTTAGTATCCACGAACATGTTATAAGATAAAAAGACAAGTTCCATATCCAGTCACTGAGGGCGTCAGCTTATGAAAGTTCCGGTTACAAATACTGCGATACAAATTTAGAATGGTCTTCCATATAAGATAACAATTATTTCATCATTTTCACTTTCTAGTAAAATCTTAAGATTATTCTCACTCGATTACTGTTTCTACTCATAAAACATGTGAAATACATGACTTTAAACAAGGAAGTACAAAATATCGTACTGCAAGTAGTGCCAGTTCTCTTGCGAATAAAGCCTATCTCACACCCTCCTGACAGAGAACGAAATTATTTTTGCATAACATCGTACATAATAGAATATACTTCTATTAAATTAATAAGGAAGTCTCAGAACATATTAGAAAACAAGAAGATGATTAAAGGAAATTTGGATACAGTGAGACGCGGACCTGCAAGACAACATAGATCACTATGTAACTCTACATATTTATTCATTACGAAGCAATGAACGTCTGTAAAATGAGACCTTATCTTGTATGTTACTTTCTGAAGATTTTAATCGCGAACAAGTTAAACACTCACACTTAATTAAAATAAATAATACCGAGAAAAACGTGTTTTGATGGGACTTCAATTTGCCTTTGCCTTGAAGCTGCAAAGTTTCTCAACCCGCAAGTTACAATTCGAAAATTCTTTAACCACTAATATGATATTTCCCGTTATTTGACTACAAAATGGTTCAAATGGTTCGAAGCACTATGGGACTTAACATCTGAGGTCATCAGTCCCCTAGACTGAGAACTACTTAAACCTAACTAACATAAGAACATCACATACATCCATGGCCGAGGCAGGATTCGAACCTGCGACCATAGCAGCAGCGCGGTTCCGGACTGAAGCGCCTAGAACCACAAGGCCACCGCGGCCGGCGTTTGACTACAGTAAACCGTAACAGTAAACGACCGGTTTTCGCGACATCAGTTGGCTGATTTTTTTTTTAATGGCATAGATTCATATAACGTAAGCTATGATATAAAACCAACAAAATATGCGCTTCAGTTGAAAGCCAATATGGCGTTTCCCGACTACGCACTGAAAACGACATGGAGTGCATGTGATGTAGGTGCCGTTGTTCCATCTATTTGGTCTACAATGAAACACACGTACAGAAGAGCTGTCGTGTTCGATATTACGCTACACGTTCGGAAAGACTGTTCGACTTGCTTTTTGCACGCTAGGGCGTCAGAAAGTCGCTACACTCGGCGTTGACGGTCGAGAGCACGTTCCGTGTGATGACAGCTTTACAGCAGCAGTATGAGCGTTAACAGGAAATGGCCAATCTAAGTGCCTACATGCTGGTCTGGAGATTGACTGCCCCGAAACGTCTGCAGGTTACAGTAATTTCGTGTAACGGTTAGGAACTGGCGAAGCCAAGGAGACGGCCACCACTCCTTGTGGGCCGCTGGAGGCAAGTGTTAGCACTATGGCGCAGACTAAGGATGCGGTGGAAATTTCGGGAGTCCATATTTAGTGATCGTTGCTAGTTTTCTGCGTCGAAATCTTAGAAAGTGTTTGGAAGTGCGCCCCCGTGCGTGGACGTGGGGACTGGTTTAGCCAGTTGTTCAGGTTGCTGTTTTAGTGAGCGTAAACGGACTCTGCAGGATGAGGCCGCCTAACAGAGCGTGGAGCAATTGGAAAAATAGAGGCAGTGTCTAATGAACGAAGTGGATTTGGCGAACGTTATACGAAGAAAAGGAAATTGGGCTTAGCTCAAATGGAAATTTGTAGTGTGGAGGTCTTTGTAGGGGTGCTTGTTGGTAAATGAATGTGAAGAATGGTTTGAAATTAGTATATTATATAGTTTATTCACCAATCGTAGGCAACAACATAACTGTGTAAAATACTACTATCAGTTTATATCCAAATTTGCTTGGTACGAGTTCATGGCACCTGATACGCAATCTCGCTTTGAATTAGAGTTAATGGTCCTTGATATGCAATGTTACATTGAAAGGGTAAACAATCTCGAAGTGCTTTCTGATTTCAAGGTAAATCGAACACTCATAAACGCTATGTGACTATAAAGTGGGCACCTGTAACTGACTCTGAAAACAGTGCGAAGCAACAAATTGAATCTCATGCGCAACTCAGAGATGACTGTGACGAAGATGCATCCAACAAAGTGGAGCTGAGATCAAGCCATTAGCAAATGCAAGTCTGACTGTGGATTCTAAACTGAAATAAGTGAAGCTTATTGAGCACTGTTCGCCCAGTAAAATTCCCTACGCCCTCACTGCATGTAATCTGTTGAGGTACCGAAGCCACTTGGTGTCAACTTGCAATCTCGCTAAGGTTGCACTGGATCATGGCGGCAGACGACTCCAACAAGTGTAGCAGAGCGGTGCTTCTTGGACGAGGTCACCAACAACAGTCTTACTAGAGGGCAGCAACAAGAGTGTCCCGCCAGGCTGTGTGGTCGAGCGGTTCCAGACGCTACAGTCTGGAACCGCGCGGCCGCTACGGTCGCAAGCTCGAATCCTGCCTCAGGCATGAATGTGTGTGATATCCTTAGGTTAGTTAGGTTTAAGTAGTTCTAAGTTCTAGGAGACTGATGACCTCAGAAGTTAAGTCCCCTAGTGCTCAGAGCCATTTTTTTGAAGAGTGTCCATTATGAAGTTATGAGATTTACATTTTCGATTCGGTTTAAGGGCGCGATCTGCCTCTGATAAAGGATCCGGCAATAAAACCCGCCACATTTGACGCAACCGGCGTGCGAGATGCAGTGAGGATACTGATGTGGAGTGTGTCCTGTTTGAAAACGGTGTACGTCCCATTTTCATTGTGTGCCGTGGCGTGGCTTGGTGAGCATCGTGCGTTTGTTGTGGAATAACGGTGATCCTGTGATTAGTACTCAGGAAGCGTTTCGGATACAGTTCGAACTTGGCCGACATGATCGTGTCCCTTTTTTTTTTTTTTTTTTTTTTTTTTTTTGCAAGAAATTTATATCCCATCCTACTAGCTTTTTGCAGTGCTGTGTAGATGTAAACCTGTTGGAAATGCTACATAATAATGTTGCAGAGTACGAATTAAAAAAAAAATCTGTCAAAGTCACCCCATAGCAAAATTTTATGGTACTTTAAGCTGTGGAGTCTAATTTTGAAATAATATTTTGCCAAAAATCGTTTCCTTATTTGCATCCTTTATCTGGGTGGGATAGGATAAAACAATTGCTCTAAGTACAACTCTGTATGTCCTCTCAACAACATGCCGCAGGGCTGCACATGGTCACGTAATGCCCCACCACGCATGAAATTCCACCAGAAATGCGACGAAAAGCGTATGAGCAGAGCAAGCACGAAGCATGGGCTGCCTACGTCATCGTAGCTGCGCATCCCCAGTACACCCTGTTGTCTGGCGCTGTCTGGTAACTGCTCAAACGAACCTCTGGTTTCTTTCTCACGTTGCTAAAAGTGAAAAAAATCCTATGTTTTGAGGGCAACCTGCTCTCTCAAGGGGCGTCAGGTGTATACGTCTGACAGTCTTCTGGGTTGGGAATTTCCTTACAGTAAACTGGTAAACGGGGAAAGCAAGCTGTGCTTCGGACCAAAGCCGTTCCGCTAATGTTCCCGGGCGCGCATTGTGTCCGAGGGCGCTGGGATTGCCCGACCGGCCTCGCGCTTGTGACTTGGCCCAGAGAATGTAAGCGTCCGCGGCCGCGCAGCCAAGCTTGTGTTCCCGACAGGGGGTCACGGTCTACTACTAATTGGAACGTCAGGTGAAATAAATAAATCGTAATACCCTGTACTGTAATGCTAACTAAGTTCCTATCATGCGAGATTGCGTATCATTTATATCAATTCCGTATAATTTCATATCTCTGGGGCAGAACAACACTCTCTGATTGACACATTCTGCGAGATTTAAACGTGGAGTTACTATGAGAAATAATCGTGACCCCACATCTTGTGTATGTCCGTGTCCTCTTCGCCTTTGGAGTGTGATCCAGTATTGTTAACAGAGGACATGGTAGAAACTGGTTGGTGACGTTGTAGTGATTGATGCGGTATTCGTAGTATAATGCAGTGATTGAATCTTCGAGTATTTTTGAAAGCAGTCAGATTGCTGTACGGCATGGATTAGTGGTATAGAAGCAGTGGCCATTTTAACTCCATATTTGAAGACAGTAACTTGTTTTCGAAAGAACAGTTACTGCTGATGACCGTGCAGCTGTTCCCTGGAATAAATTATGACTAACTGACAACCTCAGCTGCCGACAGGTGTTGTTGTTATACCTCGATGTGGACAGCTGAAAATGTGTGCCCCGACCGGTACTCGAACCCGGGATCTCCTGTTTACATGGGCAAATGTCTATAAGGTACAATACATATGTAGAATTGTGAACAATTGTGAATGCGAGTCTCACGAGAAGCGTGAAGGGATAAGTCCCTGCAGTCGCGCTATTCATCTGTGTCCTCGGTGGCTCAGATGGATAGAGCGCCTGCCATGTAAGCAGGAGATCCCGGGTTCGAGTCCCGGTCGCGGCACACATTTTCAGCTGTCCACATCGAGGTATAACAACACCTGTCGGCAGCTGAGGTTGTCAGTTAGTCACATTTTAACTCCGTCTGACAGGTAAAAGTGAGGCTGGCGACTCCTATTTTGATTGATAATATCTTCGGTAGCGCTTAGAAATTATCCTGGTCCGCCAAAAAACGTTTCGCTGGAAGTCTATGGAGTAGCAGTGCTACAGCCCCTTTTACACTATTGACTTTCATGTCTCAATTTAGCACTGGAGACAAGTATTCTACTGCAGCGCCCCTGGCGTTTCATTCCTGCACTGTCTCGAGTCGTCATTTTCGTTTACATTGTTGTTGTTGCTGTGGTCTTCAGTCCTGAGACTGGTTTGATGCATCTCTCCATGCTACTCTATACTCTGCAAGCTACTTCATCTCCCAGTACCTACTGCAACCTACATCCTTTTGAATCTGCTTAGTGTATTCATCTCTTGGTCTCCCTCTACGATTTTTATCCTCCACGCTGCCCTCCAATACTAAATTGGTGATCCCTTGATGCCTCAGAACATGTCCTACCAACCGATCCCTTCTTCTAGTCAAGTTGTGCCACAAACTTCTCTTCTCCTCAATTCTATTCAATACCTCCTCATTAGTTATGTGATCTACCCATCTAATCTTCAGGATCTTCGTTTACACATCAGCGCCAAAATTGTGTGTGTTATGAGAGCTGTCTGCTGTGCAGTTCAGCATTTGAACGGTGAAAGTGAGGTTATGATGGGCAATCCTCTTTTCGAAAAAATCTGTATATAGTAACAAAAAGTAGGAACAAACAAACATAACAGAGTTCATTAATGACCAAAGCAGAAGTCATAGTGGAAGTTCTTGTTAAAGGTCGTGAGATAAATGTGTTACACTCCTAAAAACGGCAAGAATAAGAAAATTGACGTCCAAATATTTCAGTGCATAATACACATTTATTTTGCCGAGAAAATATATACGACACAGTAAATAGCGCCTATTTGCTTTATCCTCTATATTTTGTATTGTAAGGCGGTGAGATTTCGCCACCATACATTTAATATACTCTTAGATTTATATTAGATCACTGTTTACGATATATAATAATATTATTAATCATTTCACTGGCTGATACCGTCTAGCACTATGTGCTACCAATTTCTGTAGTACTGCATTTCTGGGAGTTAATTAGAGCTTAGCACTGACAGAAAGGACGAAGTGGGCCACGCATTCGTCAGTAGCCGCTGTTGCCTAAATAGTGGCAGGAAGAGACTTGTTATGTTCTGTAGGGCTGGACATTTACTGCCCGGGAGAGATAACACAGCACGGAAGCGGCGGTTTACAAATCTGGAGGCTGCAGGTCTCTAGCGCAGACAGAGCGGGAGGGAGTTTATACTCTGGTGGACTTAAAATTTTTTTGAATAGCGCACGTCGAGAAAGAGCATCGGAGGTAGAACAATGCGAAAAGACATCATTTTAGTGCAAGGGAATACATGGGGTCATAAACGATGGCTTGCGAGCTGGCCTCTGAGAGAACTTCTCACGGAAAGCTCGGGGGCACGCTTCCTGCTGAAAGCAAAGGCGCTTTTGATTTGCAGATTAGTAACGGTGTATGAGGGGAAACGTAAACTTCAAGAAAATCTTCTGAAAGGAGTATGAGCTTCACATGATTTCCTAGCAGATTCATGACCCATGTAATGGGAGGTAATGTTTTTGTTATGGCTACTTGGATTCTTCACCTGGGCGCAAACGTAGACCCACATGTTCAGAAGGGAGAGGGGTAAGGCGTGGAGAAGACTGACTTGCCCCTGGGGATCAGTCGAGGGCACTTCTCTGCTGGGATCTACCGACAGTTCCCTCTGGGATCAATCTAGAGACGCCGCTAGCGAGAGCCGCAGTGGAGAATCTGGTAGTGGAGAATTTTGCAAAGTGTTGAGAATTTTGCAAAGTGTTGCTTTCAATATAGGCAGAGTGTGAAGTCGTTACTCTTTGAGAGAGTTGTTATTCTGTATACTCGAGTGACAATTAGCTCTCTGTGAAGCCTGAGTATAGTGAAGTGCTTCTTTATGGAAAAATACTTGAGCCTTATTCCTGTTCCTTGCTAGTGAGAAGACAGAAATCTTGACTCGTTTTCTGTCTTACACTGAGGTAATTCCAGCCGTAGGAGATTTGCAGACGACATACTTCTTCCACTATGTAGGGAGAGAAGGGCAGGTACGCCACAAATGTCATCTGCATGCCCCAGCGAGCAGATCACCGGTACAGCACTACTACAATAGGTGAAACGCAAACTTCAGTTCAGCAGATAGGGGAACACTCACAGTAAATGTGTTAAGTTCCATTTGCACGTCCACTGAACGGTTTATGAAAGTGCCTGTCAGGGTGTAAGACTTCCGTTTCTCACTACTAATCACTATCGGCCAACTTTTGTCCATCTGTGATTCATTCCAGTAGCATCCCGACAGGAATGACTGGTTTGGTGTGCTGAACTGAAGTGAAGTAAAACCACAACACGATAGTTCGTTTTATGGAAGTCCCTAGGTGTAGGTTGTCGATGGCAGGGTCATCTTTAGCATTTGTAGGCGTGAGAATTCCACTACATTGACATTAGGGAACCAAGCATACACAGGATGGAATAACAAAGTCTAGAGCAGGTTGAGACAACCTACTTTTTTGAACTAAACTGAGTACATAAATGATTTGACTTTAGTAAAAATGCACTTCGTGCATAACTTTTACCCAGAAATAAATGTTAACGCTACCTGTCTTCGATTTGAAATACACTCAGAAATAGGGAGAGCTTTCATAGTGCAGTTACGAGTAAAAGACGGCCTAGAAAAATATTTCAGTTGAATTCAGTATGATAATCGCTCCAATTTTCTGGAAAAATCCTTAAGCTTCCTTTCTTTACAGAAAGAACATCTGCAGTAAGGATATAGGATCAAACTGTAAATCCTAACACCAATTCACAAATGAGACTGAAATACAGTACTCGATCCAGACATATTCAGAATCAGTGTGAAGTCTCTTAACTTGTGCCGGCCGATGTGGCCCAGCGGTTCTAGGCGCTTCAGTCTGGAACCGCGCGACCGCTAAGGTCGCAGGTTCGAATCCTGCCTCGGGCATGGATGTGTGTGACGTCCTTAGGTTAGTTAGGTTTAAGTAGTTCTAAGTTCTAGGGGACTGATGACCCCAGATGTTTAAAGTCCCATAGCGCTCAGAGCCATTCCATTCGAACCTTTTTTTTTTTTTTTTCTCAACTTCTCAGCAACTCTAACCTACATTATACGGCTGTAAGGTGCCTGCTAATAATTAAGAAAAACTGCTGTTGATGGCATTTTGTTTGAATAATGATTCTGCTGAAAACAAAACTCACTTAGTAGTTTGACATCAACAGCAGATTTAAGCACGTGGGAAGCGACCCTAAAAGCAGTATAAATTTCATAAATGACTTTAGAATGGAACACGAATCGAGAAAAAACGATAGAATAACAACACGAGTCATTCAGTAATCGATTGAGCAATTGCAATATCAAGGTTACAATAGTCCTTCAAGAGACCACGCGGATACTTCCACAAAACATGGAAATCAGTACATAAAGGAAACCCATACAATCAGTAATACTGTAATAATGTTAAATAAGTGGAAGGCTACGGTCGGCCATTGCCTACATTCATGGATGAATAAATGAAATACTGATATCGGTTCTTGAACATGGACTAAACCTTTCTCTTGCAATAACGAATGGTAAATATGGCATGTCTGCTGAGCTGGAAACTCTACAACTAAATATTAACCCAAGCTGTGTTTGCTGGCAATGGTCTCACCACAAATTCCAATGTGTTGCAACGTGGACATGGTCATCGAAATGAAACATCAGACAGCGTCCCAGCAACGCGTGCCGACCCAGCGACTCTGGAAACAGGACAGCCGAGAACAACACGTAGAATCCGAGAAAGCAGGACACCTACTACTGAATACAGCAAGAGCAGAACACAGCGACATATAACTCGAGTAAATATAGACAATTTCAAAGACATTTTCTAACATACGGCTTTCTCATGCACCTCTATGGGACGTACACTCTGGGAATTATAACCGAATACCTGCCTGAGGCCGCTTTGCGACTGTAAGTCACCTCTACCATCTTCAGATGACCTTGCCCCTAAGTATCAGGTTATACTGATAACATCCTGTGTCAGGTTACACCTGGCTGCTTGCTGTGGCCTCTCCCTCTCTCTCCTGGGAACTGATCATGGTCACCCAGGGGAACCCACACACATCTTAGCCATAGAAGTGGCAGGAACCCCATCTCAGTCAATGGAAGCACAATGAAATGGCAGGATACCCATCGCTTTCCTGTGGACCATTGAGGATCAAGCAACCTCTCCCATCTTCATCTTTTATATAACTGGGACACTTGGGTGGGTGGAGTTGAGCAGCATAGGGGGAGGATCAGGCTCTCTATTTGTTAATCACTTGAGTTGTAGGCTATGGCTATTTGTTAGTAATAATTTAATATTACATCATTCAAGATACCAGTTTGCGATCTTATCCGTTTTGCACCCTAAAACTAAAACGGCCTCTGTCACGCATTATGCCTCTTTGCTGCTACTGTGTCAATAGAGAACTCTGAAGAGATGTTACACGTAGTTCTGTATCACCATTATTGACTGCATCAATAGATAACTCTCAAGGGATGTTACAGGTAATTCTGTGGCACCATTGTTAACTCAAAGAGGAAAAATAACTGGTGAGGAGTACTTGGTGTTACGATGCCTGTAACAGAACACCTGGGACACAACAAAGCATTTAAATATTTCCAAGATGCTACTCCAGACGGGTGTAAAATGAATGTGCGCAACGGAAAATAATAAATGCTAAAATGAAAATTTGGCCCTGTCTGACTACCCCCTGAAGCAGATCTTAGGATCTCTTAATTCTATAAATTACAATCAAAACGTGAATGAATGATAAAGGCAATTAATCCTACTAAATGATAAACGCAGTTCCTGCTTATATATTTGTTGTTCCTGCTTATATATTTATTGTAGATTAAAAAAACCTTTATATTACAAAGTTTACATTTCCTAATTAAGATTACTAATCAATTGCCAAACTCTGCCTCTTATTATGACTGCGCGATCTAATGTCAATAATACGAAATGACTGACATCATCCATGTACCAAACACTAGAAGACACTACTTTCAAAGATGATCTACGGTGGTGTGGAACCTCAGTGGAAATGAACTAACGTGATCACAGCTGTTTAGCTTTTGTAGCCCTAATAAGCCGAAGCAATATGCTATATCGCCGTATGTACTGCCTGTGGTGCGTCAAGTGATGGTTCTCGTGCTCTTCTGCGACGATGGAAGACCTCCAGCCACAAATAAACTCTTTCAAAGACTAGGACGGCAAAAGGCGGTCCTCTGACTAATGTACTCCAATACTGTCTTATCGTCTCTGTGTTCTACAGACGAGAAACGCGAGCTCCCTGCGACAAGGACGGAGTTCAGATAACGTCTCAATATGAGTATAGGCAGAGGAAGTGCTCTCAATTACTGAACGCTGCGTACTCCACGACGACTTCCAACCCGGAGGTGAAGTCCAGAATCGTATAGGTTCGCAACAGTGCAGTGCCTAACTGTTCTAGCTATAAACTCTCCTGAGAGCATAGACAGCAAGTCCGTCTGTACCAACAAAGCTGATATCGAGCGACCGTCACACACGGGCGCTCACAATAGAAGACCACGTAACTCCACCGCTGGCTCCCAAGCAAAGCTCAGCTCCCCACCATCGTAATTCCGAAAACGAATCATATTCCCGAAACCACGGAATCCCTCTCTCTACAGATTCTTCCGAACGCCGACCAACCATATTTTAGTCTTTTGGCGTCCAACGCGGGAAGTTTGCGAGGAAAAACCTATACTCGTACAATGCTACGCTTCTGAATAAAAATCCTTGGAAATAACCCAGCCTGCGTGGTTTCCGAGGTGACACTTCCTCGTTCCTCTCACCTGCGTCCAAGATTTGCAGAGATCGGAAGTATTATCAGGTTATCCTTCTGGCCCTACCACAATAGCGGCCGCGCGTCACCCTATTGTGCTCGAGAGCTCAGGTGCCACGACGTCTGACTAGCTACTTCCTGTGTTTAAACAGGACCAACAGCTGTGCGGGCCTTCCACCCAGAGCTTGAGTTCTGCCTGCCGTTTCATCTCCACTGGCGTTTCAACCTCTACTAGTATAGGCAATCATTCATTACGCCGTTTTTATAATAAAGACACTCTGTCACCTTTCGTGCCATAAGCGTTAACAATTATTTACAAGGCGTACGTGACATTGTCAGTCTCCTTTAAATATTCATATATACTATGTACAACCTATCAAATGATATCTAATTGTGGTTGTAGTTTACGGCAAAGTATGTGGATGAGTGCTTGTAAGGTGCAAAATTATATCCATCTTACATATTTAGGAGTAACACTAAGAAGCTATATGAAACGGGATGTAACATCAGCAAGGCGTATGGGAGACTTAGATTTGTTGGAAGAGATCCAGAAAACTACAGTATCTCCATAAAGGAAATCGCATATAAGTTGCTAGTGTGACCCCTTTGTAGAGCAGTGTACCAGTGTGGAAGTCCTTATCAAGTTGGCGTGACAGCTAACATCGAACAAACTGAGATACACGCTGCTGGTGTACTAATAGTTTGGTAAAGCCCATAGGTAAGTGTAATACAGATGCTCGGGGAGCTTCAACGGGAATCTTCGGAAGAACGGCCGTATTCTCGCGAAACTTTGTTGAATGAGTTTAGAGAAACGTACATCTCGAGCAAGAATCATGAGAACGGAAGAGACCATGGCGCCTATTATCATTTTTGCCTTGACCAGTAAGCGAAAGGCTTAGTACCCTCTGCCATGCTCTATACGTTGCCTTCCGAAGTTTATTTGTAAAGGTTAATAGAACTTATAGTGAAGCACCTGTTCTCGTGCATGATTAGTCTGTAATTCCCCTGATGGGCCAACTAACATCGTCTCCAGATCTCAGTATATTGAGTATGTTCAGGATGCACTGGAGAGTTGAACCGCAGACCGTCAGTCGCACCAAAGACTGACCTAGAACTGTGCACGGCTGCTTCTCAGAAATACGTTTTCATCTAAAATTTACTTGTGTTTTAAAATTGAATACAGTGCAACCCAATGATGATGGTGTACGAGTCACGTATGGTTAAGCAGGAAAAAAACTGTAATTTGTTCAAAACGGAACCCTCATAACGTAAACTGTACGAACATATGCGGACTTAAGTAGTGGTAGCTCTGAAGAAAACCACTTCGAAATGAAAATTATTCTATACCTTCATAAACTTCATAAATTACTACACACAAACGTTCGTCTGTTTTAGAATACAGTACGTTAGATGATCACAACTCTTTTCGTCTTATTTAAGCATAGCCGCACCGTGTCGTGTGCAGTTTGTCTTCCCTGTAGTGTATCGGCAGTTTGCATCATGTGGACGTTTTCAAATTCGGTTTTTCTTTTCATCTATTGCAAATCCACCGTATCTGAGGAGCTTCAGCCGACGTAATAATCAACACAAGTTGAGTCTTCTTCTTGTCTCTCACTTCATCGACAAGAAAAAATTTCTGTTCAAAAAGTGCTTGGATACTTTTAGTTTTAGTATTTCATCCATTCTCAGCAACTGTAGTTGTATATATCGAAATAATCTGTAAGCAGTTGCATAAAAGAGCCTAAGGACACTTAGTAGGAGAGTAGGAAATTCAAAGAAAATTTCTTCTTTACTAAACCATTAATATATATGCGTGTGCTAGTACCGGACCATTAGTTAATATTGTTGTTGTGGTCTTCAGTCCAGAGACTGGTTTGATGCAGCTCCCCATGCTATTCTATACTCTGCAAGCTTCTTCATCTTCCAGTACCTTCTGCAACCTACATCCTTCTGAATATGCTTAGTTTATTCATTTCTTGGTCTCCCTCTACGATTTTTACCCTTCACGCTGCCCTCCAATACTAAATTGGTGATCTCTTCATGCCTCAGAACATGTCCTACCAACCGATCCCCTCTTCTAGTCAAGTTGTGCCACAAATTTCTCTTCTCCCCAATTCTGTTCAATACCTCCTCATTAGCTATATGATCTACCCATCTAATCTTCAACATTCTTCTGTAGCACCATATTTCGAAAGCTTCTATTCTCTTCTTGTCTAAACCATTTATCGTCCACGTTTCACTTCCATAAATGGCTACACTTCATACAAATACTTTCAAAAACGACTTCCTGACACTCAAATCTACACTTGATGTTATCAAATTTCTCTTCTTCAGAAACGCTTTCCTTGCAATTGCCAGTCTACATTTTATATCCTGTCTACTTCGACCATCATCGGTTATTTTGCTCTCCAAATAGCAAAGCTCATCTACTACTGTGTCTCATTTCCTAGTCTAATTCCCTCAGCATCACCCGATTTAATTCGACTGCATTCCATTATTCTCGTTTTGCTTTTGTTGATGTTCATCTTATGTCCTCCTTTCAAGACACTGTCCATTCCGTTCAACTGCTCTTCCAAGTCCTTTGCTGTCTCTGACAGAATTACAATGTCATCGGCAAACCTCAATGTTTTTATTTCTTTTCCATTAATTTTAATTCCGACTCAGAATTTTTCTTTTGTTTCCTTTACTGCTTGCTCAATATTAGTAGACAGTCAACCTGTTAAAGGTTACCTACTATAGCGGCCGAAACGCTGCAGTATTTTACATTGTGACGTTAGCACACACACGGAACACTCTATAGCAACATTTCATTAGGTGACAACCTTTTTTTCTGTAATAATACAGATTCTGAATGTCTTGTATTCTAAACTAATTGAGTCCTGTAACAAACTTGGTGTCACAGTGTACATTTTACTCTTGCGCCTCCTGCACTTTTGATTCGACGAAAATTAGGATTCGTGCAAGAGCTCTTTCATCGGACCGTGTAGGTCTGTACGGTGGGTGCTCTATCAGGTCAAAGTCACAATTTTCAATGCACTGGATTGTTTTCGCAGCTGTTTGAGGACGGGCATTATCCTAAAGCAAAATTATAAGTTTTGAAAGCTGCCCTGTCCTCTGCATTTTCGATTTAGGGTTTCAGATCTCGCGACAGCTGTCGCTATTCACTGTTTGACCTTTAGGAGTGTAATGAATCTGCCGTAGCTCTTTCACATCTCACTGATATTCTTTTTATCTCAAAACAGTATCATCAGCCTTTCTGTAGAAGCTTGGTTTTTTAATATATTTTTTTTTGCTGGAGTCAAAGATGCATGTTTCCACACCATGCTCTGCCGCATGTAGATTCGTAGTGGTGGATTCACGTCTCATCAAGGGTTACAGTGAGACTGAGAAAATTTTCTCCCTCCTCTTCAAAAGCCTTAAATGTGTTTCTGATACTTCCATACGCTCCTGTTTGTCAGTTCAGTGGTACCCAGCGAGCTCAAACGCTGGAACAGTTTAAATATTGATGGACGATTGCAAATGCTAAACGGAGGTTAATTTTCAACTCACGTGCGGTATCATCAATTCTGACACGAAAATCACCACGAATCATTCGCCCAGCTGTCTCAATGTTCCTGTCCATTTTTGAAGTGAGCGGTATACCAGAATTCTCTTCCTCGCAAATATCCAATTTTAAAGTGAACCACTAAAACAGCCCTCACGATAATGCAGCAGCATTCTGCAAACAGTCTCCTCAGTTTTAACCCATTCAGAGAACAGAAAAGAAGACACTCCCCTCATATTTTCCTTGATGCACAGGGTGCTCGTAATAAAATCCCTTAAAATCACTACGATTAAAGCTGTTCACTGAACCGACACGGCTTAAAACACTACAACCACAGTCGTGTAAAGGCTTGTCATTGCTAAGTCAGTTGTGTCAACCTGTGATACAGAGGACAATTTGCCATTATTTATTGACTTACTCTCATAGATGCAACATTCACATATCATTCCCAAGTAACTACAAAAAGTTATCGATGGTATCTGAATTCAGTCAGTTTATGTTGAGGAATTCCTCACCTTCAGATTCTCTGCAATGAACAACATGGTGATCTAATATTGCCAGAGTATAAAGACTTATTAACATTGATGAAATCTGAAACAGAGTTGCCAGAAATGGACTAACAGTTGACGAAAGAATAGTAGGAGAAATGTCAGACTTCAAAAAAAGCTGTAGAGATCGTTCGTATGAATTTCTGGGTGTTCGAGCGCGCCCTTCTCTGCTGTCGTACATCTACACTCGAACTGTTCCCACGCCACGAGACAGTTACTGCAAAGGGTACCCACAAATTTGAAAAGAATAACTGCAAGCGGTCGGCGAAACTGCGTGTATGTACCTTTAACGTGGAAATAAAAACGATTTGTTTCGCGGGCCAGCAATAACCGTCGTCGAAACGATACTATGAAACAAATGTTTCTGAAATAAAGCGATAACAGTACAACGTTTCTCCATTTCACGCAGAAAACAGGGAGTTATACCGTTTACTGGAGAAAGAATCCCAATTCCGACTCTACATCGACGGTTCAACTGCCCGTCAGCACTGAGGAGCCCAAATCAGCTGAAGGCAGAGAATCGAGAAACTAATCACACATTTCCCACAGATTAACTCGCTGGAAATTACTTATAATGTTTTTAAGATGCGTCTGCGTGATCTTGTTGGGATTGCCTCTTACTACGCCACACACTCAATATTGCAATTTATCCGTCAGAATTCGTAATTAGAATAAAATGGACCGTTCTGATACACACTGGAGTGACCATTGAAGAACTAAAGTAACTTTCGCATGACGTGTCACTGCCAAATAACAAAACTCGATGAAACTTGGATCGTATATAGAAAGAAATGCTACATTACAGCTGGCCGTGGTGGCCGAGCGGTTCTGGGTGCTTCAGTCCAGAACCACGCGGCTGCTACGGTCGCAGGTTCGAATCCTGCCTCGGGCATGGATGTGTGTGATGTCCTTAGTTTAGTTACGTTTAAGTAGTTCTAAGTCTAGGTGACAACACCTCAGATATTAAGTCCCATAGTGCTTAGAGCCATTTGCTACATTACAGTACAGAGGATTGCAGAAAGAAATTCGCAATGAGACTAACAGAAATGACTGATTTATTCAAAGACAATAATACCACTGAGGTCACTGCGATTTATAATGGTCCCCTGGACGTTAAAAAATTTGGGACGCGGTTCTTAATAGGGTGAAATGCATTCTCTGGAACGTTTTTCCATGCTGCCCATAAGGTTGGCAAGCAGTTCTTGTGGCAGTTCTTGTTGTCCTCCTGAGCGGTTGGCAACTGGTCGGTGGTCGCCGGCTATTTAGAATACAATTGACATGGAACTTGCTGCGACGGAAGTAGTTGGTACATCATACTTTTCGGAAGAGTTCACCTTTTTCAGAAAGTCTTTAATCCCTTTTACATATTCGTAAAACTAGATGGAAGTCAACTTGTAGTTAAACTGGAACTTTAAGATTGATTCCACGGTCTCAGGAAGCAGTCAGTTTCATTCATCAGTCCACTGGGCCGACATCAGCAAAAACACTCTTTGGACAGTGGCGTTGGGTGCGGCAATAGGAAAAAATACTCGCGTAATTTTAGCATTCAACATTTGTCAAGTGAAAGTTGGCAACAAACTTTCACAGAAATTTAGAACAAGCAAAGGCCTTTTACAGGGCTGTCCCATGTCACCATCATTATTTAAAACCTATATAGATATTAACCTTAGAACAGGGTCTCGTAAATGTAATAGTATGGGATTAGAAATAAGAGACAGAGTTTACCTACATCATTTATTGTTTGCTGATGATCAAGCAGTCTTAGCACAAGATGGGGAGGATGCTAACTATATGTGCAATCAACTAGCAGTAGCATACAAAACTTGAGGTTTGAAGATTAATTACCAAAAAAACAGAATACTTGACGAATGATTCAGATGAGCTATACATTGAAGGAAAGGAAATCAAAAAGACAAACACTTTCTGTTATTTGGGATCCATTTTAGAAACCGAGGGAAAATCAGAGTCAGAAATCAATAAAAGAATTAGTAGCGGACGGAAGGTCATTGGGATGCCTAACTTAGTCTTATGGAGAAGGAATGTAATGAGCAGAACTAAAAAATTAATATACAGATACATATTAGAGAGTGTGGTTCTGTAATGAACGGAGACCTGGACAATTAACGTGAAGCACATTAAAAAATTACAAGCTCTAGAGATGGACTTCTGGAGAGGATCAGCAAGAATCACCAGGAAAGAGAAGATACGGAACACCGGAATAATAAGGAGAATGGAAATAAAAGAATGAATGTATGACATAATGGATAGGAAGAAATTACAGTGGTACGGGCATGTACGACGAAGGGAGGCAGCCAGAATACCAAAACTGGTACTGGAGTGGGAACTGGAGGAGAGAAGAAGAAGAGGACGACCTATGACCACCTGGCTCCAAAACGTACAGCACACAATGAGGAGAATGGGCGCAGAGGAAGAGGACACACAAGATCGAAACACCTGGAGGAATATTTTGAAAATATAGTTTAAGAACGTTTATTCTTTGTACAGCAATTTCTGAGTAAATTATTATGTTGGAGATAAGCCTCTGTAACGAGGAAAAGCACAAAATAAATAATAAAAAAATTTTAGCAGTTGGAATTTGCACTCAGGATTTTCGTTTTTCTTAAGAAAGTAATTCCACTCATCTTCCACGGATGTTTAGACTTTCATTCTTCCAAAACACATTTAGTATCTAAAAAGATCTTCAGATTCATATATTCCTGAAAAAAATTCTCGCCTGAAATGTTCACATCATTTTTAACCAGGTATATAATAGTGTTTTCAATCATCATCCAATTCAGGGTTTCAGACAGCGTCATCCAATCAAGTAATTGATATTTATTAAAAGAAACAGTCCACTTTGAAAGGTCTCTGTTGGATTCCTTTCAACTTCTGTAAGTAATAAAATGCTGTGGAATAGAAAGCCACTGTCTCTTTCCCAAGTTTCAAAATCAGATTAATTATATCTTGGTTAGGGTTCCCATTCTTTAACTTGTTCAAATTCATCTTGGTTTGCATGCTAATAAAATTGGCAGTCTTCCATTCATTCAGACATCTTTGAGTGTCGATTAATATGTTTCTTTTTTCAGTTATCGAGACTGTCTTCTTCTCCACGCTTTATATATATACTAAAAGGTGGCTGTATTCGGCGTCAAAAAATTGTTTTATGGAATCCAAAGCTTAAGAATTCTGTCAGCTGCGGCCATTAACGGCAGCCATCTTGTTTTTGAGTGAGATAGAAGAGTGATGATTGACATCAATGTATAAGCAGAATTCTTTGAGCTTCTCTGTCTTTAGAGTGTATATTGAAAAATAATTACTTTCATGACGATTATTTCTGTATTGACAGTTAAGAATTCAGCAGCACTTGATACAGTACTGTGGAGAATATGGACAGGGCATCGAATTCCTTCTACATTTTGTCGTAGTTCTTCTTCAGTTTGGTGAAACATACTCAACTGATCGCGTCGATGAAGTTCTCCGAAGTTGGTATTGGTATTGTCTCCACAAAAACCGATTAATTTATCTAATGGAATTTGCAGTTGTGTTAACGTATCTAGACAAAACTTTGAAATTGTTGTTGTTGTTGTGGTCTTCAGTCGTGAGACTGGTTTGATGCAGCTCTCCATGCTACTGTACCCTGTACAAGCTTCTTCATCTCCCAGTACCTACTGCAACTTACATCCTTCTGAATCGGCTTAGTGCATTCTTCTCTTGGTCTCCCTCTACGATTTTTACCCTCTACGCTGCCCTCCAGTACTAAATTGGTGATCCCTTCACGCCTCAGAACATGTCCTACCAACCGATCCCTTCTTCTAGTCAATTTGTGCCACAAACTCCTCTTGTCCCCAATTCTATTCAATACCTCTTCATTAGTTATGTGATCTACCCATCTAATCTTCAGCATTCTTCTGTAGCACCACATTTCGAAAGCTTCTATTCTCTTCTTGTCTAAACTATTTATCGTCCATGTTTCACTTCCATATATGGCTACACTCTATACAAATACTTTCAGAAACGACTTCCTGACACTTAAAATCAATAAACGATGTTAACAAATTTCTCTTTTTCAGAAACGCTTTCCTTGCCATTGCCAGTCTACATTTTATATCCTCTCTACTTCGACCATCATCAGTTATTTTACTCTCCACATAGCAAAACTCCTTTACTACCTTAAGTGTCTCATTTCCTAATCTAATTCCCTCAGCATCACCCGATTTAATTCGACTCCATTCCATTATTCTCGTTTTGCTTTTGTTGATGTTCATCTTATACCCTCCTTTCAATACACTGTCCATTCCGTTCAACTGCTCTTCCAAGTCCTTTGCTGTCTCTGACAGAATTACAATGCCATCGGCGAAACTCAAAGTTTTCATTTCTCTGCATAGATTTTAATACCTACTTCGAACTTTTCTTTTGTTTCCTTTACTGCTTGCTCAATACACAGATTGAATAGCATCGGGGAGAGGCTACAACCCTGTCTCACTCCCTTCCCAACTACAGCTTCCCTTTCATGTCCCTCGACTCCTATAACTGCCATTTGCTTTCTGTACTAATTGTAAATAGCCTTTCGCTCCCTGTATTTTACCCTTGCCACCTTCAGAATTTGAAAGATAGAACTACTTAAACCTAACTAACCTAAGGACACCACACACAGGATTCGGATGATGATGATGATGATGATGTTTGGTTTGTGGGGCGCTCAACTGCGTGGTTATCAGCGCCCGTACAATTATCCAATCTTTGCTCAGTCCAATTTCGCCACTTTCCTGGATGATGATGAAATGATGAGGACAACACAAACACCCAGTCATCTCGAGGCAGGTGAAAATCCCTGACCCCGCCGGGAATCGAACCCGGGACCCCGTGCTCGGGAAGCGAGAACGCTACCGCGAGACCACGAGCGGCGGACACACAGGATTCGGACCTGCGACCGTAGCAGTTGCGCAGTTCCGGACTGAAGCACCTAGAACAGCTCGGCCATCGCGGCCGGCGATGCTTGACAACATTATAAGCTGTCGTTAGTTCTGCAGCAGTAACGAGCAAGTCTTCCTGGATGTCTTCTTTAATCATGAATACAGAAATAGGCTGTGATGTCGATGCCACCGCTAATCTGTTTGTATGATTCTTCCTAGAACTGTGATGCCTCAGGTCTACCTTACCTCTGTGGGTTACTGAGATAGAACAGCTACAAATCTCACTCAACGCTTCCTGATTCGTGCGTCCTGTCTTGACAAAGGACCATTCTTTTGTGTAATCATCCGAAAAGTGACACTTTCTCTTTCCATCTTCAGGCATTTTGTTGAGCTGGTGACGGGACATATGTGCTAGACTGTGTCCCACACCAAAACAGCGAGACTACCAAAAAGATCACATTTGACAATGCTGGACATACCCTCTTATGGCGAGAGATAGCGACACGTAAAGCAACCAGGAGCAATGTCGAACACGATCGTTTAGGTGATCCCGGTGGTATCGGGTAGGAAGACATAACGTTGCAGGAAGGTACTGACCGCCAAGCCCTCGGTAGTCAACGTTGTTGTAAACTGTACTCGTCAAACATGTGCGTCTTTTCGGGGCTGCATTAGGCCATGACTTCATTTTTATGGGTGACAATACCCGACGGCATCGAATTGTGCAGGTGGAGGAGATCTCCGAACGAGTGGGGTGACCTGTTCGTTCCTCCGATTTAATTTCCACGAGGCACATGCATTTCGATGGTGTATGGCACCACGTAGACATGCACCAACGATCGTCCAGAAGTTGTAAATCACGGTGGTGGACTTGGATGAAGAAACACCCAGCAAGACTTTGGCCAACAAGGGAGCACGCTGTAGAGCTTGTGCTGCTGCCTGTGGTATAAGCCGGCCGGTGTGGCCGTGCGGTTCTGGGCGCTACAGTCTGGAGCCGAGCGCCCGTTACGGTCGCAGGTTCGAATCCTGCCTCGGGCATGGATGTGTGTGTTAGTTAGGTTTAATTAGTTCTAAGTTCTAGGCGACTGATGACCTCAGAAGTTAAGTCGCTTAGTGCTCAGAGCCATTTGAACCATTTTTTTCTGGTATAAAAACCCACGTCCCGCCTTTTGTAATGTCCAGGGGACTGTCATGAATCGTGGTCACTACAGTGTAATTATTACCTTTGAATAAAAGTATGTCATCGCTGATTTCTTTCAGTTACCTTCTGTAATACACTGTAACAGTTCTTTCTATGTATGATCCAGGTTCCTCGAGCTATGATAACTTGACAGTTATACATAACGCGCAAGTTACGTTCGTTCTTACGTTCTGAACGCCACTGTATTAAAACTGCGTACTGGCCTACCTTTGGAACGCAGTATAGCAGCGATTTTGCGTGGCATGGACTCAGCAACTCGTTCGTCGGTTTCGAGAGGTGTGTGGCACCATATCTCTACACACATGTTACGCAATTCCCCTAAATTACGGACCGGTGGTTTATGGAGAGGGGGGGGGGGGGGGGGGGGAAAGAACTAGCGACCGATTGCGTTCCAGATGTGTTGCATCAGGTTCAGATCAGGTGATCAAGACATCTACTTGCCTCTCAAACCACTGTAATACAATTCTGGCCTTATGTCATGGGCTGTCATCCTGCACGAAGGTATGCAGCTGCCCTGCAATAATGTTCGCATAATCCACAGAAGACTAGGTGAATTTTCACTCACCCCTACCCCCACCTAACATAATAGTGTCCCAACACCATCAGCCTGCGTCTGTGGCAAATTGCTTGTTCCAAGCATCCGTTGGCCTGGATGACGGTGTATCACGACATGATCCAGTGCATTCCAGCCTTATAGCCTGTTTAATCCGAGTACTTCTCTCTGAGGTACCATTCCCACTGTTCCTCTTATTGCTTATACATATTGTTTATTAACTGTATTTTCCTGTAGCGTTTCCTTAACCACTTTATATTGTCATAAGTTTTATATAGGTCGACAAATCTTCTGAAAGACGTATAGTAGTGCTTAATTACAATTGTGCAGATTCCAAAATGGGAATAACGAAGAGAGAGAGTGAGAGAGAGATATGAGAGATGAGAGAGACATTAAAGCTGAACTTGATCGGAAAGTAGATTTTAGCAGTAGGTCTCCAGGACCGATTATGATCTACTGTATCTAACTGCTGCTATCTCATTCTTAAAAGCAGCATGCTGACACTTCCACATAATTTACTAAATTATCATCCTAATGTTCCAGTAGCACACACAACGCCACTGTCATAGCAAGCGGGTCGAGAAAAAGAGTTAAACACTGCAGAGAAGCATGTGCCGAAATGTCTCCTGATTAAACGTGTTTACCATACTTCGAAATTGGGGGAATCATCAGCGAAGATCAACCTACATCATCACCTATCACCATCATCATCATCATCATCGTCATCATCATCATCACCATCATCACTAGGAGCAGAGGCAGCCATGTACACTGGCAGATCAAAACATTATGAACACTGCCCATCAGAAGATTGAATGCCGCCTTGTGAAAATGCATGCACGTGACTCGGTAATGAGAGTTAAGGTTACATGTAGAGCAGAGACGAATTCGAAATCGTTCTAGCAACGATACCAGCCACAAATGCAGAAATCCATTGACATTTGTACCTAAGTCATATTTCAGATATGGCACAGCGGGAATAAGCATTTCAGATACGCTAAAGCTATTCGCGTACTACTGTTGTGGACACCTGCGGAAAGTGGTTCAAGGACGTAAAAACGAGTAGACGACAAGGTGTCGGACGTCCACGGTTCATTACAGAACGGGCACGCGGTATGCTTGCCCGCCGTAAAAGTGTGGGAACACAAAGAAAGCTGGTTGTCTGCGTGCTGACTCGCCGCATTGTCCACTGTAACTGTAGGGACGTACGTGTGCACACAGAGAACGCTGGGCCCGCTAGAGTGGCCGTCACGAAATGAAACACCTCAGGGTCACCCCAGCTCCCTGCAGTCAGCCGGTGCTAAGCGCAGTGATTGGACGAAACACTGTTTAACAGCCGCGCGGGATTAGCCGAGCGGTCTGAGGCGCTGCAGTCGTGGACTGTGCGGCTGGTCCCGGCGGAGGTTCGAGTCCTCCCTCGGGCATGGGTGTATGTGTTTGTCCTTAGGATAATTTAGGTTAAGTGGTGTGTAAGCTTAGGGACTGATGACCTTATCAGTTAAGTCCCATAGGATTTCACACACATTTGAACATTTTTGAACTGTTTAATAGTCCCGTAGCGCCAGCTGAATGTTCTGTGTTTCCGTGCGATATCGTATGTGTTTTCAGTCTTCCGCGGAACGGTGCTTTGCGTATGTTTGGTAGTGAGCGAAATTCAGGAGCAAAGCCCTATGAGTAATTCTAGTCCAGTTGGTGTGCTTAGGGGACGAAAAGACAGTAACTTCGGAAGAATGTCTATAAGTGAGCACGTATTTTGACTCTCCAAGGAACGAATATAACCGGTTCTCGCCAGGCCACCGGAGTTAAGCGCTGTCGGGCTAGGGTAGCACTTGCATGGGTGACCACGCGGTCTGCCGAGCGCTGTTGGCAAGCGGGGTGCACTGAGCCCTAGTGAGGTAAGCTGAGGAGCACCTTCATTGACGAGTAGCTGCTCTGATCTCGTAAACTGGCATAAGGCCGGGAGAGCGGTGTGCTGACCACATGCCCCTCGATATCTGCATACAGTGACGCCAGTGGTCTGAGGATGACACGGTGGCCGGTCGTTACCGTTGGGCCCTCCAAGGCCTGCTCGGACGGAGTTTAGTTAAGGAAGGAATATAAATGAAAACGTAAATTAAGAATTTGATGATTCTGACAAATAGTTAGTCTCTAGAACTATACTTCCAAACCACACGGCTATATATACAGGGTGTTTCAAAAATGACCGGTATATTTGAAACGGCAATAAAAACTAAACCAGCAGCGATATAAATACAGCGTTTGTTGCAATATGCTTGGGACAACAGTACATTTTCAGGCAGACAAACTTTCGAAATTACAGTAGTTACAATTTTCAACAACAGATGGCACTGCAAGTGATGTGAAAGATATAGAAGACAACGCAGTCTGTGGGTGCGCCATTCTGTACGTCATCTTTCTGCTGTAAGCGTGTGCTGTTCACAACGTGCACGTGTGCTGTAGACAACATGGTTTATTCCTTAGAACAGAGGATTTTTCTGGTGTTGGAATTCCACTGCCTAGAATACAGTGTTGTTGCAACAAGACGAAGTTTTCAACGGAGGTTTAATCTAACCAAAGGACCGAAAAGCGATACAATAAAGGATCTGTTTGAAAAATTTCAACGGACTGGGAACGTGACGGATGAACGTGCTGGAAAGGTAGGGTGACCGCGTACGGCAACCACAGAGGGCAACGCGCAGCTAGTGCAGCAGGTGATCCAACAGCGGCCTCGGGTTTCCGTTCGCCGGTTTGCAGCTGCGGTCCAAATGACGCCAACGTCCACGTATCGTCTCATGCGCCAGAGTTTACACCTCTATCCATACAAAATTCAAATGCGGCAACCCCTCAGCGCCGCTACCATTGCTGCACGAGAGACATTCGCTAACGATATAGTGCACAGGATTGATGACGGCGATATGCATGTGGGCAGCATTTGGTTTACTGACGAAGCTTATTTTTACCTGGACGGCTTCGTCAATAAACAGAACTGGCGCATATGGGGAACCGAAAAGCCCCATGTTGCAGTCCCATCGTCCCTGCATCCTCAAAAAGTACTGGTCTGGGCCGCCATTTCTTCCAAAGGAATCATTGGCCCATTTTTCAGATCCGAAACGATTACTGCATCACGCTATCTGGACATTCTTCGTGAATTTGTGGCGGTACAAACTGCCTTAGACGACACTGCGAACACCTCGTGGTTTATGCAAGATGGTGCCCGGCCACATCGCACGGCCGACGTCTTTAATTTCCTGAATGAATATTTCGATGATCGTGTGATTGATTTGGGCTATCCGAAACATACAGGAAGCGGCGTGGATTGGCCTCCCTATTCGCCAGACATGAACCCCTGTGACTTCTTTCTGTGGGGACACTTGAAAGACCAGGTGTACCGCCAGAATCCAGAAACAATTGAACAGCTGAAGCAGTACATCTCATCTGCATGTGAAGCCATTCCGCCAGACACGTTGTCAAAGGTTTCGGGGAATTTCATTCAGAGACTACGCCATATTATTGCTACGCATGGTGGATATGTGGAAAATATTGTACTATAGAGTTTCCCAGACCGCAGCGCCATCTGTTGTTGAAAATTGTAACTACTGTAATTTCGAAAGTTTGTCTGCCTGAAAATGTACTGTTGTCCCAAGCATATTGCAACAAACGGTGTATTTCTATCGCTGCTCGTTTAGTTTTTATTGCCGTTTCAAATATACGGGTCATTTTTGAAACACCCTGTATATATATATATATATATATATATATATATATATATATATATATATATATATATATATATACCTCGGGCATGGATGTGTGTGATATCCTTAGGATAGTTAGGTTTAAGTAGTTATAAGTCTAGGTGACTGATGACCTCAGATGTTAAGTCCCATAGTGCTTAGTGCCATTTGAACCATCCGTGAGAAATTCATTATTCTGCCTTAGAGACCTCTGTCTTCTCCGCTCACTTGGTTTTTGAATCAGAAAGTATAAAGATGGTCAAAAATTTGTAATGAAATTCAGACATACTGCAGAAGCAAGAACGAAGTTTGTGTAAAATACAGTTACTATGAGCTGAGGACAATAGTCTTCGAGTACACTTCGATAAAACTTGGGCTTCAAAAAACCACACGCAAAAACATATTTTACTCGACTTCAACGGAAACATCATCCTGACGGCGCCTACAGTCAATGACCAAGGGCCAGTAAGAGCTGCAAATAAACATTTTCAGGAGTTACCGCTAGGGAACATTCTTGGTCGTATTAAGGTGAGCCGTTGGAACTAAAATCGTGACGGCGGCACACAAGTACTCGCGCGCGGTCGCACACAGTGTCTCTCGTAAATAATATGCGTTCATACCTGGGACGATATAGTCATGATGTCTCAGGTGTTACCGAAATTAACTTCATGGTTTTCTTCACAACTTTCTCACTGTAAGTTTCTACAGTGTCAAAAAAAATGCAGATTCATTAGAGACAACATTTTTCGTCACACACACACACGGTTAAGTTTCATACCTCTTACGTCATTTTTTTTCTCGGAATACTTTTATGTTTTCACGATAAAATATGTATCGCATACATCTATAAACTTTGAGAATGTTCATATATTATTTTCAGTCGAAATACGTCAGTGGTTCTGTTTTTTCCCACAGGTTGAAGTAAAACAATATTTTTCTGCAGAATTTCTTGTAACGTTAGTTTTAATTTTTAAAGCAGCTGGCAAAAATTTGCTTTTAGATAATATTCTGTCCTCTTGTAGACTAAAAAATAAAGGCGTGTAATATTTTTCTCGGAATTTTTACTGACATTTGAAATTGTTACTAACTGGCAATACTGCAGGACTGTGAGATGACCTTGAGGTGCCTACTTTCGCGACGGCCTCTGTAGTCAGGGTGATACGGTGCCACTGCCAGTGAAACGTCATCTGTACTCCAGCTGTTCTGCAACGCTTCTCACACGATTCGAAACAAGCTGTTCTTTGGACAAATGATTCATCCACATCTTATCCAGCTGTTCATCAGCTTTAATGATCGTAGTTATTGTGAATAGACGGTAATGAGAAATAGGAGTCACTTAGAGTTTACGTTTGGTGAATCTTAGTTCATACATTGCTGTGTATGAAGTACAGCTGACATACTGAATTTTTCTTTAAACTTTGGAGGAGATCTACATCTACTTCCACTACCAAGAAAATGGACTTTGTGTGTAAACGATACGACGTAGTGAAACTCGTAACATCCCTTGTATTTCTTAAACAGTTTGAGAGACTAAAAAGAGATTTTGACGGATGATAGTATACACGGAAAAGACTATTTTGTCTTGTGGTTAACATGCAGAACTTTCTTATTTAGTACGATTTACGAGTAACTATAAATCTTTTCACTCGAATAATTTAACTTTTTAAAGGCCGTAAGCACCTGTTGAAAGAAAATTAGTGTGGCTTTGAAAAAACATTTCTTTTTACACCGAGATATACTTATTCATTAGTTACTGACCTGACTTGTCCTCACTTTCCCGTTTAATAAACCACTGTTTCAGGATTCTGTTGCAACTGCAACTGCATTAATATGTTAGTGAGGTGAAGTACTTTAAACTCCGTGGCGTTTTCGCAAAAGAAGCAAATTTCAACGTGGTAACGAGAGAAACATAGTTGTTTCTTAAAACTCGCCGCTGATGACGCCTCAATGGAGCAAAAAGAGTTTATCAAGTCAGGTGAAAAAATCATTACTCCTGTTGCAATTGCAGCGGAGTTCTTAACCCACACCACCTTTTTGATCCTATGAGTGAAGGACTAAACTTATTCACCTCAAATATCTTTTGGCTCGTCAAAGATATCGAAAATTTATTTTACCTTGGTGAGTAGTCGACAGGATTCTGCAAGTAATCAGAGTGATTACAGCTTCACAGCTGCAAAAGATATTGTCTCAACAAGGACTACTACCCCAGAGTCAAAGAGGAGCATACTTCTGTTCGTTGAAACGCGGTTACTTTCTTTTACGAACCACTTGTAGTTGCTCATGAAGATGAAAATATATTATATCTTAAACATATGAAAAATTATTTGAAGTGAAACAGTTCAGGAATTCACTCTGAACTGGGATAGGAACAAAAAGATAGTGCACTGTGTTGTTTTCATGTTTGAGGTATAGAACTAAAATCCTTTGGAAAGTTTCAGTTCCCACTGTTCGCTATTATAAATATACTGGATTCCGGGTTTCTGCCGAAATTACAACAGAAGGAGCAATGTACTGAAAAAATATACAGTGGTTATTCTATTGCACAAAAATGCACTTTCTTCCTTTCCTAATCCAAAACAAACCTTAAGAACCACACTACTTGAAATCCATCCGTGTGTAATGCTGTTTTCAAATCAGATTTGTTAAATTTACGTTATTACTCTTACCCTTGTTCTTCTATATAGAGGCGCCAACAGTGGCGAGTTTTGAGTAAAAACCTCATTTCTCTTGTTGCGATGTTAAAATTTGCTTCTTTTACCAAAACACAGTGGAATTTACACAACGTCACGTCACTAAATTGCAAATGCCGTTTCCATCGTAACAGAACCTGGAAACAGTGGTTTGTTAAATGAGCAACTGAACACAAGTCAGGTCAAGGGCTTCTGATAAAGCACATGCTCAGAATAAAAATAAACGTGTAATTTCGTCACTTAAGAAATTACATAATTTCACTGAAAAAGTCTGTAGATACTCATATATTGCAGTAGATAAGAAAGTTTCCACATGTTAACCACACAGAAATATACTCTCCTCTTTGTGTGCTATGATTTGCCAAAACTAATTTCGATATATCAAACCGTTTGGAGATAGAATGAATGTTATGAATATTTCATTCTTGCTGAAGCGTTAGCAGATGAGAGTGGAAGTGAGACCGCTAGATACAATTCATTTTCTCACGATTGGAGGTAGATATAGCTCTCCTCTCAAGTATAAAGAAAAATTCGATATGTTAGTTACATTTCATAAGGAGCAATGTACGGCACAATATGCATCGAACTTACACTCATAGTGACTCCTACCGTCAACAGCAATCTATTGTAATATCGTGCTGTGTGTTGATCAACTGTCAAATATCACAGTAAGTATTACCTGTAATTAAACTGAAGGCACTTCACTATGGAGCACTCAAATGAAGCTACAAGATGGGCAAGAACAATATTTTTCCACCAAAAATTCGCTTTAAAATCGTGTGAGAAATATTGCATTACAGCCAGAATTTCGATGCTGCCAATCCCATAGTGTAGTGAACCAGCATCAGCCATGACTAAGTGGGCAAATAATGTTTGTTCTTTCTGGTTAGCCAGCCAGAGCTTGTTCACTGCAGTCGGTGCTGGGCCCCGACTTTTACTGTGCGCTGCTCTGTTAGATAAAGCGGGCAAGTTTTTTCTGACATGTCAAGCCACTTCACACTGGCGTCCATTGCGTGAATAACCTGCTTCCTTTGTGCAAACTCCCTAAAGCAGGATGTGTGTGTCACTCAACTGTGAAATATCACAGTGACTATGGCCGTTAATGAAATTAAAGGCACGGCACCATGAAGCACTCAAATGTAGTTACAAGATGCGTAACAGCAATATTTTTCTACCAAACAGTTGCTTTGAACATCGGGCTCTGCAGCAAAAAATCCATACGTATTCCCATGTTGACCCAAGGACACCATTACAGTGGCTATTTGATTATCAAGATTGGACTATGGACCAATGGGAACAGGTCGCCTAGTTGGATGAATCACGTGTCTTGTTGCACCTGGTTCATCATTATGTCTGGATAACAGCCGTAATTTTTCCCGAGGGCATGCAGCTTTACTGTATGATTAAATGATGATGGCGTCCTCTTGGGTAAAATATCCGGAGGTAAAATAGTCCCCCATTCGGATCTCCGGGCGGTGACTACTCAGGAGAACATCGTTATCAGGGGAAATAAAGCTGGCGTTCTACGGATCGGAGCGTGGAATGTCAGATCCCTTAGGACAATATTACGGAAATGGAAGAGGATGTAGATGAAGATGAAATGGGAGATACGATACTGCGTGAAGAGTTTGACAGAGCACTGAAAGACCTTAGTCGAAACAAGGCCCCAGGAGTAGACAACATTCCATTACTGACAGCCTTGGGAGAGCCAGTACTGACAAAACTCTACCATCTGGTGAGCAAGATGTATGAGACAGGCGAAATACCCTCAGACTTCAAGAATATAATAATGCCAATCCCAAAGAAAGCAGGTGTTGACAGATGTGAAAATTACCGAACTATCAGTTTAATAAGCCACGGCTGCAAAATACTAACACGAATTCTTTACAGACGAATGGAAAAACTGGTAGAAGCCGACCTCGGGGAAGATCATTTTGGATTCCGTAGAAATGTTGGAACACTTGAGGCAATACTGACCCTACGACTTATCTTAGAAAATAGATTAAGGATAGGCAAACCTACGGTTCTAGCATTTGTAGACTTAGAGAAAGCTTTTGACAATGTTGACTGGAATACTCTTTCAAATTCTGAAGGTGGCAGGGTAAAATACAGGGTGCGAAAGGCTATTTACAATTTGTACAGAAACCATATGGCAGTTATAAGAGTCGAGGGACATGAAGGGGATGCAGTGATTGGGAAGGGAGTGAGACGGGGTAGTAGCCTCTCCCCGATGTTATTCAATCTGTGTATTGAGCAAGCAGTAAAGGAAACGAAAGAAAAATTCGGAGTAGGCTTTAAAATCCATGGAGAAGAAATAAAAACTTTGAGGTTGTAATTGTCAGAGACAGCAAAGGACTTGGAAGAGCAGTTGAACGGAATGGACGGTGTCTTGAAAGGAATAATATAAGATGAACATCAACAAAAGCAAAACGAGGATAATGCAATGAAGTCGAGTTAACTCGGTTGATGCTGAGGGAATTAGATTAGGAAATGAGACACTTAAGGTAGTAAAGGAGTTTTGCTATGTGGAGAGTAAAATAACTGATGATGGTCGAAGTAGAGAGGATATACAATGTAGACTGGCAATGGCAAGGAAAGCGTTTTTGAAGAAGAGAAATTTTTTAACATCGAGTATATATTTGTCAGGAAGTCGTTTCTGAAAGTATTTGTATGGAGTGTAGCCATGTATGGAAGTGAAGCATGGACGATAAATAGTTCGGACAAGAAGAGAATAGAAGCTTTCGAAATGTGGTGCTACAGAAGAATGCTGAAGATTAGATGGGTAGATCACATAACTAATGAGGAGGTATTGAATAGGATGGGGGAGAAGAGGAGTTTGTGGCACAACTTGACTAGAACAAGGGATCGGTTGGTAGGACATGTTTTGAGGCATCAATTTAGGCACCAATTTAGTATTGGAGGGCAGCGTGGAGGGTAAAAATCGTAGAGGGAGACCAAGAGATGAATACACTAAGCAGATTCAGAAGGATGTAGGTTGCAGTAGGTACTGTGAGATGAAGAAGCTTGCACAGGATAGAGTAGCATGGAGAGTTGCATCAAACCAGTCTCAGGACTGAAGACCACAACAACAACAACGACGACTTCCAGATAAACAGCTTCTGAAAAATTCACCGCACCTCGGATTATTCCGTTAGGGACACTAAATGTTATGGGAGACATTCATCTGGACTTCTGTGGGATTTGTGGTAGTAGCCCCCAAGCCACCATGACAGTCATCGACTACATGAACGTTATTGCGGACCACCTGCATCCCTTTATGCTTGGTACGTTCCCGACAGCGATGGCATTTTCCTGAAAATAGATCAGAATCGTGACATATGGTTTGAGGAACGTAAAAGTCAACCCACGTTGTTGTCCTGACCAACAAATTCACCTGGGCTGATCCAGATCAAACACATTCATTACATTTTGCCATTCATAACGGTAGTGAGCTATGTATCCATGTCATTCCTGCACGAGTTCTAATGTCTTCTACCTATAATCTGTTACGTCTTCTATTCCAGTCTATTCCTTGATACATCTGATTTTCCCATAATGATGGTGATAATGAGGCCCCATACTCCGAGGAGGGTAGGGGCGATGCGGGAGACCCGCACCGCCGACTAGGCAAGGTCCTAGCGGAGGTGGTTTGCCATTGCCTTCCTCGGACCGTAATGGGGATGAATGATGATGATGAAGACGACAGAAAAAGACCCAGTCACCTCGAGGCAGGAAAAATCCCTGACCCCGCCGGGAATCGAACCTGGACCTCGTGCTCGGGAAGCGAGAACTCTGCCGCAAGATCACGAGCTGCGCATTTTTCCCGTAATACCTGACATAAATGTGTTCACTGAGCAAACCTCGTTTTCTGAATGATTTTCGTATTAAAGGTCTAGTTTTCAATGCCACAATTGGCAATACACACTGATTTTGAACTTCTGTTCAACACAAGTCGGATGTTTGGTTTTGAAATCCCTATTTATTTAAGCAAAAACACTCCACGGAATTTTTTGCTCTTCTATTTATTTCTTTATCTAACGATCCCGTTGTCTTTAACTGCCCAAAATAAAAAAAACTCATGTAAATCTTAGACCTGTTTATTGTTAATTTATACTATTTCGTATGGTTGGTTATACATTATTTCATTAGTACATTGAGTTTCAATAGTACTTTCAAATTTGCTGTATTAAATATTCCAACTGGCGTTGAAATTTATTTGCATCTACCTAGATTCCGCAATTTAAGGCAAAATAGCACAAACAATTCCAGACGACGGAGATACACTGCAACTGACATAAATGATTATTATCCTGTTAATGCATGGACTACCGTATATGCCGGCCGCTGGTGGCCGAGCGGTTCTAGGCACTTCAGTCTGGAACCGCGCTACCGCTACGGTCGCAGGTTCGAATCCTGCCTCGGGCATGGATGTGTGTGATGTACTTAGGTTAGTTAGGTTTAAGTAGTTCTAAGTTGTAGGGGACTGATGACCTGAGATGTTAAATCCCATAGTGCTCAGAGCCATTTGAACCATTTTTTTGACTACCGTATACAAATGGGTCATGCGTATGGTTCAAATGGCTCTGTGCACTATGGGACTCAACATCTGAGGTCATCAGTCCCCTAGAACTTAGAACTACTTAAACCTAACTAACCTAAGGACATCACACACATCCATGCCCGAGGCAGGATTCGAACCTGCGACCGTAGCGGTCACGCGGTTCCACACTGAAGCGCTTAGAACCGCACTGCCACACCGGCCGGCGGGCATGCTTACACAGCACTGACAGCAGAATAGCAGTGTATTGACTGAGTGAGAAATAACAGCAAGAATAACCAGCTTTCGGGAAAGTACCAAGAGTAATGAGGAGCAGTTAGCAGATTGGGTGCAGGGAAGGATTAGACACGTGAAATTACAGCACCCATGCTAACACGTGCACTGAAGAGTGTATCAGTGCAGTGCGGTTATGTCTCTCTATGAGTTCCCATCCTACTTAATGAGTATTAGCACACGTATGTCGAGGTACGAGATGTGTCAGTTAGATCCGGCCAATTACTCGTGAAATGAACGCTTCGAAGGGAACAGGATGGAGGGTACTAATAGCGAAACGGCGTAAATAACACGTGCAAGGAATGGGTGCAAAAGATTTTCATCCCAGTTTCAGAGCTGTCGATGGATTACGTAGTGCTGTAACACCGTTTCAAACTTTTCTTAGTAGCTCAGTTTAATGTACAGAACGTTAATAATGTTAAGTAACCTTAATGTCACGTAAATATGACGTCTGCACGTATTCAGTGCAGTAATGTGATCAATTTAAGTAAATCTTGTAAAGCGCTCTCTGTTTTGAATAAAATAATTTTCGCGGTTGGGCCGCTTCATTGTAACAACTAAAACAGCTAAATTGCCGACGTTTCGACCGATTCCCTTCTGAGTGTTTCACTGCAGAGAAAATTTTCTTTCAGAATGTAAATGTAATTGCCATAGCTATATTATCGTCTGTGCACACCGCAACATCAGACACTCACGTTGTTGGAGTAGAACATTCTCCAGCATGGACATTACGATCACTAAATCTCCCTTCCACATACTTTTTTTTCCGAAGAGGTCGGTGAACTCGTGGTTGTGTGAAATTGCATCAGAAACTGGACAGGGTCTGGTTAATGGGGTCCTAGTCTGCTGTCTCGTTGTAGTTATTGCGCACATGGAACAGAGCCACCAGTATTGTGTTACAAGAGTGTCACTTCTCACTCCCGAATGGCGTGGGTGGGAATCTGTGGGATGGATTCTCCCGTACCATGGCGAGCTCGGAGTTACAAAACACTGTATTATTTGACGCTTCTCATACAGTATGTCGATGGCTGTGACTCATGCGGGGACCACTGGGCAGCTAATGACGTGCACTGAAGCAGAAGAATCGTGCGTATAGCATAACAGCAGCTGGCGTTGATAGTGATCATCTCCTCAGTGCAGCTGGGCCAGCATACACTGCACATAACTCGAAGCAGCCGGCATGAATCTGCAGGCACCCTGAGTTGAACCCAGGACCCTCAGAGAGTGGATGAAGTGCAAGGTAGCGGCGCTCATTGGGTTGTCTCACCTTAGCAGATCCAGTCTGAAGCCGAGAACGATGAGTCGTGCCTGATGGCCCCGAAAACAGCAGCTTCGTCCAGCTGGTGACGCTGCTTGAAAAGGCTGCAGGAGCTTAAGTGGCATTCAACTTGTGACGGGCACGGAGACTGTGCTGGCCGAATGCACGCCGCTGAACGAATGCTGCTAATGACAAAGCTGGGAGCATTAATGCTCGCTCCCGAGTGTGTGTTATGACAGGAGGTAGCCTCCCATCATTTAGTCGCTGTCGAAAAGCTATGTTGTGTTTCACCGTGTAGCTGTCTATACTTTGTCTATCATAAGAATAAAAGTGATGTACACAAACACGAACGCGACGATTGGTCAGCAGCAGTAGTACACGTACACTGGTACGGAGGTAGGTTCTATGTATGTATTAGGTATCTTGTTACTATGTTACGGTAAATGAAATTTTAACATGTGTTATAATTTATTACCAGGCATCGAGGTTTTCTTAGTCATACCATAGCTACGTAGTTTTTATTTCAAAAATCGTATAAAGTCGCATTCTCTGTACTGTTGTGCTCTGATTCTCGCACTGGTAATACGCTGCTTCCAGCTCCGCAGTGAAACATGCGCGTGGAACACCGTTAAAAGTGGTGACAAACAGATTGTTTGGAAAGTTTTTCACACGTTTACAGAAAAAAATCGGCTTTTAAGTTTCCTGAGGACTTTATTTACTAAATTTAATGTGTGTTTGGAAACGGTATGTATAGCCGAATCGGTAGCTTTGTAGAATCGTAATCTCGTATAATCCATAAGATCGCGCTGATCTTATTTTTCCTCTCAGTTTCAAATACCGACATCTTCCAAATACAACATTCATCAAATGTATGGTAATTAACACATACCTAATCATTTTTACTAAAAAGAAAGCATGTATTCTTGTTTCAAATTACATTTGGACACAGTTCCTATTTTTATTGGAAATATAAATTCTTGATTATCCAAGATTGTTTAAATTAAGAAAACATAACAAAATTAAATTTTCAGGACTAAAATGAAAAATCGAATACTCTTTATTTGGACTAAGTCCACAGCTTCATACCACAGACGTGCTCTCTCAGGAGGCAGAATGATATCCGTCGTCGAAACACACGAAACAAGCATTTTCACTGCATCGAGCAGATCACACAAACGCTGCGTGTTTACGGTTGCCACCGCACCATTGCAATATGAACCCAACAGAACTGCTCTGGAGCCATGTTAAGGGATTCGGCACGAGAAATGTCAAGACATCAAGCTGCCAGACTTACTGGTACTAATGCAGAAAGCTTTGTCGTACGTCACTGCCGAACGCTGGCGCGATACAGAACGACACGTGATGAAGAAAAGGAGGAAAAGTGGAGCTTTTGTGGCTTCGTGGATTCTGTTGTTGACTGATTCGTAACAACGTGGCAGATGACAGTTCCATAATTGACATATGCTTCTCGGATTCGGATATGAAGAGTTCAGAATTACCAGACGACAGACTGTAAGTAATACTTTCAATGGATTCAATATTTGACTGTACGTGCAATCCCTGCAATACGCTTTCGAACCACGAATAGCTCACACAGAAAAATGACCCAGTGGTTTCCATTTCGCGATCGATTGAAGGTTACTTTTCATATAGCTTCCATAGATAAGTTCGGCACCTGACGTCTACTAGCCCTTTGATATCCTATCGGTTTTCAGAGCCCGCACTAATAATCCATGAAACGCACATTCTCTCAGTGTTTCGCAGTTGTTTTGGATGTGATGGTCTGTGTGATTCTAATAAACTGAGTGCTAAACCGCAAGTCTCGATTAGGTTGAAAGTTTCGTTAGGTTTCCCGACATCTTTATTTCGATAGACTCCTTAATTACGCTGTCTCATAAACTCGGTGCACCATCATACTTTCTGATTATTTTTCTCCAAAGGTCGATTGTGTACCTCCGATATGTCACACAGGAGACTACAAGATGCCCCATTGTGGCTGTGGCTCGAAGCGAACGCTACTCTTCTTTTCCAATTAGAGTAAGTGTTCAAACGTAATACCGCCAACTTCAATGAACTTAGTGATCCGCTTTTCAAACGACAGTACACAAGACAGAAGTATGTGTGCGGGAATGTCAGCACAGGCAGTTTTGAGGCGATCGGAACTTGTTGGTACATCTTATCTTTTAAATATCTCCACAGACAGAAATCCGGCGACATCAGATCCAGTGACCTAGCGGGCCAATGCCACCTCTGCCGATCGACCAGCCAGTGTAAACACTGTAATACCTTCCGTGCTTCAGTTACGTAATGCGCTGGACAACCGTCATGGCGAAACCACGTACGTTGTCGAACGTCCAGTGAAACGTTTTGCAGTAGTATTGGTAGTTCCTGTTCCAAAAACATTCGATGTTTGCGTCCATTCAAAGTGCCATCCATAAAATACGGACCAGTGAGTTTGTTCTGCATGATACCACACCACACGTTAACTGACTAAGGACGTTGATGGTCAACTTGCCGTAACCATTGGTGATTGTCTGCAGCCCAGTAATGCGTGTTATGCTGGTTAACGCTACCACGGTTTGTGAATGTAGACTCATCGGAAAATAGTACCTCGACAAAGAACATAGGGTCGTTTGCATTTGTTGACGTGCCCATTCACAAAACACTACCGGGTTATGGGAATGGGCTACGTGAAGTTCTTGACGCAGTGACACATGGTGTGGATGGTGCTTATGACGATGCAGGATTGTGACAATACTACCTACATATATACAGGAATGTGGTGTGACTGCCGGGCGCTTGCCCGCTTACTGCTGCTATTGCAGCTATTTCAATAACTTCTCCTGTGCCAGTACAACATGTCTTACGTGGAGTAGACTATCAGAGTAGTCTAGGCGACACGTAAGCAGTATCAGTGACACATCCGACTGAAATAGTCAAGCAGAACAACTGTCTCCGTACACTCTATCGATTATAATCATGAAAAAACAATGACGGATCAGGTATTGTGGCCATGAGTGGGCATCCATCTCCACTGGCTCAAATATTCCAAAATACTGTTACCAGAATGAAGACTGCAATCCTAGATCGGTGTTGGGAACGCCGCAACAGAGGACGCGGACAGACTGAATTTTAGAAAAAGCAGTCCGCATATTGCGATTTGGTAATCACTCTACGCTGAGTGATTGATTTTAAACACTCGTGACTTCCGCACACACAATAGGTAAAGAACGCATATTGCAAATTACTAATGAAATCACTCCAATGGCGGATCGGTGCTACATCGAAGTGTTGCGTCTTTCCTGCTAGAAAGGCTGAAAAATAGAACTCGTAATACAATGAATAATGAAATAAACATGTGACCGGGGTATTAATGTGAAAGCAATATATAACTCAAGTTAATAGACAGGGTGTTCGCTTTAACAGAAGACATTGAAATATTTCGAAAAATACATATCGGATCAAAGAAAGTTGTAATTAAAGTGTGTTTGTCTAGGAGGTGAACGTCTAACAATACCACATGTGAACCCCCTCCCTCCCCCCTCACGCCACTAATGCGTGGGTGGCGGGGAGAAACTTTGAAATTTTCGATGAGAACCGCCGTTTTTTATTGCAGATTACAAGTCAATGGCAAATCTACATGCGTTGTGTGTGAAGCGTTTTCTTCGTTTCGCCACAGATGGTGCTGTAATCGGAGGGACAGAAATGGGCACACAGTCGTTTTTTACGACATGCTACTCAATGGCGCTTGAATATCCTATGGCACGTGGGACCCTATCTCCACGCTGCGAGGGTAGACGGATCAGTATTTCATAACTTCTAACTGGAAATCCCACCCGCAATGTTGTATTCCTCCGATGTATCAAACAGGTGACTCGACGCGCCACCTTGGCCGTGTGGCGAACTACGACGCATCATAACAGGCAATACACTGCGACCCGCTCACGTATCGTGCAGACTTAGAACAGACAGCGGCTTTAAACACTATGACAGTTGCGCAGTATTTATTGCCAGCACACCTACCTATCATTTGGAGAACAGACGTGCAACTTGACGATGAATATTGCAACCACAGAAAAAAATTGAAATGATCGTGATTTACAGAGTATGTAGGAGAAATTTTGAGGCTATTGTTGCCTTGTATGCTGAGCGTTTTCCAGAGAAAGCTAGCTCTCATTCGTTCTTTTGCAAGGTTGCGAACGCCTTTATGTCTGATGGCTGCGTATGGACCGGCAAAAGGAAACGAAGCAAACGTATTACAGGAGAAGCTACTGAAATAGCTGTAATAGCGGCAGTGCACCACAAACCAACGACTAAGGGCCCGGCAACTGAATGCGATTTTGGTATGTATTGTCACAATCCTGCATCGTCATAAGTACCATCCATATCACGTGTTACTGCATCAAGAACATCATGGCGCCGATTTCCATAACAGGGTAGTGTTTTGTGAGTGGGCGCGTCAAAAAATGCAAACGAAACCATGTTCATTGCGGGGATACTATTTTCCGATGAGTCTACATTCAGAAACAATGGTAGCGTTAACCGGCATAACGTGCATTACTGGACTGCAGTGAATCCCCACTGCTTACGGTAAGTTGACCATCAACGTCCTTGGTCAATTAACGTATGGTGTGGCAGCTTGCGGAAAAAACTCATTGGTCTGTATTTTACCAGTACTAGTGCAAAAGGTTTTCCTGGACGTTCGACAACATACGTGGTATCAGCATGACGATTGCCAGAGCATTACGTGATTGAAGCACGGACGGTGTTAGACCGTGCTTACACTGGTCGGTGGATCCGCAGAGGTGGCCCTATTAATTGGCCTGCTAGGCCGCCGGATCTGACGTCACCAGATGTCTTTCTGTGGAGACAAATAAAACATAAGATGCGGCAACAAGTGACAACAGGCATTGAAGACTTGGTCGACCGCATCAGAAATGCCTGTTTTGACATTCCCGCACATACACTTGTGCCTTGTGTACGGTCATTTGAAAGGTGGATCACTAAGTGTATTAAAATTGGCGATACTACGTCTGAACACTTGCTCTACTTGGAAAAGTAGAGTAGCGTTCGCCTCGAACCACCCTAAAACATTTTCGTAACTTTGTATTACATGTGTTGGATATGTCGGAGCGATAAAACTTCGCAAATGGGGTTTCCAATTAGAATTTGTGAAACACTGGTCTGTCCCAGTCTCGCAGAATGGAAGTGGAGTCCCACATGCCATTGGATATTCAAGGGGCATTGAGCAGCATGTCGTAAATTACGACTGTATACCCATTTCTGTCCCTCCGATTACGGCTCCACCTGTGGCGAAACGAAGAAAATGCTTCACACAAAACGTACGTAGATTTTGCCGTTGACTCGTAATCTGCAATAAAAAACGGCGGTTCCCATTGAAAATTTCAAAGTTTTCCCCCGCCACCCACGCATTGGTGAGGTGGGGTGGGGGGGGGGGGGGGGTCGAGTGTGGTATTGTTGGACATCCGCCTCCAAGACAAACAAAGTGGAATTACATCATTTTTTATCCGATATGTAGTTTTCTAGACATTTCATTGTCTTCCGTTAAAATGAACACCCTGTACAATCAAATCATTTACAGCTGTAACCCATGATGCTTACATCGCGACAGCTGGAAGCAGACATTTTTTTAAGTGCATTATCTGAAAACTACCTTGAGCTGTTAAACAGAGAACCGACTCGTGGTGATAACATATTAGACCTTCTGGTGACGAACAGACCCGAACTATTTGAAACAGTTAACGCAGAACACGGAATCAGCGACAATAAAGCGGTTACTGCATCGATGATTTCAGCCGTAAATAGAAATATTAAAAAAGGTAGAAAGATTTTTCTATTTGGAAAAAGTGACAAAAAGCAGATTTCAAAGTACTTGATGGATCAACACAAACGTTTTGTCTCAAGTACAGATAGTGTTGAGGATCAGTGGACAATGCCAAAACCATCGTACAATATGCATTAGATGAGTATGTGCCAAACAAGACCGTAAGAGATGGAAAAGAGCCACCGTGGTACAACAACCGAGTTAGAAAACTGCTGCCGAAGCAAAGGGAACTTCACAGCAAACATAAACATAGCCAAAGCCTTGCAGACAAACAAAAATTACGCGAAGCGAAATGTAGTGTGAGGAGGGCTATGCGAGAGGCGTTAAATGAATTCGAAAGTAAAGTTCCATGTACTGACTTGGCAGAAAATCCTAAGAAATTTTGGTCTTATGTCAAAGCGGCAGGTGGATCAAAACAAAATGTCCAGACACTCTGTGCCCAAAATGGTATTGAAACAAAGGATGACAGACTAAAGGTCGAAATACTAAATGTCTTTTTCCAAAACTGTTTCGCAGAGGAAGACTGCACTGTAGTTCCTTCTCTAGATTGTCGCACAGATGACAGAATGGTAGATATCGAAATAGACGACAGAGGGATAGAGAAACAATTAAAGTCGCTCAAAAGAGGAAAGACCGGTGGACCTGAAGGGATTTTACACAGAGTACGCGAAGGAACTTGCCCCCCTTCTGGCAGCGGTGTACCGTAGGTCTCTATAAGAGCGTAGCGTTCCAAAGGATTGGAAAAGGGCACAGGTCATCCCCGTTTTCAAGAATGGACGTCGAACAGATGTGCAGAACTATAGACCTATATCTCTAACGTCGATCAGTTGTCGAATTTTGGAACACGTATTATGTTCGAGTATAATGACTTTTCTGAAGACTAGAAATCTACTCTGTAGGAATCAGCATGAGTTTCGAAAAAGACGATCATGTGAAACCCAGCTCGCGCTATTCGTCCACGAGACTCAGGGCCATAGACACGGGATCCCAGGTAGATGCCCGCATCTCGTGGTCGTGCGGTAGCGTTCTCGCTTCCCACGCCCGGGTTCCCGGGTTCGATTCCCGGCGGGGTCAGGGATTTTCTCTGCCTCGTGATGGCTGGGTGTTGTGTGCTGTCCTTAGGTTAGTTAGGTTTAAGTAGTTCTAAGTTCTAGGGGACTGATGACCATAGATGTTGAGTCCCATAGTGCTCAGAGCCATTTGAACCAGGTAGATGCCTTGTTTCATGACTTCCGCAAGGCGTTCGATGCAGTTCCCCACAGTCGTTTAATAAACAAAGTAAGAGCATATGGAGTATCAGTCCAATTGTGTGATTGGATTGAAGAGTTCCTAGATAACAAAACGCAGCATATCATTCTCACTGGAGAGAACTCTTCCGAAGTAAGAGTGATTTCAGCTATGCCGCAGGGGAATGTCGTAGGACCGTTGCTATTCACAGTATACGTAAACGATCTTGTGGATAACATCGGAAGCTCACTGAGGATTTTTGCGAATGATGCTGTAGTATATCGAGAGGTTGTAACAATGGAAAATTGTACTGCAATGCAGGAGGATCTGCAACGAATTGACGCATGGTGCAGGGAATGGCATCTGAATCTCAATGTAGACAAGTTTAATGTGCTGCGAATACATAGAAAGAAAGATCCTTTATCATTTAGCTACAGTATAGCAGGTCAGCAACTGGAAGCAATTAATTCCATAAATTATCTAGGAGTAGGTATTAGCAGTGATTTAAAATGGAATGATCATATATAGTTGATCGTCTGTAAAGCAGATGCCAGACTGAGATTCATTGGAAGAATCCTAAGGAAATGCAATCCGAAAACAAAGGAAGTAGGTTACAGTACACTTGTTCGCCCACTGCTTGAATATTGATCACCAGTGTGGGATCCGTACCAGATAGGGTTGATAGAAGAGATAGAGAAGATCCAACGGAGAGCAGCGCGCTTCATTACAGGATCATTTAGTAATCGCGAAAGCGTTACGGAGATGATAGATGGACTCCATTGGAAGACTCTGCAAGAGGGACGCTCAGTAGCTAGGTACGGGCTTTTGTTGAAGTTTCGAGAACATACCTTCACCGAGGAGTCAAGCAGTGTATTGCTCCCTGCTACGTATATCTCGCGAAGAGACCATGAGGATAAAATCAGAGAGATTAGAGCCCACACAGAGGCATACCGACAGTCTTTCTTTCCACGAACAATACGAGACTGGAGTTGAAGGGAGAACCGATAGAAGTACTCAAAGTACCCTCCACCACACACCGTCAGGTGGCTTGCGGAGTATGGATGTAGATGTAGAAAGACACGTACGGACAGCGAGGCTTCCTCTAGCTGCTCTTTAAAGAATGTGATGTCTGCACCGTCTCTTACTACTCAAGCATTTGAACATAAAATCTTTGACATCTACTTCGATATAGGTATTAATACCCACAAGCAAAAAATTGTTTTTTTTTTTTTTAAAAAAAAGGGTGGGTATTACATGGTGGAAATGCCGCGTTTCTGAGACAGCGTACTTAATGAGTCTATCGAAATAGAAATGTCGGAAAATGTAGTAAACAGAGACGGAGTTATCACTTTGAACAAGGCTCGTAGTCCGGAACTGTATATTGACAGCTCACTGGCCATCACATCTATCAGGGCTGCGAAACGATTTGTGCGTCCGCGGAATAACAGCGCAAGCTCTGACGAACAAAAGGGTATCACAGGGCTTAGTGGGCTTCGGCGGTCGAACTTAGCCTATGAATAGCGGCGCGATACCAACAATGGTTCACAGAGTGGTTGGAATCCAGGCAGCGACTATACACAACAACAAAACTCGTAGCACCCGAAGAAGACGGCTAGGTCGGGGGTAGAAATATTGTGCACAAAATGACACAATACCGCGGCGGGACACCCGGAAGTGCGCCATTAAACTGCAAGAGAATGTCACATCCAACGCAAGACAAAAGTAATAAACGAATCATTAGGCCTACAGTGAATGGAACTCTTCAAGGTGCAGAAAAAATTTATAATATCGTCAGATCAGGGTAGGGGGTGATCAAAGATAACCTACGATGGACAAGCACTACTGTGGAACTGCGGTCCCATAAACGGCAACCAATCGGCGACGACTGCGCGGATGTCAAAACCCTTAAAGAGGTGGCTGCTAAAATTTTGAGGTCGTGACATTCACCAACGCTCTGAGAATTTTCGAGAAGGTGAGCCAGTCACTTCTTCGGAGAAATCGGTTTTCTAGCGATGCTGGAGGGAAAAATTTTGAACAGTTGCTGAAAAAATTGTATTTGCGCGAGTAAGAGTGTATGAAGTCTCATTTTTGTTTTATTTTCCATAAGTGCCTTAGAATAAATGTTTAGCATCGTTCTGCCGGCCGAAGTGGCCGTGCGGTTAAAGGCGCTGCAGTCTGGAACCGCAAGACCGCTACGGTCGCAGGTTCGAATCCTGCCTCGGGCATGGCTGTTTGTGATGTCCTTAGGTTAGTTAGGTTTAACTAGTTCTAAGTTCTAGGGGACTAATGACCTCAGCAGTTGAGTCCCATAGTGCTCAGAGCCATTTGAACCATTTAGCATCGTTCTCGTATATCGGCAAGAACCAAAACATGTGACCTATAGATTTAATTATTAAAATCTTTGCAGCTTGCAGTAGACATGTAGATTATCTTACTGCAGTGCTGTTTCCGTGGTGCAGCGTATTATCTCAACAAATTTGTGTAATTTCGGTTTTTCCGGCCTCGCTGATTCCATAGTGACCCTTAGTGTAGTAAAAAGCGCAGAAAAATTGAGTCTAACGAACCAAGCCGTAGTTATGTGATTGTTCAGATTAAATTAAGGCTAGCAGATTTAACCAGTAACTTTGGTGTTAGCAGTTGAGGTTAAATGCTTACTCTTTCACGCGGTCTCGTCTGGCTCCTATGTTATGCTTGTGGCTGTGCAACACTGCTTTCTCGACAAACGATTCTGTGGCTAATGTTGTTTGATCTGTTATTCCAATCTTGCTCTGATTCTTTTTTTATATCGAGTAAACAGAAATAATAAATGACACGCATGTTTTATGTATTCGATTTATTAATTTGACTCAATTGAGCTCTTGCTGATTATCGGCGAACCGTGTTCACAGAAAAGTAAAATAAAATACAGAACTTTAAAATTTTTACGAATAAGAGCAACAGGAACACGCAGAAAGATGCGCGGTCATGGTTAAAGTAGGTAAAAAAATATTTCCGCACCAGCCACAGATTCAGCTACTAAAGGCGCTCCAGTCGAACGAGTAGTTTGCACAGTGGCTTAGTTCAGTTTGCAGTCGTGTCTATTTACTGCCCCATAAGGTAAAACATGGTTCCTCTATGTCCACACTTTACCGGACTGCACTATTTTTCCAGTCAACAAAGATATTTAAATAACAAGTGGAGACATATGTCAATAAAAAATGTAGCAATTTTTGCAGTAAAATTTCTCATTATTAAAGATAAAATACCAGCTTTTACTGATTGTTTTTGTGGTAATTGCATCGCGCCGCTGCCGCGAATATCATTTCACTTTGCTATTATAAATTTAATGCACTGTATGTTGTGACAAAAATGGTAAGGTCTTGTATTTTTATTTTCAGGTGTTACCTAACTGTCGTCAGTCATATTAGCTGTGGATACCCTGGTAAGTAACTCATACTATTTGCATGGGACACTAGACGCGGCCTTTTAATTGGCATTTTGACATTGCCATTAAGCGATCCATTTAGAAATACTTTTTGGAGAATGGTACCAAATTATTGCTCTCTTGTCACATATTCGATTGAACGTCAGCACCGGGGAGCAAGTATTAGGCGCACGGTTATTATCGTCACGAACAAGTCCTCTTATCCGGTTATAACCTCAACGGTAATTGCTTATAATCTCATTTTTTAACGTTCCGGTCTAGTGCATCTTGCGCCTTTGATGGTGTTATTACATAATGTCAGTGCGGAACACGACAGTTTCTTACAAGAGAAGTACATTAGGCAGCTGAAAAGAATGCCTGCGAGGGGTGAGATGACGCGCGGGGAAACAGTCTTTCCCCTTTCACCCTTCCGTCTCGCGCCCGTCGATGAACCGTGTTGCTGGACGACCTAAACATTTGGAAATTTGTGGTAAGGACTATGGGACCAAACTGCTGAGGTCATCGTTCCCTAAGCTTACACACTACTTAATCTAACTTAAACTAAGGACAAAACACACACACACACACACACACACACACACACACACACATGCTCGAGGGAAGACTCGAACCTCCGATGGGGGCAACCGTACGAACCGCTACCGTGCTACCCCGCGCGGCTGGACGACCTAAAAATATTGCCGTACCAGCAGACTTGATTGTCAGCCTTGTTGTGTGTCATTGTTCACTGATTACCTGTGTCAGTTACACTTGTTTTATTTTCAGCTCCACTGCCGAAGGGAAACATTTCAAGTGAAATGTGAAAGCGGACATTACAACCAAAAAATTAAAAGCAATAAAATCCTTAAAATCGAGAAAATCCTACTATTGGCGATGATTTAAATGAACAGAACGAAACATGCATCGTAACGTAAAACTATATTTTAGTGGTTCCCTGGACAATACCACTTTTAATAAATTTTGATACAATACTTACTAATACCATGAACACAAACGGAGAGTTTGGCCGATGTTATTTCGAGAGACGATATAATATGTAGACAGGGTTCAAATGGTTCAAATGGCTCTGAGCACTATGGCACTTAACATCTGAGGTCATCAGTCCCCTAAAACGTAGAACTACTTAAACCTAACTAACCTCGAACCGCTCGGCCACACGGCCGGCCTGTAGACAGGGAGTGGCAAGAAAAGCATTTCTGAAGAATAGAAATTTTGTTAACATCGAGTACAGATTAAAGTGTCAGAATTTTTTTTAAAATTATGGAAGAGAAACATGTACGATAAACAGTTCAGATAAAAAAAATAGAAGTGGTGCTACAGAACAATGCCGAAGATTGGATAGGTCAGTCACGTAACCAATCAGGAAGTGTAAGTAGGCTGTTTATGTTTTCTTATTGGCAATGTTACGTAGCGCTCTGTATGAAAATCACTGGCTGTGCTGTGTGCAGTCTGTGGCTAGTTTGCATTGTTGTCTGCCATTGTAGTGTTGGGCAGCGGCAGCTGGATGTGAACAGCACGTAGCGTTGCGCAGTTGGAGGTGAGCCGCCAGCAGTGGTGGATGTGGGGAGAGAGATGGCGGAGTTCTGAAATTTTTAAAACTGGATGTCATGAACTGATATGTATATTATGAGTTTTCAACATTATTAAGGTGAATACATTGTTTGTTCTCCATCAAAATCTTTCATTTGCTAACTATGCCTATCAGTAGTTAGTGGTGCCTTCAGTAGTTTGAATCTTTTATTTAGCTGGCAGTAGTGGCGCTCGCTGTATTGCAGTAGTTCGAGTAACCAAGATTTTTGTGAGGTAAGCGATTTGTGAAACACATAGGTTAATGTTAGTCAGGGCCATTCTTTTGTAGGGATTTCTGAAAGTCAGATTGCGTTGCGCTAAAAATATTATGTTTCAGTTTTAAGCACAGTCATGCATAATTGTTCAAAGGGGACGTTTCATAGAAGTACTGAATAGAATTGGGGAGAAAAGAAATTTGTGGCACAACTTGACCAAAAGAAGGGATCGGTTGAAAGAACACATTCTGAGACGTCAAGGGATCACCAGTTTAGTACTGGAGGGAAGTGTGGGATAGAGAAAGATGTAGGTTATTTGGAGATTAAGTAGCTCGCACAGGACTGAGTAACATGGAGAACTGCAAAAACCAGTCTTTGGGCTGAAGACCACAACACCTACATATTTCAAAATTACCAGTGCACTGAAGACATGATACAGTTTAATATTTTTAAGTCCCTCGAACAGTTACAATTTTCACGTAGTTGCATTCATGAAAACATTTAGTTTACTCGACAATTTCCGCAGTCAACAATATTCCATAATTTTTTGTATTCTTATAAGAACCAGGAAAGGACATCACCTTCAGATAGTAAGTGGATGGGTATGAACTGCATTAATTGACATAAACGAGGCTCATGAAAAATAATTCTTTGTTGCCGTGATATGAAAGCAGGAAAAATCAATAGCTTCAGTTATGTTGTCAACATCGCGCTCGTCGTATCATATTAAAGCACTTCCAGTCGTCTCCGTGAAAACTGGTGCTAAGTGGTAGTGGTTTATAAACGTGCATACGTCATCGGGATTGCGTATTTTTGCTGTCATGGTTCTATATGTCAGTGTCATACTGCGTTATTTACAACTACAACAATTGCACATGCAAGGACCGAAGGTTGATTACCTGCAATCATTACTGCATCATCGATACCCGTTTTTTCATCTGAAATCACACATACCGATCTGCACAGTCGTGAGTATCTCGCTTCAGAGAAGCTTGTTGCATCTAAATTATTTTCATTCATTAGCAAATCTTTGTCATATTTGAAGTTTATTTAACATTTTTGTAAATACTCAGGAACACGATTACGGGATCTCCGAAAACGTTGGTCAACCGTGGATTCTTACACACAATTAAAACAGAACTGGTTAAAGTAATAATTATAAATATTAATACAAACCTTTTTCTACAATAACGCATGAATTTCTACTTCCTCAGGTACCAAAAAGTTATTATCACACTTTACATTTGAATATTAATGTAACATCTTTGAAAGTTATCTTTGATACGTACGTTATTGTCTTCGGTAGTATATTGACGGCAAGTGTGGAAGAAAGAGTAGTTCTCAGTTGTGGTTAAGTTACGAACTTTGTTGACAATGTAAAGGACTTGTTAAGAGCAGTTTACTGTTAATGTAACTATTTCAAGATTTTCTCAAGTTTATATGAAAGAATTGTGGATGTTATGGGTGTGACAACAAAGTTTTTAATAAAGAATGTGTAGATCTAAGAAAAGTATTTCAGTCTTTTCGTAGCAAATTGAATTATGCTACCGTTGAAGAACACTGGCGTCGCAATAAGGTACGTCTAAATCATCTTTTTTCCTGTTTTATAACAGCGCTACGGTTACAATATTCACGGCATTGCAATAAATGTGGTATACATATAACATTCAATGCTGATAATTTAAGCCCAGATTTCTAAGCACAGTAATAGCAAAATAAGCAAGCAATTAAGCAGGAAAAATCTCGAATATAAGCATCGAAATAAGCAAAAATTAATACACGCAAATATGATAGGTTCAGCGGACTGTTACCTTATTGAGGGTACACAAGGAAGGTTGTCTTGAGATTTTCCTGTGTTAAATACTTGCACATATCAATGATGAATGTTTTGTACAGAAAATGTTCTTTCGACGTCGCAAAATGTCACAGATGCATGTGAAAAACAAAACAGAAAGCTTCACCTGAAAGCTTTTTAAAAATTTGACACTGTTTTCTAACCGGTATTTTTCTCTAACGCCTGAGTCAGTTCCTCGAAGACAAGTTTTGTAACACCGTTTGCTTCTGACGATAATGTTACTAAAATCTCTCCTTACAAAGGGAATGAATCTTCAGTATTGTTTTGAGCTTCCAACTGATTTAAAATACTGGGTATTTTGGAGAAACGATTATGCATATACCGCATCTCTTCTTGATTACTACTTGTAGCACAAAATGCACTGTATTACGAATTCTGATTGAAAGGGTTTTGTGGGGAGTATCCCCTAATTTCAACTGCGAGCAATGAAGCACATGTAAAACAACGAGCATTGCTCTACACACTGCAGCTTGGACCTACGGTATTCGATGTCCATGCCTTTGGCGAATGCCTTAGGTCCAAGCTGCAGTGTTTAGTGCTGTGGTCCATGCCACTGACATTCCGATACGATAACTGACTAATGAAAAGATGGTTCATCTGCCCAGTCGCAGGAAGTTTTCCTCCTTGCAGTGTTATTTCGCAACATCCTGGCTATTTCTTAGTATTGCTTTCTTACACATTCGCCCGGAGTTAATTTTCGTAAGCCGATAAGAAAGAAAATCACTGATTGCTAACTACAATTAGGGGTGAAATATGCACTTTTAAAATCACGGTTTTCGGTAAAATATGATGTTTTAATTCAAAATGAAAAATAAAGTAAACAAATACGTTTTTTTGCAAAATAAGCATAAATAAGCACGAACAAAGATAGTAAACCTGCTGCTCTAGGTGTTTCTTACGAAGTATAACCGGTCTGCTTATCTGTAAAAGTATGGAAAAAATTAAGCATCTTCCTTAGAAATCGCCGCGCTGGGTAGCCTCGTGGTCTCGGGCGCATTGCCACGGTTCGCGCGGCTCCCCAAATCCAGGCTTCACTGGGAATTCATCTTCGCATTTCATCATTAATTAATGCTCGAAAGTAGTCGGGTGTTTAGAAGCATCTGTTACCGTTACGATGAAAGGAAAGCATTTGGTCCTTGAAATTTTCATTGTTAGTGCAAATTTGTTATGATGATTAAGACAGACTTATAAATGTGACAATTCACTGTCTGGTTGCTTTTAGCTGCTCTTACAGTTGATGCTCGGCGCAGAATGAATCAATGGGACTCGTGGATTGTTTACCGTTGAAAATTCTGGATGCCACGATGATAGGTAAAACGCAAAACGTTGAGATAGACTGGTGCATTTACCTACGCAGCAGTCTGACGACTGGGTTACATTCGGAACTCTGAGGGCACGGTAAATAATTTTCCGTAACTGCAGATTCTATCAACAATCTTAAATTGGATAACAGGCACAGAGTTCACACACATTCTTTATGGTTAAATAACGTCACCGTTTGCAGGATGAATTTTCATTCTGCAGCGGCGTGTGCGCTGATGTGGAACTTCTTGGTGGGCTAAATCTGTGTGCTGGACAGGCACTCGAACCCGGTACCTTTGCCATTCACAGACAATTGTTCTACCGATTACTCTGCCCAAGCACGGCCGCCAACCCTGACACAGTTTTATCTGCGCCAGTATCTCATCTCCTACCTTCCAAACTCAGAGGTGCTCTCCTGGTAGGAGAAGAGGTACTGGCAAAAGTAAAGCTGTGAGGACGCATAGTGAGTTCCGTCGGGTAGCTCACTCGGTAGAGCACTTGCCCACGGAAGGCGAAGTCCCGCGCTCTAGTCCCAGTCAGCCACACATTTTTAAACCGCCAGAGGTTTCATATCAGCGTACACTCCGCTGCACAGTGAAAATTTCACTCTGGAAATATCGCTGTGTCTGTGGCTAAGCCACGTCTCCGCAATACATTTTCCTCCAGGAGTGTTAGTACTGCAAGCTTCCCACGAGAACGTATATGAAGTTTGGAAGACAGGAGATAAGACACTGCAAAGAGTCAAGCAGTGAGCGAAGGGGTCGTGAGTTGTGCTTGGGTAGCTCAGTCGGGCAGTCGCCTTACGCCACGCTAGCGGCACGGACGTCATGTTTACGTCCTCGCCACCCAGCTCGCTCGCGGAGTTGTTTACGTGATTCTGCCGTCTTACAAGGGGAGGCCGCCAATTGTGAAATTCAAATCAGATTCATACTGCGCATAATAAAAGCTCATGGCCAGAGGTGTAATGTGGCAAAGCACCAAGATGCACTTCTCAACCGTTGTCGAGAAAATCGACAGTTAAAAGGAACCGTTGGGGTGAAATACTCTCTACGACTAATTATTTACTACAGCGTGGTGGTGCAGCGGTAAGCGCTCGGGTTCGTAATCCGAAGGTCGCCTGATCGAATCTCGCTCCATGCAACTTTTTTTTTTAGTATTTGTTTTTTGTAATTTATATATATATATATATATATATATATATATATATATATATATATATATATATATATATAAAATTCCCGGCAATCAGTTGCAACAATTATGCATATAATGTTTTCCGCAAACAAAGTTGTATTTCACAAATGTTATTAATTGTCTTCATAATGTTAACCACGTATAGTTAAAGAAAGACGTAGAAACGAATACGTATAGCGTAAGTCAAACGTTCGAATTAGAATAGAGACCCCACGAACACAAACTTGCTGTGGCAGGTATGAAATATAAACTCCGTTACTTGCTCGTTACACTTGAAGGACAGATGTTGAATGGGCCGAAACGAGCCGCCCCATAACAGCGTAGTTGCCTGCTAACTTCGAAAGAAGGTAGATGCGGTCCCTAGCGCAACTTATAACATCGTCGAAAATCAGTGCGGACGGGACAGCTTTGGTACATCCTGTTAAACAAACGGAAAAATGGAGGCGGTACAATTGGAGAGCGATCCGCCTTCACCAACATGCATAAGCAATTCATTAATAGTTTATATACATATATATATATATATATATATATATATATATATATATACATGAATTGCAAAAATCTAATAGTAAAAAAATATTGCATGGCGCGAGATTCGATCCGGCGACCTTCGGATTACGAACCCCAGCGCTTACCGCTGCGCTATGACGCTGTAGAAAACCATTAATCGTAGAGAGTATTTCACCGCAACGGTTTCTTTTAACTGTCTATTTTCTTGACAACGGCTGAGAAGTGCATCTTGGTGCTTTGCCACATTACACCTCTGGCCATGAGCTTTTATTATGCGCAGTAAGAATCGAATCTGAATTTCACAATTGGCGGCCTCCCCTTGTTAGCGCGCTATATTTCCTTCGACAGAGAATTGCTTATGCCCACAGAAAATCGACACTGAAAATTAGCTTTGCACCTGAATATGCCGGACAAAAAGCACTGGAAATCGAACAGTTCATCAGAGATGAAGTCAAGATTGATTGCAACGATCTTGTTGGCATCCACCTGTCTATAGTGAGCTGTGTGGTATACGTGAAGTTGGTTAACGAAGCCGTTTGTGACAAAAATTCTAAGTGCAACTCGAAGTGGTCTTAAGTTCCATCACTCTGATGGACACATCGGTGACATAACTGTGGAACATGCGGAACTGCAGACGATACGTGTATTTGAACTCCCTTTCAAGGTGCCTTCAGAGGTAGTGGCATCTGCATTCCGCCCATATGGAAAGGTGATTAATCATACAGGTGAAAAGTGGGTTCAGTTCACCACATCCCCGGTTCTCAATGGAGTACGACAGATCCGCGTAGAGCTAACCAAACACGTGCCGTCCTACTTACATATTGGTGGCTGCTGTGCAGTTATTATTTATGATGGCCAGCCGAAGACATGCTCGGGATGTGGCAAAGAAAGACACCTCCGTTCCAGCTGTCTGCAACGCAGAATCACACAATTACCGCCTGGGGCCCTGCCGGCCACGACCGCTACGACGACGCTACAGCTGACGTTTGTCGAAGTTCTCCATAACGACCCCCGACCTCGATCACTTCTGGCTCCTACTACTGCCACACCGTCGTCTCCGGTAATGTCTCAGGCTGTTGCGGACGGACCGACGCCCTTGCCTCCTCCTCTCGACATGTGCAGTGGTGACCAATCTCTAGGACAAGGGATGGCCGTTGACTCCATGGTTGTGCCTACTGATGCTTTTGTGCCTAAACATCCGGATCCCCAGGCGTCTTCGGACACTGAAGATCACGTACGCAAGCAACGGTCGCCGAAGAGACGTCGGAAACGGCGGATCGCCCCGTCTGACACTTGCAGGACGCAGTCTCAAGACGATGAGGATCACACCTATCAAGATGTTGCCCCGACGGACGATTCCGTGGTGGAAGCAGCAGTCTGCACCACGTCGGAGGTACAACCATCTTTGCATGCACCAGGCGCTGTACCTATAGACGGTGAACAGCAGTGGAGCCAGCACCACTTCTCCACCGCCGACGTGATGCGCCTTCGGATTCGACAGGTACTTCACTGGACGCACACCATCCATGCACGTTTGCGTGGTCTGACGATGTAGACGACGAAACACCTACCGTTGAGACAACAGCGAATGCTGCTGCTCCAACCCACGACTGCTAATCGACAGGGTTACTGGATGGGGATGTGCAGCCTACTGCGACAACCTTCCCGTTCGCTGCTGCTCTTCGTACCTCCATGAGCGTCCCAATTCCACGACAAGCTTACATGATTGGCCTCATCAATGTCAACATCATTGGCACCCCTGTCAAACCACAATTGCTCCGTGAAATGTTGAGGGCGTCGGACCTCGATGTTGCCCTTTTGCTGGAAGTTCCCCTGGAGACGTTTCCTAATATCTATGGCTATGTTTCCTACCTCACGCCGTGTGCTGTCGGTGGCAGTGGGACAGCTATTCTTTTAAAGGAAGGCCTTGAGGTGGACAACGTGATTTACCTACCATCGGCTAAGGGCCTTGCTGTGACTTCCCATGGTGTCCGAGTCATCAATATTTACGCTTCCTCGGGCACGGCCAGGCGACGGGAACGGTCGCGATTCTACTCAGAAAAGGCCGCTCCTTTGTTTGTAGGCCGCTACGACCATATTATTCTTGGCGGCGACTTCAGTTGTGTGTTATCCCAGAAGGACCAACATCCCCACCTCACCACATGCCAAGAACTCAAAGATGCTCGTGCATGAACTGAACCTCACCGATACGTGGAACCACGTGTATGGTGGTCGATCTGGATATACGTACGTCAACAGCCATTCAGCAAGTCATCTTGACCGTTTCTACGTTTCCCAAGGAATCGTAATTGCCACGCTTGACGTTGAGTTATGGCCTACCGCCTTTTCCGACCATATCGCCTACATTTGCTCTGTTTCACTCCAGAGACAGAAGGTGTGGGGCGGTCGAGGCCTATGTAAGCTGAATGTCACTCATCTCAAAGATCCGGTAAGCAGACAGGTCGTAGAAACGACGTGGGACAACTGTCTGAGACGCCTTCCAGCGTATCCTTCAACACTTCGGTGGTAGATCGACTGCACATAGTCTGCTTTACGTCGTTCGATGATGAATTACAGTCGCGACAAAATGCTGTGGCAACGACATACCATGGAATACTATTTAACAACTCTCTGGGAACAAACCATGCCCCCTCTGTTTAACGACAGGTTAAAATTCAAATTAAGGGCGAGATAATTTCTCTTATCCGTCATCGCCTTGAAGGCACAATAGTACGCGCAAGATGTCTCGATTGTGTACTACGAGAGCCCCCGTCCATGCATCATATTACCCGAGAGAAGCAGAGGTGTCGGAGAAAACTGTTCAACGCCCTCGACGTACCAGATGGTCGTCGATTGACGTCCCAGAATGATTAACCATAGTTATGTCTATATTGCTACTGCCTTCAGCATATATGCAGGTGTTTATCCTTCTTTGTTGACAATGTACATGTAGTTCGCACTTAGGATGTCGTTGACGATCTGACTCCGGTCATTATTCCCATCACAATGCCAAAGGTGGATCTGTCATTGATGTTGGCTGCAATGATCATCTTCTTCCCTCTTGAATAAAGTGCTACCTTTTGAATCATATCTGCATATGTATGGGAGTATTGGGAATAAATGACGCAAGTAGCCATGTGTCTGTGCCTTTTATGACATCTTCCTTTACAACATAACGTATTAATTTCCCATTTCTGCTGTATGATTCTTGAATGCACATGACATCAAAGTTAAACTCTTGGGCCAGCCTGGGGAGTTCCGCAGCTTCGATTCCATTTCCCATATCATAGAGTTGCGAGTTCTTCACGGCTGCCTTATATACAAGTAGCATTTCACATACGTTTGGTATGGGTCAAAGTACACTCTCCCGTAAGCCCTGGCAAGGTCTTTGTAACTTTCTTAATGCTGAGATCTTCTGAACGTCGTCTGCAGACCTGTCGCAGGAGATCAGCAAGCTCATTCCCATCAATGAGCAAGTTTTCCGTACGAAGGATTATCCTATCCATCTTCTCGGTTGTAGGGAAGCAAATGCAATAACCCTTCTCATGTATTAATTGTATAACTAATCTTAGTGCAGTTTGCAGGATATCCCTTTTCTTGAGCCTACGGATGTTTAAGTTCAGTTCAAACGTACTGCAGTTTGCTGGTTCTTGATTATGATTATGATTACGTACATGTTTATTCTGTGTGTTTTTCAATTCAGATTTAGTGTAATCAGTTAGTTCCTGCTTATGACTACATTTCTGTTGGTCCTTTATGTTGTTCACCGCTTGTTCAAGGCTCTCCATCTGGGTATCCTTTTTACATTCATTATTATCAGAGTTAAATTTGACCCCTCATTTTGTTTTTATGGCTTTATATTTTGTCATAGAGTTGTGTGCCTTCATAAACTTTTGTGCCTTGCTGGTCTTGTCACTGCCTACAATGGCTTTGCCCCTTTTCTCCTGATTTATGTTTTCATTATTAGCGGTTGATGCTATTGTTACTACTTCATCACACGTCATGTCAATGGGGATTGTTGGGGCTGTTCTTACTTCATTACACGGCACATCTTTGGGAATTGATGGTGGTACCCCCAGTAACAACACTAAATACGAACACCGTTAATGCATTCTGGGAGCCTTTCTTCGTGCAACGTGGAATTGCAACTCTAATCATTTCTACAACCGCCGATAGCGTATTAAGTTATGTAGACATCCGACCACGTCTTCTGGGCGTTTCCCTTTCTTTGTCAAGGAGTGTATTAGAAATTGAATTGGCGACTAGAGTTGGTTGGGACATTTCGTAATGTTTGTACTAGTGCGCGAGGAGAGGTTTCCGTCATGTTATAGAAGATCAAAGCATTGTGCTGGGTGATCTAAGGTATTTATAGAAGGCAAAGTTAATAGCAGATATGACTGTTAGGAAGGAACTGGAGTGCACCAATGGCTATGTGGAAGAATCTATTTTGCATTGTTTGAATCTTGCTGTTCGTGTCTTCAGCCAGAGCTCAGATTACCGATTCTCAAGTGATGATTATAAGGAGGAACGTGTTGACAAATCTTAGCTAAAGCTTGATCGAAAGACCATTTCACTACCACATTTGCTAGCTAAGTCCTTGGTTCCTGTTGCAGATGTATTGTATATCCTTGTTGAATGTTGAAAAGGAGTCGCGAATCACATCTAAATATCTAATACTGGTTTTCCACTGAATGTCAGTCTCAATGATTGAGAATGTCGCATTTTGGGATATTGTTTTGAATGTGAACAGAATGCCTTGAATTTTAGGTGAATTCATAGCGATATTCCAGACGAATGTCCAGCGATGAATTTCTTATAAGTGCTACTGTAGTTTTCTTTCGATGTTAAGTCAGATTAAAATTATTCATATACATAGCTCCATCATCCGCAAAGAGAGGTAACTGACCACAAAGTTGGTGCAGAATGTCGTTGGGCGCTGTTGTGAATGATGAGTTTCTAAATAAAGATCACGTGCCAAACCTTATCGAACACCTTTTAATCTAATTCATTTTTTAACATTTTTCTTTTAAACAGATAACAAAACAGGCCGAAAATTGTATTGAGCCTATTTCATATTGTCACTCAATAAAGAGACAAATGCACTGCTCTTTTTATCCTAACAGCATTTTTAAGTACATTTACTTTTGTGTCTCTCATATCAGTAATGCTCTCTTTCTCTCTCTCTCTCTCTCTCTCTCTCTCTCGCTCACACACACACACACACACACACACACACACACACACACACACACACACACACACACACATGTACGCACATACATACAGCGAGAGAAGTGGGGGGATGTAATGGGTTGGTAAATAAGGAATATGTAAACATTTTATGAAATAATGCAAGAAATGTGCACAGTATGTTTCCTTTTTGCCAATTATTATTATTATTATTATTATTTTGTGATAAGATGCTGTGCATTTCAGTACTTTTTCACTCATTTGTACACGGCTATATTTTTTTTGGTGTCATTTACATCATTCTTCTAGTTGTAAAGTAGTTTAACTAAATATTTGCACTGCAGATCGTTTATAACTCCTAACGGAATTCAGGAAACAAATGTCTAGGCCTGTTATTGGATGCTACTTTGCACAAGCACACTTCTTTAGTTTGCCCACTTACCCTTTCTTTTAAATCATCTGCTTGGCAATTTCTACAGAGATGAAGATAGCCTCATACGTAATGGCCAAGCGCTTTTCTTCTAATCCACCAGCATCATTATCATCTATTACTCAGTTTAAAAGCTCTGGTGCAGCTCTAACTTATAAGTTTGGAATTCCGCATCAAGCAGTAACAACATCAGAATTCCTCATAACAACGGCACCAAATGCTTTTTGACTTCAATACATTAGAAAACATACCATGTGCCCTTAATTTTGCTTTTATTTCAAACACTTGCCTTAAAGAGATATGGTAATTTCCGCCATTCATTTAGCATTATAAACTGAACCTGTTCTCTAAACTGTGTTTATATTTTTGAAAGAAACAAATAAATTCTTTTTTTGTCACACAGAAAGTAATTACGAAAATTAATCAAAGCAGCAGTAGTATGTTTAAGAACAAAGTGTGTTTTTCTGGACAAATTCCTTTCATCAGTGAAATCTTTCCATGAAAATAACCATGACAGAGTTTTTCAAAATGTTATGAACACGTTTAAGCAATGTTTTAACATTAACAACATTCCTCCACTGGCTTATTATTTTCGTAAATGCGACAGTAATCTTCCAGTTATCAATTCCTTTACGCCAGCCTGAACAGTGCAAAGCACCTGTCTTGCCATTCAGTTAAATGTGAATATAATGACCTAAGGGTCAAAGAGTTGCCGTATTGTGACAGATCACCTTTTTCAGTTACATGTAACCCTCTAATGCTGTGACGGAAGTAAGAATTCACATCAGGCTATCACGTTAAACAGAACATACACTTCATTTAGAGCGTTATTTATTCCATGAATATCACTTACTTTTGTGGGTAACTTTGTGTTTCTAGCATGCTTTAAATCAGCATCATCAGCGAAGCCGATTAGCAACAAATCAATATTTATGGTAACGTAACACAGTGTCATCCTGCAACAACACAAGGTACACACTTTTTGGTTTCTTTATCATGGTTTAGTCATCGCGCTTTTCACAATCACAAAATTTAGTTCTTGTTTCTTTTAAACTACTGAATTAAATACTCTCAATCGTTTTGCCTGTGATTATACATTCTGCTGAGTGGCTATTGCGAGTGCAATATTTTCTGAACGCTCTCGACGACTATCTGCATCTTCTCGAATGCATGCCTGCTTCTAAGGCAAATACGTACGGCATTCCGCCTACTCCGAAAATATGCCTAAAATGTTTATACTATACACTATGTGACCAAAACCATCCGGACACCTGGCTAAAAATAACTTACATGTTCGTGGCGCCCTCAATTGGTAATGCTGGAATTCAATATGGTGTTGGCCGGCCGGAGTGGCCGAGCGGTTCTAGGCGCTACAGTCTAGAACCGGGCGACCGCTACGGTCGCAGGTTCGAATCCTGCCTCGGACATGGATGTGTGTGATGTCCTTAGGTTAGTTAGGTTTAAGTAGTTCTAAGTTCTAGGGGACTGATGACCACAGCAGTTAAGTCCCATAGTGCTCAGAGCCATTTTTTCTCTGTCAGTCAACAGACGAGGTCGGTCAGTACTGCTTTTGTGCTGTGTGTCCCGTCACGTTTCCACTTCACTATCACATCGGAAACAGTGGACCTAGGGATGTTTAGGAGTGTGGAAATCTCGCTCACAGACGTATGACACAAGTGACACTCAATCACCTGACCACGTTCGAAGTCCGCGAGTTCCGCGGAGCGTCCCTTTCTGCCCTCTCACGATGTCTAATGACTACTGAGATCGCTGATATGGAGTACCTGGCAGTAGGTGGCAGCACAATGCACCTAATATGAAAAGCGTATGTTTTGTGAGGGTGTCCGGATACTTGTGATCACATAGTGTACATATATTATTGGGCTGAATCAAAAATTCGTACTAGGCCACTATCAGCCATCATCATCACGCGATCAGGCCCAGAGGACCGCGCGCCACCACAGTTAGAGCTCTCCATCCGTCTCTGTCTTCTGCTATCTGTCTCCAGTTTTCCGTGACTCCCAGCTGCAACAGGTCTTCTCTCACTCCATCGATCCACCTCTTTCTAGGTCTTCCCACTGGTCTGCTGCCTGACGGGATCCAGTCCATTGTGATTTTGGGCCATCTTGTTGCGCCGGCCGGAGTGGCCGTGCGATTCTAGGCGCTACAGCCTGGAACCGAGCGACCGCTACGGTCGCAGGTTCGAATCCTGCCTCGGGCATGGATGTGTGTGATGTCCTTAGGTTAGTTAGGTTTAATTAGTTCTAAGTTCTAGGCGACTGATGATCTCAGAAGTTAAGTCGTATAGTGCTCAGAGCCATTTGAGCCATCTTGTTGCCTCCATTCTAACAACATGTCCAGCCCATTGCAGTCTTTTGCTTCTCATCACTCCCAAGATGTTAGGCTCCTTGTACAGCTCTTCTAATTCAGTGTTATGGCGTCTTCTCCATTCTCCAGTAGTCTGATCTCTGACTGGTCCAAATATTTTCCTGAGGACTTTCCTTTCAAATGTTAGCAGTCGCATAAGGTCTTGTTTTCGAGTGCTCCAGGTTTGAGAACCATAAAGTACTACTGGCATTATTAATGTCTTATACAACCGTAGCTTTAGTTGTTGCGAGACACTTAGACATTTTAATATAGGGTCTAGAGAGTGATAGTATCTGTTTCCCGCCTGCAGTCGTGCTTTTATCTCTGCTTCAGTTGATGTTACTTCTGTAAAAAATGATCCAAGGTATTTGAACTCTTTCACATGTTTATACCTGGTGTTGTTCACAATTAAATCTTGAGAGTTCTGGATCTTTCTTCCTATGGTCATATACTCTGTCTTTTCAGAGCTAATTTGTAGACCGATCCTAGCTGCCAATAACTCCAAGGTCTGGATACTTCTCTTCAGATCTTCTTGTGTGCATGCTAATAGTGCAATGTCGTCTGCATAGGCCAGATATGTAATGTGTTCATTACCAATTTGAACGCCCTTGATGTTTTCTTTGTTGAAATCCCGCATTACCTTCTCAAGTTGAAGAGTACAGGCCACTATCAGTATCGCAACAAAATTGAAGATGCTTCGATTTTGAATTTTTACAATTGATTAAAAGTATTTTCTGATAAGCACTGAAGAAATTGTGACCCACCTTTCTTGAGACATCTAAATGTGCAAACATACTGTGCGCAGTGTACCAGTTCTTTGGTTATGTATGCTAGTACTGCTTAAAATGTTGTCCGTATTGAGATGCAACTCACATGTCTAAAAAAAAGCCATACATCGTAGTTTTAAGGATTTGATGCAAAGTGAACAAAGGAAAACAGACTCAAGAGTGCTTCCCAGAGTGAGTTTACATATTGATTTGTTATGTTGATTGTTTGATTTTCAGGTTATGTAGCAGTACGATATTAAAAAAATTAGCTATATATTAACGGAGTTAAATGTTATGACCAGCTGTTTACTGGGAACCCATTATTTTCTGTAAAATGCCAAGATCCGTGTTCGTCTTAAATCGTCATCAGACAGGAATGTAAAAGTACTAACAATAGGACTGTTACCATAATGTACCCTACAATGGGCCATACAACACTTGCAAGGCATTTTAAATGTCCCCTAAGTAATACTCTGATTCTTGTATCACACTAATGCAACGAACGCACTGACTACAAACATATGGTTCATTTAACCTCAGACACATAACTGTGACACCACAGTTCTCTCAACTCGTACGAGAAGAGGCTCTGTTTCTATGGGGCATTGTGAAACAGCGCAAGCAAGATAGTACGGATCAGTATGAGAATCGCTGGATACAGCAGCGTCAGTATCTCGGTTGATGCAAGAGTTTACAATATTACTCATACAAGAGAATTGTCCCTAGTATCATTTGCCGAAAATCTCGTTTCGATATGTTGAATCATTCATAAAATAAAAAGGATGCAGATTTTAGGTGTTCCTTCCATATATAACACGAGTTGAATAACTTCAGATGCTTCACGGGTCTCTTCTCTGGTGACGCTCTTGTATGCAGGAAAATCGCAACCTCATAAAATTGTAAGGAATTGCAGGAAGACCATGTAAGCATATGACCCTTGATTCAGGGACTGGCAACTGACCCTCAACGTAAATAAATGTAAAGTATAGCGCTTGACGTAAAGTGGAGCGAGTAAACAAAAACAATGTAAGGAAAAGCAGATTCTAGGTTGAGATTTATTGGAAGATTTATGAGGAACTGTAACTCACCCCTGAAAGAAGTAGCTTACAAAATCTTCGTTTGGCCACAGTGAGGTCATCCGGCCACTCTGTAACATTCATATTGCGAAATTCGATAATAATCTCGACCCTGCATAGGTACGGGATAAAGGGAACAGGAAAACAAAATTAATCTGTTTCCACCCGTGGCCATTTTCAAATGAACCTGTAATATCCATTGTCAACAGACTATTAAAAGTTCAAAAAGGTTAGTCAAATAATCATATAAGTTACAAATATTAGGGGAATGTGTTGTTCCCCTTACCTTTTACTTTTCAGACTGTCACCTCTTTCCAGCTCGATGGTAGAAATTTAATATAATGTCTTATTCCATTTTTAAATGATGGCATTAAGTTTTTACGTGTACCAGTCTTTTACCGAAATCGGAAACGTAGGGTTTTCCCACATATGGAAACATGTTCAACTGTACAACATGGTCATGGACCTTAGAACAAATGGTTCAAAAGGCTCTAAAACACTATGGGACTTAACGTCTGAGGTCATCAGTCCCCAAGAACTTAGAACTACTTAAACCTAACTAACCTAAGTACATCACACACATCCATGCCCGAGGCAGGATTCGAACCTGCGACCGTAGCGGTCGCGCAATTCCAGACTGAAGCGCCTAGAACCGCTCTGCCACATCGGCCGGCTGGATCTAGGAACAAACATTAGACTGTAATTTAAAAGCATTTCAATAGAGAAAATCTTCTCAGTACTGTATTTAGTTACTTATCTGTCATATTACTATTGTACAATACGTCAATAATCAGTGAGTCAAATCAAACTATGCACATCTATTATCAAAAACTATCTACAAGTTAAATACATTTTAAAACTGAAGATATTAGAAACTAACACAATTTTTTTTTTCTAGACGGGTAAAATTGTTAAGACATTGACGAAACTCAGAAAATTTTCAGATGTCTTATGTTCCAAGGTAAAAGACATCTTCTGTTTCAGTGTACAAGATAGTGCACGACCGACAAAGTATGAATTTTGTGTCCACAAATTATATAATTGGTTTTAAAAACAAATAGGATTTCACTTGCCACAAAATTCTGTGACTGAAGAATTAACAATGCATTCACAATACCTTTGGTATGTTACGCAGCACTTAAATGTGTAGAATTAGAAATATTTGCACGTGTTGCACAGAGCACAATTTTATGTCTAGCAACAACGAAAACTGTAGAAAATGGCGGAAACAGCTTACAGTGGTCTCCAGTGCGCATTTCTTCATGTGATTCTAAAATCAGTCGCTATACTGAAACACCGACAAAATAACATCATGTGTTCTTAGGTACAAAACGCTCTCCTGTTGTAACTACTTACATGATTGTCGATGTGTGTCGTCATATCGGGTAAAGAAAGGGGAATTTGTTCTCACACACAAATACGATAACACCCCGAGTTACAGAGAATGCACTGAGGCTCTGGGTGCATATATGAGGTATCTGTTCTTAAATACTCCTCATCAGCATGGAAGTCATATCAGCGAGATCAACAAGAGATGTAGAAGATCCAGTGCAGAGTGATGAGTTTCATTAGGTGTTCGTTTAGCAGCCGCTAGAGCGCGAAGGGGAAGCTCATCAAACTCAAGGGCCAGGCGCTGCAAGAGAGGCCTTGCGCTTCACCGAGGGGGTTACTGGCAAAGTTTCGTGAACGCATGCTGCAGGAACACCCACGCAACGTGTTAGTTAATTCCTCCCACGTTAATATGTCGAAAGGATCAGTATGGGAGAGTCAGATATTAGTAAAAAAAAATAATAATCCTCTATGTGTCTCGAACACTGTGAATATTTTATGAATAATACACTTGTGAATAATACACTCTAGATCCTCCCCCGATGAACCATGGACCTTGCCGTTGGTGGGGAGGCTTGCGTGCCTCAGCGATACATATGGCCGTACCGTAGGTGCAACCACAACGGAGGGGTATCTGTTGAGAGGCCAGACAAACATGTGGTTCCTGAAGAGGGGCAGCAGCCTTTTCAGTAGTTGCAGGGGCAACAGTCTGGATGATTGACTGATCTGGCCTTGTAACATTAACCAAAACGGCCTTGCTGTGCTGGTACTGCGAACGGTTGAAAGCAAGGGGAAACTACAGCCGTAATTTTTCCCGAGGACATGCAGCTTTACTGTATGATTAAATTATGATGGCGTCCTCTTGGGTAAAATATTCCAGAGGTAAAATAGTCCCCCATTCGGATCTCCGGGCGGGGACTACTCAAGAGGACGTCGTTATCAGGAGAAAGAAAACTGGCATTCTACGGATCGGAGCGTGGAATGTCAGATCCCTTAATCGGGCAGGTCGGTTAGAAAATTTAAAAAGGGAAATGGATAGGTTAAAGTTAGATATAGTGGGAATTAGTGAAGTTCGGTGGCAGGAGGAACAAGACTTTTGGTCAGGTGATTACAGGGTTATAAATACAAAATCAAATAGGGGTAATGCAGGAGTAGGTTTAATAATGAATAAAAAAATAGCAGTGCGGGTTAGCTACTACAAACAGCATAGTGAACGCATTATTGTGGCCAAGATAGACACAAAGCCCATGCCTACTACAGTAGTACAAGTTTATATGCCAACTAGCTCTGCAGATGATGAAGAAATTGATGAAATGTATGACGAGATAAAAGAAATTATTCAGGTAGTGAAGGGAGACGAAAATTTAATAGTCATGGGTGACTGGAATTCGTCAGTAGGAAAAGGGAGAGAAGGAAACATAGTAGGTGAATGTGGATTTGGGGTAAGAAATGAAAGAGGAAGCCGCCTGGTAGAATTTTGTGCAGAGCATAACTTAAGCATAGCTAACACTTGGTTCAAGAATCATGAAAGAAGGTTGTATACATTGAAGAACCCTGGAGATACTAAAAGGTATCACATAGATTATATAATGGTAAGACAGAGATTTAGGAACCAGGTTTTAAAATGTAAGACATTTCCAGGGGCAGAGGTGGACTCTGACCACAATCTATTGGTTATGAACTGTAGATTAAAACTGAAGAAACTGCAAAAAGGTGGGAATTTAAGGAGATGGGACCTGGATAAACTAACTAAACCAGAGGTTGTAGAGGGTTTCAGGGAGAGCATAAGGGAACAATTGACAGGAATGGGGGAAAGAAATACAGTAGAAGAAGAATGGGTAGCTCTGAGGGATGAAGTAGTGAAGGCAGCAGAGGATCAAGTAGGTAAAAAGACGAGGGCTAGTAGAAATCCTTGGGTAACAGAAGAAATATTGAATTTAATTGATGAAAGGAGAAAATATAAAAATGCAGTAAATGAAGCAGGCAAAAAGGAATACAAACGTCTCAAAAATGAGATGGACAGGAAGTGCAAAACGGCTAAGCAGGGATGGCTAGAGGACAAATGTAAGGATGTAGAGGCTTGTCTCACTAGGGGTAAGATAGATACTGCCTACAGGAAAATTAAAGAGACCTTTGGAGAAAAGAGAACCACTTGTCTGAATATCAAGAGCTCAGATGACAACCCAGTTCTAAGCAAAGAAGGGAAAGCAGAAAGGTGGAAGGAGTATATAGAGGGTTTATACAAGGGCGATGTACTTGAGGACAATATTACGGAAATGGAAGAGGATGTAGATGAAGATGAAATGGGAGATAAGATACTGCGTGAAGAGTTTGACAGAGCACTGAAAGACCTGAGTCGAAACAAGGCCCCGGTAGTAGACAACAATCCATTAGAACTACTGATGGCCTTGGGAGAGCCAGTCATGACAAAACTCTACCATCTGGTGAGCAAGATGTATGAGACAGGCGAAATACCCACAGACTTCAAGAAGAATATAATAATTCCAATCCCAAAGAAAGCAGGTGCTAACAGATGTGAAAATTACCGAACTATCAGTTTAATAAGTCACAGCTGCAAAATACTAACGCGAATTCTTTACAGACGAATGGAAAAACTGGTAGAAGCGGACCTCGGGGAAGATCAGTTTGGATTCCGTAGAAATGTTGGAACACGTGAGACAATACTAACCCTACGACTTATCTTAGAAGAAAGATTAAGAAAATGCAAACCTACGTTTCTAGCATTTGTAGACTTAGAGAAAGCTTTTGACAACGTTAACTGGAATACTCTCTTTCAAATTCTGAAGGTGGCAGGGGTAAAATACAGGGAGCGAAAGGCTATTTGCAATTTGTACAGAAACCAGATGGCAGTTATAAGAGTCGAGGGGCATGAAAGGGAAGCAATGGTTGGGAAAGGAGTGAAACAGGGTTGTAGCCTCTCCCCGATGTTATTCAATCTGTATATTGAGCAAGTAGCAAAGGAAACAAAAGAAAAATTCGGAGTAGGTATTAAAATTCATGGAGAAGAAGTAAAAACTTTGAGGTTCGCCGATGACATTGCAATTCTGTCAGAGACAGCAGAGGACTTGGAAGAGCAGTTGAACGGAATAGGCATTGTCTTTAAAGGAGGATATAAGATGAACATCAACAAAAGCAAAACGAGGATAATGGAATGTAGTCAAATTAAATCGGGTGATGCTGAGGGGATTAGATTAGGAAATGAGACACTTAAAGTAGTAAAGGAGTTTTGCTATTTGGCGAGTAAAATCACTGATGATGGTCGAAGTAGAGAGGATATAAAATGTAGACTGGCAATGGCAAGGAAATCGTTTCTGAAGAAGAGAAATTTGTTTACATCGAGTATGGATTTAAGTGTCAGGAAGTCATTTCTGAAAGTATTTGTATGGAGTGTAGCCATGTATGGAAGTGAAACATGGACGATAACCAGTTTGGACAAGAAGAGAATAGAAGCTTTCGAAATGTGGTGCTACAGAAGAATGCTGAAGATAAGGTGGGTAGATCACGTAACTAATGAGGAGGTATTGAATAGGATTGGGGAGAAGAGAAGTTTGTGGCACAACTTGACTAGAAGAAGGGATCGGTTGGTAGGACATGTTTTGAGGCATCAAGGGATCACAAATTTAGCATTGGAGGGCAGCGTGGAGGGTAAAAATCGTAGAGGGAGACCAAGAGATCAATACACTAAGCAGATTCAGAAGGATGTTGGTTGCAGTAGGTGCTGGGAGATGAAGAAGCTTGCTCAGGATAGAGTAGCATGGAGAGCTGCATCAAACCAGTCTCAGGACTGAAGACCACAACAACAACATCAACACTCAAGATCGCTTCATAAATTTACTTATTATGTTGCTTGCAAAACAAGGTTCAGTGTCAGTATTAAAAAATCTATGTTTAATCGCGGCGTTAAGTAACTGAAAACAGATTCAGTGCCGGTATTAAAAATCTACTATTGTAGCTACTTAGACATTAATGTGACCACCGCCTATATTCGACGTCAGGGTACCAAAACCACTCACGGACGGCAGGTGGCAGTACCAGCAGTTTTTCAATGAGTAGTTTATTATAAGTACAGTAATAAAATAAATGAGAATATTTTTTTTGTCTTGCCGTTAAAAAAATCTGTGTATCTAATGGCAGCTTCGTATTGTAGATATGGAATCAAACAAAGAAAGTACAAGCCAGCTTATTGAGGCATATAGTTCTACCATAGTAAGGTACGTCTACAAATGCTTAATCCTGAGTTTATTCATTTCACGTAAATGTGCACATAATTTTACTTCTGATATGTGTACATATCACTTTAATTGGTGAACGTTCCGCATGTGTCTGATTTGACTGCATGTTTTGTATTATTTCGGCCAACGGCCTTGCGCACTGGTAACATCGGTTCCCGTTAGATCCCCGTAGTTAAGCGCTGTCGGGCTGGGCTAGCACTTGGATGGGTGACCGTCCGGTGTGCCGAGCGCTGTAGGCCAGCGGGATGCACTCAGTCAAATGGCTCTGAACACTATGGGACTTAACATCTGTGGTCATCAGTCCCCTAGAACTTAGAACTACTTAAACCTAACTAACCTAAGGACATCACACACTTCCATGCCCGAGGCAGGATTCGAACCTGCGACCGTAGCGGTCACGCGGTTCCAAACTGAAGCGCTTAGAACCGCACGGCCACACCGGCCGGCCTGCACTCAGTCCTTGTGAGGCAAACAGAGGAGCTACCTGATTGAGAAGCAGCGGCTCCGATCTCGTAAACTAACAAAATGGTCGGGAGAGCGGTGTCCTGACCACATGCCCCTCCATATGCACATCCTGTGATGCCTGTGGATGAGGATGACACGGCGGCCGGTCGGTGCCGTTGGGCCTTCCAAGGCCTGTTCGGACAGAGCTTAGCTTTCAGCTGCATTATTTCAGTATCCCAGGAAGGACAGTGTTGGGAGAATAGATACAAGAGCCGTTGTGGCTATGCCGCCCACGACCAGTGAGGGTTGTAAAAGCAGTTATCATCTTTGCGATTGCACTATTGCAAATTAGCTTCCTTCATTACTGTGTCATTTGCGCAAATCCCGTCACATACGATAGGTAAGTCACATCCTATAGATCTTCGGGCCTCACGTCCTTCGTTAATAGTAAGTATATGCCCCTGCCTTCACCCCTCCTCCCCAGCCCGGGTTAAATCCAGTTCCTACTCCTGATATTATGTCGTCGTTCCGCCCTTCTCCTAACGAGTGAGATGGACACTGTCATAGCAAATGCTGCATAAATAATGGTGTCCTCCACGTCTGAAATGCTCTGAAACGTAGATATAGGTTATCAGTTGCTTGTACCAACATGACATAAAACATACACTTCAGACTATAATTCTGTATAATCATAACGTAATTTCATTATAACTGCAACAGATAACAATAATTGCTTAATAAATAAGACCTCTCAGAAGTTTCAATATGAGTAAATAGCAGCAATATAAAAATATCAGCTTTTACACTCAACGACGTAAACACTCTGCAATAACGTAACTATCCAGCCAACGGTCCGGACACGTGCATGATGTCGTCCATGATACCGAGCAGCATACATGGCACACGCCTGTTAGGCATATTGATCACAATAGCCATACATCCACACGATATCGACCTTTCCCGCAATTGGTAAATGGTCCATCTTAACACGGGTAATGTTTCAGGAAGCAAATACCGTCCGCACTGGCGGAATGTTACGTGATACCACGTACTTATACGTTTGTGACTATTACAGCGCCATCTATCACAAAGCGAAAAAAGTGGTCCAACTAAAACATTCATATTTCTTTACGTATTACACGAATATGTAATAAAAATGGGTGTTCCTATTTTAAAAAACACAGTTGATATCCGTTTGACCTATGGCTGCGCCATCTAGCGGGCCAACCATGATACCATCTGGTTCCCCCCGTCAAGCTAGACGAGTTTCGTTCTTTGTAGTTTTTTCGTTTGATGCTTATTTCGTGATATATTTGGCCCGGTCTCTATCAATGGACCACCATTTCATGCCAATAATGCTATTAACATCCACAATTACGAATACACAAAGAAAAGGAACCAAATCAGTCGCGCCATTCTAAGGTAAGGATCTTTCACAACTACTGATCTTTTCCTGTGGATTAACCAAAAATTTTCTTTCAGTCATTCCTTGTCCTGACAACTACGATCACAACAAAGACAAAAGTCAACCAACTCTGTCAAGCCGTTCGTAATTGATGATATGGCATATATGCGGCACCTCATATTATTTTCCGACTTCCCAATTGGATTGTCCATTTTTTTTCATACATACCTTTTCCTGACAATAACGAAAACAATAAAATATCAACCAAATCGGTCAAGCAATTCTCAGATGGTGATCTCTCATACATGTGGCAACATTTTTATTTATATAGATTTGGCTGAAACAGTGCACGTGTTAAGGGCATCTCTATCGTTTCCTTCTCGGGCTCAAAACGAGCGTTGGGTGCGGCCTGTGGAATGCAAGCTTGTCGCTCTGATAAGACGAAAGGAGTGGTGTATGGCAGATACAGGTGCGACGCCGGCGAGGGAGCCGCTACGAGCGAGGCCGACCTGTAAAGAGGCCTGCGACTGCGGCTGGTGACGTCATAGCCTGAGTCAGCCAGACCTCCTGTGCAATACGCTGAATCTTCCGTATGTTTCCTCCAAGTCTGAGGATTCGGCGGTGTTTACATTGTGCCTGGTTAACCTATTCAGGCAACTTTTTACGATATTTCTTATAAAATATTTGATACTGCATGTATGAAGTGTACGAAACTGTAAGTAATATGTACAGAGATACTTAAGACTGCCCTTTTCATATAACAGAAAAATTAGAATGTAGGCTCGGAACTTGCAAGGTAGTTTGTCAATAATAAATGTAATGAATTAAAATTCGGTACCAATGTGTTCAAATATGTGTGTTACGCAGTAACAACTTGTGCCTATTCATTAGTTTTTGCTCCCGTGTAGGCACTTGCAAAAGTGGTGTTTATTTTTTAATCATAAGTAGCTACCCTAAGAAATATGGCAGATTTATTGTACAGGGGGAAAACCGTACCGGGCATGAACCGAGTCTTAGAGGTACGTCCATACAGACCTATTACACAAACCTAACATTTTATGTTATTTTGTGTTCATTACGTTAAATTTGTTCTTGCCCAGCAGGGAGATATGAGTAACCCCCTCCCTCGCCCCACAGAGGATAGTCAACTGTAATTTTTAGAAGCTGTTCACATTTCTCTAAGATTTGTGCTGCTTAGGAAGGAACAAAGTCATTAGACATGAGTGTTTAAACAACTGGTATCTTTCAATGACCATTTGAAATATTGAATCAGATGGTTGACTTCAGCCGCCTCTACAAAGATCGTGTACAGTGGCTGTACGGCGTACAGACCGAAAGCCAAATGCCGAAAAGAAGAAACTAAGGAAAACTGAGCTAACGTCATTGCTTCATTTGCAGTGATCTCATCCTTATTGGCAACAGATGCTTTACATTTGTTGCACACTTTAATAAAAAATGCAGAATGTAATCTCCTATGTAGTACAGTGTGCCTCACTCGTTCTGAGAGGTTTCTATATTACTTTATTGTTTGTGAACGTGCTCCGATTGCATAGCAGGCAATACGACGTTTGACTGCTTTCTGAAAATCGTTTTAAATTGATAATTATGTCATTCTATGCTGATAACATGTTTTTCTTCCTCTTGAATTTCAGCGGAAATGAAATTCAAATAATTTGAATGCCCGTTACATCGCTCCATTTGAGTCATGCGATGCCTGTGACGTCACTCGTTAGCACGCTGATCCTACTGTCGTAAGGCTCATTCAGAGCGATTCCTCGTTTTGGAATTTAGTTCCGGAAAATTGGTTACAAATGGTTTGTTGTACCACGTTGTAGAAATACATCTATAAAAATCCCTGAAAGACTGTTCCGAAGAATGAGAAGGTGCAAAATGTGGTTGCAGCTCGCTCGTAGAAATCCAAATGAGATAGTGATCACTACGTGTGTTTATTTCTGTGAGGATCCTTCTGATGTAGGTAAACACTGTATATTAGCACGTTGTCGTAGCCGGCGGGACCTCTGCTACAATGTTCGCATGATCGATCGTAATTATGAGCAAGCTTTTTTTCACCTGTTATCTTCTCTTAATACTACGGTCTGCTTAACTTTACTTCATATCCATAATAAGGTTATGCAAGAGCTTTAAATTCTATATTATATTATATTTTAATACCTATTTTCATTTATTACTTCATTTTACGTCTAATCAATTCGAGATGGTGTGAAACTGTATTCGATACTTGTCGTAGCTTTTATTCTGAAAAATCTAAGGAACCATTTACCAGATTCCGATCACATTATTCTTCCCAAACAAGTCGCTAAAGACAATAATTTACCTCTTCCAGCTGTCTCCACTGAGCCTGTTGTAAAGCTGTATGATTTTGACAAAGAGAAAAATTTAACTTTGCTTGGAACCTACAAGGAAATGCAATAAAACCAGAGCTTTGCGATAAAATGAAAAGGGGTCCTGCTTAAGCACTTTTAGATCATAATATTTCAGCAGTAGCTAAGCATGCAGTAGAACAACAGATACTTTAAGATTCTGCTGCGTCAACTGAATATTTTATAGACTTAATTTTTCGTTGTTTTAAGTTAAGGACCTGGAAGAAAAGAAAAACTGCAATCCGTAAAGCTGTTAAAAGCAATACGATGATGCTCTGCAGTTCCCCAAGTCTGTTATTAGTCTGTCTGAAAATTTGAAAATTGAGAAAATAGCTACCACGAAAACAATAATAGTTCTGGTAACAACCACAGCAATTAACAGTCAGAATTATTCTTTGAATGAAAAAGTTTCCACTGTCTTTTATTGTGCAGGCCTTCACAAGTTGCCCTGGAAAACCTTTTCATCATGGTCCGAGCAAATAATGCAGTTCCAGACTCTCTCAGTTTAAAGACAATTCTGCGACTTATTGCTGTGCCACAGTACTTCCGGCCCAGTTGTCTTGTAATGCAGTTTCATGTTTCTTGTTGCTGGAACATAAAAACTTTGGAGATCAAAGAGATCATAAAAGCAAAACTTTCGAAAGGTTTTCACTATCAACTTCCACAAAATTCTTTTCCATTGTCACTTAAAAGTTGTAAATGCGTTTTTCATAACTTAAACCGTTTGCAGAAATAGTACGGAAAAAAACAGTAGTAACTTCGGTGAACATTCCTATACCAAACATAATAGGTTCGTCTTACTCCTAGCCTATGACACCAGTAACAGGAAGTTTTCGAGCGCGTGACCAAAGCTTGAAGTGTAATGATTTTTAAGCTTTAATTGCGTACATACAACACAGAGGGTACATATGTAATTACTGTACTTAGGACAATTATCATATCCTATCCAGGTAAGGAATGAGAATATTGACCAAAAATGCTGTATGAATGTTTCAGTCGTTCAGAGTAAAAAGAACCAGAACCATATTTTTAACACGGAAAATTACCTATTGCCCAACAGGCATTTGTACAGAACTCAGTGTCAGACACCAGGAATGAAAACGAAGGAAGCCGTTCTTGACATAATATTGGTTTACAAAACTAGACTCTATAACTAAAAGTACTCTAATATTTTGCTATGTGGTAACTTTAACATAGATTTCTCTTTTAATTGTACTCTACAATACTGTTATGTATCCTTTCCCATAAGGTTTGTATCCGCACAGCGCTGCAAAAAGCTAGTAAGAAGGCAAACAAATTTCTTGGAAAAATAAACAAAAAATCAATTGCTTGTGTAATAAGGACAATAAGTTATTTCGTGACTATTTCAAAACGAAAAAAAGATTAACAAGGTTATCTGTGAAGCCAAGAAACTTTACAACTGGCAGTTCATATTTTTCTCTAGCAATAAATGTAAAACAATGTGTGAAGTTGCGATAAAATACGATGTGTGCAAGCCTGTAATTTCCCCTAGAATGGCATTCTATAAATTTAAGACTTAAACAGCACAAATTAAGAAATAACGCCAAGCATAGAGAAGGTAACAGACAAGTGTCGAAACATGTCCTGTGATCGCAAAACACCGTGTGCCACAGAATGCAGATTTGCAAAAGTCTGTTAAAGCTGTGAATGTATTTGAACGAAAATTATTTCACTCGAGACTACTGACGAAATTTGCCTGCTTAGTCATCTAGTGAAAACTTACGTACATTCGTATGTATACAGGATTAAGAGATATTTCATTTCCATAAAAGAAACAAGATATCTGAGGACATCGGAATTTTGTAAACCATACTAAAATGCATAATTAGGCTTAAACTGCGCATCCATATGTCCAGATTCACACGGAAGTACCTGGTATTAAGTTTTCGGTGTGGTTTTCACGATGACAATTTTCTTGGAGTGTCAGTACTGTATTATCGCATGTTTGGTTCTTTGTTATGCCATAATGCCATACGTGTCAAAAAATGAAAATGTGCACTTGAAAGTGAGTGAACAGTTGTAGCTAGTCAATAGTGTGGAATGAAACACTTCGTTTCAAATAAATTGACTACCTGTGGGGAAAAGATAAACAACAGCCAAACTGCTTCAGCAAACCGAGAAAAAAAAACGTCATTGCTCTGCATGCTTTATTTGCTAATACTCTGCTTGCTTTATTGCTAATAACATGAAAATAAAATAAAACCGGGTAACTAAATCGAATTGTATATTTCAGTCTTATGTGAATGTATTTTAACTCACTGAATAGATCCCAGACACAGAAAACCGTTTTGCTTTCATTTCATATGAGAGGTGTAAACGAAAACAGCGAAACCACGAAACGTAAACATCATTCATGAGGAGGATCGCCCCAACCGCCACTAATGCTGCAACTCAATACTGCTCTTCGGATGCACGAATCTAATATGGCAGCTTGGGGCTCAGCACAAAACTTTTTCCTACTGCTCGTACAGCTAACAGCCACAGCCAGAAGCGGCGGAAGGTGCTGCTCATACGCGACCTAGCTCGGCGCATGCGCATGAGCTTGCTAGCAACTGCTCAAACGAACATACCGTCACTCAGGTTGTACCCTCACTTACAGCCCTCGTTTCCGTATAGTTACGTAGCTCTAACAAGGAGACCACTAGACCTGTTAACAATGGATTTTGATGAGTCTGAGGAATGTAGGGAGACCTGTGGTCAGTACTTGGGTAGCGGCTTTTCGTGTAACAGCACCCAATTTCCGAGAAAATCGATGTTGCAATTTCATACGTACCTCCTATATCCGTATCGGCAATTCCCTTTCGACCGTGCGAACGTGGCGTAGGAATACGTTCATGGCTGCCACGTTGGTGGCGCGGATCCTGCCCATGTACTTTTTTCCTCAATTCCATTAAATAGTTTATCTTATGAAAAACACTTCAAAAATAGTCATTTTCGCCACAGTAATTTCATCAATAAATTAATCATTGCGGTACACTTTCTTTACATATGTATTTCGTTTGTGGTTCATAGTTGAAATTCAAAATATTTTATCAGCTCCAAAGACTTCTCAACGATGAACGAAGGAAGAATTCCAGGTACACAAGAAAGTACTTATCTATAATTTTCACCTCAATTATGGAGTTAATACCGATCGAGCCGGCTGCCAATTCCAAACGATGTACAATAGATCACTTGCGCAATAAGCAGCGAAAACAGATTTGAGTACGATTCGTAAATCCTTCACAGCACAGCACAGCAGACTCAAGAAAGATATCCCCTTACAGTCTTTCTCAGGTTTGTTTCCATTAGGGACGTGCTCCACGCCCGTATTCGTTTACTTTCTTTATTTTGACGTTGTGTTACAAGGACCATACAGCCAACAACGCGTACAAAGTGCCAAAGAAACATAATAGCAAAAAACCGAAATAGCACAATATTAAGAAGTTAGCATAGAAAAATACTATTAAAGTAAAATAACAGCGCAATTAGTCAAACACAAGACAGCTGGCGGTAGTGATGACAATGACAGTGGGGCAGAATTACAAACAGCAGTATACAAGCCCACGGTAATGAGATACAATCAAGATAGGTGGAACGGCAGCATAGGTCGTTAATTTTTAATTTTATTAACTGCAGATTGACTGTCTGTTATCTGTGGTGTCAGTGTGGTACCATGTGCGATTTTATTTACGATTAGTTGTTATGACTTACATATAATTGCAATGAAGGTAATTACAAAGTAGCTGAACTCTATCTGCAATAACGAGATTAAAAGTATTCGATCGATGCTGCCCTTCATCCTACCTTGGATCCCTTACGTTTTCTTATGAATGCAAGAATCATCCGGGAAATCTAGGCGAATTGTCCAAAGAAATAGTTGACGACTGTAAATGTAATTGTGACATGGACAATATTAGGGAAATTCTCGAAAGTACTACGTGAAGAGATTTTAAAATCTCTCATTCTTCCGTACTTGTGACATGAAATATTTCTTTACGTTACTGATTCGCGGGGAGGGCAGTCTGATGAGAAACATTACCATCAAATCTTTGTAGAAGAGAGGCAAAGCATACACCAGCACCGTTTAATTATCCCACCCAAACGTACTTCACTTTCGCATCGCGATGATGTTTATTTTCACAGGCAGGTTAAAATTTTCACGAGATAAATTTAAAATGCTCCCGGGTTGCTAAAGACTAATAGCGCAATCACCTCGAAGGAGGAGTACATACAGAAACATTATTTAATTATGCATCAGTTTAGTGCATCTGATTTCACAGGAACCGTCAAATACGAGCGCTTCGTGGTGAAGTTGATCGAACTGTGTTTTCCGGTATCGCCTCTGCGTGTTTCAAGGCAGTAGCTTTTCCATTAAACGCTCATTGTGCCCTACGAATCTGAGTTTCCGTTGCTTTTATTTTTAAGTATCATTCTCTTAGAAGCAACCGACACTCAAATTCGTAGAGCACTGCGAACATCAATTGTATTCTAGCACACCAAGCGATAGCGAGTAAGACGATTCTGTAATGTGTTCTGTAACAAACGGAATACTAATCTGAGGAGAAGTGATCGACTTATTAACGAAATTACTGCTGCGAAAATGCCTGTTTTTGAATAATTTTGCTTGGCATGTGCTATTTAATAATTTTCTGTACGATGACATTGAAAAAAAAAAATTACACCGGTAAGGTTGGTGCCCGTACTACCAGCGCCTGCACCACGTTCTCTCGGTCGAGAGAGAATTGCCGTTATGGATATTTGAGGTACGCACGAAATTTCAACATAGGTTTTCTCGGAAATTCGGGGCTTTCGCATATAAAGCCGCTAGCCAGGTATTCAGCACAGACCGTACCTAGCAACTCATCAGAATCCGTGATTAACATGTGTGATGGCCCCTTGTGAGCTACTTGAATTCTGTAGACTCTGAGTAATGGAAGTAATTACAACAACGAAAGGTAAGCCATGTCGTATCGAGTGTCATCATCGCTGCCGGGTGCACAGAAAATGTGATGAGTTTACAAATGGAGTAAGTGTCGAGGTCGTTTAAAAACTGCAAGCGGCAGAATCAAGGCCGAATGGTAATATTGTCGGATTAATTAAAGAAAGCATAATATCATGAAGAAAAGACGGTTTCTGTTTTCCGTATTTTTCAAGGGGACTTACACGATTAGAAAGATAAAGGTTTAGATCTGGTCACAAATATGCCATATTAACTAGAAGTCCAAGACTGTATTGTTTAAATGCAAGAAAGGAAACTATTGGGACGACCCAGAGCCCTGGCATTAGTTCGGAGATTCAGCTTAGCGAAGACATCTTGAAATTTACTGAAGGTAATAGTGTTTTATCCATGCTCAGAAACTGTAATCGTATATAACGAAATAATAAGCAACCAGTTGCATAAAAGAAATTTAATTTCTTTACAGGTTTCGGGCAATGAGTGCCCCTCTTCAGAAGGTAATACCTGTCGCATTATTTGCGTACAGCGAAATGCCACGGATTTAGGTATCAGAAACTGATCCTCGACTAGAAAACGGTGAAGAGATGACAATCCTACACAACGCGGAACAACTGGCGGCCCCCAAAACGTGTTTAAAACAATTTTATTCAGTGTACTTTTATATATTAATTTTATTAGTTTCGATCATTAACTATATTTATTTTTTTATTCTTCACTCACTCCAGCACCTGGGAGACATTTACAAAGGGCATGTCCGTTGCTTGACGTAGTCCCACAGGAACAGGTATTTCAGTCGCTCAAATGACAAGACAGTTCATGTGATTCTAACACAGGTCGGTCCCATTTTTGTCAGTAGTTCCACGTTACACTGTACTGTCTCCTACCCTTTTCTATTTTAGCTACCGCTTCACTGTTTTTTTTTATCAAGGATCAATTTCTGATACCTGACTCCATTCCTTCGCTTTTATAGACTGGAGGTTCATCGTTGAGTATGGCTTTACCAACTGAAGGAGGCCGAGATCTTTGCCTAGCCACGCCAATTGTTACCCTGCGGCATTCTGTAAGACCTCCCTAACCGTATGACATAGCGTTGTAAGTAACAATCTTTTGGTATGAAATTACAAATCTTATGTATAAATAGGCCCGTTCCTTGTGGGGCTTGTGTGATTCACATCTAATTTCCTAACCAGGAGTATAAGTTTTTCTTCCTTATTTAAATATATTCACCCAGTACTTTGAAAACATTTCAGATAACTTCATTTATCCACTGCAAAGTAGTAATTTATAAAAAATTCTGTGTAGATATGCACTAGAAGATCCAGCTTTAAAGTTGCTAAACCAGCTGAGTGAGACTCTAGTCGATTTCAATAACTACAGCTTTTGCGGACGCTTGGATTTTTCATTCAATTTTCTATTTTAAAAATGTTAACATCTGTATGTGAACACCTGTGTTGAACTACTGTGTAAACGATCAATCAATTATGCCTTATTAACACAATTGTGACCATAAGGTGTATCAAACGAAATTTCTTGGTAGGCAGGGCGCAACATGTTATCTTGGATGGAAAGTCATCACAAGCCGTGTAAGTATCTTAAAGCTTTCTCTAGAAAAGTGTATTACGACCCTTAATGTCCACGTTGTATCTTTATGACCTGAAGAACAATATTAAAAACAACCTTAGATTTTTACGGACGATTCACTTATCCTTAATGAAGTAGGAGGCTGTCTTAGGTTCGGTGGCAGGATACTGGGAAAATACGATAAGTATTCAAAGTATATTGCTTATAAAGCATGGCGGAAGCTGAACAGTTGTCGTATACCTGGTAGTTGCATGTAAGCTTTTAACCCGTTTAATTGCCTCCAATTGTCTGACTCGTGTGGCAGTTAATACTTGAAGGGGACGTACGGTAGACTCAATAGGTTGAAATAAAAACGATATTAATAAAAAATAGTGGAATCCCGTTGGCGGTATATTACTGAAAGTAACAATCAGATCTGCTGCTCTGACTGCTACTTCCTGACGAAACAAAAGCGCAACACCAAGAAGTTGTGCGACATAAACGACAGTGAAAGGTGATGTCAGTTTAAAATTTGCGCCAGTCGCATAAGAGTCTCGCTAGTAGCGCCGCTATGGGGATGCAAATCAGGTTTGCTTTAAATACTCACTGTAACGGTCGTGAGCGTTATTTACGTTTGAGATTCGATGTCATGAGTTGCCGTTAGGCAACAATGTCTTTAAGGCGACAAAGACACCATTACCAACACCTCACTGAGAATGAACGAGGTTGTGTAACCTGTCTGCCAGAGGCTGGATGTTCCTCCTGGGATACTGCAGAAAGACTTTGCGACTTCAATGGTGTCAAGCGGGAGCTCAGAGGGCTGTGTTTTGTAATGAAAGTTGGTTCTGCCTTGGTACCAGGGATGGCCGTGCGTCTTTTTGAAGGAAACCATTTGAAGGCCTCCAACCAATCTTTTGCTGGACGTACACCTGGAGTTACAGTCTCGTGGTTATCCCTCGCAACCTGACTGCAAATCTGTATGTCGGTCCGGTGGCTCGAAGTGTTGCGCTGCCATTGATGAACGGCATTCCAGGGGACGTTGTCCGACATGATAACGCTCGTCCACATACCGCTATTGTAACCCAACATGCTCTACAGAGTGTCGACATGCTGCATTGGCCTGCTCGATCACCAGATCCGTCTCCAATCGAGCAGATATGGGACAACATCGGACGAAAACTCCAGTTTCATCCACAACCAGCATTAACCGTCCCTGTATTGACCGACTAAGTGCAACAGCCATGGAGCACCACGACACAAACTGACATCCGGCACCTGCACGACACAATGCTTGCATGTTTGCATGCCTGCATTGAACATTCTGGCGGTTGCACCGGTTATTAATGAACCAGCGTTCCACATCTGCTATGGCTTATCTCGCGAGTAATTGACTCGTTGCAATGTTAATCACTTAAATGTGTTGTCTAGACAAATTACAAATGAATTTCCGAAATTTCATTATTCTCCATTAACCATTTTTTGGTGTTGTGATTTTTTCCGTCACTGTGTTGCTTCCCTGGAGAGATCGGGACCCACAGCAGTCATTTCAACCTGGAAGTATATGAAGAATTAGGGACAAAGAGAAGGTTACAGACAAGTAACACATGGGCAAAAATTCTATTATCTTGACTCAATACAACAAAAGACATGTAAAGCACTCTTTATTGTGTGGGAAAACCACCAATCCACAATGCCATATTATCGCCGGAGATGGCCTCTCCGCCACGGGAAAAGAATTCAACTGAAGAAGTAACAAGTGATATACACTATGTGATCAAAAGTATTCGGACACCTGGCTGAAAATGACTAACAAGTTGGTGGCGCCCTCCATCGGTAATGTTGGAATTCAGTATGCTGTTGGCCCACCCTTAGCCTTGGTGACAGCTTCCACTTTCGCAGGCATACGTTCAATCAGGTGCGGTAAGGTTCCTTGGGGAATAGCAGCCCATACTTCACGGAGTGGTCCACAGAGGAGAGGTATCGATGTCGGTCAGTGAGGCCTGGCACGAAGTTGGCGTTCCAAAACATCCCAGATGTGTTCTATAGGATTCAGGTCAGGACACTGTCCAGGCCAGTCCGTTACATGTATGTTATTGTCGTGTAACAATTCCGCCACAGGCTGTGAATTATGAACATGTGCTCGATTGTGCTGAGAGATGCAATTGCCATCCCCGAATTGCTCTTCAACAGTGGGAAGCAGGAAGGTGCTTAAAACATTAATGTAGGCCTGTGCTGTCATAGTGCCACACAAAACAACAAGGGGTGCAAGTCCCCTCCATGAAAAACACGACCACCACACCATAACACCACCGCTTCCGAATTTTACTGTTGGCACTACACACCTTGGCAGATGACGTTCATCGGACACCGGCATCCACACCCTGCCATCGGATCGCCACCTTGTGTACCGTGATTAGTCACTCCACACAACATTTTTCCACTGTTCAAGCGTCCAATGTTTACTCTCCTTATACCAAGCGAGTCGTCGTTTGACATTTACCGGCGTGATGTGTGGTTTATGAGCAGCCGCTCGACCATGAAATCCAAGTTTTCTCACTTCCCATTAACCTGTCGTAGTACTTTCAGTGGATCCTGATGCAGTTTGGAATTCCTGTGTGATGGTCTGGACAGATGTCTGCCTATTACACATTACGAGCCTCTTCGACTGTCGGCGATCTCTGTCAGTGCACAGACGAGGCGAGCCTGTGCGCTTTTGTGCTGTACGTTTGCGTTCACGTTTCCATTTCACTATCACATCGGAAACAGTGGACCTAGGTATGTTTAGGAGTGTGGAATTCTCGCTTACAGACGTATGACACAAGTGACACCCAATCACCTGACCACGTTCCAAGTCCGTGAGTTCCGCGGAGCGCCCAATTTAGCTCTCTCACGATGTCTAATGACTACGGCGGTCGCTGATGTGGAGAACCTGCAGCACAATGCACCTAATATGAAAAACGTATGTTTTTGGGGGTGTCTGGATACATTTGATCACATAGTGTATGATCGAGTTTGTTGCAGCAACTCGAGGGTTCTAACCGGACAAAAATAAAGAGGGGTGGGGGGTCTTGAAGACTCTTTGCAAAGGGCGGCTCTGCAGCAAGCTTGCAGGAACTGCTTCACAGTGAGGCTCGCGGCGCACGCTGCGGTCACGGCGTCCCGCGATAATCGAGCACAGCTTCTCGTGTTGCAACCGAACTGCTACTGCGATTAGACTCGGCAGGTCTGACTCCAAGGCGCTGGAGGTCAACAAATGCTGTAAGCTAAGATGGCGGCATAGTTCTGTGCCAGTCTTCACGACAGATCAGAAACAAACAGATGAGGTGAGAGACCATGTAAGAGTGTTCTGGGAAGCGTTTTTTCACTAGTTTTATTCCCTAGCTAGTGTGTCTCCACCGTTAAAAACATAGTCAGCGCTGCAAACGTTGCAAGGCTTCTCTGACCTGTCCCGCTGTTTCTGTGATGTAAGTCTGTTAGGATGATTAGTGTGCTTTGGCGTAAGTTCGAGGACACCATGAAAAAATGTATTCTTTCGTGACAGCGTCGCCACGGGGTAAATTTGAAAGAAACAGTTTTTCTTTCCTTTTCACGCCATCTCGGAATTTTTTAATAACGTACATAGCAGACATTACAAATTTATTCTGAGCTTAAACTCTGACTCTAGCAATATTCTGCAACCGCCTACGTATCGCTCCTGTAGGGATCGTGAGAACAATATTAGTTTCATTAAAGCACACTCAGAAGTATTTAAACATTCTTGTCGTGCTCCATAAGTGAATAGGACGGGATAAGCACTATTAACTGGAGCAATGGGATGTACCCTCTGCCATACACTTTACCACGGATGGGCAACCGGTGGGCCGGGGAAGAAATTTGCAAAGCTACCTCTGTTGTTTGCCGACTGGGGTTGTCTATATCATTGTAATATTTTGTCTTTCTATTCATTCTCGCCCGCATCTCGTGGTCGTGCGGTAGCGTTCTCGCTTCCCACGCTCGGGTTCCCGGGTTCGATTCCCGGCGGGGTCAGGGATTTTCTCTGCCTCGTGATGGCTGGGTGTTGTGTGCTGTCCTTAGGTTAGTTAGGTTTAAGTAGTTCTAAGTTCTAGGGGACTGATGACCATAGATGTTAAGTCCCATAGTGCTCAGAGCCATTTGAGCCATATTCATTCTCATAGGTACGAGGAAGATAGCTGCGAAGAAAACATGGGTAACGGAAGAAGTACTTCAATTGATAGACGAAAGGAGGACGTACAAAAATGTTCAAGGTACTTCGGGAACACATAAGCCACTTAGGGATGAAATAAACAGGAAGTGCAGGGAAGATAAGGCGAGGTGGCTGCAGGAAACATGCGAAGAAACAAAAAAAGAAATGATTGTCAGATGGACTCACTCAGCATACAGAAAAGTGAAAATAACTTTCGGTGAAATTAAAAGGAAAGTAGGTAACAGAAATAGTGCAGTGGTAATTCCACTGTTAAATGTAGAGGAGAGAGTAGACAGGTGAAAAGAGTACACTGAAGGCCTTTATAATGTGGAGGACTTATCTGATGACGTGACAGAAGAATGGGCCGAAATAGGAGATGTAGTATTAGAAGAAGAAGAACTGAAAAGAGCTCTGAGAGACTTCAGATCAAATAAGGCAGTAGGGATAAACAACATTCCATCGGTGCTTTTGAACTCAGTGGGGGAAGTGGCAATGAAGGGACTATTTACGCTGGTACGTAGAATGTTTGAGAATGGTGATGCAGCGTCTGACTTTCAGAGAATCACCGTCCACACAATTCCGAAGACAGCAAGAGCGGACAAGTGCGAGAATTACCGCACAATCAGTTTTACAGCTCATGGATCCATGTTACTGACCAGAGTGATGTACAGGAGAACGGAGAAGAAAACTGAGGATGAGTCAGATGACCAGCAGTTTGGCTTTAGGAAAGGCAAAGGAACCAGAGAGGCAATTTTGACGTTGCGGTTGATAATCGAAGTAAGACTAAAGAAAAATAAAGACACCTTCATAGGATCTGTCGACCTGGAAAAAGCTTTCGACAATGTAAAATGCTGCAAGATGTTCGAAATTCTGAAAAAAATAGGGGTAAGCTATAAGGAGAGAGGGGTAACATAAAATATGTACAAGAGCCAAGACGGAGTAATAAGAGTGGACGACCAAGAACGAAGTGCTCGAATGAATCTGTACACTGAAGAAGCAATGATGGCAATAAAAGAATGGTTCAGGAGTGGGATTAAAATCAAAGGTGAAAGGATATCAATAATATGATTCGCTGATGACGTTGCTGTCGTGTGTGAAAGTGAGAAAGAATTCGATGATCTGCTGAATGGAACAGTCTAATGAGTACAGAATATGGACTGAGAATAAACCGAAGAAAGATGAAAGTAATGAGAAGTAGCAGTAATGAGAACAGTGGGAATCGGGATTCGTGGCCACGAAGTAGATGAAGTTAAGGAACTCTGCTACCTAGGCAGCACAATAAGCAACGACGGACGGAGCAAGGAGGACGTAAAAAGCAGACTAACATTGGCAAAAGGGCAATCCTGGCTAACAGGAGTCTGCTACTATCAAACATAAGCCTTAATTTGAGAAAGAACTTTCTGGGGATGCACGTTTGGAGCACAGCATTGTCTGGTAGTGAAATGTGGACTGTGAGAAAACCGGAACAGAAAACAATCGAAATTGATGAGATGAACTGCTAAACAAGAGTGCTGAAGGATCAGGGAGGAAAGGAAACACTGACAAGCAGAAGGTACATGATGGTAGGACATCAGTTAAGACATCAGAGAATAACATCTGTGGTACTAAATGGAGCTGTAGAGGATAAAAATTTTAGTGGAAGACAGAGATTGGAGTACGTCCAACAAATATTTGAGGACGTAGCCTGCAAGTGCTACTCTAAGATAAAAAACTTAGCACAGGAGAGGAATTCGTGGCGGGGCGCATCAAATCAATCAGTAGACTGATGACCCAAAAAAGAATTCTTTCTCGTATTAACATTAGTAAATATTTCCTGTCCATTGTGGTCGTATTAGAACACTACCACTGTTGACAATGAAGGTAATCTATAATGAATTAACTGCAAGCAGTACGTTTTGTAGGGTTTTATTTTTCCGTGATGACATCTGAAGATGCCTGACATCCCATCCTTAGATGTTTACATTTATTTACGCTTCGCGAACACTGTTCCTTTACTAAAGACGTTGCAGGATCTTGCAACAGAGGTTTCTAAGGTAGCTGTCGTAAAACGTCGTAAGTAGAGATACAATTTTTACGATGCGAAAATAAATGTAAACATCTGAATACGGTGTGAAAATAAAATGAATGTACCCACAAAAAATGCGCGTTTGAGGCGTAAATTGTTGGCGTGGCCCGTGAGGAAAGGTATGGCATTTATATTGAAGCGTTACCTCATGAACATTAAACTCGTGGACGTTACAATTCTGACTGTGTGCGCTTGTAACACTTGTGCCGCTCCGCGTGAGGAGACAGCCTGCGAGCTTAAGCTGTCGGCACACGAGACCAGGCAACTAGGAGGACGGCGAGAAATGCAGGCAGTGGCGCATGCGTCACAGCAGAAGACACTGTAGGCCAGCAGCCGTTTCCGGCGATGAGCGATAAACTCTTTTATACGAGATTAATAATTCTTAACTGTGCGTTTACATGGATGCAAGTTCCCGATTGCACACGACAAAATTAAGACCTTTAGAGGATAGCTTTTCATTTAACTATTGATTTCACGTGAGTCCTATACGGAGCCGAGCGTTCCCGAAGTGTGGGGGACAAAACCTACTAGTGTGACGTCACAAGTTCGTTGCAGGGCCTGCGTATCTTATATCTCGTTGGCCCCGGGCAGCTAACAGTGGCGTGCATGCGCACGGGATATCCAGTGTCACGAGAGACATCGCTGTCGGCACACGGCACAAGCTGATTAACGTGATTTTTGCCGTCTCAGCGCTATCCAACGGCAGTTGTCGCTTTTATTTGATCGTAAACCGTACAGTTCGTTCACGAAAATAGACGTACTTAGAATTCCTTGGTTTGCTCTGTTAAAACGCACACTTCCTCCCTTGTCCATGCGCTAGTCAGTTAGTTAATTAGTTACGTGTTCCATTGATCAATAGCACGGAAAACCGTTATGACGTGGAACGTGGCAAATGCACAAGAAATGCGCACAGGAAACAAGTTTTTTTTGTTTACATTATAGTGTTTTTTTATTGCACTATGCGACTTAACTTCTGAGGTCATCAGTCGCCTAGAACTTAGAACTAATTAAACCTAATTAACCTAAGGACATCACACACATCCATGCCCGAGGCAGGATTCGAACCTGCGACCGTGGCGGTCACTCGGTTCCAGACTGTAGCGCCTAGAACCGCACGGCCACTCTGGGCATTATAGTGTTATATCTAAATATTTCTATTGTCTATCCCATTTCCTTAAATGGCACAAAATGCGTATAATATATCGCCAGATTTGTTAACTCGTATTCAAGAATTCATCTATGGTATAGAAGGAGTTTTGAAACTATTACTGCTGTCTGTCAGACATTTTATTTCATCTGGTAATTTATCAAAAACTTTTATAGCAGCATATTTTAGCCCTTTCTGTGCAAAAGATAGGTTAAGTAAAGGATAGTGTAGATCTTTCTTTTTTCTGGTATTGTAATCATGAATGTCGCTGTTGATTTTAAACTTCTCCATGTTGCCGGCCGGAGTGGCCGAGCGGTTAAAGGCGCTACAGTCTGGAACCGCACGACCGCTACGGTCGCAGGTTCGAATCCTGCCTCGGGCATGGATGTGTGTGATGTCCTTAGGTTAGTTAGGTTTAAGTAGTTCTAAGTTCTAGGGGACTTATGACCACAGCAGTTGAGTCCCATAGTGCTCAGAGCCATTTGAACCTTCTCCATGTTGTTGAGAAAAAATTTCATTACTGAGTAAATGTACTGTGAAGCAGTTGTAAGATTTCCTAACCTTTTAAACAGATGCCTACAAGATGTGCGACTGTGAACCCCACACATTATTCTAACTACTTTCTTTTGAGTAGTGAATACCTTTTGCGTAAGTGTTGAATTGCCCCAGAATATTATTCCGTATGACACCAGAGAGTGGAACTATGCAAAGTATGTTAGCTTACTAATTTCTACATACTCAAAATTGGCAATAATTCTGATTGCAAAAGTTGCTGAACCTAGTCGCTTTAGGAGATCCAAAATATGAATTTTCCAATTAAGATTCTCATCTATACGTACACCCAAAAACTTAGTATGCTCTAACCTGGTTACTGACTTCTTTTGATGTGTTACGTTTATTGAAGGAATTGTACTTTTTGCAGCAGAAGATTGGATGCACTGTGTTTTTTCAAAGTTCAGAGCAAGCTCATTCGCAGAAAACGAACTAACAGCTTTTCCAAAGACCTTATTTGTATAATTTTCTATCGAACTTTCTTTTACTGGATTAATAATTATGCTTGTATCATCAGCAAACAGTTTCAGTTCAACATCTTGTTTCACATAAGAAGTGAGGTCATTCACATATATCAAGAACATGCTGCTTTGTCTGTATTATACAAAAATAAGCACTTCAATATCCGTGAGCAGGTAATAAGACAAAAGGGAAAGCTACATGTGTCGTCAATAAAGGACATCAGTTAATTAAAGTTCAGAAAGTTGAACAAACTCAGTCCTGACAGTGAACTCACTCGTATGTCCTTAGCATCAAGTATTACAATCATTATTTCCATTAATTTCGTAAGAAAATTAGACAACCGTTTCGTAAACACTCGTATGTCCTTAGCATCAAGTATTACAATCATTATTTCCATTAATTTCGTAAGAAAATTAGACAACCGTTTCGTAAACGCGTAGGTGGAGGAAAAGAGAGAGAGAGAAAGAGAGAATTAGACACAACAGGACTCGAATCCTACACCACCTTAACCTCTGTTCCATGACGTGCTGCTTCTACTCCCTACACTAGATTGCAGCTTCGTTATGAGCGACTTTTTATTTTATCTCATAGTTTTCTATAGGCTTTAATCCCCGGAATGTTGTCAATTGACATTTAATTATATCAAATGCTAGCAAGAACGAATGAGCGAGGTGGAGCACTAGTTAGCACACTGTCCTGATTTAGGTTTTCCGTGATTTCTCTAAACGGCTTCAGGGAAATGCTGGGATGGTTCCTTTGAAAGGGCACGGCCGATTTCTTCCCAGTCCTTCCCTTATCCGAGCTTCTGCTCCGTCTCTGACGTCACTGTCGAAGGGACGTTAAACACTAATTTCTTCCTTCCTCCTCCTAACAAGGGCGACATGTTTTTCATCAATCTTCAATGTGCCATTGCCTTAACACGGCTTACTCTGAGAACACGCGAATTGTAACGCGATAATAACTAAATACGAAAATACATTAACCACCAATATGACGTTTCCCGGCGTTTTATTACAACAGATCGTACCAATAACGGGTCGTTACCGAGACATTCACAGTGCTGGTGCTCAGAAACAGCGTATATTCATGGGATGCAAGGTATAACATAAAACCAACCGAATATGGGCTTCCACCGATTACGACAAATGCAATATCTTGTCTTGCAAGCTCTCTGCTTGTCACTTAGTGAGCATTGATGCTTCCTATTGGTTCTCCGTTACGAAATGGCCCCTCAACGTGAAATAATATGAAGTGACATCACAAAACTACTAGGACGCCACGTCAACGCTACCTAACTCACCCCGACGGCGTTAAGCATGTATGTGAGTCAGACCCGCGTGTCACCAAAGGTTACCCGTGCCACTTCCCAGTGGTCTGCACAGTATGGCTCTAGATGTAGATCAGCTGATAGTCCTATACTTCAGCAACATGTTAGTGGGTCTAGAATCTTGAGCAAAATAGATTTAACGGGGGAAATTTGCATTTTAAATTTTACAGTTCACGGAATGTGCAAGCAATGGACCCGTGATTGCGATCAATGGACACGTATTTTCCCGTTCTGTCAGACAGTGCAACTGGATTTTTGGTCAAACGTTTCGAGTGACAAAAACATGAGTCCCTATAAATTACTAATGGGTTTTTGTCCGAATTTTCAGAGTCAAGTGAAGATTGGGAAATAAACAAATGTTTGTTTGTAAAAAAGGGTTTAAATGTTTGAAAGTAATCAGGGTAATTAAGAAAAATTAAAGAGTAATTTGAGGGTAAATTTTTGTCCGAATTTTCGTAACCAAACAAAGAGGGGGAAATGGACGAATGGGGTATTCAATATACACGCATGAGGTCTAGTTTTGCAAATAAGATTTAATTGCGTGAAAAAAATCAGAGCAATTAAGGAAAAATTAATTAGTGGCTGGAGGGAACTACCTATGTAAACGAAGTGTCAAAAAATTCATCTCTCGAAATATAGCCATTTTGCACATAAATAGTTGCGTTGGTACGATATTTAACTGTCAAAGTGGCTTCCTTTGAACCAAGTCCTAAATTCAGAGCATTTCGAAAACAAAAGGCGCCAAGAGAGAGTTTGTGTAAATGTCTCTACGGTAACGCCTCAACATTTTCTCAGCTCTTAGGTGACCATTGTTTCTCCTGCTGCAGTAAGTGCGTCAGTGTTGGAAGCTGACAGGACCACAGCTACGCGCTTCCTGAATAAAACTTGAAAATTAAAAAAAAAATAACGTAAAAGTTATATGTTTGTGAAATAATTTGTCTATAAGTAAAGTGAAATTAGTTAGAGAATCATTTGATGCGCCTTTAAGATGCTCGAAATCATGTACAGAAAATGAGTCGCCGATTGAGAATTAGAATTGGAATTTCAGTGTTTAACTGATAATCTTAGAATTTTAGAGAGTAATAGAAGATATTTGTCTGGTGGATTATGTGGACCACGCATTCTGCTGTTGTGTGGCCTTCGCATTTTTTAGCACCTGAGGCCAGAAGTGCAAAAAACTTCCAATAATTTTTCAGTTTCAAAAATATTTCAATAGAGAATCCTTCAGATATCAGGAATGAGAATATGTGTGGCGCAAGAAGTACTGCCTCCTTTACAAGTGCTGTCGTCACCATTGCTCGTACACTCTCACTTTTGCCGGCCTGAGTGGCCGAGCGGTTCTAGGCGCTACAGTCTGGAACGGCGCGACCGCTACGGTCGCAGGTTCGAGTCCTGCCTCGGGCATGGATGTGTGTGGTGTCCTCAGGTTAGTTAGGTTTAAGTAGTTCTAAGTTCTAGGGGACTGATGACCTCAGAAATTAAGTCCCATAGTGCTCAGAGCCACTCTCACTTTTCCCGATACAAAAACCTGGCCAGTTGGCAGTAGCACTCGTGCACTTGGGATTCCGCACAAACTTAATTATGTATGCAGACAGTTCATCCATTCCGGATTCGACGATTTCGATGATTTTTTGGCCGACGTTGATACCGGTAAGACACCGGTCCTAGGATTCCAGGACTTTCGAGAACGACGTAATTTCAAGTTTGAAGTCGCATAACAAACGACAAAAGAACATTTTTTTTCTTGTCGCATAGTTACAAATTAATCATTTTATGAGTTTTCCCTTATTTATACTGTGAAACCTTTCTTCTTGGCAAAATTTCATGATTCTACGTCATGAGGAAGTACCGTATAGATTTTTCATATGTGAGCCTGCAAGTATCAAAATATGTGACAAATTGTCGTATCTTTTGATGTCATTGACTTTGAAGCTTAACATTTTTCAACACCAAAGGACTGTGGACCTTAGTATGTGGTGTGCTATATATTTCAGTTTGGTACGTTTACCCCTTCCTGGGAACGAGGTGTCTCAACAGACCGAGGTATAGACAGATAACAAATGAGGAAAAAATATTTTTCGTGTGAAAGAATTGTAAATTAACAGTTTCGGATTTTTCCCCTTTCTTGCAGTGTGAAATCCTGCTTCTTGCCAAATTTCATGATAATAGGTGAACTGGAAGTACCCTATAGGTCTTGATAAATGTGTTTGCTCCTGTGAAAATTTGTAACATAAATCGCCGTATCTTTTGAAACCTACGTTTATTATACCGCCAAGGAACCATAGACCTGAGTATATGACATAAATTTTATCTTGATAGGTCTAGTTGTTCCACAGAAAAAGAGGGCATAACAGACGGACAGAAATTCAGATAACAAATTTAAAAAAAATTGTGTGATATAATTAGAGATTCCCAATTTTCGGATTTTTTTTTTCCTTTAGCTACAATGTAGAACCTTGGCTCTTGTCAAATTTGATTCTAGACCAACTGGAAGTATGCTGCAGCTTTTAATGAGTGAGTTTACGAGTATCATAAAAGCTGACATATATATGGCCGTATGTTGTGATTGCTGTGACCTAGAAGCATCACGTTTTTTACGTCACCAAGGAACCGCAGCCCTTAATATTTAAAACAAATTTCAAAAGGTGTTTGTTGTCTGCATGTCTGTCTGGCTATTCAAAGTGATCCTACCACAACAGATTCACACATAAAACAGGTAACATATTTAAAAAAAGCAAGGCATAAACTTTGTTTACAAAACAAACAACTCAATACAAAAGCACAATCCTACACCGGAATCAAAACCAGACAGATACCAACGATCTGGTACCTATCAGCTGAATTGCAGATTGTGAAAAAATGTACATTGGAACGACTGACAGGACATTTCACACAAGATATAAACAGCATACCAGATTATTTAAATATGGTACAAACCATAACATTCGCAGGTCATCTAAAACAAGAATACCATAGACCAAGCAATATTGAAAAATACATGAACATCGTAAGAACCAGTGAAGACAATTAAAACAGTTGCTCAGTCACCAAATAAATTTTTGAAACCAGACACTATATAAAATCATTGAAGAAATTATATGAAAAAGAAAAGAGCCATTCCCATCCTTCACCCTCTCCTACTCCCCTCCCAAGCCGGCCAGGGAGGCCGGGCGGTTCTAGGCGCTACAGTCTGGAACTGCGCGACCGCTACGGTCGCAGGTTCGAATCCTGCCTCGGGCATGGATATGTGTGATGTCTTTAGGTTAGTTTGGTTTAAGTAGTTCTACGGAACTGATGATCTCAGAAGTTGAGTCCCATAGTGCTCAGAGCCTTTTGAACCTTTTTCTCCTCCCAGTTTCATTTCACTTCTTGCTCCTCACCCTCTCCTGCAACCCACACCCCATCACACCGGCATACACGTATGTCCACTCATCATGGCTTTCTCCCCCCCTCCCCCAGCCACGAAACAGAAGAGTGTAGGTCAAAGGCAAACTATAGCTCGCGTCACGTTGGAAGGCGGCCATATTTTCAGCCGTTCTGCGCATCCCCCACCATTAACTGCTAGCAGCCAATAAGATTCATTCTCTTTCCGAGCGGCTAGCCGCGAGTTACAAACTGGACTGTGAGAATCTCTCACCCACATGCTGCGCTGTTGCCGTATTTTGCGACAATGCAGTTTCATTCACAGAGAGGTCGAATTATTCACTCAGATGTCGATGTTAATTTCTTGTAGCAGTATAGCTGTGAATGTGTTTCTGTGAACGTTTTTGTGTGATTTTCAAATGAAAATGTCGAGTGACGACAATAAATGTGGAGTCCCTCACAAGCAACTTCAATTAAATTGCGTACCTACGGAGTATCTTCTTAGTCGTGTGACTGGTTTCATGATTTCCTGTCACTGTCTGTAGTAATCCACGGAAAATCACCAAGTAAAACAGAAGTGATAGAAATGATTTGCGAGGAAGTTTTTATAGGCGCTCCTCTGTTCCTGATCTAATAAGCGATTTAGGAGACAATCTGAGCAGCCCGCTTAGACTGTTTGCAGATGATGCTGTGATTTACCGTCTTATAGTCATCAGAGATTAGAAAACGACTTAGACAAGATATCTGTATGGTGAGAAAAGTGGCAATTGACTCTAAATAATGAAAAGTCTGAGGTCATGCGCGTAAGTACTAAATGGAACCCACTAAATTCGGTTTACAGGATAAAACACACGATTTAAAGGCTGCACATTCAATTAAATACTTAGGGATTACCATTACGAATAACTTAAAATGCAACTATCACATGGATAACGTTGTGTGGAAAGCACAACAAGGACTGCGATTTATTGGGAGAGCACTTAGAAAATGCAACAGGTCTACTAAAGAGACTACATACACTATACTTTTCCGCCCTCTTCTGGAGTATTGCTGTCAGGTGTGGGATCCACAGCAGGTAGAATTGAGCGAAAAAATTCAAAGAAGGGCAGCTCGTTTTGTACTTTCGGGAAGTACGGGAGAGACTGCCACGGATATGATACGCAAATTGCGCTGGCAATCATCAAAACAAAGGCGTTTTCCGTTGAGGCGGGATTTCCTCATGAAATTGCAGTCGCCAACTTTTTCTTCCGAATGTGAAAATACTTTGTTGTCCCCCATCTTCATAGGGAAGAATGTTCATCATAATAAAATAAGAGAAATTAGAGCTCGCATGGAAAGATAAAAGCGTTCGTGTTTCCTGCGCCCTGTTCGAGAGGGGAACGGTAGACAAGTAACTTGAAGGTGGATCTATGAACGCTCTGCCAGGCACTTAATTGTGAATTGCAGAGTAACCATGTAAATGTAGATGCTTCGCAAGCTGTCGAGGAGGTTTATGTACCGCATTTATAACTTCTTCAAATGTGAATCTGAAAGCGATGCTTCTATTTTTAACATTTTGAATACTCGTGAACGAACTGAAACGAACTGCAGAAGCACGTGTTGGTAAGAGAACTGTACAGAGAATAGTAAACAAAGGTGTTGGAGCTATAGAAATCTCAGGAAAATTTGTTTTCGTGTCGCCTGAAAACCATCGAAATCGCAAGAAACCTGTAACACAAATATATGGTTTTGACAACGATATTTTTAAGTGCTCCGTGTTTGAAATGTATGTACGAAAGGAATACCCAACATCACAAGAGCTTGTTACAATTATGCCAGAGCAAATTGCTTTCAAAAGTAGCGCTTCGTCAATGTAAAGAGTTTTTAAATACATTGATTTTAAACATGTTAAGAAGAGTGTTTTTAATTGAAAGAAGTGACACTGAAGCAGCACGGAGCACGTCCGTTATAAAGATGCACAATACAGAGGAGGAGGTAGTTCTACATTGTATTAACTTGGTGAAACAGGGGGGAATCAGAATCATTCCATGAATACTGCTGGAAAATGAGTGATGGTAATGGCGGTTTTAAAATTCCCTTAGGAAAATGTACTTGGATACTTATTCTGCATGCTGGCTCTTCTTCTGTTTTGGTTCCTGAGAGTAAACTTGTATTTAAGTGTAAGAAAAACAGTAGTGACTACCGTTCGGAAATGAACGCTGTCACTTTCGGGAAGTGATTCACTGAACAATTCTTGCCATACCTAGCTCCGAAGTCGGTCATTGTAATTACCGTGCCAGTTGCTTCAGCCGTTACAGAGAAATGACGAAGTACGAGCACCAGGAAAGGGGACACTGCGCTCTGGCTGAAAAATAAAAATATTCCGCACAATATAAGCCAGACTCGTGCCGAACTCCTGCACGTTAATTTATAGGAGTCAGGCGACAGAAGGTACACATTTGACTTTCTTGCATGTGAATGTGGTCACACCCGCATTTTACTGTCAGTATAATCCGATAGAATTTATCTGCGCACAGGTTACATGGTATTCAAGAGAAGATGCTGAAAGGCTTGTGCATGAAGCAATAGGCAGCGTGGGCACGCTGAAAAGTTTCAAAAATGACTTTCACTGGGAAGTGAAGATAGATGAAAGCCTTGAACGTATCATACCAAATTTACAATCAGATAGTTCGGACATGGACTCAGATATCAGATGGTATTACGATGTAGACTTTGAAACAAAGTAGAGTAATGATATTTCATCGTTTTAAAGACTCATGGTTTAAAAACGTTTTTTTCGGCATATCAATTGCATACACTGTGCATGAGAACTTCCTAGCTTTTATTGATTAGGAATAATGTAGCATGTGAAGTATTCGGACTATAATGTTCAACACGTTGTCCAAGTAGAGGTTAAACTTTTGCCAGCCTTTGTATTACTTGCGAGAATGCGGTTGGATAAATTCGTCGAAAATTCCGGTATTACGGCGACACGTAAACTCCTGTCATTTTCATGGCACGAACTGGAAAATGCCTTGAAATGAAAGGGAGGGTTACCTGTCGAGTTATCGGTGGTTTTCGACGTCATCGATCAGGATCTCGTCGAGTTATTCACAGAAGATGGTTAATTGTTTGCTTGTTAAATGGATCACAAATGCGTTCTCCCACTGTAATGTCGAACGAGTTAGTTTAAACTCATAATGCCTGTTGACACCGAAAAAAATGATAATATACTGACAATTTTTATGATAGTCTTTTGCACTAGTGTTTGCTGCCAGTAATTCCTTTTTACGCATGGTGATATACATTGAACAGCAGTGAAACACGCCCATATAAGCGCATTATACACATTTAACAATTATATGGAGTAGAAGCAGTTGTCAAACAAACATAATGATTTCGGTTTGAGTTTGAAATTTATTTTGTTATATATTCCTTTTATACTTATAATACAGTCCAAATCGCAATAAATTGCAACTATTTTCGATGATTATTTTGAGAAAAATTGTTCTTGATGTCTTCAAAGCGTAGTATCAGATGTTCTCGCCTTCCGACGTTTCACAGACAATTGCTGTGGAGAAATGGACACAACCTCAACACTCACAAGTAAGATTACTCTCATGCAGACGAGTGATTGAAATCAGTTTTGAAATGTATTATTCCCTCATAGATTTGAAAGTATAATACGGTGTGCCGAAGGCAAATGAACGTGATTGTTGGCCGCAGCAACACACATTTCGACAACACGGACTTCGTTTGGCCGCTCTCTACCGCCACGCCTGCGCAAATCCCGTCCCCTCCACGGCTCCCTATCGCTACGCCTCTATGCGCGAAAGCGCCGGCTTACGTGAAGCAGGCTATAGATGAAGTGTTTTGTTGGCAAGATTATGAAACACGTTGCAGCATTAGAAAATTGTAGCGAAATGCAGGAAGATCTGCAGCGGATAGGCACTTGGTGCAGGGAGTGGCAACTGTCCCTTAACATAGACAAATGTAATGTATTACGAATACATAGAAAGAAGGATCCTTTATTGTATGATTATATGATAGCGGAACAAACACTGGTAGCAGTTACTTCTGTAAAATATCTGGGAGTATGCGTGCGGAACGATTTGAAGTGGAATGATCATATAAAATTAATTGTTGGTAAGGCGGGTACCAGGTTGAGATTCATTGGGAGAGTGCTTAGAAAATGTAGTCCATCAACAAAGGAGGTGGCTTACAAAACACTCGTTCGACCTATACTTGAGTATTGCTCATCAGTGTGAGGTCCGTACCAGATCGGTTTGACGGAGGAGATAGAGAACATCCAAAGAAGAGCGGCGCGTTTCGTCACAGGGTTATTTGGTAACCGTGATAGCGTTACGGAGATGTTTAATAAACTCAAGTGGCAGACTCTGCAAGAGAGGCGCTCTGCATCGCGGTGTAGATTGCTCGCCAGGTTTCGAGAGGGTGCGTTTCTGGATGAGGTATCGAATATATTGCTTCCCCCTACTTATACCTCCCGAGGAGATCACGAATGTAAAATTAGAGAGATTAGAGCGCGCACGGAGGCTTTCAGACAGTCGTTCTTCCCGCGAACCATACGCGACTGGAACAGGAAAGGGAGGTAATGACAGTGGCACGTAAAGTGCCCTCCGCCACACACCGTTGGGTGGCTTGCGGATATAAATGTAGATGTAGATGTACATCGCAATACATACTTAAAAGTATAAAAATAAACAGAAAACAGTGGTGTGCGAAAAAGTGTGTTGTGCAAACGTAAGAAGTGCATAGTCCTGCAGAGCAACTAAAAATTAGACTACAAGTATCAGTGTCTAACGAAGAAAAATACCAAAGTCGTGCTATAAAAAAATAGCAGACGCCATTTTACGTTGTAGGCTAAAAACCAAGCGTAAATCACCGCAAGTAAAAGCAACATATTGTTAACGAACTGTTTTTCGGTCTTAAAAACAATTCAAAATGTAAATATCTTTAATTACAGACCACTGATGATGCTTTACCTCAATAAAGCGAAACGTGTGTGGTGTTGTAGTCGCAACGCCAGAACGAAAATACCTTCAGGGATCCTATAAGGGTTCCGCTTTTACCGACTGAGGCACGGAACTCTAAAAAGTACTAGACTACGAGCACCGTACAAGGGAGCGTCAAACGCTTCACTAATCTATTCTATTTCTTACTTTTAGATAAGCTATTTCACAAACCATCTGACCTTTTCTTCAATTTTTTTATTAATTAATTAGATATGTGCACTCTCTTTGCACCGTTTGGACGTAACGACTGCTAGGACCTCTCCGAGTGTATAGTATAAGTCTATGGTTTATAAGTTGCTGCCACGGTCTGCAAAGGATGAAATCCTTGTAGCTTGCATTCAAAGGATTTCTTCCAGAAATCTGTTCATCAACATGTTATGGATTTCGCATACATACAACGATCCTTGTCTTCCTTTCAAGTTTTTCACTATTAAGTTTCCTTGCCGCAATCGGTAAAAACGGAACCATTAATATAATCGCTTTGTTACCCGTCCGCTTGCCTCTCCGACTATTACAAATCCTTTTTCTCAGTAACGGGTCGACGTATCAAGCTAAAATCTGTCACGTACTCAGGTTTATAGTCCTTTGTTGGTGTAAATATGTTAAGCTTTTAAGTCAATGCGATCAAAAGATGCGCCGGCCGGAGTGGCCGAGCGGTTCTAGGCGCTACAGTCTGGAACCACGCGACCGCTACGGTCGCAGGTTCGAATCCTGCCGTGGGCATGGATGTGTGTGATGTCCTTAGGTTAGTTAGGTTTAAGTAGTTCCAGGGGACTGATGACCACAGAAGTTAAGTCCCATAGTGCTCAGAGCCATTTGAACCATTTGACCAAACGATGCGGTCATTTATGTCACATATTTTGATACTCGCAAACTCACTCATTAGAAGCTATATGGCACTTCCCCTTGACGTAGAATCATAACATTTGGCAAGAAGAAAGGTTTCACAATACAAGTACAAGGAAAACATCGGAAAACTAGCAATTTGTAATTATATTACACGACAAAAATATTGCTTCTGGCATTTGTTATCCGACGTCAAACTTGGAACTAAAACAACCAGTAGTTCTGCATTCAGGCTGACTGGGTCGCAGTAATAAAAGTCAAACACCAGGTGAGGAAAGAGTTTGCTGCTCATGTGACGCGTTTTGGGACTTCTCCATCCTCAGATAAATGGTTCAAATGGCTCTGAGCACTATGGGACTTAACTTCTAAGGTCATCAGTCCCCTAGAACTGAGAACTACTTAAACATAACTAACCTAAGGACATCACACACATCCATGCCCACGGCAGGATTCGAACCTGCGACCGTAGCGGTGGCACGGTTCCAGACTGTAGCGCCTAGAGCTGCTCGGTCACCCAGGCCGGCCATCCTCAGATATCCGGCAGTGATTACTGCACGTAAACAGGGCGTTTCAAGTTGCCTGTAAAAGCCATATCTACGTGCAGTATGCGCTCCTGGGTATCTGATGATGGATAAATTCTAAAACACGTCGTATGAGCAATAAAATCATTCCATGCTTGTTGTTTGACTTTTAGCATTGCGACTCAATCAGTCTGAAAGGAGCACTGCTGACGATTATAATAATAGTCGCCTGCTTCCTACATGACTTTATGACATATTTATGTTATTAAAAACGTTCTCGAAAATGGGCCAGATAGATGCCAGTAACAATGTCGATAATAGGGAAAAACGGTTGAGTATCTCGACTCCCTGAATGAATGGACTGTTTATGTACATAATTCAGGCAATTCTCATGACGCGAGTCCTGCTCGCAACTGCCCTTTTTTTATTTCCTTTCGTTCTTCTGGACGCCTGAGGGCACCTTAGGTACAGGTGCCTCCGGCACGCCCTGGTTACCCCAGCCTGCGTGCGGCGCTGGGCTACGGCACGACACGTCGCCAAGGGCCGCTCTAACGGAATAGAGCACCCACGTCGTGAGACTGGGGCGTGGACTTCCGGACCCTTGGGAGCCGCATCCACTTAGCGGCAGGTGACGTCAGCGGCGGTGCGACGCGCTGCCGTGCAGCCCCGCTGGAGACTGCCTCCGGTCTGGTCGCCGGTGATTCAGCCGCGCCGCGCTACGCCTTGTCAGCGACGGCAGAGCCACCTGGCGGCGCAGCGTTGCCTCGCCTCGCGGGCCGACAGTGTTGGCGTTGCCGCGGCCGGCGACTGACGTGTTCGTTCCTGCGAGCCGCGCGCCCGCCTGACCGCCTCGTGGCCGCGCCGCTGGCTCGTTCGACTGCTTCGGACGCAGTGTGCGCTGACCGGACAGAGAGACGACGTTCACCAGACCTCGGCCATGGAGCGGCGACCGCCTCGGAGCTTCTTTTCCAGTAAAATAGTGCTGTGTATAGTGACCTCTTATATCCCAACCTCCGATCAGTGAATTTGTGTAACTAACGATATCGTTGAACAGGAACAAAAACGACGCCCGTGCCATCTCGTTCTAGACCAGGTTAGTGCGGAGTTCATGCTTTTCCAACGTATTATTGAAACTGTGGCCTTCACCGGTGTCTGTAAACTTTGTGTGCTGGGGCGCAAGATTTTTAAATGCTCCAACGGTTCCACCGCTATCGCCGGTGCATTTCGTTGACGACCTAAAAACTACCGCTTCAGCGCCGCTGTGGGTCTTATAAAGCGACAAAACGAAGCAGCGGCAGTCTATTCCTTAAAGCTACTTTCCCCTACTCAGGTCAGACCCCGTTTCGGGCAGCTGTGCCCAGTTTCTGATACCTACGTCTTTGTTAGAAGACGCACAGCGGAAGCAGAACGTCTTTTGCTTCCTCATTATATGTGGAAAATACCGAAGAATCGTTCCTACTTGAAAAAACTCAGAATTCTAACTCTAGGTCGCATGAAAATCAACAACTTGTGATTACTGTTTATACCTTTGAAATTTAGCGTAGCAAGAGAAACTTTTAAAAATTATGGAATTAAAAAAAAAAAAACTTTTCGTAGGAGACTGTCTACAGCTGTTAGATATTAGAGAAAAAAAAACATTTGTGCAATCAGCTAAAGGTTATTCTCTGCTGGTTTCGATTATTACAATCATCTTCCGAGTAGGAAAACGGTGTACATCTATGGAACAAACATACATTTTGTCACATATGATCCAATCAAATGTAGACCATACATAATTGTCATATAGTAAAAATTATATATTGGGTACGCTTGATTGGGTCATAATATCTTACGGAGATGTATTTTTGATCCATTGATGCACATAATTTCTCTCCTGAAGATGACAATACTCGAAACCGGTAGAGAATAAACATACAACTGGTACAGCTGATGGCACAAATATGAGTTTTTTCAAAAAAGAAAAAAAGGAAACCTTTTCTTATGAACATTAACCGAAAGATTGCCTATAACGACGTGCATCGTGTAAAGCGTTAATTACAAAATTAACAGCAGCCCGAAACTACGGCCTAGTAAAGCAGAAATTTCACGAATTAGTGACTTGACAGTGTTATTTCCTCACAATGTTAGTTAACACACTTCGTAGTGTGGCATGATGAATAAGATCGAGGGTCTTCGTCATCGGGCTGTTTTGTAATTCATATCATCTGCGTCATGTATTATGATTCAAGTGAATGGTGCGCTACGCGGAAAGTTCCCTTTTATCTGACAGTTTCTTCCCCTCCCCACCACTTCTCCGCCCACAATCGTCTGCTCTGCCCATTCTGGCCTTGAACTTCCTGCTGTCATCCCAGCTGCGCTCAGTTGTTTTCTCTTTTAGCTCGCCTTGCCCTTGTCCTGTGCACCATTACTCTCGTTGCAACAAAGCTGGACATTTATCATCGCAATATTCTCACTGTTAATTCTGCAATACAGAATGAGGCGTTTGAGAGCCGGTTATTGTGGGAAGAATTTCTTATTATGTAACAGTTTGACACCTACTGGTAGCAGTCATAATAATTTTTCGCTGTGATGCTTTTCTAAAACCAGTCTGCAACATTCAGCAGCGATTTTCTCTGACAGAATCAAGTTCCTACTTTCGCGCCCTGGGGTACTAAAATTCGATATATCTAAAATAGATAAGCTGATGTGTTTTGCCTATTATGTGCACTATTTTCCAACTGATTTCCCGAAGAAGATAATTGTTTTCTCCTACATTAATAAGTTGTCGAATAGAAACAGTGTTCACATGCGAGTTAACATACAGGGAATTGCCATCTGAAATGAAGCCTTCGAAACTGTTAAGTGTGATCGATAGCTGTTTTGTTGCTGGTCGACAGGACAACGCCCCTACTGCTGCTGCATTGTGTTTAAACCGCGAGTGCATACGAGACTGTAAACTGAACCATGCATATTTCTCATTAGTACGTTTGCTGACACTATTTTAAAGAAATCACGAAAGAGACACTGATCTGAAATTCACAGTCTCGCCTTTCGGAATTTTATCACAGTCGATTATCCATGCGATATGTTATCAGTCATCTAGCCAGCTTTAAAGTTAAAGAGTTTGTTTTTATCGCTTTGCACTTGAACTCATTAGGCGCTGGTGTATTCATCAACGGGTGCAATTGTGACAACATGTGTGTTGTGTTAGGATTCGAACCTGGCCCTCTCCGACGACGCATCACAACCCGACTTGGGGCTTGTTGCTACGGTTTCGTCTTCCTAGTTCCGTCATTAACTATCTCGTGTGCAGCTGCGAACTTCATGACCGCACATCTTCTCGGTTATCTTTCCGCCCCGCGTTCCAGAAGTGGACACGCTAAGCCGCGGCGTTTTTTCACCTTGCCGCGTCCTTCGCTTATCGGCCCGGGGCACTCCGGGCGCTCTTCTATCGTGGCGAGTGGCGAAGGAACTTCCTGCCGCTCTCCGTTCTGAGGAACTGTCAACACCAGATAATGAGGTATTTGGTAGCTCTGACTCAGCGCGCACGTTTCCGTAAGTTGGAGACATCCACGGTCTATATTTAGACAGGCCTTCCGCTTTGTGCGTTACTGCATCATTACTCTGGCCGACTCAGCCTAATGTAACGGCAGTCGTAAGACAGTGCGCAGTGGTTTGCATCGTCTGGTGTAATAGGACACTTCCAGAATGCTGCGGAATGGAAAGCTTAATGCTTCAGCACTTTCTGTTGACTGTATTGTACGAAACTCGCCCCTGGACGTCAGACGCGATGTGAAAGTACTCACTCAAATTGGTGTGGCTCGAATGTGATACTGGACACATCTGGAAATCTTGGTCGTGGTAACAGTGATCTGTTACGTAGCCCGAGGTCTAAGCTGAAAGCTGATAATCTGGTCGAGAGTCGGTGAAGACGACGATTATGAATGCCGTAGAAAGGTTGTGACAGCCTAATGTTTATGTTCTCACCATATTCAAGGCGTTTTTCATCATAAACTCTTCAACTGTTTGGCCAACCCATTAAACGTATATTAGACAATGGACTTGCTCCTGATGAATATTTTAATGTTTGTTACGTTCACATAAACTACAAAAAATGCAAGGAAGGTCGAATGCGTAACTTTCACTGACTGGTGTTGCATATACGTGCATAATGATAGTAGTGTCCGACTTCTTACAAGCAAATAATAACGTCTTGGGTTCGAGTCCCGATCCGGCACATACAGTTCACCTCTCAGGAAGTTTTCAGTTTTACCCAGGCTTGTTTCATCACCTCTGTGACATCGTCAGAGCACTGATTTCTTCCATTACTGAAAATTGTATTTTTGCGTCTATCCATTTCAGAGACTATTTTAGTAGCACAGCTGGCCACGCTGTCTGTCCATTAAAGGTAAAGTCGTCGCCAACTAGATGCCATTCTAGACATGGCGCTTTGTAAGAGGCGCTGTGCAGTCCTCTTCCTCCTAATTTTGAAATGACTTGCCCACTCTTTTGTTGGGGGAGCTGAAGTTTTACTGTGGCATGACTACACATTTTACACACTAACGACACTTTCGAGATGCGACGGAAGTGTTAAGTTTCCGACAAAAAAAAAAAAAAATCATACGAACGAACGGGGATCGAACCCCGAGTCCATAAATATGCCACTTTACCAATTTTATATTTTCAGGAATTTCAACCACTTATATATAAATATTTCGGCGATAGGTGTAAAAGTGTTAATAGATTGATTTAAAGCTTAATTGGCAGAGACAGTTTGTAAGAACAAATTTTTGTTTCACGCTTTGTTTAGAAATTTAGAAATTATCAGTGCTCTTAGAAACCGATCCAGTTACAACAAAAAGACTTGACGAATCTTGACAAGATTATCCACATTACATATCACTTAGAGTATGAAATGACTTGAGACCCACCCATTCAGTACCAAGGAGTAACTGAAGTAGAAATAAAAACTGATATCACTTATTGCATGAGAAAACAGCACCAGAGATTAATATAAATAAATCTGTACACGTCAATGAGAATATTGCTTTTCAACATTTTACATGTCTCTGCAGCTTTTGCTCTTAAATAAAGTTTGTTTTTAATCCTTAAAAAATAACTTTTTGTGGTTCTTCCGAACTAGGAACTGTATCTGAATTGCTACAGAACCTTGGCTCTGACTTCTTGGATGGGGATTCCAGTTTATAACAGTCTCCTTTTTCGTTATTTCAACTTCTTGTTTGGGATCCTAATCAGATGTTTGTCCATAACTGACATTTTCTTGCTGTTTTTCATTCTACTAAATAAAACATTAAACTGACAATTATGTTTATACGTATTGTTTATGCTCGTGAACTGCAAGTGCTGCAATGCTTACTGCAACACGTCAACCTATGGCTTCCTTGCGAAATACTATTTGTAGCATGTCAAATTCTTTATTGTTCTTTTTGTTGAAATTTTATGGAACGCTTTCGCTACGTAGCAGTTGAAATCTTCAGTGCTGTCCGAACTTCTTTCATGAGTCACGGAATTTACGAAATTTCCATGGAGCCACATAATTGCGTTAGAGTTTTATTGCTGGGAGTACGTCCCATCCGGAGCAATTGGTTCTTTCGCAGTGATGAACCTGCCATCATTTCTCCTGAGAAATACTACCTTCTCCTTTATTGGTACGCGAATCGTTGAGCCACTACACTGTCGGTATTTGGATTAAAAAAAAACCTTTCATTTTATATTATTCACTACTGTGCAGTTTTAGCTGTGTGACAAGTTTTAAGTGTACGGTGTAGGTGTAACCGGTCAAATGGGCGTGTTTGCCTTCAAGAGACACTTTTCATCTTGTTTATTTTAAAGTCCGGACAGCCGTACAATAGTGATGAATATAAAATATAATATTTGGATCCAATAATGACAGCCAATGAAGCAGTAGCTCAATACCGACTGCAGCATGCCATTGTCACGTTGTAGATTTTATCTCTGTCATTTAAGGTGAGTTGTTGGCTGTTTTCATGTACATGTTATTAAGCCTTCAGAATAGTTAATTTTCTGTACGTTTTTCTCGTTTTAACAGCACTGTACTTCAGAGAAGACGGTTGCTGTTTATCCTTACATGTATACTCTTCTGGTATGCTTAATGGGTGTTTCCAATTCTGACCCAGTTATTGTGCCGTGCAACGCGATTTAGTGCAACCTCGCGAAAATTTGTAGTCAACAGTGATAATCAGCTGGTCACAGTTCCTTTCGCTTCGTCATCCTCGTGGAAGCGGCAGATGTCATCATCTATCTGTAGTCTTACTCCTTCACGAAACTTACTCAATTCAATTTAAGGGCCGCCGGCTTCGCTTGTTGCTATTAACTTCCCCATTCTTCATTGATTAACTCTGTGACTCATCCCAACAAACCATATAAATGTGACCGTACTTGTCTGTTGTCACATTTCTTGCGTTCAAATAATTACATTAGGTCCTCAGATTCACATGTGTTGCCCGTTTCGATTACATTCTTGTTTATAAAATCCTGCCACCACTCGGACGCACACTGAAATGAAGATAACACTTACTCGTGCAGAAAGCAAGTCCGTCTTCGCGGCTAAACCATCATAGTGACAACCTGCTTCGTGGAGAGCTCGGGTTTGATTTGTGGCATGTCTGTCGCCACAATAGATGGGAAAGTAGTTACTCCTGTTTGGAAGAAGCGATATTTGCGGCCGGGAGGGAAATGTAACGCGTAGAATGAGTAATTCCGGCCAGTGACGTCACCTGTAAAGGATACCATACCAGTCGATTAACCTGCCCGCGGATTTCAGTTTTAACCCAATATTAACGTGGTAGCTCCGGAAAATTACTAGGCACACCACCCAGATGTTAACGGAACGCGCCGTACGGCTGAGCTATCTGCCGGCCGGGAGTTCAGAGCGAGAATTAAAGAAAGAGTGATAACATTGTGTATCAGCATTACGTTTTTCGGTAGCTTAGTGGAGATCCAGACGATACCTTTGTATGAAAATTCTGCACGCATACTTTATTTAATACATAAATTACAGGAAAGCGATCCTAGGGAACAAAATTGTATTTAAAAACGTTTCGTGGAAGCACGCAAAATTTTAGCACGCTCCTCCAGCTTCATGACACACGTGAGGATATTGCAAATTGCGGCGTGCATGCATAAAAACATGTCCTTACGTCACGCACCATTACCGCGAACAACTCAGCGAGAAATAATGGGATTTAAATTACAGTCATAAGTCGAAAGAGAATTGCTTCAGCGTCTATCAACTATTTTAATTGCAGAATACTAACTTCGCTAAGATCATACATTTCGACAGGCGGCTAACGGCAGCTCAAATGAGGAAAAGCGCCCTGCAACATGTGTATTTAATATTTTACGTCATTTTCTGCAATAATGAAGTATCAGTACATATTTTTACTATTCGCCTCTTTTTCGCAAAGGTTAGCGTGCTGTTTGGCGTACCGAAGTTGAATTCGATTCGAACGTAGTTGGACATGAATCTCTGGCGACATAAAGAGTTCTCGTGAATCAGATGTTCGCAGTGCGGCGCAAAGAACTCCGGAGATTGCAATACACACCATCAAAATTGCTCAGCGTATCCAAGCAATAACTTGTACACTGAGGTGAAAAAAAGTCACTAGACAGCAGTATGCACAGATACGGATGGCAGTAGTATTGCGTGCAGGAGGTACAAAAGCGCAGTGCGTTGGCGGAGCTGTCACCTGTACTAAGGTGATTCATGGGAAAAGGTGTCCGACGTGATTATGGCCGCACGACAGGAAATAATACACTTTGGACGCGGAATGGTAGTTAGAGCTAGCTGCGTGGGACTTTCCATTACGGAAATCGTTAGGGAATTCAATGTTCTGATACCTCCAGTGTCAAGAGTGTGTCGAGAATACCAAATTTCAGGCATTAACTCTCACAGCGGACAATCCAGCGGCCGACGTCCTTCACTTAACGAACCAGAGCAACGGCGTAACACAAGCAACACTGCGTGAAATGACCGCAGAAATCAATGTGGGGCGTACGACGTACGTGGCGGAATTTGGAGTTAATAGGCTGTGGCAGCATACGACCGTCGCCAGTGGCTTTGCTAACAGCACGACATTGCCTGCCGCGGCTGTCCCGGGCTTGTGACGATATCGGTTGGACCCTAGAAGACTCGAAAACCTGCATCTGCTGATAGAGTTCAAGTGCGGTGCTGACCCCGTGAAGCCATGGACCCATGTTGTCGACCAAGGCACTTTGCAAGCTGGCGGTGGCTCCATAATGGTGTGAGCTGTGTTTACATGGAATGGATTAGGTCCTCTGGCCTAACTGTACCGACCATTGACTGAAAATTGTTACGTCCGGCTACACGGAGACCTCTTACCACCATTTATGGACTTCATGTTCCCAAACAACAGCGGAATTTTTTTGGATGACATTGCGCCATGTGAACGGGCCACGATTGTCCGCGATTGGTTTGAAGAAAATTCTGGACAATTCCAGCGAATGATTTCGCCACCCAGGTCGCCCGACTATGGGACGTAATCGACAGGTCAGTTCGTACACAGAATCCTGCACCGGCAACACTTTCGCAATTACAAACGGCTATAGGGGCATTAAGGCTCAGTATGTGTGCAGGGGACTTCCAACCACTTGTTGGTCATTGCCACGTCGAGTTGCTGCGCTTCACCAGGCAAAAGGAGTCCGACACTACATTAGGAGGTGCACCATGACTTTTGTTCAAGTAAAATTATGTGTTAAACAATGACTAAGATAGGCATATGGGCTACGCATCTATATAATTTCTAAGCTATTCGTCGTTTTTTGTACAGAACTCCTTTCAAAAACGAGCTAACCCAACAGTGGGTAAGCAGCATAAGGCGGGAACAAGTGGCGGCCTACTCAGTGTACCTACATGCTCTCTTCTTGTCTTAGGGCTACTCGTAAATCTTAAGCATAACTGCAACATCTACTGTGCAGATGTGTGGAATAATAAGTCACCAGTTGCGGAAGGTAGTAGTCAAAAGCTCTTTACCTTCCCGTAAATGCTCTTTTCAGTAAACCAAAAATCCTATCGCAATATGAGGTAAAACATTGTGGTCCAATATTTCATTAGAATTGCTGAAAGACACAGAAAAAAACAGGGCTCTGGAACAAAAATCTGTAGACCACATTCTGAAATTGTGCTCAACAGTAACGATGATTAAGACTTCGAATCACATATTGAAATGTTTATTTGGCTACTATCGTCTGTTTTCTCTATAAAGATAGATATTTAAGAAGAAGTTCCTGGTGGAAACCCGCTAAATGTCATCCAATCAAAGATGTAATAAGTGAAAGTGTTGTACAGAAATTCGCCAGCATCTATAGGGTAAGATACTTTGGTAATTACGGAAACCGCGCACTGGCATTAGTCACTAGAATAACGCAGGAGCTCGCATGTCGCAAACATCACGCTTGAGATGACATGGTACACGAGAAGCGCCACTTCATATTTGGGAATTATTTCCCGAAACGCGTCGTGCGGCCAGTAAATTAAAAAAAAAATCGCGACTGGCGGTAGCAAATGTTATTCTATGACAAAAAAACCATATGATTGCGTACTAGCAGACGACTATATCGCTTAACATGACGTTGCTAAACATGGCGGCTAAGTTTTCAGTTGGCTACAAATACGGCGGCTCCTTGGCTAATCTATGTTGATATATCTATCAAGGGACGTGACCCTACCTGACACCAATCAAACACGACGCGATTCGTCGGTCCACGTTCAGAGCCATCAAACTACAGGCATCAAAACAAGAAAAAACCCTCTGCTAAGAAAACCAACAAAATTTCCCAGAATTTTTGGGGAGCTATGCTAAAGCGGTGTACTGAACACTGTTGTTAACATATTAAGCCATTTTATTGTTACTATTAAAAATCTTCATCCATTCTGGTCCCTCGCTGATGTCTGTCACGTAGCCTGTTTTGTTTTCCTAAACGGGACATGCAAACTACCTCTGTCAACTGAGCAATCATTTTGATTGCTGAGTTAATATTGTTGGCCAAAATGTCTACGACATTCGCAAAGGCCAACCAATCAACATACACCACTTTCTGTTTGGGCCCTGGTCTTAACTGTTCTTCATTCCCCTTTTCGTGGCTCAGTGTTTTCATCCATTCTTGTATGACCTCTTCCAAGACATGGCTGAGAAAGTAGTGTTACAGGTCTCACTTGACAGCACAAAATACGAGACAAACACCAGCCATAGACCAGAATGGATGATTTTTTTTAAAAACTAAGATTAATCATGTGAAGACATCTATATATCTGGGTGATGTAATTCAACAGAATGGCTCAGAATAGGAACAAATCAATCTTAGGATCTGCAAACTGGACTGAAAAAAAACGTCTAAAGTAATGAGTGACTGAGCACTGAAGCCAAGTTAAGACGCTGCGGTACGTTTTTGCTTCGAAGGATTTGATTATGAATAGGCAGCGATTGCTTCGATATGTTAATCAAAAGAGAACACTGGATATCAACGAATATTTTAGGCAACAGATGAATTATTGGACTCTTATGTTTTAGATCTAATGAAGAGCTGTACAGAAAGACAGTAACATAATTGATTAAAGAGGAAAGATTGTTCTATGGGCACATCATCAGAATGTCCGATGATCGTACGAGAAGACCGTAAGACGTCACTGGCACAATATCAAAGCTGGCAGACGAACAAGGGCTAAAAGGGGAGATTATACTTATCGATAACTCGTAGAACTTACACAATGGCTCAATTCGAATGCATTAAAAATATTTAAAGCGTCGAAATCAGCGGCACATTAAAAAAATCGGTGATGGCAAGCATTCATTCACTATATATATCCATTTGACAATTTTAGCTAATCAGCCACCGATCTCCTTTCCACTTTCGGACAAAGTGTCGACTAACTGCACATTTTGCATGAAAAAGGAAACGTGGGCCGTTTTTATCGTGCTGGCCGGAGAAAGCGGTGATTCCCGGTTGTGATTAACGCCGTATGATATTATTTACTCGTGTGGTGTATGGCTAAGATAAGAATAACATGTTCGAGCCTTAATAATACTGTTTCCCTGTTTCTAGCCGATACCATTGCACGCTACTGATACTGACTAGACCGATAAAGATCGAAAATGAATATCGTTAGTGGTAAAATGTAATTCAAGCGAGTGGAAAAATTACACCTTGTATCGATCTCGTGTGCAGTGGCACTGGTCATGTCTGCAGCTAGTTGCTCTGGTACACGTGTATAATTTACTTCTATCAGATGGCTTATTCATAAACATACAATTCCGAAAGACATTCGATAGTTTTGCGCTGTCTGTTAATGAAAAAATAAGAGATCGCGCAATATAGGACCAACATTGCGACTGAATTCTTAATTTCCTAGTGCTTAACAAGGGGAAATCGTCAAATGTTGAAATATTGGCTCAAATGGCTCTGAGCAGTATGGGACTTAACATCTGAGGTCATCAGTCCCCTAGAACTTATATCTACTTAAACCTAACTAACCTAAGGACATCACACACCTCCATGCCCGAGGCAGGTTTCGAACCTTTGACCGTCATGATCGCACGCTTCCAGACTGAAGCGCCCAGAACCGCTCGCCACACCTGCCGGCCGAGGAATATTTTCTAATTATTTTGGTACAAGGGACACGTGGTCTTCCGTGGCTCCTTACAAAGTGGTAATAACATAGATTTAATCCGTATGTGACTCCGGTTTGTTTCTGTAAAAATACCTTCACAATACAAAAAAAAAAGAATCGTGTACTACGCAATATACATTAAAAGTGCTGTTTGGGCAGTAAAATAACTGACATGGTCGAGTAGAGAGGATACAAAATGCAGACTGGCCTTAACAGGGAAAGCATTACTGAAAAAGAGGAATTTGTCATCGAATATAAATTTAAGTGTTAGGACGTCTTTTTTGGAATGTAGACTTGTGCGGAGTGAAGCCTGGTCGACAAGTAGTTCAAACAAGAAAACAGTAGAAGATTTTGATGTGTGATGGTATAATAGAATGCTGAAGATTGGGTAGGTAGGTTGCGTAACTGGTAAACAGGTACTTGACTAAAGAAGGGATCGGTTGATAATCTGGGTTGCGAATTACCAAGGAATCCTTAGTTTGGTATTAGAGGGTAGAGTAGGAGATAAACCTGAAGAGGGAGACCAAGAGGTGAATACTCTAAGCAGGTTCACAACCATGTAGGGTGCTGTACTCACGCAGAGACGAAGATGCTTGAGCAGGATAGATTCCCGTGGAGAACTGCATTATACCAGTGTTCGGACTGAAGACTGTGATAACAAGATAGAGAAGATACAAAGAATAGCGACGTATTTCTCTAGCGGATCGTCCAGGAAGCGCGTGAGCGGACGGAGATGCTCAACGAACCACGCTGGAAGTCGTTACAAGGGAGATATTATGCGTCATCGAGACGTTTAATATTAAAATACTGAGAGAATTCCAGGAAGAGTCAGGTAACATGCACTATGTCACCAATAGTATCCGGACACCTGGCTTAAAAGTTCGTGGCGCCCTCTATCGGTAATGCTGGGTGTTGCCCCACCCTTAGCCTTTATGGCAGCTTCCACTATCGCAGGCTTACTTTCAATCAGGTGCTGGAATCTTTCTTCGGGAATGGCAGCTATTCTTCACGGAGTGCTGCACTGAGGGCAGGTATCGATGTCGGTCGGTGAGGTCTGGCACGAAGACGGCGTTCCAAAACATCCAAAAGGTGTTCTATAGGATTCAGGCCAGGACTCTGTGCAGGCTAGTCCATTACAGGAGTGTTATTGTCATGTAACCACACCATAATACCACCACCTCCGAATTTTACTGTTGGCACTACACACGCTGGCAGATGACGTTAACCGGGCATTTTCCATGCCCACGCCCTGTCATAACGACCAACTGTCGGCAGTATCTGTCAGTCAACAGACGGGGTCGGTTAGTACGCTTTTGTGCTGTGTCCCTTCACGTTTCCACTTCACTATCACATCGGAAACAGTGGACCTAGGGATGTTTAGGAGTGTGAAAATCCCACGTACAGACGTTTGACACAAGTGACATCCTATTACCTGATCACGTTCGAAGTCCGTGAGTTCCGCGGAGCGCCCCGTTCTGCTCTCTCTCCATGTCTAATGACTACTGAGGTCGCTGACATGGAGTATGTGGCAGTAGGTGTCAGCACAATGTACCTGATAAGAAAATCGTATGTTTTTGGGGGTGTCCGAATACTTTTCATCAGATAGTGTACCACTGCTTCCCAGTTGCACCTCTCGAAATGAATTGCACTACGCGTTACCTCATTCGCTGATGTAATATTTAGATCTAACGATGGCTGAAAAGCCGAAACTGGTTGTCAATTACTGTAAAATAGCACGTGACTGGAAAATCGGAGACTGGTGCTTATACAAAGTAGCACTCCTTTCAGTAGTTCTTCCTGTCCATTCTTCTCGAATGGAACGCGAAAGGAAGGAAACTACGGAGTATTCGGGCTAGATTTATATAAAAACATTTGTTTACATTTCAGTACCTACTAAAGTCTATAAGTTTGTTTGTACAACATTGTACGCAGGAGCTCAAACATTTTTGTGCATGTTGGTACGGCTCAGTGTGGACACTGCTTGTAGCTCGACAGATATCGGAGCGGCACTCCACTTCCCGCCACAGGTTCATAAGCGTGACAGGTGTTATGGCCTCTAATGCGGCGTAGATCCGTCGTCTCAAATCTACCAGATTTCGTACCCTGGTTCTCTAAAGAATGCCCTTGATCAAACCCCTTGTACTGAAATCCAGAAGACTCAGATCGGGATTCACTTTCCGATCAAACACTCGCGAAACGTTTCGTGGAGAAATATGGTAACATCCACTCGATAGTGGTAAAAAATGACGCCAGGAGGCATCGCCCACATATGCGCCCTGCGCTGTTCACGAAATGGTGAAGGGAGTGTGTCTATCGATTGTGTATTTATCCAACAACATAAACTGTGAGTTCTTTCGTTATAAGGATTTATTTTGTATACCTCTACCCCGGGCAGCCTGTGTGTCGCTGCCTTAAATACCTGGGCCATACACCGTAAGGTGGCTCGCGGATTACTGGTGTAGATATAGAAAGCACCTGAAACTGCTTTGTTCCGGCAGTCGCCCTGTCATCGCATTTTCAGGGTGTTTTGTCATACTGTTTAACTACAATGCTGTGTATCAACGACCTGTTGAACGGTTGTCGGTTACTGTTAACCGGGTACGTCTCCTCTTTCTTGTTCTTTGGATACTGACGGGTCTTAGCTCAGCAGTGTGTCTCCATGTATGTACTTTGTAGATGTTCTTTCATATCCGCGTCTTCTCATTTACGAATATTAAGCAAAATCCAAATTTGAATTTCCAATCGGAAACCTGAATGGGAATGGCCTGTCTCTACAACTTTCTCCGCCTTGCACTGTTGTCACTTATTAATAAGTATTTTCTCGCCGTCGCTACTCAGTCATGTAATCGGGTTTTATTGGCGAATGCGTAATTTAAACCCCTCACCCGTGTCCTTCCACGTTGAACCGCCGGAAAGCATAAATTTTCAGCCAGCAGACTCGTTGCTGTCATTAGCAGTCACTCGAAGGAACCATCAACGTCGTTGCTTGAAAACACGTGCAGATCCAAAGGTGAGAGAACCACGAGAGGAAGGAGAGAGGGAGAAGGAGGAAGGGGGAAGAGAAGAAAAAGAACTGAAGAGATTGACGGGCATAAAAATGGGAAAGGGGCGAAAGTGTATGAAACAAACCACGAGGATTTCGGACTGGGCTTTGTGGAGCAATAGTCCTCTTAGACTTGCCTGCCCCTGCTAGAGAGATGTCAGTGTCTTGGTTTCTGCTACTGTACTTGGGGACGAGTATAGGTTCGATCTGCGCAACTGACGTCACGCTTTCTCCGACAGACAATGAGCGTTCAGTATTGTTCTGAGTGTTCTGCCGTAAACGCCGTAGTCGCTGCGGGCATTTAAAGAGATTTTAGAGAGTCATGTACTGAATTTATCATGGTTGATGGTGCGGAACGCCATCGTTCGTGAATCGGGTTATATGTGGAGCAAGTGACATAACACGACGAAAGTGTAAGGAATGTGTTTTTTTTTAATATCTTTTCTGCTACCAGTCGTGATTTTCTTTTATTTATATCTTACATCACGTGTTTCTGGTAATGATTCCCATTTTGAAGAGCGTGTTTCTCTGTCTACTCTGACATTGTTTCGTAATGTTTTTGATGTTCTGTTGGCTTTACTGCAATATACAGGGTGTCCCAAAAAGAATGACCCGATTTTAAATAGAATTATTTATTAGGAAGAAGGGCTTAACACCAACAAATTGCATAGTAAATTACTCAGAAAAGATAGAAGTTTATAAAAATCATTCATAAATATTCAATTTGTCCTCCATTGGCTGCACGGACGACATCTAACCGATAGCCAAATTCATCCCAAACTGTGCGTAAGGTGTCTTCTGTCACTGAAGCAACAGCTGCTGATATTTTGATTTTTAGTTCATCAATGTCACAAGGTAAGGGAGGAACGTTTAGCACGGAATCGTATATGAAACAACCGCTGAACTGCGATCGCTGATTGAGTGCGACTAAATTCAATAACACGGTACGCCTACTGTTACGCGGTCGCCATATTGCGGGAGACTGGCTGCACGCTCCAGGTCAGCGCTCGTAGCGACATCTAGCGCATTTTTCCTGAAACTCTAGACCATGCCAATTACATCTAGCGCTGTTTCAGTTACGTAGTGACTTGTCTCAATATTATTACGAGTTAAAATCGATTCATTCTTTTTGGGACACCCTGTATAAAAACGCGCAATTTTTAGTTGACTGTCGAACATTATATATAGCTGGTGACGAAATTCTGAAGAACTTGTACATACAGTTTTCTTACGGTACATTTGTGCAAAGTCTCACAAATATTCAATATCAACCAAAGTTTTTCGGAGATATATCCACATTAGACAACATATAGAGACAAAATATTAAACGAAAAACTTGAAAGTGAATCAGTAAATTTCCTTAGAGGCCTCGACGACGTACTAAAGTAACGTAGAAATAAGCACCATTGTAAATAGATACAAGCATTTTGTGATCCAGATTGTTAAGACAAATACCCTCCCTACAAAAGTATATCATACTCTGTGGAAGACCTGTAGCATTATTGCTGTTGACTAGATGAAAAAACAACTGCAACTGTTTATGTAAGTTTCTTATTCGCGATGTAGGCTTGTACTGTGCCTAGAAAATTGTGTATGATGTTTAATGTGTATGGGACTGCGGAAATGGACAATAAGAAAACTGTAAATGCAAGTTCTTCCAAATTTCGCCACTAATTGTATATACGGATCGATAATCAACTAAAAATTGTAAATTTTATATACAGTGTGTTACAAAAAGGTACGGCCAAACTTTCAGGAAATATTCCTCACACACAAATAAAGAAAAGATGTTAGGTGGACATGTGTCCGGAAACGCCTAATTTCCATGTTAGAGCTCATTTTAATTTCGTCATTCCAACGTGATCAAATTGTAAATTTTCACAATCAACATGTGTGGGCTGACGAGAATCCGCACGCAATTGTGCAATCAAGTCATCAACACAGATTTTCTGTGAACGTTTGGGCAGGCATTGTTAGTGATTTCTTGATTGGGCCCCATGTTCTTCCACCTACGCTCAATGGAGCACGTTATCATGATTTCATACGGGATACTCTATATGTGCTGCTAGAACATATGCCTTTACAAGTACGACACAACATGTGGTTCATGCACGATGGAGCTCCTGCACATTTCAGTCGAAGTGTTCGTACGCTTCTCAACAACAGATTCGGTGACCGATGGAATGGTAGAGGCGGACCAATTCCATGGCCTCCACGCTCTCCTGACGTCAATCCTCATGACTTTCATTTATGGGGGCATTTGAAAGCTCTTGTCTACGCAACCCCGGTACCAAATGTAGAGACTCTTCGTGCTCGTATTGTGGACGGCTGTGATACAATACGCCATTCTCCAGGGCTGCATCGGCGCATCAGGAATTCCATGCGACGGAGGGTGGTTGCATGTATCCTCGCTAACGGAGGACATTTTGAACATTTCCTGTAACAAAATGTTTGAAGTCACGCTGGTACGTCCTGTTGTTGTGTGTTTCCATTCCATGATTAATGTGATTTGAAGAGAAGTAATAAAATGAGCTCTAACATGGAAAGTAAGCGTTTCCGGACACATGTCCACATAACATATTTTCTTTCTTTGTGTGTGAGGAATGTTTCCTGAAAGTTTGGCCGTACCTTTTTGTAACACCCTGTATATTGCAGTGGAGGCAACAGAACAATGCAGAACCATACACATCCAAAACATCACGAAAAAATGACAGAGTACACAGAGAAAAACGAATTTGAAAACGGGAATCGTTTCCCGAAATGCGTCGCATAGAATAAAAAAAGAAGAAAATCATGACTGGCAGCAGAAACGTTATTTATAACCAACCGCATTGTTTTCACAGTTACAGGTTTTCAAACAATTTCTGAGGCATCAGATAAGATGAATGTGTTTTGCGTCTGATGTTTTGTTTGTTACGCCTTTGCATTAATCGGCACTGAATTATGAGATGGCATTCGCTTTATTGTTGCATTCAGTGCTACTGCGGACTGTATGTCTTCCATATTTTGAATTGCATCATAAAAAAAATGATTATTGGAATGTGTAAGTTTTACTTCTTTGTAAAGCCTATTGTTCTCAGTATACGAATTCAGCGATTTTTGACGTACTGCTTATAGAAGTACAATGTTTATAGTCGCGATTGGGTTTGTTGTTTTTTAAGATGTGTATGCAGTGAGGAGGATTAATAGCAAAATGGAGTGATGTCAATGAGCAGATGTGCGGAAGTTTTCACCAGTTTTCCTAGTTACGCTACACTCACCCGAGAACAATTTAAGCTGCTCAAACAGTCCTCATCGCAGGGCTCAGCGGTAAACTCGGAAAATAGGAACGGCTCAGCTCTCATTGCCTTGGATAACAACTAGTTGTTGGAAGTGGCAAGAAAAACACGAGAAAACTGGCGAGGTCACGGAACTGCCGTAGCGGCCACCTGCTACTGCGGTGACGTAAGCCGCGAAATGACGACTTCCGTTGCGATATGGGGGCTCGTTAGCTTCGTCAGCGGCCGGGCTGCACACAACAGAGTGAGTCCGCGCGGAAGCTGGCGCCGCCATGCGGCCAGGGGGTGGACCTACTCAGCTGTGAAGACAAGCTAGCGCTCTCGCTGTACAGAGCTGCTCTCCCCGTTGGCTTTTATTTCCTCGGAGAGGCCCCCGAGGAGAACTCTTTCAAACTAATCGTTTCTTTGAATAGGCAATTAGCCGATTCGCCGTTTTCGGTGATTAATGGCCCTTTCTTGCGGGCTCGCGGAATAAGAAAACTTCCCGAGAGCCGCTTATGCCTTGTTTGTATTTGCCTTTGCCGGTTTCGCGAAAGCACACCCAGAGCGGCACAACCTGAGTCCGTGTAACTGCGTTTAGCTTTCCCTCCGGCTTTGCTTTATCTTTATAAGGAGTACTGCCTCGAGAATCTCTGTGCCAACTGAAGTATTTCCGGAACTGTACTTCAACATTATGACTCAGGGGCGGGGTAAATCTATACACGTTGTAAAGTCCTCCGCCCAGTTTTTCTGACTGTATGTGAAGGCTAATCTCAGGAAATACTGTAGGGATTTTAATATGGTTTTCGCTAGTAGATAGATTGATACGGGAGAAAGGTTTGTACGTATAATTTATAAATATTTCGCTCAAATTTGCTAAACTGTCATGAATTAAAATACCTCTCCCGTCTTTCTGCCTTTATGTGAAGGCTACTCTCAGGAACTACTGTATGAATTTTGACAGGGTTTACACTATTACATTTTCAAGAAAGGTCTGTTTATACAGGCTGAGTCAAGAGGAAAGGTACGTGGTTTGAGGGGTGATTCTGAACACAAAACTTCTAAGGACATATGCCCTATTCCGAATGGTTTCTGAGACGGAATACATTTAATGTCACTTTTTTACGTTTTCCTCGAATAACGGTAAAACTGCACCCTCCAGTGAAAACGTGGTTCAAATGGCTCTGAGGGCTATGGGACTTAACTTCTAAGGTCATCAATCCCCTAGAACTTAGAACTACTTAAACCTAACTAACCTAAGGACATCACACACACCCATGCCCGAGGCAGGATTCGAACCTGCTACCGTAGCGGTCGCGCGGTTCCAGACTGTAGCGCCTAGAACCGCTCGGCCACCCTGGTCGGCAGCGAAAACGTGTCGCAGAACAAAATTAAAGTACGAGTACACTACATTTCCTACGGGAGAGGTCCTGTTCATTTTTTTCCCTAGGATTAATAGTTTGCGCGAAAGCAGCTCGAGTTTATTGAAAATCTCGTGCGACGCGCATGGGCTGTAGCATACGTCTCAAAACGTCCATCTTTCCTTCTGACTCACTCTGTGTAATTTATTACCGCTACTCCAGCCAAGTCGTCTGATCTCAGTGCTGTCTGTGCGAAACCAGGGCAGGTCGCTGATATAGACTGAATATACATCAACCATACATTTAAGAGGACCGTACCAATCCAAAATAGGATATCATTGCACACACACTTTGTAAACAATTTCTAACATCAGCGGTAATAATTTTATCTGTTACTCGTGTCACTTTCAGTACATTATATTTTTGTAATCTTTCGCAGTAAGGAATGCTTTTTTTCCTATCAAAAGATTTTTTTGAAGTTTGAGAAGATTCTGCCCTTGTTCTGTCCCCTAACAGGTCAGAACCTCTGTGCCATAATATCGCTAGGGTAAAGAGTTCCCCAAACATGTCTCTGATTTCCCAACTAGCACAGAGTTCGCTTTACAAGTAAAATCTAAATCCAATATTCTTTCCTCTATTTTAACGGTAATTGAGTCTCCATCATCGCTAGGTCGTTGCTTCTTTCTAAAGGAATTGCGTACTTCCAGTCTGTTGGTTCTTAATGCCGGGTTATTGAATTTGACTCATACAAGTCGCCTCTGAATTCTTGCTCCCCACGCGCTCTGTTGGCAAACGGGATGTTGGAAGAATCATCAGCGTCCAGAGCAGCGAAAGGTGTGCAAAAAGTATAAGGTCGTCTTTATAGATACTTACAGTTTTATGAACAATCGACAGAACTCGCTCCGGTGTTTTCTCTCTTTCATTGTTCGGTTCTGCAGTTCAGAAGAAAGTTGTTTTAAAATGTAATATACACTGAAGAGCCAAAGAAACTGGTACACCTGCCTAATGTCGTGTAGGTTCCCCGTGAGCACGCAGAAGTGGTATGGACTCGACTAATGTCTGAAGTAGTGCTGGAAGGAACTGACACCATGAATCCTGCACGGCTGTCCATAAATCCATAAGAGTACGGGGGAGTGGAGATCTCAGATACGCTCAATACTGCTCATAACTGGGGAGTTTGGTGGCCAGCGGAAGTGTTTAAACTCAGAAGAGTGTTCCTGGAGCCACTCTGTAGCAATTCCGGACGTGTGGGGTGTCGCATTGTCGTCCTGAATTGACCAAGTCCGTTGGAATACACAATGGATATAAATGGATGCAGGTAATTAGACAGAAGCTTACGTACATGTCACCTGTCAGAGTCGTATCTAGACGTATCAAGGGTGTCATATCACTCCAACTGCGCACGCCCCACACCATTACAGAGCCTCCAACAACTTGAACAGTCCCCTCTTGACACGCAGGGTCCATGGATTCTTGAGGTTGTCTCCATACCCGTACACGTCCATCGGCACGATGCAATTTTAAGCCAGACCTGTCCGACCAGGCAACATGTTTCCAGTCATCAACAGACCAGCGTCGGTGTGACCGGCCGAGGCGTGGCGTAAAGCTTTGTGTCGTGCGGTCATCAAGGGTGCACGAGTGGGTCTTCGGATCCGAAATCTCGGACATCTGAGGTCATCAGTTCCCTAGAACTTAGAACTGCTTAAACCTAACTAACCTAAGGACATCACACACATCCATACCCGAGGCAGGATTCGAACCTGCGACCGTAGCAGCAGTGTGGTTCCGGACTGAAGCGCCTAGAACCGCTCGGCCACATCGGCCGGCTCCGAAATCTAAAAATGGTTCAAATGGCTCGGAGCACTATGCAACTTAACTTCTGAGGTCATCAGTCGCCTAGAACTTAGAACTAATTAAACCTAACTAACCTAAGGACATCACACACATCCATGCCCGAGGCAGGATTCGAACCTGCGACCGTAGCGGTCACGCGGTTCCAGACTGAAGCGCCTTTAACCGCACGGCCACGCCGGCCGGCTCCGAAATCTCATATCGATTATGTTTCATTGAGTGATTCGCACGCTGACACTTGTTGATGGCCCAGCATTGAAATATGCAGCAATTTGCGGAATGGTTGCCCTTCTGTCACTTCGAAAGATTTTCTTTAGTCGGCGTTGGTCCCGTTCTTCCAGGATCTTTTTCCAGTCGCAGCGATGTCGGAGATTTGATGTTTTACCGGATTCTTGATATTCACGGTACACTCGTGAAATGATTGTATGGTAAGATTCCCATTTCATCGCTACCTCGGATATGCTGTGTTCCATCGCTCGTGTGCCGACTATAACACCAGGTTCAAACGTGCTTAAATCTTGATTGCCATTGTAGCAGCAGTAACCGATCTAACAACTGCTCCAGACGTTGTCTTATATAGGCGTTGCCGACTGCAGGGCCGTATTCTGCCTGTTTGCGTATCTCTGTATTTGAATACACATGCCTGTGCCAGTTTCTTTGGCGCTTCAGTGTATAAAGTGCTATACTACTGTGAGACTTGACAGTTTTTCATGCCGTAAATATGTGACACTACGTTAGGTTTTTTTGTACAGCTACACTCTTTCCTAATACTTCCTATTACACCAGACACTGTTGACGGAATATGTACTTATAATAAAAAGGATACACTTAAAATTTAATTTATACCCATGAAAGTATGCAGATCTCTTGTAATAATGACGCTCTCCAAACGAATGCTAAAGCCATCAGTAATACTACCATTGAAAGAAATAAAAATTACAAATCTACTGTAATTTTGAAGTTTTTATGTCTTCCAGGTAGACATGAGGCGTGAGTGCGTTCGGTGTTGGCACGTAACCTGCCTTGACAAACCATGATGCAAGAAGACTTCTTGTTTGTATGTATTTCGCTCACTGCTGTCTTTTGTAAATACGATGTGTAAGAGCTCTGTAGCAGAACACTCACATTTTGTCACAGCTATGACCGTTTATAGCCTGACGTGCTCAAGGTTGCATTAATGACTGGAGCGCTCCGGTCGACGACCTTCGAAACATGTCCACACATTCTCGAACTCCACTGTCCAAGTATGGATTCCTGATTGAATGTTCATTTGGGAATGGACAGTAGAGATAGCTAACCGTCTCTGCAATGGTGTAATGAGGTTTAAACGGGCGAGAAAAAGTTTCATATTCGTATGTGACTTACATCAATGTTGCGTGTTTACATGGGCATGCCTCGCTAGCACGCAACTGATCCTTCGCTCGCGTGTGGAGATATGTAACCGTCATTTTTACCGGCGTTGGCACGACTGAGCTCGACGAAATAACTAAAGAACGACAGCATGTAGTAATTACCCTGCAGTTTACGCTCTCCGCAGCAGACGTTATTGCCTGTAATGTATCACTAGGAAGGGAAAACGCAGTAATATCTAGGGACAAAAAAGATCTTTCGAAATGCGTCGCCGTAGCTACACGCATTCGGCCTCATCTCTGGAAACAGGGGCCGAGATCTACAACAACCTTGACATTTAGTAATCGCCTACTAGTACGGGGGGGGGGGGGGGGGGGGAGCATTCTTAAGTTATTTTTGTACCGATACTGTAATTATTAGATTTTTCCTTACTCCTGTTAGAGAGACTGAACCGGCGAATAAAGAAGAGAACGGCCAAAAATTGTGTGCACTGTGCAAGATATAATCGCGATAACATGCGCCTCAGTCACACTTGGCCATCGGCGTTCCGTGCGTAAATCAGCAGCTGCAATAAGACTGTCTCGAGAGTAAAGGTAAAACTGTCTTCAGACCGAAGGTTAGTTTGAAACACCGCTGTGGTGTAGGGAAGGTCCTATTGTTGCTGGTATGCCCTTGTCTTCCTCCGACTGACTTACAAATAGAGTGCGGCCTTTTTACGTGGTCGTCGTGTTCCGCTTTTCATCTTACGTAATTTCTTCCTGTAGGCCCCTTGAATTCTTCACGTAATTAACATCTTGCATCCATTTCTTAACTGGTCTTTCGGTCTTCCCCATTCGCTGGAGGTGGGCATGCCAATTTAATATTTTGCCATCTCTGGCATCGAGAATAATACCTTTTTATCTGGTAATTTCCGCAGTCTTGTGTGTGTCTAACGTGTTCCAGTCTGAAGATAAGAAAACTTCTTTGCCAAAAATCCATCTCAAGGGACGTTAATTTATTTTTCTCCTTTTTGATTAACTCCCATATTTCAGCGTGGTACTAGGTAACACACTCTAGGATTGATTTGTACAGCAAGACCGTCGGTTTCTTCGTAATTCTGTGAATTTTTACCAATTACTCTTTTTACTTTTCCAATTTTGCGAAATCTTGTGAGATTCTTCTATTTGGTGGAAAAATGACGCCCAAATATTTAAATGTATAGAATTTTTAATTTTGCAAAATCTTGTATCTAAGTCTTCTCTTTCACTTCCCTTCACCGTCACATATCCCATCTTTTTTAGGGTTCTATAATGCCTGTATCTCCGTCTTTTATTAGTCCTTTTCCTCAGGAACGGGTAGAGGCATCGAGTTGAAATTTGTGTCATATTAAGTTCTAAGTTTCCTTGGGCGTGTACGAAATTTAAGCTTCTGAGTCAGAGCAACCAAAAGATACTGCCATTTAGTCACATATTTTGATAGTCGCAGACTCTTTTGTGGCGGCGTTCGTAGCGACAAGCAATTCGCTGTAGAAACGGCTTACGAAGTCACCGCCACACTTTTAATAGCGGGCCGACCGGTCCGCTGGAACAGTGAACAGAAAGATGAAAACCCAAACACTCTGATTAAATAAAAATCGGTACTTATCTTTATTAACGAAGATACAGTAACACAGTAGTGAACTCCGTGTCTACAGAGATCTGTCTAGTTCGAGTCGGAGCGGCTAGGTCAGCGTCGGCTGACGACAAACAACAACTCTGCTGCGATGAACACACAACTGACTAGCAAGTACACATTTCGGTGGCGAGTATACAACTGAGCGGCGAATACAGAACTGTCCTAGCGCTCGCGACTCCAGCGCTTAAGAAGCCAGAAGCCAGCGGTGGCGCGCGCAGACTTGCGGCGATTTCCTGTCTCGCTGGCGCTGCTTATGCGGACGGCGTCCGGACTTTGATGCTGCCAACCTTTTGGCAGCGGGCTCGGGTGGCATTACTGGCTAGGATATAACAGACTCACTCTCAAAATCTATGGACGAACTGTGCATATAGATAAATACGTTCGTATGGAGCCCTCAGAGAGGGAGTCCTCCTTGCCTTGGCCCGGATTTTTGTGTTTATTCTCAGGCCCCATTGTTTCCTGAACATGCAACTGGACTCGCCTTTGTCTCCCGCTATCAGGACCTGGTGATTGGCCAAAAGTATACAGTATTCCTTGTTCTACACGTACTCCCATTATTCAGTACATTCCCTCTTCTAGCGTTGCAAAACTTCTATGTGTACTTCAAAGTCGGCACTAATGAACGCACTTGTCTTACGCATTTATTTGCGGAGAATTCTTTGGGGTTTTGGTTACCTACTTTAACTATACTGTTGTAGTCCTCATGTACGTTTCTTAGTGCCTGTTTCTTAATGCCTGGACCGATACCAAATTTTTGCACTGTTACCCGCAGCTTAGTGGGACTACATCGTATGCCTCTATATGACTCGTCATTCGTCTTGCAAGCACCTTTTCGGTGATATGTTTAAGAGTGGATATCCCATCGGTACATGAGCGTCCCACTTTAAATTCATTTTTTGCTCCTCTGATCGAGATATTTGTGCCGCTATCTTATGCATTATTACTTTAGCATAGAATCGGGCTTTGTAGAAATAACACCAATTTCTCTATAGTTTGCACAATCGCGACTGTTCCCTTGTTTAAATATGGATTAAATAATGGCTTTTTTCCATCCATTTCGCGGTTCCTTATCATTCAAACATCTGTTAGATATTTCTGCCAGAACTCCTAAAACTGCTGAGGAGGTCGTCCTTAGGAGTTCCACAGATACGTTTCCATGCCTGTAGCTTTCCCACTGTGAACTGACTTATTGAATGCAATTACAGAGGGACGTAGAATTTAACGTAGACAACAAACCAAGCTACAAATTTTGCATTTATCACATTAGGGACTTATTATCAGAGGTGAAAGAAGTGATAAATGAGAGGGGAAAAAAATCCTATGATCGAATGACCATTGAACACTGTACTTTCGGAGCCGAAATTTTGTAGCAAGTAATCAGGAACTTCCGGCCGGAGTGGCCGAGCGGTTCTAGGCGTTACAGTCTGGAACCGCGTGATCGCTACGGTCGCAGGTTCGAATCCTGCCTCGGGCATGGATGTGTGTGATGTCCTTAGATTAGTTAGGTTTAAGTAGTTCTAAGTTCTAGAGGACTGATGACCTCAGAAGTTAAGTCCCATAGTGCTCTGAGCCATTTGAACCATTTGAATCAGGAACTTTAAAAATAAACGAATGTACAGATATTACTCGTTTTCCAAAGATAAGTTTTAATAGGAGAGCATAGTGTTTTTCTAGTGTTTGTCGCATTGGACTGTCCACAGCTTGTGGCCTGGCGATCGCGTTCTCGCTTCCCGAGCACGGGGTCCCGGGTTCGATTCCCGGTGGGGTCAGGGATTTTCGCTTGCCTCGAGATGACCGGGTGTTTGTGTTGTCCTCATCATTTCATCATCATTCGTGCAAGTGGCGAGATTGGACTGAGCAAAGGTTGGGAATTTGTACGGGTGCTGATAACTGCGCAGTTGAGGGCCCCACAATCCAAACATCATTATCGTGTTGGACTGTGTCCTACTGTCCCACAATTGGTTATATCGGACTCCTGCGTCGTTACAAGAAATTTTCATCAGGATACTGCATATAACTGTGGTAATCATTCGATTCAGTTGTACAGCAAAGGAAATTTCCTGTGTCTTCCAGCTTGGTAGCCACTTGGGCAACAAGCGTGTCACTGTTGTTGCATTGTTTATTCAGATTATCGTGTTTGCCTCTTGAGACGGAGTGAACCTCGTACCGAACCTTTCCTCAACAGGAAAACGCTACGTGGTCACAGGGGACCGAAACAGAAATTCCGCGTCGTAGCAAAAAGTCTCCTACCGCCGTATCACGTTAGCAGCCTTAGACCGATGGTAGAGCGTGAATGTAAGAATGTTGAAAAGTAAATGGATCAGTGTGTTATATACATGTAATCAGTTCTTGTTCTTCGTTGAAAACATACATGGCGTTACTGAGTACCTTTAGCGACACTGGGTTTATTTTCATACCTGCGTTCTATTCATTTTTCTACATGGATATGCTGCAAATCACATTTAAGTGTCTGACAGAGGGTTTATCGAACCACCTTCACAATTCTCTATTATTCCAATCTCGTAAAGCGCACGGAAAGAACACCTGTATCTTTTCGTACCAGCTCTGATTTCCCTTATTTTATCGTTGTGATCGTTCCTCCCTATCTAGGTCGGTGTCAACAAAATATTTTCGCATTCGGAGGAGAAAGTAGGTGATTGGAATTTCGTTAGAAGATTCCGTCGCAAAGAAAAACGCCTTTCTTTTAATGATATCCAGCCCAAATCACTGTATTTCAGTGACACTCTCTCGCATATCCCGCGATAATACAAGACGCGCTGCCCTTCTTTGAACTTTTTCGATGTACTCCGTCAGTCCAATGTGGTAAGGATCCCACACCGCGCAGCAGTATTCTAAAAGAGGACGGACAAGCGTAGTGTAGGCAGTCTCCTTAATAGATCGGTTACATTTTCTAAGTGTCCTACCAATAAAACGCAGTCTTTGGTTAGCCTTCCCCACAACATTTTCTGTGTCTTCCTTCCAATGTGAGTTGTTCGTAATTGTAATTCCTAGATTTAGTTGAATTCACGGCCTTTAGATTTGACTGATTTATTGTGTAACCGAAGTTTAACGATTTCCTTTTAGCACTCATGTGGACGACCTCACACTTGTCGTTATTTAGGGTCATCTGCCAATTTTCGCACCATTCAGATATCTTTTCTGAATCGTTTTGCAATTTGTTTTGATCTTCTGATGACTTTATTAGTCGGCAAACGGCGGCGTCTTCTGCAAACAACCTAAGACGGCTGCTCAGATTGTCTCCAAATCGTTTATATAGATAAGGGACAGCGAAGGGCCTATAACACTACCTTGGGGAACACCAGAAATCTCTTCTGTTTTACTTTGATGACTTTCCGTCGATTTCAACGAACTGCGACCTATCTGAGAATGTCACTATTCCAGTCTCATAACTGAGACGATATTCCATAAGCACGCAATTTCACTACAAGCCGCTTGTATGGTACAGTGTAAAAGCCTTCCGGAAATCCAGAAATATAGAATCGATTATCGTCTTTTCCTAGTGTTTTTGTGGTATAGTTTATATTAGCTGACCTGATCCAAAAATAAAGTGTAGGGTGTTTCAGGAAGAATGGTCATTAGTTAACAATATTCCAGGATCGACCATTTGAAGCAAAAATGTGTAATAAATGTGGACTCCAAATGCATACTTTAAGAGCTGTGAGCACTTCATCTTCGATACTGTGAAACAAATGCCATCTACAATAAGCCCTTTGCTTTCCGTATTTTGGGAGGAGGTAGTAAGGAGCAAAACAGTAAAAAATGGCTAGTAAACATTGGTTCTAAAGTGCGTACCTTGCTAGTCATAATATTGACGACATTCCGTGAATAGTAATTTTTGACTATGAGCGATGGGTATATCTATGATCATTTAACATTGTTCACCTGATGATACGGCTAAAAGCGGCGAAACCTTGTCGCGTTTTAATAATTCACAATTTTACCAGCTGTGAGCGGGATTCTTCCTGACATCATCACATTATTTCCACAACGAGCAGGTGAAGGGGTAAAACACGGCTCGAGGTTTGGAAGATGGTGGTTCAGATACCCGTTTGGCCATTCAGGTATAGGTTTTTCCGTGGTTTCCTTAAATCGCTTAAGAGGATTGATGCGATGGCTCCTCTGAAGGTGTGGTCGACTTCCGTCTCCGTCATTTCTCACTTTGAGCTTGTGCTGCGTCTATAACATCTTTGACGTAGAATGGTTGTTAAACCCTGAACAATTTTTGTGTCATATTTGAAATAAACTCAATATATTACTTCCAACTTTTCCAAATTTTTTCTTGCGTAGTCTGTTATGGAGAACAAAGGCTATTCTCTTAACATTTTTTCTCCACCCAGTTGTTTATTGTTTTCATTTAATTTTCGAAGCGACTGCGGCTCCATCTTCAGGCAGTTTACTATTATTGGTGTGATATGCCATCGGAAATGTATTCTATTAATATCTACCGGAATGTCCTACTGTGATAAATATAAGACTTACCACCAGTGGGATAATCGAAAAGTAATGGTTGTTGCGCCCCTCTGGAAGCAGTGTGTTATATTTACTTATATTGAGGGACAACAGCGAAGCCCTGGGGCTGAGATACAAGTGATTGTGTTTTGCTCTCAGTTAGTTTGGTACTCTCAGACAGTACCCGCACAGTTTATACTAGGGGCGGAGTTTCTCTGGTAGTTAGTAGTGACAGTTCTTTGCGGGTACTTTCTGTAAGTGTCTGAGAGTCTTGCGAGAGCAGATGTCGGAAGCGTGTACACGCAACAGGGTGGTAGTGGCTGTGAGAGCTATGAGAACACTCTTCGCGAGATTTTTCTGTCGTAGTTCCGTCGTGAAGGAAGAGGTTACGATGGAAGAGCATCGGGGTGCAGCTGCAATACTTTCAGTGGCAAAGAAAAATTATAAACGATCGTGTTCGTGTTGGAGAGAGCGGATTAGGCGGCAGAACGATTTTTGATCATGGAAGAATCTCATTGTAGGGCTTGCGATGGAAAATCCACGATATCGAAATTGTACGAGAATCACATACTCTTTATAATTAGTGCCCAAAACTGCCAATCTAGATACTAGTATGCGTATATCCAATAATGTTACAGACTGTTTTTTTGTAGCATCAGCTAAGTGCATTCTCTTTCATGTTTGGTAAAATGACAATTACGATCTAATAACACGCGCCAATATCTTGATATCCACAGACGATCAAAAATCAAATAGGGCAAATATCTGATAAATAGAGCATTTCCGGACAAACAATTATTTCAGCGTTTTTACTTGCAGTGACTTTAGGAACCACTGGTAAATTATTGAAGATCTGTTCGTCAACACATAATATAGTAATATAACCAATAAATAGGACGTCTTAAAATTATAGATACGGTACAGCTGTATTACTTGAAGTTAAATGGCAGTTTCACAAGTTCCAAAATGATTACTATCAAACACAACTTCACTTGCTTCTCTGCGTTAGTTAATCTATGCTATAAAACTACAGTGCCTGATTACTAGAAGTGTGGATATTGGGTGGTTCAAATGTTAAAATGTGTGTGATCCTAAGGGACGAAACTGCTGATGTCATCGGTCCCTAGACTTACACACTACTTAAACTAACTTATGCTAAGAACAAGACACACACCGATGCCCGAAGGAGGACTCGAACCTCCGGCGGGAGGGCCGTGCAATCCGTGACATGGCGCTTCTAACCGCGCGGCTGATATTCTGGTAATTTCTTCTGTGGGGATGTTAAAAACTTTAGCCAAAAAGCTTTGCTTCTTATCTCACTTCCTGTAGTCCAGTCACTGTACATTCTATAACACTGGTGTTTCCTCGTACAAACTATTAAATGCACAACTTCGTCACTTCTAACAGCTTCCTTGATTTTTTTTTTTTTTTTTTTTTTGCAAATACATCGCTGACATCCACACACCGCGCCTATACATCGCGAAGGTAGTTCTAATAGTCGCGACAATGCTGGTGTAAAGAGGTACTCGCTGCAGTGTTGATGTAGCGCAGTGGATAATGTTTCGTTCATACTTTCTCATTAACGTGGGATCGAGTGCCTTCGGTGACTTTTTTTTATTATTTTCGTTGGTTAATTCTGTATAATACGTCTGTGATATTTTTACATATTTGCTGAGTAGCATTGTTTGAATCTAGAACTTCCGAAATGGGCTAACTGCTCGTGCTGTTCGCTTAGGAGGTAAAACGGGCGACTTCTTCGCTCAGAAACATGCAACGGGCACATTTTATGGCTCAAAACACACTGTTTGGTGGATACTTTAATTTAAACTTGCATAAGTACAGTAAAAATATTACAAACTGTGAATTACGACACAAATCTGGGACGCAAAACAGCCTCTCAGCACTGCCTGTGTACTCTCAGCTCCCCCGGCAATGACGATATAATTTTTCTTGTCTGAGAGGTGCTGCGATGAACTATCGAGATATGGAGGTTGGCGCCTACACAAAAGGTCTATACTCGCATAGAACCACTATCTTAGACCTTTCCCCACTCTCGGAGGAAGCGAGCTGACCCTGGCCGCTGTAAACACGACACATATTAATCGCAAATGCTCTCTGAGAGTGAAAAGCTCTTACTTGTATATCTAGCTTTACACCAAGCGTCGATCTTCTACATGTCTCCCCGCATATTACTGCTGCTTTTGATGTGAAAACGGCTATTTGCTCGTCGGTCAAAGTTTCTTGCGTTACTGTCAGATTTGAATTAATAATATCTAAGGGATAATAATGGGTAAACAGTGAGAGAGACTACAAAGGACAGCTCATGTCTATTCGTATTTGTCGCACAGTATTTGTTTTCGCTGTGAAGTCATGGGCGTGACCGCTACGAATCAATTTTGTGTGAATCTATAACTTCTTGTAGCTTGGAAAGGCATTTAGCTAGGACATTGTGAAGAGCCCGTGAAGAAAGCACTGCTAGGATCCGAAGCCAGGCAATAAAAATATTCGCTGGAATATAAGTGAAACTAGGTGTTAAACTGAAAATTACAAAGTAATGAAAGATGTCGCCTCACATGGCTCTTAAATATTATCAGTATTACAGAAAACGCAAGCTAGAGGAGAGTTCTCGTTGAGAGGAATCTAAAAAGTCTAAAAATTTCCGGTGTCGGCCAAATGTGAGAGCTACAGCAACGTCGAAAAGGAAGTAAAAAAGCTGCCCTATGACCACACACTTCTGTATTAAGCTCACCGAAGTCGTTGGTCTGCTTTAGCCGGCTGTCTGTTTTGTGAAAGATGTTCTTATCATGCTGACCTCATCGCTGACTGATACTACCCACACCGTTAAACATCCCTCGATACACCTGTTCAAGAGCCCACAAACCCATGCTACATTCGGTAAAATTGTTATTTATCTATTCTTTAATCATTAAACTACTCTTGTAAGCATTTTATTAGAGAGATTGATAATTAAGCTATATAATAATACGAAACACTTATGATTTTACCCCTGCGTTAGACGAAAAATGTACGGCGCGGACCTGAATTTTTGCGTTGTTTCTTTTCTATACAGGAAGTTTCAGCAGGAATTTGTAATTTTTGGGTGGTGGTAGTGTAGATCAATCCGAATAAAACATTCCATGTAACATATATCTAATTAAATCCATTTGGATGAACTTAACAATCTTACAGTTACCACACCAGAGGATGCTTTTAAAGTACCTGAAGATGAACTCTTGGTTGCTTCGAAATGGATTGCAAATAAATTAGAGCAAAAAACATAGCAGAGTGGAAGGAAAGTAATAAGAGAATAGCCTTTGTTCTCCGTAACAAAATATTTCACAGCTGACGTCCCCATTCGGGCTCTATGTAAGTGACAAGATTACTTACGTGTCGTTACTGGATGGGAAGTGAACGAAAAATCTCTAGCGCACCGTTATGCTGTCGACAAGTCTCAGAAATCTGCGAAGCAACAAGGCTGAGAGCAAGTGTTTATGAGGACAAAATCTGCGCTCCGGCCGAAGTGGTTCACGCCTCGGTGGCGCTGTAAGCCCTTGTCGGACGTTGTCTAAGAGGCGTGCGAAAGCCGGCCGTGGAGTGAAGTGCTCCTTTGAGACACGCGGAAGTTGCGCGCAGCCCTGCTGAGATCAGACACCGGCGCGGCTGATGGCTCGCCTGCCCAGATTATGGAGTGCGGCGCTCCTTCTGCAGGCCTTCAATTACAGCGGCGAGCACGCTCCGACGAAATTAGCCCTCGTCTTGTTCCCAGAATTAACAACCCAGCCCAGCCGGAACGTGTCACGTGGCAGTGCTTATCCCCTGCCCTCCACCCCCCCCCCCCTCTCCAACCTCCTGTTGACAGCCCTCTCTCCACCCCTTGTCAAACACAAACGCGTGCATTAGTATTTCTAAATGTGTCCAAAACTTGGCTGTTCTAAGAAGTACTGTCGATATCCTGTCACGGTCGCCAAATCTAATTGTTTTGATGCCGGCTTTAGAGTAGGTAGAACTATATTTAATAATGTATCAGGGGGTTTAAATTACCTAACTAGATAAAGATTGGAATAATTCAGATTCAGCTTCTGTAATTAGAGAACTAGCACTCTGGAAACATCCCCCAGGCTGTGGCTCAGCCACTCCGCAGTATCCTTTCTTTCAGGAGTGCTAGTTCTGCAAGGTTCGCAGGAGCGCTTCTGTAAAGTTTGCAAGGTAGGAGACGAGATACTGGCAGAAGTAAAGCTGTGAGTACCGGGCGTGAGTCGTGCTTCGGTAGCTCAGATGGTAGAGCACTTGCCCGCGAAAGGCAAAGGTCCCGAGTTCGAGTCTCGGTCGGGCACACAGTTTTAATCTGCCAGGAACTTTCAAGTAAATCAATGACACACAATCAACACGGATTTAGAAGACATCGATCTTGTGAAGCGCAATTAGCTTTTTACTCAGACGAAGTGTTGAGTGCTACTGACAAGGGACTTCAGGGTGATACCATGTTCCTGAATTTCCAGAAGGTTTTGGACACCATACCTCACAAGCGGCTTGTAATCAAATGGCGTGCTTATGGAATATCGTCTCAGTTATGCAACTGGATTCGTGATTCCCTGACAAGAGAGGGCACAGTTCGTAGTAACTGACGGAAAGTCATCGAGTAAAACAGAAGTGATTTCTGGTGTTCCCCAAGTTAGTGTTACAGACCCACTGCAGTTCCTTACCTATACAAATGATTTAGGAGACAATCTCAGCAGCAGTCGAAAGTTGTTTACAGAAGGCGCTGTCGTTTACCTCCTATTAAGGTCATCAGAAGATCAAAACAAATTGTAAAACGATTTAGGAAAGATATCTGAATGGTGCGAATATTGGCAGTTGACCCTTCCACATGTGTGCTAACAGAAATCCGTTAAACTTCGCTTACATGATAAATCAATCATATCTCAAGCCCGTAACTTCGACTAAATACCTAGGAATTACATTACGAACAACTTAAATTGGAAAGAACACATAGAAAATGTGAGGAAGACGGAACACTTGAAGATGCAATAGATCTACTAAAGAGACTGCCTACGTTACATGTCTCCGTCTTCTTGTTTGATGAGAGCACCTGGCACTTCGCGTTGTTTACGCTGTAATAGTCGATCCGGCTGCATTGCCTTTAAATTTCAGCACATTTCTCGTTATTTTTGAGAAAAGTTTCATCGCCAACATTAACATTTTTATATCACTGTACTTCTCATCTGAAGAGCTTTCCAGTTGCGTTAGAAAGTATATCGTTTCCTTTCAAAAGAATATACCTGTCCAGTCACGTAAATGTGACCACCTGTCAAAATCCTGTGTAACCATCTTTTGCAGCGTTGACCACTGCGAGACGTCCAGGGAGAGAGTCAATTAGGGACGCGGAGCCAAGCCGACTCCATTGCCGTGCCCAGCTGCGTTATGTTTCTCGAGTGAGGATTCATGCCGCGAACAGCCTCATCGAGGTGGTCCACAGATTCTCGACTGGGTTTAAGTCTGGGAAGTTTGTGGCCAGGGGAGTTCGGTAAACTCATCCTGGTGCTCTTAGAACTACGTACATACACTGTGAGCTTTTGACACGTTGCATTGTGCTGCTGGTAGACGCCATTGTGCTGTGAACACACAAACTGTATGCAGGGATGGATATGATCTCCAAGGATAGATAAATACTTGGCCCATTGTGTCTTCCAGAATCGCGAGATCACCCACGGAATGCCACGAAAACATTCCCCAATCTATAAGCATGCAGGGAGTCTGCTTTCAGGCGCCACGCCTTACACTCCAACGGCCATTTGTCCGATGGAGCATAACACGTGACGCATCTGAAGAGGCCGCCTGCAGCCACTTAGTGGACGTCCAGTGGTTATATTGGCGTGCCAAAACCCAGCCTTTGTCGCCGATTTACAGCAGTCAGCATTGGTGCACTAACTATGCGCCTGTTGTGGAAGCCCATACATAGCAACATTGGCTGAACGCTGGTTGAGTAGACACTGTTGCTACTCCCTGGTTCATCTGAGAGATCAGTTTCAACAGTTGCACGTCTATTAGCCCGTACACATGCCCACAGCCGTCGTTCACGCCTTCTCTATGGCCCACGGTGGACAGCAGATGCTTCGGCGCCGGTTTTGGGTAGCGCCATTTTGGCATCTTCTCATCCACAGTATACGTGTCCGCAGCCCGTGGTCGTGCGGTAGCGTTCTCGCTTCCCACACCCGGGTTCCCGGGTTCGATTCCGGGCGGGGTCAGGGATTTTCTCTGCCTCGTGATGACTGGGTGTTGTGTGCTCTCCTTAGGTTAGTTAGATTTAAGTAGTTCTAAGTTCTAGGGGACTGATGACCATAGATGGTAAGTCCCATAGTGCTCAGAGCCATTTGAACCATTTGAACAGTATACGTCAACCACGGCAGCACGCGAACAGTTTACAAACTTAGCCGTTTCGGAGATGCTTCCACCATTCCCTTTTACACGTCAAATACATCACTCCGTTTTCGCACTTCTACGACGACAGCACTGTTTTCCGCGTCCCCCGACATACGTCATATATCTTTCAATGCTATTTAGTGCTGCCACGTGCCATCTGTGAATGGTTATTGCATGTTGACGTCGAACATACGTGATGGTCACATTGATTCCTCTGGGCTGTGTACTTGCTTCAATATCTACAAAGTAAAAGACGTAAGTGTTGTAACGGCCACGAAAATTCAAGGGATGTTACGTGACTTAACCCTTATGCCTCAAGGGATTTCATTCTAACGGATTCTTTTCTTTTTTATTTGTCTTAATACTTTCCTTGGAATTCTGAAGTTAACAAGGATAAAATACATGCACCGGAAAGGTTATCTACAACAAGCGTCCAGACTGCAGTTATGAGAGTCGAAGGAATGAAAGGGAAAGTAATTGAGAAGGATGTGAAAGAGGCCTGCATCCTATCCTCCATTTCATAAAATTTGTATGTTGATCAAGATAAACATCAGCAAAAGCAGAACTAGGGTTGTATTATGAACTCGAATTAAATCAGCTGATGCTGACAGAATGAGATTAGTGAGACAGTTAAGAAGTTATGAGTTTGTTATTTGGGCAGCATAATAAATAATATGGACGAAGTAGATAAGTTATAAAATTCAGAGTGTCGATAGCCAGAAAAGCATTTTCGAAAAAGAGAAATTTGCTGACATCAAATACAAATTTAAATGTTAAGGAAGTATTTTCTGGAGTTTCTTGATCATACTCAAAGGCAGGAGTCGAAGGAATGAAAGGGAAAGTAATTGAGAAGGATGTGAAAGAGGCCTGCATCCTATCCTCCATTTCATAAAATTTGTATGTTGATCAAGATAAACATCAGCAAAAGCAGAACTAGGGTTGTATTATGAACTCGAATTAAATCAGCTGATGCTGACAGAATGAGATTAGTGAGACAGTTAAGAAGTTATGAGTTTGTTATTTGGGCAGCATAATAAATAATATGGACGAAGTAGATAAGTTATAAAATTCAGAGTGTCGATAGCCAGAAAAGCATTTTCGAAAAAGAGAAATTTGCTGACATCAAATACAAATTTAAATGTTAAGGAAGTATTTTCTGGAGTTTCTTGATCATACTCAAAGGCAGGAGTTTCTTGTTATTATTGATAATGCGAAAGCTGTTCATAAATAACAAAAACCTGTTTTATGTAAGTTCGACGAACTACTGAAGCTATTTTTGATGATTTTTTGTTGATTTTGATTTTAATTTTTTGTTGTGGGAATTCAGTTTTCTAGCGCTATATGATAAATCTCTGTTGTTGTCTTTATTTTTCCTACAACGTACCTCAGCTTCACGTTACACATCAACAATTTTTGGAATAAAACCGAAATTAAACAATGGCGATTTCAATATTGCTATAAATACTGTTTACTTTTAAGTAAGCGACAGGAGCCGCGCGGCGTGGCCGCGCTGTTTGAGGCGCCATCTCAGGACTGCGCGGCCCCTCCCGCCGAAGGTTCGAGTCCTCCCTCGGGCATGTGTGTGTGTGTGTGTGTGTGTGTGTGTGTGTGTGTGTGTGTGTGTGTGTGTGTGTGTGCTGTTCTTAGCATAAGTTAGTTAAAGTAGTGTGTAAGTCTAGGGACCGATGACCTAAGCGGTTTGGTCCCTTAGGAATTCACACACATTTGAACATTAAGAGACAGGAGGATAACATTGTGGAACAAAAATGTTCCGTAGCTTACCAGGCTTTTATCTACCGTCACACAGTTTCTAGATGGTTCACCGCTTTCGGTTTCTTGTGGAATCTTGTAGTACGCCGATCGCACACGTAGAGGAAGCGATCGCTATGAGATAACGCCTAATAGGTATGCAACACACCTAACATACAGATAACACGTGTACGACCTTAACTGATCAAAGCTACTAGGAAAACTACCGTACTCTACAGTAACCTAGGGTAGTTTTACACATGTAATAGTACCTCGGACTGGGTGGTGTTGTGTCGCCTTCGTCATCATCATTCATCCCAATTACTGTCGGAGGAAGGCAATGGTCAACCACCTCCGCTAGGACCTTGCCTAGTCGGTGGTGTGGATCTCCCACATCGTCCACTACGCTCCTCGGATTATGGGATCTCATCATCCAACAGAACAATGCACTATACTTCAGCTCTGGTTAGTTACGAGGTGCTTTACAGGCTGTTATATCTGTCAAACCTTTCCCCATTCGGCTATCTAATGACCTTATCATCGAATACTTCATTTTATGTTTCCAAAAGTTTCACGTGAACTTCAGCACCTCTATGTCATATCAGAGAAATGTAAAATCTCTTTAAACTGTGTCAGCTGTTTCGTGTTCCTGAATTGTAATGTTTCCCTAACGCTTTTGATGTATCGTACGATTGTTCGCCGCCATGAACGCGAAATGTATGTTTCATGGTGCCGTCAAATTGTTTTAGCAACGTTAAACCATGACCTTGTTTCCAGTTTGCCATCTGCTCACCAGTGACCATGTTCGAGCTTCCTCCAATTCTCCCTTCAAACTGATCCTCTTTTCCATTCGTGTAAATAGTGTATCGCGGCTGTGTACCGTCGTTTACATGACCTCAACTGCCTTTCTATTCTCACACATGCGGCTGGCTCCAGTGTACAAATGAAACCAGCAGTTTTCCGCTCTGCTCGGCCGCTTGCGTTGGTTTCGTGTAGCGGTATTGTGTTCGTACAAACAAGTTTTTTGTATCACTTGCGTTTTTTTTTTTTTTTTTTTTTTTTTTAGCGAGTTGTTGCTGTTGTTTGTGATTCCTGTAATTTATGCAAGTGATTTGTAGTTCGAAAAAAAAAGAAAGCACTGTTTTATCGGTGACAGTTTGCGCGGTCATGTTTCCACAAGTAGAGCAGCAAGACCGCTGCAGCCGGCCGGGCGCTTCAAAACATTCGCGCCGGCCGCTGTGACAGCAGCTGCGTTTCCGCTGAGGAGTGCGCGGAACACGTACGTAACACAGTGGCGGCTGACCCGCGCTCTTCCTGACGTTGCGTTGTTCTGAGCCAGAGAATGGGGTCGCGGCCCGCACACAAAGCCCGACGAGTCGGCCCAGACACGCGTCCGCAAAGTCCCCACTCAGCGCGGTCGTCTGTGTAGCCTGCAAAACAGTGGATGCCGAGTTGAGCAGACGCTGCGTACATGCATACGAGGGACAGGTCAGTGATGTCTCCTGTTTTGCGAATTATTTGCGTATTTATAAGCGTCAATATTACCGAAAATGTAATTTGTATATTTTATCATCACATTTACGCATCCATAAATTTTAAAAAAATAAGTCTGAAACTTAAAAAAATATTAATAACACTTCACGTGAAACAAATGCTTGGAACTGTTGAACAGTGTCTTGTGAATGTACCTAAAAAGTTTGGAATGGGAAAATAGAGGTCTGAGTGTCAAAAGTTCGTTCTGAAAAATACTATTAAAATCATATTTAAAATTCAAAACTCAGAAACCAATGAAGTTATGCATTCCAAATCTTCGGTATTGATACATCTTTACATGATAGACATGATTTTAAAATTCGGTTGAAATCGAAAAAGTAGAAGAAAGGTTAAATCACATGATCACATCAGGAAAGCTCGTGGTGCACGGAGCGAGATGAAGGAGCATTGTTACATGGAGTTTGTTGGTAAAGGAAGGGTATCTGGCGAGTTGAAATGGAAGCAGTTTTAGGAACTTATGTATTGACCATTTAGCTAGAACATGCAGCGCTGAGCTAATGTGATTTCGTAGAATGCGTACAGCCCTACAAATAGAGGGATGTTTTTCTTACGTTTTCTGAAGTGAGGTCCATTAGTTGGATGGATGAGGGAGGGTGAGTAGTTTCAAAATGGTTCAAATGGCTCTGAGCACTATGGGGCTTAACATCTGTGGTCATCAGTCCCCCTAGAACTTACAACTACTTAAACCTAACTAACCTAAGGACATCACACACATCCATGCCCGAGGCAGGATTCGAACCTGCGACCGTAGCAGTCGCACGGTTCCGGACTGAGCGCCTACAACCGCTCGGCCATCACGGCCGGCGTGAGTAGAGGGGAATTATCTAACCTAGTCGAAAAATGTGCTATGTGAGGTAATATTGGTATGTAGTTGGCTGGATTTGAATGAAGGGAATATACACTGAGGTGATAAAAGTAATGGGATACATTGTTAACCGGCCGCTGTGGCCGAGCTGTTCCAGGCGTTTCAGTCCGGAACCGCGCAGCTGCTACGGTCGCAGGTTCGAATCCTGCCTCGGGCATGGCTGTGTGTGAAGTCCTTAGTTAGGTTCAAGTAGTTCCAAGTCTATGGGACTGATGGCCTCAGATGTTAAGTTCCATAGTGTTCAATGGGATTCATGCTGGCGATATCGGTGGCCAAATCAATCACTCGAACTGTCCAGAATGTTTTTCGAGCCAATCGTGAACAATTTAGGCCCAGTAATATGATGTCGTTTGGGAACTTGAAGTACATGCATGGCTGCAAATGGTTTCCAAGTAATCGAACATAACATTTACAGTCAATGCTAGTCTCAAGTGAACCAGAGGACCTACTCCATTCCATGTAAACAAAGTCCACACCATGATGGGGCCACCATCTTTTTGGGCGGTGCCTTATTGAGAATTTGGATCCTTGGCTTCTTGGGGTCTGCGCCACGCTCGAAGCCTAGCATCAGATCTTACCAATTGAAATCTGGACTCATGTGACCAGGCCACGGCTTCCAGTCGCCTAGGGTACAACCCATAAGGTCACAAGCCCGGAAGTTGCGCTGCAGGCGGTGTCGTGCTGTTAGCAAAGGCACTCGAGCGCGTCGTCTGCTGTCATAGCCCATTAACGCCAAATTTCGCTGTACTGTCCCCCTCCGTAGCTTAGCGGTAGCGTTACCGTCTACGACGCAGGGGCCACGGGTTTGATTCCCGGCAGGGGACTGGGCGTTGTGTGTCCATAATTTTCATCATCATTGATTCGTAAGTCGCCGAAGTGGCGTCAACTAAAGAGGACTTGCAATACGGCGGCCGAACAAAAATGCCGTACGATCATTTCATTTCATTTCGCTGCACTGTCCTAACAAAAACGTCCGTCGTACGTCCCACATTGATTTCTGCGTTATTTTCGTTATTTTTTTCCACGCAGTGCCGCTTGTCTGCTAGCACTGACAACTCTACGCAAACGTGACTGCTCTCGGTGGTCAACTGAAGGCCGTTGACCACTGCGCTGTCCGTGGTGAGAGGTAATGCTTGAACTTTGGTATTCTCGACACACTGTTGACTCTGTAGATCTCGGGATATTGAATTCCATAACGATTTCCGAAATGGAATGTCCCATGCGCCTAGCTCCAACTACTATTCCGCGTTCTGTTAATTCCCTTCGCGCCGCTGTAGCTGCTTCGGAAACATTTCCACATGACTCACCTGAGTAAAAATGACGACTCCGTCAACGCCCTGCCCTTTTATATCTTGTTTACGTGATACTATTGCCGTATGTATAAAATGGTTCAAATGGCTCTGAGCACTATGGGACTTAACTTCTGAGGTCATCAGTCCCCTAGAACTTAGAACTACTTAAACCTGACTAACCTAAGGACATCACACACATCCATGCCCGAGGCAGGAATCGAACCTGCGACCGTAGCGGGCGCGCAGTTCCAGACTGTAGCGCCTAGAACCGCTCGGCCACTCCGGCCGGCGCCGTATGTATATGTGCGTATCACTATCCCATGACTTTTGTCGCGTCGCTCTATTTGCTGTGGGGGATAAATGGCTGTGCGGTCTTGAGTAAATTGAGCTTTGTTTGTTCGATATCTAAGGCAGCGGAATACCAAGGATCAGAAACTAGAGGGTCCAACAGTGCATCCCCGGTGACAGAACCAGGCTCCGTTATTGGTGCCACGTTCCACATTTATACGCAGTCGAAGTCCATTCCTCTCTGCGCCTCATAACGTTTGTGAAACCGACATCTCTGTTCGATACTACAGGACGAACAAGAAGACTTGTGAACTCGACGGTAGGTGGCAGCGTCAAGAAACCGCCCGTCCCCGGACTGCTGGCGTTGTCTGCCGGCAGCGGATGACCTTGATACCGGTGGCGATAAGGCGCGTACACGCTGCGTACACAGCACCCACAAGAGCCCTCCGGCGTCGACGCCGCTAGGTGGTGCTCGTATCGGTGCGGCGCGTCGCAGGAAGTGCGCCCAGATAAGCCGGCCCGCGGAGGCCGCCGAAATTTATGGACTCCCTGAATTTTATTGCTATTTGCTCTTCCTCCTTCCGCCCGCGGCTTTCTGTCGGATATCCGCAGCAAGACGCGCGGCAGCACGTGCTGGCTGCTGGCTCGGACTTTATAAACAGTGGCCGGGTCGTCAGAATTTATAGAGCGCACGATTGCCGCCCCTAGATAGCCGCTGCCCGTGGCGTTTTATTTTTTGTTGCGAGTCTCCGCGTGTGTTCTTGTTTCAGACGCGGAGCGCCGATCTGGCGGTAAACGGCGCCCGCTGAAACCACATCTGACGGCTCCCATCTATTTCTCTACCGGGCGCCGAGACGTGTCTGCGCGAGCGGACCCTGGCATTGCGCCGTTAAGTTTACTGCTTGCAGGGAATGCGCTAGTTTCTAGAACGGAGCGAGCCCTTTGCGATACATGTCGAATTTATTTTGCTGCGGAAAAGAACATTACCCGATCGACTAAACAGTCGTGCTTACACAATATCGCGTCGTGAAATTGTAATACATTTACAACATGAGCCGGCCGCTGTGGCCGAGCGGTTCTAGGCGCTTCAGTCTGGAACCGCGCGACCGCTACGGTCGCAGGTTCGAATCCTGCCTCGGGAATGGATGTGTGTGATGTCCTTAGGTTAATTAGGTTTAAGTAGTTCTAAGTCTAGGGGACTGATGACCTCAGATGTTAAGTCCCATAGTGCTTAGAGCCATTTGAACCATCTAAGTTAATTATGATGCCTCTCAGTTGCAGAGGCCCTACATAGTCCTGCACACTTAAAACAAATTATACAGTATGACAGAGACGTTCCCGTATCTCTAGGTCAACACAGGATACTGTATACTGGAGTAAACTCTCTGATCACATTCATGTGGAATGTGTCTACCCTTCGTCTTTATGACGCCTTGAACTCTAGTGGGGGACGCTTCCAGTGAGGTGTCTGAATGTCTGTAGAGAAATAACAGCCCATTTCACTTCAAGAGCTGGAGCCAGGGAAAGCAGTGGCGTTGGGCGCTGGGATGTGGAGCGAAGTCTAACTCATCCCAAAGACGTCTCACGTATTCTGGTCGTGACTATGGGCAGGTCAGTCCGTTTCAGAATCGAGACTGTCTAGAAACCATTGCCACAGAGATGCTGCTTTTTGATAGGGTGAGTTATGCTGATACAATCAACCATCGATTTCGAGTTGCTCTTCTACTGTACACAGTTCACAATACTGTGAAACGTGTCCGTATCATTCCACATTTAGCATTTTCTTAAGTGCTATAACGAGACCATGCCCTAACCATGAAAAACCCCTCCATATCGCAACACTACCTCCTCAGTACTTTGCAGTTGGCACTACACATGATGGCAGCTAAGGTTCTCCAGACATCTGCCAAACCCAAACCCTTCCATCCGATTGCCAAATGGTATAGTGTTGTTAATCACTCCAAATCACTCGTTTTTGCGTGTGACTTTTACATAATGGTAAGGAGAGATGCGCTACGGAGTGTTGTGGCAATTGTCATCATAGGAAAGCTGGACAGGAGCAGAAATGATTAGTGAGCAAGTAAACAGCAAACAGAAGATTTACGTAACTTGTGTTTCTCCAGATGTACGAAGACTCGTTACAAATGATGCAACAAGAAACAGAGTCTAGCTATCACTGTCAACAGGAAGAGGCTGCAAGTGCAAGTGGAGTGTCACGCTGCTGCTGGCCATCCTATATTTATTCTGTTGTGATGACGCCCTTGGGGTGGTATCGATACGTGATACCACATCTGACCCTCCAGTGACGTCATTTTTACATCACTTCCAGCGTCGCTTAGTGTTGACCAAAGGTATCTGTGGATTATGAGAAGTATCTGAACAGCTGTACCCATTTTTTTCGAAGTAGTTCCTCCACCGGTATAGCCCATTCTTTCCAACCGCTTACACACAGCCATTGTGCCAGACGTATTGCTGGCAGCAGTTTGGAACTCGCGAGTGCCTTCTTCACTGATTTCATGTGATTTTTCACAACCTCACTTCTCAAAACTTGACGGATCTGCCCATCAACACCTGAGTTCTGTCCAGTCTTGGTTTGTCAGTGGTTGTTCTTTTGCGTATCCACTTCCAAATCATATCACTAACATTCGAAATGGGCAGCTAGACAGGAGTTGAAATGTCGATGATGGATTTGTTAGTCAGGTGACATCCAGTGACCAGTTCATGTTGGAAGTCAGTGAACTCTCTCATCTGACTCATTCTGACATTACTGCTTCTCAACTGACGACAAAATACGCTCACCGTCCTTTTATTCTAGAGAGTCCACCTCTCGTGACTTGTAGTGGTCAAATCCGCCTTATATATCGGTGTCCGGATACTTTTGATAGAATAGTGTATATTTATAGTGGAGTACTTACGTATAAAAGCTATGTATCCAGCCGATACATCACATACAGGCCACCATTGTTCCTTACTCTGAGATCTATACTTCTTCATGTTTCCCTTGACATCTTGCGGGGGCCGCGCGGGGTTAGCCGAGCGGTCTTAGGCGCTGCAGTCATGGACTGTGCTGTTGGTCTCCGCCGAGGTTCGAGTCCTCCCTCGGGCATGGGTGTGTGTGTTTGTCCTTAGGATTATTTAGGTTAAGCAGTGTGTAAGCTTAGGGACTGATGACCTTAGCAGTAAAGTCCCATAAGATTTCACACACATTTGAACGTTTTGCGGGGCTCCCTTTTGCGCGATTCTTCATTAGTCTTGTACTGATGTTGAGCATCATGGGGCTTGATTATTCACTGTACGGAGTTGACTGGCGTGGTGAGGTCCGCCATTTTAATGAGGCTCGAGATGTTGCTGAACCAAGCTCATTCACTGGAGATACTATTGAAACAAGTTCAGTCCAGCGACCTTTCAATGTTCAAAAAAAGTCACGCACTTCGAATACGAAGTACTCCTGAAGCTCAGTCCTATTCTGACATCCGTTATCCGTGATTGCCATGTCTTCGAGCTAAAGTAATAAGAATTTCCACTGGCGTAGCCTTCAGAAATGTGGTTGGGATAGGTGTTTTGATGACATCACAGCTCATATCAAAATTTCATCAGTAAACAGTACTTCGAACATCACATGGTTAGTATATTCATTATTCGTGGTCGGAAAGAGCGAGATCGGAGGTGAAGTAGAGAAATACGACGTACGTGCTTTGGCAAACAGATGACGCAAGGTATTTGCAGTTACTGAAATAACTGCCTGATACTGATAAGCGGTTATTTCGTTAGTTGCGAATACTCAGTAACCGCTTATTTAGTCCAGTTAAGTTTTTTTTTTTGTCACCTCTACTTTGCAGAAAACACTAGGACAGTCTGCTTCGAAGTCCGAACATCGGTGGTGTCACTATCGCTGATTTAGTGAACCTGTGTTTTAAGATACTGGCGAATATTTTGGAAGACATTGGGCGATCACGTTATGCACAGAACACATATGTGCGAAATGCGATGTGGATGAGGAAGCTTAGGCCGCGCCAGGAAGCGGTGGATGATGGTCCTCGCTCAGGACGACCGTCACCAAGTCAAACTGATAAGAAGTGTCCGTCGGTTGTTGAATGCTGGCTGTCGAACGAGTGCTTAGCGGTCAGCTGCAACAGTGAATATTCCGAAAAGTGTTGTCCATCGCATGGTTACGGAAAAATTGAACATGTGATAGGTGTGCGCTAAACTGGTCCGCAAACTATTGATGGACGAGTGAACTGAAGTCGAAATTGAACTGAATTATTGCAGCTGATGAAATGTGGCCACACGGACTAATCGCGAGAGTGCAGAGGATGAGCAAATCCGGCTTGAAGAGAATGTTGATTTTCTTTTACGACGCCAAGTGTGTGGTTCTCGAATTGTTTGTACTTAGAGGACAGGCGGTTACCGCTGCCTATTACACGGGTGTTCTGTAAAGAATGCGGAAAAGTGTCGACTGTATGCGAAAGACGTCGCCGCTACCTGGATGTTGCATCACGACGATGCATCCAGCCGCACGCTTCCCTGTGTCAGTGAGCTCCTAGCGAAGCGTGACGTAGCGACGCTACCGCAACCTCCCCACTGCCCCGGCCTCGCTCCGGCCGACTTCTTTTTGTTCCCCAAGGTCAAGAACGCTCTCAAAGGACGCCGTTTTGAAAGCATTGAGGCTATTCAAGCGGCTGTGACAACAGCTTTAAAGGAGATTCCCTTCGAGGCATTCGAGGGGGAGTACTGAGCTAGAGAGAACCGGCGGAAAAAAACCATGTAGATGCTCGTGGGAAGTACATTGAAGAATATTAATCATTTGTACGGATATACTTAAAAAAAGTATATTTCATGACTTTAGGGACACATCTTGTAGAGCTATACAATAATTCTTGTTCTACTAACTGCGTAGAATACTCCTGTTGTCTTCCAAACCTACCACAGCATGGCATCCATGTGGTATGAAGAGGCTTATTGATGAATAGTGCACAATAAAGACTTACATTAAACTTAACGTACGAGTCAGCTTTGGCAAAAACAGACGGGTGATCGGCAATCGAATTTTAACTGGTATGGACTCTCTCATATTCGTGTCGGTCTCAGTAGTTCTTTGACGAATTGCTTGTACGAGATATCCGAAATCGTGTTTCGATATTCTGATCAAATTCTCCAAACTGTATATATCTAGTTCACGAGTTACATATTCTGAAGCATTCCGCTTACTTAAAAAACGTATACACAAATCCCGATTTCTCTTGTTCTTCCCAACTTTATTCCTTCCAGGATGGAATGTAACAATATTATGAAAATGAGAGCTCTTACTCGCCATATAGCGGAGACGCTGAGTCGCAGATAGGCACAACAAAAGGACTGTCAAAAGATAAGCTTAACGATTGAAACGGTTTCATAAATTCACTGTAGGTACATTGACATACTGTCACCAAACTTAACACTGATGTAAAAAAAAAAAACGTAAAAAGTTTTGTATTGTTGTAGCCGCATTTCAGATTTCTGCCACGAGAGCGCAGCAGCGAGCGGCTAGGCGAGATGGCGACAGGCGCTGAAAAGCGTTATTTACTACTTGAAATGGTTTCATTGCAGTCTGCCGTAACGGAGCAACGACACTTCGGAACGAAGTTCAACAAAATTCAACCAACTGCCAACTCCATTCAGCAGTATGGGAGTTTCAGGTTGCATCTGGAAGAGGAAATCAACGGTTCGGCCTGCAGTGAGTGAAGAAAAGGTTGACCGCGTGCGAAAGAGTTTCGCACGTAGCCCACAGAAGTCGACGAAAAAAGCAAGCAGAGCTGAACATACCACAGCTGACCGTTTGGAATATCTTGCGGAAACGACTGAAGGTGAAGCTTTGCCGCTTGCAGTTGCTACAAGCCTTGACTCCCGATGACAAAGGATTCTCGAACATAATCTCAGTTCGAATATAATGAATTTCCTTGAGACAGAGAAGTTGCTGTCCATGCATCAGCATGGCTTTAGAAAGCATCGATCCTGCGAAACGCAACTCGCCCTTTTTCCTATGAGTGCCGTGCGGTTAAAGGCGCTGCAGTCTGGAACCGCAAGACCGCTACGGTCGCAGGTTCGAATCCTGCCTCGGGCATGGATGTTTGTGATGTCCTTAGGTTAGTTAGGTTTAACTAGTTCTAAGTTCTAGGGGACTAATGACCTCAGCAGTTGAGTCCCATAGTGCTCAGAGCCATTTGGACCTATGAGTGCCCCAGGGAAGTGTGGTAGGTCCGCTGTTGTTTTCTATCTACATAAATGATCTTCTGGATAGGGTGGATAGCAATGTGCGGCTGTTTGCTGATGATGCTATGATGTACAGGAAGGTGTCGTAGTTGAGTGACTGTAGGAGGATACAAGATGACTTGGACAGGATTTGTAATTGGTGTAAAGAATGGCAGCTAACTCTAAATATAGATAAATGTAAATTAATATAGATGAATAGGAAAAAGAGTCCCGTAATCTCCATTAGTAGTGTAGCGCTTGATACAGTCACGTCGATTAAATATTTGGGCGTAACTTTGCAGAGCGATATGAAGTGGGACAAGCATGTAATGGCAGTTGTGGGGAAGGCGGATAGTCGTCTTCGGTTAATTGGTAGAATTTTGGGAAGATGTGGTTCATCTGTAAAGGAGACCGCTTATAAAACACTAATACGACCTATTCTTGAGTACTGCTCGAGCGTTTGGGATCCCTATCAGGTCGGATTGAGGGAGGACGTAGAAGCAATTCAGAGGCGGGCTGCTAGATTTGTTACTGGTAGGTTTGATCATCACGCGAGTGTTCCGGAAATGCTTCAGGAACTCGGGTGGGAGTCGCTGGAGGAAAGGAGGCGTTCTTTTCGTGAATCGCTACTGAGGAAATGTAGAAAACAAGCATTTGAGGCTGACTGCAGTACAGTTTTACTGCCGCCAACTTACATTTCGCGGAAAGACCACAAAGATAAGAGAGATTAGGGCTCGTACAGAGGCATATAGGCAGTCATTTTTCCCCCGTTCTGTTTGGGAGTGGAACAGGAAGAGAAGATGCTAGTTGTGGTACGAGGTACCCTCCAGCACGCACCGTATGGTGGATTGCGGAGTATGTATGTAGATGTTTCGAATTTTCGGCACAGTTGCAAGAGCTTGTGGAAGAGGATGGGTTTTGTCCGAAACTCATCTTCTCTGAAGAAGCAACAATTTTTTTTAATGAATGGCACAGTGGACAGGCACAGTGTTCGAATCTAAGAGACATAGAATCTCCACGCTATCGTCCACAGCTCGTGGTCGTGCGGTAGCGTTCTTGCTTCCCGCGCCCGGGTTCCCGGGTTCGATTCCCGGCGGGGTCAGGGATTTTCTCTGCCTGGCGATGACTGGGTGTTGTGTGATGTCCTTAGATTAGTTAGGTTTAAGTAGTTCTAAGTTCTAGGGGACTGATGACCATAGATGTTAAGTCCCATAGTGCTCAGAGCCATTTGAACCATCCACGCTATCGTGCAGCACATTCGAGCTTCGCCAAAAGTTAGTACATTCTGTGCAGTCTCGCGATTTACAGTTTTACGGTCCCTTTTTCCTCTGCAAAAATACCGTTACAGGACACGTGTTTCTGGACATGGTGGAAAACTGGTTCATGCCACAACTGGAGACGGACTTTGTGGAATTCATCGACCACAGGTATGGTGCTCCAACCCACTTCCATCATGCCGTTCGTGAATTCCTTAACAGAAAACTGAGAAAGCAATGGATTGGTAGTGGTCGGGTTGATGATCAGCAATTCGTGTCATGTACTTCACGCTTTCCCGACCTAGCCACAGCGACTCTTGGGGTTATCTGAAAGATTCATTGTTCACCCCTCCTAGCAACAAACCTGTCACAACTGCGGGCTCGGATCAACAGTGCTTTTGAACACATTGATGAGGACAGGCTGCGTTGAAAGTGGAGAATTTGATTATCCAGTTGATATTTGGACAATCAGTAGAGAGGTACATATGGAGTACTTGTAAAATCTACGAGATCGCTTCTATCATTTATTGCTACAAACGTTGCCGGTAATGTTGTCCCGTATATGGCTGCAATTCGTGTGACCATAACGTTGCAGATCAATAATATCGGGATATGTTCCCGCGGCTTTTATGGCTTACCGTAATATTATGCTCTGTCCGCCTCGGTGGCAGCGCGGCGGCTTGCTAACTGAAGGAGCCCGGGTTCGATTCCCGCATGGGTCGCATATTTTCTCCGCTCGAGGAGTGGGTGCTGTGCCGTCCTTACGTTCGTTTCGTCATAGCTGGCGTTCCAGTCTTGAGAAGGCTGTCCCGAAAGCCAAAAAAATAAAAATAAAAACAGACAACCTTATGCTCTGGACAGCGAACAGGAGGCGAGAAGCGCAGTTCACTGTTGTTTAATGTATGTAGTGAGTTTTTACGACACGGGAATTACGACATAATGGGTATGGCCCAGCCGAGTTTATCCCAGGATGCGCAACGATACACTTCCTGTAGACGGCACTGTTTCACTGGAACGACTGCCTCCAATACATCATCATCATGTTTTAGATTTGCCAGATCCCAGTATAGGAGTAAATAAATTACTCTTTCCTTGGTTTTCCTGAGTCACTTCAGGACCAGACCGAGATGATTCCGTCAAGAAAGCCACGGTCGATTTCCTCCGCATCTCTCTCAACTGAGCTAGTGCTCTGTCACTGATGGCCGCACTGTCGTCGGGACCTTATCCATCCTTCACTCCTCTCCTTTTTTCCCCCCTCTGACACTTTTCATCAGTGTCCACTCTTTGTTATTGTGTGGAGACCAGCCCCGTGGCCGCGACTGCTTATCTTCCTCTGATTTTGGGAGTGGCGCTGGTACGGGAGCGAGGTGAGTGAGCACGTGGTGGCAGACAGCGTTTTGTTTACCCCGCGTGCCCCTCCGCGCTTCTGCTGACGGATGAGGCATCCGCCGTCGCCGGCCGTGGTTTTATGCGCGCCTCTGATTGCAGCTGTTAGCGGTAAGCGGAAGCGGCGCGACCCGCCATTAATCATGGCGGCTCTCGATCAGCTCCGGGCACCCCACAGGCGCCCAACAGTCGCGCGCTGGCGCATTAGTCACCGCGGCCGCGCGACCTGTCGACGCTGGCGTGCGCCACCGCACACCGCCATTACTGATGTCGTCACCCTCGCGTACTGGCAATACGCTGCCCCGTCCCTTCTGAGAGCCAGGCGTCGGAAACGGCTCTGCTCTGTCGCATTTCATAAATTTTCTTTCTGCCCGAAAGTAATACAATTGTTGAGCAAGATGACGGCTATGTTGCTATTGGAGTTTCGTGAAGGAAAAAAAAGTCTAGATCGTTCAATAACATTCCTTATTATGCCGTTTGCAATCTACAATGAAGCGTCAAAGGAACTGGTATAGGCATGCGTATTCAAATACAGAGATACGTCAACAGGCAGAATACGACGCTGCTGTCGGTAACGCCTATACTAGACTGCAAGTGCCTGGCGCCGTTGTTAGATCGGTTATTGCTGCTACAATGGCGGGTTATCAGTATTTAAGTGAGTTTGAACGTGTTTTATAGTCGGCACACGAGCGATGGGACACAGCATCTCCTAGGTAGCGATGAAGTGGGGTACCCTGAAAATCAGGAATCGGGTAAAACATCAACTCTCCGACATCGCTGAGGCCGGAGATAGATCCTACAAGAACGGGATCAACGACAACATTGACGCGAATCAAACCGTTCCTCAAATTCCTGCAGATTTCAATGCTGGACCATCAAGTGTCAGTGTGTGAATCATTCAACGAAACATCATCGATATGGGCTCGTGTACCCTTGATGACTGCCGAACACGAAGCTTTACGCCTCGCCTGGGCTCGTCAACACCGGCGTTGGACTGTTGATAACTGGAAACATGTTGCCTGGTCGGACGAGTCTGGTTTCAAATTGTATTGAGCGGATGGACGTATACGGGTATGGAGATAACCTCATTAATCCATGGAGCTACATGTTAGCAGAGGACTGTTGAAGCTGGTGGAGGCTCTGTAATGGTGCGCGGTGTGTGCAGTTGGAGTGATATGGGGCACCTGATGCGTCCAGATACAAGTCTGACCAGTGACTCGTGCGTAAGCATCCTGTCTGATTACCTGCATCCATTCATGTCCATTGTGCATTCCGACGGACTTGGGCAATTCCAGCAGGACAATGCGACACCCCAAACGTCCGGAATTGCTACAGAGTGGCTCCAGGAACCCTCTTCTGAGTTTAAACACTTCTGCTAGCCACCACAAGAAAATGGTTGAAATGGCTCTGAGCACTATGGGACTTAACTTCTGAGGTCATCAGTCCCCTAGAACTTAGAACTACTTAAACCTAACTGACCTAAGTACAGGCCGGCCGGAGTGGCCGAGCGGTTCTAGGCGCTACAGTCTGGAACCGCGCGACCACTACGGTCGCAGGTTCGAATCCTGCCTCGGGCATGGATGTGTGTGATGTCCTTAGGTTAGTTAGGTTTAAGTAGTTCTAAGTTCTAGGGGACTGATGACCTCAGCAGTTAAGTCCCATAGTGCTCAGAGCATTTGAACCATTTTGAACCTAAGGACATCACACACATCCATGCCCGAGGCAGGATTGACACCCGCGACCGAAGCGGTCGCGCGGTTCCAGACTGTAGCGCCTAGAACCGCAAGGCAGCCACCACACTCCCCAGACATGAACATTATTGAGCATATCTCTTACTGATTTATGGACAGCCCTGTAGGATTCATGGTGTCAGTTCCTTCCAGCACTGCTTCAGACGTCAGTCGAGTACATGCCACGTTGTGTTGCGGCACTTCAGCGTGCTCGCGATGACCCTACACGATATTAGGCACGTGTACCAGTTTCTTTGGCTTATCACGGGACCCTTGTACCTATCTAACGGCTTCTAGGAGCAACAGAAATTTGATTTTTGATATCTATACATATATAAAGAATAGTCTCTGATTCTTTATTCCCAGTTCATGCAAATCTATAGTTTTATTCCGATCTTGATGAAATTTTGCACATTTAGCCATAAGAAAAGTGGAAAATTACTACGTACATAAGCTTTCGTAATCTGATTTGAAACCTATATCTCTTCGTCTGCTTATTGCGAGTTCACTACACCACGCGGCGTCTTTCGCATCCAAGTTTCCATCTTCTTCTTCTCTGCCAGTCCTGGCCCTGTCCTGCATCGCACGCCTCACACCGTCTTCCCAGGGTAGTGGGGTCTTCGTCTTTTTCTGTGTCGTGGAGGTCTCCAGCGTCATATTTTAGAGGACCTCTTTCCTCTGGTGTTCTTCTAAAATGTCCATACCACGCTAGTCGTTTATTTTCAGTTGTGTCTACAATATCTACATCTGTTCTCGTAGCAGTTCATTACTCATTTTGTCTTTTCTTGCTACTTCACAACTTCGTCTCCAAAACTCCATATCCATTGCTTTTAATTTCTCCTCATAGACGCTGGAGACTTCCCATTATTCAGCACCACACAGAGCAATTCTCTCAACTTTAGTTTCCTGTATCCTACTTTTCAAATTTTTTGACATCGTTTTATTCCAGATAATGGGGTGTAATTGCTTAATTGGCACCTTTCTCTTTCCTATTCTGTGCTTTATTTCCTCGTTGCTTCCACCTTTACCCAAAATGATTGTCCCTAAATATTTATATGAACAGATACACTCTACTGTAACTCCGTCATCCATAACAAGATCTCTCCCTGTGCTTTCACCAACCACGAATTCAGTCTCTGTGAAGTTAATCTTCATGCCCCACTGCTAATACTCAACTTTAAACTTTCTTAACATGTGAGACACATCCTTTTTTTCCTTCGCAAAGATCATCTGATCATCGGCGAAATTTAGCCAGAACAAGGTGTCATCACGTGCTCTAATTCCCATGTTTTTCCGTTTCCAAGCTTTCAGTGCTTCTTTCAATTTTAAAGACGGTAAGCGCTAAACAGCGTCCTTGTCTCAGTCCTTTGCTAACTTTAAATTTCTGTGACAGTAACTTCCGAACTTTAACACGACAAGTTTTATCTGAATACATTCTTCTCTCGGCTTGTACGTAAGTATGAATGTTCTGATTTTTCAATGCTTCCCACATCCTAGGAAGCGGTACACTGTCATAGGCATTCTGCAAGTCTATAAAAACCAAGTTATGAGACAGCCTCTCGACAGTCACCTGTCTAATGCTTGCAGATATTATCGATAGAAGCCACTCTGTTCTTCTACTTCTTCAATTTCTCTCTCAGTTCAATTTTTAAGTATCTTACCATACAATATTGTTATAGAACTGGAAACTGATACCTCGACAATGTGAGCAGTCTCCTTGCTTCTCCATTTAAGTATGTTTGTGATGAACCCTTCTTTAAACTCGACAGGCATTTCCTCTCCAATAAGACAGCGGTTAAGAAGGTTTGCGGGCCGTTCAAATATGATTGGCCCTGCCTTTAACAACTCTATACATACAGCTCCAGGTCCTGGTGCTTTGGCATTTTTGAATTGCTTAACCGTATCCTGTACTTCCGCTGTTGTTATCTCCTGGATTTCTGTGTGACGTTCGTTGCCTGTCCAGAAATTGAGATCGATCTTCTTTAACAATTTTTCGTAGTTTGTCTACCGTGTATCTAGGCTTATCAGCTGTAAGTTCATACCACTTCTGTCATTTGTTCTTAGATGTTGTATCACTTTCCATGAGTCTTTGGACTTTGAACTTCTTACCCAGTTTTTAATTTCTTCACATTTAAAGTCCCATGTACTACTTTTTGCTCTGATTATTGTTTGCTTCGCCTCTATTCTCAGTCTTACATACCTGCGTCTATCATCAGCCTTATTGCTCATAAGGTGCTATAGGGCCCCGTTTTCTTCTTCATCTTTACGGCAACATCATCGTTCCACCAAACACTTTTAAATTTGCCAGACGTGTTCTCAATTTCTCCGAGACTTTCAAACGCAGCTTCATGAATAGCTCTCACAACTGTCTTATTCACTACTTCCATTGATGTACCTTCCCACTCACTCTAAGCTTGCATAAGAAGGATCCCGCAGTAAACTTAACCCATGCTGTAGTTTGTCCAGTTTCTTTACATTATCGCTGCAATTGTTGTGACACCTACTAATTTTTTTTAAAGGGGGACCAAAGTGCACATCGAAGCAGAAGACTACTTTGGAGACTCTGCACTCCTCCACCCTTGTACGATTACTTTCTTTCTCTATAGCCTAATCAATTATAGTCTGTGTCGTCCTTGTAGGCTGCGTCCAGGTGTGGAGAAGGCCATTCCACATCTTAAGACTGTACTGTCCACACATTTCTAGCAGCCTCTTTCCATTATCATTCGCAATATCCTCTCCAAATTGGCCTACAACCTTGTTAGCATCCTGCTTACCCACTCTTCCATTAAGGTCTCCTACAATATGCAGCTCTTCCCTATTGCCAGTTGCATCAAGGTGGTTTGTCAAATCATTAAGGAAATTATCTTCTCAGCGTCAGAAGCATTAGTTGCGGGTACATATGTTGCGATATTCGCTACATCGCACCCTTTCAGCTTCATATCCACACGCATCACACACTTTACCCAGACGCACCACACATTTGTTTACACAATCCCATTTCTTAATGGAGCCTTTCCACATTTTATCTACCGCAACGGATACCCCCTTTTTCGCCCAACAGTTTTTGTTCACTCCACTGTAAATGTTGACATAGTCATCTGTTTCCTCTACTACGTTACCTTTCTTTCTTGGTCCTGTTAGTGCTATTACGTCTACATTGTTCTGATGGATTTCCTTGAATACTTGTAGTATTTTGGTTGCGATTCCACGGGCGTTCCATGTACCAAAATTCATACAGCACTTTCGTTTGCAGGGTCAATTCCGTTTAATTCCGATTTGTTTCCGAAGCTTTACTCTTGGATTTTTTGCAGATAGAAGTTATCCGAGTGATCGGGAGCAGGCTCAACACCTCATCCCCCACCCTACAGGGCCAGGTACTTTTCAGTCAACGTTTTCTTCCTTTATACTGATTGTCGTTCTGGAGATACCGAGGTCCACCCTCTCCACTGTCGCCGTCGTTGGAGATAGAATAGGAAAGTGGAAGAAACCTTCACGCCCCGAAACCTACTACAGTTGGGGTAAAAGAGAGAGAGAGAGAGAGAGAGAGAGAGAGAGAGAGAGAGAGAGAGAGAGACCGATAGAAAGGAAATGAGAAAAAGCGTGACACAAGTAAGTGGAAGAGTTATCAGACTTAGCTAAGGGTCCGTGTTAAGGTAGTAATCCATGGGGACGTGAAACGTATACCGGGTGGCTCAAAAGTCACTGGAATGTTGGTTAAAAGAAAACATTTTCCAATGTCCAGTGACTCGCACCACCCTGTATGTAGGTAATATATAAAGGGGAAAGCCGGCCGCGGTGGTCTAGCGGTTCTAGGCGCTCAGTCCGGAACCGCGCGACTGCTACGGTCGCAGGTTCGAATCCTGCCTCGGGCATGGATGTGTGTGATGTCCTTAGGTTAGTTAGGTTTAAGTAGTTCTAAGTTCTAGGGGACTGATGACCACAGCAGTTAAGTCCCATAGCGCTCAGAGCCATTTGAACCACCACTTATGACCACTATAAGGGTTACCAAGACTCTTTAAAAGTACGTGAACGATTTGCTTCAAAGTTCTTGGCCAATTTACTTCAAAATTCTATATTTAGATGAAACAACGAAGAAAAGTAATTAAAAATTAAATGCCTACAAATCAAGTATTCCGTGGTAAAATTACAGTAATTCCTGTCGCGATAATAAATTACAGCGGCAATACCCGTTGTGTAGACAGTACCATACGACGTCAGTAGATCGCGGGACGAGAGAAAACTCGAGAATTTGTCAGAAACGTGATTAACACTCTTGTTTACTGATTAGTTGCCGTTGTTACATATGACATATTCCGTAGAAGAAATTTTAGGTCATGTTTCACAATTATTTTTGTTATTAAATACCACAGTGCCGTACAAGCGCTAAGGCAGGTCGTGGGCATAGTACCAGCAAAAGCCACTAGATCGCGGGTCAATCAAAAGATCGAACTGAACCCGAGATTTCACGAAGAATGACGTAAACCTTTCGAATAGTTCGAGTCGCGCTCAAACACAGCGCAACTTGAAACGATGAAAACTGAGCTGAAACACTAAAGACGAATTCTTCAAAAACACAATGAGATACTTATTGCAAAATGTAATGACAGATGTGCGCAATTAGTCATATTTTCATATACGTGAAGACATATTCATTCGTCGCATTCTGTTGACACCAAGTGATTGAAATATGTCCCTTGTTTTAAAGCGATTGCAGTTTTCCATGCATCTTTCATTCGCTACGAGTATCAACAACGCACTCTGTGTGGCAGATACTGAACTTCCCGGCGAACGCTCGGCACTGGAGCTACTTTCATATAAACAATGACCGAATTTAAAAATTAAAATACTGGTATAATCTACTCATTAGGAGATATAATCTTATGTGAAAGGTTTAACACTGTAAGACAAGTATTGGGCTATAAGCTGTGTACACGAGGTGTCCCAGGAAGAATGGTCATACTCAGTGACAAGACAGGAACAATCGTTTGAAGCATATGGATATTTGCCCTATTCCGAATGGATTCCGGGACAGAACACTTATAATGTGCTAGTATATTTCTTATTTATTTTGTGTATTATTCAGTATAGAAAAATGATTTTTAAAGCCAAATTCGATAGAGCGGTTTCAAATTGGTATAGTGCGATATATGTTTACCGACGTGTATCAACAGAGACAATGAAACACGAAGAACAACCTGCTGGTGCTGCATGGCGGTAGAAGGCAGTGCGGGACAGGGTGGTGCTATAACGGCTGGAGTACTGGCTATTCTCTGTGTTTTACTGCCTGTTAATACATATCGATAAAACAAATATCACGCTAGACTAATTTGGGACCGCTCTGTCGAAAGGCCACGTAAAATAATAAAATACATTAAATGTGTTACGATTCTCATCGTCACTTGTTACGATGACAGGTGGCCAATGCTAAATAGAAACATATTTTGCAGGTTTGGCAGTGAAGTCGGTAAGGAGCTGGCTGCATTGTCTCTACCTGCAAGGACTGAAATAATTAGTAGTCGTTGTTAAAAAAAAAAATATATATATATTGTACTTGTGTTACAGGCTTCTTCATACGCTGCATACATATAACTACAAACATATACAGAGAGGCATTACTTATGCCATACTTGGCTAAACGCCTTGTTAGAGGTTGCTTCCTATCAGCTGAAGGCTATGCTACATTCGTAGTTGACGTCCCGAGCAAGAGTGGACGAGAGATCGCTAAATACTTGTAGCAAGCCGCGCAGCGGCGCTAGTCTCGACTCGCGGGTCCAGCGATATCTATTACGGACCGCGGTCGATATCTGCAACCCCTAACAAGTGTGATATCGAACGTTGACACCTCAAAAGTGTTCTCTCTCGGGGAGCGTTTGGAATAAGGTGCAAGTTTGAATGAAGCTTTTTGCTTCAAATGCTACATCAAGCCAAAAATGATGAAAAATGAAAACGTTAAAAAATATTTTTAGAAGTTCACTCAGTACAAACTTAGGCCTTACAAAACAAGGTTCAGTGTCAGCAGTGAAAGCCTATGCCTAATCGGGACATCAAATAACAACTCCGCTGAAAAAATTATGCAAAGATGTAACCTGTAGCCGACAAGTGGCGCTAGTCTGAAGGACGTTGCCTTCAGATTTTACTATTTTTTCCTTCCTTAGTTAAAAAAAGACATTCTGTAAATTACAAACATTCAAGGACCAATAATAAAACACAATTTAAATTAGAATAGTCTCATAGTCATAAAATTAACCGTTAGTATTCGTTGAATGTGCTATTCAACAGTAGTACCAACCTTAACATTAAATACATTTTGCATCAACACAATGTTGCGACCTGTTAAAATTACACGTGTGTGAGTGATAAAAACTGTGTCCTCAGCATTAAAACGTAGCAAACATTATACTAGACTTGTAAAACAGATTATAAAGAATAAAACATTCTGATTATTAAATAATGCGGAAGGCAGCTCTTTCTTGCGGAAGAAACAGCAACTTGTTCCCCGAAGGATCCAGTTTGCTGCGTAAGTAGCGGGAGCTCCGCCGGCTCATTGAGCACAGCACACTCGACGTAAGGCACAGTGGGAATTTTCAGAAAAGTCAAAAAAGGCTCTGAGCACTATGGGATTTAACATCTGAGGTCATCAGTCCCCTAGACCTTAAAACTACTTAAACCTAACTAACCTAAAGACATAACACACATCCATGCCCGAGGCAGGATTCGAACCTGCGACCGTAGCGGTCACGCGGTTCCAAACTGAAGCGCTTAGAACCGCACGGCCACACTGGCCGGCTCAGAAAAGTCAGAAAAACCAGTTAGGATTAGATTCAAATTTATCGTCAAAGTTGTTTGCGGAGCTCTGTTTCTGTTGGCAAAAATTTCTAGATTCTTCAGTATGTTTAAGGCATCTTCCTTTGGGGATTTGTACAACACTTTCATGCTTTCACCAACTTACGCTTCTGCGTTTTTTAGTGTGTCGTCAGTGCGCAATCACTTCCATCATAGGAGTAATCACCAAACCTTGACATGAACGCACTTCCGGTTTGTTCTATGTAAGACGTTTCACAATCGTTGCAGTTTATTTTGTACGTGCCCCAGTCACTGTATTATGTCATGTTTTTTTCCAAATTTTTGCCGTAACCTACTTTCCAGTCTACCTCTAGTTAAAAAGCCTATACTGACATTGGCTTTCTTGAAGCTGTGAGCAGTGCTTTTTTGAACAAGTCGTTGATGTTGTTGTTGGTCGTGGTGGTGGTGGTGATCTTCAGTTCGAAGATTGGTTTGAAGCTCTTCCCCACGCCAGTCTCTCCCATGTAAACGTCTTTATCTCTGCATAGCTACACACGTAAGTTACATTTTAGCCTTGCAAGCAATGAAACGGAACACATATCTAAGGAAACAGGTTTGATGACAGGTGCTGTGGTTACGTTCGAAGATGGGCGTGAAGGCTGATGCAGAAGTGGGAGGTATGGACCAGGTATGCTGGCCGGGGACTTCAAGAGCCACAATAGCTCTCTATGAATGGGCAGGAGGAATGTGACCCGAGGGAAGGTGCCTGCGGGTCGGTGGCAGTCTCTGCCGTTGATCGCAGGCAGGTGGGGAACCAGACGGCCCTGGCGTGCTTGGGCGCCCAGAAAGGTATCAGCGCCCTCCAAAAACTGCGCCAACGATTCACAGCCATGCACTTAAATTACGCATGTGCTGTTTAATACAAAAACTGCTCCCTAAATTCAAGACATTCAAAGACACTCGGTCTCCCACCACTATTTACTTTTTCAGTCTCGCTGTTAACATAAAATTACACCAAAAGCTAAAGTAGCATGAAAGGAGGAATCGGACGCTGACTGGCTGCTCAAACATTTATTAGGTGAGCTGGTCAGGAAACGGTACTGCTCGCGAAAGCTCTTCACCCTGGGCGCTCGAGAACGGCGGACGCACAAGACATTCCTGGCTACTCGCTATTGCACAACGTTGATGATATATTGTGTATCAGTTACCCTGCTCCTTCGGTGTTGGTTTTCCCTATCTGGAAATAATTCGTGGCCTAGCCGTTTTAGTACTGATAAACGTGATGTAAGATATAAATAGTGTTTCCGCATAGTAAGTTAATCAGAAAAGTAATGTAGGTGGAGTGTGGTAATTGTAATAAAAATTCTTATCGTGACTTAGTTTTGTTAATTCTGAGTTGGAAACGTGGGGGCGATGTTGGTGTCTTTATTAGTTTCTGCTGATGTTCACATGTTGTATGCAGGGTTTTGGGTGTACCCGTTGTGTGCCAGGACACAGAGACCGAGTTACAGGTGGAGGTGAATTGTGTTTGAGGAGAATAAAGCGGACCGCTGGTTTCTGCAGGTAATTGAATCCGTACATGCAAGCATAATAAAACAATATCATTTTAAACCCTTAATGCACATGTCTTATACCCCACCGCAATTTGCTTACTCTCTCTCTCCCCCCTCCCCCTCCCTCCCTCCCTCCCTCCCTCCCTCCCTCACACACACACACACACACACACACACACACACACACACAAAGTCTCCACCAAGACCAAACTGCCGACGATTCCATGCCTAAGTATGCGTTCCTATCAATTAATGTATCATTTACTTGAGTTCTGTCAGAACTATCCTTTTTCCTCCGATTCAGTTCAGTACCCCTTCATTAATTACACGATCCACCCATCTAGTCTTCAGCATTACTCTGTAGCACCATATTTCAGAAGCTTGTAGTCTTCCCTTGTCTGAATTGTCTATCGTCCGCGTTTCACTTTCGCGCAATGCTACACTTCACACCTCCGTCTTCAGTAATGAGCTCATAACAGTTACACATATTTATATTTGATATTAAAAAAAAAATCCTTTTCAAGAACGCTTTCCCTGCTACTACTAATTTAAATTTTATAACCTCTCTTTTCGACCATCGTCAATTAATTTGCTGCTCAAAAAGTCATGGGATACCTCCTAATATCGTATCTGATCTCCTTTTGCCCGGCGTAGTGAGCAACTCGCCGTGGCATCGACCCAGTAAGGCGTTGGAAGTTCCGTGCAGAAATGTTGAGCCATGCTGCCCCTACAGTTGTCCATAATTGCGAAAATGTTGCCGATGCAGGATTTTGGTCACGATCTGACCTCTCGATTATGTCCCATGAATGTTCGATGGGATTCGTGTTGTTCGATCTGGGTCGCCATCTCATTCGCTCGCATCGTCCAGAATGTTCTTCAGACGAATAGCGAACAATTGTGGCCCGCTGACATGGCGCATTGTTATCAAGAAAAACTGCATCATTGTTGAGGAACACAAAGTCCATGAATGGCTGCAAATTATCTCCTAGTAGCCAAACACAACCATTTCCTGTCGCCGCGTGGATTAGCCGTGCGGTATAAGGCGCCTTGTCACTGTTCGCGCGATTCCATCCGTCGGAGGTTCGAGTCCTCCCTCGGGCATGGGTGTGTCTGCTGTCCTTAGCGTAAGTTAGTTTAAAAAATTTGTGTGTAAGCTTAGGTACCGATGACCTCAGCAGTTTGCTCCCATAGAACTCCCCACGAATTTCCATTTCCTCTCGACGATCAGCTCGGTTGAACCAGAAGACCCAGTCTATGGCATGTAAACACAGCCCACACCATAACGGTGGAGCCACCCGCTCGCCCCGTGCCTTGTTGACAACTTGGGTCTATGGCTTCGTGGGGTCTACCATCAGCTCTTACCAACTGAAATCGGGACTTACCTGACCAAGCCACGGTTTTCCAATCCAGTCGTCTAGGGTCCAACCGATATGGTCACGAGCCCAGGAAAGGCGCTGCAGGCGATGTTGTGCTGAAAGGCACTTGCGTCTGCTGTTTTCTGCCATAGCCCATCAACGCCAAATTTCGCCGCACTGTTCTAATGGATACGTTCGTCGTACGACCCATATTGATTTTTTGCGGTTATTTCACGCAGTGTTGCTTGAACAGCTGACAGCTCTATGGAAACGCCGCTGCTGCCGGTGGTCAAGTGACGGCCGTCGGTCACTGGGTTGTCCCGTTGTCCATGATGGGAGGTAATGTCTGAAATTTGTTATTCTCTGGACACCGTTGACATTGTGGATCTCCGAAAATTAAATTCCCCAACGATTTCCGAAATAGAATGTCTTTTGCGCCTAGCCCCAACTACTATTCCGCGTTCAAAGTGTGTTAATTTCCTTCGTGCCATCATAATCACTTCGGAAATATTTTCACGTTGTTGTTGTTGTTGTTGTTGTTGTTGTTGTGGTCTTCAGTCCTGAGACTGGTTTGATGCAGCTGTCCATGCTACTCTATCCTGTGCAAGCTTCTTCATCTCCCAGTACTTACTGCAACCTACATCCTTCTGAATCTGCTTAGTGTATTCATCTCTTGGTCTCCCTCTACGATTTTTACCCTCCACGCTGCCCTCCAATGCTAAATTGGTGATCCTTTGATGCCTCAGAACATGTCCTACCAACCGGTCCCTTCTTCTTGTCAAGCTGCGCCCCAAACTCCTCTTCTCCCCAATTCTGATCAATACCTCCTCATTAGTTATGTGATCTACCCATCTGATCTTCAGCATTCTTCTGTAGGACCACATTTCAAAAGCTTCTATTCTCTTTTTATCCAAACTATTTATCGTCCATGTTTCACTTCCATACATGGCTACACTCCATACAAATACTTTCAGAAACGACTTCCTGACACTTAAATCTATACTCAATGTTAACAAATTTCTCTTCTTCAGAAGCGCTTACCTTGCCATTGCCAGTCTACATTTTAATCCTATCTACTTCGACCATCATCAGTTATTTTGCTCCCCAAATAGCAAAACTCCTTTACTACTTTAAGTGTCTCATTTCCTAATCTAATTCCGTCAGCATCACCCGACTTAATTCGACTACATTCCATTATCCTCGTTTTGCTTTTGTTGATGTTCATCTTATACCCTCCTTTCAAGACACTGTCCATTCCCTTCAACTGCTCTTCCAAGTCCTTTGCTGTGTCTGACAGAATTACAATGTCATCGGCGAACCTCAAAAGTTTTTATGTCTTCTCCATGGATTTTAATACCTACTCCGAATTTTTCTTTTGTTTCCTTTACTGCTTGCTCAATATACGGATTGAATAACGTCAGGGAGAGGCTACAACCCTGTCTCACTCCCTTCCCAACCACTGCTTCCCTTTCGTGCCCCTCGACTCTTATAACTTATAATTTTCAGATTAATCATCTGAATACAAATTGAAGCTCCGCCAATGCACTGCCCTTTTATACACTGCTTACGCGGTACTAATGCCCTCTGTATATGTGCATATCACTATCCAATGTGTATGTGAAATTCTTTGCAACAGAAATAAAGAGGAAGTAATACTTAAGCCGTAAATGCGCATAATAATACCCCTCGGCTACGATGCTCAAGTCTTCTATGTTCTTCAAAGAAATTTTTGTCCTACACCAGGCTGTGTTTTTTATGTAAAACAAACCTTAATTTCATTGCCAGTTAGCTGATTTCTCTCCCGTAGGTGTCTTGATTCACCCTGGTACTAAACACAGTTACAGAAGTTATGGGTAGATTCGAAGATCAAATAGAAAACGTTCTGGTACAAGCGATGACCTCTTTTGAGACTTTATTACGGTTGAAGAGCCAAGAATAAAAAGTCGTGGTTCATTACTGAAGTAATCTCACGGTTCATTCAGTTTGTACACCGCATGTCATTAAATGCGACATAGTATCTGTCACACGGTCTCCCTCGTTACAGTGGAGCGCCCCGCCTACGTATCGTTCCACACTCGCGCTCACATTAGCGTGAAACGCTCTCCATTCAGGTGCGCTTGCCTTTCCACGTCAGGCAGTTAACGCTCCACCAACTGCATTGCCGTATGAAATTAATTTCGCCGCTTGCCTGCCTACCCGCCGGCGTCCAGCATTCCTGCGTTGCTCAGTGAATTGTTCGACAAGAATTATGCTTGCATTCACTAAACAGTCGAGTCTGTGGAACGAGAGAGAAACGGTTCTGTACAAAGGCGGGGGGGGGGGGGGGGGGGGGGGGGGAAGCTTGCGCATTATTGGGAGCTAATCGGTGAGCAACAGAGACAGGCAAATAAGTAACCCGAGGTCTGTGCCAAAGGCGGATATTTACTGCAGGCAGCACGAAATCGTGGGTCTGTTACTTAATCTAAACGCTGTAGTGGAAACAATTAACGAGAGGAACAGTAAATTACGATTAAAAGGATACTAACAGGACCGAAGAAGATGCAAAATTTAAATACATTAAAAGTATTCGCAAATATGGACAAGCATCAGCTGTAGAATGGAAAGATGACAATGAAAATTTGTGCTGGGCCGAGACACAAACCCGGATTCCCCGCTTATCGCGAGCGGGCGCCTCACTATTTGGTTATACCTGCACGACTCACGGCCAGATCCAAACTTCCATATTACGTCAGACGCGTGTCTACAACCTGTACTCGTACATCCAGTATATATGAATGCATGTCCGAAGGAACTTTGCATCGTAAATCGGAATAACACTGGCACTGTCATATCGTGTCGGAAAATTTTCCATGGAGAAGAAATAAAAACCCCGAGGTTCGCCGACGACATTGTAATTCTGTCAGACACAGCAAAGGACTTGGAAGAGCAGTTGAACGGAATCGACAGTGTCTTGAAAGGGGGATATAAGATGAACATCAACAAAAGCAAAGCGAGGATAATGGAATGTAGTCGAATTAAGTCGGGGATGCTTGGGTGAATTAGATTAGGAAATGAGACACTTAAAGTAGTAAAGGAGTTTTGCTATTTGGGGAGCAAAATAACTGATGATGGTCGAAGTAGAGAGGATATAAAATGTAGACTGGCAATGGCAAGGAAAGCGTTCCTGAAGAAGAGAAATTTATTAATATCGAGTATAGATGTGTCAGGAAGTCGTTTCTGAAATTATTTGTACAGAGTGTAGCCATGTATGGAAGTGAAACATGGACGATAAATAGTTTGGACAAGAAGAGAATAGAAGCTTTCGAAATGTGGTGCTACAGAAGAATGCTGAGGATTAGATGTGTAGATCACATAAATAATGAGGAGGTATTGAATAGAATTGGGGAGAAGAGGAGTTTGTGGCACAATTTGACTAGAAGAAGGGATCGGTTGGTAGTACATGTTCTGAGACATCAAGGGATCACCAATTTAGTATTGGAGGGCAGCGTGGAGGGTAAAAATCCTAGAGGGAGGCCAAGTGTTGAATACACCAAGTAGATTCAGAAGGGTGTAGGCTGCAGTATGTACTGGGAGGTGAAGCAGCTTGCACTGGATAGAGTAGCATGGAGAGCTGCATCAAACCAGTCTCAGGACTGTAGACCACAACAACAATAACAACATTTGATAGGCTAGAGGTTTCTCTTTCACACCTTGTGTCACTGAAGTAGAAAGTATCAAAAGTGCAACCTGAAATCGTAAGATGTTCCTCGCTTATTCGGCGCTACAACTAGTGCGTTGAAGCCTATCCGTGGTATCTTAACACTTTACCGTCCGCACGTCTCGTACAAATTTATTGGCTTGGCGCCGGCACCGGCAGCGCTAAGTCGGATTACTTGGCTTGTCGCCGCTCGCTTGTCACCTTTCCGTTGATGACAAGCTTCAAACACACTGTATTTCTCGCTTAAATTTTCCGGAAATCCTCTATTTTTGCCGTATCGTTCCACAAACACGAATTTTCTTTTCAAGTAAGTTCTCTGCAAGTTCTACACTGTTATAATAATTATCCATGCAGAGGTGATGCCACTTTCCACCAGAAGGTGTCAATAGTTCCGTCACTGTTTTTCTAAAGGCTGCCCAGTGCCGGAATATTTCTTGAATGAGGAAATGTATCCCGTACTAGAATCACACAGCATCTGAATGAGTATGCCGTATTTCGCAATTTTCGAAGGATTGTGAACTTTAAAATTTAACCGTCCACGCCACAGTATCATTCCTTCATCAATTGAGATGTTTTGACTTAGATTAAACGGTTCTTTAAACTTTTTGAAAAATAATCAATTACGAAATGCACTTTGACAAGCCGGTTGGCATTATCCAATTTATTGTTGCTGTCGGAAAAATGTAAAATGACAATATTTGTCTGAATCTGTTGCGGGACATCATTTTGCGAAATATCAGTGTGTCTGTCAATGGATTCGTTGACCAATAATCATTGATCCTAGCTTTGCTTACAATTCCCGTGAGGATAGCAAGCCCAAACCATTTTCTAAGTTCGGGTCCCGTAACGTCGACAAATTTGGCATTTTTTAAATCCAGTTTCCTTCTATTGCAATTTTGACTGTAGTACGTTTTGGTTTCGTTGCTAATATATTCAAATATTGTACGATATCCTCAACGCTCTGTGGATCTTTGGGAAATATGTTTGGACCCGGGGATCCTACAGATTTATTATTGGTCCTCGGTAAATCAAAGTCTGACCACTGTGCACTGTCTTCTTCTTCTTCTGATTCAGCCGAATCACTTGGCAATGGTAGCGTTCGCCGAATTCTTCTTGGACGTATTTCACGATCTTCCTACGATTCTGCTTCACTTTCATTTTTTTAGTATCAAATGTCTTCTTCCCAATCGGCCAAGTCGTCCGGAACGTCAGACAAGACGTCTGCGCATTCATCGTAAATAATCCTATTGTCTCTTTCGTCCCCCATGATGAAAGGGCACAAGTACTTATAAAAACAAAACACCAACAGAATGCAAAAGACACTAACGCGCGCGCTGTCGCCGGCCACTGCGCAATACTATGCAGACGACACCACTGTGGTGTCACCGGCCGTTGACCACTATTTCGCGAACGACGTCACTGTGGTGTCGCCGGACGACATAACGTTAAAACCAAGTTATTGTCACGGAGGCGTGATCTGCCGTGTTTGGATGCCTCAAGATAGTATAACTCTGTGACTGTGTCAAGCACGTAATGCCCCTGGCGAGGGGCATCTGTCCAATCCGGTCCCCACCACAAAGGATGAGTAAATAAAAATTTATCATTTAATTCTGCTCGCAGATTCGAACTCTTAATAAGATTGCGAGTAAATCAGTACCAAACTCGGACTGGTCAATTAATTAATTGACAAGTCGTAAATCTTAATTAAGCATTTAATACTACTAAAGTAATATTCTCAGGTCCGCAGACACTGCCGAGAATTTGCCTACATAGAGGCTCGTCGGTTGGAGAGGGTAGGATCATTTTGCCACTCCCCTTTTATTTAACACAGAAAACACCCAAGATGGCGAAATCTATATCGGTTTCCTGGACGTTATTTCGCGTCGTCGTTGAAGCCACGCGATGGTGGAGACGTGCAAAGTCTTCCACGTTCAGAGAATTTACAGCAGTTCTGGCCACCCAACGTGAAGGCAGGTACTTGACTACTCTAATCGGCCAGAACAGCTGGGACCTGCGTTAGGTTGGCTACAAGGACCTCTTCTTATACCGCGGAGGTCCATCGCTCGAGTCTTGAAGTAGCTCTCCAGCCATTCAACTGCAGCTTATGAAGGTATCGACATTCTGTGGCCGGTGGTTTTTTCCATTAAGTTGGGAGAGTAGAGTTACGAAGCACGCCGCAGCTTCGATGGTCGAGACTATGGTGTCGCTACGTTTGCACTGCAAGATTCCCACGCTGCAAATCGACGTGTAGCTTGGCAGGCTCTGTTGTCCGATCTCTCTTACTGTGACGGCATCCTTGATCTATGGTTATCTTCTTTTCTAATAGTTATTCCTGTTATCTAATTTCTGCTCTCAACCTAGGGACTCGTCTTTGTTCTGAAGACGTTGTTGCCGCGCGGGATTAGCCGAGCGGTCTTAAATAGGAGCTCAGTCATGGACTGTGCGACTGGTTACCGGTAGAGGTTCGAGTCCTCCCTCGGGCATGGGTGTGTGTATTTGTCCCTAGGATAATTTAGTTTAAGTAGTGAGTAAGCTTAGGGACTGATGACCTTAGCAGTAAAGTCCCATAAGATTTCACACACACTTAACATTTTAGCAAGACGTTGTTTTTTGTGAACTTATGTTGTTTTGACTTGTCGTACGGTACGTCCATTGCTAGTTCAGTTGCTGCTTTATTGTGAGTGATAGTTCCGGATGTTTGTGACAGGGCTACCTCTCATTTACTTGTCCATTTCTAAAGAGATGCATGTCGAGACTATACTATCATTGGGCTTTGCCATCCATAATGTCTCTTTAGTAGGCGACGAGACACCTACTGTAAGAAACGAAGTCCGACGCTTATAACATAGAATCGACCGAGCAGGTGGTGCAACTCTAAGACAATGGATTCGCATTCGTCGGGATGGCGATTCAAGTCCTCGCCCTTTGTTTCCCTACATCACTGAGGATAAATACCAGATGGTTTTGTTAGAATATAAAGAACGATTGCCTTTGCCGCCATTCCTCAACCGAAGCCTGGTTCCGTCTATAATGAGCTCTTCGTGGGCATGATGTTCAATCATAATTTTCCTTGCTTGCTTCTTCGAATGGTACGTGGATAGAGGAGGCATCGGTTGTATCCTCTTAAAAGAAACTATCCCGGCATTTCTCTTCAGAGATGCAGGCAAACCATGAAGAACTTAATGCTTGCCGAACTAAACTAAGAAAACTTCTTCCCAATTAATGTTGTTTGTGCTATGGCGTAATTCTTGTAAATTATTTAGTAACAACGTCCGACATTATCATACAGCCGCATTCAGATTACAGTCATGCAATTTCCTGTGGCATGTGATTGCTGCTGCATCGTCTGTCGTCCGTGTTCTTTCCTGTATTCTTTCTTGTATTAGCTGTAGAACAAATTCTGTATTAGGGCACATTTGCCAAGTACGAGCCCCGGACTGGCACACAGGTTTAGATTGTCAAAAAGTTTCATTATTGCATACAGTCCGCTGCCTAATGAAGTGTTGTATATTAAACACTTGACAGATGGTATGAAGCGTAGTATTATTTGTAATCTGAGGCTTTTCAGCGATCGAGGAGTTACCTCTAAGAAACTTTTGTCCTGAAAAAATTGCAGTTGTTTTCTACGAAATATCAGCTTGATGGGAAAAACTATCATCGAGACAGTGATGCAGAGAAAAACAGCGTGCAGCACGTCACGATGTGTAAAACATCGATGTCCTTTGAGTATGGGATTGATGAGTCACAACTAGTCAATCGTGCCCTATCAATATTTGTTTAGGAGTAGCTGTGTGTAGAAATATGAAGTGGAGCCACACAGACTTAGTTGTAAGAAAAGCAAATAGCAGGCTACGATTCATCGACAGACCACTCGGAAACTGTTGTTTGTCTACAGATGCGTGCATGACACTCTCACGGCCCATAGCAAAAATTGCTTAAGTGTATGGAACCCATCTGTGCGTTGGAATTGTAGGAGACATCGAACGTATACAAATAAGGGCGGCGTGAAAGTCACGCCTTGTTTGACTGGTGAGAGAGTTAAGAGAAGTGTTCGGAAACCATAACTCGCAGAAACTCGAAGAAAGACATCCCACCAGAACCAGCTTAGAAACTTCAAAAACCACCTTTTAATACTGAAACTTTATTCACCTGCAGATTGATCCCGTAGAGCTCATAACGATAAAATTAGGTATCTAACAGCGCGCAAAGAAGTGTAGAAGCAGTTATTCTTCCCGCCCACCGTACACGAGAGAAAGAGGAGGGACCTTAACACGCTGCTGGCCATTATTATTATTATTATTATTATTATTATTATTGCAACATCATGAAGGTGCATGAAACAAACATCAAATTGGCATGGAGTGTACAACACGTGGAGTTACACAAAATAGGTAGGGGTAACGCCATCTTCATTCTGTATTTCTGTATATAAGCAAGAAAAAAGTTGGATGATGATGATGATGATGATGATTATTATGATTATGATTGTTTTGTGGGGCGCTCAATTGCGCGGTTATCAGCGCTCGTACTAATTCCCAACCTGTGCTCTGCCCAATGTCGCCACTTGTAGAAATGATGATGAAATGATGAGGACAACGCAAACACCCAGTCATCTCGAGGCAGCTGAAAACCACTGACCCGTCGGGAGTCGAAACCGGGACCCCGTGCTCGGGAAGAGAGAACGCGACCGTGAGACCACGAGCTGCGGGCGGTTATGAGTGAGGAGACCCAAGTCATTCCTCCATTAAGAAGGAGAAATGTCTACCAACAAGTTAAAATTAGACAGCGGCAGAGTCGTAGACCGCAGTTTCTCGTTCCGCAGAGTTGCTGCTCGCGTTGGTTGGGATCCAGTGGCTGTTACGCAAATATGGATTCGATAGCCATACTCGACCCCCACTGCATGGTTCCGCGTGACTAGCGCCCGAGAGGACAGATACTGTTTGCTTCATCGCACAAACTCATACAGCACATCACCTACACTGGGTCTAGAAATGGGCATGCAGGAATACAAGTAACTACACGATATTGCTTCGACTGTCGAACACCGTTGTCAGTACGGAGACCACTGTTGTTGTTCACCTGGGTGGCAGCAGGGAGACGCCGACGGTGGTGCACCCAACGACAGCAATGGATAGAGGAATGGCACCACATTGACTGTCCAGTCAAGTCCCATTTCTACGCACATGATCATGATGGACCTATCCCAGTGTGGAGGCATTGAGGAGAACGAATGCTGTCACATTGCATTCCTCATGGTTAAACGGCCCAACATTTGGCGTGAGGTTATGGGATGCCATAATCTGATGTGAGGAAGTCATGAGATGCCTCCTAATATCGTGGTTTCCGACCTCCGTTTGCCCAGCATAGTGCAGCAACTCGGCATAGACTCAACAAGTCGTTGGAAGTCCCTTGCAGAAATTCTGAGCCATGCTGACTCTATGGCCGTCTATAATTGCGAAAGTGTTGCCTGTGCACGAATGACCTCTCGATTATGTGATGAGATTCATATCAGACGATCTGGGTGGTCAAACCAATCGCAAACAACTGTGGCCTGCTGACATCCCACACCGTCACCCATAACAATTCCATCATTGTTTGGGAAGATGAAATCCATGAATGGCTGGAAATGGTCTCCAAGTAGCCGAGCATCCAGAGGACTGAGCCCATTCTACGTAAACATAGCCCACACCATTATTGACCCATTACCAACTTACACAGTGCCTTGTTGACAACTTGGGTCCAAGGCTCCATAGGGTCTGCCACATTCCAATCCTGTCATCAGTTTTGTACCAACTGAAATCGGGACTCGTCTGGCCAGGCCACGGTTTTCCAGTCGTCTGGGGTTCAACCGAAATGGTCACGAGCCCAGGAGAAGTGCTGCATTCGTTGTCTTGCTGTTAGTCTGCTGCCATAGCCCATTAACGCCAGATTTCGACGTACTGTCCTAACGGATATGTTCGCCTTACGTCCCACATAGAATACCGCGGTTATTTCACGCAGTGTTGCTTACCTGTTAACACTGACAACTCTTCGCAAATTCTCCTGCTCTCGATAGCATCGGTCGTCTACTGCCTAAGCCCATTAACGCCAGACTTCGCCACACTATCGTAATGGATGCGTTCGTCTTACGTCCTACATTGATTTCTGCGGTTACTTCACACACTGTTACTTGTCTGTTAGCACTGACAATTCGACAAACACCATCGCTCTCGGTCGTTAAGTGAAGGTCATGGGCCACTGAGTTGTTCGCAGCGAGAGATAATGCCTGAAATCTGGTATTCACGGTACGTTCTTGACACTGTGGTTCACAGAATATTTAATTCTCTAACTATTTCCGAAATGGATTATCCTAGCGTCTAGCTCCAACTACACTGTGCAACAATGAAAATGTAAATCGAATGAAAATATCCAACTCCTATCAGTTCTGACGTGCTGATCGCGAATATCACAGAGAGAATTCAAAATTAGCTCTGGTTTTCATTTTACACTGTTTTATTACGGTGAGATAACTATGTACGGATTTTTATGTTAAGTTTAAGATCAAATATTATAATGGTTTATCAGTGTCATAACAACTAGTAACAATGGATTATATCATTGTCCCAGGTCTTACTTGTGTGTAATATTTTGGATATAAACATTTTGGTACCAATTTAGTGATTTTTTTTGTCTCCCTCCGGTGGTGTGACAAATAAATAACCTTTTATTGTGACTGGTAGCGGAATTTTTTCTACAACGAGCAATAAATTGCAAGGAGATTGTAGATAACATGTTGTCATCTTATGAAAAACTTGGTTGCAACATATCATTGAAAATTCATTTCTTACATAGTCATCCTGACCTCTTCCCCAAACATTGTGCTGCAGTAAGTGATGAACATGGGGAGTGATTACATCAAGAAATTTCCACATTTGAGAAGAGGCATGCCGGAAAGTGGAGCCTTACTATTTTAGCAGATTACTGATGGACTGTCATAAGAGATGTTCCCGAGTATGTGTCAAAACGTCAAGCCAAGCGAAATCTTCTGAATTTATCTCTGAACAAAATATGTAACTGTGTATACTGTACTCATGGGCATTTAACATTTGTAATCCTTTATATACATTTGTGACCAGTTAATTTATATATTTTCTTTTGTGCTTTACATAGTTCTGGTACAAAGTAGACTTGCAAGGTATTTTCATTCATGTAATATCATCTTCATTTTTTCTTAATATTTTACTTTTGTACTTCCAGAATGGCACTGAAATTTGTTATGCTGCATCATGGAACATGAATGCATATTTAGATAGTGAGTTATTTACACAAAAATATTGATTACTTTTTAAAAAAAAAATGGGGCTAAATATTTATGAAGATGATGATTTTGTGTCATTTTATCCATAAATAAAAATAACCAACTCAAAATCATGCAATTTACACACTTTTACATCAAATTTGTTGTTCAGTGCTACCATTCCGAATTCAAAGTCTGTTAGTTCCCGTCGTGCGCCCATAATCACGTGGGAAGCATTTTCACGTGCATCTCCTTAGTACAAGTGACAGATGTGCCAATTCGTTGCCCTTTTTTGTCCGCGATGCTGTCGCTATTAGGCAGTTCAGCACAAAGCCCCGAGGAAGGCCACTTGCAATAGAGGCTGAAACGTCGGACAATTTTGTATATTCACAATACGGTCAATAGCCCAGAAGAATTTTATTGACACAGACACAAAGGCAGCGGAAGCCTGCGCTTACATCTCCTCACGGGTTGCTGAGGGACTGGTACACCAGAACTCTACTACTCCTACGACTGGTGAAATCTCCTACAGAGTTTAAGCGGCATGAAATGGCCAACCTAGGTCTGTCATTCAATCTGACAAGAGGACCACACCCAATCGTCACCATCGATTTCTTTCATATTTATGGCATATGCAGGACTTGACCAGAAATGGAAGTAATAGAAATGGGCGCTCCAGATGGCCAACCATTTAGAAAAAATAGCATTTTTGGCACAAATCGGGTGAATCATGAGCCACTTATGTTACTGTAATTTCCAGGCAGGGGATGGCGCAGAGAAAGCGTACAGAATGTTAATCCGAGGGTCGTGGGGTCGAATCTATGCGAAAACTTCATTTTTTTAGTTTTTAAGTTTCCTACACTGCAAATAACCCGAAATAATGCTCAATATATTATACGTATTAATATTTTCATAAAATTCATGAAAAGGAAAGGTCAAAGAATATTTTGAATTGCAAATAAATTTTCAGGGAGGGATTGTAAAGCGTATACGAGCATTTCGTATATAAAAATAGAAACTTTTATTGTTTTAAAGTTGATGATTTACACGTGGATACTCATCATAAAAGCACGGAGAATAATAATTTTCTTGGAGTCTTGCAGATGTTATAAGCCGTGCATTCAGACCACTACACGGTGTTTTTGAAGTTCCAATAGAGAAACAAACTTGGTTACATCCTGAAAAGGATGTGCCAGCAAACGACATGTAACAGAACATGTAATATTTTTCCCCCTCGACAAATAAGAGCGGTTTTGAAGCTTTTTGTTCAAATTATTTACTTGTCGATAAAAACGGAGATCGGCAGGGTGGAATAGTGTGTGTATGTGGCCGGGAATCATTTTAGTACTGCATGATGGCTATCCTTCATCTTAATAAATCTCGTCGTGATTTTAAATCTCCTCCCCACGAGTCAGTTCACAGAAGAAATTTGTTCTCCTACGCCCAAGGCTTCATCACACCAGTCAAAAAAAATTTGTATTAGTTCGTTGTAAGTTTTCCAGATTTTGACGAAGGAATTACGCCTACACGTCTATGATATTTTCCTTCGCCTTTCATTTTCATGCCTTTTATGAATATATTAATAATACGATATATTAAGTATCATTTTGCTTTATTTGCAGTGTAAGTAACGTAGAAACAGGAAAAAATAGTTTACGCAGAAGGATTCGAACCCACCACACTCGGACTACCCTTCTCTACAGATTCCGCTGCGCCGAGCGCTGCCTTAACATAAAAGGCTCATGACGCACACGACCCGCGCCAAAATATGCTATTTTTGAAAAACTCGGCCATCTGGAATTCCATCTACTGTCACTTTCATTTTTGGCTAAGCTCTGCAAGTACCATAAATTTGGACGAAACCTATGTTGACGGGTAGGGACGACCCCCTTGTCAGTTTGATTCGATGCCCCACCGGGAAAGAGCTATTCAAATGGTTCAGATGGCTCTGAGCACTACGGGACTTAACGTCTGAGGTCATCGTTCCCCTAGAGCTTAGAACTACTTAAACCTAACTAACCTAAGGACATCACACACATCCATGCCCGAGGCAGGATTCGAACCTGCGACCGTAGCGGTCGCGCTGTTCCAGATTGTAGCAGCCTAGAACCGCTCGGCCACGCCGGCCGGCCGAAAGAGCTATTGTTATTGAGATGGTACGTCTGTATACTCCCCCTCTCCCCCTTCCCCCACACACACACAATCTCACCAACTAATTTAATTGTGTTTTCCTTCTCTATGGGCAACGGCCTTGCCACATAGATTACATCAGTTCCCGTGAGATCACCGAAGTTAAGCGCTGTCGGGCGTGGTCGGCACTTGGATGGGTGACCATCCGGGCCATCATGCGCTGTTGCCATTTTTCGGGGTGCACTCAGCCTCGTGATGCCAATAGAGGAGCTACTCGACCGAATAGTAGTGGCTTCGGTCAAAAATACCATCATAACGACCGGGAGAGCGGTGTGCTGACCCCACGCCCCTTCTATCCGCATCCTCCACTGAGGATGACACGGCGGTCGGATGGTCCCGGTAGGCCACTCGCCTCCTGAAGACGGAGTGCTTTCTTTCTTTCTTTCTATTCCTTCTCTGTACGTAGAATATGTAGAATTTCATTATTTACTGGCCTTCCTGTGATGAAATTTTGATGCTTAATTGTGTACATTGTAGAATAAGAGGTACTTACGTCACGCGCTTCTCAGCGACTAGCAGAGTTGTAGATGACGAATTTTGTAGCCCTATTTCTGCTCTCTCAAAGAAATCTAAAACACCGTGTTCTACGGTTAAAAAATTAAATCGCCCAGCACGAAGGACCGAAACGGAACTGTCTCATTAGCAAGCCCATACAGCACAGCAAACTGATTAGGGAATTCTTCTTCACGAAGAAAGGATTTCCGCGTTGAGTAAAGGAAACGAGACGCCGGAAGGATCTTGTGATGGCGCGTATTGTTACGTGCCGTCTTTTAATTTAATCCTCCAGAGTCGGACACTGCTGGATGGAACGTCCTTTGCACACCGGTCGCTTTTTCGAAACTTTGACGGGAAAGAAGGGCCCGGCATTACAAAGTCTGTTTCACATTCCGGCTACGTCTCCCCGGAGTTATTAAATCAGTGCGTTCCGCAAAATTCATTTCGACCTGCTGTCTTGCAGTCATGCTGTTAATCCAGCCCTAAAGTACTGCGCATAGGCTAACTCATCGGCGTTTTTAGTTTTTGGCATGCAAATGGACGTAAATGCACCCGTGAAAATTTATTCTTCCAAATGGAATATCTGTGAAACATCTGTGTGCAGCTCATTCGAAACAGCTTTCCTGCTATATGAGTATTGTGCTTGCGACAAATTAAAACGCAACAAATGAAAGAGTTGTATGCTAATTTCCTCTTCGAACCTCGAATATCACAACGGATGAGAAGAATGTCGGTTTAAACAGAGCCCGTGGCTTAGGTTGCCGAAGGAAATGGATAGTCAAATAGAATAATTTCAAAACAGTGCAAGTGGGGAATTAAATGAGAACGTTTGAGCTGTGTTACGTAAGTTGGGTCTTAAGATTGGTTCTATGCAAGTTCTTTACAGTGTCTGCTTGAAAGTCTCCTTCTGGCGTTCTATCACTAAATTTCCTTGTGAGTCTATTTATGAATCTGCTTATCTTGTTTTTTTATCGAAGCTTAATTGGATCCCTTCTTTCAGTGTAATCGTTATTACGAATTTTACGCTTTCTACATTTTAGAGATTTTGTGCTGCATCACACAGAATTTCCCTTAGTTCTTAGCGTTTCTCAATATTACCGGAACATCTGTTCAGTAATTATGGTTGCAAAATACTGTGACAAGTTATGCATAAAATACTGGAACGACTGATAGTATCCGATTTCAGAGGTCAGTTTGGCTTCCAGAGAAATGTGGGAAAACGCCAAGGAATAGTGACCCTACGACTTATCTAAAGGTAGATTGAAAAAAAAAACCCTAAAATTATGGCACTTGTAGCTTTGGTAAAAAGTTTTGAATGTTGGGCTACATAAGGTTCCCTTTCTGTGCAGCGACCGTGGAATTTAAAATTATAAAGAATGTAGCAACTAGTCGCGGAATCACAATTTATTTATCTTGTTGCAAATCAATTTCGACTGATATCAGTCATCATCGGCGCATTTTTCTAACCGGCACATGTCGCAAGTAGAAGTACTGCCCTTTCATAATAGAAATCTGCCAAGGACACTACCTCTACTTATGGCATATATCGCTTAGAAAAATGCACCGATGATGACTGATATCAATCGAAATCGATTTGCAACAAGATAAATAAATTGTGATTCCGCGACTAGTTGCTACATTCCTTATAGTTGTTGTAAAAAGTTTTGGGCACTTGACTGGAATAAGGGAAAGTCCGGTAGAGTCGGACCGCAGACTGTATAAGACAAGAGCTTTCCTAACTGTAGTGCCAGTGACAGCACCTGCCGCACCACTGCAGTGTGAACTACAGAAGACTATGACCACTCCTTCGATTTCAAATGGTTCAAATGGCTCTGAGCACTATGCGACTTAACTTCTTAGGTCATCAGTCGCCTAGACCTTAGAACTAATTAAACCTAACTAACCTAAGGACATCTCACACATCCATGCCCGAGGCAGGATTCGAACCTGCGACCGTAGCGGTCGCTCGGCTCCAGACTGTAGCGCCCAGAATCGCACGGCCACTCCGGCCGGCCTTGCGATTTCGAATGAAAACAACAATGCGTTTCGGAGCGGCAACAAGTTATCCGTAAGTATTGAATTTTTCGGTTTACACACCTTAGGAGTGTTGTGTTCTTTTTGAAAGTAAGTAATATCGCATTTTTATTGTATCATTATTTTCTACACTTTGGGCTGTGACAATCTCTAACCAAGTCATAACAACAGTAATGTTTAACTACTTGCACCGGTACGTTCTGGTTGTATCGAACGAAGCAGAGTCGGGTTTTACTCGATAATTTTTTTTTCTTTATCAACGAGAGATGGAGAAGTCAAGAAACATGAGACAAAAGTGACATGAAAGAAGCTGGTAGAGAAAGACATAACAGTCAGGGAAGTGAGTGCAAAATATTCAGTTCCAAAAAGTACATCGAACGGTGGTCAAAAAGCTTCACAGGATAACAAAGAAGTGTCCTTGAAACCTGTTTAAGTAAAATAATAAGCTTTTTTTCTAAGAACATTCACTGATGAACGGGAAACAGTATTTTACGTTCCTGTTAACAATTTGAATAACTAGCTTTAGATTTTGAGTGAAGATGCGGTCTTAGATCTAATGAGCCGGCCGCTGTAACCGAGCGGTTCTAGGCGCTTCAATCCGGAACCGCGCTGCTGCTACGGTCGCAGGTTCGAATCCTGCATCGGGCATGGATGTGTGTGATGTCCTTAGGTTAGTTAGGTTTAAGTAGTTCTAAGTCTAGGGGACTGATGACCTCAGATGTTAAGTCCCATAGTGCTTAGAGCCATTTGCACCATTTAGATCTAGTGAACAAATATGCAGAGAAAAGACGAAAAATAAAAGCGGGTAAAGATTTTGATTATGGTTTTGTGAAAAAAGACATAACGGTGAGGATAACTTAATACACGAGTTTGCAGGGTGCAGCAGGTGTCAGCAAGGAACAAACTGACGGATTCTTTGACAAACTTGAAGAGCTGATGGACAAGTTGAAGTTTATAACTATTTACGGAGCAGTTAAATGGTTTCTGCAACAAAAATTATTTTTTCATGCATTAGAATTTCACTTCCCGATACAACACTCAAAAAATTTAAACCACCAAAATGCAAGGGTGACAAAAAATTTGCAAAATCAAGGAAATTATTTTCTTATGACATAGAATTTTATAATTCTACTAGTCTTTTCTCCGTAGCATCGCTTCCATATTCATTGAACACTTATATTGCAGACATCTCCCCCTCCGCCTCTCTGCTTCCACCTCTTCCTCCCCCATCTCTCCGTCCATCTCCTCCTCTCCCCTACGTCCATCATCTCCACTCCCCACTCTCTGACCATATCTTCCTTCCCCCTCAGTCTGACCACATCCTCCTCCCCCTTTCCCTGTCCACCCCCTCCTGCTCAACTCTCACTATTCGTCTCCTCATCACCCCCTCTGCATCACCATGCCCATCTGCATGTGTAACCCTTGCAAGGCATGCCAATACTACCAACACAACACACACATTGTACATGGCAGCCTAGATGTCAGGGATAGGAAATCCCTTTTTTACCTGTATCTCTGCTCCTACGGGAGCTAGTGGTTTCCAGCTCCCACAATGTTGATTCGCATATAGCAAGCAGTGTATGCACCAAATTTGGTTGAAATCGATTCACTGCAGTAGGAGGAGATTCTCGACCTACCTACTTACCTACATACATATATTTTGTTGTATATTTATAGAGATAGTTAAGTAACATAGCGTAATATTGTTTAATGTGATGAAGGTCCCAATACAGTCTTGAAAAAAAAAAACGTTATAATTAAAAAAAATTATCTAGTACTACCTGACCATCCCCTACACTTTTTGAAACTGTGAAATTATCTGGGACGCAGTATTGTAGGCAAGAGACTATTTACAACTTAGTGAAAACCGGATTGCCATTATAATAGCCGGAATACATGCATGGAAGGGAGGCGGTAGTTGAGAAGGGATTGAAAGATCGCAGCCTTTGCCCCATGCTATTCAGTCTGTTCACAGAGCAAATAGTGAAGTACAACAATACTTAAGGAAGATCACGTTTTAGTCTCCTGCCGACGAGATCATAAATGATGGCACTTTGGCTCGGTCTGAACAAGGGTCTCTCTCGGAAAGGAATGCCGGCCGGTGTGGCCGAGCGGTTCTAGGCGCTTCATTCTGGAACCGCGCGACCGCTACGGTCGCAGGTTCGAATCCTCCCTCGGGCATGGATGTGTGTGATGTCCTTAGGTTAGTTAGATTTAAGTAGTTCTAAGTTCTAGGGTACTGATGACCTCAGATGTTAAGTCCCATAGTGCTCAGAGCCATTTGAACCATTCGGAAAGGAACCATCCCATTATTGTCGTTAAATGCGTTACGTGGTGCACACGAACATCTGAAACCCGCTTTTCTCGATTGCGCGAAAAGTGCCTTCGCCACTGCCCGAGTTCGATCGTAACACTTAAGGTCTCAGACAGCGAAAAGACGCACAATTCGTTTCCCCTGGCTGCGGAAAGAATGTGGCCCGACCACCGGTGACAGCAGGTATCGATTTCAAGTACCGCCGGAGATTTCTTGGCTACCGCTGGGAGCCTCTCAGGTCGACTCGGTTTATTGGCTCGCTGAATACCGCCAGTTTAATTACTACTGGAAGGTTAAAGACCACTCCGCCCGCCGCCGAAAGTTGGCGGTTTACCTCAGTTTCACTCGCCCTCCCCTCAGGAATCCAAAGTCCAACAGAGGCCACACGACGTTGACGTGGCCCCAATTGGTAAAGTAGTAAAATTTTTGATTTCTTCGCAGTAAACTGACAGGCTACATGGGCTCAGCCCGAAAAAAAATACAAACTTTTTTAGTGATCTCATCAGTGAGAGATTAAATTAACACATAGGAACGTGGAAGACAGCAATTTGTAGCTCGAATAAACGAATAAATCATTTCAGAAACCAAGTTCCATATTATTGGGGTAGGCCAAGATACGAAAGTGATTCAAATTTAAACCGGATATTTTTATACGTTTATTTATTCAGAAAAATTCACACCCACCAAGTTCTTTTTCTGTGTAGTTTTCCCAGCGTATAGGTAGTTACTTGATCCTGTTTTCGTAAAATGAATGTTAGCATCACAGCACGCAGTTGCGTTCGAACGCTTCGAAAGCGCAATCGTCGTCAAATCTGCGGTCTCCGCGTGCTTGCTTTAATGGTCCAGACAAATGAACATCGCAGGCCTAACTGTGGGGAGGATGTACTAATGTCGTCCACAACAATTCCTTGATTTTGGGTGAGTTGGTGTGAATGTGGGATCGAACTTTGGCGCACACCTTGCGAACTCTTTCCTATTTCCAAAATTGTCAATAACGATCGCCTGAGCACCAACATAGCTTACGCCAACCTCAGTAGCAGTTTCAGCTAGTGTTATTCGGCAATCGTCTTCAATAAGCTGGGAACAATGCGAATATTCTCCGCAGTTATCCTGGTCCTCGGGTGACATCGGTGGGCTGCATTCTCAATTGTCTTATCATCCTTGTAAAACCTGTTTGTGTCATTCGTGCAATTGAGTCTTAATCAGGGTGTTGTCCCCGAACTGTGCAGTTCGTCTTTTCAAAATGATGGTCTGTTTTACGCCCTCTATTCTAAGAAACTTGATTGTAATGCGTTCCACAACAAAAGATGGTACCTCTTGCTCTGACTTGGCGATTCTGACTAGAGAAACGGTACGACACCATTCTAGCTATGGAGGACAGTCACTGGAAACGAAAGCTACAAAGAGCAGAGATAGCGTCGTTCTCCGTTTACAAAGAGTCGCGTAAAACAAAAATTGTGCTTTATGTTTGATTCTTTCTCATACTTTTATCGGATGCTGCACTGCACTCCAAAGTGATACAGATACTTGACGCTACATCGCAATATAGTCTCTAAGTCTCTCTAAACAACGGTCGGAAAGTTCTAGCAGTTGTTCAGTACGTCGACGATAGAAATTCGCTCCTCTGCCCCGGAGCCTTTCGAAAACCGCTGTGTGACCGTTCACATCGTCGGAAAATCGGCAAGTGTTGTGTACTGTTGAAACTGATTCCCCATTTCTTCAGAAGGCTTTTGACACAGTACCACACAAGTGACTTGTAGTGAAATTACTTTCTTATGGTATATCGTCTCAGTAATGTGCGCGGGTTCGTAATTTCCTGTTAGAGAGGTCACAGTTCGTAGTAATTGACGGAAAGTCATCGAGTAAAACAGATGTGATTTCTGGCGTTCCCCAAAATAGTGTTGTAGGCTTTCCGCTCTTCCTTATCTATACAGGGTGTGTCACGAAATTTTAACCCTGGGTAGCTGATGTCAGTAGGAAACAAAATTACTGATTTTGTGTTGGTAGACAACGCACCATTTCTAAACTACGGAACTTGGCGCCACGATCTCTGATTGGCCGTGGGATGTGCCAGGACCACGGCGGATTCGCCCCCAAAGTGGAAGGCTGGCGCGCTACCACCGAGCGTGCGGACCGCCTTGGATACATCGCGATCTCCGGCAGGCATTCGCGGTCATGTGTTGTCCAGAGCATCCGGCAACATGGCAATCCCGCGGCCAATCGGAGCGCGTGGCGCCAGGTTTCCATAGTTTAAGAATTTGTGCGTTGTCGACCTACACAACATTAGTAATTTTTGTTCCTACTTGCATCAGCTATTCAGGGTTAAAATTTCGTGGCACAATTTTTCTCCATCCTATATAAACGGTTTAGGAGACAATCTGAGAAGTCGTCGTAGGTTGTTTTGCAGATGATGCTGACGTTGGCCGGCCGCTGTGGCCGAGCGGTTCTAGGCGGTTCAGTCTGGAACCGCGCTGCTGCTACGGTCGCAGGTTCGAATCCTGCCTCGGGCATGGATGTGTGTGATGTCCTTAGGTTAGTTAGGTTTAAGTAGTTCTAAGTCTAGGGGAATGATGACCTGAGATGTTAAGACCCATAGTGCTCAGAGCCATTTGAACCATGCTGACGTTTATCTACTATGAAGATCAAAACAAATTGCAAAACTATTTAGACAAGAAATCTCTAAGGAACGAAAATCAGCAACTGACCCTAAATAACGAAAAGTGTGAGGCCATCCACATGAGTGCTAAAAGGAATCCGCTAAACTTCGGTTACAGGATGAACCAGTCAAATCCAAAGGCCGTAAATTCAATTAAACATCTAAGAATTACAATTATGAACAACTTAAATTGGAAAGAGCACATAGAAAATGTTGTGGGGAACTCAAACCAGAGACTGCGTTTTTTTGGGAGAACACTTACAAAATTTAACAGATCTACTAAAGAGACTGCCTACACTGTGCCTATCCAGCCCCTTCTGGAATACTGCTGCGCAGTCTAAGATCTTTACCAGATGGGATTACAGAAGTACATTGAGAAAGTTCAAAGAAGAGCAGCACGGTTTGTATTATCGCGAAATAGGAGAGAGAGTGTCACTAATATGATACAGGATTTGTGGGGGAATTTTTGCATCGTCTCGTTGCCACTGTAGAGTCTTGTACCAGGAGAAGCAAGGACAGGATGTTGTTTGGTGGTCGGTATTCTCTTTCTACAACACAAACTGCATACACGTAGTAGCAGGTTTCTTTATTAACCAGAACAGAAAGCTACTTATCTTAAGCTAGTCCATGTGGTACAAGCTCTTCCATAATAGTCCACGTTAGCCTCACTGCTGGTGAATTAACATCCCACTATGCACACTGCTCTGGTCGATAGATCCTGACTGACTCTGCAATTGCGACTGAAAGTGACTGGGCTGTGACTGAATGGGAGCTCCAATCCGCAGCGGCGATCTAAACACTGGCGGTCGAGAGGGCGTTGGCGGCTTGTTTCTTGCGCGTTTGTCTTTGGCCTCTCTCCTGGTAGGCTCACTTGCTCCAGCGCCTACTATCGATCTTCTCGCAGCCTCTTTGCCGACCGGAGTGCTGGCGACAGCTTAGGCCAGCATAGACATTATTGAAACAAAGGCGTTTTTCGTTGTGGCTAAATCTTCTCACTCAGTTTCAATCACCAACTTTGTCTACTCAGAATGCGAAAATATTTTGTTGACGAGGTGATCGTTTTTTCCTCACGCTGTTCAAATCAGTACAGCGGGGCGCGACGTTACATAAGGTCCGTATTCCGCCAGAGTTTCACATCGGATTTGTGTCTAATGTAGTCCTTCTGCCCACAAGAATCATGCTGTTCCCCGTACTTCAGCTTGGGAGTACATTTGCAGTTGCCGCGCCATTTCACTTCCACAATATTCTGACTCGCCCGTTGTCCGTACCGCAGCAGAACTGTCTCTACTGGAAACCAGAACACGTACTCTCCTCTGACAATGCGCCGCTCTTGGTGATCAGTGGTCCCAGCGCCGGATGACGGGTGTAACTTTTGCTGTCCCCTCGTAGACGCTAGTCTCTTTAGGCAGTAAACCAAAAATGAATGAACTGAAAAAATATATAATCTGATGGAGTATAGATGAGTGTACCAATAACATCTATGTCTTCACAACCAGGAATTTGCTTCACAAGTTCGCGAAAGTATTTAAAAGGTCGGCAAGTGGCAGTGCATCATTCCACGCTCCTACAACCTTCAAACCCTCTTTCAGCAGAGGGTGTTGCGTCGCTTCTTCCGTCGGTAAAACACGAGTCACGTGCATAATACGGTACTGCAAAGAAAAATATATTCGTCGTAGTATCAACAGAATGATTCAGGCTTCATGTGCATGTTTATGTCTTCGCAGCGTAATAATTAATCCATTACAATGCGGAATTGCAACCCCGAAAACACTTTTTCTCCATTTTCTAATATTTCGACTGTGTATACCTGTCATCCAGCATCAGAGTGAGCCGACAGACCGAAGTTACAGTACTCGTTCCATCGTTTTAAACCATAGACATGGAGGTGCGATGGACGTTGACCAGCAGAATAAAGAATGCACAAACTGAATCTGCGGCTACACGGTTCGATCCACGCTGAGATGATGTATGAATTATTATTAGCATCTGCACTGAAGCGACGTGTTTGCCAGTTTATTAAAGAAAGCGCCGGATTCCATGCTTTATCCAGGTGGAAACCGATATCTGTTAATTAAATTCTAAATGAATTTCAACTGCTTCTTTCACTAGTGAAGCACAACAAGATTAAGTCGACGCTAGAATATCGAAATTTTCATACCGTATAGAGTGACTGGATCAGTGCAGTGTTTCGCCACAGGATATTTAACAGGCTGTAAGAGCAGGGTGTATCGACAGTGTTCCATGCATATTTTTGTGCCTTTGTGTATCTGGGTTTCAAAACGACGGGATGACTATAGTACCTTCAGTGTCTTACTCTGTAGTAGACAAAACATATACAGCCGAAATATTAGAAAAAGAAGGAAGCGAGTTTGTGGGGCTATATTCGCAGAAGGTAGTGAATCAATTGACTCTTCTTTTATTTTATCTTAAAATTGCCGAAATATTCACGGACAATTTGCAGACTCGAATAGCCGCACCTCAATAGTCGGGAGTTTGTTGAGGAAAACAAATCGATCCATTTTAATACACACACACACACACACACACACACACATATATATATATATATATATATATATATATATATATATATATATATATATATATATGCGCATATGTATGTGCGCATATGTTACCATCGAAAATCCTACTTCACACTCAGCAACAAGGTACACGTAATCATCAAAAGGTTCATTTGCAGTTATGTATGAAAGTTGAGCTCATAGAATTGTGTCCAGTGTTCTTAAATTCTAGTGCAGATATCTTACTTGGATCTTGTGGACATGTCATCTCGGCTCTGGAAATGCTAAGATAAAAGGTAGTTGTATTCGATCGCGAATCGGACACAAGCGCTATTCAGTTCTATTGTAGGATGGCTAAGAAAATGTATGGCGCGTGTACATATTTCGTCGAGTAGTGGATAGCAGCTGTCAAAAGTTGCGGTGCAATTAAATAAAAGTTCAAAGCAGATGTTATTTTTTTCATTTCAGTTTAATAAGCGATCATCCAACTAATCGTCGATTCTTACAATCTCAAACCAATGTGTGTAATTCAGGAACATTAACAACATAATGAAGACATGAACACCAACCTGCTATAAATAAATACACTTAGGTTACAGAGGTCATGGGACACCTATTATCGTGTCGGATCTCCTTTTGCCCAGCGTAGTACAGCGATTCGACGCGCCGTGGACTCAACAAGTCGTTGGAAGTATTCTACGGAAATACTGAGCCATGCTGCGTCTACAGCCGTCCATAACTGCAAAAATTTTGCCGGTGAAGGTATTTGTAAACGAAGCGACTCCTAGATTATGCCCCATAAGTGTCCCATGCGATTCTTGTAAGGCTACCTGGGAGGCCAAACCATTCACTCGAACTGCCGAGAAAGTTCTTCAAACCAATCGCGAACAATTGTGGCCCAGTGATATGCACATTCTCAGCCACAGAATTTTCACCGTTGTTTGGAGACACGAAATCCATTAACGGCCGCAGTCGTCACCAAGCAGCCAAATACACCCATTTCCAGTCAATGATCGGTTTCCTTGGAGCAGAGGACCCAGTTCTTTCTCTGCAAACCCAGCCCACGCCTGTATGGAGCCAGGAGTAACTTGCACAGTGCCTTATTGCTAACGTTGGTCCATGGCTTCATGGGGTCTGCGCCACACTCGAAACCACCATCAGCTCTTACCAACTGCAGTCGGGACTCATTTGACCAGGCCACAGTTTTCCAGTCGTATAGGGTCCAACAGATGCGAGCACGAACACAGGAGAGGCGCTGCAGTCGATGTACTTCTAGCAAAGGAACTCGCTCGCATCGGTCGTCTAGCTGACAAAGCCCATTAACGCCAGACTTCGCCATACTATCGTAATGGACGCATTTGCCTTACGTCCTACATTGATTTCTGCGGTTGCTTCACACAGTGTTACTTGTCTGTTAGCACTGACAATTCGACACAAACACCGCTGCTCTCGGTCGTTATGTGAAGGCCGTCGGCCACTGCGTTGTCCGCGGTGAGAGTTAATGCCCGAAATGTGATATTCGCGGCACACTCTTGACACTGTGGATATCAGAATACTGAATTTCTAACAATTTCCGTAATGGAATGTCCCGAGCATCTAGCTGCAACTACCATTCCGCATTCAATGTGTTAATTTCCATCGTGCGGCAATAATCACGACGGACCCCTTTTCACACGAATCACCCGGGTGTAAACGACAGCTCTGCCAATGCACTGCCGTGTTATACCTTGTGTACGCGATATTACTGCGGTCTGTGATTGCGTATATCGTCATCCAGTGACTTTTGTCACATCGGTGCACATTCTCGAAGAACAGTATCTCAGGTCCCTAACATTCTCCATACGAGGGCTATCTACAAAGTACATTACGGTTTGGAATTAAAAACAAATAAAGCATTGGAATTTTTTTTATTATATGCAGATGAAAGCCACACTTAAATACTACTTTTCTACATAGTTGCCATTTAAATTAAGGCACTTATCGTAGCGATGGACGAGCTTGGAAATTCCTTCGTCGTAAAATTCGGCCGCCTGCGCCTCCAACCACGTGGTTACCTCTTCTTGAAGCTGTGCGTCGTCATCAAAACGCTGCATAGCCAACCACTTCTTCATTGCTGGGAATAAGTGGAAGTCGCTCGGTGCCAGGTCGGGACTGCACGGCGGATGAGGAAACAACTCCCACTTAAAAGATTCGAGAACTTCACGAGTGGCATTTGTCGTGTGGGCCCGGGCGTTGTCGTGAATCAGCAAGCTCTTTGAGCCCAACTTTCCCCTGCGCTTGTTTTGTATTGCTCTTCTGAGGTTGTGCAGAGTTTGGCAATACCTTTGAGAGTTTATTGTAGTGCCTCTTTCCAGGAAATCCACAAAAATCGTATTTCTACCGGGTTACTTATTACCCACGTGGTTGAAGGCGCAGGCGGCCGAATTTTACGACGAAGGAATTTCCAAGCTCGTCCATCGCTACGATAAGTGCCTTAATTTAAATGGCAACTATGTAGAAAAGTAGTATTTAAGTGTGGCTTTCATCTGTATATAATAAAAAAAATTTCCTATACTTTATTTATTTTTAATTCCAAAAGGTAATGTACTTTGTGGATAGCCCTCGTATAACTTCAGTGACAAGTCTGTGCACATACGTACTCAGGTTTACATTCCCATGAATTCGTGCAGTATGGTGATAATTACACATCGATCTACTTCACTAAGCCTTGCTTTAAAGTGCGTCATTCGTTTTACGTATAACATACAGTTACAAAGTCATTCTAAGCAGTTACTTATGGCACAATAAATATAATCTTTGGTGTGTCCTTCACACAGAGGTTGACAGTTTGACAGAATAATGTCGCTTGAAAATACACGCGCAGGGAAGGGACAATATACCAGCGCACAACTTAGGTACTCACCTCGTCGGCGCTCAAGTATCCTGTTACATAGTAGGAGACGACGCGCACGAGCTAATGTGACTGGACTAGACTAGTAGTCCAGTGACTGTGTAACGGGAGCCGCCGAGGATTGGACAGGCTGTCTGCGTTCGCCGCACGTGCCCCCCCCCCCCTCCCCCCTCTTCCTCTCTCGCAGCACGTGGGACACGCCGCGGTGAATTAGTGGTCGTCATGAATATTTCATGGCCGGCGTCGCAGATGATGCGGCGATTATGACGGGAATCTGAATGAATACGGCGGATGATTGTTGGACGGGCTGTGCATGAGAACGGCAGCGACAGCTGGTCACATGTCGGCGCCTTCCTGCCAATGTGTCTCCTCTCCTCTGAGGGGAAGACTCGTATGTTCCGGCAGGACACTTGAAAAGGGGAGCCAAGTCCTGGAAAGGTTCTCACCTCGTGGAAGGAAAGTATACCAGGGGCGGTCTGTGAAGACAGCACACAGGATCTGCGCTTGGGAAGAGAGAAACTCTGGGGTTAGTAGTTTTTCCTACGTGGTTGTAACAGGTATAGCCTTCCACAATCCGAGCTCCTTTATTTCTTCGGAAAGTGCCCCACAGCTTGTCAGCGAGCGAAGTAATTAGTGTTACAACGTAACTGATGATGCTCGAACATACACTACTGGCCATTAAAATTACTACGCCACGAAGATGACGTGCTACAGACGCGAAATTTAACCGACAGGAAGAAGATGCTGTGATATGCAAATGATTAGCTTTTCAGAGCATTCACACAAGGTTGGCGACACCTACAACGTACTGACTTGAGGAAAGTTTCCAACCGATTTCTAGCCGGCCGAAGTGGCCGTGCGGTTAAAGGCGCTGCAGTCTGGAACCGCAGGACCGCTACGGTCGCAGGTTCGAATCCTGCCTCGGGCATGGATGTTTGTGATGTCCTTAGGTTAGTTAGGTTTAACTAGTTCTAAGTTCTAGGGGACTAATGACCTCAGCGGTTAAGTCCCATAGTGCTCAGAGCCATTTGAACCATTTGAACCAACCGATTTCTCACACACAAACAGTAGCTGACCGGCGTTGCCTGGTGAAACGTTGTTGTGATGCCTCGTGTAAGGAGGAGAAATGCGTGCCATCACGTTTCCGACTTTGATAAAGGTCGGATTGTAGCCTATCGCGATTGTGGTTTATCGTATCGCGACATTGCTGCTCGCGTTGGTCGAGATCCAATGGCTGTTAGCAGAATATGGAATCTGTGTGTTCAGGAGGGTAATACGGAACGGCGTGCTGGATCCAAACGGCCTCGTATCACTTGCAGTCGAGTTGACAGGCATCTTATCCGAATGGCTGTAACGGATCGTGCAGCCACGTCTCGATCCTTGAGTCAACAGATGGGGACGTTTGCAAGACAACAACCATCTGCACGAACAGTTCGACGACGTTTGCAGCAGCATGGACTATCAGCTCGGAGACCATGGTTGCGGTTACCCTTGACGCTGCTTCACAGACAGGAGCGCCTGCGATATTGTACTCAACGACGAACCTGGGTGCACGAATGGCAAAATGTCATTTTTTCAGATGAATCCAGGTTCTGTTTACAGCATTATGATGGTAGCATCCGTGTGTGGCGACATCGCGATAACGCACATTAGAAGCGTGTATTCGTTATCGCCATACTGGCGTATCACCCGGCGTGATGGTATGGGGTGCCATTGGTTACACGTCTCGGTCACCTCTTGTTCGCATTGACGGCACTATGAACAGTGGACGTTACATTTCAGGTGTGTTACGACCTGTGGCTCTACCCTTCATTCAATCCCTGCGAAACCCTACATTTCAGCAGGATAATGCACGACCGCATGTTGCAGTTCCTGTATGCGCCTTTCTGGATACAGAGAAAGTTCGACTGCTGTCCTGGCCAGCATATTCTCCAGATATCTCACCAATTGAAAACGTCTGGTCAATGGTGGTTGAGCAAGTGGCTCGTCACAATACGCCAGTCATTTCTCTTTATGAACTGTGGTATCGAGGTGAAGCAGCATGGGCAGCTGTACCTCTACACGCCATCCAAGCTCTGTTTGACTCAATGCCCAGGCGTATCAAGGCTGTTATTAAGGCCAGAGGTGGTTGTTCTGGGTACTGATTTCTCAGGATCTATGCACTCAAATTGCGTGAAAATGTAATCACATGTTAGTTCTAGAATAATATATTTGTCCAATGAATAGCCGTTTATCATCTGCATTTCTTCTTGGTGTAGCAATTTTAATGGCCAGTAGTGTAATATCAGCAAATGAATAATTGAAGAAATGGGTCGTCACTCGGCTTTGTCAGCTAGAAAAGAAAATGCAGAAGACGCTCATTTCCAAGTTCGAACAGTGAAGCCGCTCATCTCTTGAAGTGTCATTACAGTGGCTGTACGTGAGGCAAAGTAAAACATTTGTTGTCAGTGAACATAATCCATAGTTTAATCCTTCCCTGCAGAGTGCGCCATCACGGTGGGCGCATCGATGTGGGGTTGTGACGCTCCATAAAGCAGTGTCTACGTTGCTGGGCATCATACTGAGGAGACAAAAGTCGTGGGACAGCGATATGCACATTTACAGATTGTGGAAGTATTACGTACACAAGTTATAAAGCGGTAGTGCATTTGTAGAGCTATCATTTGTGCTCAGGTGATTAATGAGAAATAGTTTCCGACGTGATTATGGCCCCTCAACGGAAATTAACAGGCTTTGAAACCGGAATGGTAGTTGGAGCTACACGCTTGGGACATTCTATTTCGGAAATCGTTAAGGTGTTCAGTATTCCTATATCCACAGTGTCATGGGTCATTCTATTTCGGAAATCGTTAAGGTGTTCAGTATTCCGATATCCGCAGTGTCATGGGTGTGCTGAGAATGCAAAGCTACAGGCATTATCTCCTACCACGAACAACACAGTGGCTGATGGCCTGCACTTAAGACCGAGAGCAGCAGCATTTGCAATGAAAAATAGAGGTCGCTATGAGTTTTCGTTTGGTGCATATTACGTAATATGTTGTTGTGTGTGAAATTTAGCTAAAATACTGACTTCTTCTTTACAATTGGTTAGAGGTATCTGTCACCGATCTCGAGAAAATTGATCTGACGTGCTACACTCATTTGCGATCGCGCCGCGCCAGCGATTAAGCCAGAGTAAAATATCCATAACATTCCGCAGATTTCGTAAACAGTGTCAGGTATCGAAATGAGATTTTGGCAAATAATAGCACACAAAGAGGAGAGTATTTTGCCTTATCTACCGTGTTATTGCACTAACTACAGACTAATTTTAAGGGCTATCTGTAGCTGATTAAATGAGAACTGCAATGAGTTTTGGAATAACATAGTTGAAGAAGTACACGTTTTTGTCTACCGAGGATGTGCTTTTTCATAAGCTATTGATCTTACGGTTCCTCACTTTTTCAATTACTAAACTTATTAAACCACTGTTTCAGAGTTCTCTCGTGGTTTTCTCTGCACAACATGTTACTGAGACGAGACTTTGTAACCTGCACTGTGTTTTGGCAAAGGAAGCAAACTTTAACATGACAACCAGACAAATCTGTAGGTTTTACTCAAAATTTGCCATTGTTAACAAGCCAGGCGAAAATAAATTGCTGCATTTTCGGCAGAATTCTTTTTAGATACTAGCTAGAGCGCAGGTGACAATAGATCTCTGTGAATGGTCACCATGCGAGCGTGGGAGCGGAGGGGCCCCACTTAATATTTATATAAAAAAAGTGAGCGTAGGCTTCACTTTAGAGCGGCACTTCCCCCTCAGCGCTCCGCATTTCCCCTACAACACCTGCCCATAACCCCCACTACTACCGCTCTCCCCACGTGCGCCATGCCATCTGCGCATCTGCCGGCCACGGAATTCTGCAAGGACTATAGTTCGGTGACATCGACTTTCGTAGTAGCCGGCCGATGTGGCTGAGCAGTTCTGGGCGCTTCAGTCCGGAGCCGCGCTGCTGCTACGGTCACAGATTGGAATACTGCCTCGGACATGGATATGTGTGATGTCCTTAGGTTGGTCAGGTTTAAGTAGTTCTAAGTCTAGGGGACTGATGACCTCAGATAACAGTCCCGTAGTGCTCAGAGCCATGTGAACCACTTTCGTAGTCACTGAGCTATCCTGATACTCACTGCCACTTTTTATACTGGCGGATCCGCCTCCGGTGACATCTACTGGTCAATTCGCTTTACATAAGGGTATCTGGATACTTTTGATTAGATGGTGTATACTCAGTTAAAGTAGTTTCCAGTCACGACGACAGGGACACATTGTACTCGTACAGCCTTTTTATCAGCGCAGCGCCAGAGCTTTTGACTGTGTCGTGAGGCTGCTCATAGCTGCAGTACACCGTGCGCCGGCTGGAGTCTAGATGCGGCACACAGCCCGTCGCAGACACCGACCACAGCCGTCGTCGCCACCGCCGCCTCCCGCGTTAGCAATCAACCCTAACGATGGCCGCTCTGCAGCGGAGCAGAAGTGAGGGCAGCCACGGCTAGGCGTGATTAGGCGAGGCCTGCTAACGGGATTCCAGCCACGCGTCCCTGCACCGCGCACCTGTTCATTACACGCCCGTCTCGCATCGCGCACCGTGAGCGTCGTACGTCGTACACACACACACACACGCACACGCACACGCGCGCGCCTATTGCAGACACGACAAGCATGAATGCGCAAGCATACTTGAGCGAGCGTAAATGGGGAAACGTTTGCGCAAGGATTTTAACAAGGTAGAGGCATCTCCACAGAACCTGGGTACGGTAGTCGGGAACTCTCAGGGAAATTGAATTTACTGGAAAAGTCCGGTAGCCGCGCCGGGTCTAAGGGGTCTTGTCGCGGTCCGGGCGGCTCTCCCCGTCGGAAATTGAGTCCTCCTTCGGGCATGGGTGTGTGCGTCGTCCTTAGCGTAAGTTAGTTTAAGTTAGATTAAGTAGTGTGTAAGCTTAGGGACCGATGACCTCAGCAGTAATTAACTACCAAGGACATCATATGTTGTCCAATTTTCTGCTCTTTTTTTTTTATAATTATGGTACGTGAAGTTCAGAACTCGCTCCCATATAACATATCTACGCACGTCTGAAAAATTCGAGAAAATCGACTTTGATGTTTGCCGAGCTTCAGTATTCGGAAGTGTTGAATCCTGCCTAGTCGTCAATTGTGGGCTGTCTAGGAAACCTGCTTTCTCGGATCGCTAGGCAACTTTTCAAGCACATCGTATTAAGCAGTTTTTATACGAAAATTGACAATGCTTTGATAAATACATAGATGTGTCGCAAGCAAAGGGCGACATCCGAAATGAACAAGGTTCTTCACCATAACAATCCCAAGTTTGAGCAACACAGAATGTACGAGCAAAGTAATGAGCTTTGACGCTTCTATCCTAGTTGCTAGTCTTGACGCCGCTGTAGAACTTGCCGCGCCCACTCGGGCACGGCGCTTATGTCTTCTTCGCCTAGATGCCGCTGCTGTCACGTTGTCATCCTGGAGAGGGGTCGGTCAGCATGCAGTTGACTGACTTTTTGTCAATGCCTTCTCCGCTCTATCGTTCCCGACTGGCGCGTCGGCGCTTGACTTGACGCCGTAAGAGAAAGCAAGGTGGAACTTTTCCACAACAGCTTGGCTCTGTGGTAAAATACTTGCCTTCCACGTGGGAGGCCTGTGCTCGATTCCTGGCTGATACAAATTTGTGAACAGAGGTGCATGCTCTACGAGCATTTCCGTTAAGCGCATAATACGTAAAGATAAAAAAAGAAATCGGTGGCTTTCGAGTCTGGTAATCGCTTGATTGTTTGAAGCCATTTTGACTATTTTTCGACCGTGTCTCTCCCAAGAAATAGTAAAGGTTTTATAAAATTACCGCTACCAGTCACAAACTACGTTAACCATTGTATTACTTATTTATTTAGCGACATGTTTCGAGGGAATACCTCATTTTCAGGCTAAATGCCATTACAAAAACAATTTTACAATAAGTTCATACTGATGTTACATAGTCTTTACATAAATGCTGTCGTTATCTTTGTTGTTCTGTCGTGGCGGTTTCGTTGTGATGCGCTGAGGTGTTTTCATTTCCGTGGGCCTCTAGGCTTTCGTGGTCACTGGTCACAAATTTTCACTGACGTAACAGTAACTTGGAAACTCGATCACAAAAACAAACAGATTTTTGTTCAGTTCGGATATCTCCATCATTTAAATATAAAATTCATCAAATACGAGTATAAGTTAATTTAACATATATCTAATTGTCATTTTGATGAAAAACGTCTTATTTCTAATTACGTATCGTACACAAAAATCCGATTTTCATTTCCAATACAAATTATTAATTACCGATCTTTTGTACAAGATTGTTAATAATGATTGTTTGAATTAAGAAAAACATTGCAAATTAAATTTTTATCTTTAAAAATGATTATAATAGTCTAGATCGGAGGGCACATTTATTGAAAGGCGACCGGTTTCAACTGCAGTTGAGTATCGTCACACAGTGATTCCTGCTCCATGCGCAGCCAGTGTACATCAAAATGGCGGTAGCTCTGAAGATGATCGTGTGATGATCGAAACCGGTCACGTATCAATAAATGTGCCTTAGGATCTAGACTGTTGTAATTATTTTTAAAGATTGCGTTTGGCTCGCTGATATCTCCAGTAATGTTTTCAAAATTTTTTATCTTTATGTATTTCACGCTACGCGTAAATACTCGTAAAACGTCCGACGATCAGAACTGGGCCACAAACGTAACAGACGAGCAGTCTAAACACACAGCCACGCAGCCTACTGCCTTGCTTTCTGATATTAAAACTTTTCTCGGTAATTTTTTAGAGTTACCTCGAACAGCTTTGGGCGATTGATAGTTGAGTGCTGAACTTCATATACCACAAATACAAAAAAAAAAGTAAACATCCGATTACCATGTGGTCTCCTTGTGAGTTATTTTGTTACCGGATACTCTAAAATTCTCTTTTTGGAAGCAATTGGTTGTTAAGTCGGACCCACTGTACTATGGAAGGTCAGGACAATAGCGACAATATGCAATCTTGTGTTATCGTGTTGAAAGATAGTGTCGTGGAGACGCTGAATGTAGGAAACATCCACCGGCGTTAAAGCGCCAGAACTCTGACGGCGGGAACCCAAATAACCGCCTGTGTGAGCAAGTGGTGATATTATTATATACCAAATGGACACTGTGCCATCACGTCAGGTGCTAGGCTCCTTAGATAGTGACAAAGGCAATATGGCAACGTTGAAGCTCGTCGGAGCCCCCCCAAAGTGATAAATTTATCATGATGCTGAACGCAGAACCGGCATTCGTCTTAAAAGACCGTTTGGTAGCACGCATGGCAGCATATATTGCTGGAGACCGCATGGTAGCATTCCCAATATTGTTGCAGATCGCATGGTAGCACTCCTGTGTCCAGTATTGCTGGGTGCGTCACTGAAGGCGCATCTCTCTGCTGCTAGGTCAGCGGAGTTCGTCATTGTGGTTCAAATGGCTCTGAGCACTATGGGACTTAACATCTGAGGTCATAAATCCCCTAGAACTTAGAACTACTTAGACCTAACTGACCTAAGGACATCACACACATCCATGCCCGAGACAGGATTCGAACCTGCGACCGTAGCGGTCGCGCGGTTCCAGACTGAAGCACCTACAACCGCTTGGTCACACCGGCCGGCGTCATTATGGTGCTGACACTCTGTGGTACATTAGACGTCGTTGCACGGCCCATGTGTATACATACATTGCAGCAAATAATCCCACGTTCTAACTCAAGGTGTGTGACGCGACTCTACGTACGATGCTGCATGGTCAAACAAACGATATCTGTTCTCTCGGGCTCCAGCTGCGTGGATCCGTTGGGATCCTGCTCGGGCTGATTGAATATGGACTTCCTGAACCGATCGATTCCATATTCGCATGACAGCTGTGGGATCCCGATCAGCCCAAGCAGCAACATCGCGGAAAGATAAGCCACAGTATCAACAGGCCACGATGCAGCCTCAGTGGAAATCCGACAAGTGGTAGACATTCCTTCTTCATGCTTGCATAAAAAGTAACAAAATTGTCTCACAAACAATTAACGCTCAAATGCGCCTTCTTAACGAGAGCCAGCCGATGTGGCCGAGCGGTTCTAGGCGCTTCAGTCCGGAACCGCGCTGCTGCTACGGTTGCAGGTTCGAATCCTGCCTCGGGCATGGATGTGTGTGACGTCCTTAGGTTAGTTAGGTTTAAGTAATTCTAAGTCTAGGGGACTGACGACCTCAGATGTTAAGTGCTTAGAGACATTTATTCTTAACGATAGGAGGAGGAGAGGAGGAAATTAGTGCTTAACGTCCCGTCGACAACGAGGATGTTAGAGACGGAGCACAAGTTCGGATTAGGAAAGAATGTGGGAGGAAATAGGCAATGCCCTTTCAAATGAACCATCCCGGCATTTGCCCGAAGTGGTTTAGGGAATTCACATAAAACTTAAATCAGGATAGCCGGACGCGGGATTGAATCGTCGTCGTCCTGAATGCGAGTCCAGTGTGGTAAACACTGTGCCACCTCGCTCGGCCTCTTAATGAGAAATCGGCTGCGTGTTTTCCCTAATGTACAAAACGGAAATAGCGTTGCTCCTACCAACTTTATGTTCTTGTACTGAAATATTAATCATTTGAATATCGTGAGCATGTACTATTTGTCCACGATAAGTTGACGATTAGTGGTGTGGCAGTCGAGACCAGAGGTAGCATACCTCGTACTGAAATTTCGACTGTCTACGGGAGAGGAGCGGTGAAGAAGAGGAGGCAGCGTCGACGTCGACTGCTTGCCGCAGTGCTGGCACCATTACCCACAACAGGGTGTACAGTAATGTAGTGTGATTCGAAAAAGAAAAAAAACAGATTTCAGTTGTTTATTACAAAGTATGAAAGATAAACACCGCGCATATCACTGGGTAGAGGAAAGTTCAGAGTTTTATGTTCGCACAGACAGTGTACCTTACACTCAACATGAGCACCATGCGTTGCACGAGAAACATCGAGACGGTAATCCAATTTATTCTACACACGAATCAACTAGTTCCTATTTATTGAATCGATAGCTTTAACAATTCGATTTCTGCTCTCACTGGTGGGACAAAGACGCTGTCTTTGATGTACCCTCATAGAAAAAAGTGCAAGGTGTGAGGTCTGGTGACCTGAGAGGTCACAAACAATGGTACAGATCCTGTTGTCCACCTCTTCCAATCCAACTGTGTGGGATGATGGTGCTAAGACAAAGCCGCGCGTCCAAGATGAAAGAGAGGCGGGGCGTCGTCATGCATAAAAATGAAATCGTTGGAATGTTAAACGAAGTTGACCAAAGAACCAATTTTGCGGCATTTCCAAGTATGACATTGCTGTCACAGTTTCCTTCACAAAAAATAAAGGTCAGTAAACATTGTGAACAGAAACGCTACAAAACACATTCTGTTTCGGTGAGTCTCTTTCGTGTTCGGTGACGACGACAGAATTGAATGATCCCCTAATTCTTACATTATGGTGGTTTACTTTACCCAGTTGATGAAACGTCCATTTGTCCGAAAAGACGAGTCGTTCGCGAAAAGTGTCCTCTGACGTATCCTAGAGAAATGGAATGCAAAATTCGTACCTTCTGTTACGGCAACTGTAGCTTGTAAGGCTTCATAAGCAGACGTCGTTTTAGAACATGCCACACCGTTGCTTGAAGAAGCTCAAGTTCCTGGCTCGCCCGTAATGTGGAATTCAGAGACCTCGATGTGAGCGCAACTCCAATAAGCTCGACATTTTCATCTGACGCGCGTGGCCGACCAGTGCTTTTCCCGTTGCTTATTCAACCAACGTCCAAGAATGCCAGTCATAAATCTGCTTGTGCAGAGGCGGCTTCTTGCTGAATCGACGGCGGAATGTGCGTTGCACTTGAACAATGGATTGACCTCTCGCAAATTCAAACACGCAAAATGATTTCTCTTATATTGTGGTCCCCATGTTGCTACAAACAAACAACAGCGCGTCTGTGCCAAAACTTTCAACCTTTCTTCATCCAGTGACATGCGTAATGTGTTTTCTATCTTTTATAGTTTGTCTGTAACAAACAGTTGAAAGCTGTTCTTTCTTTTAGAATTATCCGGTCCAGGGGCAGCCTAACAGTGGCAGCGCACAGAGAAATATGAATGTCTTTCGGCTAGTTCTCATTTTCTCCGCTACCGGCAGCACGAGTAAAATCAACACTTTATCGTGGACATGACAGTTAGAGTTCAGTTCCATGGAGCTCCATTATGTTGCAATTTAATGACCACTAGTATAGTTATGGCAATACCGCATACTATTTGATGCATATAACTTGGCCCTTTTATGGCAGCAGAGGAATCAACAGAATCAGGTGACTTCGGACCGTTACCATCCGCAGCTACAAAAAATATTACATGCTGTCGCTTTGTACTAATCACTGTGAATGCAGTGTTTATTCCATTGTGCTGCCTGCACTGCGTGAAAGACGTGGAGTTTATTTCCCTCCTTCTCCTCCCCCCCCCCTTCCCACTTCCCCCTGCAGCAGCGATCACGTGTTTTCTCTCCCATGATCCAACGCAAAAGCACCAAGTTATGCATTGTACCTGTAGCAACCGACCTTTATAGACGTGTCGAATGGCAGAATACGTTCGCATTACGCGCAATCGCCTCATGCAGCGGCATGTTGTCCTATGGCAGGACTGTTTTACAGCGAAGAGCCTCGGTGCAAAAGCTTGTGCTCAAAGTTGGTGTTTTGAACAGGTAGTGGGAAGTGTGACCCAATCTTCCGCTATTCTTGGCAAGTGCGTTGAATAATCCGGCCCGGGCAGAGCACTGCTGCAACTTTGGCGTGGCAGCCGGCTGTCTACCTCCGTTTCACGCTTCCGCCAGCAACGCATTCTGCGCTGAAACATTAATCACCCCGTGAAACTCACGCCGAAGAGTCTAATAAAGCTTTAAAGCGAATTCGGAAGCTTTACCTGCGCGCTGAAAACCTGCCAGGCGCTGGTAAAGGAAGTCACGTATCAGAACCGTTCCTGTAGGCAATTTAACGGTCGTTATGTACACTTGTTCCGTGTGGCCGGGCGAGAGAATTAATGTTCTGCGTACAGAGTGAGTCTCCGTGCCTGCTCAATCATGTAATACGAGCGCTCCGTACGTGCAAGCAAGAAGATGTATGTTGTGGATGAAATTCTACCAATAAAATATGCTTGAAACTACATGTACTTATATATTGAGTTTATGCAATTTCCCGACAGTGATCACTCACTCTCTCTCTCTCTCTCTCTCTCTCTCTCTCTCACACACACACACACACACACACACACACACACACACACACACACACACACACACGCGCGCGCGCGTTATATATATTTTCCACTGTGAGTTGTGTCGTGGTCACTGACGAGATAAACAACTGAACCAGAGATAGAGATGGAGTTGCGTTGATAGAGCCAAAGACGGATCTATGGAGAGTGTTTGAAGCTACCAGTTTATACTAACATTCCAGGTGCCTGTATCCTGTTCATCTGCCTTTTCTTATCATCCACGTTTCTGAAGTATACGTGAATACTGGACCCCTTATCATTCCTCCCACTGTCTTCTATTATGCTCCCCAGGCACTTGAAACTTCCCACATTGTTATTAGTACTTGCTCACTAATGCCGATATCCCTTGCTACTCTCCTCTTATTCCTCGTTATCACCATCACTCCTAACCCTCCTAACTTCGTTACATTAAACTGACAAATATTTTATTAATTTTTTGTAAAATTAACTTTTATATATTCTAGTTTTCTTTTTCCTGGCGTTAACCCGTATCTTCACGGGGTCATTATGTTAATCTAGGTTTGGCAATTTTGATGGTTGAAGGTGGTCTCACGCCCCTCCTGTCGCCGCCCCCCCCCCCCCCCCTCCCGCTGGGGTTGGAACCTTTGTACCCCACCTGCCTGCGTGTAGGGTTATCCCATATGGAAGTGTAAGAATGTTTTCGTACCGTGTAGCTGAGGCGGGACGTGGATATAAGTCCTCCACTGCAGTCACCGAGTCGGATGTGAGAAAACGCCGAAAAACCACATGCAGGCTGGCTGGCACAACGATTACCATCGTCAATGCACCGGGGGGCTTCGATCCGAATCTTGCGCGCCTCCCCGAATGCCGGATGCGGCGTGCTATCGCGTGCAACTTTTCGGGCGGGTTTTTATTTCCTGGTCGTATGAAAATTTTAATTTATTCTGAATAGTTACATTTTAACGCAAATAATAAACAAAAATAAAAATTTTATTTTTATTAAAATTACGATTTTGTATTTATTAAGTAACATTTCCTTTTGTTAGGAAATATGGACATTAACTAAAATCGTGAAAAATTTGCTGCAACTACCCCATCACACTACCCATTCAGCTGCTGACTAATACGTTAATAGCACAGAAATGTGTTGTAATTAACAGTACTCATAAATCTTATCTCCAAAGGCGATTTTTTCGAGTGTCTTCCGCTTTAGGAAAATGATTTCTGGGCACCGATTTTCACATATTATAAATATGAAGGCGGCCAGTCCGCATCATCCCCTTCTCTGATAAGAAATTCGCTCTTTAAAAGGGGCTGAAGTATGTAACGAGTGTCCGGGAAGTAAGGACCGGTGATTTTGAGCAATTTTAACACTCTGCGTAAACCGAAAACCGTTTGTTTCAGCGATAACCGCCGCCCCTAGAGTGTCACATCTCCCCCTCTAGCGACAGTGTGTTGCGAGTTGAGTCGGCGAAGCGGGAAAGTCGACCGAATACTGTGCATGACATGTAACACATCCACGGATATTGAGAACAGAATAAAAAAAAACTCGGAGGTATTAGTTTTCAGCACGCTCTCGTAGAAGCAACGGGGAGTGTCGCGTTTCGCGCTACCTATCCAACTCGAGCTGGTGGGCGATATTTTACGGCGGTGACGTCGACCGGACGGTGAACTCCGACCTTCGGTGCCAAAGTTTCGCAGTGAAGACTAGGCGAGACGTGTGCCCCGATACGTGCGGCCACCTCAGCCGGCTGGGACTGGCCGGGGACTCGGGTCGTAATTACTACCGCCCGCACCGGGCGTGTAATTGTCTGGCATCAGCGCAGGTGAGCGGCGGTGGTCTCTACCGGCTGTACGTACTTGGCATGCGAGTCGCGCCGGCAGCGGCGGAGCACGGCCGGCTGGCCAGCATTCCGCGCACGCGCTGGGGGTCCGGGCCGTGGCGCCTGCACCAGCTGCACCACACAGTACTGGACTACACTGCTGTCCTCGTGCCCTCCATCTGTACTCTTATCAGGACAACCGCTGCCAGCTGCCTCCCTCACGCTAGTACAACGCTCACTTCAAACGCACTGCTGGGAAAAATACAGTACGCCCTTTTAGTGTTTTCCAGTACACTCAAGATGTATTGTTGTGCATGTGGAGTACATGAAATTATTACATTTACAGATCAATAGCACTAGTGGTTCTGGGGTACCAGGTATCGATCCATGCCGAAACACCTATATTACTTAATAAATGATAAATAATTGCAACCCTCAGCTGCCGACAGGTGTTGTTTATATACCTCGATGGGGACAGCTGAAAATGTGTGCCCCGACCGGGACTCGAACCCACTTATATGGCAGACGCTCTATCCATTTTTTTAAATCTCATTTTTGTTCTACATTGTTCGTTGATTTGTTCGTTGCGACGTCCGATGACAGCCGTTTAGTTTGTTCGTTGACCCGTTCACTCAGTGTTTTTATTACAGAGGGTAGCTCTGACCGAACACCCTGAGCTACCGTGCCGGCAATCCATCTGAGCCACCGAGGACACAGATAAATAGCGCGACTGCAGGGACTTACACCTTGCACGCCCCCCGTGAGACCCACATTCCCAACTATCCACAATCTACATACGTAATGTTCCTAATAGATATTTGCCCATCCACTCATTACTGACGCCAACTAAGGTGACGATTCCTGTAAGAGTTCGGGCAATATGTGCGCATTCACGCAGACGAAGGTCAATGACCTGGTAGCCTTTAACTATATATGAAGATAGTAACTGTTCTCGAAAGAACGGATACCACTGATGACCGTGCGGCTTCAGTAGAATAAGTGATAATTAATTGAAACCCTCAGCTGCCGACAGGTGTTGTTGATGTACCTCGATGGCCACTTGAAATGTCGGTCTGGAGTATTTGTTTCAATAGTTTTCGTCCAACAAATGATGTTCGTAAGAATGTAGTAAAAACTGCCAACATCATTTGCTGGATGAAAAGTATGAAAACAAATACACCAGAGCGACATTTCACGTAAGTCACATCCCAATGCAAACCTGCAACGCAGCCATCTGTGTGGCGTGTTTATAATTATGTATTATTTATATTTTAGGACAACTAAGCAATAAAAAACGCACCACATGTTCTAACGAGAGTATGGAAGGCGTCTGACGATGAATTGTAATGATTCTAAACCGGTAATGGTACCTTTTGAATAAAGGAACTTAAGATAAAGTTTTGGCTGGTTGCTGTCTCACCACCATCAAATGAAATTTTGGTTACATAGGTTTCAATCGTTATCAGCTGTAACTGCAGTTAAATAGGCCGTTTCTCACATCGCGGTTTGATAGTAGGTCACCAATACCCACAATAAATGTTCACAACAAGGGGATATGAAAAGTGAAAACTAATGTAAACAACAACAACATACGTGTATTATGCTTATCCATTACGGATATTTTAGAACCGTGACTGTATATTGAATGTAAATAAGTTATAAGAACTGCAACCAGTCACTTTTTTGAATAATAATGCTTTATTCCATTAACCGGTTTTCGAACCTTTTCAGGTTCATCTTCAGATGATTTCGGGAGGATCCAGGAAGTTACATCATTACTGGTAGTAGCATAATGCTGGGTACTGGTTCTATGGCAGAAGGATGGGTCACACTTTAATGTATCGCCATGACTATAGCTTATCTGTCGATATGGATGTAAATTTAGTTTTTACTTACTGCGACACTATAGGCGGCTTTTTCGGTTAGTGTCCATCTGTCTGCCTCCATTTTGATGTCCAGAACACTTTCACACAAACTATATTTATTTACACATTGACAGTGACACTTTTCCACCATCCAGCATTTTAGCTAAAATAAACAGAATCTGCTCTTGATAATACCCCAGATCATGTTAATGTAACAATAGAAATAAGCCAACTGTTCATCTGAAGATTTGTTATTAATTTAAATATACAGTTCCTAGTCATACAGACAGCTGCATCTCACTGCAGATACAATAACTCTATATTATTGATTCCTTGGGATTCATGTTAATGCCAAACACGATAATTGCTATGAAAAAAATACTATAAACTGCATGTAATATACAAGTAGAAATAAGATATCAGATCACCTGAAATTTATTCTTGTAGTAATATTTATTTATTTTATCTTGTGCTCTCATGTTATCGCCATTCTGATTAAAATACTTGCCCTTATATCGACTTTAATACATGTAAAGAACAACAAATTACATCTCTGTACAAAGTAGGCCTATGCCATATCTTTCTGTCAAGATCTTTGTTACAAGCAACAGTTGTAAAGCGCATGCTGGATGCTGGAAAAGTGTCACTGCCAATGTGTAAATTAATATAGTTTGTGTGAAAGTGTTCTGGACATCAAAATGGAGGCAGACAGATGGACACTAACCGAAAAAGCCGCCTATACTGTCGCAGTGAGTAAAAACTAAATTTACATCCATATAGACAGATAAGCTATAGTCATGGCGATACATTAAAGTGTGACCCATCTTTCTGCCATAGAACCAGCACCCAGCATTATGCTGCTCCCAGTAATGATGTAACTTCCCGGATCCTCCCGAAACCATCTGAAGATGAAGCTCAAAAGGTTCGAAAACCGGTTAATGGAATAAAGCATTATTATTCAAAAAAGTGACTGGTTGCAGTTCTTGTAACTTATTTACAAAACGTACGTGTATGTTAACGTGAACTGCGCCTACTGATGAACCTGGCGGTTCCAAATTGGTAATGGCAGTGTTTACGTGAATAAATCTCTGCAGAAATCAATCTGTATTATTATACTTCCTGCAGAGGGTCAAATACATTCGCGTCCACTGAACTGAAGCTTCTTATCGCCGACCGCGTGTACGGTGGCTAATACACATTACAGGTGCTGCGGACGCCGTCTGCTGAATGTCCAGGGTGGCGCACGAAAAACAAGGCCCGAGTGCAGAGTGATCGCCAGTTGCGCACGAATTGTTGCCCGCCACGAGCAGATACAACAACAAATGGATAAACATATAATAACTAGATAAGAAAGAAATAACAGATAACCTAATGCAAAGGTCTACATTCACTGAACTAATCTTTTGTTTTACATTACATTAGGTGCTGAAAATCACCTCTTTGTGCTTCAACGCACTTTTGCATGCTCCCTAACGTGTTAATATATACTTTGCGCAACTCTACCTCATCAGTTCTCAAAATACCATTACCAATTTTGTCCTTCGAGTCTTCTAATGTTATTGGGTTATTTGCGTACTCTAAAAGGAAAAGAGTTCCCCACAGAAGTCGCAAGTGGTTAGGTCCGGCGAACCCGGCAGCCACAATCTCTTGCTGACAGTCCTTTCCTCTGTGAATCACGAATATGTGAGACTGACTGGCGTGGAGTGTGACAGGTCTCCCCATACTGCTGAACGACAGCATTCGGACGTTCACGGGTCGTCAACTGTGCTGCAATGGGTAGTCCAGTTCTCTGGGGCCGGTTTTTCGTGCACCACTCTGTAATTATAATAATGTCGCGGTATCAGTGTGTTCACCTAGAGTCATAGAGGCGCCTGAAGATGGTGTACTATAACACCGAAACTGGTCGCGTATATATAAATACGGCTGATGATGTTATCCATACCACATACAGTGTGATTAACAACTCATGTTACAGACTTCTAGAGATTGTAGAGGATAATTATTAGATCACGTTTTACGTAAGAACCCATCTCTGGAAACGTCGTCCACCAATGTTACAGAGCCTCAAAGGTACAGGTGCGGGGCCTGTAAATGTATGTATATACAGGGTGGTTCCATGACGATGACAGAGAAGGATAAATGTATCAGTTCAAAGTCAGGAACTCTGTACCAGAAATGAACGAGTCGACAGTTATAAGCGGTATCAGTTCAAAGTCAGGAACTCTGTACCAGAAATGAACGAGTCGACAGTTATAAGCGAAAACCGTTGTGATACATCTGACAGTGGAATACATGCACTAGTATTGTTTTTGCCAAGACTGTAGGTGAGGCAACTTTCCGAGGTAGTAGTATGGACCAAAGAATGAAAAAATGACAAGAAAACATGAGCTCTAAAATGCATACCTGGGGAGCTATGAGCACTTGATCATCTTCGCTACACTGCTATTGAACAAGTACTCATAACTCTTAAGATATGCATTTTATAGTCCATGCTTTCTAGACTTTTTTCTTGTTTCGGTCCGTACTACAGCCTCTGAAAGTTGCCTAAACTACAGTCTTAGCAACAACAGTAGCAGTACACGTATTTCCGGCCGGAGTGGCCGTACGGTTCTAGCCGCTACAGTCTGGAACCGCGCGACCGCAGGTTCGAATCCTGCCTCGGGCATGGATGTGTGTGATGTCCTTAGGTTGGTTAGGTTTAAGTAGTTCTTAGGGGACTGATGACCTCTGATGTTAAGTCCCATAGTGCTCAGAGCCATTTGAACCATTTAATACACGTATTCCACTGTCAGAGGTATGAGAACGATTTTCGCTTATAACTTTCGACTTGTTTGTTTCTGGACCAGGGTCTTTTGCCTCAAATTGATGCATTCATCCTTCTCCATCATCCTTGAAAGTTTTTAACATCATGACAGAATCACCCTGTATATACCTACATTTAAAGGCGCCGGCGTCTATAACTTTGTCGAGCTGTAGCGTCGTTGGATGACGTTTCCGGACATGGGTTCCTACATAACACTTGATCTATTAAGACCCTCTACAACCTCTAGAAGTTTGTAATATGAATTGTGAAACACGCCGTATCAGATACAATAACAGCCTTTGTCCCAGTATCCAACGGAGGATGAATCTGGGGAAATTATTAACACGTTGGCTTTGTCCAGCCTGTAATAATACTCGTCGACCGGTAGGACGTCTTCCTGCGGTTGTTCTCGAGCCCCCCGGCGTGGCCCGCTGCTCCTTCCCCGAGCAGCGGCCACAATCTCCACGGAGCGACACACGGCGCTGCCGGAGCAGCTCCAGGGAGCCATTCATTTCAATAACCCTCTTCCCCTCCGCCTTCCCCTGGTCCTGGACCCCCCTCCCCACCCTATTGGCTGCAGTTAGCAGTCCAGGAGGGCGGCTACCAGAGGGGCTGTAAAAGTGCCGCCAGCGGGGCACGGAGTCTCCACTCTGCAGATTAGTGGCGTAATTACGCCCACGCCCCGGAAGTGGGCGTCCGGCCTGGGGTCGCGCAAAATGTGGACACGCACTCCCGCGGACACACACGGAAGCACGCAGTCGCCGAGTTTTCCATTCACGTACGGGGGGAGCGGTTTCAGAGCCGGTCCGCTCCCCCCGTCTGTGTGAACCCTGACCCTCGCCTCGCGTCTTTTCACCAGCCACTTTTTCACCCGACTCGCCTTCCCCTGCCTCCTGCCAAACAGAGGGCTGCGCGAGAAATTGTAGCCGGAACGAGAACACGTCTTTAGGGGTCGGCGTCTGCCGACTCGGGCGGTGGCGCAAATATTTGCTGCATGGATATGGCACGCCCTTATTGTAAAGAAGCGAAGTAATAAAAGTGAGACGTGCGCCTGAGCCCGCGCGACGGCAGCTAAGACGTGCCTTTACGCCGTCGTCTCGAGACACTTTCATCCGAATGCTTCACTCTGTCAACATTCATACTGCTGCGCCCATGTTCGCGTCTGTAACAAAGTATTCAGACTGCTACCACTCACTTTTAGTTATATATAACATCACCTCAGCTGCTGTTAAGAAATGTTTCAGTTCCTAGTACCGGTTACGTTCTTTGTGCATCTTCAGGTGACAGGAGTCTTGGATTTTGCTGAATATTGTGGTACTCATGCTACTGATACAGTTTTCACTTGTAAAAAAGTACTCGACAAGGTCCTAGATGCGTAATCTGAAGATCTTCGAAGAACAGAATCGGCATTGGATATTGAGTTACTAAAAGCAGCTGAGGTGCTGTTTACATGTACCTGAAAATACAGGATGGGCAGAAAAAAGTTTTTGGAAAATATATCATTTACCTTAAGACAGGCAATACAACTCACATCATTTGGACCCAGAGCAGATGATGGGAGTTGAATTTCTGCCTTAAGGAGCATTTTCCGGACCAGTTTTTTTTTGCCGATCTTGGTTTAACAACTGTGGCAGCGCATTGCAGAACACGCATGAAATTATTGCTGTCACTCACGCACTGCTTGATTCATATGTAGCTTCATGTTTGCCCCTGTTAACATCTACAGTAATTATCCTTCCAAGGTTTCATGAACACCACCTCGTGTGCTGTCGTGCACGCTTTGACGGTGTGCTATAGGGATGGGACAAACCAACCGGTTAAAACCAGTACCTGTATTTTCGTTCCGAATAACCGGTATTTTTCGGTATTTGTTTGGTCTCGGTTATATTAGTTGTATGTATTTTTTATTATAACCGAGTAAAAAACGGAACTGTCAATTAACCATAGCAACAGTGCTAATATTTTTCGTTTTCAAAGAAACCTTTTTTAAAAAGGAGCAATTTTTATTCGTGAAATTTGCATTGGTTTGAAATATTGCGTTATTATAGGAAATGGGAAAAGTGATCTGTGCTGTTTTAGTAACAGTGCCCACGGGAACGAGCAACAAACACATGGAATAAGAATTGGCACAGCATTGGTGAGACATAAGTCGGTTTTGCCGCGTATCGTGGCGTAAGGCACGCGCCTGCACAGTGTGCAAGATTAGCCCACCTGATCTGCAGTATACGGTAGTTTCTCGCTATCGTTGGCGGGCATCCGTCGTATCGCAGAATGGCACCAACCCTAGTCTGGAAATATTTTTCCTAAGTGTCGTAGCAATGAAGTACAAGGCTTCATTTGCTTTAAAAGATTAATGCTTTGTCTGTCATTTGTATGAAACAATAAAAGAGGGGCAACTGTGGTAACAGTAATGAATTAAAAACTTAACAATTCATTCGTAGTACACAACAAAAACAGAAAGTTGCTGATTGGCTACCTGTGTCTACATAATATCCCTTTATCTGCTTCTGGCCCTTCAAAACGGACAAATTGACACGAAAAACAGAGTTTCAGCACTGACTGTTCGTAATGCCCAAATAGCGGTATGATTTCCGATTACAACTTGATTTTTGAGCAGTTTCAAAAAACTGGAATTAGTAGGAGATAAGAAATTTTTTTTGTATATTGAGCCATTTATCACTTGTCGAGAAAAACAGCAAACGGAGGACAGATTAAGTTTTCTATTTATTTGCCTATTTAATTGACTATTTTGATTCTATATAGCTTGAAGCTGAGAAGTCAAATCTTTTTTAGTATCTGTTCGATTTCTACGTTTATTACAGAAAAATAGCAATGAAAACAAAAAAATCGGTTATTTTAGGAACCGGTTACTTTGAATGGTTTTAACAGCCAGATTAAACTGGCTTGGAATAAAAGTAATGTAACCGAAAACCGTTTGTTTCAGCGGCATGCCCCATCCCAAGTGTGCAACCATGCCTTGTCCTGCACAAAATAATTGTATGTATTATTCTTAGTTGTTAGTTCTTTAAAAACAATTGTCCCCAATCCTATTAGAAGTAAAGGTTTGGTGGAAAAAGATGGTTCAATAATTCTTGTTGCACTACTTGCTCACGAAATTCCTGTTTCACATCTTGCAGAGATTTTCTTGGAATCTGTGATTTTCTGAACTCCAGCGTCGCTTCTTGTGCGAACATACGTACCCCAATAAAGGTAGCCACGTTTCATCGGGAGAAAGGGCATATCAGGATCAATGTTTGCACCAAGTACGAACTGAAATAGCCAGTTGCAGTACAGACGCCGATCAGTATCTTAATTGGTCAGTCGATTCTCTACCGTTACTTTGTGAGATGTCTCTTCAGCCTCTGTGAGAATAACCTAATGACTAACCAATCTGGAGTGCTATGCGACTCGATTTTCTCGGAACTTTTCAAGACCGCTCCTAACTCGTCTTCTTTATTTTCAGTTAAAACAGACACGCCATTCGCCACAGCAATATTCACTGCACCTTTATTGCAAGTATTACAATATCGACATCTACATACATATTCTGCAAATTACTGTGAAGTGAATTGTGCCAGTTATTGGGGTTTCTTCCCGTTCCAGTTATGCACAGAGTTCTAGAAGGAAGATTACTTAAGCGCCTCTGTGTGGGCTGTAATTGGTAAAATCTTGTCTTCGCGATCCTTTCGGGAGCGATTCGTAGGGAGTTATAGTACATTATTAGATTCATTGGTTACAGCGAGTTGCCGGGACTTTTTAAGTAGGCTTTCACGCGATAGTTTACGTCTACCTTCAAGCATCTGCAAGTTCCATTTTGTTTTTCAGTATCTCCGTGAGTTCTCCCATGGGTCGAACAAACCAACCTGTGACCATTCGCTTGGTTGCATATGTTCACCATTTCGTACGGGTTTCACACACTTGAGCAGAATGGGCCTCACGAGTGTTTTGTAAGCAAGATCCTCCGTAGACTCCATTTTCTTAATATCCTACCAGTGAGCTGGAGTCTACCACTTCTCTTCCCTACGACTGAGCCTATGTGATCGTTACATTTTATATCCCTAGAAACGTTTACACTCGGGTATTTTACTATTTGACCTATTCCAATTGCGACTCATCGATATTGTAATAAGATAGATTTTTTTCGTTTTGTTAAGCGCATAACTTTATATTTCTGTACATTTGAAGGGAGATGCAAATCGCCCAGTTTCAAATCTTGCCAAGATCCGGTTGAATAATTGTGCAACATTCTTCGGACACAATTTCACTACAGGCAACTGCATAATCTCGGAAAAGTCTGAGGTTACTATTGTCTGCCAGGTCACTAGTATACAACATAACCAACAATGGTGGCAACATTCTTCCTTTAGGAACGTCTGAAGTTGCTTCTACTTGTGTAGATGGCCCTCCATCCAAGTTAACAGTCTACGTCCTTCCTACCAAGAAAGGCTCAAGCCTGTTGGTGTGGCACCGAGCCAAATGCGTTTCGGACTCACTAACTATGAGTTTAATTCAGCAATACTACCTCCTTGTTTGCGTCTAAATTTACGTACAGTTCTTAAACGACACAAAGTTAACACTTAATTCTAGGCACTTCTGTCATCAAAAACACCTCGCAATAGGTTTTAGCGGTACGCACTCTTGCGTTCTGTATGTTTCCTCCTCTTCTGGCTATATTTAGGTGGTTATTAGCGTTCGCAATTGAAATTAAAGGCAGTCGAAAATTATTTAGCTGGGCGGAGAAGACCGGCATACAGGCCAACAAGAGAAGATAAGCGGTTTCCGTGTCCGTGTCCAGTATAATTACATGCCATTATTCCAATAGAGTTTGATGAACGTGTGTATCATTAAACGACTGAGAGGGTGCACGGTGCAGTGTACGTATTGCAGGTTGCATATGTAATGTACTCCAGGGGCAACAAAAATTTGAATTTCAGTGTTTCATATGATTATTGATCGAATTTTAAAAAATCAGATGCTGTCATAATTTACCCATTAATAGCTATGTGCTCACTTAAAGGTTTAATATAGTAAGTTAATTACTTAAGCAAGAAACTGTGTATGTGCCTTGAGGCAACATAACGAATTTCAACGTCAGTAAGCTTGAAACTCAGGTTCGTCACTGTTTTCATTCCAGTTAGTGCATTCTGGAGCATTCCCCCTGAAAACTACCGACGGTACAGTAAAATATAGTACAGTACACTAGCCATTTTTTATTATCGTGCACGCGCGATTGTTAACCTTCACCAGTTGAGCCACCGTATTCCGAAAACAAGTTCCACCAGACTTCGTATTCACATCTTTTCCTCTGAATTCTTTAATTAATATTCTTCCTCTCACCTCACTTCCACTTCCTATCAATCACGCTGCGCGGGGTAGCAGTGTGGTCATGGGCGCCTTATTGTAGTATGTTGTTCACTTATCAGAAGCTATGGTTTGAAGGATAAAGGTCTGTCCAGTAGTGCTACACTATCTGCACACCAGAGTCCTGTTTAAATGTCATGGTGAGGCTCTAATGTAACTGATGAGGATTTTCAGAACTCTAACGCTGACTCTTCTGGGAGTTCGCCTACCCGATAAATGCGGCCAGGAAAAAAGACCATTTCAGTCAGTGTTTGATTCTAAAATCTTAGATCCTGGAACGCACCTCCTCAACCATACAACCCCCTTACTTGCTCCATGACCACCCCCAGTCATAAAAACCACAAGTTATGATTTTTGAAAACTGGTTATAAAACTTACTATGCGATTTTTTTTTTTTTTTACAAAATACCGTTCTGGAAGTCAGGTTTTTAAAATACAATATCATTCAATCAAAACAATAAAACCACAAGATTTAATATTAACAATTGGTGCTGCAGTCTGTCCCCGTAGCAGTTTCACTTTGCTCTGTAGTTCTGTTCGATCCATATCGGCACAAAGCGGTAGTCTTCGTGACTATGACGTCATGTTTTCAATAGGTGCCAGCCGTAACGTTCAAACAGTTGCACTGTAGCTGTTGGGTAAATATGTGTCTAGTAGTAATTAATACGCCGTTTTAGCGATGAATGACGCTGAAGATATTCATGGCCCACTGCGTTCACGTACAACTCCGACCTCCTGAAGAGTTAGGAAAAAAGCAAAATGCGATGTGACGTAAGACGCGGAGTGACATGTTTAGTATGCTTAAAATGTTAGTACTTACGACATTAATTACGACAGGGAAGAAACAAGATTTCGTGAAAGCACATCATACAGACGCTCATGTTCCGGCCGAAATGAACCCCTGATTTCAACCATTCCATTATACACAGAATCCAACAGCCTCTCGCAGAATTAGGGCGAGCAATAGTATCTGAATCGGTCAGTTGATGCGCTACTGTCACACTGCAAGGTTTCTGTTTTCAGTGTTTGCATATGTCTGTGAGTAGATGATACACAAACGGAAGTCTGAAGTTATACATGGCTCAAAGATTTTCTCGAACTTCTTTCCAAACTAACTTCTAACTAAAGCAGCTTTTCTCAGTTAAAATCTATACTCCACCTGCCACGGTGGAAGCAACGGGCTTCAGACTCGTATGGTGATCACATCCTCCGTACGTGAATAATTGCTTGCCACGCAACGCCTTACATAGCGCTTGCTTCAGGCGTGATATCCCCTGTAATTTACTTTATTGATATAGTGGTACGTGCGCTGACGACATAAGACTGCTATGGATGACACAGTAGACTTGAGTTTATGTCGAAAGTTTACGGTACACATGAGTTAGTTAGGGGTTGTAAGCGTGTTAATTTTACTGTCGTACTCCGACACTTCCACGAACGATATAATGACTGAAAACCATTATTTTTTCACCATGTACACCACTCAACCTGACCTATAAATGCAGTCGTCATCGCAGATCATATATTTTTTTGTTTAGGTTAGTCTTCTGTCTGATCTGATGCGCCTCACCACGAACTGCTTCCTCCCTTGTCCCCCCCTCCCCTCTTCGTCCCAGAGTAGGGCTTCCACACAACACCCTCAATTATTTGTTGGATATATGTAAATCCGTCTCTTCGTTTACACATTTTACCCTTTACAGTCCCCTCTAGTGTCATGAAAGTTATTCGCTGATGTCTTAACTAGGTCGTATCATCCTGTCCCTTCTTTCTGTCAATGCTTTCCACATATTTCTTTCCTCGACGACTTCGCGAAGAACCTCCTCATTTCTTACCGTATCAGACCACCTAATCTTCAACATCCTTCTGTAGCACCGCAACGCAAACTCTCTTCGATTCTCTCCTTTTCCGGTTTTCCTACAATCCATGTTCCAGTCCCATTATCAGATATTTCTTCCTCAAACTAAAGCTGTCGGCACACGGACCGTGCTGCCGAACGTCAACGTTGAGCGTGCCGAGTCCAACGTGCCGCTGGACGCTCAGAAACCATGCGACTTATGCTTACAATACGTGGGCCCCAGCGTGGTATACGCGATAGCAACGCGCTCCAGCGGCTCGCAAATCACATTGCTTACGAAATGGACGGCATAAAATTACTACATTAGCTCTACTAAAACGTACTTTCCTCCCTTGTCCATATGCTAGTCAGGTTGTTTTGTCTGTAGTATACATAAATGGAAACTTCAATACACGTGAAAATGTTGTAAGGCAAAAAGGAAAGTACCATGTCCGCTCAATGAGGACATTGGCTTATATAAGTTCCATTAGAAATAGATAAACATTATTTCATCATTCTCACTTTTTAGTGCAACCCTAAGGTCATTCTTACTTGATCACTGTTCCTCCTCAGTAGCATAATCTCTACCTGTGAATTACAAAACTTAAGAAAAGAAAGGCAAATTATCTTACTACAAGTAGTGCAAGGTGTCCATCGATTAAGCCAATTGAACGAACTCACCCCTCAAAAATAGCGCCCTTATGTTTACATAACATCGAATATTACAGTATATACTTGTATTAAACAAATAAGAAAGTATCGGAACCCATAAAAAAAGCGAAGGTTTGAAGAAAAAAATTTTTGATTGCAGTAGGATGTGAACCACTAACTCTACAAATTTTTGCTATGGAACTCTTGATGGTACTCAATTCGCTATCGCGACGACGGCTCAAATAAGGCCTATATCTAGCATCTTACCGTGTCCTGAAAGCTTTACGTGTAGCTATATTACTAATTGAAATTTAATTATTACAAATTGTACCAAGACCAAAGCGTTTGTAATGGATGCTCAATATGCTATTGATTTTAAATGGCTGACTCTCGTAATACTCAAGTTACAATAATTCTCTTACCACGAATTTTATCAAGCGAATTATACAATTGACGGAGGGTTTGCGAGACCACCTCAGTTTTCTGGTGCTCAAAAACGGCATATACACATACGGGCTTCAACTGGAAGCCATCATGGCGCCTCACAACTCTGCTCCGAAAGGAGACGGTGTGCATGTGACGTAGGTGGCGTTCTGCCGTCTCATTGGTCAACGTTCAAACGCACGTTCACAGTATCTGATATGCTAAATATTTCTCTGCACGTTCGGAAAGATTTCCCAATGTGCTATTCCACGCTATGACGTCAGAAACTCGACAGCACGGCCCGTGTGCTGACGGCTTAAGGTCTATCTAGCTAGCAGACTTCCCCTGGCGAGGAATGCTCCCTTCATCCGTACTAGTCTATTTTTTATGTCCTCTTTCGTTCGTCCGTATGTATTTTGTTTCAAAGATAGGAGAATTCTGTTACTTCGTTCTTCATTGTCCCCAATCCTCATATTACGTTCATGGCTAATCTCATTTCTGTTACTCTTCATTATAGTCGCCTTTTTCGATTTATTCTCAAACTATACTCTTTACTTGGTAGAATTTCCGTTCCTTTTAGTATGTCCTTAATTCTTCCTCACTGTCACTGAGGGTAGCAGTGTCACCAGCGAATCTTATTGTTGCGACCAGATGAAACCGCAATCGTCCGGCCATAACTGTGGGTACTTTGATTCCTCAGTGAGGTTGTAGATTAACCTAGAACACATGAAATATTACTTCATTTTATTACATAAATGAATAAAATATTTGCTTAACTTTGACACAGATCCTTGCCACAGGAGTATAGTTAACTTACAACTGTGATTGACGAACAATAAATCACTTGATGCACTTACTAACAAACCTCTTGCAGTACAATATCTGACATTTAAATGGACAGGTCCATCAGGAACTTTAACTACCACGTCGATCCTATACTGTGATGTCGACTTCTCAAAAAATGGTTCAAATGGCTCTGAGCACTATGGGACTCAACTGCTGTGGTCATAAGTCCCCTAGAACTTAGAACTACTTAAACCTAACTAACCTAAGGACAGCACACAACACCCAGCCATCACGAGGTAGAGAAAATCCCTGACCCCGCCGGGAATCGAACCCGGGAACCCGGGCGTGGGAACCGAGAACGCTACCGCACGACCACGAGATGCGGGCGACTTCTCCAGACGAGGTTACGACATGGGCTGAGCTCTTGCATGCTCAACTGTATACTGACCTTAGTGTGAGGGCACTGCTGTTGCTAGCGTTGCTGCCTCTGGATCACGGGGTCCCGGGTTCGATTCCCGGCCGGGTTGGGGACTTTCTCTGCCCGCGGACTGGGTGTTTGTGTTGTTTTCATCATTTAATCCTCATCATCAATGCTGACAGTGAATAGGTTGGACTGTGGAAAAATTGGCCGGCCGGAGTGGCCGTGCGGTTCTAGGCGCTACAGTCTGGAGCCGAGCGACCGCTACGGTCGCAGGTTCGAATCCTGCCTCGGGCATGGATGTGTGTGATGTCCTTAGTTTAGTTAGGTTTAATTAGTTCTAAGTTCTAGGCGACTGATGACCTCAGACGTTAAGTCGCATAGTGCTCAGAGCCATTTTGGTGGAAAAATTGGGACTTTGTACGGGCGCTGATGACCGCACAGTTGAGCGCCCCACGTACCAAACAACATCATCATCATCATCATCATCATCATCACTGCTATTGCTGGGACGGGAGGCATGGTCTTCAGGAGCTCTTCCCAGTCGTTGCAGATTGTAGGGAGTCCTCGTTAATACCTGTACGACACCACACTTACCATTGATATTCTTTGACTCTGAATATAATCCCACCTTTGAACGTATCGTTTTTCTCTGTCTTTTTCACTACATGGTTCCCGATTGAAATCCAATAAAAGCGTATTACAGTTATCATGTTTGCCGGCACTGACGTGATGTAACAAGTTTTCGCGTTCCTCCGTGGGAGATATACCTGGCTTGAGAGAGAGAGAGAGAGAGAGAAAGAGAGAGAGAGAGAGAGAGAGAGAGAGAGAGAGAGAGGGAGAGGGGGGGGGGGGGGGAGAGCCCGAAAAACGTCGTCCTGCCAGTTGACTGCGGCTAAGTTTCTTCGCAAGGAAGATTAAAGTAGGAGGTGTGTAATTCTGCTACTCTCAGTACGCTAAGGGGATACCCGCAACAAAGGAAGTGTACCACGAATCGAGCCGCCGCAGACCACTGCATTAGGAAGACTTGATTGGAAGGCCTTGAATGTTGCGTGTGCGCAGTAGCGCCGAGTTCAGAGCTACGTTATGAGGCAATAAAGCCGGCCTTTAGCCGGGGACGACACGTACGTGCTGGAACGCCAGCGCGGCGTGGCCACCTGTGCCGCCCTCTCACGACCATTGCGAAACCAGCGGCGCACACAGGAAATTCGAAACGGCTACCTCGGCGGACTGGCCACTGGAGTCAACGGTCTCCCTGTAATCTCACGTCTCATGGAGGTGGAGTGTATTTTGTTGTACAAGTACACACATTCTCAGTAAACCACTATACAGCGCTTGGCCTAGGGCACTTCTTACCAATATCAGCCATTTTCTCTCCTGTTCCAGTCGCGTCCTGAGCGAGGAAAAACTCACTCGTTCTATGCCTCTGTACACTGTATAACCGCTGTTATCTTATTATCGTGGTCTCAGGAGAGTTATACGATGGTGGGAACGGAAGATCACAGTTATCCTCAAATTATCGGTGTTTGCAGCTCGTGGTCTAGTGGATAGCGTTGCTGCCGCTGGATCCGCGGGTTCGATTCCCGGTCGGATTGGGGATTTTCTCTGTCTCTGTTCTCTGTCTCATCATTTCATCATCATCATTCGCGACAGTGGCTAGGTTGGACTGTGTCTAAATTGCGACTTTGAAGGGCGCTGATGACCGCGCAGTTGAGCGCCCCACAAACCAAGCATCATCATCAAATTGTCGGTTGCCTGAATGTACCCAACTGCGTTTCAGGACAAATATGTCAGTTTGTTGGCAGGAGCATCTACGTCTACATCACTATTCTGCAGTTCACACTGAACCATCTGCCAGAGGGTTCATCGAACGACTTTCACTCTATTTCTCGGCCGTTTCAAATTCCAACAACGCGCGGGAAAAACTCAACACTTGAATATTTCTGTGCAAGCTTTGATTTATTTTATCATGATGATAGTTTCTCCATGCAGCTGAGAGCAAACAAAATAGGGCCATCCGGCCACCCTCTACCACTAAAATTGCCAAATCCAAAAATTAGCAGCCGACCCAGTGACGGCACGGGACAAAAGCCAGGGAAAGAAAGAAGAAATGAGAAGATGTAGTCGAGCCTCCTGTGAATATGGTTGTCAACCCAAATCACACTTTTCCTTGTCTCCAGATTTTTCTCTAGAACAAAACAAAATCCTATCATATGCTTCTTTTTCGCAACATGATGATAATACTACGTAACGGGATAGTGTACTAGATTAATGTTAACGGTAACTCAATGAGTAGTATAAAGAGTCGGCGTAAAACAGAAAATAAGACTAAAATATTAAATGTAAAAAAATGGTGTGACTCAACAAAATTTTAGGACATGTTCAAAGTGAATGCTGTTTATGTTAGAAGATAACTGAAACAGATGCAGTATGAGAAAACCCAGTATTAACCTGTTAGGAATTGTGAAAATAATGTAACTGCAATGTGAAAGTACGGGACGTTACCGAATGTACACGCAGTGCTACATGGAGAAAAACATATCGTTGTATTGTTGAGATAAATTAAACAATTACTTATTCGATAACGTAGGGTATATTAGAACACATTTTGAACAGATTCTAGTTTTAATTATTTAAAACTAACAGAAATTAAGTTTCTTTTCTCGAAGACATGCTGACACTTTGATAGATTTCTTGAAGCAGGTGCTGCAGCCTGCTGCGAAAATGCAGAAACGAGCAAGTATGCACAAAAGGCACGTGGTGTAGAGGCTTCCAGAAGGTGATGTTTTTAGTGTTCTAACTTGTGTGCTATGGTACTTACCGATTCAATGCTACGGCACAACGATGGTCCATCAAAACTCGCGTCTTTTTGGTCTATTTACATATCAAACATCAGAGAATGACATTTGGAGATACAGTCTTTACACAGTGTATGTCATTTACAGAGGTGTGGTTATAATGTCGAAGCTGTAATCCAGTTGATAGCGCCGTGGGTTCTGGAGCTGAGAAGAGAAGGGTAGCAGGTTCGCGTCCACTTTCTACGCCTTTTTCACGTTTATTCTGTAAAATATTCTGCGGCTTTCTTATTCAGTTAATAAAATTATTATGTCAGAAGTCGATGGTATTTCCTATAAATAATATTTCCGCTGCAGTTCTTGTTGTAAAGGCCAGCGCCTGGTATGTTTCCCCAGTGTCCAGAAACCTTAACTTGACGGCCGGTCTATGTCTGATAGTAAACACAACTTACACATTGGAAGTATTTGCTATTATAAAACTTTCTGCAAAATATATATATATAAAACTCTGGGATTGTGGACTGTCTCGCGTTTGTGTCTCAACGGTAAATATATTTTTTAATGACGATGGACAGCTTCGAAAAAAAAAATCTCCCCTTCCATTGGAATGAAATTAGGAAACGAATCTCGATCTTTAGATCTATGTGGTGAAGTACGTTATTTGAGAATGTTGACAGTCAGTACAACATCGTGGGTGTGGATATTATGCTAGCGCAACCTGAATTGAACACTATACATTAACTATATTCAATTTGAAACCGAAAATGGGATCAAAATTCAGTTGCGTTAACGAATAACTTTTGCAAGTATGTGTCTCAACTTCTGTTAGTAGTTTCTCAGATGGTTGTACAGCATTATGCAGTGTTTCTGCATCAGCAGTTCGCTGTTCTGGTTGTCGACGAGTCCAGAATCGTCTTCGCCATTTCATCGGCTCTTCTTCGACAATCGCTAACAGAGTTAACGCAGCTGTTTTTGCCGAGTTCATTTTCCTAAAGAAACTGTGTGGTTAGCGAGCCAAATAAAGCCGACAACTTCGCTGGAGAGCGCCGCGAGCGCAAATCACGTTAGGCAGCTCGTGCCGTGTGCCGACGGCGCCCTGTGTCTTTGAGTTCCGATGTCCCGTCCACATCCACGATCTGAGATACATACTTTTAGTAGTCGTTCGTTAACTCACTTGAATTTTCATCCCAGTTTTGGTTTTAAATTGAATATAGTTCAGGCATAGTGTCCAATTTCAGTTTGCGCATGCATAATGTCCACATGCTCGATGCTGCAACACTATCAAATACCGTCCGCGTAAACGTTAGCTGCCTCGACGCGTATGAGGACGGCTTTTAACGTCTGTGGCGCCAGGAAGGGCATTGCGGGGCCCACGAGAAATGCCCCCCCCCCCCTTCCCCGCCGCAACGAACTTGTGACGTCACACTAGTCGGCTTGTCCGCCACACTTCGCGGAAGCTCGGCTCCGTACAGAGCGCACGGTAAATCGACACGTAATAGAAAAGGTACCCACTAAAGATCTTAACTTTGTCGTGTGCTATCGAGAGCTTGCATTTATACGCGCAGTCAGGAATTATTAAACTCGTCTGAAATAGTAACTCCCTCTCTACTCGAGATTGCTGCTGGCACTCGTGAGATCTGCACTGCCACGTGCTGTGACATACGCTGGCCTGCCACTGTGGCCGAGCGGTTCTAGGCGCTTCAGTCCGGAACCGTGCTGCTGTTACGGTCGCGGGTTCGAATCCTGCCTCGGGCATGTATGTGTGTGATGTCCCTAAGTCTAGCGGACTGATGACCTCAGATGTTAAGTCCCATGGCGCTTAGAGCCATTTGAACCATTTTTGAACATAAGCCTGTCTTTCTCATGGGTCTCGGGCCATGGGGACATATTGTTGAATAATAAAGTGAAATTTGCCAAAATCCTGCAATAGACAGGATAAACGCTAAGGAAAAAGAAGAGTCCATCCTGTTCGAGGTATATGATGTAGATAAATAATCGGAAATTACTGTACGGTATAGAGAGTTTTGCAAACATGATAATGGGCAGCTTGCTGTGATTTCGTTCCTAATATAGAAAACACAATGCGGTCCGTTTTGCAAAATGGTGTACTGGAAACGTGATAATATGCATACTGCTTTTTGTGATTTCCTTCTCACTTCTCAGGCGCTTCCTGCTGCTTTAAAGGCCTAGCCCTCGGTTGAGAGAGAGAGAGAGAGAGAGAGAGAGAGAGAGAGAGAGAGAGAGAGAGAGAGAGAGTGAGTGAGCGAAAGGGAGGGTGGGGGCGGAGTCGACGTCGGCGATGAAATGTAAGGCGCCGGCGCGTTGTAAAACATGGGGCCCCGGCTCGGTTTGGCTCTGCTGAGACCAGCCGGGTCCGGGCGCTCATACATAGTCAGCGCCGACCCCACCCAATGTTTATTACGCCCTCGAGTCTGGAGCACTGGGGCGGGCTTATCTCTCGCCGCTCGGAAGGAGAAGAAGACGGGGAGGGGGAAAAAAGAGTAGGAGTGTAAAATTGAGAGCGGCCCGCCTACGAGATTGGTAGCGGCGAAGATATATTAACTTGTGGAATGCGGCGCCGGGATGTATTTCAAAGCTAGGGCGAGGCCCGAGGTTTCGATGTAATGAAATGTTCAGCGGCTGTAATGCTGTTTACGGGAGCGCGCGCGCAACCGCCAGGGGAGTTTGCGCAGCCGGCGCGGACTCGGCGGCCGGCGGAAGGCTCGCCGTGCGAAAGACGCCGGCGACGACTGCAGCCCGGGCCTCGTATAACGAGCAGGGCGGCTGCAAAGCAGGAGGCGGCGCCCGGCCCAGCTCAAAGCGGCTCCGCTCTCGCTTCTGCCAGGCTGTCCGGTCCCTCTGGCGCCATCACTAGGCTCGTTCCGGCCCTTTCTCCTCCATACAGCTCCTTTTTCCGCAGCGGCCGTGTTGCTTGTCTTTCGGAAAGCATTTGATGCGGTTCCGCACTGTCGCTCAGCGAACCAATGTGCGCTTAACGAGTACCGCAGCAGCTTCGAGACTGCATTCAGAACTTCCTAGCTCAGGGCTTCCCGACCTGGAGTTAATTACTCCCTGGAGGCAAAAACAGAAAGGATTCGATTACGGTTTGGTCTGTTTCTCCATCATTAAGCTTTCGATTGGTCGGCAACTCTCCATCTGGATCTCTTGGTAATTCGTTTCTGTATGATTTGAGACTCGCGAATTATCTACAGCTTCTTGTAAAAATGACGGTCGCAATCTTCCTCGGACTGTCTTCCGTTCTAATGTTCCTTCTAGTGTACAATCCACTCGTGTCTTCCTCTCTTATTCTCCTAAATGATCTTTCTTCGCCAGTTTCTTTTTTCCAAGATTTCCATGTGTGTATTGTTCTTAGGATAAGTTAGTTTAAGTATTGTGTAGGTCTAGCGACCGATGACATCTGCAGTTTGGTCCCTCAGGAATTCACACACATTTGAACATTTTCCAAATGCAGCGCTTTAACCGCCTTCTTCTTCACTTCGATGTAGGCTATACATTTTTTGAAACAATGGATAGTTCATTGATTAATAAGCATTTTTCTTGCTTTCCAATGCTTTAAGTCATCTTTCCTTTTTATCTCTAGTTTGCTTACTTCCTAAATATTTGAATAATTTTGTTTGTTTTATTTAATTTCCTCTAAAATTGATGTTAATTTCTTCTGATTCCTTGGAGCCCGTGAGTATGTCGTCTACGATCCATATAAGTACTAAGGGATGAGTACAAAATGGAAAGTAAAAAGAAGGTCGACACAAATACTGGGCCGGCCGCTGTGGCCGAGCGGTTCTAAGCACTACAGTCCGCAGCCGCGCTGCAACTACGGTCGTAGGTTCGAATCCTGCCTCGGGCATGGATGTGTGAGATGTCCTTAGGTTAGTTAGGTTTAAGTAGTTCTAAGTCTAGGGGACTGATGACCTCAGATGTTAAGTCCCATAGTGCTTAGAGCCATTTGAACCATTTTGAGCAGAAATACTGGCATGCTGAAATGAAAACTCTTAAGTGTATACCTTAGTTAACTATTATGTAAGTTCCCTAGTCACACTGTCATCATCGGAGGAGACAGGTGCAACGATCAGTTTTGTGAGCGACACATGACATCCTTGCGTTCTCTGAAACCTGTCTAGAATGTTCGGAAGCTCACTTATGATGGAAATATAGATCTAACACAAAAATAGCCCTGGCGCCTTTGATGATGTCCACACAGAAAGTGGTATCAGTGACCATGAGGTAATGGTGACTAAAATAATTACCAAAGTAGAAAGGACAGCTAAAACAAGTGGGAGGGTTTATATGTTGAGAAAACTAGACAAAAAGGCGATAGTCTCGTGTCTCAATAACGAACTCGAAACATTTAGCTCTGGACGAGAGCATGTCGAGGTACTGTGGCTCAAATACACTCCTGGAAATTGAAATAAGAACACTGTGAATTCATTGTCCCAGGAAGGGGAAACTTTATTGACACATTCCTGGGGTCAGATACATCACATGATCACACTGACAGAACCACAGGCACATAGACACAGGCAACAGAGCATGCACAATGTCGGCACTAGTACAGTGTATATCCACCTTTCGCAGCAATGCAGGCTGCTATTCTCCCATGGAGACGATCGTAGAGATGCTGGATGTAGTCCTGTGGAACGGCTTGCCATGCCATTTCCACCTGGCGCCTCAGTTGGACCAGCGTTCGTGCTGGACGTGCAGACCGCGTGAGACGACGCTTCATCCAGTCCCAAACATGCTCAATGGGGGACAGATCCGGAGATCTTGCTGGCTAGGGTAGTTGACTTACACCTTCTAGAGCACGTTGGGTGGCACGGGATACATGCGGACGTGCATTGTCCTGTTGGAACAGCTTGCCGGTCTAGGAATGGTAGAACGATGGGTTCGATGACGGTTTGGATGTACCGTGCACTATTCAGTGTCCCCTCGACGATCACCAGTGGTGTACGGCCAGTGTAGGAGATCGCTCCCCACACCATGATGTCGGGTGTTGGCCCTGTGTGCCTCGGTCGTATGCAGTCCTGATTGTGGCGCTCACCTGCACGGCGCCAAACACGCATACGACCATCATTGGCACCAAGGCAGAAGCGACTCTCATCGCTGAAGACGACACGTCTCCATTCGTCCCTCCATTCACGCCTGTCGCGACACCACTGGAGGCGGGCTGCACGATGTTGGGGCGTGAGCGGAAGACGGCCTAACGGTGTGCGGGACCGTAGCCCAGCTTCATGGAGACGGTTGCGAATGGTCCTTGCCGATACCCCAGGAGCAACAGTGTCCCTAATTTGCTGGGAAGTGGCGGTGCGGTCCCCTACGGCACTGCGTAGGATCCTACGGTCTTGGCGTGCATCCGTGCGTCGCTGCGGTCCGGTTCCAGATCGACGGGCACGTGCACCTTCCGCCGACCACTGGCGACAACATCGATGTACTGTGGAGACCTCACGCCCCACGTGTTGAGCAATTCGGCGGTACGTCCACCCGGCCTCCCGCATGCCCACTATACGCCCTCGCTCAAAGTCCGTCAACTGCACATTCGGTTCACGTCCACGCTGTCGCGGCGTGCTACCAGTGTTAAAGACTGCGATGGAGCTCCGTATGCCACGGCAAACTGGCTGACACTGACGGCGGCGGTGCACAAATGCTGCGCAGCTAGCGCCATTCGACGGCCAACACCGCGGTTCCTGGTGTGTCCGCTGTGCCGTGCGTGTGATCATTGCTTGTACAGCCCTCTCGCAGTGTCCGGAGCAAGTATGGTGGGTCTGACACACCGGTGTCAATGTGTTCTTTTTTCCATTTCCAGGAGTGTATAAAAGAATAGTCGACCATGCACTTGACAGACACATGCCTTGTAAAATATTTCATAATGGGATGGACCCTCCAGGGCATGTAGTTACTCTACAGAAACTTTTAAAGACACACAGAGAATTACATAATGGCTGAAAAACGAAGCATACGCCAAAGCATGCATTTGACTATCAAGAGAGCCAAGTGTGAACCCTTCAGTGACTACTGTAACATAACCTTATCGAACGGCCTCTTACAAAACCCAAAGAAATTGTGGCAATACATTCGTGTGCAAAACACGAGGACGAAAGCAACTTTCACATGATATATCACTGCCAAGCAACTTACGTCGTTGCAACTTGGACCTTACATAGGAAGAACTTCTACAATAATGTACAGCAGATACCTGAAGTAAATAAATAACGAGCCGAACAGAAAGGACATTTTTATTTAAAGGCATTAATTACACCGATTCACAGCGATTTATGACCGCTACGGTCGCAGGTTCGAATCCTGCCTTGGGCACGGATGAGTGTGATGTCATTAGGTTAGTTTGGTTAAGTAGTTCTAAGTTCTAGGGGACTGATGACCTCAGACGTTGAGTCCCATAGTGCTCAGAGCCATTTGAACCATATGATCGTCCCCTGGAAATTGCCAAAGGTGTGATATGGTTCTTAAGTAGGGTGTGTGATCACCACGGACGGCAATGCATGCTCTGCAAAGTGCTCATGTGCTGGCCACGAGGTTGGTGAGGTGTCCTTGTAGTAGGGCGTTCCATTCGTCACCAACGCGCTGACAGCTGCTGGATGGTCTTTGGTGCGAGCAGACGTGCTGCAGTACATCTGCTCAGCGCAACCCATAGGTGCTCGAATGGATTTAACTCGGTTGAAGAGTAGACCAATCCATTCGTTGAGTATCACCTCGTTCCAAGAGCTCTCCCACCCGCCTAGTTCAATGCGGTCGCGCATTATAATCCATTAAAATGTCCGCGGCTCGTGGTCTTGCGGTAGCGTTCTCGCTTCCTGCGCACGCGGGTTCGATTCCCGGCGGGGTCAGGGATTTTCTCTGCGTCGAGATGACTGGATGTTGTGTGTCTTTCATCATTTCATCCTCATTCACTCGCAAGTCGCCGTAGTAGCGTTAAAGAACTCGTGCAGCGGCGGCCGAACCGCCCCGCGAGGGGTCTCTCAGCCCCCAATGCCATGCGCTCATTATTATTATCCACTAAAATGAAGTCAGGGTCGAATACGCCTGTGGAAAGACGCACGGTGTGAGAATAACAGCGACTGTACCGTATTCAACAATGTGCAGGTCAGTACGGCTATGCAACGTTATGCCCCCCCCCCAACACACCATAAGAACCAGACCACCAAAACGGTCACGTTACACGATGTTCCCGGGTGCATTGCGAGTTGCGACCTATCGCCACATGAGGGTACGTCCAGCTTTCTCGAATATTATCATTTTGGTTGTTCAAGTATCAAGGTGTGGGGATGCGCGCAGTGTTGCACGGGCATACTGATTTCCAAGTCTTCGAACATGGCAGTCTCACCACTCCGCGTTGCCGTAACTTTGTACTCCGTCCCCACGTGCGTCTTTTCAGCGGCTCATTTGGCCCTGACTTCATATTTATGGAGGATATATCTCTATCGCATCGAACTATGCAGGTGGGGGATCACTTGGAATGAGAGGATTTTTGGTGAATGGATTGGCCTGTCCGTTCGCCCCACTTATATCCCATCGAGCACGTGGAGGATGCGCTGAGATGTACTGCAGTACGTCTGTTTGCACCAACCGCGCTGGTGAAGGAAAGGGACGCCCAAACACAAGAAATCCTTATTAACCTTGTGGCCACCAGCATGGGAGCACGTCTCAGAGCATGATGCAAAAAATGTCCAAATGTGTGTGAAATCTTATGGGACTTAACCGCTAAGGTCATCAGTCGCTAAGCTTACACACTACTTAACCTCAATTATCCTAAGGACGCACACACTCACTCACACACACACACACACACACACACACACACACACACACACACACACACCCCCATGCCCCAGGGAGGACTCGAACCTGCGCCGGGGCCAGCCGCCCAGTCCATGACTGCAGAGCCTAGACCGCTCGGCTAATCCCGCGCGGCTCAGAGCATGATGCATTGCCATCTGTAGCGCAGGATCGCTTACCTGTGCAATTGCAGATTTAGCTTCACATATTCTTTAAAAGGAACGTACTGCACTGAGGATCAAAACGTTACCAAGAAATCACAATAATTATGTTACAGATGTCATCCGCAGCTGACTGGTAACCCGCAACTGTGGTAGCAGAGCGATGTGACCACAGTGCACAGGGCCGAAAGTGTCGCCAAACACGTGCTCTGATAGGCTGTTCCTGTAGTAGCCGTCCTGTAAACAAGTAACTGTCAGGCACTTAGGTATTTCGATCATGGTGTAAGATGTCGTTGACCTTTACTCTGCGTCATTTGCCCTCTAGCTTCGGAGTCGGTCAGAGCGGCGCGGTTTCTCCTTGTTACGCTGAGAATCTACGCAACAGCGCATCGCCCTCGGCTGTAAATCATGGATCGGCCCTCCTCTGAGCGGGAGAATTGAAAGGAAAGGGAAGGGCAGGGAAGATGGGGGGGAAGGGGGGGGGGGGGGAGGCGCGCAGATGGAGGGCTCCCGTGGGCCGCCGACAATCGCAACTTGTTCCTCCCAGCTGATCCGCTTATTGGCTGCCTGTAAATTTCACGAGCTGCAGTGTGTGTGTGTTTTTTTCCGGCCTCGTCGACTGGACCCTCTTCGATTTCTTTACTTAAACCTTATACGGTAGCTAAAAATGGTCCTGAGATTTTAAACGGGCAGTGAGCCTATTGGTGGCGAGCGATTTACACCCTATTTACGACTACTATGATTAATCATTAACTTATACTACTTAGATTATTTCAAAAGTCTGCATAATGGGCTGTTCATCGATGGCTGCGACGTATCAGATAATAAAGAAAAAATAATTGATGTACTGCTTCTGTCATTTTTTACTTTAAATAGATGATGCGCTATTTACACGGCCCGGTCACATTAATGAGACCACCGATATGTTCGCTGTCAACGTGCAATAACCACTAATATATGGAAATGGAAAAAAGAACACATTGACACCGGTGTGTCAGACCCACCATACTTGCTCCGGACACTGCGAGAGGGCTGTACAAGCAATGATCACACGCACGGCACAGCGGACACACCAGGAACCGCGGTGTTGGCCGTCGAATGGCGCTAGCTGCGCAGCATTTGTGCACCGCCGCCGTCAGTGTCAGCCAGTTTGCCGTGGCATACGGAGCTCCATCGCAGTCTTTAACACTGGTAGCATGCCGCGACAGCGTGGACGTGAACCGTATGTGCAGTTGACGGACTTTGAGCGAGGGCGTATAGTGGGCATGCGGGAGGCCGGGTGGACGTACCGCCGAATTGCTCAACACGTGGGGCGTGAGGTCTCCACAGTACATCGATGTTGTCGCCAGTGGTCGGCGGAAGATGCACGTGCCCGTCGACCTGGGACCGGACCGCAGCGACGCACGGATGCACGCCAAGACCGTAGGATCCTACGCAGTGCCGTAGGGGACCGCACCGCCACTTCCCAGCAAATTAGGGACACTGTTGCTCCTGGGGTATCGGCGAGGACCATTCGCAACCGTCTCCATGAAGCTGGGCTACGGTCCCGCACACCGTTAGGCCGTCTTCCGCTCACGCCCCAACATCGTGCAGCCCGCCTCCAGTGGTGTCGCGACAGGCGTGAATGGTGGGACGAGTGGAGACGTGTCGTCTTCAGCGATGAGAGTCGCTTCTGCCTTGGTGCCAATGATGGTCGTATGCGTGTTTGGCGCCGTGCAGGTGAGCGCCACAATCAGGACTGCATACGACCGAGGCACACAGGGCCAACACCCGGCATCATGGTGTGGGGAGCGATCTCCTACACTGGCCGTACACCACTGGTGATCGTCTAGGGGACACTGAATAGTGCACGGTACATCCAAACCGTCATCGAACCCATCGTTCTACCATTCCTAGACCGGCAAGGGAACGTGCTGTTCCAACAGGGCAATGCACGTCCGCATGTATCCCGTGCCACCCAACGTGCTCTAGAAGGTGTAAGTCAACTACCCTGGCCAGCAAGATCTCCGGATCTGTCCCCCATTGAGCATGTTTGGGACTGGATGAAGCGTCGTCTCACGCGGTCTGCACGTCCAGCACGAGCGCTGGTCCAACTGAGGCGCCAGGTGGAAATGGCATAGCAAGCCGTTCCACAGGACTACATCCAGCATCTCTACGATCGTCTCCATGGGAGAATAGCAGTCTGCATTGCTGCGAAAGGTGGATATACACTGTACTATTGCCGACATTGTGCATGCTCTGTTGCCTGTGTCTATGTGCCTGTGGTTCTGTCAGTGTGATCATGTGATGTATCTGACCCCAGGAATGTGTCAATAAAGTTTCCCCTTCCTGGGACAATGAATTCACAGTGTTCTTATTTCAATTTCCAGGAGTGTATATAAAGCCTGTCGGGTGGGATGCGATGAACAGTTGCAGTCGTTTCGTAATGCGTGACTGGAGCGATTTACCTGATGTCCAGAAGGGCATGATCATCGGCTTTCCGGTCAAGGGTGCCACGATGGTTAATCTACACCGTGCATGGCAATTCGAAATCGGCGCTGAGGCAGCTGGGGTCGTAGATGACAGGGGGAAACGACGGCTGCGGAGATGTCTTCAGGCGAACAGTTGTGCAGTTGTTGAGCAACTGACCGCTCAGCTGAACCAAGCGGCTACCAACACTGTCTCTTCAACGGCCGTTCAGTGAATGTTGATGCGTATGGGCCTCCGCAGCAGGCGCTTGATCCATGCACCCATGCTGACTGCTGTTCATCGGCGAGAAAGACTAGAATCTCCACACCAGTGAGTGGCGAGGCGTGGTCTGTTCAGAGCAATCACGTTTTATGCTCCATAGGGCAGATGGCAATTGGCGTGTACAGCGTGAAACGTCTGAAAGCAAAAACACAGCAACCATCATCGGAAGGGTCCAGGCTGGAGGAGGAAGCATTTCGGTCTGGAGAAGATTTCGTGGCACTCTCTTTGTGATCTCGTCATTATGGAAGGCACAGTTGGTAAACCCTTGAGGGCCACCTTCACTCCTACATGCAATTTGATTTTTCCTTGGCATGATGGCATCTACCAACAGGACAAAACAATGTGTCACGCCGCTCGCATTGTACGTCCATGGTTCTAAGAGCACCAGGATGAGTTTGCTGTACTCTTCTACCCTCCAAACACCACCAATTAAAACCCAATCGAGAATCTGTGGGACCACCGTATCTGGCTGTTCGCGCCGTGGATCCTAAACCAAGAAACCTAGAGCAGCTGGTCACGGCATTGGAGTTGTCATGGGGCCACATCCATGTCCGTTCCTTGCAGAACGTACGTCCGCGCTGTAAAAGGTGGTTATTTAGGCTTTTAACATTAATGACACTGCATCATGTAAAACTGTAAGATTACATTGAAGACAATATTATGGAAAGGGGAGAGTTAGTAGTTGACGATGAGATGGCTGATGTGATACTATGAAAAAATGTGACTGACTGTTGAAAAACCTAAGTCGAAACAAGGCACCTGGAGTAAGTGACGTTGCCTCTTGAGTCATCGAGATCTTTGGGAGAACATCTTTTATTTTATTTTATTGCCCGTAACACAAGAGTGTGCATTAGATTTTATTTTCATTCTCCGTTTGTACGAAACTGCCCATAAATTTTCTTGAGATTTACTTCTTCTAATTAATGTCCAAACTCCTTGTATCCACGTGGCCGGTGGGTGAACATACCAAGGCCTAACAACTCCATCTGGTATACAAGATGTGTGAGACAGGGGAAATAACACAGGCTTCAAGAAAAACGTATTAATCCCAACCCCAAGGAAAGCAGTTCCTGACAAGTGTAAATATTAACCAACCAGCACTTTAATAAGTCGCCCTTGCAAAATACTAACACGGATTACTGACAGATGAATGGTAACTCTAGTACAAGTCAAGCTTCGAGAAGATCGCTTTGAGTTCCAGAGAAACGTAGGAACATGCAAAGCAAACCCCATTATTTATCTTAGAATAGAGCCCGAAGAAAGGCCATCCCGTATTTGCACATCTAGAGGAAGCTTTTCACAATGTTGTTGGGAAAACACTCTTTGAAGTTCTGACGGTAGCAAGAATGAGATACGGGAGGTGAAAGATTATCTACAACTTGCAGAGAAACCAGATTGCTGTTATAACAGCCGAAGGGCGTGAAAGAGAGGGTGTGTTTCGAAAGGGAATGAGACAGGGCTGTAGCCAGTCCCCAAGTTATTAAGTATGTACGTCGAGCGAGCATTAAAGGACACCAAGGAGACACACATTCCGTGTGTTGACGATGTTGCCGAGCATTCATTTAACTTGCAATGTGTTGCCACGAGAGCACTATACGTTAATTACAACGTTCCCTGTAGCCTCTGCAGAGGGTGCATGCGTTTCGTAAACATAACGCTCCACATTACATTAGGAGGTGACTGGCGCTCTCACAATTTGAGGTGCTAACGTCGCCTCATCAGACGATAACAATTTTCATTACAGCGAATTTCGTAACTGCATACACTGATGAGCCAATACATTATGATCAGCTTATTAATAGCGTGTTGCGACACCTATGGAACGCAATACAGTCGCGATTTGCCGTCGCATGGAACTGACAAGTCCTTGGTAGGTTTCCGTATGTCTACGCAGAGTTCACGCTGTTGTAATAGAACTGTTACGACGCTGTAGTTTGCAGGCGCGGAGCTGGCGCCCGAGCGTCTCATTGATGTTCCAACAGGTTTACATCCGGCGAGTTCGGTGGCCACGAAATAAAAGTCGCTCTTCAAGCCACTGTAACGGTGCTCTGACATTGTGACATGCACAATGAGCCTATTGCAAAATGCCATCGAGCACGATGGTGTAGCGTCCCCTTGTACATAACCGGCTCTTGCGAAAATACGCTTGACCATGTTCGCGTGTGCCCAACAGAAAGTAAAATTTGGTAAGGCTATCGTTTCCAAAGGAAAATGCTACACCGATTAGTGAGGGGAGGTTTACTGTGAGTTATCTCTGAGGACAATTTATTCCGCGTACTCTATTTTCAGTTAAATTTACTTCAGTTATCAAAAATTGTGCAATCATTCACGTAGTGTTCCAACGAAAATAGGTAGCACGGGACACTGGACACAAAACTATAAACTTTACTGATACAATTTTGTCATATGATGACATGATTGGAGACTGTGGCTGTTATTTGAAGACAAATGTTTATGGTATTGGGACAGCAACCAGCCACAAATTTACTTTCAGTTCCTTTATTCAAAGGGTACCGTTACCGGTTTCGAATCGTTATGATTCATCTTCAGACGGTTTACATGCTTTCCTTATAACATGTGGTGCGTTTTTTTACAGATTAATTGTCCTAAACTATAAATAATACATAATTATAAGCACGCTACACACAGATGGTTGCGTTACAGATTTTCGTTGGATGTGACTTACGTGAAATGTCGGTTTGGAGTGTTTGTCTTCATAACATTCGTCTAAAAGAAGTGAATACATTCCCACAGCACTCTTATTGTTGCACACGTAAATTTTTCTCACTGAACACTTTAGATCCGCTCAAAAACTGAAAATAAAAAAAATAAAAAATCAATGTCTCTCTCAGTTGCGTAAGTGAATATATGATCTTTTTCCAAACATAGGACATCTTCAAATGTTACCATATATCATAGCATCTTTGATACTCATATATTTGTAAGCTCTTTGTATGCATCAAAACATGTGGTGCGTGGTAGAAATCTTTTCAATGACAAATCTAAAGTGTTCAGTGAGAAAAATTTACGTGTGCAACAATAAGAATGATGTGGGAATGTATTCACTTCTTTTGGACGAACGTTACGAAAACAAACACTCCAAACCGACATTTCACGTAAGTCACATCCAATGAAAATCTGTAACGCAACCATCTGTGTGTGGCGTGCTTATAATTATGTATTATTTATAGTTTAGGACAATTAATCTGTAAAAAATGCACCACATGTTATAAGGAAAGCATGTTAACCGCCTGAAGATGAATCATAACGATTCGAAACCGGTAACGGTACCCTTTGAATAAAGGAACTGAAAGTAAATTTGTGGTTGGTTGCTGTCCCAACACCATCAACTTTACTGATGCTTTTGGAATAAACGAAAAAACGGTCGCTTGCCCATTTCGGCACTGTCTGTTCACTAAGTAATTAAAATTGCAAACAGCAATGAGTAAGCAAGAATTTGATTACTTGCGGCAACAGAAGGCTACACACACGTTTGTAGTAATAATACACGTCACGAAATAATAATGAGAAGGATTTCAGTTATTACTTTACTCTTTATTAAACACTGTGAAATGAATTTAGAATAAATATATCTCTCACTAAGTGGAGGCTCCCTACTGTTATGCCAAGTAGTTGCGTAACCTCGCAGCAGCGTTTGCACACTAACTTGGGAACTGGCAATGAAACGTGAAAGAAAACTTGAGTTTACTTAAGGACAGTCTAAATAAAAGAACTACCACTCAGTATCAACGCAGTTGCAGCGTCGAAATCCGAACCGGGCCAGCACACAAAACAGCATCACATTTTACGAAAATTAGCAAGTATGAATAATTGTTTTCTTTTAAATAAAATCTTAAGTTTGTAATGCCAGGAATTAATTTACTTTCAGATAATTGAATTTACTTTTGATCTGCAAGAATAAATTTGCCTCTAAACAATTATTTCAACCGTGAAGTTACTGATGCGCATTAAAAAATACTTTTACTTTTGTTCCATAGTTATTAAAAAATATAGAAACGAACTGGTATTGAAACTGATATTGATATATTTCATTCCTTTCAAATAAACAACACTCGGATTGTTTCTATAACATCGGGACCTACTTGGTTATAATGACAAGGGATAATTATTAAAGTTTCTAATTTTTTGCAGTAATTGTTATTAAAACTAAAAGTTCACCAATATCACGGGGTGATGCTGTTATAGTTCTAAAAATGTGAACTAAGAGGGACAGTCTTACAGTCGTTCGTTGTTGAAGAGATGAGGCCGTAGCCGTCGTCGACAATGCTGCAGTAGCTCCAGACAAAATTTGCGAGCACAGGTTTGCTTCGCAATGACCATTGGCGGAGCAGCATCTGGATGTGAATGGAACTGCCTTTTCATCTGCCCGCGCTCGTCAATTGGTATCGTGCCGCAAACTGAAACTGCTCCTCACACTGACTTAGCACGCAACTCGTGCGTCCGATCACATCAGAGTCCGCAGCCGAGTGCTTGTGCTGCGCGCGCGTTCCGACGTCACTCCACTCGCGTTGAGGCCCGACAGAAAGATGCCGTGGCGCGTACGTCACAGCACGTGACACTGCAGGACTTCACGAGTGCAACTATTTTGGACGATTTTAATAATTATTCACTGCTTGTTTAAATACATGCAAGTTCTCGCTAGCACACGACAGATCTTCAGTGGGTACCTTTCCGATTAAATATTGGTTTACCATGTGCACTGCACGGAGCCGAGAGTTCGCGAAATGTGGCTGACAAGCCTTAGTGTGACGTCAAAAGTTCAGAGACACCGCTACACAGTGCGTTTTTGCTCTTTGATACATATCCTTGAAATTTCTCTAACCAACACTGCCCTCGTACAAATTACAGTTATTTACATTATTATTTACACAGATCAATGAACATTATTTACACATACAAATATCTGCTAAGATTTACAAGGAAATCGAAATACAGTATTTATAGTATATAAAGGAAATTTTTTAAATATATATACTACCACTCAGTAATTTCAGTACACCCTGGTACTCCAGATTTACGACACAAAATCAAACGTTATTTCTCACAAAATATAATTATATTAAGTTCCACATATATAATACAATCACAATCATTGTATTTTACCTTCATCAGAGTATCTTTCTTTGCATTTAATGACTGTCTCACAAACTCGAGGCATGCGGTCAATCAGTTTTGTACATATCGTGAATCTGTGATTCCACAATCCTTGACAATATTCCAGAGATGTTCCTTGCTGGATATATGATCTTCCCTGACACGTCTGACCACTTCATTCCAGACCATTTCAAAATGATTACAATCAGAGCTTTGGGACGGCCATACCATATCATTCAGTACTTCCCGTTTTTCCTTTGATGCAATGTAGTTCGTACAGTATGCCAACCAATGTTTTGGGTCATTATCCTGTTGTAAGGTGAACCGTTTCCCTATTAAGCGCAATCCACTTCGTACTCCATGATACTGAAGTATGCGGTGGTACTGCTTCTGATCCATACATCCTTCTGTTTTCACAATGTCGCCAACTCTATCTCCGGCAAAACATCCCCAAACCATAATAGAACCTCCACCGTGTTTAACTGTAGATAGAACACACTGCTGGGCTAACCTTTTCTCTACAAATCGGGGAACAAATATTCTTCTTCTGGGGCCTCGCGGGATAGCCGCGCGGTGTGGGGCGTCTTGTCACGGTCCGCGCGGCTCCCCTCGTCCGAGGTTCGAGTCCTCCCTCGGGGATGGGTGTGTGTGTGTCGTTCTTAGCGTAAGTTAGTTTAAGTTAGATTAAGTAGTGTGTAAACTTAGGGACCGATGACCTCAGCAGCTGGGTCCCATAAGATCTTACCACAAATTTCCAAAACTCCTCTTTTGGTTCCAAAAATCTCGAACTTCGATTCATCGGTGAATAACACCTTCGGCCACTCTTCCGATGTCCAATTACGATGTTTTCTAGCCCATTCAAGTCTCTTCTGTTTATTTATGGGCCTTAGAAGGGGTTTTCTGCTGTGACATATCCTTTCAAGCTGGTTTCAGTCTGTCTCCTTTTTACTGTTGCAACAGATATTGTTGTGTTCATTTCTACCAGTTCTGCACGAATGTGGGGCGCTGTCTTACTGGTAATTCAGCTAAATTTATCACTTTTAGTTGTTTTACGAGGTCGTCCTGGTCGTGGTATGTCATTGCTACCTGTTGTCTTCTGGTGGTGAAGAGTGTATTGCACTCCCCCTATAGACACACTACACTGTTTCGCAATTTGACGAATAGATAAACCTGTTTGGCTAAGTGCTACAATTGCAGCACGTTTTTCTATGGATATCTCCACTCGTTCGGCCGTACTTGCGATGTGCACACTTCAGTGTCACGAAGGAACTGATGTGCAGGAACCACATGATATGTGTCGTAGCAATGCTTGCATTTCGCTGCGGACATCATATCACTGCAGGGAACAACACAGGTGCACCAAATGCGGCGCCCATCGGCAAATAGGTAAACATATCAGATAGTTACATAACATTTATGCTCACAATATAGTTTGTTGGATACTATTGTATCTCGATGACCACAAACAAAAATCATGACATGTGTACAACTGTTGTACTATTCCTTTGCTCCCTCAGCCGTACCCACGGTGTTAGACCTTATCTACAGAGAACTAGATGTCATTTATTGGGTGCATTGAAATTAACGAGCGGTAGTGTACATCAATATTAAAGTGTTACAAAGGGAATCAGGTGAAATGCAATAACGTGGTTCACAGATTTTATAATGTTCTCGATTGTTACTGTATGTCACGTAGAAGCAGATGCGAACGTCCTCCATATAATAATATTGCCCGACCTGCCTGCTTCCGTGGCGTGCTGAATCCTTCGAACAGCCGTTTGCCTGGATGACGGCGTATTTGTGGACGACCATCGTTCTGATATAAGAAGAAACCTGAGTCATCCAACCAGGAGACACGTTTCCATCGATCTACGGTCTCTGGGTGATCTCGTGCTCACTACAATCGTCATTCACGATGTCGGGTCAAAATACACACATAAAAAAAGTTTTGCATCACCACGGTTCCCAGAACTCCTGAAGATAGACGTTGCCTGTGAATATTCTATCACAGACACAGTCCCTTTGACTGTTCAGAGGTGTCACTAACCCGCGCAAAGATGTAAAAAACCATGCATGAGCAGCGCCTACTAGACGGTAGGGGTCCGACAGCCGATCAGTTCCAGTCATTCCACCAGGAAGGAGGTACACGGTTCGTGTTGTCTGTAGTTCAACCATGCCTAGACGACCAATACCGCCGTTCGATCGCGTCCGCATTGTTACTTTGTGCCAGGAAGGGCTCTCAACAACGGAAGTGTTCAGGCGCCTCAGAGTGAACCAAAGCGACGTTCGGACATGGAGGAGACACAGAGAGACAGGAACTGTCAATGACATGCCTCTCTCAGGTCGCCCAAGGGCTACTAATGCAGAGGATGACAGCTATCTACGCAGTATGGTTCGGAGGAACCCTGACAGCAACGCCAACATGTTGAATAATGCTTTTCGTGCAGCCACAGGACGTCGTGTTACTACTCAAGCTGCGCGCAGTAGGCTGCATGATGCGCAACTACACTCCCAACGTCCATGGCGAGGTCGATCTTTGCAACCACGACACCCTGCAGCGTGGTACAGATGGGCTCAACAACATGCCGAATGGACCACTCAAGCTTGACATCACGTTCTCTTCACCGATGAGTGTCGCATATGCCTTCAACCAGACAATCGTTGGAGACGTGGAGGCAACCCGGTGAGGCCTCTTAGACACATTGTCCAGTGAGTGCAGCAAGGCGAAGGTTCCCTGCTGTTTTGGTGTGGCATTATGTGGGGCCGACGTACGCGGCTGTTGGTCATGCAAGGCGCCGTAACGGCTGTACTGTACGTGAATGCCATCCTCCGACCGCTAGTGCAACAATATCGGCTGCATATTGGTGAGGCATTCGTCTTCATGGTCGCCCCGATCGTGCACGTCTTGATAATGGCTGCCTTCAGGATAACGACATCGCTCGACTAGAGTGGCCAGCATGTTCTTCAGACAGGAACCCTATCGAACATGCCTAGGATAGATTCAAAAGGGATATTTATGGACGACGTGACTCACTAACCACTCTGAGGGATCTACGCCGAATCGTCGTTGAGGAGTGGGACAATCTGGACCAACAGTGCCTCGATGAACTTGTGGATAGTATGCCACGACGAATACAGGCATGCATGAATGCAAGAGGACGTGCTACTGGGTATTAGAGGTACTGTTGTGTACAGCAGTCTGGACCACCACCTCTGAAGGTCTCACTGTATGGTGGTACAACATGCAAGTGTGGTTTTCATGAGTAAGAAAAAGGGCGGAAATGGTGTTTATGTTGATCCCTATTCCAATTTTCTGTACAGGTTCCGAAACATTCGGAATCGTGGTGGTGCAAAACTTTTTTGATGTGTGTAATAACACGTAGGAGTTGTCTGCTACTCAGCCCTAATTTCAACAATATGCGTTGAACGGTTACTCCCAAACACTTGCGGCTGCACCAGTATTGTACTTTGTCGTCATATCTGCAACGTGACGCTCCTTGTCCCACCCTCAGGTTCTGTGACGTGCCATGGACGACCAACACACCTTGTCACCTGCTCGTCTTTTTACCGTCTTTCAGCCACTTTCCATAGACGCTCACGACAGCCGATTGGTTAAGCCGTATCCGAGATGCTCGTTCCCAGGAGTCGTGCCACAAATCCTACCGACCGATGGCCCTAGCAGTCTGGTCCCTTCAATCCCACAAACCACCACAACAGCCTACCCATTGTCATAGTTGCTTGTGTCAGTGGATTGCCCTATTTGCAGCCCCATATCGTAGCTAGAATGATTCACACACAGAGGGACGGTTTTTTTATGGGTTGGATGGTGTTTATCTTTGTAGCATTTACTGATAGGTTCGGTTGGGTATAGGCCTGGGGGGACATCTCTGTATTTGATTGGCAACTGTAATCTGTTATTTTGCTTCAGGTGTGACTCTACTGTGTGCTTAGTAGGACCACCAGTCCCAAACAGCTTATCGGTTCTCATTCGACTTTCCTAATTACTGGATAAATGGGTTTGTTGGCTCTTTTGTCTGAGTGTGCATTTTTACAGCTGTCTTTTTGTATCTTTCTAGGACTTCGAGCTCTTCATCGGCATTACATTAGTAGCTTGCTGGGAAGTTGGTCGGCATGTGGAATATCCTCCGCATCACCTTATTTTATGGGGTCAGGAGCCTCTGTATTTGAGTCTTAGCGGCATTGTTCCAAACAGTGCATGCTTAGTCCATAACGGGCCGAAGGAATGTCCTGTAGATGGTGAGTCCGCAGTTGATTGAGAGCTCAGACGTTGCTCCACTCTGCTCCACTTATACAGGATGTCACAGGAGGAACTGTCAATCTGTATGGAAATAACAGGGACAATCATTGGAAGCAAAACTGTCCAGTAAACGTTGGCTCTAAAATGCATACCTTAAGAGCTACGAACAGAAGAGATGTTTCACTTCAGCGAAGATGAATAAGTCCTCATAGAGAAACTTCTTTATTAAAAATATTACTTGAACTGCTGAGTGAAATTGAATGCAAGTGAACCTACTTTCTCTTATCATGTCAACACTGACGCACAATATTCTAGTACAACGCAATCTGCTCAAAAAAGGGATAACCTGACTTCAAACAATTCAAAAGAATGGCCCTGACTAAAAGGAAATCTTAATAATAACTTATACATTTCATTAAACACTTACCTCACAAAAATTTTCATTACGCGAACTACTGCAGTACAGCGGGCGTCAATACTGCCAGCTAAATAAAAGATTCTAACTAATAAAGCCACTAACTACTAATAGGCATGCGGTTAGCAAAGGAAGATTTTGTTGCAAACCAAATAATGTATTTTTTTTACCTTAATAATGTGACATCCAGTTCAGACACGAATATAAATCGTCATTGACATCTAGTACAAAGGTATATAATCATGAATAATATTCATTCTCCGAGTCGAACATGTACAGATCGTTAGCTTACGCTAACACTTTAGACCTCTACCCTCCATCAATGCTAACTTCTCACATCTAACACCACTGCTGGCCGTTGACCTCCAACTGCCCAACAGTACTTCCATCACTGCTGGCGACTAACTTCCAACTGCCCAACACTACTGGCGATTAACTCCCAACAACAAGTCCAACCAGCCACAGAGTCTCTTACAGGCCGCGCGGGATTAGCCGAGCGGTCTAGGGCGCTGCAGTCATGGACTGTGCGGCTGGTCCCGAGTCCTCCCTCGGGCATGGGTGTGTGTATGTTTGTCCTTCAGACAATTTAGGTTAAGTAGTGTGTAAGCTTAGGGACTGATGACCTTAGCAGTTATGTCCCACAAGATTTAACACACATTGGAACACAGTCTCTTACAAAGAAAGCGTAGTCAGAGATCCAATGCAAAGCGCTGCACGGCGCTGCCAATACAGAAGCAGCCCACCTACAATATCTCTGAAGATATGCATTTTAAAGCATATGTTTACTAGACTTTTTTGCTTCGAAGAGCGTTCCCATCACATCCTCGAACAATATCCATTCATCGTGGAGTCACCATGTATACTTCTCTTGCTGTATCAAGTGCCCAAAGCGCCACCAGCGTCTTTAAATCTCGCGGTGAACATGCTGATCAGTGTGTGTAGCACTGTGCTTACACCGTGTGTAGAGTTGGACAACGAGTGGCTCTAGCCTCTTGAGCTGTCGAAGAGTTGAGTGACGATGTGAAGGGCTTAAGAGGCGCCGTGGCCGTGATCTCGTGTTTGTTAAACGGTCACGCAAGTCGTTACCGGGCTCTCGTCGGCCAGCTCGAGATGGATGGGCCCGTTCTTCGGCGGAGCTCTCGAACGGTGCGGGAGATCCTCTGGCGTCGGCGATAACAGCGGCGGGCTGCTACCGTGAACTGGTCCGCATCGCCTTATCGCTGTATCGGCGGCTGCCGACGGCCCGGCGCCCAGCACCCACCGCCCACTGGACAGGACAGGCCGCTGTTGCGCAGTTTCCGCAGCCGCTCCGGAAGCGGCTCTGGCGGACAACGACCGCCGGCCATTGTGGCGATGGCGGCGCGCGATACGGCGCCCCGGAAAGAGATAGAGATAGGGCCCCGCGCCGCCCTGCCCTCAACCTCACCTGCCCTCCCTAGGGCGTCGCCCTGGCCTCTCTAATGGCTTTCCTTTATGACGGGGGATCACGCGTCCAAGGTATATCGCCAGCGCGTGGGCGGCCAACCCGGCTTCCTACAGCAGGCAGTTTCCGGATCACGTTCGCCTTCATTACATATCGATTTTCTGTCCGATGCCTCCCGTACTCTTAATCTACTGTTAGCTTCTGGAACTTCAACGTTCACTTACCATTTTCTCATTTAGTTCGACTACGTCTACATTTGTACACACAAAGATGTAGCAGTGCGTGGTGAAGCATATTTCGTATCATAATTAGACATTTTCTATCCTCCTTCACTCGCGCATTGAGGAAGGGAAAAATGACGTAACTTATTCTCATTATTCCTACGCGAGGTATACGATCGTGCCAGATGAATTGTCGCACAGTCATCATCGATTATAGACCCTCTAGGTTTGCCCAACAATGTTTCGTGAGAGCTAAGGGTTCACATTCAAGTTCCAAGAGGTTGTATGTTATATTTTCGAGTTGGCTGTACCAACCTGTATTATCAACGATCATAACAACCCGACTCAGAATTCGTGACTTTTGAAGAGTTGAAACACGCCTATGGAGAACATTCCTAATCAAGACCAAGCAAATCATTTTTGGAAGGCCGAGAACACGTTGAAGGTGAGCCTCACTCAGGGAGAGCTTCAGCGCTGCATTCATGGACTGTGCGGCTGGTCCCGGTGGAGGTTCGAGTCCTCCATCGGGCATGGGTGTGTGTGTTTGTCCTTAGGATAATTTAGGTTCAGTAGTGCGTAAGCTTAGGGACTGATGACTTTAGCAGTTAAGCCCCATAAGATTTCACACACATCTGAACATTTTTGAGAGCTTCAGCTTCAAAAATAGACGAAAACGTCGAACGTGTGCGTGCTCTTGTGAGTTCAGACCAACGTTTAAACAATAAGTCTCTGTATGTCCATCTTTTCAGACACCCGGCTGTTCGCTACAGGATGTCAAATCAAACATCTTTCAGCCGTCTAATTTCCAAACTTATTTCATTTGGCTATCAGTTTCGGCGATTTACTACGTCATCTTCAGGCCCATCTGCAGCTCGTGGTCTAGTGGCTAGCGTTGTTGCCTCTGGATCATGGGGTCCCGGGTCCGATTCCCGGCTATGTTGGGGCTTTTCTTTGCCCGAGGACAGGGTTTTTGTGTCATCACCATCATCATCATCATCACCATCATCATCATCAACAACAACATTCGTGACAGTAGTTAGATTGGAATATGAAAAAATTGGACTGTATGAAAATTGGGACTTTGCACGTGCTCTGATGACCGCGCAGTTGAGCGCCTCACAAACCAAACATCATCATCATCATCTTCAGGCTCCTGGCCGACGTCTAGGAAGATTCCAACCTCGGTTACGGTCAAAATGGCAGCCAGCATTCAAATATTGGTATCTGCAGATTTCTTTCAGCTTGCATCTGTCGGCAGATGATGGTTGAAGTGATCGCTATAGTAAGCAGAAATCTACAGAACTTTTAAAGAAATAAACTTTTATTTGGATTTTCAGTAATGGCAGTGTGTATAGAACAGTTGACTGAAAATTATATTGGTGTAAATATACGTTAAACGTCGTAATAACCAATGAAAATGTACTACTTCCCGCAGGCCGCCTTGCAGTTCCCATGCGGAAGTTAAAATTTATCCGCAGTAGTAGATGTAGCCTAATGAAGTCGGATGAATCTTTTAAAAATGTCCCTATAATCGAGAAGTGCCTGGATGGGACGAGACATAACAGTAAATTAAGGTCTTGTGCTGTGCCGTGAAACTGCACTATCGCAGCACTTTTATGTCCCTGCTTGTCCATCCGATTGCGCCAGTGAGGGTGTCTTGCTCTTGGCGTTCAGAAGAAGAGGGTAGCTCACAGACAAGGAGGAAGGACAGTGGAGTGTTTCGGTTACAATACAGTGCAGAGAATAATGACGTGTGCTTTTGTGTATTCCGCCGTTACAGTCAGCGGACACTTAGTTGTCAGCGACCGACCAAATTACAGTGCTGCGCTATGCCCTGGGATCGATGAAGTCGGCCTTGTATACTTGTTGTTGTGAAGAAGCACGACGGGTCAGTGAGGAATTAGAGTGTCCATAATTGTATTTAACTGTATTTGCACAGTGTGGCCGTGGTGCTACGTAAGTGTACCATTACAGTTTTGAGTTTCAAAGTATAGCCAGGTCGTCGTGAGATTGTTGTGCTAGCAAGAAATCATTGTATATTTTGCTTGCTTTTGTATTTTTCTTGTTGAGACTATAGTAGGTTTATGTCCCTGTAGATTGTGTTGTCCTGTGTGCTACCTGTCTGGGATACGGTGGTGTTTGTAGTGGACTGTAGATGCTTCTAGTGCATCATTCCACTCGTTGGTTTGTCGGTATTTTATATTGGTTCCCTCTCACAACGTCATGGCAGGCAAAAGCGATATAGTTGTATTTATATAATGAATACCTGATAGGCTTTTTCTATATATTATTGTTGCCCACTTTGTGGAAGAGGTTGTTTTATTGCTGTGAGATGAATAATAGTTTTTTTTTCGATACGTCATTCGTTATCTGAAAAGCATTTCAGGAGGGTGAGCGCAAGGGCAGGCTGTATTCGTAGAAAAAAGGAAGGAAGGTCACGGTCTAATGACCCGTCGAGAACAAGGTCATTAGAGGCGGAGCACAAGCTCTGTTTCAAAGATGGGGAACGAAATCGGCCATGCACTTTCAAAGGAACCATCCCGTCATTTGCCTGGAGCAATTTAGGGACATCACGAAAATCGAAATTGAGAGGTCGGACGCGAATTTGAGATGGCGTTCTCCCGAATACAAGCCCAGTGTGCTAACCACTGCGCTATCTCGCTCGTATACTGTATTCGTGTGCACTCTGGTATTGTAAATGGTTGTTTAACGAAACAAACGTTGATTAATAGCCCCCGCTTGCAGAACTCCCAGCCAAACTCCAATCCCCTCCCCTCCAAGTACCGCGCCACAGCAGCGTTGACAGATAGCACGGACTCAGCCTAGGTTTAGTGGTCATCACTGGAACAATCGATTTTTGGTTACACCTGTATTTTTCATCTCCAATTTAACTTAACTACTAAAACCGTTCAAAATAACCATTTTCTGAAATAACTTTTTTCTGCTAATATTTTCAGCAGTAAACGTAGGCATTCCACAAAGCTTGAAAAATTTCATTATTACATGAGACTGTCGCAGTTTACGTTTCAGGATACGTAGGAGCAAAATATCAAATAAAACGGGTAAATAAAAGAAAGCTTAGTTAGTCCTTCGTTGAGTGCTTTCCTCGAAAAGTAATGAGGGTTTGAATATTACGAAAAATTCACCAGTTTGTCCTACTGTTTTTATTTTTAAAGTCCCTGTTAAAAAACCACGTTGTGATCGATGATCATACCACTATTTAGGCATTACGAATAGTCGGTACTAAAGGGTGAAAAATAAGGTTGAAGAACCCTGTTTTTCATGTTACGTTGTCTGCGTCTAAAGGCTGCACACGTATAAGGGCATATTATGAAGACACAGGCAGCAGATCAACTAATTTCTATTTTTACAATAAACTATGAATGAATTGTCAAATTTGTAACTTACAATTCTTGCCATAACTTTCTTTCTCTTTTATTGTTTCATAGAAGTGGCAAACAAATAATATGTTTTTATGTAAAATGTTGTTTTAATCAAATATATACTTTTAATTTTCAACGGAAATTTGAGTAAAATTGAGTTTTGCTAACAAAATCAAAATTGCTGTGTCAAAAGATTCAATTGAAAATTCAGGTATCGGGCAAAATACACCATTTGTCAGGAACGATTTCATGACAATAGTTAAAAATTTTAGTAATGAGTGAATCCAATGACAAGTATTTATTGCCCAATCTCATCGTAAACAATCGTCCTACAATCGTTTGATCTAAAATTGACTCCTTTCATCAGAAACAATATCAATCAAAGACTATATCAATCTTTCAGAAGCGATAGAACGCTGTACCAAACTCTTTCTTACAAATAAATTTTATCAAAGCAAGATAGTTTAGCACCACTGCTATGGTAAATTGATGCATCGTTTTCATACCCAATTATCAGCATAACCGAGACCAAACGAAGACCGAAAAATATCGGTTATTCAGAACTAAAATGTCCGTATCGATTTTAACCTGTCGGTTTTTCCATCCCTTGCTTGAAGTGGCTTTATGTAAATCCACTACAACAGTGGGTCCCAATCTTCCTTAGACAATTACTCCTGAGTGTAATCACACATTAGCTTGTACCCCCCGCCCCTGTCATCTGTTGCCTCTTCCCCACATCATCACCAACATTAGCTCTTACCTAAGTTGTATAATGAAAGACATTTCTTGGAACACTTTCATTTTTAAAATGATGAAAGGTGACTGTGTGTGTGTGTGTGTGTGTGTGTGTGTGTGTGTGTGTGTGTGCTAGAATGAATGACGAAGGATTATGTGCTGCAACCCACAACTCAAAGAAAGCTAATTATCCACACTGAGGATACACACTTGTTATTAAACATGCTTCCCCTGCATTATTCCTCTTCATTGCAGCACTTCCTTGACTAGCACGTTGCAACCTCATTTAAAAGCAAACAAGTTCAGACGTTTGCACCATACTTACTGTTCGTAAATCACTACTTTTCTACACTCCTTAGGTCTGAACTGGCAGAAATTGGACGGCTTCAGGGTGTCAATGCTTTCTGCCTAACCACTCTAATAATAATAATAATAATAATAATAATAAAACGTGTGGAGTTGATAGTCTCCCATCGGGCGCCTCCCCAGGTGGCGGATAGGGAAATGCTCTCCAGATACGGAGGGTACCGGGGAAATAAAATACCCGGGGTGGACCAAAACTATCAACCGAAATCCACTAACGTCTGCCTGGTATCCAGCGGTTAGGGGTCAGCGTCTGTTCGCCTAGATGGTGCGGCTGCAGCAACCTTCTTGATCTCAACAATCAAGTCGTATTCCTCGTGATCTTTCCTCGGAAGGACCACCACCAAGTTAGTTTTCAACTTGAAAACCAAACATGATGATAACACAAGGAATGAATCCACTACCCCGGGCACCAGTCGCAAGGCTGGCTTTACCTGGTAATCGGATTCCGGGGGACCAGGAGCATCATGTTACGCCTAAGGTTGAGAACCAGACGACGTCCAAATTATTACACACAAAACAAAGACACTTCATCGGTACACTTAATACTAATACTCTTTTCAAACTGGGCAAGATCAAACAACTTACTGACGTGCTGCAAAAATTCCAGATCTAAATCCTTGCAATCCAGGAAACACGATTTACGGACGAAAACCATTTTGATACAGACAACTACAGGATCTACAAAGGAAAACCAGCAGTTAAAACTAATGAGAAAGGACTCAAACAGTTTGGCACAGCATTTGCAGTCCACAAATCTATCAGCGACTCTGTCATTGACTTCCAGTCTGCCTCAGAACGTATATCAACGCTCTCCGTCAAATCGGCCAACAAAGCATGTACATTGATCAACGCACACGCACCCACAAATAACCATAACAAGAAGAACCGCCAGAAAGTGGATGACTTCTGGAATGACCTTGAAGCGACGACAAACAAAATTGGCAACCACCATGTAATAATCTTGTTAGGCGACTTTAACGCTCAATTAGGTAAAGAGAAAAAATACAGGAAAATCACCGGAATCCATACAGCTCACAAGAGAACTAACAAGAATAGGGAAAGATTGATAAGCTTTTGCGAAAATTTCGGCCTCGTAATTATGTCAACACAATTCAAAAAACCCAACAAGAAACAGTATACTTGGAAGTCGCCCATCACAATGTTGGGTGAATTCCAGATAGACCATGTGACCATCTCCAAGAGTAACACAGCAGAAATTCTGAATGTGAACTCGAGAAGAGGATTTTTTGACTCAGACCACCATCTTCTACAGATAAAGACCAGATTACAAGCCAATAGAAAAAAGCCAAAACTAAACAAAGTGCTGAGACCAGACCCCGAATACATAAAACTCAACAAGGAAAACATCTTACAGGAAATTAGTCAGACAAACACCACAAACTGGACAGAACTTGTGGACGTCCTCAAACCCACGATAAAATTGGGTCAACCCCCGAGAAGGAGAAAACACAGGTGGTGGAATATAATATGTGACCAAGCAATAGAAGAAACGACCAATGCCTGGAAAAACTTCAATAGTCACAAAACATCAGAAAAATGGCAACAATTTCTAGTAATCCGAAAACAAACATCGAAAACTATTCGGAGGGAAAAAAGAAATTATGACAAACGGCGACTAGATGAGATAGAACAAGACTTTAAGAAGAACAACAACAAGAATTTTTATAAGACGTTTAAAGAACATATTGCAGGATACCAGCCACCCAATCTTTGTTTCAAGAAAACGGATGGTTCACTAGAAACTAACACGAAGAATAACTGCCAAATCCTCGCAGACTATGTCAACAAACTTCTCAACTGCGAAAGACCTACAGAGGATATTCACTACGAGACGTCTACACCAAATCCTGACGCTAAACCGCCAACCATCAACGAAATAGTAGAAATTATCAAGACACTGAAAAACAGTAGAGCCCCAGGAGAAGATAGAATTATTGCAGAACTATGGAAACTAAATGATGAAAGATTAACAGGAAAAATTCACAAAATCATATTAAACATTTGGGAAACAGAACAGATCCCTTCTGAATGGAAATGCGCACTCATCCATCCACTCCACAAAAAAGGGGACAAAACTGAACCAAATAATTACAGGGGTATCTCACTCGTACCGGTCACATATAAAATCCTATCAAAAGTTCTCATGAATAGATTAGAAGAACAAGCTGACCCACAAATAGGCGAATACCAGGCTGGTGTTGACAAGGGACGATCATGCATAGAGCAGATCTGGAATCTAAAATGATTCTCCAGATGAGAAACACCCGAAACACAGTGGTTACTTTTGTAGATTTTAAAAAGGCCTACGACTAAATAGACAGTAGCGCTCTGCTCTGCAAGACGCTGGAAGAATTCAGCATTGACAGAAAGACAAGAGCAATCATTCGGGAAACATTAACTGACACAGTCTCCAAGGTTAAATTTATGGAGGATATCTCGGAACTATTTGAAATCCAAACTGGAGTGTGACAGGGTGACGGACTTTCACCATTACTCTTTAATATCATTCTTGAAAAAATTATCAGGACATGGGAAAAAGAAGTCAAAGGAATCCAAATTGGCATTGGAAAAGATAATAGATTCAATGTGAAGTGTTTAGCTTTTGCGGATGACCTTGCAATCCTCACAAATAATAGAAAAGAAGTCACTAACGCCATAGAGAAGTTACACGAAATTGCACAAAGAACTGGCCTGCAAATCTCATATGAGAAAACCCAGTACATAGAAAGAGTGCCACAAGACAAATTGCCTATTGTGACAACCCATGGGAAAATCGTACAAGTACCACATTTTTTAAGTACCTGGGAAAAATCATCCAGCCATCAGGGGTCAACCTAAAGGCCAATGAGGAAAGAATAAAAAAACTACAGAAAGCGTATAAACTCACGTGTAACTATTATAACAAAAAGTCCATATCCATTAACGCAAAATTGAGGCACTACAACACTGTCGTACTTCCAGAGGCACTGTATGCATCTGAAACAACACAAATAGGTGGACAAACTAAAATCAAAGAAACAGAGAAACAAGAAAGAAAAATTCTCAGGAACATTTTTGGCCCGATACAAGAGCAAGGAATCTGGAAGAAGAGACCAACATCAGAATCATATAAACACACAGACAAGATTACGGATACAATAAGGAAAAGAAGAATGCAGTTCTACGGACATATCCACAGGATGAATGAAAACAGAATTTCAAAGCGAATTCTTAAAGTCATCAACTCAGGCAGAGAAAAAACAAAATGGATAAAAGAAATTGAAGAAGACCTCAGACAAGCGCACATAACAGTAAACGATACAGAAAATAGAACTGAATTCAGGAACATCATCAAAAAACATAAATTTGACACCACAACACAGAAGAGACCAGGATGCAAATGGACAGCGGAGCGAAAGAAACAACACAGTGAACACATGAAGAAAATTTGGGCTCAGAAAAAACATAAACAATCATCATAAAGGAATTCAAGTTCAAACGCTCTCTTAAATGGGAATAATCGAAAATAATAATAATAATAAAACTGTGTACAGCACAGTTGTTACTGCTGTACCGTCCTGTCAATTAATTATTCATCTGTTTCAAAGCGAGTAATGAAGGACTTTCTGGACTACTGCAGGTATGAAGATGGCATCTGTTCTTTCGGACATGTCCGAAAAATGCCAACTTCATATCGTTAAGGCTAACTGGCTGATGACCTTCTTCACTGCGGATGCACACAATTTGCCTAAATTCTTACGGGACTTGTGGATTGTCTGCCGCGAGTAATGGGTATAATAGCAGGGGAACTACGAATGTAGTTTGTGGACTATAAGTTGAGAATGTGGGTCTCACGGGGAGCGTGCCCGCGATAAATTCCTGCAGTCGCACTATCCTCTGTGTCCTCGGTGGCTCAAATGGATAGAGCGTCTGCCATGTAAGCAGGAGATCCCGGGTTCGAGTCCTGGTCGGGGCACACATTTTCAACTGTCCCCGTTGGTGTATATCAACGCCCGTCAGCAGCTAATGGTATTGACTAAATTGTAATGTCATACAGAAGGTATTATCTACAACGTGGAGAGGACTTTTCTTGAGATAATTAGCATTGGTTACATGTACGTACGGGACAAAGCATTAATATTGCTAATTGAGAAAAAGTAGTTATTGATTGCTTATATTACATTACTGGCCATTAAAATTGCTACACCACGAAGATGACGTGCTACAGACGCGAAATTTAACCGACAGGAAGAAGATGCTGTGATATGCAAATGATCAGCTTTTCAGAGCATGCACACAAGGTTGGCGCCGGTGGCGACACCTACAACGTGCTGACACGAGGAAAGTTTCCATCCGATTTCTCATATACAAACAGCAGTTGTCCGGGGTTGCCTGGCGAAACGTTGTTGTGATGCCACGTGTAAGAAGGAGAAATTCGTACCATCACGTTTCCGACTTTGATAAAGGTCGATTATAGGCTATCGCGATTGCAGTTTATCGTATCACGACATTGCATTAGTCGAGATCCAATGACTGTCAGCAGAATATGGAATCGGTGGGTTCAGGAGGGTAATACGGAACGCCGTGCTGGATCCCAACGGCCTCGCATCACTTGCAGTCGAGATGACAGGCATCTTATCCGCATGTCTGTAACGGATCGTGCAGCCACGTTTCGATCCCTGAGTAAACGGATGGGGACGTTTGCAAGACAACAATCATCTGCACGAACAGTTCGACGACGTTTGCAGCAGCATGGACTATCAGCTCGGAGACCATGGCTGCAGTTACCCTTGACGATGCATCACAGACAGGAGCTTCTGCGACGGTGTGTTCAACGACGAACCTGGGTTCACGAATGGCAAAACGTCATTTTTTTCGGATGAATCCAGGTTCTGTTTACAGCATCATGATGGTCGCATCAGTGTTTGGCGACATCGCGGTGAACGCACATTGGAAGCGTGTATTCGTCATCGCCATACTGGCGTATCACCCGGCGTGATGGTATGGGGTGCTATTGGTTACACGTCTCGGTCACCTCTTGTTCGCACTGACGCCACTTTGAACAGTGGACGTTACATTTCAGATGAGTTACGACCTCTGGGTCTATCCTTCATTCAATCCCTGCGAAACCCTACATTTCAGCAGGATAATGCACGACCGCATGTTGCAGGTCCTTACGGGCCTTTCTGCATACAGAAAATGTTCGACTGCCACCCTGGCCAGCATATTCTCCAGATCTCTCATTGCAAACGTCTGTTCAATGGTAGCCGAGCAACTGGCTCGTCACAATACGCCAGTCACTACTCTTGATGAACTGTGGTGTGGTGTTGAAGCTGCATGGGCAAGTGTAGCTGTACACGCCATCCAAGCTCTGTTTGACTCAATGCCCAGGCGTATCAAGGCCGTTATTGCGGCTAGAGGTGGTTGTTCTGGGTACTGATTTCTCAGGATCTATGCACCCAAATTGCGTGAAAATGTAATCACATGTCAGTTCTAGTATAATATATTTGTCCAATGAATATCCTTTATCGTCTGCATTTCTTCTTGGTGTAGCAGTTTTAATGGCCAGTAGTGTACCAATGTCAGAGTCCTACAAAACTGTGATAATAGTAATGATCTTTTGAAAGTAATTTAGTTTCTTGACTGAAACAGAATGGAACCGTTTAGTTTTTACGCCTCAGAAAACTTTTCCCCCGTGGAAAATCAGGTTGGGAACCGCTGCACTGTAAGCTAGAACAGTAAGGGCGGAGTTCTTAAATTACTTAAGAGTGCTTCCCTTGAGGACATGTGGTGGTTCTCACATTAGCGTCGTGGAAGGAACGTTTTAACAGTGAGGAGCACGTGTTGCGCGCGCTGAGTAGGGCCCGCAGAGGCGCGAGGCGCCTCAGAGTGCGTGTCGCTGGTGCGTGCGGCTGGCCAGGCCGTGCGTGCTGCGTGCGTGCGCGCAAGCACCGCTTTCTGGCGCTGTGGCGGAACTAATTCCGCTGTGCCGGCGCCGTGACCGCAGGAGCGGCAGGGGCAGCCGCCAAGGCCGCGCGAGCCGTTCAGTCCGGTCCTGTACTGAGTCTGCGGCTCTTTGTCTGTGCGCGTCCGCCCAGCGCGCCACTCAGCCCCCCCCCCCCCCCCCCTACATTCCTCCTCATTACGGCCGCCGTCCTTTCTGTGGCAGAGGGCACATCGGTGCCGAGCAGCACAGGTTTTTGAGCCGAAGCAGCGATCAGGGGTATAACGGAGCAGAGCCTCATTTGGAGGGGGGGGGGGGGGGTGAAAAGATATGACCACTCCCCGCCCCCTGCCAAACTGCATACAAGTAAAAGCATCGACACTGCCTCTGGATGGGGAACGCGAAACAAAGTGGAACTTCACGGATTAAGACGGTAAATGATATTATTTCACTGATTGCAAAGCCGACTCAGATTTACAAACAACTTGCCGTACCAGCCCAGTTGAGAGTATGACGTTGTACCCCGTCTGGGGTAAATGCATGCACTGATTCGAACAGGAAGGGTGTTGCAAACTCGTTGTATCCTCTCCTGAGGCAAGCTGGCCCGCAACTGGATCTTGATATACTAGATTTTGGTTCTGGAAAGGAGTTCGCCCGAGCTTGTCCCGCGCATATTCAAACGAGGACAGATCCGAGGATGTTGCTGGCCACAGGAGTACCTCAAGAACACGCAGACAGTTCTTGGAACACGTGCGGTATGTGGACCAGAACTGTGATGTTGATAAATGGCATACCAAAACTGTCGCATGAGGAGCAGGGCGCAGGATGTCCGTGACGAACCGTTGTGCAGTCAGAGTTCTCTCAAGCCCTGCCTGAAGTCACACGCGACCGATCTCCACACCATGAAGCCAGAAACAACATTACCGTGCGTCTCCGAAACATTGGAAGAATGGGATCTCTCTTCAGGCCGCCGCCATCGTCACGGAAGGTTGTCATCCGGGGTAGTCAAAACTCTGATTCATCACTGAACACAATGGTATGATCATCGTGAGCAGTCCATGGTTCCCGTCCGCAGCTCGTGGTCTCGCGGTCGCGTTCTCGCTTCCCGAGCATGGGTTCCCTGGTTCAATTCCGGGGCGGGGTTCAGGGATTTTCACCTGCCTTGAGATGACTGGGTGTTTGTGTTGTCCTATCATTTCATCTTCACTCATGAAAATGGCGAGATAGGGCTGAGCAAAATTTGGGAATTTGTATGGGTGCTGATAACAGCGCAGTTGAGCGCCCCACAAACCAAACATCATGATCATCATCATCATCCATGATTCCCGGTCGTGGCACCATTCTAAACATAGCCACTTACGTTGTGGTGTCAGTGGCAACCTATGCATGGAACGGTAATTCCTCTGCCCAACAGCTACTAGTCTCCGACTAATGTCGTGGGATGACACAGAATGTTATAGGAAGTCCATTACTTGTTCTCGGAAGGCATGCAAAGGGCTTCCGATGTGATTTTTCTTTTTAGTGGTCAGACGTGAACGACTGGAACCTTGAAGAGTATGCCTGCCTGCTCTTACATTCCCAAGCAGTCTAGCACTGGGGCACTGTGACATCCGAATGCCCCCGCAGATGTGGATATTGCGCAATTCGACCAGCTGGCGAAATAGAGACCCACAGTGGGCCCCTTTTTAAATCTGTCATGTGCTGGTAAAGCTGTCTCATATGAGTACGCGCCATCTCCATGTCCTCGACAATGATAGCTCAACTGACGCTGTTCAGACCCCCTTGTATACCCTTCCAGTCGTAGTAACAACGATTAACACAAATAATGCTAATCTACTCTGTCAGGGGGAATTTCAGCTCTAACCATTTACAAATGCCGATTATGTGTATGTGTGGGAAGTAACATGGACATCCAGTCATGTCCTCCCCTGCGTATTTCACTTTTTTTTTGTTAGACAGTGAATATTTTTGCGTGTATCACTTCATAAATTTCGCAGCTAATTTTCGGCGAATGAAGTACCATGGAAACTTAGTATTTCGAAAATAGCCGAGAATTCAAGAAAATTCGAGCTATGTTTAACACAGCATTTTTTAGGTGACAGGGAGCCTGCACACATAGTTGGGACATTTGCCTAACCTCTAACATTTCAACCATTAAAGGCTCACTTATAGGGGCTGCCCACATCCACAGGTGGAAATGGCAAAACCCAGGAAGTAGAATAAAGAAAGACAGAAGGGGATGGCCTTCTATTCAAAATATATATAAAAAACAAAAGAGACACTAACTTTTCTGAACAGAGGGGAGATGGGCAGCAAGAAATCGCATTCTCTCATCCATCTACACACTCACATAGCCAGTCTGCAGACAAGTTCAAAAATGGTTCAAATGGCTCTGAACACTATGGAACTTAACATCTGAGGTCATCAGTCCCCTAGAACTTAGAACTACTTAAACCTAATTAACCTAAGGACATCACACACATCCATGCCCAAGGCAGGATTCGAACCTGCGACCGTAGCAGTCGCGCGGTTCCGGACTGAAGCGCCTAGAACCGCTCGGCCACCGCGGCCGGCTGCAGACAAGTGATCATAATCGTACTGCTTATGGAATTGCTGATAACAGTGAATCCACATGCATTTCTCAAATTTCCGAAAGAATGCCTTTCAAATGTTACATTTTTAATTATAATTTATTAAACATTATGCTAGAGATTATGAAAATTCTTATGACACTGTTAAGTGTGACAAACTGGTGCTTATCTTAGGTGAACTGGGGGTGGATGATTGTGACATCCGATTAATCAGAAGTCTACAGTGGAACCAAAGAGCTTGTGTGCGTGTCGATGGTCCACTGCCAGTTGTAGTGACGATTGTGAAACGATTTCGCCAAGGCTGCATTCTCTCCTCATTACTTTTTAAAATGTATTCTGAATAGATTTTCCTACATACTATTGATGAAACTATTAAGTAGTAGTGGTTAATGTAATTACCATCAAAAGCAGCACATATGTTCGTGACACTCTTATTTGCAACTACGCTGCAGAATCTGTAAGAACTACTAATCCCTGTTAGTGAACACAGCAGTGCCGTGCGGGTAAGCTTTAAACATCATGAAGACAAAATGGATGGCTGTCAACGGAAACCGAGATGAAATTCTGGACACTCATACACTCGGTAATGATAAGATCGAAAGGTTTTCATCACATAAATATTCGGGGTGTCAAATGAACGGCGAATTGGACTTATCTGAAGAACTGAAAATGGCCATAAGTTCTTTTCAGAAAATGAAGAAAGTATTACACTGTGCACCCATCCTCTTCGATGCTACATGTACAGTATCTGACTCTATGGAGTTAAGACCAGTCCATCCGAATCGGTATGTCAATCAGGCAGAACCGCCGTGAGCTTTGAGGCACCAGACTGAAGATATTCGTTTGGTAAAATACTGCCCTGCTGCGCGTGGGTAACTACGTAGTGCACACGCTCGTCCAACAGGGACCGAAGGCGTGATCATCGCATGGGGAGCATGAGGACCACAGGGCGGGTGCTCTAGTGTTCCCACTTCAGTGAGATTAGCCTCCTAGATCCACCGGCGTCTTGCGTCAAGCGGCGACGAGCACGGAACTTGACGCACCGTTCCACAGCGGTAACTCTCGACAGACATACTGTTCCATACACCTTTTATTCTCCGATGGATTACTACAGGTATTTATACTTTGGAAGCCAAGAGAAGAATAAGAGCATCTTGGTCCCGTTTGGATGCATTTGGTAATAACGTCGCCGTAGCTAACATTCCCGAATTCATAGAAAATCACAAATGCCACATTAATCCGTTGCCTACAAGTCACATCAAAGTCGCGCTGCGTTGCATATATACTGAAGTTACGAAAGTCATGCGATAACGATATGCACATATACAGATGACTGTAGTTTCACATACAGAAAGTATAAAACGGCAGTGCACTGGCGGAGCTGTTATTTTTGTAATCAAATGTTTTACATGAAAGGGTTCCGGACGTGATTATGGGCGCACAAAGCCAGTTAACAGACATTGAACGCGGAATGTTATTTGGAGCTAGAGGAATGGCACATTCCATCTGGGAAATCGTTAGGGAATTCAATATTCCGAGATCCACGACGTTACGAGCAACGTATCCGTTAAGACAACGCGGGGTTTGGCTATGGCAGCAGACGACCGACGCTCAAGTGGCTTTGCTAACAGCCCGACATCGCCTGCACCGTCTCTCCTGGAGTCGTGACCATATCGGTTGGACTCTAGACAGACGGAAAACCGTGGCCTGGTCGGATGAGTCCCGATTTTAGTTGGTGAGAGCTGATGGTAGGGTTCAGGTGTGGCGAAGATACCACTAAGCTTGTACTAGTTTGTCAAAAGGGCACTGTGCAAGCTATTTGTGGTTCCATAATGGTGTGACCTGTGTTTACAAGGAATGGACCGGGTCCTGTGGTCCCACTGAATTGAGTATTGACTTCAAATTGTTATGTTCGGCTACTGGAAGACCATTTGCTGCTATTCATGGACTTCGCGTTCCCAAACTAAGGACGAATTTTTATGGGTTCAGTGCGCCATGTCACCGGTCGACAGTTGTTCGTGATTGGTTTCAAGAACATTCTGGACAATTCGACGTGGCTACTCAGATTGCCCGACATGAATCTCATCGAACATTTATGTGCCAACGGGACGTAACGGAGAGGTCAGTTCGTGTACAAAATCCTGTACCGGCAATACTTCCGCATTTACGGATGGCTACAGAGGCGGCAACATGGCTCAGTATTTCTGCGGGGGACTTCCGACGACTTGTTGAGTCCAAGCCACGTCGCGTTGCTGTACTACGCCGGGCGTAAAGAGGTGCGGCACGACAGTTTGGAGGTATCTCATGACTTTTATCACATCAGTGTACGTTGCAGCAACGCTCTCAGGTGGAAGCTTTTTTGTATATTACTAATATTATTATTAAAATCTTAGGCGTATTTTCATGCTAAACGTGAGTTTGGCGCAAATTATATTTGTAAGGGAGGGGGAGGGCTGGCAGGAGACAGGAACAAACGGCGCTCTCTCCTCCCCTACACTCTCCTCCCCACCACCCCGTTCCCCCTTCAGAAGCGAACCTTGGATACGCTCCTGCAGCCCTACTGCGGAAGGTCAGAACTTCTGATTGCCACTGAACCTCCGACTCGTATTCTTGAAGCGTGTTGTTGATGGAGAAAAGTGAAATAGCATTACGGCAGTAGCATAATTGTGTGTGTGTGTGTGTGTGTGTGTGTGTGTGTGTATGTCGGCGGAAGTTCCAAATGCCATGGTTCGATACCCAGTCAGTCCTAGGATTTTCATCACTTTCTTCGCCACTGGCAGTGTTTGTTAATTGAAAAATGCTGATTTGCGCCGTGGTCCTGAGTGCACGTTAATCTGCAGGCACCGCTAAACTGGCTGGGTAAGTTGGTACAAAGGTCAGAAGAGACGTAAGGCGTACCACGTCCAATACGACCATATGTAGTAAAGCACTGTGGTGTTCAAACCGAGCTCCGGGCGGATGACTGTTTTACCTAATAGTATATGAGTACGGCAGTATTCCAGCGGCGGCTGGATGACTAACTGGATAACGAAGCTCACCACTATACCTCGAGCTGTTGAGCATTAGATCCAGAGCTGTTTAAGCCTACAACAAAGAACTACTGCTTACAAATCGCCTTATGTATATCCACTGTGGGGAGGTTTAGCGGAAATTCCTACGATTAAAGTAGTCTCTGGTAATCCATCAGGGAAGGTGGGACTGGAGCCGGACACGAAGAACTTGAGTAATTATAACAAAAGCATAGGCTGTATTTGGATTCGATGTTGCCGGCCGGTGTGGCCGTGCAGTTCTAAGCGCTTCAGTTTGGAACCGCGTGACCGCTACGGTCGCAGGTTCGAATCCTGCCTCGGGCATGGATGTGTGTGATGTCCTTAGGTTAGTTAGGTTTAAGTAGTTCTAAGTTCTAGGGGACTGATGACCACAGAAGTTAAGTCCCGTAGTGCTCAGAGCCATTTGAACCATTTTGAACCATTGATTCGATGTTGTCTATTCTTTTTAATACGTCCAACCAGTTTCGACACCAAATGATTTTATCTTCAGGCCCAAGTGTAAACTGCCACCCACAACTGTTTTCATGTGCATGAGCCAAAATTAGCTGGATTACGTACCTTCCGTGGCAATAACAAGCGCAGCATGGTTAAATTCTTCGCGTGAGTCAGTCTGTCGACTCTTCTGTTGTGTAACTCGCCTGTTGCTGTCAAAGGCCATCCAACTCATTGTTTACCATACAATTCCATTGTTCCAATTCCAATTTGCCCAGTGCCGCACATTGCTATAATTTTAGTCCATAACCGTAAATATATTTCATTCGTCGATGGATTTTAGTTGGAGCTGCTGTTAGGAACATCCAACACCTTTTGACAGAAGATCGTGTTAACATCCAAACTGAACGCTACTACAAGGGATCTTGAAAAATAACATATAGCTAACGATCTTGCAAATAATTTCTCAGGCTGCTAGTAGAATACCAGAAAACGGATGATTATTTAGAGAATCGATTTTCTATCTTTAAAAGAACTTCAAACGTTTGAGTAATTTATAGATGAGTTAGTGTGTTAACTATTTTATTTTAAGCACTTCAGCAAGAAAAAGTATAGGAAAGGTTTGAAATTAAGTTTAACATTTGTTGGAAGGCACTAAATGCTTTCATTATGAAAGACTGGATGAATATAATGTGTACAATGATAAAATTTTTCACATACTCAGATACTGTCTAAATTGTGTTGCGAATAAACTTGGTAGTAAAGACTTAATAAATTAAAACGTTTTGTCTGATGCTGAAGTTTTACTGGAAGAAGAGTGAAAACTTCTTTCATTTCACCGTTTTGTGTACGTATGTGTGTACGGTGGTGGGTGGGTTAGGGGGGGGGTGTCAACGAGAAAACGTTTTGCTAACGTTTGAAATTAAATATAAAGTTTGTTGGACGTCGCTAAGGCTCTCTCTCAAATCTCTGGATGAACAAAGTCCGGGTATTTGCATGCCGTCGCATCGGTTGCGCTGCCTCAACACATTCCCAATTTTCATATGTAATAGTTGCTTTATTGTGTTTTACTTTTAAATTTTTAAATTCAATCAATAATTACGCGAAATATTGAAAAGCAAATTTTTGTTGTATCTGGAAACCGATAGATAGGCACTTGCAATTTGTACCTGGTTTCTGGACAGCGTTTTATTAATGTAGATAAGGAAAGGTGTCGCCGTGGACTCACCAGGGTGCCGCGTGTTCAAAACTGGGAGCAGGACCGCACAGTGAATGCGAAAGGGCGAGTGATCAGTGGCGACGTTATGCCTATTGAGCTCATTGCTTTTATGGACGGGTGTCCACATTGCCAGCAACACTCACACTTAAACGCTTCCTAAAGGACAATAAAACGTGCTGCTACCTTGTCTGGTTTAAGTAACTATAGCTTTGAGCTATACTTTAATAACGGTAGCTACAATATATCTTCTTTGCAAAATTCAGGTGTAACTTTACAACGCATCTTGATGTCCCACGGTGAGTACTAACAACAGCCCTCCAAGCGGAACAAAAGCTCTTAATTTTCAGAGTCCGAACCGCACCTGCAAGACCAAGACCGCATAGAAATGTAAACAGTAACAGAATGCAGGCAACAGGCGGTGTGGTGCAGGCTCCTCGAAAATTTCGAACGCCACGACCGCCGGTTTGTGGCAACATTTTCAACATGTCCCCAATGAAGTGTATTACGCCTGCTTGCAGCTAGGGTGTCCATTTAATTATCATTTCATTTCTAGCAAACCTGCATGGTCATTGGTGGTAACTGTTCTTTCGGGAACAGATACCACCGTCATATATAGTGAAAAATATGGGTTCCCGGCCTTTGACCTTCTTGTGCGAACGCACACGCTATGCCCGAACTCGTACGGGACTTGGTAGATTAATCTGCCACGAGTAATGAGTATGATGGGTAAACATCTATTAGGCGCACTACGAATGTAGTGTTGTGGACATGTTGGGAATGTGGATCTCACAGGGAGCGTGCAAGGGATAAGTCCCTGGAGACGCACTATCCTCTGTGCCCGCGGTGGCTCAGATGGATAGAGCGTCTGCCATGTAAGCAGGAGATCCCGGGTTCGAGTCCCGGTCGGGGGACACATTTTCAACATGTCCCCAATGAAGTGTATTGCGCCTGCTTGCAGCTAGGGTGTCCATTTAATTATCATTTCATTTCTAGCAAAGCTGCATGGTCATTGGTGGTAACTGTTCTTTCGGGAACAGATACTACCGTCATATATAGTGAAAACTATCAGAACTGTCATTCGTTGAATTGTTATTGCAGTATCAAATAACATTATATAAACATTGTGTACGAATGCGACAATTGTGTATCGTGTAATTATTATCTTTCTAGTTGTTAGTTGCGTAATTAACCCTAGCAATACCGAGGCATTTCCAATATGCGTATTATCAAGGGGTGGGAAGTACTTTATGCTCCCCCACCCCCCCAAAAAAAATTAATTAATTGTTGTTGAATTATATTAACAACACAATTTTTAAAGAGGTGCTGATGTGTAAGTGGGGTTCAGAACCTAAAAATATATTTTAGCATACTCTTAGCAACATCAACGCACTTTCAATGACGTATACTACAAACTTTATCACCACAAAAAAAAGAAAGAAAAAATCTGGCTATGACATTCAGTGGAGAAACTGACATGTAGTTCTGAGACTTAACCCAAAAATTTAAGTTTAACTGAAAAATTTACCGGCGGAGGTTTGAGTCCTCCCTCGGGCATGTGTGTGTGTGTGTGTGTGTGTGTGTGTGTGTGTGTGTGTGTGTTTGTCCTTAGGATAATTTAGGTTAAGTAGTGTGTAAACTTAGGGACTGATCACCTTAGCAGTTAAGTCCCATAAGATTTCACAACATTTGAACATTTTTTTGAAAAATTTAAAACATATATGAAGTTAACTGGAAGAACTCATTGAAAACATTATACATATTTTTTGAGAGATAAAAGTATAAAATAACTTACTAGATTACAATAACTTAAAAAGATAGGTGTAGAGTACATCCCCACTCCCTCCTTGGTATTGCAAGGGTTAATGGAATGTGGGGTCTGTCATAATTTTTACACATCGGGCCATAAAGTTCACGCAGCAAATAAATAAATAAGTGTTAGGAAATCGATGACAGTATGTTGCTTCGTCGCACGGTCCTGTTTCGGCCACAGTAACTACACAGCTAATTACAGCAATAGCTTGCGTCTACCAGGGATTGCAACAGGTCCTCCGAGAAACGCGCTGAGTAGTTGCGCGCCAGCGGTGCCAGTCTGCGAGGACTGCAGCTAATGAAGGCATTTCTTGTCGTTCAAACGTGGTAAAAGTATACATCTACAGCGATACGCCACAAGCCACCGTACGGGTGCTTGGCGGAGGGTACTTTGTACCACTACTAGTCATTTCTTTTCCTGTTCCACTCGCATATAGAGCGAGGGAAAAGTGACTGTCTATATACCTTCGTATGAAGCCTAATTTCTCGTATTTTATTTTCGCTGTCCTTACGCAATGTATGTTGGTGGCAGTAGAAATTTTCAACTGTCAGCTTCAAATCCCTGTTCTCTAAATTTTCTCAATAAAGTTCCTCGAAAAGAACGTCGGCTTACCTCCAGGGATTCCCATTTGAAATCCTGAAGCATCTCCGTACCACTCACGTGTTGTTCTAAACTACTGGTGAGGCAGCCCGCCTTTGAATTGCTTCACTGTCTTCCTTTAATCCGACCTGGTACAGATCCCAAACACTCGAGCAGTGCTCAAGAACAGGTCGCACCAGCGTCCTATACGCGGTCTCCCCTACAGGTGAACCGCAATTTCCTAAAATTCTTCCCTATCACAACCCTCATCTGCTCGTTCCATTTCATATCGCTTTGCAACGTTCCGCCCAGATATTTAAACGACTTGACTGTCTCAAATGGTTCAAATGGTTCTGAGCACTATGGGACTCAACTTCTGAGGTCATTAGCCCCCTAGAACTTAGAACTAGTTAAACCTAACTAGCCTAAGGACATCAAAAACATCCATGCCCGAGGCAGGATTCGAACCTGCGACCGTAGCGGTCTCGCGGTTCCCGACTGCAGCGCCTAGAACCGCACGGCCACTTCGGCCGGCTTGACTGTCTCAAGTAGGACACTAATAATACTGTATCCGGACGTTACAGGTTTGTTCTTCCTACTCATCCGCATTAACTTACATTTTTCCATATCTAGAGCTAGCTGCCATTCATCACACCAACTAGGAATTTTGTCTAAATCGCCTTGTATGAATGTTTGCCCTGGAACGATACTTCAGTGGGTCGGTCCTACTACGTTTTCTACACTCTGGTGCAACCTTCTTGTTCTCATACTTCTGGGAACAGTTCATTACTCTAGGGATCTCTGGTAAATTCTCCTCCGTGCAAATACCAGTGATGCTCTTTTCTTCCATTGCCAGCATTCGAATGGGATGCCTGAAGTACAAGCGTTATCGTTCCTTTTCGGTCTCGTAATAAGTTAGTGTACGGCAATTTCGGCTGTAGCATTTGCAAAAACTCCGTTCATTAAGATCTAACGTTGCACCTGCCTACAGACAACTCGTCTTATTTGAGACTTGCTGGCGGATTAAAATTCTACGCCGGAACGAGTCTTGAACTGGAAACATTTCCAAGTGATTGGATAGCTCAGTCGATAAGAGGACTCCGCGCCAAAGACAAGGTTCGAGTGCGATAGAAGGTGTCAGCCTGCCAGGTGGTTCCAAAACAACACACATTGCACGGTAGAGCGAAATACGCTTTATGAGAACTTGGATTATGGACGTAAAAACATAGTCACCACTGAGTTCAGAAATCCATTAATCACCAGTACCTAAGTTTTTATTTGGTTTTGTTTTTACAGTGTCCATTTTGACCCTTGGATGCACGAATCAGGATTCCACCCTGGTGTCCACATGGCTACAGTAGGTTCTGATAACTTGACGTGCCTGCTGACTGTCTCTATTTGTAGTTATTACACAGTTCTGTTTGACATTAAAAAAAAGAAAAACCGGAGGTTTATTCTGCTTGACGCTCTTGCTTTGCGTAATAGGTGGCTTACCGCAGAACCCAAACGCAATAAGCACCTCATTTTCCGCACTGGGTATGTAATCGTCCTGTGGAATGCGATGCAATATTCCCAGAGTCATGAACGTATCCTGCCTAGTATACAGCGCAGAACCACTGAAAACATAACACTGAATGTGCTGTCTGCGGCGAAGTGCAAAGTGACCCGTTGTAACACCTCTTCACTCACACGCGTGCGAGAATTTCACCGCAGACTAACACGCATGGAAAAACCTGAAACTGGAACACTGCCCAACAGGTGTCATTGTCTGATTACGTACAGTAGCGCACACACCTTTTCCATATCTGTTCTAAACCAGAAAAAAAGGCAGGAAAGGTTCGTTCCAGAGTACACTAACTCTAGGCGAGGAAATCCTGTTGCTATTTGCACTCCAGTATGGCCAGGAAGGGGAGGGGAACAGAACGCAGACAAATTGCTTTGTGGAAGTTATGTTGATGTTGTTTTCAGTAAGAAGGCTGGTGTGATGCAGCGACGCTTGCCTAGTATTCGGCAGGAAGCACCAAAATTAACGTACCAACCCCATTAAGATAGGGAATAAAGTCCGGGAAAAAGGTGACGACTTGCAGATTAGAAACAGTTCATTCCACAATTCCTAGATAAATAAAATGGTATAGGCAGTTGTCCGCGGGAAATGCCTGTACCAACAAACGGCACTTCAATTTTGGAGTGGTGCATTCGAATGAGCAGTGTGCTCAGTTCGGCTTATGACGTAAAAAAGAGAGATCGCATCGCAGCCCCGTTTCGTAGTATGTTACGGTGGATTCCACGGGAGTTATCCTGTATTTCAAATCCGCGAATGCACCGAAACGTGAAATCTGTGTTGCGACGTCACAGATCTCATCGCCCTCGACGTTCATGCTCTGTCTGAGGATTACTTCAGGCATGGGCAACTGGCTTAGTCGGTGACAGCGTTTGCTTCGGAGGGCAAAGATCGAACTTCGAGTCCTGACCCGGCAAGCAGTTTTAAGCCATCGGGAAATTTAATTACAACGTGCATCCCTATGTAGTGAAGGAGTAGTCCTCTGTGATTGTATCTCATTTAGATGCCTCAGAAAATAGTTGAATTCTGAGTCGATAACAGTGTTATTTATCAGAAGTGAATATAAAGTGAAACCACATTTCTCACTGATTACTGAGTGTTCTCTAACACATCATCCGATTTTCCAGAATTAAATGTAATCGTTATTGAGCAACATCTGCATTCTTTACCAGAAAATCTTGCAGATCTAAGCGCCGTCCGTCTAAATGTAACGTTACCAATGAACGCACATAAATACCGGGTAATTGCCTATGCCCACAGGTTTAGAATCAAATTCTAATTCGAATTTCGAGACTTCTTTTACTAATTAACGACGATAATAAATTTTCAGCGTCACAGACATTTCTCATTTTGAAACTTCCAGAATGAAATTTTCACTCTGCAGCGGAGTGTGCGCTGATATGGAACTTCCTGGCAGATTAAAACTGTGTGCCAGGCCGAGGCTCGAACTCAGGGACCTTTGCATTTCGCGGACAAGTGCTCTACCAACTGAGCTCCCAAGCACGACTCATGACCCGTCATCACAACTTCAGTTCTATCAGTACCTCGTCTCCTACACTTCAAACTCCCTGCCGCCGTTGGATAAGCAGCTGCCAGCAGCAAGTCGTATACTCTTAGCTTACTTACTTGTTACATAGTTTAATTCTTAATTTCTTTGCGTGTTTTTGGGTACTTACATTGTTTAATTCATAAATTTCGGGCGTATTATAGTATTTGAGAGTTGTAGCATCGCACTTTAGTGTTTACTTCGTAGATTCTAACTTAAATTGTGTGTGAGTTTCGTATAGGAGGTGTAATTTCGAGTTTTAGTTACTGTAATCGTAAATTCAGGCAGATTGTAGCGCAGTCGTTAGGCATTTGTACAGGTTAGTTCATACATTCTTTGCGTGTTTCCCTTGCGTTATCTAGGCACGGACTCGTGTTTCAGTAACTGTTGTTCAACATCGATTAGAATGGACAGGGACTGTGATTGCTGTGTTCGGATGAGGGCTGAGTTGGCATCCCTTCGCTCACAGCTGCAAGCGGCGCTGACTTCGGTCGCGCAGCTTGAGGCTGTTGCCAATGGGCACCACTGTGGGGAGCCGGACTTGAGTATCACGGGGATGTCAACCTCGTCCCGTCTGTCCCCAGATCGGTCTGCCGCTTTGGTTGCCCCGGTTGCTGCCCGCAGTGGGGCTGAGCTCTCGCCTGTGGTTGATTGGGAGGTCGTTCCAAGGCGTGGCAGACAGCGAGAGACGTCCCCGGAGGCTGATCAGAAAGCCTCCCCGGTGCGTCTGACAAACAAGTTTCAGGCACTGTCTCTGGCTGAGCCAGATGCAGCTGCCTGCCCTGTTTCAGAGGATCATTCTCAGCCTTCAAGGTCCGGGCAGTCGCAGAGGGTGGGCTTATTGGTAGTTGGGAGCTCCAATGTTAGCCGCGTAATGGGGCCCCTTACGGATATGGCGGCTAAGGAGGGGAAGAAATCCAGTGTGCACTCCGTGTGCATTCCGGGTGGAGTCATTCCTGATGTGGAAAGGGTCCTTCCGGAGGCCATGAAGAGCACAGGGTGCAGCCAGCTGCAGGTGGTGGCACATGTGGGCACTAATGACGTGTGTCGCTTTGGATCTGAGGATGGATCTGAGGAAATTCTCTCTGGATTCCAGCGGCTATCTGATTTGGTGAAGGCTGCCGGTCTTGCTTACGAGATGAAGGCAGAGCTCACCATCTGCAGCATCATTGACAGAACCGACTGCGGACCTTTGGTGCAGAGCCGGGTGGAGGGTCTGAATCAGAGGCTCAGACGGTTTTGCGACCGTGTTGGCTGCAGATTCCTTGACTTGCGCCATAGGGTGGTGGTGTCTCGGGTTCCGCTGAAAAGGTCAGGAGTTCACTACACTCAGCTGGCGGCTACACGGGTAGCGGAGGCTGTGTGGCGTGGACTGGGCGGTTTTTTAGGTTAGAAGGCCTCGGGAAAGTACGGGGTGGGCTGCAATCTCAAAGGGTGCATGGCAAATACAGGACGTGCTTGGATCAAGGAACAGTCGGAATTGTAGTTGTAAATTGTTGTAGTTCTGCTGGGGAAGTCCCTGAGCTACAAGTGCTAATAGAAAGCACAGAAGCTGAAATCGTTATAGGTACAGAAAGCTGGCTAAAGCCTGAAATAAGTTCTGCAGAAATTTTTACGATGTCTCAGACGGTGTTCAGGAAAGATAGATTAGGCAGAATTGATGGTGGAGTGTTTGTGTCTGTCAGTAGTGGTTTATCTTGTAGTGAAGTCGAAGTAGATACTCAGTGCAAATTGGTGTGGGTGGAAGTTATACTTATCAGCCGAACTAAGTTAATAATTGGCTCCTTCTACCGACCGCCAGACTCCGATGATATAGTTGCTGAACAGTTCAGAGAAAATTTGAGTCTCGTAACAAATAAATACCCCACTCATACGGTTATAGTTAGTGGGGACTTCAACCTTCCCTCGATATGTTGGCAAAAATACTTGTTAAAAACCGGTGGTAGGCAGAAAACATCTTCCGAGATTGTCCTAAATGCTTTCTCCGAAAATTATTTCGAGCAGTTAGTCCACGAACGCACGCGAATTGTAAATGGTTGCGAAAACACACGTGACCTCTTAGCCACAGACAATCCAGAGCTAATTCAGAGCATCATGACAGATACAGGGATTAGTGATCACAAGGTCGTTGTAGCTAGGCTCAATACCGTTTCTTCCAAATCCACCAGAAACAAACGCAAAATAATTTTATTTAAAAAAGCGGATAAAGTGTCACTAGAAGCCTTCCTAAGGGACAATCTCCATTCCTTCCGAACTAACTATGCAAACGTAGACGAGATGTGGCTCAAATTCAAAGACATAGTAGCAACAGCAGTTGAGAGATTCATATCTCATAAATTGGTAAGAGATGGAACTGATCCCCAATGGTACACAAAACAGGTCCGAACGCTGTTGCAGAGGCAACGGAAAAAGCATGCAAAGTTCAGAAGAATGCGAAATCCCGAAAATTGGCTAAAATATACAGACGCGCGAAATTTGGCACGGACTTCAATGCGAGATGCCTTTAATAGGTTTCACAACGAAACTTTGTCTCGAAATTTGGCAGAAAATCCGAAGAAATTCTGGTCGTATGTAAAGTACACAAGCGGCAAGACGCAGTCAATACCTTCGCTGCGCAGTGCCGATGGTACTGTTACCGACGACTGTGCCGCTAAAGCGGAGTTACTGAACGCAGTTTTCCGAAATTCCTTCACCAGGGAAGACGAATGGAATATTCCAGAATTTGAAACACGAACAGCTGCTAGCATGAGTTTCTTAGAAGTAGATACCTTAGGTGTTGCGAAGCAACTCAAATCGCTTGATATGGGCAAGTCTTCAGGTCCAGATTGTATACCGATTAGGTTCCTTTCAGATTACTCTGATACAATAGCTCCCTACTTAACAATCATAAACAACCGCTCGCTCACCGATAGATCTGTACCTACTGATTGGAAAATTGCGCAGGCCGCACCAGTGTTTAAGAAGGGTAGTAGGAGTAATCTATCGAACTACAGACCTATATCATAGACGTCGGTTTGCAGTAGGGTTTTGGAGCATATACTGTATTCAAACATTATGAATCACCTCGAAGGGAACGATCTATTGATACGTAATCAGCATGGTTTCAGAAAACATCGTTCTTGTGCAACGCAGCTAGCTCTTTATTCGCACCAAGTAATGGCCGCTATCGACAGGGGATCTCAGGTTGATTCCGTATTTCTGGATTTCCGGAAAGCTTTTGACACCGTTCCTCACAAGCGACTTCTAATCAAGCTGCGGGCCTATGGGGTATCGTCTCAGTTGTGCGACTGGATTCGTGATTTCCTGTCAGGAAGATCGCAGTTCGTAGTAATAGACGGCAAATCATCGAGTAAAACTGAAGTGATATCAGGTGTTCCCCAGGGAAGCGTCCTGGGACCTCTGCTGTTCCTGATCTATATAAATGACCTGGGTGACAATCTGAGCAGTTCTCTTAGGTTGTTCGCAGATGATGCAGTAATTTACCGTCTAGTAAGGTCATCCGAAGACCAGTACCAGTTGCAAAGCGATTTAGAAAAGATTCCTATATGGTGTGGCAGGTGGCAGTTTACGCTAAATAACGAAAAGTGTGAGGTGATCCACATGAGTTCCAAAAGAAATCCGTTGGAATTCGATTACTCGATAAATAGTACAATTCTCAAGGCTGTCAATTCAACTAAGTACCTGGGTGTTAAAATCACGAACAACTTCAGTTGGAAAGACCACATAGATAATATTGTGGGGAAGGCGAGCCAAACGTTGCGTTTCATTGGCAGGACACTTAGAAGATGCAACAAGTCCACTAAAGAGACAGCTTACACTACACTCGTTCGTCCTCTGTTAGAATATTGCTGCGCGGTGTGGGATCCTTATCAGGTGGGATTGACGGAGGACATCGAAAGGGTGCAAAAAAGGGCAGCTCGTTTTGTATTATCACGTAATAGGGGAGAGAGTGTGGCAGATATGATACGCGAGTTGGGATGGAAGTCATTAAAGCAAAGACGTTTTTCGTCACGGCGAGATCTATTTACGAAATTTCAGTCACCAACTTTCTCTTCCGAATGCTGAAATATTTTGTTGAGCCCAACCTACATGGGTAGGAATGATCATCAAAATAAAACAAGAGAAATCAGAGCTCGAACAGAAAGGTTTAGGTGTTCGTTTTTCCTACGCGCTGTTCGGGAGTGGAATGGTAGAGAGATATTATGATTGTGGTTCGATGAACCCTCTGCCAAGCACTTAAATGTGAATTGCAGAGTAGTCATGTAGATGTAGATGAAGCTCTCCCGCGAACTCTGCAGGCTAGCACTTCTGGAAGAAAGGATATTTCTCACCTTGGCTTACGTATGAACCTGTTCCTGCAGGCTATATTTTCTTTCTCGTTACCAAGTATCTGTTTTGCCTTCGTATCCACTGCAATTTGTCTGTTTCTTTTTCTAGTTTCTTTCTTCTGTAGCATCTATGAAAATCATAATTTTACTTGTCGTGCTGGGGACATTCCTGCGCAAGTTGTCAGACTGGAAATGTAAGGTTAACTGCTGCTACCTCTAGATGTTTCTTTTTCTTTCCCACGATAGAGAGCTATTTTTAATGTCTCAGTGAAATACGGGCTTTTTGTTTTCACAGTGTTTCGACGAATGTGATTTGTTGATTCGGCTTGGAAGGACTTCTAATATGTTCAGTCCCCACTTTTTCGATCTATGATTGATGTTAGCTTTTTTTTTCATTTGGAGTCAAGAGTTTCACCTCAGTATGCGATCATTTCTCCAGATCAATCATGGATTTAATATAAAATGTGTATTTACTTTTGCCTGTCATTTGTTGCTGATAACTTAGTTCATATTTCACTTTTCGTTTTCCTGTAAAAGCCACATCGCGCTACCATTAGGAACACACTTCTGAGTGCTAAAATTTACCTTTTCCGATATTTTCGCTCTCTTGGTATTTTTCAGTACAACTGTCGACGCCGTTCCAATACAGCTCACAAGTCCAAGAGACTCAGAATAGCGGAGATAAGATAAGGCCAAAATCTGCCTGTTTTGCAGACGTGAACCGCGCCCATGACGTGATAGGAAGATATGGTGTATGTTCGATAACTTCCCTGTTCAGGTAAAATTATATCGCAATATCAGGACACAGAATAAATTTGTTTCAGTCATAATTAAGTCACTAGAAGAGGATTAGGTCCCATGCCTTCCCCTTCTCCCTTAACTTTGCGAAATTTGAGTTTTCGCCTTCTTACACTCATGTCTCTTCAGAGTCTAATCATCAGAAAGCAGAACTTTTGCAACTTACCACCTGTCTCGCTCGTATTCCTCGATTTCAGATCTGCGATTTCGTAACTAAGAACTGAGAATATGTAGGAATAATCTGTTGCGACAAATCGCTAATTGGTACAGAATTGACAGAACTTGGGGTGATACAAAAAGAAGGAACAGATTTCAGTTGTTTATTACAGACCAACTGTAAGAGTGAGAAAGACTTTGCGCATGTCACTGGACAGAGGAAGGTTCAAAGTTTTGACACAGCTGCGTTTTTGTTTGTAGCAACTTGGCGGCTACACCACAAGAGAAATTATTTTGTGTGTTATAATTTCGCAAAGTCAACCCATTTTTGGCCTCCCACGTGACTAGACCCCACACCTTGCGATTTTTTTTTTTCTGTGGAGGTACATATAAGATAGAGTCTTTGCCTCATTCATGGTAGATACTCTTCAAGATCTGAGAAATCGAATTGTTGAAGCTGCCGATTCAATAAAGAGAACCAGTTTTGATGTTTCTTGTGTAACGTATAGTGCTCATGTTGAATGTATGGCACAGTGTCTTTGCGAACGTAAGACTCTGAACTTAAGCTCTGTCCAGTGATATACTCAATGTATTTCTGTCTTTCACAGTTTGTCTGTAAAACAAATGAAATCTGTTCGTTCTTTTTCAATCACCTTGTGTATTGACTGTCAGTTGTTTCTTAACGTCACCTGTTTATTTTTTTAAATTTCGCAGCATAATTTTTTCTTTTTGAAACATTCGTACTGCCCTTTCTTTTTCTACCAGGTGTCCTACTGTTTTGTCACTGACGATAACATTTCCGTCAACCGCAAAAAGTGTCTGGAAAACTGTTATTTTAAGGACATTGTTCCCAGCCACTCAGTACTAGCATTAGAATGTTTTGGCACTGGTAAATGTTTAGTAAAAACCTGAACTTTGTGTGTGGACTTTACTATCTTTCTGCTTCGTAATCTGTTTTCCAAGTGTGCTCGGAACCACCTATCCCGCCTTATTCTCTTTTATTCGAAGTGGGTCTTACTTATTCCGTGAAATCTGATGGTCAGTAAAACGAAATGGTTGTCATAGAGATAAAATGAAACCTGTGTTTCAGTAACCCTTGTGAATCGCAACAAATATAACTTTTGGAAACACTTCCACAAACGGTCATGTACTTCTAATACTTCGAAAGTGGCCAGTGGCTCTGAAACCAGGCGCCTGCTCCAACACTATAGTTGAAAAACGCCCTACGCTCACTAAACGTATTTTCGGGGGCAATCTGGAAAACATCGCTCATCGCTGCCATCACATGTGAGGCTGTTGCTTATACGCTCATTAACATCATTCGCCACTAATTTCACACCCATCCATCTACTAAATTTCAAATCATTTTAAGTAATTACTTACAGTAGATTTCATTGTGTTTGTTTATTGGAGCTATATTTAGCACGATTCCTTCTGTCGCTTGTGTGCAGCACCTAAATGACGTTACTTTTTTCTCCTGCAGGTTCCATGACAGAAGAGAAGACACTGTAAAGGAACCTCCGTTTCACCTACTCGCCATCGGACTGAATTCACGAGACTTGGTAAGTTCCTTTTTTCCGTTTGAATGACTACCTCGTTCGTTCGACATTTAAAAGTTCTTCGAAATGCGTTACGTCATGGTTTGGCTTGCGCAGTGAAAGTCAATTCAGAATGAAGCAAGCATATTATCAAGGTTAAACAACAAATGAAGGTTAGTGTTAGCACTTTCAACAGCTGAATTCCGCTCGCAACTTTTTTTCGTCAGCAGCAGGTAAACGAAGGTCACGTCAGAGGAGCAGAACTAAGTACTATAGTCGGTCTCCACTAATCTGGATGTTGAGACTGCGTCAAACTGGTCTGATATAAAGACGGTTGCGGTTTGAGTCCCCTGTAACGCGCTGATGTAACAACGTGTTGCTTTTCTGAATGGCCACGTACAGACCAGGGTCCAGTTCTTCATTGGTCGAGGAATATTTGTTACTAGTCAAAATGGAACGCGAGCTTGAATATCTATAGTTTCAACAACGTCTGTGCTTTTAGTCGTTGAGGAACAATGTATCAATAATACTCGTACTTACTGAAGAACATGCATGCCAATGCTACAGCTTCCGTGACACTTTGTCAGGAGACTGAGAAAGTCAAAACTGAGTGGAAAGTCAGGTAAGATGATTCCACGCGACAAGAATTATACTGGCGGGAAAAGACGCCACACCAAGGAAGAGTTGTGTGACATAGACGAAAGTTGCTAGGAGTGTTTCTACATTTGAAAGATGATGTCTTTTCAAATCTCGCACCAGTCGCATATGAGCGGCAATAGCAACGCCACTATGAGAATGGAAATAAGGTTTCCTTTAATTACACACCGTAAGGTCCTGACCTTTAGTTACCTTTGAGATGGGACGTGGTGAGTTGAGTTGATGTTAGTCACGAATGACTTTAACGTGACAAAGATGCCATTGTGAACACCTCACCGAGTTTGAACGAGGTCAAGTAATGGGGCTACGACAAGCTGGATGTTCCTTCTCAGATACTGCAGAAAGACTTGGCAGGATTGTAGCCACTGTACATGATTGCTGGCAGCGGTGGTCACGAGAATGTACGATCGCAGGAAGATCGGACTTCAGACGGCCACTGGGCCCTACTGAGAGGGAGGCCAACGTGTTCGAATTACGGCTGTGGCTCGTCGTACTGCATCTGGAGCAGCAATCTGAGCAGCAACTGCCACTCTAGTGACACAACGAACTGTTACAAATCGGTTACAAACATACCGTCGTTTGATCTCGTACAGATTCCCGCATGGAGGACATAGTGATAGACATCCCTGGGGTTGTGAAGCAGCTGAATGGGTTGAAAATAAATAAATCGCCAGGTCCTGATGGGATTCCAATTCGGTTTTACAGACGGTACTCTACTGCCTTGGCTCCTTACTTAGCTTGCATTTATCGCGAATCTCTTGCCCAACGTAAAGTCCCGAGCGACTGGGAAAAAGCGCAGGTGACGCCTGTATATAAGAAGGGTAGAAGGGCGGATCCTCAAACTTAGAGACCAATATGATTAACATCGGTTTGTTGCAGGATTCTCGAACATATTCTCAGTTCGAATATAATGAATTTCCTTGAGACAGAGAAGTTGCTGTCCATGCATCAGCACGGCTTTAGAAAGCATCGCTCCTGCGAAACGCAACTCGCCCTTTTTTCATATGATATCATGCGAACCATGATTGAAGGGTATCAGACGGATGCCATATTCCTTGACTTCCGGAAAGCATTTGACTCGGTGCCCCACTGCAGACTCCTAACTAAGGTACGAGCATATCGGATTGGTTCCCAAATGTGTGAGTGGGTCGAAGACTTCTTAAGTAATAGAACCCAGTACGTTGTCCTCGACGGTGAGTGTTCATCTGAGATGAGGGTATCATCTGAAATGCCCCAGGGAAGTGTGGTACGTCCGCTGTTGTTTTCTATCTACATAAATGATCTTTTGAATAGGGTGGATAGCAATGTGCGGCTGTTTGCTCATGATGCTGTGGTGTACGGGAAGGTGTCGTCGTTGAGTGACTGTAGCAGGATACTAGATGACTTGGACAGGATTTGTGATTGATGTAAAGAATGGCAGCTAACTCTAAATATAGATAAATGTAAATTAATGCAGATGAATAGGAAAAAGAATCCCGTAATGTTTAAATACTCCATTAGTAGTGTAGCGCTTGACACAGTCACGTCGATTAAATATTTGGGCGTAACATTGTAGAGCGATATGAAGTGGGACAAGCATGTAATGGCAGTTGTGGGGAAGGCGGATAGTTGTCTTCGGTTCATTGGTAGAATTTTGGGAAGATTTGGTTCATCTGTAAAAGGGACCGCTTATAAAACAGTAATACGACCTATCCTTTAGTACTGCTCGAGCGTTTGGGATCCCTATCAGGTCGGATTGAGAGAGGGCATAGAAGCAATTCAGAGGCGGGAAGCAATTCAGAGGCGGGCTGCTAGATTTGTTACTGGTAGGTTTGATCATCACGCGAGTGTTACTGAAATGCTTCAGGAACTCGGGTGGGAGTCTCTGGAGGAAAGGAGGAGTTCTTTTCGTGAATGGCTACTGGGGAAATTTAGAGAACCAGCACTTGAGGCCGACTGCAGTATAATTTTACTGCCGCCAACTTATATTTCGCGGAAATACCACAAAGATGAGATAAGAGACATTAGGGCTCGTACAGAGGCATACAGGCAGTCATTTTTCCCTCGTTCTGTTTGGGAGTGAAACAGGGAGAGAAGATGCTAGTTGTGCTACGAGGTACCCTCCGCCACGCACCATACGGTGGATTGCGGAGTATGTATGTAGATGTAGATGTAGGTTATTTGAAGGACAATCCGAGCCACAGATCCTGTAGCGTGTATTCTACTGACCCCAAACCGCCGCCATTTGCGAGTGCAGTGGCGTCGAGCGAGTGCCCATTGGAAGGCAGGGTGGAGGTCTGTTGTGTTTTCTAATGAAACCTGATTCTGCCTCCGTGCAAGTGATGGCTGTGTGTTGGTTAGGAGGAGGCCAGTTGAGGACCTGCAACCAACTAGTCTGGGTGCTCGGCACATTGAATCTCCTGGAGTTATGATCTGAGTGCAGTACCGTATGACAGCAGGAGCTCTCTCTTTGTTGTACCACGCACCCTGACTGCAAATTTGTACGTTAGTCTGGTGATTCGACCTGTTGTGCTGCCATTCATGAACAGCATTCCAGGTGATGTTTTCCAACAGAATAACGCCTGCCAACATACTTTTGTTGTAACCCAACATGCCCTACAGAGTGTCGACCGGTTGCCTTGGACTGCTTTATCGCCAGATCTGTGGAGGAGGAGATCAGTGTTTAACGTCCCGTCGACAACGAGGTCATTACAGACGGAGCACAAGCTCGAATTAGGGAAGGATGGTGAAGGAAACTGGCCGTGCCCTTTCAAAGGAACCATCCCGGCATTTGCCTGAAGTGATCTAGGGAAATCACGGAAAACCTACATCAGGATGGCCGGACGCAGGATTGAACCGTCGTCCTCCCGAATGCGAGTCCAGTGCGCGAAACTCTGCGCCTCCTCGCTCGGTCGAGATCTGTCTCCAATCAAGGACATCATCAGTCGACAATTCAGCGTCATCCACAAACAGCAAAAACCGCCCTTGTAATGACCGACCAAGTGCAACAAATATGGAACTCTATCCCGTAACCAGATATCCGGAACCTGTACAATACCATGCGTGCACGTTTGTATACTTGCATTCGACATTCTGGCGGTTACACCTGTTAATGATGTACCAGCATTTCACATTATCAATGGTTTATATCGCGCTTACGTTGACCCATGATTGTGCAACGTTACCTAGACAAAATGTGTTTCCGAAATATCATTTCTCAACATTAATTATTTTTTGGTGTTGCGATTTTTTTCCGTCGGTGTATCATCTGACGTCGTAGAGAGTTCTGAGTCCTTAACCTCGGAAACTAAACCACATTTGAAGTACCTTCGTTTTTCAAATAATGCTGTACTGTTTGCATCTAGTTCAGACAGATTCAGCAAGGAATTTTACAGAGCACGTCGAAAGTTGTCCTGAAATCATTTATAACAAGACAAAAGTAATATGTAGCTATCCTTTCGAAAAATAAACTGTGAAGTCGTACAAAAAGCTGAAAAGTTTCTGTATTCAGAACTGTTGAGTACAACAACAAGGGTGGAAAGCAAAGATCGAGTAAAAATGGCCTGCATTGCATTTGATAAACTAAAAATAAATAGGCTGTTCTACACTAACCGTCCGATGTGTTTCAAAACAAAGCCCTGAGAAAGAAGTTTCGACTAATGGCAGTGAGACGTTGACTTTATAGGTGAAAATCATTCAGGACGCTCACCTTGGAAGTTACCACGTGATACAGAAAAACGAAGGTGTCAGAGAACAGACTGGAGTGAAACTTGTGATTATGATTGTAATTGAAGACATGCGCGGAAACGTGACATTTAGGGGTGACACCAATGTCAGTTTTGATAGTTCGCGTACACAGCAAAAAATGGCAACACTTGTCTCTGAGCTTTTACATTTGAGGGTTAGCCCGTTTTTCCGTGCTTGCCTTCAATTAAAATGAAGCTGGGCAGCATGCGTAGCCAGGTAAATGGGTGATAGATCTGCTGCGGAGGTTCTTTGCTGGAAATAATAGAAGACTGAACGACGACATCGTGCAATGTGTGTAGATGCCATAAGAAAACGTGCAGAGGCTGCGAACATCTGAAACCGCAATGTACTGAGTAGTCTAGACGACGCCTCTAAGCAACAGTATAACTATACAACCACACACACACACACACACACACACACACACACATACAACGTGGACCGAAAATACTACACAGCTCCAGCTAATTACCGTCGCCCCTAAACATCCCACTTGCCCATATGGGGCCATACTGATACAGGGGAACCAAGGTGCTATCTGCCGTAAGAACAACGATGCCCTTTGAGTACATTCGTCACGCTTCTTTTTTCTTAGCAAGTACGCTAACAGCTCGCTGTTGAACGCCATAAATTCATTTCTCTCTCTCTCTCTCTCTCTCTCTCTCTCTCTCTCTCTCTCTCTCTCTCTCTCTGTGTGTGTGTGTGTGTGTGTGTGTGTGTGTGTGTGTGTGTGTGTGTGTGTGTTATTTGGGTTGAGTCTATGCAATCAAAGCTCGTAGACAACAACCGAAGCGTGACATTTTCGCATTTACATTAATATTCGGCAGCTGCCTTAATTTAAAAACGCGCATGTTATTGTTCTTAGCAGTTATCTATTTTACAGCTTCTTAGAACAGGTAGCTTTAGTAGAAAAAAATCTAATTTTCCCTATTTATGTGTACTTGTTTCACTTTCGGGACAGGCTAAGAGGTATTTTGATCCTTTAGTTGACTGTTTTATCTTTCTGTAGCGTACAGCAACCATAAGAATTGTGGCCTTTCATTGATAAATCATGACACTCCAAAGCGCCATGCATAGTGTTTGTCCAGTGTAAAGCTAGAAAGACAGTGCTAGGAATTGATTCTGAGCTGCCCGCCACTCACGCTGTGCCTGCATGGAGTGGTAAAATGTGTGCCTTTCGTAGTAGTTCGTAACGAATGCTTAACAGTGCGAAATTACTGTGTAAGGCTGCGTTAGATATATACCAGTCTAAGTACTAGGCCGTGTGTATATGTAAATGGCGTTTCCGGTAAGTACTCAGTTGTAACCATTTGCTGTGGTAACAGTGAGCAGCGTTAATCGCTGTTATAGTTATTGAAAGGGATGCGGACCGTCGGTGGAATTCCCAGAGTGTGTACGCAATATTTCTACATGCGAGCAGTGCACGCTTTGTGTGTGTGCCTTAGCGTTCAGTATTGTTACCACCGTAATGGAATAGCTGTCGAAGGAGTGTTTGGTAGGAAACAGAATATGTCGCCTTTTTTAGATTTATAGTATTACCTCCGCAGTTACTGAATGCGGGGAACACGAGGGACGTAGATACTAAAACGCTATTACATGCTAATCTGGACTCTGAAGAGACATTCCTGTAATGGAGCGGAGGCTTTAACTTCAGCAGGGCGAGGGAAAGAAAAGCAAGGGGTTGTCATCTTCTTACAGTGATTTAGCTATGAGTAAAGGAAACCGATTCTGCAACTTCATACGACGATGTATTTCACTTGAACAAGGAGCGGATCGAACTTAACGCCACGTGTTGCTATCACGTCGTTATCATGGCGGCGCTTCATGTCTGTAAAACATGGCAGATTTTATCTTCTATCTTATCTGTGCGATTCCGAGTTTTTCGAACCAGTCAGCTCGGTTGGATGGAATCGGCAGTTGCACTGCGAAATGCAAAGGAAGCCAAAATAACGAAGAGAGCTAGATTTATTACATCCCGCCTCATCTACAAGCCTTTGAAACTTGTAAAAGATACTGAAAAACAGCTTTTGTAGCAAATGGCGGCCATCGTGCCACGTTTTCTTGTCTGCTTTGGTATCAGAAGCCACTAACGCTCACTTTGCGATGACGCTGTCTCACTACTGATTCGAATACTGGTGGCGGAAATAACAATTAGTGATACCAGAGTTAAATTCCAACTCTTTTCACAGTGTCTTATGCATTGATGGCGTGGCATACTGTTGATCGTGATCCATTTGTCGGGTTCCCCCCCCCCCTCCCCCCTCCTGGTGTTACTCCATAGGGTAAAGAAATGGACCAGTATAAACTTCCATCCTGTCTCTCCCTTCTCCTTTCGAAATATCGCGGAACATGGCGTAAACTTGAACTGCGCAACCTAGAGTCTTCTGTATTTTGTGGGGAAAGAGCAAGTCGTGCATCATATGACCTACATATACAGAAAACTCTATAAGCCAATATACAGTTGTGGTACAGTGTAGTTTGCAACAGAACTAGAGACTTAATCATATTCCTTTCGGGAACGTAGCAAAAAAAAGACATGCCTCATCAAGCGTCCTAATCTCTCTTATCTTGTTATCATGGCTCCCACGCACGATGTATAATTAAGGCAGCAGAACTGTTTCACAGTTTTCCTCTACTAACGGTTTTCTACAGTCATCCAACAGACTTTCGCGAGAACTGCATCGCCCTTTTTTACAAAAAATGGCTCTGAGCACTATGGGACTCAACTTCTCGGGTCATCAGTACCCTAGAACTTAGAACTACTTAAACCTAACTAACCTAGGGACGTCACACACATCCATGCCCGAGGCAGGATTCGAACCTGCGACCGTAGCGGTCGTGCGTTTCCAGACTGAAGCGCCTGGGTTAGAACCGCTCGGCCACATCGCCCTTTTTTTTTTTTACAAATACACGTATTTATTTCTTTAGCTGAGATAACTGTGACTATTTGCTGAAACCTTGTAATTATTACACAAACCCAGAAATTTTGCCTATATTTCGTTTTATTTTACTGAGTCTAGGTTTCGAGCTGATGGAAACTGAAGAAAGCTAACTGCATGTTTGCCGAGCACAGTTTAGAAAGTATTTCAAAGATGTCGTAATACTGCGCACAGGCGAGAGTGGATGGATACATAAGGGGTTAGAAATATTATAAATGTAAAAAAAAAAAAAAAAAATCGGTGAAAGCACCCAGAACTATTACAGAACGAGCAAACACTCTTTAACTTTTACAGTTTGTGTGTAGTACCAGAGAAACTAAAGGCAAACATGATTACTCACCCCACCCCCAGCCTCTTGCTTTTCAGTTACGACGTTTTTACCAAGAACTTCATCCTTGAATGTTGTGAAAATTACTGTATCGCCCTAGACACGCACTGTAAATAACACCCTATTGTGCTATGGTGTAGTGATGAAGTATATATATAATCCCTAATCCATTAGATGTCATGTCATCTTTTAATTTCTTTCTTATACAATGGGTGTTCCAAGAGTAATGCACACATTTTTTTTTTCTTTTCTGAAAGAAGGTTAGTTTTATTCAGAATTTCAGTACACCATATTATTCCCCACTCTCTTGCCCATAAAACCTTGTTTTTCAAAATAATCTCCGTTCAGTGCGACGTGTACGCCACATTACTGGGAGGGCCGGTGTGCCCGCACAGCGTCACTCTACTGGTCGACGTGGGAGCCAACGTCTTGCTGCGTTAATAACCTTCCCACCACATACGCACTGCCTCCCGCGGAGTGCGTCCTTCATTAGTCCAAACAGATTGAAGTCCGAAGGTGCGAGATCCGGTCTGTGAGATGCATGAGGAAGACCAGTCCAGTGAAGTTTTGTGGACTCCTCTCGGGTGCACAGACTTGTATGAGGCCTTTCGTCGTCATGGGGAGGGAGAAGTTCACCTGCATTTTTGTGGTGACGAACCTTCTGATGTCATTTCTTCAATTTCTCGAGGGCAGCACAATGCACTTCAGAGTTGATCGTTGCACAATGACGGCGGACATCAAAGAGAATAACGACATTTTGTCAGTGGAGTGAGTGACTGATTATTTTGTAAAATTTTTTCATGAGTTTGACAACGCATGTGTTCAGTGTATGGCGCCTTTAGAATCTGAAGATGGTCATTGTATGGCCGAAACCAGTTACGACTGTGTCATAAGAATGTGATTGCGTCTATAAATAAACAAAAAAATTTTACAAAGAGAATAGCCCTTTCGGAGTCCCGGAAGACCGTCGCCATGACTTTACCTGCTGAGGGTGCAGCTTTGAACTTTCTCTCCGAAGAAGAGGTGGTGTGGCGGCACTCAGTGGGTTGCTGTTTTATTTCCAGTTCGAAATGATGAATACCCATGTTTCATCGACTGTGACGATTTTCGACAAAAAATTGTGACATTAAGCTTCGTAAAGCGCAAGCGATTCCGCACAGAAGATCCTTCGTTGCTCTTTGTGGTCTTCTGTTAGCCAGCGAGGGGCTTGTGTATCCCAAGTGGTGGGCGAGTGCGTCAGCTCTATCAACAGGGATGTCCAGTTGTGCAGCGAGATGTTTGACAGTGGTCCGTCTGTCACATCGAATGAGGGTGCCCGCACGTCCCAGCATTGCACAAGTGACAGCTGTATGCAGCCGGCAGGTGGGGAGGGGGGGGGGGTGGAGAGAGAGAGAGAGAGAGAGAGAGAGAGAGAGAGAGGACAGGTTTGCGTGGGCGTGCTTGTTGTGATGATGACAGGCGCCTCGCCGAACGACTCACCGTGCTTTTGTTCACTGCCAGGTCTCCGTGGACATTTTGCAAGCGTCTGTGGTTATCTGCGAAGCTCTGGTTTTCCGACAAAAGAAATTCAGTAAAGCTCTCTATTAGGAACGCATCTCCTTGAGTTACGGCATTCTGAGGGCTACATATAGCGCCGCCATCTGTAGGAAATTCACGAAACTATAGGGACTGAAGCGGGAAAATGACACGATAGCCCACAAAAGATACGGCATTTTTCGACCGGAATTGGTCAAGAAAAAAAAGTATTGCATTATGTATATATCTGGTCGTAGTAGATTCTTTGGTTCACAGCAACACTACGAGACATGAAGGATATCTTTGAAATAGTAACGATAGAAAACGGGTTTGTAACTCGACCCTACGATAAGTAAATAACAATTGTTTAAATACACTAATGTAATAAATTCCACTCAAGCTTCGCCGAACATTCACCTACGAGTGACGTGAAGATTCGACAGCCGCGACATGTAGTTCGGATTCCACGTTAAACTGTAGCTCCCCTTTCCCTGGTAGGACTGTTATCGTAGGTAAGGACACACAAGTTGCGTAAGTGGCGACCAATTGAATGCTTTGCATTAGACCGTTTACTTACACGGAATTACCGTTATTAGTTTGTGGAACATTTCCGTTACATTTTCGTATGGACTGTGCTGCCATATTATGATCGTATTAGCGCCTCTCCAAATTGGTTCCATGTCCGCTGTCATACTTGTTTAGTAATAACTCCACCGGAGTTTGTTCTCAAGAACAAGTGCAAAAAGGAAGGGTACGTGGCAGGAAATAAGCGTGATCTTTCAGCAGCCAGGCTGAATTTTGAAATCAAGAATCAAAGTGGTGGTGTGATAGAGAAGGGAAATGTCGAAGGAGAACAAAAGTTCTGAATCTATGGATCGGGTACGAAAAAATTATATTGAACATACATGCACAATTATTATTTTGTAATATTTTTCAAAAAAATTGTTTTTACTGCTCTTGTGTTAGTGGCCGGCCGTTGTGGCCGAGCGGTTCTAGGCGCTCCAGTCCGGAACCACGCGGCTGCAACGGTCGCAGGTTCTAATCCTGCCTCGGGCGTGGATATGTGTGATGTCCTTAGTTTAGTTAGGTTTAAGTAGTCTAAGTCCAGGGGACTGATGACCTCAGATGTTAATTCCCATAGTGCTTAGAGCAATTTTTTCTTGTGTTAGTGGAAACTAACCTTGTTTGTACGTTATGAGGATCTGTATGATTCAAGTAGTTCGCATGCAGATACGCTCGAAGAAAAAGACACACCACGAAGGAATTATCCGAATGAAGCGGAAAGAGGCAGTGGAATGTACAGACAACAACTAACCTTGTTTGTACGTTATGAGGATCTGTATGATTCAAGTAGTTCGCATGCAGATACGCTCAAAGAAAAAGACACACCACAAAGGAATTACCCGAATCAAAAGGAAAGAGGAAGGCGGAATGTACAGACAAACAAAATATTACAGTTTCAGAAAAATTATTGGGCATGGCATAAATTGAAAGAGTTGTTGGACGCGTTAGATTGTCAAAATACCGAGCTGGGTGGAGAGCCCTACCCATAACAGGAGCCCTATCCATAATACAGCAAACGTTCTGAGTTGTAGAGAGATCAGTCGACCACGCTGGCCAAGGTAGGGTAAGCAAGCAAGAAGATAAGCAGCAGAAACTCTCGCCGTGTACGGGCGGGCATAATCGTCCTGAAAGATAAGCCCAGGATGGCTAGCCATGAAGGGCAACAAGACGGGGCGTACAGTATCGCTGTGCTGTAAGGGTGCGGCAGATGACAACCAAAAGCGGTCCCGCAGTGAAGTGAGTCGTACCTCAGGCCATCACACCTGCTTGTCGGGCCGTATGGCGGGCTACAGTCAGGTTGATATCCCACCGCTGCCCAGGGCGATCCAGACACGTTTTCGGCCTAGAATCTCATTGACAGGAGTAGAATTGTCTTCAGAGATGATTCCCACTTGACACTGTGCCCCGATAGCCAGGGAAGACAGTGTCTGGAGACGACACGGACAACAGTGGGATACCTTTCTGACTGTCGACCGCCGTACGGCCCGACAGCCGGGAGCAATGGCCTGGGATGCCACTTCTTTTCATAGCAGAACCTCTTTGGTTGCCTTCCGCGGTACACCTACAGCACAGTAACACATTCTACGTCCCGTTTTCCTAGGCATGCAGTTCAGCAAGATAATGCCCGTCCGCGCACTACGACATTCCTTACTGCCTGTCTTCGTGCTTGCCAAATCCTGCCTTGGCGAGCAGGGTAACAGGTCCTCTCCCCAGTTGAGAACGTTTGAGTCGTTATGGGCAGGTCCTCCAACCAGCTCGGGGCTTTGGCGATATAACGCGCCAATTGGGCAGAATTTGTCACGATATCCCTCAGAAGGTCATCCAACAACTCTATCAGTCAATGCCAAGCCGAATGAGATTTTCACTCTGCAGCGGAGTGTGCGCTGATATGAAACTTCCTGGCAGATTAAAACTGTGTGCCGGACCGAGACTCGAACTCGGGACCTTAGCCTTTTGCGGGCAAGTGCTCTACCAACTGAGCTACCCAATCACGACTCACGCCCCGTCCTCACAGCTTTACTTCCGCCAGTACCTCGTCTCCTACTTTCCAAACTTCACAGAAGCCCTATTGCGAACCTTGCAGAACTAGCACTCCTGGAAGAAAGGAGTGCTAATTCTGCCAAGGTTCGCAGGAGAGCTTCAATGAAGTTTGGAAAGTAGGAGACGAGGTACTGGTAGAAGTAAAACTGTGAGGACGGGGCGTGAGTCGTGCTTCGGTAGCTCAGTTGGTAGAGCACTTGCCCGTGAAAGGCAAAGGTCCCGAGTTCGAGCGTCGGTCCGGCACACAGTTTTAATCTGCCAGGAAATTTAATGTAAAGCCAAATAACTGCTTCCATAAGGCACCGAGGTGGACCAACGCGTTATTGACTCGCTCAATTTGTGACGCTCTTTCTCTCGAATAAATCATCAAATTTTCCTTAAATAAAAATCATTTATTTGTTTGTGCATGTACGTCACATCTACTGATTTTCATGCCATTTGAATAGTTCCTACATGGTTCGCCCGGTTTCCTTTCTTGTTAGAGCGTAAACCGACATTTTTCAACGGCAAAGACAATGTGAATACAATACTGGACATTTCTTAATTGTATCTTCGGAGTGTTCCACTGCAGCTCCCCCTATAAGCTGTCCCCATATTGGTATCGCAGAAGGAATAATTCCTCACTCAAACAGCGGCAACGTGGTTTCTTTTTGTGTTTTTCAAATAGAGCACTATCATGAAGGCGGACGCGATTGCAGCAGCCAGAGATAGACAAAGTGTTCCGACATGGCTATGTCGCCGAAACTGACGTCCTCATCCTCTTCGTGCTGCTTCGTTTCGGGCTCTGTAAATTACACTACTGGCCATTTAAATTGCTACACCACGAAGATGACGTGCTACAGACGCGAAATTTAACCGATAGGAAGAAGATGCTGTGATATACAAATGATTAGCTTTTCAGAGCATTCACACAAGGTTGGCGCCGGTGGCGACACCTACAACGTGCTGACAAGAGGAAAGTTGCCAACCGATTTCTCATACGCAAACGGCAATTGACCGGCGTTGCCTGGTGATACGTTGTTGAGATGCCACGTGTAAGGAGGAGAAATGCGTACCATCACGTTTCCGACTTTGATAAAGGTCGGATTGTAGCCTATCACGATTGCGGTTTATCGTATCGCGACATTGCTGCTCGCGTTGGTCGAGATCCAATGGCTGTTAGCAGAATATGGAATCGGTGGGTTCAGGAGGGTAATATGGAACGCCGTGCTGGATCCCAAAGGCCTCGTATCACTAGCAGTCGAGATGACAGGCATCTTATCCGCATGGCTGTAACGGATCGTACAGCTACGTCTCGATCCCTGAGTCAACAGCTGGGGACGTTTGCAAGGCAACAACCATCTGGACGAACAGTTTGCAGCAGCATGGCTATCAGCTCGGAGACCATGGCTGCGGTTACTCTTGACGCTGCATCACAGACAGGAGCGCCTGCGATGGTGTACTCAACGACGAACCTGGGTGCACGAATGGCAAAACGTCATTTTTTCGGATGAATCCAAGTTCTGTTTACAGCATCATGATGGTCGCATCAGTGTTTGGCGACATCGCGGTGAACGCACTTTGGAAGCGTGTATTCGTCATCGCTGTACAGGCGTATCACCCGGCGTGATGGTATGGGGTGCCATTGGTTACACGTCTGTCACCTCTTGTTCGCATTGAAGGTACTTTGAACAGTGGACGTTACATTTCAGATGAGTTACAACCCGTGGCTCTACCCTCCATTCGATCCCTGCGAAACCCTGCGTTTCAGCAGGATAATGCACGACGGCATGTTGCAGGTCCTGTACGAGCCTTTCTGGATACAGAAAATGTTCGACTGCTGCCCTGACCTCCAGATCTCTCACCAATTGAAAATGTCTGGTCAATGGTGGCCGAACAACTGGCTCGTCACAATACGCCAGTCACCACTCTTCATGAACTGTGGTATCGTGTTTAAGCTGCATGGGCAGCTGTACCTGTACACGCCATCCAAGGTCTGTTTGACTCAGTGCCCAGGCGTATGAAGGCCGTTATTACGGCCAGAGGTGGTTGGTCTGGGTACTGATTTCTCAGGATCTATGCACCCAAATTGCGTGAAATTGTAATCACATGTTGAAAGGTGGCTACACTGAGTCACAGCGCCAGAGATTGCGCCAAAGATTATGATTCCGCCGCCTCCACTGGGCAGTAGTAGTTCAGAGGTTGCCGTGGGCAGTGCTTGTTGAGAGGATGTGTGGGCAGTGCTTGTTGAGAGGATGTCGATAGAGTGCTTGTTGAGGGGATGTCGATAGCAGTACTAGTTGAGGGCATGTCGTGTGCAGTTGGTCTGTTGGACGAGACAGCAGATGCTGTTTGATTGGGGATGTTGCAATGATCACAGTGTATTTTTTGTCAATATACATGAAGGTAACAAAAATTTTTTTTATTTCTAATGGCCAGTAGTGTATAACCGGCGAGACAGCTGTCTATCGAGACACCCTCGTGGAACTGTTTCACGTGACAGGTGTCGGGCAGCGTAAATGCACATATACAGAGGAATTGCCCTGGCTTAAGAGTTACCATAGGTGTGCTCGACTTATGCTCGATAATATACAATTTCACGCGGCGCTGCTCTGTAGTCCGCCACATTCGTAGTGATTGCGTTTATTTTCGTTTTTAAACAGTGTCGGGCACTCGCTAAGACTACTGTTCTCCAGCAGGCGGATAAAAAGCGCAGTGCCTGTATCGCAGAGGATGACGAATTAGAGAGCGGCGGAAGAGTGAAACTGCGGGCGGGCGCCGGCTCCAGAAATATTGCAGCTCTCGGCGGCCATCGGTTATGGCGGTCGCGTCGCGCCGACTGACGGCCGCGATAAGCCGCCTATCAGCGCTAAGCCGCCGTGATGGACGCACTCTGCTCCACGGCACGCCGCGGCGCCCGCTGTTTACGGCGCGCTCTGACTAATATCTCGGCTGCCGCCGGCGCGCTATCGCCGCTCCTCTGTGCGCCAGAGGGGCCGGGCATTACGTGGACCGCGCTCGCACTTCGCTTCGGATCACGTACGCGCTTCGTACAGCAGATGCTTTTTACATTAGGAATGACCTGCCGGTTGGCATTCTGTCGAAACGTCTCGTGCAAACCTTATGAAATGCTAGCCGTATGCCCGAGCATCACAGCGGAAGCTAAAATAGGGGCCGGAATTATGGGAATTGGCTGCTGGAGTAATATTGGCTGGCGGATGATGAAGATGTAGCATATCTGATCCTTAGAATCACTACTGTGTTCCTGCACATTCCACCTGAGTGATGATATAATAGCAGATGTACGATGTCACAAGGTAAGTATGACACGTCGGTCCCTGGCAACTCAAACGTGCTGTTCTTGAGAAAAATCGACTTAAAGAATTCTATACAGTGGCACAAAAGTCTAAATCAATTGCATCAGTTGCAAAGCGATTTAGAAAAGATTGCTGTATGGTGTGGCAGGTGGCAGTTGACGCTAAATAACGAAAAGTGTGAGGTGATCCACATGAGTTCCAAAAGAAATCCGTTGGAATTCGATTACTCGATAAATAGTACAATTCTCAAGGCTGTCCATTCAACTAAGTACCTGGGTGTAAAAATTGCGAACAACTTCAGTTGGAAAGACCACATAGATAATATTGTGGGGAAGGCGAGCCAAACGTTGCGTTACATTGGCAGGACACTTAGAAGATGCAACAAGTCCACTAAAGAGACAGCTTACACTACACTCGTTCGTCCTCTGTTAGAATATTGCTGCGCGGTGTGGACTCCTTACCAGGTGGGATTGACGGAGGACATCGAAAGGGTGCAAAAAAGGGCAGCTCGTTTTGTATTATCACGTAATAGGGGAGAGAGTGTGGCAGATATGATACGCGAGTTGGGATGGAAGTCATTAAAGCAAAGACGTTTTTCGTCGCGGCGAGATCTATTTACGAAATTTCAGTCACCAACTTCCTCTTCCGAATGCGAAAATATTTTGTTAAGCCCAACCTACATAGGTAGGAATGATCATCAAAATAAAACAAGAGAAACCAGAGCTCGAACAGAAAGGTTTAGGTGTTCGTTTTTCCCGCACGCTGTTCGGGAGTGGAATGGTAGGGAGATAGTATGATTGTGGTTCGATGAACCCTCTGCCAAGCACTTAAATGTGAATTGCAGAGTAATCATGTAGATGTAGATGTAGATGCAGAACGATACTGGTTACTAACTGAAATTAAGGTGCTATGTTCAAAAAGTCCAGCCCGATAGCTGAGTGGTCAGCGTGGCGGTCTGTCATGCCAAGGGGCCCGGGTTCGATTCCCTGCTGCGTCGGAGATTTTATCCCCCCAGGGACTGGGTGTTTTGTTGTCCTCATTCTCATTTCATCATCATCAGTGGAAGGCAACGGGAAACCACCACTGGAATCACTTCCCTAGACGCTCATGCGGTCGACCTCCCTGACGAGGCTTCCCCCATGACAAGACCTGCCGTAAGGCAGAACACAAAGTTTTTATATTCGAAAAAACAGTACCTAAACATGATGCTTCATGAGACTCATCTAGAATTGGTACAAAACATAGGAACCACCACAGTTCTCATGGCACTAACAGAAAAAACAGAACACAACACATAAACAGCAGTGGAACATCTACAAAACAAGCATAAACAGAAGATAATGAATCTAACAGTAAAAAAGACACAAAAATACATTTACATTTTAAACATGAAACCACAAGAACACCAACCGAACAGGGACAGAACTACACGAGAAAGAAAAAAATTCTCTTGGAAAAAGGGTTGAAACACTGTACCAATAGCAAAGTAAATAACCAATACATAGAAAATCTCATAGTAGAAACTGAACACATCCTTACACGTGAAGAACAACAAATTAACTGTGAAATAAACATAGGACTGACAAGAGAACTAGTAAAAAAAAGGCATAATAAAACAAACACATCAGACACACAATAAGAACAACCAAACAGAAGCAGCCACCATGAAAAGGATACGAGAAAATTTAACAAACAACAATATATTAATATGAAGAGCAGACAAGGGAAATGTAACAGTACTCATGGACAAAGAGCAATACATCAAAAAAACCAAGGAATTCATGAACACCAACGCCATACAAAAACCGAAGTCATATCCAACTACACGATTCCAGGCAAACCTGAAACGATCATTGTAAAACGTGGAACACACATTCACAGACAAACAGAAATATTAAGTAACACAGAAAAACCCACAAGCACCAACACTCCGGAGTCAACCAAAGGTACATAAAGATGGAATGCCAATGAGAGCTGTTATCAACTTCAAGAAAGCCCCAACATACCACATAGCCAAAGGCGCTGCAGTCATGGGCTGTGCGGCTGGTCCCGGCGGAGGTTCGAGTCCTCCCTCGGGAATGGGTGTGTGTGTTTGTCCTTAGGATAATTTAGGTTAAGTAGCGTGTAAGCTTAGGGACTGATGACATTAGCAGTTAAGTCCCATAAGATTTCACACCCATTTGAACATTTTGAAATCCTATAAATTAGAAAACAACAGAACAGTGATAAACACAGGAAACCTAATAGAGCGCATGCAGAACAACAGGTACAACACATAGCATCACTGATTTCATTCGACATAGAAAATATGAATACCTCCATCCCTATCACAGAAGCAATAGAAATCATAGAACAAAATCTCTCATCCCACAGCAACCTCACCACAGAATCAATAAAAGAAATAACAAATATGCTCAGACTCACAACTGAGCAAAACTACTATGTTTGAGATTGAATATTATCTACAAAGTAATGGACTGCCCATGGGATCCCCAATATCAGGAACATTAGCTAAGATTTTCATCAGTCATCTAGAAAATCAGATATTTGAAAAGTAAACCACTAATGAAAGTTTCAAAATCATTATCGGTACAGATTTGTGGATGACATTATTTGTCTGGTAGATGAGCCAAGTGAGAAACAAGACAAGCTCCACTCGGAAATCAACAAAGATCATCAGAACACTTCGCATTTGAAAAAGAAAAAGAAGAACATAAATTTTCTTGGCATTACAATAAAAAAAGAAAACGGCAAATATACATTTAACATCTTTAGAAAACTAACAGCCACAGATACAATAATACATTCCACGTCTAACCATACCCACAAACAGAAGCTTGCAGCACTAAGACTATTGTTACATAGATTAAACAGAATCCCATTCAACAAGATAGACTATGAAAAAGAAATTAGTACACTCATACAAATAGCTAAGAATAATGGGTATGACACACATGTAATACACTGGCTCAATCAAAAAATAAAAACACAAATACAAAATAAACACAACATCTCCAGAATACAAGAGAGCTCACGAGCTGCAAAATTACAAACACACTCAAGAAACACACACAATGACAACACCACACAGAAAGGAACCAGAAGGTGCACCATGACTTACACACATAAATTAACACACAGAGTTGCAAACATCCTAAAGAGACGGGGATTCCAAATAGCATACAAGACTGTGCAAACCCTCCATTCACACCTAAGCCAACCAGCTACCAAGAAGGACAAATTCCAACAATCAGGAATAAATAAACTTGAATGTTAAAGTTGTGATGTAGTATACATAGGCATGGCATACAGGAATTTTAAAACACGATACAACTAACATATCAAGAGTTGGAAGTACGAAACAAACCATTCCACATTTGCAGAACATTTGAAACACCAGAACCACCATCCTACAATCATAGAACAAGAAATGAAAATAATGAGAATAAGCAATCATGACAAACATCTTATACAAATGCAAGAAAACTTCCACATTCAGAAAGCCATCGCTGAAAACAAACATGTCATAAATGAACAAACACACATCAGCACCCCTTCGCCTTCTGGACACCACAAACAGATCACAGATACTTAATAATTACACTCGAAAGTTGGCAATAACATCTGGCAGTTGGCAACACAAACCAAAACATTGCATCAAATCAAGTGTTCAGTTCCTAGTGCTCTGAAATGTGGGAAAAAAGACGCAAATTGGCATTTATAAGAAGAGCAACAACACCATAAATGCAACAGGAGCGTAATATGCAGAAAATCGTTCACACAACCTGCAAGTACAGTTCAAAATATTACTACATAATAGCAAAAACCAACCACCAGAAATGTTGATAACCTGTAGGTACATTGACCAAAATGTAAACTAAACAGCAAAAACATACACATATCCAGGCCACTGAAGATGCTATGCAGAAAATAAAGGCGAAACGCATATGGTACGAAAATTGTGTTTGATTCAGTTGTAGTCAGACGGTCCATAAAGTAAAAATGGTCACTATATTACACGCAAATGAGGAAACGGGACTACCAAATAATAATAATAATAATAGTAAATGAGGGATTCTATAAAAGTTATACTGAAATAGTATAAGATTCCAGTAAATTTCAAACAAGTATATTTGGCTGTAAATTCCATTATATCTGCACTGATCGGGCAAATTATTATGGCCAGTGCCCATCGCGACTATAGGTGGCGCCTGGTGGCGTTTCGGGCACGGGACGCGGTAACGAAAGTATGTAAGCGGAGCAGACACGGTCTGGGGATCACCCTAGCGAAGATACGGGTTGCAAATGGAGAAATCCATTGAGATAAGCGACTTTGATTATTACGCAGAGCCTCTGAACGAGTAGCTCGAAAACGGCGAAGCTGGTCGAATGTTCACGAGCTACTGTCACGAGCATCCACGGAAATGTTAAAAGAACAATGAAACCACCACTAGGCACTAAATGGTTGGGCGTCCACGAACGTGGGGTTCGGAGGCTTGTCTGCTCTGTAAAATAGGATAGATGGTGATCTGTCGCATGTCTGTCGAAAGAGCACATTTTTCCTCTCTAGTGTTGTAGGTATGCGCATCGCTGTTCCTCTCAAATTGTGATGGATTACTTATGACGAATTTTATTAGCGAATATACGCAAATCAGCCAGAATCTAACAGCCGGTATGGCCACCTTTGGCTCGGATAACAGAGACAACCCTTCACGGCGTGGAAGCAATAAGGCCGTGGTAGGTCGCTGGCACCACATCTGCACACAAACGTCACCAAATTCCCGAAAATTCCGGGGAAGGTTCAAATCCAATGGTTCTGAGCACTATGGGACTTAACATCTGAGGTCATCAGTCCCCTAGAACTTTGAACTACTTAAACCTAACTAACCTAAGGACATCACACACATCCATGCCCGAGGCAGAATTCGAACCTGCGACCGTAGCAGTCGCGCGGTTCCGGATTGAAGCGTCTAGAACCGCTCGGCCACCGCGGCCGGCTCCGGGGAAAGGGTAGATGAGCTCTTACGCCACGTTCAGTCACATCCCAGGTATGTGATTTCTCAGCCAGAAAATAAAAAATACGGAAATTCATCCACTAATGGGGTAAAATAGAGGGTGATTTTTTTTTATTTTCAATGTTACATCTACAACTTCTCGTTTAGAAATAAAAAAATACGTGTTTCAGTGTTTCTGGAAATTGGAACCCTGAGAGAGTGCAATAGGGGATGGAAATTTCAAAGCTAAATTTTTGAAAATCAGTATTTCACTTCTCTGTTTTAGATGTAAAAAAATATTTGTTAGAGGATGAAAGTTGCTGTGGAAATATCTCTACAAGAACGCAAGGTAAACAAAAACTTTGAACTCCAGCTATCAGAATCACTTTTGGTCAGAAGTAAATTCGGAAAAGACCATGCTTATGTGGCCTTAATTAGCGTGAAAAGGTTAGAAAGTACTGCAGTTTATCAACAACATAAAAATTCATTTAAATAGAAACAAAAAGAAGTCTGCAGGCTATACAGTTCACGCGAGCGATGTTTAACGGACACACGTATATATGTGACCGTATATACACGGTCACATATAAAAGTGTGTCCGTTTTATTGTAATACGTACAAATCTACGGGTTTATTTCGATTTTGTTGAACTTTTGCACACATTACCTTCAAGACAAGAGAAAGATCACTGTCTACATAAGATTTCGTAACCTGACATTTATATATGTAATACATAGTACAATCAGATGTCACTAGATCGCGAGACGAGCGAAACCTCGAGAATTTGACACAAACATGATCGCAAATTCCTGTTGTCCGCCCCCAGTACCTGAGCGGTCAACGCGACAGTGTGTCAACTCTAAGGGCCCGGGTTCGATTCCCGGTTGAGTCGTAGATTTTCTCCGCTCAAGGACTGGGTGTTGTGTTGTCCTATCATTTCATCATTTCGTCCCCATCGACGCACAAGTCGCCGAAGTGGCGTCAAATCGAAAGTATCGTAACCGCCGCACGGTCTACCCGACGGGAGGCCCTAGTCACACGACATTTACATTTAATTTCCATTTATTGATTACTTGCTGTTCTTATACATGACACATGCCCTAGAAGATATTTTAGCCCTTGTCTCACAGTTCCTTTTATTATAAAAATCCACAGTGCCGTACACACGATAAGGCACCAGATCGTGGGCTGAATAAAGGATCGAAGAGGACCCTAGATTTTCCGAACTGTGACGTAAACTGTTCGAGATTCCGAGTCGTGAACAAACGCAGCCCCACTTGAAACAGTGAAAACTGAGTTGAAACGATAGAAGACGAATTCTCCAAAGAAAGAATGAGATACTTATAGCAAAATGTAACAACAGATGGTGCAACAGGCCAGTCACTTAGTGCGACAGATATTAACCAACGCGAGCAACACACAAACCTTCAAAATGGTTCAAATGGCTCTGAGCACTATGGGACTTAACATCTGAGGTCATCGCTCCCCTAGAACTTAGAACTACTTAAACCTAAGTAACCTAAGAACATCACACACATCCATGCCCGAGGCAGGATTTGATCCTGCTACCGTAGCAGTCGCGCGGGTCCGGACTGAAGCGCCTAGAACCGCTCGGCCACAAGGCCGGCACACAAACCTTCTCCGTAAATCAGTCTATCTATTAGTGAAAGCTATATCAGAATTCCTACAGTAGTTCCTGAGATTAACCGTCACATACAGGCAGAAAAAGGCGGCGGTAGACTTCAATTGATAAAATGTATTGGTTGTTACTGCAAAATTTTACTTAAAGGTAAATTATTATCTTAGTAACAGACGGAAGGATGACGAATAAGTATTTTAAAAAAAGAAATTGTATAATAACTAGCTTCAGTTGATAGTACTTTTATTCAGGAGACAATTTTACGCCAGCGATAACATTTAAGCTTTGTATTGAACACACACGAAGAAGTACAGACTGTCCATTTTTGGCAGTGCACAGTTTTGCTGTGGATGAACACCGTATTCGTTTTTCCGTATTTTTCTTGTCAGTTTTTGAAATGGAACCTGAACGACGGTATTTAGTCATCTGTAAAAGTTTGCCTGTACTCACAAAAATGAAAATTTTGGTGTTGGTCGATTCAAACGAAGAGCTATACAGATCAGTGACACACGTTTCTCGTTTACTAAAGTGCAGAGGACTCGTCTGCGCAACTGGGAGGGAAAGACGCGTTTTGTCCATCTATATGATTTTTCTATGAGTTACGCTGAACTGCGAAAGAGTAATGACGCTCATTAGATCAGAAAACGCATCAACGACTTCTTTATGTTTCGAGTTAGAGAAGAGAAGCAGTACTGAAGCTGTTTTCAATTTTCCTATCGCTTTTATGGAATGTGTTACCGATTTCCCTATTTTTAAAATTCCGGCAGTACAGTACTTTTTGTTAGAGTATCACCAGCCATGTTCGTAGGTAGATATAACTTTCCCATAATGTCTGAATATTAAGGAGCTTCTATTGCCGTTGACTACACAATACTTTCACAGTGTTCTCCATTTTCAATATCACTATCCGACATCTCGAACTGCACTTATCAATAACTTACTTTCTCGGCACTAGACGCAACGCTACTAAGCTACTTTCCGCAGCCAGCTACAAGCTACCTGCCCCCAAGGTGACTTTGGCGGACGTGCTTGTTTGACGGAAAACGCGCTCTTCTACCTGAAGGGCAAGTTGCGGAATTCGAGTAGCGGGATTAGTGGACACTCCCTCGGCCTTTCCTGAGATGCGGAGTTCGTGTCTGCCCCTCTGTAAAGTGCTCCACGTCTCCAACTTGCGTCTTTCTCTTCCATCTGCGAGGAAGAAGTTTCAGTAGAAGTTGCTGAACGCGAATCAGACAAAATACAGTCTTATGTACTGTAGTACCTTGCAAGCTTAGACTTTTTTTACGGTATGCCTCTTAAAAAAATGATCTTTACCGTTTTCATGGATGGCTGTTCTTGTTCCGTTACTGTCCGGTGTTTACGTGCTTGCTGCGTAAATTATAAGTGGCCACAGTGCAATTCACAGCGACAGTTCTCCGTGGTATTTCATGCCCAGTTTCCCTCTCACGAGTTGAATTTTAAAAAAAAATATTTTTTTCGGTGGTTGCCTCCGGAATATAACGAATGTTACCATAATTTCTTGTTTCTAACGCCAATGATTTAGACTGGGCTTCGAGCTGCGAAATTGGCAAAGTGACGTGTGCCCACACAAAAAAAACCTGGCTACCGATTTCACCACCTTAGAAGTTAAACTGCGCAAAATCCCCACGTAGTGGACTACTTTATGTAACGGTTGTTTCCTCAAAGTTGAATACTTCTAAAAGTTTAGACTGGGCATCCATACTCCAGCAAAACTTTGAACTCCCAACGAACCATCTCAGCGGCCAAATTTTGGAAGATCTTTTCTTACCAGGCGTCTACGTCGCACATAAAATTTTCCCCCAAATTTCATGCGTCTGGGACCAGCGACCCACGTCATTATCAGTCATCCAGCGTCTTCATTTATACATACAGATAAATTGTAATTTATTTTCGTACTGCATAGTTTTGTGTATGAATATCCAGAGCGACAACCTGAGGTGACGATGCACTTTCTTGAAAAAATAAAAAAAGAAGACATTCTGTCTATGGCGAAACGTGGTTGACAATTTAGCCTTACTAAATATTTCTTTTTATTTCTTTCAAATGCGAGCACAGTAAAATTCTTTTAATCCTGACAGGTTTCACCAACACATTAGTCATCTGCTGAAACCAGAAATCTTACATTACAGTCTAGCGAAGCATGTGCTGTGCACTCTTTTCACCATATGCTGGTAACACGTTTTCTGAAGGTTTTCAATATATAGCCGAAACAGGACGCGATTAAAAGCTAAATACAGGAAGTAAAGGTAATTCCATACATGTACTATTAGCAGACTCATCCAAGGAGACAGCTTCAGTTTCGCGGCTGCTAGAACTCCTTCGAAAGGAAGGAAGGCAAGGATTTGACGTCCAGTCAATGACGTGGTCGTTAGAGGCAGAGAACAGGCTCGTGTTGGAGAAAGAAATTGGAAATTTGTTGTAAGTTCTATGGAACCAAACTGCTGAGGTCATCGGTCCCTAATCTTGCACACTATTTAGTCTAACTTTAACTTCCGCTATGGACAACACACACCCATGCCCGAGGGAGGACTCGAAACTCCGACGGGGGAAGCCGCGCGAACCATGGCAAGGCGCCCAAGACCGCACGGCTACCCCGCGCGGCGTTGGAGAAAGATGAGGGAAGAAAGCGGGCGTGTCCTTTCCAAAGGATGCATCACGAATTTCCGAACTTCACCTTAAGGGATTTAGGGGAACCTCGGAAAACTGTGGATGAGGTTGGAACGCTCGTGCGGTGAGATATTTCTGAAGCTGGCTCTATTGCAGGCTTTCCGCAGGTAAGCTGTAAGCTAACGGAGGTAACGAATGTGGGAAGAAAAGACCCTTCAGTGTCTTGTGCTCTGCAGAAATGTCATCATATTCCACATCATCGCAACTGTCACAAACTCAGTGTGGATTGCCGGACGGTTCCTGAATACAAGTCTGGTCTTGTCATACCACCACCTCGTTCGTTAAGTAGCTTCGTATTTCCTCTAAATAGATGTACTGTTCGTAAAATAACCAGGGATATGCGTTCAGCGTGATTGAAGGCGGAAAGATCACCTGAAATCAGTTGAAAGAAAGTCAGATGTGGACTGATATTCACTGCAAGAAACCCGAAGAAATGTGTTACATCCACGAATGAAGTAGTTCACAAAACAGCCGTTTCATCGATACTTGGCTACCCTTAGCCTTGTCCTTACCCCGTAGGATTAATGAAACAGAAGATTCAAGGAAGAGTACGAGAAATTTACACAGATGCTCATCCAATTTCAGTGACGGGCGCTGGAAGGACGCCTAGTGCATTACGCAGAGGTTTACTGTTAAAATTACGTCAGCGCACGTTCCAAGAACAATCTTGCAACACATCAGTTACTCTCACAAATTGCTGACGAAATGATACCGTCGATAAAGTCAGGGAAATTCGAGCTTTCGTCATGCTTTACTGATACTCGTTCTTCTCGCGTAGCATTCAGAAAGGAAACAAGAGATTAGTGAGGTGGTGAATGGGGGGTATGATATTTGTAAATTGATGTACCACAGGCCACAAGCTGTGCGGCGATTTGCAGAGAGTAGATGTAGTGTCATCTAACTTATTGTTCAAAAGATCAACAAAATAAATTTATTTTTCTCTCTGTATTAATGTCTCGTGAAACAAGTTATGACCTCAACAGCGTCTTTTTCGTAAATACCATTATCCTCTCAGCTCTAAATTCGTTTCCAGCCTAAACAATTAAACCCAGTTTTTAGCCTTACTGTGACTGAAGCCCCGTGTCTCTGACAGCAATTACTGAATAGAAATCACCTTCAGAGCCATGCCAGCGCACAGCGTTCTGAAAAATACCTCAACAGTTTACAGTACAGCGCGTAATGTGCCAAAGCTCTAAAATGAATTAACAGGCAGTTTTGGCGACGTTAGTTGGAAGTGTTTTCCAATGATTCATGTACCCATTGCCAAATTGTTTCTTTTGTTTCTCCTCGAACTGTTCTCCCCAAATTAATGCGACGCTATTAGAAAATTTTCGTAGGTAGGAATACTGAAAAAGATGTACACCCAGGTGACGAGAAACGTAGTGGACTGCAGTCCCTTCTGGGCTTTTGGAAATACGTTAAGTATTGGCTTTGTAACTTCGGTCATGCTTTGGGCATCAGCCGATTCAAAAGGGGTCTTAGTTATGTATTTATTCCGTTGTATTTTTTTTTTGTCAGGATTCTACGCATAATCAGAATGCAGCTGCCAAGGGATGGTTGAAGTAATTTATATATCCTTTGTGAAACGTTTCCATAACGCTAAATCCCTTTGATATACAATGAACAGCAGTAAAGTTCCGCAACACAACTGTATGTATTTTACTTTCTGGAAATAATTTTCACCCGTATTTAACGTCTTCACTGTTTGAAGTGTCTGTTGACAGCGCATAAAATTTTTGCCTCTCATCCATTGGAGTTTATCTGTAAAAAATAGATCTTTTAAGTGCAACAGTACTCTTTGTGATATACAGGACATAACATCCCGTGTGAGGCCTGCGATAATTTTTATGTTGATAATTGGGAACCAATGCTGTACAATCGCAATAAAGTCATGAGATGTTCAATTGACTCTTTTATTAGAACATGATACGCGTTTCGGGATTACACCCATCTTCAGACATCACAAACTTCAACTCCTTCCTAACCAGCCAGGCTTACTGCGACACAAGCAGTCTTGAAGCAGATTGTACAGCATTGGTCGCCAATTATTAATACTCTTTGTCGCTAATCAGTCACTAAAAAGTGTTTACCAATGTTCTAGAGCAGGGGCACCCATCCTTCTAACTTACATGGGCCACAATGGAAGAAGATGAGTATTTTTGGGCCGCACATAAAATGCTTAACTATTTAACACCAATAATTACAACTAAGGAAAAAAAACGGATGGACCAATGAGAGAATGCCATCGTGTGGCTGGAGTTTCAAATTGAAAGTGTTCAATTTATCATAACTTTACATAAGTGGAATTTTACTAATTTCTTTTTCTTTTCGTGTGACAAATGCTCACTTCTTGGGCCGCACTGATATTTGCCTTGGACCGCGGGATGGACACTCCTGTTGTAGTTTGTTGAGACATTGGTGCGAATAGTCACCCAAATTTAGATTTCTCTTCGTTTCTTTAAACCACTGAAGACAAATACCAGAATGGCTGTCTTGGAAAGGACTCCGAAGATTTTCTTCCACATTTTTTCTCCAATCCGAAATCATGCTCAGTCTGTAATTATCTCGTTTATCTGTCTTTTTTTTGAACAGATGTGGTTTTCGGGAAGCTTCACTTGACATTTAGGCAAACAGTTCTCCAAGAACAATTTGGAACGGAAAGAAGCTCTTAAACCACCTCGTAGTAATCAGAGATCCAACGGAATGACCTAAGTTTGGCTGACTTTCCAAAGGACGCTAGCGTCTTCATGAGACTGCCTCGCCCCGACTGCCGGGGGATGAAAGGGGGGAAACTGACGATTTTTTATTACGTATTTAGTCACTAATCAAACAATCATGTCATGATTGCTTATCATCCAAGCTTAATTAAACTACAGCTAACTTCAAGTCTGCTTCGTGCGCTGTTGTCATTGCCAAACGAAAATATCAGTTTCCAAACCAGTCAAATTGATCGCAAATCCAAAATCGTCGTTCACCACTCGCCAACATTCAGATTGTTAGCAAGAAGACGTATATATATATATATATATATATTTTCATTCCATATATCTGATCGAGGAAAAAAGAAAGTATAATAACGAAACTCGCACAGCATTTATAGATTATTGAGTGTATAATGACAGAAGAGGGTACACCAGACATATCATACTGGTTTCGAAATATATGCTTAACGACATAACAATGAAGATCAAACCTGGTTCAGAAATATGAGATAAAATCCAAGTAAAGTAGTGGGGTTAGACAAGGTTGTAGTCTACCGCCCATATGACCTATTAATAAAATGGAAATTTTTAATTAACTCTGGCTTAAAAATATCATATAAAAGCAAGTGAACATTTGTTTATTCTTCGCTAAAATAAAAATAATGTCCTTTAGAGAAGTCGAACGTACAAGATCAAAATTTTCGTGTACGTCAAGATAATAGTAAAAGGAAACTAATTTAATAGTCTTGGAAATCTAATAACTCATCTGTAATATCAAGATGTAGATAAAAAACTTCCCAAATTCCAGTATGTACTGTTAGCAAAATTTTAAAAAGTTAAGATGAGAAACTAAGGTAAATGCTATTAAACTATGCCAGTTCCTGTACTTCTCTACGCCAGTGAGCCCTTACCAAACGACAGAGAACTAAGGTTCAACCGTGTGAAATTTGTTTTCTGAAAGTTGTGAAATGATGGACAATTAGATAATATAAGAAAATGAAGGTATTACAAAAGAGTTAAAAGTTGAACCCATAAATGATGTAATGAATAAATATAGAAGTAAGTGGAAGGACCATGTGGAAAAATTTCCAATCTAACTCATAATATATGTACCACATGGCAAAATGAATCCAGCATTACTCAAGAAAAGACGGCATGAATAAGGCTGACCCTCGTGTGTGGAACAAATAACTGAAAGTGGTGATATTGATGATGACGATGATGGTAATATGACGATAATGTTCACAGTGAGGGACGCAAAACACGTTATTAAAATACATAATACATATATACAAAATGGGAATATATGTAAAGTTCCTTTCATAGTCCATAACTGAAATGGTGCGCAACGGAGTGTAATAAGTAAGAAATTTGAAACAAATTTTCATTGATAATTAATATGAAACTTATCACAGACATGTAAATGTATGTGTGTAAAATCTATACAGTACTTATTTTCTGTTTATTTGCGACCACAACGCTGCAGAATTCTGGAAATGACTGTTATTTAATGTATTTCTGTGTTACAATCGCTATTTCAGCCATTATGCCATTGTCAAGTAGAGAAGATCACAGTGTATTGCGTCGACGCATACTCGTGATGGTTCAAATGGCTCTGAGCACTATGGGACTTAACATCTATGGTCATCAGTCCCCTAGAACTTAGAACTACTTAAACCTAACTATCCTAAGGACAGCACACAACACCCAGCCATCACGAGGCAGAGAAAATCCCTGACCCCGCCGGGAATCGAACCCGGGAACCCGGGTGTGGGAAGCGAGAACGCTACCGCACGACCACGAGATGCGGGCGCATACTCGTGATTCTTAATAGAATGGTGTCCTTGTGTCAATCAGGTTAACATGTTTTATGTGCATATCAGAGAACCTCGCCAACCACATAAGACGCCGTAGCACGTAGTATAAGAATCCCTATCGAATTTATCGCATACGGCACTCATATTTTTCACTGTGTGTACGCAATATATGACATTAGACAACTGGGGCTTTATGACGATGAATATGCATTGACGCACTTCGTACTGAATTGCTGCATGAGAATGGCACAATATCCGAAATCTCGGCCGCAAATTAAAAAAAAATTACGTTACACTTATTAATAGTCCACAAGGAAAATGACATTACTGATATACAATAATTACGCAGACCATTGCCGTTGCAGTGAAAAGTGCAGAAGTCATATTTCATGTGACACGTTATTTCACATTGTAAATGTACAACAGTTTTTGATATTAAGAAATTCGTCAATAAATCTTTTATATTTCCCTTAAATTGTACTCGGAGGCGTAGCTAGGGGTTGTGGGAGGTGCGCTCCGTACTGGGTACTAGCTCCTTATTAAGGGTGACAAAACTTGCTGGGTTCTGTGGCACGAATTGTAAAAATATTTTTTTTAATCGTTTCATTCCTGACACGGGAGCGGCCGCGCAACTAGAGAGCTTGTGGACTGGCATACATACGAGCATTTTACCGCTAAAATAGCGTCTGTACAAAAATTGTTCTCATACAGTACTTGGGTCAGTGATGTCAATTATCATCGAGACGCTGACTTTGCACCAAGAACTGAGAACGTCAGTCGTTAGTGTGCACTGAAATGTTACTGCAAGAAATCGATATACGAGTACGTTGCAAAACCATGGATCGTATAGCAGATCGTTTTGCTATTTCAGAGCCCACAAATCTGAGAACCGTAACTTCCCAGGATTGTAAAACGTTTAGTTGACAGTTACGAAGACATTTCTGAAGGTACTATCCTAGCAGAAATTGGAAGGTTTAGATGATTTCTGCAAGCTGTCAAAAGTTCCAAAAGAAGAGACTCTTTGTCAGACGTCTTTAAGATTCTTACAGTTCGTGGTTGCTTCTGTATCGCTGGGCACCTGGCCTACAAATTAGTGTCTGTACTTGCCATAATGACGTCACTCCGAGGTGGCGAGCCGATAGAGCCCACATCGACGTCGCTATTTGGGAAGATAAAAAATTTATGGGCGTTATCTTTTTACCAACACCATAATGTATACATCAACGCACTATGGCAATGCAGTTTTCATTGGGGCTCTATAGTCATGTTGCTTGTAGCCTCTTTCGGCTATGTTGATCCGTCCAGCACGTTACATATACACTGTTGTATGGGATTTATTTTGTTCTATTGCAGCGCTAACGTCCTGTTTCATTAACAGACTCTACAGAGGCGCACCAGAACTTGTAACACGGCTCGCTGGAAAATTTAATAAAGAACGGAAAGCAACATCGAGTGCAATCAGTCATATGTCATCTGAAAACTTAATCTGATCACTTGTCTGTGTAAGGTATGCAAGGAGAAGACCACCTGACGAAACACATGAATTCTCGCACTAAAGGGACACTTATTTTGTTCACTCTCTTGCGATGTCAGAAGTAGGGCGTGCGTCGTCTGTTTGGTGCTTCTGCCTGTTACAATAGCTCTGGCGCTCATTTATTTCCGGGCTTCATTCACCGGAACCTGACACTCTAAATGACATTTTCCGGTCTTTGACGTTGCTGGCTGAGCTTGGAGCTCATTAATATTTCATGCAGCGCTTGGTCACATCGAATGGCGCAGAATAGAATCGATTTCGCATTAAGGAACCCGCAACGTCGCAGAATGCGTGGATATCCGTCCGCTGATACACATATCCCACCTGACACGAAGGCACAAAATTCACTTTTGTCTTTTGATGATTTCACCTGGTCGCTATTGAAAACAACGCTGGCAGACATCGTGAAACGACTGTAAAATGTCTTACTACATAAGCACATTCCATTTCTGTTATTCCTACAGTTAGCACTGTTGTCACTCACTAGTCGTTACCATTACACAGAACACACTAAGATATGACCAGTGAGTAAATACAGTTACCAGTCACTTAAAAAGCCTGTCCGTACATAGCTTCAATGGGTAAAACTCATCATTAGGAAAGCAGCGTTCTTGTTCATACAAGTGAAGCTACAGGTCCATATTTAATCAAAGCTGACGCTGCCCAGAAGGTAATAAATGATTCCTTTCAGTACCGAGGCAGCTGGAACGATGTGTGGCCGCTAAATTATTTGCCATTTGATTGTCTTGGGCAGCGACCACACACGGTCGAACTCTGTGCCACTTACGTTCAAAGTCGCTGTTTCTAACACCTGTTGTTATTAAAATAACAGGGAGTGAATAATCAATAACCCTAGGCGACACGCGAGAATTAGATATTCTGTTCGATTAACAGAACATGATAAGAAATATCATCATTCTTTTGCGCAGAAGGCGCTCTTGAGGATGTAGTGCAGCATAAGATTGCGCGAGATTGAATTTATCTTTCAGATCTAATCTACAGTTTTTTACCAAAAAATTTTGCAGACTTTAGCACTAAACTTAAGACTATCACCAACTAACCAGTATAGTCCAGAGTTCTGACTGTTCGCTCTAAATCGATAAAGTCGACATATTTTTGATTAAATAACCAATGTTGCAGCTAAATTAAATGATAAAATCACATGTAGCAACTTGCCCTATGGGTGGGGTAGGATGGTCCAGGCAGCATTACTGTACCAGATATTTTTTATGAAGAGAAAAACAGTAAGGAGCTTTAATTACTTAGCTATAAAGGTGGTGAAACAATGTACCAATGTACCAATGTTTCCACGTAAAAATATCGTGGAAACATTTAAAATACAAGCTGGACAAAATCAATAAAAAAAGCCAACCTGCCCCAGTTTCTACTAACTAATGCAAGTATATTCAGTGTGTTTTTGTGTGGCTTTTATCTGATGGTTTTGAACTGTTGGGTTGGTGCATAAGTTCGTAGCGTTTTTCCATAATTTTAATAAATACCACAGATACGCATAACAGAGGCTTTAGTCATCAATAATATATTCTTCTTCATTATTTACAACAATCTGCCGCGGCTGTAGAAATCATGTGGTTCTGAGGCGAAGAACTCTTCGAGCCATGTTGGGACCGAGCGAGGTGGCGCAGTGGTTAGCACACTGGATTCGCATTCGGGAGGACTGCGGTTCAAACCCGCATCCGGCCATCCTGATTTAGGTTTCCCGTGATTTTCCTAAATCGCTTCAGGCCAATGCCGGGATGGTTTCTTTGTAAGGGCACGATCGACTTCCTTCCCCATCCTTCCCTAATCCGAAGGGACATATGACCTCGCTGTTTGTTCCCCTGCTACAAATCAACCAACCATGTCCGGAGCTCATTTTCATCCGGAAACGAAGTACCTTCAACGTTGTTCGACAGAGAGCGGAATATGTGAAAATCTGACGGCGCAAGATCAGGTGACTAAGGTGGGTGCGGAATGGCTTCCCATCCCAACTCCTGTATAGTGTTTTTGTCAGTCTAGCAGAATGCGGGCGTTATCGTGGAGTAGCGTCACTTCACGCCATCTTACTGGTCGTTGTTCTTGAACTGCGTCTACAAGGCGTCTCAGTTGTCGACAATAAATGTCAGCAGTGATGGTCACATCCCGGGGAAGCAATTTGTAGTACACCACACCGTAGCTGTTCCACCAGATGCATAACATTATCTTTTGTGGATGTGCGCAGATCTTTGTACGAGGAGTTGCTGCTTTTTTTGGACTCAACCGTTGCTTTCTTTTCCTTATGTTAGCATAAAGGTACCATTTCACTTCACTGGTAACGATACAGTAGAGGAATGGCCGGTGTTGTTCACGCCCCAATTTTTGACGATCAAGCAAGATGCACATATTGCCACCCGCTGATTTTCGTGATTTTGGTTTAGAGAATGCGGTACCCATAATACCCGATTTTTGGGCCTTCTCCATTACATGCAAATGTCGCACGATGGTGGAATGATCACAGTTCATCACATTTGCCAGTTCTGTACCCTGATGTGGATCAGCGTGGATTAAGGCGTTTAAACGATCATCAAACCTGGAAGATCTTCTTGAACATGGAGGGTCACTAATGCCAGAACGGTCCTCCTTAAAACGAGAAACCCATTTTCTTTCCGTGCTGTGTCCGATGGTGTTATCCGTACACACGGCGCAAATATTTCTGGCTGCCTACGCTACTGTCACCCCTCTATTGATATCGACCAAAAGATATGTTGGAAATGTTCCGATTTCACCACTTGGCACTGCATTTTCTAGCGTCCAAAGCTCCATTCACTACCTCCAAATGACAAAGTGACGATATGCAAACTCAAATAGCAACAGTGAACTACAGATAAAAAAGACCATCTTTAAACCGTTACCAACCGGAATGCCAGCATGCAAAACAGAAACACGACGAACTTACGCATCAACCTATTATTTCCTGTTTTCTTGTTGTTTAGTTTCTGGGTTGAAGATGCTAGAAGCCAGATAGAGGGGCTGCATGTAGTGTTGGTGATGTACGTTTTTACCACACCGGTGATCGTAGTGGTCCCCTTGAGAGAAGTTCGGTAGCTACAGGGCTTTAAATTATTGAATTCGGGGTAGTGAGAAGTTGAACCCTGCCTTTCGGCTGAAAGCGAGGCTGACGACGCTTCTGTAGAGTGATCTTACCAGTTCCGTCAAACGACACACCTACTGCAGTGACACAAATGTATAACGTACACTGAGATGACAAAAGACATGGGACAGCGGTGTGCATACATACTGATGGCGGCAGTATCGCGTACACAAGGTATGAAAGGGCAGTGGATTGGCGGAGCTGCGGTTTGTACTTAAGTGAGACATGTGAAAAGCTTTCCGACGAGATTATTGACGCACGATGGAATTAACACACTTTGAAAGCGGAGTGGTAGTTGCAGCCAGACGCATGGGACAGCAGAAATCAATGTCGGACGTACGACGAACGTATCCTTTAGGACGATGCGGCGAAATTTGGCGTTAATGGGCTGTGGCAGTAGACAATCGATTCGAGTGCCTTTGCTAACAGCACGACATCGCCTGCAGCGCCTCTCCTGGGCTCGTGACCACATCGGTTGGACCCTAGACGCATCAGGGTACAAAACTGGCAAATGTGATGAACTGTGATCATTCCACCATTGTGCGACATTTGCATGTTATGGGGAAGGCTCAAAAATCGGATGTAATGGGTACCGCATTCTCTATACCAAAATCACGAAAATCAGCGGGTGGCAATATGTACATCTTTGCTTGATCGTCATCAATTGGTCGTGAACAACGCCGACCATTCCTATATCGTTATCGGTGAGGTGAAATAGTATCTTTATCCTAACATAAGGAAAAGAAAGGAACGGTTGAGTCCAAAAAAGCAGCAACTCCTCATACAAAGATCTGCGCGCATCCACAAAAGGTAATATAATGAAGACGTATTACAAACTAATGCTCCCTCACCGATTTCATTTGGTAAGAGCTGATGCTAGGGTTCGAGTGTGGGGTAGACCCCACGAAGCCATGGACCCAAGTCCATGCAAGCTGATGGGGGCTCCACAGTGATGTGGGCTGCAACTATTTATGTTAGGCTACTAGGCTGCTTGGAGACCGTTTGCAGTATTCATGGACTTCCTGTTCCTAACCAACTATGAAATTTTTGTGGCTAACAATGCGCTATGTCAGAACATTCTGGGTTATTTAGCCACCATGTCGCCCCACCCGAATCCTATCGGATATTTATGGGACATAATCGAGACGTCGTGCACAAAATCCTGCACCAACAACACTTTCCGAATTATGGACGGTTACGGAGGTAGCGTGGCTCGGCATTTTTGCAAGAGACTTGCAAAGACTTTTTGAATCCGTGCCACGTGGAGTTGATACACTGCCCCAGGCAGGAGGAGGCCCGACGCGGTATTAGGAGTTTCTCATGACATTTGTCACCTCAGTCGGTGTACACGGTTTATACAGCCCTGTAAAAGAACAATGGAGAACATTGTCCAAGAAATAAATTAGAATCCCCCAGGTCCGACCAAGGTTTCCGGTAGATATTCCTTAGTTGTCAGGCAACTGATAAGCCTCTCCAGTTTATTCCTAATTGGAAATCTCTCTGCCTCACTAACAGCTGGCTTGGTAATTGGCTGAAAAAAAAAGACGCGACTCTATAATGGACCGGAGCTAAAACAACCTTCTTAATTTCCTGTACATTAGAGAGAGAGAGAGAGAGAGATTTGGAGGGGGGGGGGGGGGCGCAGTACTGACAATAACTCTTGGTCGACCAATAAATGTTTGCGAGTAAATGTGCAGGGTAATACACCGCGTAATTTCGTCTCGGGCTCCTCCGCGTTGCTTGTGCGAGGTGTTTTATCGCGGACGCGAGTGGGTGTTCGCTTGACGCCGTCGAACGAAGCCTTCCGAGGACGGACGAGAGCACCGTTTCGTCAGATAAGTTAGAAAGATCGATTCCACACTAGACAGAATGGAGCATGGTTGGGGGGGGGGGGGGGGGGGGAGCGGAAGCGAACGCCAAAACATTCCACAGTACATTTCAACGGAACGGGACGTCACCGTTATCGTCAGTGTTTCTCAAGTGGTGGTGGTGGTGGTGGTGGTGGTGGTGGTGGTGGTGTCGTCGTCGTGATCGTCCGCTGACGTCGAAAGTTAACGCATTTTCGCCGCGTTCACGTTGCAGATGTTCTATGCGGACTTGGATATTTTTCCATGAGTGTTTTTCTACGAGATATCTGGAAGTGAAAAATGATATAGGATTACAAAACCTGGACAGAAAGACGTTTACACTTTGCCGAATAAAGACTTAAATTGATGAAGCAGTTTTCATTACATAATATTTAATTGAGATTGAAAAAGACGTCTCTGTTGTAGGAGGAAACTACGTTGTTATTCCCGTTATTTATGTCTTAGAAAGAAGAAAACGCGATGTAGAAGGTAGAAAAACACTACGTAATGCTGTTTTAAATATTGCCTTTATCTTACAGATAGTAAAAAATTCCGTATTATATAGTTGAATGTTTATTTCGATTGTAATGACCAATGTTTCACCTATAAATTCTAGACATCGTCGGTGGATTATATTACACTGAACACCAAAAACTAGTTCATGAGAGTAATGAAATTTCGGGAATACATTTGTCTAGGTAACATACAAACGTGCATGCATTGTGTTGTACAGATGCCGGATGTAAGTTTGTGGAATGGAGTTCCACACCTGTTGCACGTGGTGGGTCGATACAGGGACGGTTAATGCCGTTTGTTGAAGACACTGCAGTTGTCGTCCGATGATGCCCCATATGTGCTCGATTGGCGACAGATCTGGCGATGGAACAGGCCAAGGCAAGATGTCGAAACGTGTCAACACATGGTAGAACAGCCGCCGGGCGCACACTGCCTGTGCTGATACGTTTGTCGGTGTCTCTTGTGTGGAGCGGAAGACCCGTGTTTTCTGCTTCGCACCAAGGTTTAAAACAATATACAAAGCTAAGGAATGGTTTACTATTCACGTAATCAAAGCTGACGGTTTTATAATTCAACAAAAAAAAAAAAAAGGTTCAAATGGCTCTGAACACTATAGGACTTAACTGCTGAGGTCATCAGTCCCCTAGAACTTAGAACTACTTAAACCTAACTAACCTAAGGACATCACACACATCCATGCCCGAGGCAGGATTCGAACCTGCGACCGTAGCTGTCGCTCGGTTTCAGACTGTAGCGCCTAGAACCGCTCCGCCACACCGGCCGGCATATTTCAACGTATGAGCAATAAAATGTGAAGGTAAACTCCCGTTGCCATTGGCACCCTTCCGACCGCCGTGTCGTCCTCTGGCAGTGGCGTCACTGGGTGCTGTCTGGAGGGCGTGGGGTGAGCGCACCACTCTTCTTGCTGTTGTCAGCTTTTGTGATCTGTAGCCGCCACTTCTTAATCAGGTAGCTCTCATTTAGCCTTGCGAGTCTTAATGCCCCCTCCAACCACGGAAAAATCCCTGGCACTCGAACCGGTGTCCTCTGCATAGCAGTCAGTCCGCCGACTGCTCAGCTAGAGAGCCGGACGAGCAATAAAATATATTTCGCGATAATATAGCTCTAATTATACGAGAATACACTAGCGTGTAGAGGCTGCTACTTCATCACTGTATTCTTAAACCTTTTCTTGACGTAGTGTTTCCCAGCCGTAATAAACTTCGTAAAATACACTGCCGGAAGAAAAGTTAGTACACCTGGATAGACGACATCGATTTTGAACCGCGTGAGCGAGTTTGAAATGAGTCAAATTTTCGGAGTAGCGGGGGGGTTCTTTCGGAGAATTGCCACACAATTTGGAAGTGCCGCGTCTGTTGTGCAACGATGCTGATATCAGTGGTCACGTGGACACTCTCATAGCCTTAGACGAGGTTCTGGGCGACCACCCAGCACGACGCCCGCCAGGGTCGTCGTATTGTAAGGGCAGCTTCGGCAGTTCGTACAGCTACCACAGCACAGATAAGAGGGCTTGTGAGCCCAGACGTGTCAACACGAACTGTTGCGCCCCGCTTATTAGCCTTGGGACTACGACGAGGGCAGGCACACCTCTAACCCGTCTTCCACTCACGCCACAGCATCGACGTGCACGACTCGACTGGTGCTGTCAGACGATCACTCGTAATATGGAATAGTGCGTCGTGGTCTCCAGTGCTGAAAGCAAATTGTACTTGTAAGATGGAATGTTGCGTCGTGGTCTTCAGCGCAGAAAGCAGATTGCACCTGCACGCAAGTGACGGTTTGCGCGTACTACGTAGACCTGGTGAGCACTGTCTCCTAGAGTGCATTCGTCCAAGACACACTGGTCTCACCTTAGGGTTTATGGTCTGGGGTGCGATAAGCTTGAGCTCTCGTTCACCTTTAGTGTTTCCGGAGGTGAAGCTAACCAACGCTCGGTACGTGCAGTGTTGTTAGATCCCTTGTTACGCCGTCCTTGCAACAAGAAGGTGATGTGTAGTTCCAACAGGATAATGATCGCCTACACACTGCCCGTGAAACTCAACGTCTTCTGCAAGACGTGCATCGGCTTCCGTGGTCAGCTCTATCTCCGGATTTACAATCGAGCACGTATGGGATATGAAGGAACGAGAAATAGCTGCCGGCCGGGGTGGCCGAGCGGTTCTAGGCGCTACACTATGGAACCGCGCGACCGCTACGGTCGCAGGTTCGAATCCTGCCTCGGGCATGGATTGTGTGTTGTCCTTAGGTTAGCTAGCTTTAAGTAGTTCTAAGTTCTAGGGGACTGATGAAATCAGAATTTAAGTCCCATAGTGCTCAGAGCCATTTGAACCATTTGAGAAATGGCTCATGCGAATCGTCAGCCTATAGTTATTACATAACTACATGAACAGGTCGAGCAGGCGCGAAATAACGTATCCCAGTATTCATCTACTGTGCGTTCTACTGTATGCCACAGTCAGCGCCTGCACTGCCGTCCGTAGAGGGTACACCACGTACTGGTGTGGGTGTTTCAACAAGGGTCGATACCTGGTACCTCAGAATTGCTTGTGCTATTGATATGTAAATGTAATCATTTCATGTACTCCATATGCTCTGTTGCAACACTTGAGTGAATAGGAAATCTCTAGTAGTGCATACTAATTATTTTCGACAGTGTAAGTCATTGTCCGCTTCTGGCTATAAAATGTGTACTGCAATGAGCTATCTGTGGAGTTGGGCAACATATCATTTTTAAGTGAGCAATTTGTAATGCATTGTGCAAACGTGGGCCAGGCAGCACTGTCTGATAACATCGTTTACCGGGTTCGGCTCGAAAGGCGCGAGCAAAGGCTTCGGACTTCGGACGACTGAGATGTGTAGTGAAGCCAACAGTGCGGGAAGCATGCAGAAAAGGGTCCGTAGCTCGCGGTCGTGCGGTAGCGTTCTCGCTTCCCGTGTCCGGGTTCGATTCCCGGCGGGGTCTGGGATTTTCTCTGCCTCGTGATGACTGGGTGTTGTGTGCTGTCCTTAGGTTAGTTAGGTTTAAGTAGTTCTAAGTTCTAGGGGACCGATGACCATAGATGTTAAGTCACATAGTGCTCAGAGCCATTTGAACCATTTGCAGAAAAGGTGAAGCGGGTGCCATCTACACTTGCCCCCCCCCCCCCCTCCCCCCCCCCCCTCTAGGGTGGGCCAAACTGTGGCTTTCCGATATCAGTGATTTCTGTGATTGCTACTTTTCGGTAACTGGTTTTTTGGTTGTGATTTGTCACAACTCTAATGACATTTTACGAAATCACAACGCGTTTACCTCTGCACCCCACCAACGTTAGAATGTTCCTTCTGCTATTAATCACAAGCAACACCAATCAGACACTGGCAAGTATATCTCCAAACTGGTTTATCTGGTCAGGTGAACAGTGACACTCCAACAGAAGCGATACGTCGTCGCCTGTAATGTGTGCAAACTGACTAGTTCAGCAGTGAGTCATTGAAGTCATTATGTGATCTGAAAGCGATCATTGATAAATGTGAAATACACTGGACGTGAATAACGAAAGTTCCAAACCGCCTTCTTAAAGCCGTCTAGCACACCAAAATTTTCTGCCATACACCTTGGTTGATAGGACTCTGTTACGTGTTTTAAGCTGATGATATACAAATGAAAAGAGTGAGAAAAATGGACCTTTCAGTTAAATGTTGAGACCGGGAATAGTTTAACTGTAGTACTTGATGATACACACACAAGTTTACTAATGTACAGCAGAGCTGAAATACAATATCAGTGTTGTGAACACACTATTATCAAACGTTTGGTAAAAGTCACGTAATGAACTCCTTCGCTCTGCCCTTGCTTTTATCGTAGTTTAAGAACAACATATATGCTCATAACTTCCTGGCACATTAAAACTGTGTGTCCGACCGAGACTCGAACTCGGGACCTTTGCCTTTCGCGGGCAAGTGCTCTACCATCTGAGCTACCGAAGCACGACTCACGCCCGGTACTCAAAGCTTTACTTCTGCCAGGAGTGCTAGTTCTGCAAGGTTCGCAGGAGAGCTTCTGTAAAGTTTGGAAGGTAGGAGACGAGATACTGGCAGAAGTAAAGCTGTGAGTACCGGGCGTGAGTCGTGCTTCGGTAGCTCAGATGGTAGAGCACTTGCCCGCGAAAGGCAAAGGTTCCGAGTTCGAGTCTCGGTCGGGCACACAGTTTTAATCTGCCAGGAAGTTTCATATCAGCGCACACTCCGCTGCAGAGTGAAAATCTCATTCTGGATATATGCTCATAATACGCACCTAAGTACTCGTCGGAGCCTTGTCCATTATTTAACGTAGCTTTAATGGATTTAAAATTTTGTATTTGTGGGGATTCACAGCCTCCAGATGCTTAATAAACGTAAACGTGGTGCGTAGTAGGCTGTAACGTGATTTTAATTTAATCGTGCGATTGGCTAATTTCGACTACTTGACATTGTCAAGCACTTGTAAAACGAACAGGGAAAAGCACTACATTGTCTGCATGCATCGCATGCATAACCAACACTTTACACATCTCATATTAAGATAAAACATTATGTTTTATCTTTATATTAGATGTGTAAAGTGTTAGCTATACTTGCGATGCAGTTAGACAATGTAGTGCTTTCCCATGTTGGTTTTACAAGTGCTTGACAATGTCAAGTAGTCGAAATTAGCTAATCGCACGATTAAATTAATATCACGTTACAGCCTACTACAGATCATGTTTACGTTTATTTCCTGGATATACCTTGCTTTAAAAAAAAATACAAAGTGCCTTAATGTGTTTAAATATGGCGAAAAACTGAACATCAGGTTACGCTACAGGTTAGTCTGTTACCACAACGTTTTTTGGTGTGCACATTCATTGGCTTTGCGAACTCAACCAGATTACTATTTTCGCCTTAACCTAGAACTCTGGCGACGCTACAAATCAGTCACAAGATTTCATGCCTGGAGGGGGAGGGGGGGGGGGGGAATTCTAGCCAAAAGTTTCAGCACTACTGCCAGGGAAAACGAGTGTAAAATTTTTCTCACGGCAAATTATCTTCTTGGTTCATTTCTTCGACCATGGATAAATTTGACATCGATAGCGTGAGAGACAAAGTCCCTAGAACGAAATACGGACGTCAGTCAACGGATGGTTCATGGCATTGAATGTTATAATGCTACTTTTATTTGTTGCTTGTGACTTCTTTTCTTGAAAACAGTAGAAATAACATCGTAACAGTAAGTGCCCGATTACGTGACACAGTGTTGTAGAGCAGAGGCTTTTCTCTGACCTACATCAAGGCGTGCAGAAGACACAACAGCAACCCAGCCCAGCTGTCTTGACAAGGATAGAGGGATTTCATAAAATTCAATTTGTAATTCCGATCGCAGATTCGGAGTGCCGGTGAAATTACGAATCAGATGATACGGACCACAGGCTGCTCAGATCACTACTTCAAAAGCCGATGAAATTAAATGGTCGATAAATGACATGAAATCAATTTCCCCAGTAATCAGAGACAACCATGGGACTGGCTGAACCGAAAACTATCGTCTCGTCGGGGCGGAGTAATTTTCCGGATCCCGGGTTAAATATTCCTATTAATTTGCAAGGTGGAGAAATGGTACAGAGGGCACCGAGCCGTTACTTCAAATTAAAAGCCACACCTTCTACGAGGCGTAGGGATATCAGACCGTGCCGCCCTTCGCCATTTCAGTTCCAACAACTTGTAAGCTGAGAGACCGGGCTGTCACTGGCCGGAACAAATCGGAACAGCCAGCCTTGTTAATTTGGCGACGGGGTCCTCTTTCTGCCGGCTGACACCTCCTGTGATTCTGCGTCCACATTGACAAAGCTGACGAGAGACGCCCCCGCCTGTTCGGTCGGTCGCAGTTCTTAGTCGGAGCTGCTTCGTGATCACCACTATAGCACGGGCGATGTAGGGTCTTCATATGTTTTCTGACATTGTAAATAATTCAGTTTTACTGTACTGGGACAAAGATGCATGAGCGCGCTGCACGGCTATAACCTTGACTCTGTGTTAATATAATGTGTGGTGCTCTTGGTCACCAGTCAGTTTTGCAGCGTTGAGTCATCCTTATTAGAGGCATAGCGGTGAGCAGTTGAGTTTTTAGAGAGGGATATCTGATATTTGCGAATCTGGGAGAATTTATGTGGAATACTTTATTATGAAGATGACAGTCGTATAAAGCTATTTTATTGATTGCATTGACGGATAAAATTGTTGGAAGAATGTTTAAAGGTAAACCATTCACTCACAAGACTGAAACGTTTGTTTGTCAGAACTATTAATTGAAGGAAATCTTTGTCCCTTAGATAAATGATAATATTCGTGATTTGTGTTGATTTGATCTCTCCGTTTTCATTACGTCACAAATACAGCAATTGATTGAAATGTTTGTAATTTTTGTAATGATAGAATTTCGTAATTGCTAGTCTCCTTATGTTGTACAGTCTTTTTTGACAATAATTAGAGTTTAATTTTTCAAGAACGATTTTATTTAAAATAACCCCCCCCCCCCTCCATTATTCTTAATAAAGTTCTGAATATTTTGCCGCGCGTGAATTGCACCTTAGACCACGCTCAGAGACAGATTGTGTCTTTTTGCTTCAATTTGCTTTAGAGAACGCCAGTACACCAGACTCCAGGGTTGTCCTGAGTAAGCAGATTAATTTACTATGAACAGTGTGGATTATCTTAAACAGTTATTTTCTTCCGTGTTGAGCAATATTTTACTTTCTGTATACTTCAAGTTAGACTTTGCACTTCGCCGGGCTTTGTGGCCGAGCGGTTCTAGGTGCTTCAGTCTGTAACCGCGCGACTGCTACGGTCGCAGGTTCGAATCCTGCCTCGGGCATGGTTGTGTGTGATTTCCTTAGGTTAGTTAGGTTTAAGTAGTTCTACGTTCTAGGGGACTGATCTACATCTACATCTATACTCCGCGAGCCACCTTACGGTGTGTGGCGGAGGGTACTTATTGTACCACTATCTGATCCCCCCTTCCCTGTTCCATTCACGAATTGTGCGTGGGAAGAACGACTGCTTGTAAGTCTCCGTATTTGCTCTAATTTCTCGGATCTTTTCGTTGTGATCATTACGCGAGATATATGTGGGCGGTAGTAATATGTTGCCCATCTCTTCCCGGAATGTGCTCTCTCGTAATTTCGATAATAAACCTCTCCGTATTGCGTAACGCCTTTCTTGAAGTGTCCGCCACTGGAGCTTGTTCAGCATCTCCGTAACGCTCTCGCGCTGACTAAATGTCCCCATGACGAATCGCGCTGCTTTTCGCTGGATCATGTCTATCTCTTCTATTAATCCAACCTGGTAAGGGTCCCATACTGATGAGCAATACTCAAGAATCGGACGAACAAGCGTTTTGTAAGCTACTTCTTTCGTCGATGAGTCACATTTTCTTAGAATTCTTCCTATGAATCTCAACCTGGCGCCTGCTTTTCCCACTATTTGTTTTATGTGATCATTCCACTTCAGATCGCTCCGGATAGTAACTCCTAAGTATTTTACGGTCGTTACCGCTTCCAATGATTTACCACCTATGACATAATCGTACTGGAATGGATTTCTGCCCCTATGTATGCGCATTATATTACATTTATCTACGTTTAGGGAAACCTGCCAGCTGTCGCACCATGCATTAATCCTCTGCAGGTCCTCCTGGAGTACGTACGAGTCTTCTGATGTTGCTACTTTCTTGTAGACAACCGTGTCATCTGCAAATAGCCTCACGGAGCTACCGATGTTGTCAACTAAGTCATTTATGTATATTGTAAACAATAAAGGTCCTATCACGCTTCCCTGCGGTACTCCCGAAATTACCTCTACATCTGCAGATTTTGAACCGTTAAGAATGACATGTTGTGTTCTTTCTTCTAGGAAATCCTGAATCCAATCACAAACCTGGTCCGATATTCCGTAAGCTCGTATTTTTTTCACTAAACGTAAGTGCGGAACCGTATCAAATGCCTTCCTGAAGTCCAGGAATACGGCATCAATCTGCTCGCCAGTGTCTACGGCACTGTGAATTTCTTGGGCAAATAGGGCGAGCTGAGTTTCACATGATCTCTGTTTGCGGAATCCATGTTGGTTATGATGAAGGAGATTTGTATTATCTAAGAACGTCATAATACGAGAACACAAAACATGTTCCATTATTCTACAACAGATTGACGTAAGCGAAATAGGCCTATAATTATTCGCATCTGATTTATGACCCTTCTTGAAAATGGGAACGACCTGCGCTTTCTTCCAGTCGCTAGGTACTTTACGTTCTTCCAGCGATCTACGATAAATTGCTGATAGAAAGGGGGCAAGTTCTTTAGCATAATCACTGTAGAATCTTAAGGGTATCTCGTCTGGTCCGGATGCTTTTCCGCTACTAAGTGATAGCAGTTGTTTTTCAATTCCGATATCGTTTATTTCAATATTTTCCATTTTGGCGTCCGTGCGACGGCTGAAGTCAGGGACCGTGTTACGATTTTCCGCAGTGAAACAGTTTCGGAACACTGAATTCAGTATTTCTGCCTTTCTTCGGTCGTCCTCTGTTTCGGTGCCATCGTGGTCAACGAGTGACTGAATAGGGGATTTAGATCCGCTTACCGATTTTACATATGACCAAAACTTTTTAGGGTTCTTGTTTAGATTGTTTGCCAATGTTTTATGTTCGAATTCGTTGAATGCTTCTCTCATTGCTCTCTTTACGCTCTTTTTCGCTTCGTTCAGCTTTTCCTTATCAGCTATGATTCGACTACTCTTAAACCTATGATGAAGCTTTCTTTGTTTCCGTAGTACCTTTCGTACATGATTGTTATACCACGGTGGATCTTTCCCCTCGCTTTGGACCTTAGTCGGTACGAACTTATCTAAGGCGTACTGGACGATGTTTCTGAATTTTTTCCATTTTTGTTCCACATCCTCTTCCTCAGAAATGAACGTTTGATGGTGGTCACTCAGATATTCTGCGATTTGTGCCCTATCACTCTTGTTAAGCAAATATATTTTCCTTCCTTTCTTGGCATTTCTTATTACACTTGTAGTCATTGATGCAACCACTGACTTATGATCACTGATACCCTCTTCTACATTCACGGAGTCGAAAAGTTCCGGTCTATTTGTTGCTATGAGGTCTAAAACGTTAGCTTCACGAGTTGGTTCTCTAACTATCTGCTCGAAGTAATTCTCGGACAAGGCAGTCAGGATAATGTCACAAGAGTCTCTGTCCCTGGCTCCAGTTCTGATTGTGTGACTATCCCATTCTATACCTGGTAGATTGAAGTCTCCCCCTATTACAATAGTATGATCACGAAACTTCTTCACGACGTTCTGCAGGTTCTCTCTGAGGCGCTCAACTACTACGGTTGCTGATGCAGGTGGTCTATAGAAGCATCCGACTATCATATCTGACCCACCTTTGATACTTAACTTAACCCAGATTATTTCACATTCGCATTCGCTAATAACTTCACTGGATATTATTGAATTCTTTACTGCTATAAATACTCCTCCACCATTGGCGTTTATCCTATCCTTGCGGTATATATTCCATTCTGTGTCTAGGATTTCGTTACTGTTCACTTCCGGTTTTAACCAACTTTCCGTTCCTAATACTATATGCGCACTATTTCCTTCAATAAGAGATACTAATTCAGGAACCTTGCCCTGGATACTCCTGCAGTTTACCAATATTACGTTAACTTTTCCTGTTTTTGGTCTCTGAGGACGGACGTTCTTTATCAACGATGATAATGTCCTCTCTGGTAAGCCGTCAGGTATTTTATCGTTTCGCCCAAGGGGGGGTCCCTCTAACCTAAAAAACCCCCGTGTGCACGCCACACGTACTCTGCTACCCTAGTAGCTGCTTCCGGTGTGTAGTGCACGCCTGACCTGTCTAGGGGGGCCCTACAGTTCTCCACCCAATAACGGAGGTCGATGAATTTGCAACCATTATAGTCGCAGAGTCGTCTGAGCCTCTGGTTTAGACCCTCCACACGGCTCCAAACCAGAGGACCGCGATCGACTCTGGGCACTATGCTGCAGATATTAAGCTCAGCTTGCACTCCGCGTGCGATGCTGGTTGTCTTCGCCAAATCAGCCAGCCGCCGGAAGGAACCAAGGATGGCCTCAGAACCCAAGCGGCAGGCGTCATTCGTTCCGACATGTGCTACTATCTGCAGCCGGTCACACCCAGTGCGTTCAATAGCTGCCGGAAGGGCCTCCTCCACATTACGGACGAGACCCCCCGGCAAGCACACCGAGTGCACACTGGCATTCTTCCCCGACCTACCCGCTATTTTCCTGAGGGGCTCCATAACCCGCCTAACGTTGGAGCTCCCTATAACTAATAGGCCCGCCCTCTGTGACTGTCGGGACCTTGCCGGAGAATCGGCCACTGGCCCAACAGGCGAGGCATCCTGTGGTGGCTCGGAAACGATGTCATCACCACTAGGAAGCACCCCGTACCTGTTGGAAAGGGGTAAGGCAGCTGCCACGCGGCCAGATCCCACCTTCGCCTTTCGGCCAGGCACGCGCGAGCCCACCACTGTCCGCCATTCACCCTGGAGTGATGGCTGACCGGTAAGATGCTCACTGCCGGAAGACGCAGCGACATCAGGGGTTCCATGTGATTCCAAGGCCACCGAAGTAGGCATAGGTCTCACCACAGCTGCCCCAACGCCACTACGAGCCGACGCCTGCGCCTCGAGCTCGATGAGCCTAACAGACAAAGCCTCCACCTGCCCCCGAAGAGTGGCCAATTCTCCTTGCGTCCGCTCACAACAACCACAGTCCCTACACATGACTATGTTTACCCTACTCTATACGGTGACAAATTCCCAAGATAATCTTCTGATGAGCTACTCTGATAATCAAGAAACACTCACTGAAATACGAGACGCGAAAACTACGCTAGGTTTTCCCAGAAAAACTATTTAAAAGCTAAGCGCAGCAAATAAGTACAAAAACGCTTTATACAAACAGTACTCGCTGCTGCTGGTGCTCTCGCTCTGGCTGTCACAAGACAACTGCTGATTCAAGTGACTAGTGGCTAACGGCCGCGAAACAAACAAAAGACGGTTTTAGGGCGCTTTCTGTTCTAAACGATCAAGAAAACACTAAGAAATCTAACACGAAAACTACGTAAAGTTTTATCAAGAACTGTTAGTTACTATGCAGAGCAGATAAACACAAATAGAATCCCTTCCTTAGTGGAAGGTCGTAAACAAAATGCAAAAGAAACGCTTTATATAAACAGTACTCGCTGCTGCTGATGACCTTAGATGTTAAGTCCCTTAGTGCTCAAAGCGATTTGAACCATTTTGAGATTTTGCACTTCATGTTACGTAACTTTCATAATGTACTTCAGTATTGAGTTTCAGGTAAATAATTTTAAATGAGCAAATTAGTTTCTTTTGGGACTTAATTAGATTCATTTTCATTATTTCAGATTCAGCATTTCACCTAGATTAAAATGTTGTGCCATGACACTCTTCACATGTGCAACGCTGGTCCATCCAACCATCAGTATTGTTCAGCAGTTGATTACAATAACGAAAGCACACGTTAAACCAAGAGAAAGTTTTTGAAAAAAGAATATTCATTGTCTCATATGCAGATAAATTACATAGAAAACTTACAGCGCCGCCGCCATTTTCATATATGTAGGCATGCTTTGTGTTTTTGGTAGCCCTCGTGGATTTTGCAGTTCGTGTTATTATTATTACTTCTGCTCAGTGATACGATTCTTGATTATTTTGGTTGTTTTTTCGTAGTGAAGCTTCCGCTATCCTCTCCGTCGATAGGCATGCTGAAGCTACCCATGCTCCAACTACAAGTAAATTCTGCTGCCCTTGCTTGGGCTTCAGTCAACACCGATCTCTTGGCTATTAATTATTTCCAATGAAATTCTCAGCTTGGACTTTCTCTCTCTCTCTCTCTCTCTCTCTCTCTCTCTCTCTCTCTCTCTCTCTCTCTCTCTCTCTCTAAACAGTGGCTGGATGAGTCATTCTTAATCACTATCAAGCAGCTGTTACTATTAATTTGTCTCGATCTGCAGCGATACGTTATGCCTTTAAATTATGTGTGAAACACCCGCTATTAGAATGTAACAGGCTATCTCGCATTTCTAGTGTTTATGATCAACACATTCAACTTTTTACCAGATCTTCCACTCTAAAGTATTCCCTCATGTAAAAAGTTCTATTTAGTTACCGGAATCCCCTGTTAGATAAAACGGATTCCTGTGCCACAACGGTCGAGACAAAACCATTTCAGCAGGTGAGACCAAGTGTTCCAGCTAAATGGGAATCAGCAGACAGTTTAATTAATCTCACAGCCATTGTTTTTATAATTTTACTGTCACCCAACTACGACGTAGTACGCAGCATCCACAAGGTTCTTAGAAAGAAGTACACCGAGGCAACAAAAGTCATGGACGGAGATATGCACATATACAGATAATGGTAGTATCGCATACACGAGGTATAACAGGGCAGTGCATTGGAGGAGCTGTCCTTTGTACTCAGGATATTCATTTGAAATGGCTCTCGAAATGACTGTGGCCGCACGACGATAATTAACAGACTTTGAACACAGAATGTTAGTTGGAACTAGATGCATGGGACATTTCGGAAATCGTTGGGGAATTCAATATTCCGGGATCGACATCGTCAACAGTGTGCCGAGAATACAAAATACGACGTCGTGGTCGACAGCCTTCATTCAACGACAGAGCAGCGGCTTTGCATAGAGTTGTCAGTGGTAACAGACAGCCAGAAATGCATGAAACAACCGCAGAAATCAATGTGGGACGTATGACGAAAATGGGGGACGTATGGGAAAATTTGACTTTAATAGTCTTATGACAGCAGACGACCTACACGAGTGCCTTTGCTAACTGCGTGACATCCTCTGCAGCGCTGCGCGGAGTAGCCGCCTTGCTATGGTTGGCGCGGATCCCCCCTCCCCCCCCCCCCCCCCCACCTCTGAGGTTCAAGTCCTCCCGATGGCATGAGTGTGTGTGTTGTCCTTAGCATAACTTAGATTACGTAGTGTGTAAGCCTAGGGACCGATGACCTCCGCAGGTTGGTCCCATAGGAACTTACCACAAATTTCCAATTTTTTTCCTCTGCAGCGCCTCTCCAGGACTCGTGACGATGTCGGTGAGACCCTGTACGACTGGAAAACCGTGGCCTGGTCGGGCGATTTCCGATTCCTATTGGTAAGAGCTGATGGTAGAGCCCTAGTGTAGCGGAGACCCTACGATGGCATGGCCCCAAGTTATCAACAAGGCATAGTGCAAGCTGGTGGATGGTGCATACTGGTGTGGGCTATGTTTACACGGGATGGAATGGGTCCTGTGGTCCAACTGAATCGATCATTGACTGGAAATGATTATGTTCGGCTACTAGGACACCATTTGAAGCCATTCGTAGACTTCTCGTTTCCAAACAACGATGGAATTTTTATGGATAACAATATGCTGCACAGTAGTTTGTGATTGCTTTGACGAACATTTTGCCGGCCGGTGTGGCCGTGCGGTTGTAGGCGCTACAGTCCGGAATCGCGTGACCGCTACGGTCGCAGGTTCGAATCCTGCCTCGGGCATGGATGTGTGTGACGTCCTTAGGTTAGTTAGGTTTAAGAAGTTCTAAGTTCTAGGGGACTGATGACAACAGACGTTAAGTCCCATAGTGCTCAGAGCCATTTGAAGAACATTTTGAGCGATTGGGTTGGCGGCGGCCGCTGTGACCGAGCGGTTCTAGGCTCTTCAGTCTGGAACCGCGCGGCCGCTACGGTCGCTGGTTCGAATCCTGCCTCGGGCATGGATGTGTGTGATGTCCTTAGTTTAGTTAGGTTTAAGTAGTTCTAAGTTCTAGGGGACTGATGATCTCAGATGTTAAGTCCCATAGTGCTCAGAGCCATTTGAACCATTTTTGATTGTGTTAGCCATCCAGACCGCTAGACATGAATCACATCCAACATTTATGAGACATAATCGAGAGTCCAGTTCGTGCAGAAAATCTTGCACCGGCACCACTTTCGCAATTATGGACGGCTATAAAGGTAGCAGGCAGCATGGCTCAATATTTCTGCACGGGACTTCCATGGCACGCGAAGTTGCTCCACTATGCTGGGCAAAAGGAGCTCCGCTACAATATTAGGAGATATCCCACGAGCCGCGCGGGATTAGCCGAGCGGACTAAGGAACTGCAGTCATGGACTGTGCGGCTGGTCCCGGTGGAGGTTCGAGTCCTCCCTCGGGCATGGGTGTGTGTGCGTTTGTCCTTAGGATAAATTAGATTAAGTAGTGTGGAAGCTTAGGGACTGGTGACCTTAGCAGTTAAGTCCCACAAGATTTCACGCACATTTGAACATCTTGAGATATCCCACGACTTTTGTCACCTCAGTATTATGCTTCGTTCATTTGTCACTTATGATTTCTACTTGTGACTGAAATCACGTTCAGATACTACTAACTTGTTGTGAAAACTGTGATTTCTCAGTCACTTGTGATTTGTAACAGATACGTGATTTCTTGCCCCCCTACGTCCTAGTGTAGTATGAAGACACACCATTGCTCGGTGGCCTTTCCCACCGTTCAGTTATCGTCGCAATCGAATCGGCCTTTGTATACAGCGGTCTTATTTTAAAAATAAATGAACTGGTGCAAACGAAAGGAATGGGAATTGTGGAAGGAGTTATGCATCGATCGCTCGTCGCGTGCGGAAGGGCGAAGTGTAGGCGGCGGCCGTGAGGCGCTGCGACGCGACGCGGCCATTAACAGGTGGTTCACTGCTGGCTGCCTGCCACTCGATTCATTAAGCTGCTGCTGCTGCTGCTGCTGGCGGCTGCGAGGTGCATTTTACAAGCGGCGCGCTGCGCTCGCAGGGCAGTAATTGGAGCGTTGCACGCCCGCGTCGTACTGCCTCCGCCACCGGCGCGATTGAGGCTCTGATCAACCTCTGCAATCTGGCCGCGACTCGCGCCTAATTCTCGCTGCGCCGCGGCGGTGATTAAACGCGCGCGGCGACTCCGCACTTGGCGGCCCGCAGTTAAGCAGGCGTGTCTGCCGGGGACGCCGCGATCCAATCAGCGAGCGTCGGCGCAATTAAAGCGTGATCAACTGGTATGATCGGCTGCGCCGCGCGACAACTCACTGAATTTAACGCGGTCCGGCGGCGCGACCAGAGGCTGCGAGCATCTGCCGCGACAGCTAAATAGATGGCGCCGTTCCTCTCCCTGGCCATTGTCTCCTCCCCCCTGAACGAACGAGCAGTCAATAGTTCGCCGAGGCGGCTGTGTTTTCCTCCTAATTATTTCTTCTCACTCTCACTCGTGTTGACTCCAGCTGATGAGGTGAGCGATAACAAAACTGAACTGCGGTTTACACGCTACAGCTGTACGTGTACGTCATTCAAAGAGAAAGAACAGATTCAGTTGATTGTTACGGACAAACTATAAAAGACAGAAGCACCTGCGCATGTCACATTCATACCACTGTGCGCTCTTCGAGTCACTACCACTCGGCTTCGCAGCTACCACGTGAGCACTGGACCTGGTCACCAACAAAGCATCAGTCACACGAGGGCAGAGAAGTGTCCTATACCACTGGCCATTAAAATTGCTACACCACAAAGCTGACGTGCTATAGATGCGAAATTTAACCGACAGGAATAAGATGCTGTGATATGCAAATGATCAGCTTTTCAGAGCATTCACACAAGGTTGGCGCCGGTGGTGACACCTACAACGTGCTGACATGAGGAAAGTTTCCAAACCGATTTCTCATACACAAACAGCAGTTGACCGGCGTTGCCTGGTCAAACGTTGTTGTGATGCCTCGTGTAAGGAGGAGAAATGCGTACCATCACGTTTCCGACTTTGATAATGGTCGGATTGTAGCCTATCGCGATTGTGCATTATCGTATCGCGACACTGCTGCTCGCGTTGGTCGAGATCCAATGACTGTTAGCAGAATATGGAATCGGTGGGTTCAGGAGGGTAATACAGAACGCCGTGCTGGATCCCAACGGCCTCGTATCACTAGCAGGCGAGATGACAGGCATCTTATCCGCATGGCTGAAACGGATCGTGCAGCCACGTCTCGATCCCTGAGTCAACAGATGGGGACGTTTGCAAGACAACAACCATCTGCACGAACAGTTCGACGAAGTTTGCAGCAGCATGGAATATCAGCTCGGAGACCATGGCTGCGGTTACCCTTGACGCGGCATCACAGACAGGAGCGCCTCCGATGGTGTACTCAACGACGAACCTGGGTGCACGAATGGCAAAACGTCATTTTTTTCGGTTGAATCCAGGTTCTGTTTACAGCATCATGATGGTCGCATCCGTGTTTGGCGACATCGCGGTGAACGCACATTGGAAGCGTGTATTCGTCATCGCCATACTGGCGTATCACCCGGCGTGATGGTATGGGGTGCCATTGGTTACACGTCTCGGTCACCTCTTGTTCGCATTCACAGCACTTTGAACAGTGGACGTTACATTTCAGATGTGTTATGACCCGTGGCTCTACCCTTCGTTCGGTCCCTGCGAAACCCCACATTTCAGCAGGATAATGCACGACCGCATGTTGTAGGTCTTGTACCGGCCTTTCTGGATACAGAAGGCCAGCACATTCTCCAGATCTCTCACCAATTGCATACGTCTGTTCAATGGTGGCCGAGCAACTCGTCACAATACGTCGGTCACTAGTCTTGATGAACTGTGGTATCGTGTTGAAGCTGAATGGGCAGTTGTACCTGTACACGCCATCCAAGCACTGTTTGACTCAATGCCCAGGCGTATGAAGGCTGTTATTACGGCCAGAGGTGGTTGTTCTGGGTACTGATTTCTCAGGATCTATGCACCCAAATTGCATGAAAATGTGATCACATGTCAGTTATAGTATAATATATTTGTCCTATGGATACGCGTTTATCATCTGCAATTCTTCTTGGTGTAGCAATTTTAGTGGCCAGTAGTGTACTTAGGCTGTTGGAGTGTGCGACAACACCTCAGTGAATGCACTGTGTGTGGTACTTGAAATATGACCGATAGATATCGCGATCAAATACAGAGCTGCAAAGTACTTGTTAACTCTTGGGAGGCTAGACAAGGTACACATAATAAACGGTGTACTAACAAAGGTGACACGTCACCTTAAAAGTTAGCGTTTGGATACATGGCAAGATGAGTGAGATGTAAATGATAATGGATGTAGGCTATACTGCTTCCTCCCTGACAATAAGGGAGTGGGTAAGAATGAAACATATCGATCCCAGCCGCGGTCTGGTATATTTCGCAACTGGGCACGGACCTTATGCACTCCAGTCGCCTGAGACAGACACATACGGGGAAGAAGGTTCCCAGAACACGCTATCTTGTTCTGCGGGCAGTACTCGAGGAATACACATACACTACACTTAGGTTAACACTGGAACAGACATGCATACGCACACAGCAATAAGAAACGGATGGGCACAACTAAGTGCATTAACAAATGGTGTTTCAAAATAACACACGCATAATATCTGCGGACACGACATAACGACATGCCCGTATGCAACGTAACAACAATCTCCAGAGGGTGAACAGCGACACCCACAGCGACAGCGAAAACAGTGACACTGAAAAACAACAACAGGAGGAGGAGGAGGTAGGAGGAAGATGGGACGTAACAGCAGATAAGACACGTAGAATTTTGAATGAGACGTAGCATGCCAAAATGCCCTAACAAATTGTAGCTATCAGTCAAATAATAGTTAAGGATACCAAATACTAGTGTAAATGATGCTGGCAATCTAGCCAAGAAAGAACCCAGTGTTGTACATGGATGACTACCTGAGTTAATACAGTGGATTAGCAACACCATTCTCTACTACCAACTGTCAACTATTTTGTTGTGACTGGCGGTCAAGAGCTCGAAGAAACAATTCCAAGGTATTCACCGACAGTCACAGTCGGTGATGACACCAATAAATCGCTCTTCTATCTTATCATCTTTTTACATTCTTCTTAAAACAACAAATTTCTGTTTGTGTTCCAGGTTGTTGTTATTTTAAAAAGGTATTATTCTTTGTCAAACGTTGAAGATAAAAACAAAACAAAAACTACAAAAAAGACGACGAAATAAAACTGTAATATGTACGACCTGTTTTAAAAAGCAAGCAACACCTCTTCAAACTTCCTGTAAATAAATAAATAATGTTACTCGGTAGAGGAAGGTTCAAAGTTCTACATTTGCACAGACACTACACCATACCCTCAACAATAACACCATGCGTTACTCGAGAAACATAGAAACGATGGTTCATTTCATTCCACAAGCGAACCACAGGTCCGTGTTTATTGAATCTATATCTTCAACATTTCGATTTCTCAGGTCTTGAAGATTAGCTGCCGTAGGTGGGACAAAGACACTCTCTGTTACGTGCCACAACAGAAAAATAAAATCACAAGGTGTTAGATCTCGTGAACCGGGAGCCAAAAGCAACTAACAAGGTCTTGCTGTCCAGCTCTTCCAATGCAATGTTGTGGGATGGTGTTTTTAGAAGCGCCACAAAACGCCTTCAGTTCCGGTGAGTCTCTTTCATGTTCGACGACGACGCCTGGATATTGTGACCCCCCAAATTCTTACAATATGGCGGTTGACTTTGCCCGATAGATGAGTCGTTCGCCAAAAGTATTTCTTACACATCAGGAAGAAATTCGTAGCTTCTGTTATGGTCGCCGGGACGCATTTTGTCTAGTAACTGCAATTGTAAGGCTTTACATGCAGGCATCGTTTCAGAACACGCCACGCCATCGTTTGAGGAAGTTGTAGTTTCTGGCCTGCCCGTCCTGTGGACCTCCCAGGAATTTTTGTGAACGCACCTCGAATCCCCTCGGATGTTTTCATCAGACGTGAGTGGCTGATCAGTACTTCCCCGTTGCTTATTCAACCAACATTCAAAAATGCCAGTCATAAATATACTTGAGCAGAGGCGGCTTCTTGCTGAATTCACGGCAGCCTGCACGTTGCACATGTACAATGGATTGAATTCGCGCAAATTCCAGGACACAAAATGATTTATCCTGTGGTGTAGTCGCCGCATTGATACGAACAAACAACAGCGTAGCTGTGTTAATACTTTGAACTTTCCTCTGTCTAGTAACGTGCGCAATAAGTTTCCATCTTTTATAGTTTGTCTGTGATAAACAACTGAAATCTGTTCTTTCTTTTTGAATCACCTTTTGTTAATACGTTGCCATTATTATGTCCAAGCCAAATACCGCGAAACCTTGGTCGTCTGCTACGTCAGATTTCGCCGCTCTGTCGTAACGAATACTTTTCGTCATACGTCCCACATTGATATCTGCTGCTTTTCCACGCGTTGTCGCTTGTCTGTTAGCACTAACAAATCTATGCGAACGCCGCTGCTCTCGGTCGTTAAATGAAGGCCGTCGGCCTCTGCGTTGTCCGTGGTGCGAAGTAATGCCTGAAATTTCGCATTCTCGGCACACTCTAGACACTGTGGATCTCGGAATATTGAATTCCCTGACGATTTTCGAAATGGATTGTCCTATGCGTCTAGCTCCAACTCTCATTCCGTCTGTTAATTGTCGTCGTGCGGCTGTTGTCACGTCGGATACCTTTGCACATGAATTACATGAGTGCAAATGACAATTCCGCCAAAGCATTAGCCATTTATACCTTGTGTACGTGACACCAACGCCATCTGTATTTGACGATACCGCTATCCCATGACATTGTCGCCTCACCTCACTGTATATGCACATGCAGTCCACTCTAAATGTATTAAGAGTGTGTGTGTGTGTGTGTGTGTGTGTGTGTGTGTGTGTGTGCGCGCGCGCGCGCGCCCCTAGACTTACAACTACTTAAACCAACCTAACCTAAGGACATCACACAGATCCATGCCCTAGGCAGGATTCTAACTACTATATGAGCTTTCGCGAGCGTGTGCACGAGATAGTGTTATATTTACTGTCAAACAGGAAATGCATTTCGTCGGTTCTCTCCCTTGGCATGCGGGAAATTGTGAACTACGACTTTTTGAAACACTTACGAGCTACAAAATATATTAGTTTTGTCCTCCTTGCTGTAAAGGAACGGCTTTCAGTCACGAGGCACGGTTGACGGCAGGAGGAAGCGAAGGACGAGTAACCCGCGACTGGATTAATAACCAGAGCGTGGAGAACAGGTCGTGCTGCGGAAAGTATGCGCACCTCGGGGGGGGGGGGGGGGGGAGCAGACGGCTCGCCTCCCCCGCGCCGCTCCGTCGCTTCCCCAGCACAAAAGAGGCGGCCAAAGTTGCTCCTTTTGTGTCGGACGCGGCTTTTCACTGCCGACCAATATCCTGCGCGCAGCCGCCGCGTTAACGGGCTGTCGCAGAGTGCACTTAGCTCAGGAGCCGCGGCGCGCGAGGCCTTGCTGTCGGCGCTTACCCGAGGAACATTTCTGACGCCACTCCTCCGACTGCGATGCTCGCGTTGGCATTCGAAACACAAATCTCATTTCGAACCCAACTCTGCCTGCAGGACAACGAGGCTGTGGCCCATAATGACTGCTTAAGCCGGGTTTCCACAGGCCACTAAAGGAGCTCCACCTATGGCCTTTGCCGGCCGCGGTGGCCGTGCGGTTCTAGGCGCTTCAGTCCAGAACCGAGTGACTGCTACGGTCGCAGGTTCGAATCCTGCCTCGGGCATGGATGTGTGTGATGTCCTTAGGTTAGTTAGGTTTAAGTAGTTCTAAGTTCTAGGGGACTGATGGCCTCAGATGTTAAGTCCCATAGTGCTCAGAGCCATTTTTGAACCAATGGCCTTTATGCTGCCGAAATTGCTGGTGGCTTGGGTTAGGAATGTCTTTAGTACACTCGTTTATCTATCCCAGCACAGGCAGGCTGCCGTACAGTCCCGTTACCGTTAACCATGGTGACTTCATGCTGCACGGGTGGCTGCGGTATTTCTTCCTAACAAGAGCTACCTGTCAGATTGTAAGCACACCCGTGAAACATTAGTCTCCCCCCTCCCAAAAAAAATAAAAAGGAGTGGTAGGGTTCAACATCACATCGACATCGAAGTCATTAGGGACGGAGTATTAGCTCGGAATGATGCCGTGCCCTCTCCAGTTAACCATCCTCTCAAATTAACCAGGGTCCCGGGTTCCATTTCCGGCGGGGTCAGGGATTTTCACCTGCCTCGAGATGACTGGGTGTTTGCGGTGTGCTCATCATTTCATCATCATCATTCATGAAAGTGGCGAGATTGGGCTGAGCAAAGATTGAGCGCCCGACAAACCAAACATCATCATCATCATCAAATTAACCCTCCAGATATTTGCCTCTAGCGATTTGGGGGAAATCACGGAAGACCTATTACCGGATGCGGATTTGAAGCAACTTCCTCGATAATGTGGGTCCACTGCGCCGTCTTGCTTGGTAACCCCAGAAGACGTCACTCTCGTACCCTGCAACACCAGTTCCACCCTCGATAGTGGCTTCCATTCGGTGGGGAGCAGAGCTCACAAAATTCAAAATTCTTCAGTCACTGATCCGTGATCACGTCCGTAGAGTTACCGAACTGCTATGTATCACGCGCTCTTCCAAATAATGGCAGACATTTCCCATGCGATTAAGATCGGCTGATTTAATGGGTCTTGCATGCTACGATAGAATGCCTGCGTGTTCGTGAAACCAGGAACGGCGTGCATGGCAGCACTGTGAATACAGTTGTTGTTATTTTGGCAAACGGGAGTGTTCACAGCTTGTTCATCACTCATATGTAGGAGAAAGGGCAGAAAACGTCGATCGAAAACGTTGGAAAAAGAAGAAACATTATGGTTCAACTTCATGGCAACCTGAATGACTGGGAGCAAATACGAAAACCACCCTAAAACAACCCACAACCACCCACAGCGCGAACTACACGCTCCACTTGCAACTCGACGGACCACACTGCCAGCTTCCAGGCGGCTACTGTGCAGCAACTGTGTTCGGCTGTTTGCAGGCATGCAGTTTTAAGTACTGCTCTGAGCTATAAGCTTTTGTGGTCCCTGTTATGTTCCTTTTACGGCTACTGTTCTCACACGTTTTTACGTGCTTGCGAGTGGTTCACCGTTCCTCATAGACCCACTAATACACCATTAAATCTGGTAATTTCATTCATGGTGTGATCATGGCCACGTTGATACCTCTTTTCTCCTATTTCGTTTCATAGACTCATCTTACTTCTCAGTGAAGGGTGCAGTTGCTCTCTGTGGGGTGAGTGGTGATCCGTGACAGTTAAGATAGCCCAGTGGAAACATTGAAATCAGTAAAATATGCTTAACTGAAATCCGGTACGTGCTTGCTCAGCGAGGCAAAATACACATGAGTCTGTTTGTCCTGGCCGGCGCTGACATATTGACGGCAGCTTGAGAGGATGCTGTTTAGGCGCCCTGTATTGCTGATAGCAGGCCTGTGGACGTTCACCGTGGGGGCGTGTGGAGACTGCTGTGTGCGGGATTCGACTCACTGTCCTCTGGCAGGAGTCGGACGGCGATTGGCTCTGTACTGGTGACAGCAGGAGTGAACAGCGGGTTGGCGGTGGTATGGTACAAACTCCCTTGAGGAACTCACTGCTGGTGGCGCCAGGTGCAGCCTGCTCTCAATCCCATGACTGCCTCTGACAATGCCCTATTTTCTCGCTGTCCGGCATGGTCCTGTGATCGTGGTGATGGTGGTGCTGCCGCTAGACTCCAGCGAAAATCAGACATATTTGTATCGCTCCGAGGCACTTTGGCTTCGCTAAAACATGGCACATAGTCACGTCGTCCATAAAAAGAGACTTGCGCTGATGTGGTGACAGCGACCGCCTGCTACAGTTATTACCGCTATGCAATGCTGTTTTCCACTAAGTGCGACTAGCCGTGTCTCTCAATCCCCGTACGTGCATGAGTTCGGGGTAGTATTGACATCAGTATAAAATGGTATAAAGGGAGTAGGATTCGTTAGGAACTGGAAAAGCAGGGCAGAGAGTGTGTAACTGTGAACTGTTCAGCGATGGGGATGTTCTCATCAGGATCGACAGCAAACGCAACACCGACAACGATACTTCACAGTTATACCTGACGACGTCGCAAGCCGAAGATGAAGAGATAGAGAAAAGTATATGATGATACTGAACGGGTAAATCAGTTCGTAAAGGGAAATGAAATCTAATTGTCATGGGGGACTGGAATGCGGTTGTAGGGGAGGCAGTGGGAGAAAGAGTTACGGGGGGAACATGGGCTTCGGGCTAGGAATGAAAGAGGAGAAAGACTTAATTGAATTGTGCAATAAATTTCATCTAGTAATGGCGAATATTCTGTTCAAGAATCACAGGAGGAGGAGGTATACTTGGAAACGGCCGGGAGATACGGGAAGATTTCAGTTAGATTACATCATGGTCAGGCAGAGATTCCGAAATCAGATCCTGGATTTTAAGACGTAACCAGGAGCAAATATTGACTCAGATAACAATTTAGTAGTGCTGAAGAGTAGGCTGAAGTTTAAGAGACTATTCAGGGAGAATCGGTGCGCAAAGAAGTAGGATACGGAAATACTAGGGAACGAAGGGATACGCATGAAGTTCTCTGAAGCTATAGATACTGCGATAAGGAACAGCCCAATAGACAGTTCAGCTGAAGAGGAATGGACATCTTTAGAAACGACAATCGCAGAAGTTGGGAAGAGAAACATACGTACAAATAATTTAACTGCAAAGGAACCATCGATAACAGAATAAATACTTCAGTTGATCGATGAAAGAATGATATATAAAAATGCTCACGGAAATTCAGCAATACAGAAGTACAAGTGACTTAGGAATGATATAAATTGGAAGTTCAGGGGAGCTAAGGCGAAATGGCTGCGTGAAAAAAGGGAAGAAATCGAAAAAGAATGATTGTCTGAAGGACTGACACAGCATATAGAAAAGTCGAAACAACTATCGACGAAATTAAAAGCAAGGATGATACCATTAAGGGTACATGGGAACCCCACTATTTAATCCAGAGGAGAGAGCAGATAGGTGGAAAGAGTACATTGAAGGCCTCTATGAGGAGGAAGACTTGTCTAATGCCATTGAAAAATAAACATGAGTCGGCACAGAAGAGATAGGGGACCCAGAATTAGAATCAGAATTTATAAGCGCTTTGAAAGACGTAAGATCAAATAAGGCAGAAGCGATAGATAACATTACATCAGAATTTCCTAAATCATCGGGGGAAGTGGCAACAAAACGACTATTCACGCTGTATGAGACTGGAGATATATCATCAGACTTTCGGAAAAACACCATACACACAGTTCCTAAGACTGCAAGAACGGACAAGTGCGAGATATGTCAAATGGTGAAAGATGTTCGAAATTCTGAGGAAAATAGAGGCAAGCTGTAGGAAGAGAAGGGTAATATACAACATGTGCAAGAGCGAAGAGGGAATAATAAGAATGGAAGATCAAGAACGAAGTACTCGTATTAGAAAGTGTATAAGACAGGGATTTAGTCTTTCGACCCCACTATACAGTCTGAACGCCGAAGAAGCAATGAGGGAAATAAAAGAAATGTTCGAGAGTGAGATTAAAATTCTGAGTAGAAGGACATCAATGATAAGATTCGCCGGAGACTTTACTATCCTCAGTGAAAGTGATGAAGAACTGCCAGATATGTTGAATGAGATGAGCAAAGTAAATCGAAGAAAGACGAAAGGAATGAGAAGTAGCAGAAATGAGAACAGCGAGAAACTTAGTTTCAAAATTGCGGATCACGAAGTAGACGAAGTTAAGGAATTTGATGTTTGGTTTGTGGGGCGCTCAACTGCGCGGTTATCAGCGCCTGCACAAAGTTCCAATTATTACAGAGTCCAATTTGTTTTTGCTCAGTTCAATCTAGACACAGTGACGAATGATGATGATGAAATGATGACAACACGAACACCCAGTCCCCGGGCAGAGAAAATCCCCCACCCGGCCGGGATCGAAGCCGGGACCCCGTGATCCAGAGGCAACAACGCTAGCCACTAGACCACGAGCTGCGGACGTGGAATTTGGCTGCCTAGGTAGCAGAATAACCCATGGCGGGTGGGGCAAGGAGGACATAACAAGCAAACTAGCACTGCCAAGAAGGGCATTCCTGGCCAAGAGAAGCCTACTATTGTGTAACATAGACCTTAATTTGAGAAAGCAGTTTCTGAGAATGTACATTTGGAGCACAGTATTGTATGGTAGTGAAACGTGGACTGCGGGAAGATCTGAACAGAATAGAATCGAAGCATTTGAGACGTGGCGCTACGGAAAAATGTTGAAAATCAAGCGGATGGCAAGGTAAGGAATGAGGATTTTTGCGCAGAATCGGAGAGGAAAGAAATACACTCCTGGAAATTGAAATAAGAACACCGTGAATTCATTGTCCCAGGAAGGGGAAACTATTGACACATTCCTGGGGTCAGATACATCACATGATCACACTGACAGAACCACAGGCACATAGACACAAGCAACAGAGCATGCACAATGTCGGCACTAGTACAGTGTATATCCACCTTTCGCAGCAATGCAGGCTGCTATTCTCCCATGGAGATGATCGTAGAGATGCTGGATGTAGTCCTGTGGAACGGCTTGCCATGCCATTTCCACCTGGCGCCTCAGTTGGACCAGCGTTCGTGCTGGACGTGCAGACCGCGTGAGACGACGCTTCATCCAGTCCCAAACATGCTCAATGGGGGACAGATCCGGAGATCTTGCTGGCCAGGGTAGTTGACTTACACCTTCTAGAGCACGTTGGGTGACACGGGATACATGCGGACGTGCATTGTCCTGTTGGAACAGCAAGTTCCCTTGCCGGTCTAGGAATGGTAGAACGATGGGTTCGATGACGGTTTGGATGTACCGTGCACTATTCAGTGTCCCCTCGACGATCACCAGTGGTGTACGGCCAGTGTAGGAGATCGCTCCCCACACCATGATGCCGGGTGTTGGCCCTGTGTGCCTCGGTCGTATGCAGTCCTGATTGTGGCGCTCACCTGCACGGCGCCAAACACGCATACGACCATCATTGGCACCAAGGCAGAAGCGACTCTCATCGCTGAAGACGACACGTCTCCATTCGTCCCTCCATTCACGCCTGTCGCGACACCACTGGAGGCGGGCTGCACGATGTTGGGGCGTGAGCGGAAGACGGCCTAACGGTGTGCGGGACCGTAGCCCAGCTTCATGGAGACGGTTGCGAATGGTCCTCGCCGATACCCCAGGAGCAACAGTGTCCCTAATTTGCTGGGAAGTGGCGGTGCGGTCCCCTACGGCACTGCGTAGGATCCTACGGTCTTGGCGTGCATCCGTGCGTCGCTGCGGTCCGGTCCCAGGTCGACGGGCACGTGCACCTTCCGCCGACCACTGGCGACAACATCGATGTACTGTGGAGACCTCACGCCCCACGTGTTGAGCAATTCGGCGGTACGTCCACCCGGCCTCCCGCATGCCCACTATACGCCCTCGCTCAAAGTCCGTCAACTGCACATACGGTTCACGTCCACGCTGTCGCGGCATGCTACCAGCGTTGAAGACTGCGATGGAGCTCCGTATGCCACGGCAAACTGGCTGACACTGATGGCGGCGGTGCACAAATGATGTGCAGCTAGCGCCATTCGACGGCCAACACCGCGGTTCCTGGTGTGTCCGCTGTGCTGTGCGTGTGATCATTGCTTGTACAGCCCTCTCGCAGTGTCCGGAGCAAGTATGGTGGGTCTGACACACCGGTGTCAATATGTTCTTTTTTCCATTTCCAGGAGTGTATATGGTAAACACCGACAAGAAGAAGGGACAGGATGATAGGAAATCTGTTAAGGCATCAGGGAATAACTTCCATGGTACTAGAGGGAACTGTAGAGGGTAAAGACTGTAGAAGAAGAGATAGACTGGAATAAATCCAGCAGATAATGGGGGACGTAGGTTGCAAGTGCTACTCTGACATGAGGAGGTTGGCACAGGAAAGGAATTCATCGCGGGCCACATCAAACCAGTCAGAAGACTGACGACACAAAATTCTTACCCACATGTCGTCACACTGTGACTGCCAGCCCATGGCTGCCAATGCAGTGCTTCGCGGTTGCTTACTGACTACTTCTCATTTCTTTTGCTAAAGGAATGGGTAGCGACACTACAGTTGATTCTGTAGAACTGGCTGCAACACACACTGCCACAGAAACTGTCTTGTGTTCTTCGATGATCCAATAGTCCATACGTGAGCAATCAACACAGAATAGTGTAATACAAAACATTATTAGTAATTAGTTTCTTAAAACGCAAATTGTATGTAAAAAAAGTGTGTTGCCTATCATTGGACGTGCTCTTAATAAGTTCCAAAACTGTGATTCACGATGACGAATATCTGAAAATGAAACGTTTGACAGATTAAAAGTGTGTGTTGGACCGTGTCTCTTAGCCGGACTTTTGATTTTTGTGGCAGGCGTGCTCTCAGCACGTGGTATTCTCGCCCCTGGATGATGATGATCGGTTTCTGGGGCGCTCAAGTGCGCAGTCATCAGCACCCGTACAAAATCCCAATTTGTACACAGTCTAATCTAGCCACTGTCACGAATGGTGATGATAAAATGATGAGGACAACACACAGATACCCAGTCCCCGGGCAGAGAAAAACCCCAACCAGGCCGGGAATTGAACCCCGGACCCCGGGACCCAGAGGCAGCAACGCGAGCCACTAGACCACGAGCTGCGGACTCTCGCCCCTGGAGCCATTCAGTCCTCTCTCTCTCTCTCTCTCTCTCTCTCTCTCTCTCTCTCTGTCTCACACACACGATGGCATTTAGGTCACTGCCGGCCCTTCCATTGGTTAAGTGCCCAGGCCTCGCAAGACATACCTCCTGACACCCTCCACATAGACCCTGGCATTCCGCCACTGTATGCAGCATCCACCATATGATCCAACAGGATCTATTCGATGTACTGCTTGGCAATAAGGCGACCCTGCATGAGAAGATTCGTAAGGCTGTCAACGAACAGAACCTTGAAAATCGATCACTTTCCTGGACAAAAGTGGCAGGTACCGCTCACCACGGATATTCACACGCGATCAAGACCATCACCATGCGTCAGACGACATCTGGACTCATGAGTGAATAATACGTTTCGCTCGTGACGAAGTTATCAGTTGACATGGGAACGGCAGAACTGAAGGCGAGCTGCAAGATGTTGCCATGTCATGCGGGATACCTGAACAGGACATCTGGGTCGTATGATCCTTTCACGTAACCTGTTCATTTCAGTCTGATCGGACACAGGCCCCCAGTGGTCCACCTGAGATCGTATTGCAGTGCTCCGGTGGTATCCGTACGACGCAGCAACACAGAGATGGTCAGACATGGGTCTTCTTCACATGGTATTGTAATGCATCGGTGAACTTGTCCAAATCGCCTTTTGTACTGACCTATACCCTCCGCCACACAGCGTCAGGTGGCTTGCGGAGTATGGATGTAGATGTAGCGTGTCCACAAGCTTTGGATGACGCGTTTAAAGGCATTGGTATATGCAGCAATACGACCGAAAGTCCATCCTTTTCGGATCAATCAGACCACCGTTGCAACTTGCACTGCACTAAAATGTCGCACTGCATGTGCTTGGTCGTGAATACAACGTCCACAAATGACAAAAGTCATCTGTGTACCTCACTGGAAAACGCTGGGACACAGGTGCTCACTTCCTTCTGAGGGATCACCTGAGTCTGTATTGCATAACACAGACATATCTTCTGGTAAACCTTCCGGGATGTAAGATCGTGGTCCATGAAACTCTCCAGCTCCTAACGTTTCGTCCAGAGCTGCGCTGGACATCTTCAGAGGTGTGTTTCTCCTCCGGTGAGTCTTGCCGACCGGAGGAGAAACACCCCTCTGAAGATGTCCAGCGCAGCTCTGAACGAAACGTTAGGAGCTGGAGAGTTTCATGGACCACGACCTTACATCCCGGAAGGTTTACCAGAAGATATGTCATCCGGTCGTGAAAGCTTTCATACTATGATAACACAGACAGTTGATAGGGAATGAAATTATTTTTGTCTACATTGAAAGCGAAAACCTCAAGCCACCCAATCAGACCACAGGTTCCGGGTGTATCAAAATAACGTAGATTTAACTTAGTGGACGTTGATACTACTGTTCCCCTAATTCTTTTGAACAGTGTATAATGGCCGCAGACCGCTTAATTAACTTTGTAACAAATTGTCAGATTAGATGGATATCCGGTTATGCCTGGCCCCTGCGGTTGTTCTAGCAGACTCGTGCAGTGTAGGCCTCTCATGAAGTTATGCAAGGGACGCAGCCTGATTGCCTGGGGAGGGTGCTCGGGGCGTTTGCCCCTTACCTCGAGGTCGGCAGCGGACACTGCGCGCCGTACCGTGTAGCGGTTCCGCGGCGTGGCAGAGCGTGCGTGCGTCCTGCCCTGCAACCCATTATCTGACAGCAGGCGTATCCGGCTCACAGATTCATTAGCAAATGGCATCGCCCAACCAGTCCCGCGGCGTACCTCTGGCGCTTCGCTCTTCGCTGGCCTAGCCAGGAGTGAGCAAATAACAACCCTTTCAGCTCCAACACAAGGAAAACACAGATGCTGCATTACGCCAATTAACGATTCTGAACGTGTTTATTACAATTAGTAGCGTATTACCGTTTTTCGTCGTAGTTATGCACTCCTCCATCGCTTCCTGAGCTCTGCTAATACGTCTATCCCTGCATGTACGCTACAATCAACCAAAGTTCGATTACATGGAGCGGCATAAATTTGGCCCTGATTTGAGGTTGTTTTGGCTTCAAGTTACACTGGATTGAGAGTCGTGATAGATAAAGAAGTAACTTCAGGCCTGCCCCGGGGATGTTATAACAACACTTTGCAATTCTCGTTCATTATTAGGAGTTAAATGAACAGTGTACCTAAAGTTCCCTGTTGCGCGGGAAACGAGTCTACTCGGAAGAAAAAATGTCCGTGAAATGTAAAACCTGCTCAGTGCTTTTAGCATTGGCGATAAGAAAACGAATTTCGGGTAAAGCAAAATCAAAATAAAAAATGAAATGAAATCACAATAGCCAGCAAAATTTGGAAAAAAAATCTTACGAATTCAGTTAATGAGTAAAGAAAATGAACGATCTCCAGCTCATTATGTGAACAAAATTACTATTTCTGGAATTACTGATTTGTATTACAGGTAACTTTACGTTAGAATACTTCGTCTTTTATCAGACGGAAACATGACGAAATTGTTAAAAAATTACATTAGCACAGTTTTAAATTGGTACGTCACAGTGGTCAAATATTTTTACATTAAATCGTAAAGCATGAAACAATTTAGTAATGAACAGAGGACAATGAAATTTCATTAGCTTTGAATTGTTGCGTAAAACGCAAAAATCATGATGTTACTCAGTGTAACGCTAACCGTCATTATTTTTGTGCAAAAGGCATTTATACACTGATGAGCCAAAAGTTTATGACTCCTGCTTAATAGCTTGTTTGTCCGTCTTCGTAACGAAATACGTCACTGATTCTGTGTATCAGGGATCGGACAGTAAGTTGGTAGGTTTGTCGAGGTGTGTGGCATTAGGTGTCTACGCACAGGTCATGTAATTCGCATAAATAACGGGACCCTGATGTGCGTGCGCGGTGATTGCGCCCGATAGCGATCCAGATGGGTTCCATAGGATTTACATCAGGCGAATCTCGTCGCCATCAACGTGAGTTGATTATAATGCTCCTCAAACCACAGTAGCACGGTACTGCTGGTAGATGACATCGCCGTCGGGGAAGACATCAAGCATGAAAGGATGCATGTAGTTCGCAACTGTCAGCGTGTCTTCGAATATTACCACAGGTCTCATGGAAGCTAAGAAGAATGTCCCTCACAGCATAATATTGCCGTGGCGCGCTGCCCGTTTCGAGCCGCCGTTCACCTCTATGACGACCATGGACTTAGTGTAGCAGAAATGCATTTACCCGAAGAGTCGACATATTTCCACTGGTCGACGGTCGAATCCAGATGGTCCCGTGCCCGCTGCAATCGTGATTGACAATGTAGTAGGGTCAGCATCGGAACACGTAGGGCTGGTCTGCAGCGGAGCTCCATGTTCAACACGTACGATGAACGGTGTGCTCCTAAACACTTGTGCGTGCAGCAGCATTGTGCTCTGTCAGCAGAGATGCCACAGATTACCATGTATCCTACTTTACGGAGCAGACAAGCCTCCGAAGCCACTTTCTGGAAATTTGTGGTAAGGACTGTGGGACCAAACTGTTGAGGTCATCGGTTCATAGGCTTACCCACTACTTAATCTAACTTAAACTAACTTACGCTAAGGACAACACACACACCCATGCCCGAGGGAGGACTCGAACCTCTGACGGGGGCCACGTTCTGTGAAGACTCGTGGACGTCCAACCTTTTAGCGCCTAGTGGTACTTTCACTGTCTTTCTACCTTTTTCCGCACATGATCACGACAGAAACACATGAATATTCGACCAACTTTGCCTAGGCGCTTCAGTCCGGAACCGCGCTGCTGCTATGGTCGCAGGTTCGAATCCTACCTCGGGCTTGGATGTGTGTGATGTCCTTAGGTTAGTTAGGTTTAAGTAGTTCTAAGTATAGAGGACTGATGACCTCAGATGTTAAGTCCCATAGTGCTTCGAGCCTTTTTTTTTCAATTATGATGACTGTGGTCCTTTAAAAAGGCCTCGAAGGGTCGACGATTCCTGTCGGATGAGAATGTGCAGCAGGCAGCTACGGACTTCTTTACACAGCAGGCCACGGTGTTTTACGAAATGGGTATGGCTGATTGGCGTACCTGTTCTGGATGTACGGTTTTCGAATTGAAACTTTTTGATCTCCCCTTATACATTTCCCAGAGTTTAATTCATTGAAAATTTCGCAGCTGAGTCTAATGTTTCATTACGTAAGTTACATTCGTTTATTGTCACCTTTTGCAATTGACGTGAGACATAAAAGATTTCACACTGTGATATTTGTATTGCACAACCTCGCAGCAGTATCAGTACGATAAAGACGTAAACGTATGCACTTTGCTGAGAAACGTATCACAAAGATAAAACTGTGAGCTCTCTGTTGGGAGAGTATTAACTCCGCAGTCCGTACTTTCACGGTTCTACGTTCACATCTATATTCTGCGAACCACTGTGAAGTGCACCGAGCGAGGTTGTGCAGTGGTTAGCACACTGGACTCGCATTCGGGAGGACGACGGTTCAACCCCGTCTCCGGCCATCCTGATTTAGGTTTTCTGTGATTTCCCTAAATCGTTTCAGGCGAATGCCGAGATGGTTCCTTTGAAAGGGCACGGCCGATTTCCTTCCGAATCCTTCCCTAACCCGAGCTCGCGCTCCGTCTCTAATGACCTCGTTGTCGACGGGACGTTAAACACTAACCACCACCACCACCACCACCACTGTGAAGTGCATTCAGACTGAACGTCCCACTGTATCAGTCATTAATGCTTTGTTGTGATCCATTCAAGTATTGAGCGCAGGAAGAATGATGGTTTAAGCACCCCTTGGCGTGCAGTTGTTAATCTAATATTGTTCTGAGGCTCCGTATGGGAGCGAAACATACGAGCTGTAGTACACATTTATCCCTAGAATCATCATTTAAAGCCGATTCTTGAACCTTGCATGTAGGCTTTCTTGGGATAGTTTCAGTCTGCCTTAGAGGCTCTGCCAGTTCAGTTCTTCTAACATTTCACTGAGGCTTCCCCGAGAGTCAGAATTCGTGCTGTCCTTCTCTTTATACGTTCAGTATTCCCTATTAATGCTAGGCTGCGCTCTAGCCTGTGATATTCCGTTACCATAAAACATGTTATTCTGTGGAATACATGATTTCTGTTTCTTTCTTCTGTACACTAACCTCATTTCACGTTTGAACGGTGGAACTGATCGCTCTGAGCTGCAACGCACAGGCACTGTATACAGGGTGGTCCATTGATATTGACCGGGCCAAATATCTCACGAAATAAGCATCAAACGAATATACTACAAAGAACTAAACTCGTCTAGCTTGAAAGGGGGAAACCAGATGGTGCTATGGTTGGCCCGCTAGATGGCCTTGCCATAGGTCAAACGGATATCAACTGCGTTGTTTTTTTTTTTTAATAGTAACCCCCATTTTTTATTACATATTCGTGTAGTACGTAAAGAAGTATGAATGTTTCAGTTGGACCACTTTTTTCGCTTTGTGGTAGATGACGCTGTAATAGTCACAAACGTATAAGTACGTGGTATCACGTAACATTCCGCCAGTGCGGACGGTATTTGCTTCCTGATACATTACCCGTGTTAAAATGGACCGTTTACCAATTGCGGAAAAGGTCGATAACGTGTTGATGTATGGCTATTGTGATCAAAATGCTCAACGGTCGTGTGCTGTGTATGCTGCTCGATATCCTGGACGACATCATCCAAGTGTCCGGACCGTTCGCCGGACAGTTACGTTATTTAAGGAAACAGGAAGTGTTCAGCCACATGTGAAACGTTAACCACGACCTGCAACAAATGATGATGCCCAAGTAGGTGTTTTAGCTGCTGTCGCGGCTAATCCGCACATCAGTAGCAGACAAATTGCGCGAGTATCGGGAATCTCAAAAACGTGGGTGTTGAGAATGCTATATCAACATCGATTGCACCCGTACCATATTTCTATGCAACAGGAATTGCATGGCGACGACTTTGAACGTCGTGTACAGTTCTGCCACTGGGCACCAGAGAAATTACGGGACGATGACAGATTCTAGGCACGCGATCTATTTAGCGACGAAACGTCATTCACCAACAGCGGTAACGTAAGCCGGCATAATATGCACTATTGGGCAACGGAAAATCCACAATGGCTGCAGCAAGTGGAACATCAGCGACCTTGGCGGGTTAATGTATGGTGCGGCTTTATGCGAGAAAGGATAATTGACGCCCATTTTATCGATGGCAATCTAAATGGTGCAATGTATGCTGACTTCCTTCGTAATGTTCCACTGACGTTACTACAAGATGTTTCACTGCATGGAAGAATGGCGATGTACTTCCAACATGATGGATGTCCGGCACATAGCTCGCGTGCGGTTGAAGCGGTATTGAGTAGCATATTTCATGACAGATGGATTGGTCGTCGAAGCACCACACCATGGCCCGCACGTTCATCGGATCTGACGACCCCGGATTTGTTTCTGTGGGAAAAGTTGAAGGATATTTGCTATCGTGGTCCACCGACAACGCCTGACAACATGCGTCAGCGCATTGTCAATGCATGTGCGAACATTATGAAAGGTGAACTACTCGCTGTTGAGAGGAGCGTCGTTACACGTATTTCCAAATGCATTGAGGTTGACGGACATCATTTTGAGCAATTATTGCATTAATGTGGTATTTACAGGTAATCGCGCTGCAACAGCATGTGCTCTCAGAAATGATAAGTTCACAAAGGTACATGTATCACATTGGAACAACCGAAATAAAATGTTGAAACGTACCTACGTTCTGTATTTTAATTTAAAAAACCTACCTGTTACCAACTGTTCGTCTAAAATTGTGAGCCATGTGTTTGTGACTATTACAGCGCTATCTATCACAAAGCGTAAAAAGTGGTCCAACTAAAACATTCATATTCCTTTACGTACTACACGAATATGTAATAAAAATGGGGGTTCCTATTTTAAAAAAACGCAGTTGATATCCGTTTGACCTATGGCAGCGCCATCTAGCGGGCCAACCATAGCGCCATCTGGTTTCGCTCTTCAAGCTAGACAAGTTCCGTTCTGCGCAGTTTTTTCGTTTGACGCTCATTTCGTGAGATATTTGGCCCGGTCACGATCAATGGACCACCCTGTATTGCGGTCACAGCGCCATCTGTTAGCAGCTTTTTAACTATTTCGCAACTTCTTTATAACTTCTGAATAAAATTCTTTCAGCCTTAACAATAACCATTGTTTGTTGCAATTGCCTATCGATCTAAGTTTTCGAGGTATTTAATTTTGAAATAAGGGTCTCCTTCGCTGGACACCCTGTACTCCTTTTAATGAACCTCAGCATCGTGTCCAAGAAAGCTTCCACTTGCTCGCTGTTGAGGAAGCCACTGTGATCTTCATGAAGGTTCCTGGTCACGTCCGTCTGACGGGAAACGCTGCTGACGCTGCTGCCAAGGGTGCAATCGTCCTACCTCAGCGTGCTTAACTCCTCCATCCCTTTGGATGATCTCCGTGTTGCCGTCTGTCGGCAGGCGGTGCTACCAATGGTCTTTTCTCCACGGTAACAGGCTACGGGGAATTAAAGCTCTCCCAGCGGCTTGGCCGACTTCATCTCCACCTTCCCTCCGCGAGATCATTTTAGCGAGGTTGCATATTGGGCATTGTCGTTTTAGCCATCGCCATTTGTTAAGTGGTGATTCCGCGCCACTTTATGCTCATTCTCGCCGACCTTTTACGGTTCACCATTTCTTGACCGACTGCCTTTTCTTTAACCGCTTACGTTTTCGTGTATGTTTATCGTCTGAGTTATTGGATGTTTCGGCCGGCCGTTGTGACCGAGCGGTTCTAGGCGCTTCAGTCCGGAACCGCGCTGCTGCTACGGTCGCAGGTTCGAATCCTCCCTCGGGCATGGATGTGTATGATGTCCTTAGGTTAGTTACGTTTAGGTAGTTCTAAGTCTACGGGACTGATGACCTCAAATGTTAAGTCCCATAGTGCTCAGAGCCATTTGAACCATTTTTAACGAACGACGAGCGGGCTGACGATCGCATTTTACTTTTTATCCGTCGCACCAATATGGCGAAGGTTATTTAATATTTGGTTTGGGACATCCGCTGTCTGTAAACCTTTTTTGTGGACATTTCTCCATGAGGAATTCTTTTTTTTTAGTTTACTTTCCTTCCGTCTATTGCGCTTAACGTATAGTCGCTTTTAAGTTCTTTTACATCTTGATGATCTAAGGTTATGACATGGGCGTTTATGACCTTAGTTGTTTTTGCTCCCTAAAACAAACAAGACAAACAGACCAGGGCAGTTCAACCATATGACTTACCTGGGCAAAAGTAAAGGAAAGAAAACTAAATGTAATTAATTTGACACTTTATATAAGAGATTTGATGAAATTAATAATTTTATATAAAAACAATTGCAAAACATAGAAATGTGACATCTGAGTTTAAATTTGGGAAACTAATGTATTTGTCTCAGGTTCAATCGAAGTGGTTGCAGTCTCAGTGTGTTCTTAAGGTCTTCATTTTAAATTTCGGTTTTATTTTTAACCTTGTGTACTTTACTCTTAAAAATAACTTCACAACCGTTCATGCTTCCAAACAAAGATGACATGTATAACGTATGGCTGTTCAGCAAGGGATATTTGTCTTTGGGCTGGTATGATTTGTAAAAATCCAACAAAGAAACGTGATCAGATTCTTCTATTAGATGGATGTCAGACTGGAACTCGTCACATTTCACCTAAAAATCTTCTGGTAACATATCTGTATTGTTTGTAAGAGATGTCCTATAAATACAAAAATGTTGGTTATTTTTCGAAAATCCTGAAGCCGATTTTCAAATTCTTGCGTATCGCTGCATATTTCACCGCATCTCTAAGATGATGTTTAGCCAACATGTAGAAACGAAAAAAAAAGTTTGTGTTTACTTGTGCTTGCAATAATTTCAGTTTCATTTGGAACGCGTTTATTATTTGAAATATGGTATTGATAAGTAGGTTTTTACGTTGAAGACGCCTGTTTAAGTCACCTAAATGAGTAGTCAAATCTACCAAAAATGCAAAGTGTGCCACGCAGACGACAATGGTACAATCACATGGGAAGCTAGTCTGTGGGCAGTCGAATGAAGAGACTGAATCAAAGCTCGTGTCTTTGTATCGATCGTCTGCTATGGTAGAAGCTGCACACGAAAATAAAAATATCACATGAAAGCCAACTATAGAGGCATTTCATGTTTAAATGTGATTCCCATTTGTAGTAATGGATATGGTATCAAATTAAATCTGTTATAACAGAATTACGGTACTGCTACAGAGCAGACATCGGCAGTCCTGGCAATCCACTGGGAGGGGGGGGCGGGGTGTTTCTAACTTATACCGACCAAAACTAAAGTTAAACAGGCTCTTTATCACAAATGTACAGAAATAACTCAGAATTTCCTTTTATTTTAGTAAATTAATTTCATTATACGTCTCTAAATCTCTAGTTCCGTAATGCAGCTAAGGCAGCCGTAAAATAACGTGGCAGTGTTAATAACAGGATGGACCAATGAGAGAACAGCATCGTGTGCCGGGAATTTGATGGATGGTCGCTTATTGGACCGCATTAATACTTGCTTCGGGCTCCATGCGGGCCGTAGGTTTCGACACCCGTGGTGGTAATTGCAAACTTTATAGTTACCAGACGAGGTACATTATCATTATATAATTATGGTGATGCATCTAGTCTACAATAGTGCTATAGTGGCTGAAGATGAAGCCTGAAGCCGTAGTTGCTTACAGATCGTTCGTAAAATATTAAAACAACAAACACAGCTGAGTGGAAGAAAATTAGTAAGAGAACAGTATATGATGTCCAAACCAAAAGCAAAAAGATTATACTTAATGTTTATGGTATGTAAGTCATCTTGTGTCTTAATATCACTTCAGAACAAAACTGTTTTATTGGTCTTGTAATTTAAGTTTCTTCCTCCCAAAAATATAAAATAATTACCTTTTTAGTCAGTTAGCTTCTTTGGTTGTTATGCATTGTTATCAGTTATCATATGTTCTAGTGATCTGCAAGTACTTACAAAAAAAAAAAACTGGCCCTAAGCACTATGGGATTTAACTTCTGAGGTCATCAGTCCTCTAGAACTGAGAACTACTTAAACCTAACTAACCTAAGGACATCACACACATCCATGCCCGAGACAGGATTCGAACCTGCGACCGCATGTACTTACACAAAGTTGTTTTAATCATTAGTTGCACCTTTTGTAACGTGGCGCTGACTGCGCTGTAAGTAAATATTAGAAAAAAAGGTTTATTTGTTTGGTAGCCCATTTCCGCAGTGGCTGTTATAGATCAATTATTATTTACTTTTTCTGTCTTAAGCGTACTGCAATTCTAAGATAGTTTCACGCCGGACGCGTGTCGCTTTTATTTACAAAGCATCGTCATTAGTGATTCTGTAAAAATGGTTTATGTAATGCGTTTCTACATTTTTCTATTAAAAAGGAAAAAGAAAGAAATCAATAAATAGCGAAACTTAGAAACACATAAGGGATGATCAAAAAGTTTCCGTCCGAAGACCGTACACTTTTTGATTGCCCCTTATGTGTGTGTGTGTGTGTGTGTGTGTGTGTGTGTGTGTGTGTGTGGGTGTGTGTGTGTGTGTGTGTTTGTGTATTTACAGAAGCACCACTGATGTTCGTTTGCCTATTAAAATTAGATTACGCTTAAAATGGAGAAATATAACTGAAATATATATTAAAAAAAGAATCGAGTTGGATTCTAGACACATTCTGAAATTCCATCAAAATCATAAAACCGTACAGCAATCTATGTTAGATGTAAAGAAATAAAATGTTCGTAGCTACGCGACTTCAGAGCTGGGCGCAACTGCTACGGTCCTTAGGGACACGCACAGTCGACAAATCGCCGCTGTGTGTTAACGTGAGAGCTGACGGGAGCTGTGTATGTAATTTGCCGCAACAGACCCGACCAATCGCTTTTTGTCCCTTGTACCAGGCTCCAACCCCCTTCCCTCCCCATAGGATGAGCGATTTGCACGCTTGTCTGCGCCGCGGACGGACACAGCAGCGAAAATCGACGCTGTTCGCGACTCGGGACCTCCGAATCCAATTGCCAGCGAAACATCTAAATGGAAATCTCGCGGAATTGGTCGGTAGCGGCGACCAGTAACAGAAACAGCACCCTAAATATTTTCCAGGTTTTGTCAGACGGCGCGTTAATTGACCCAGTTTCGCTGGCGAGCCTGTCTCCCTGGGTAACCCCCTGTTCGCTTCTTCGCCTCCCGTCGCCTTTGTACGTGCAGGTGGCTGGGGACCAACTTTCCGCTACTTGCTGTGTCCCCCTTCCGCTTGGTCCTCTCCCAACTTTGCTGGGACTTGGTGACGCCCAGCTCTAAACAGGCTTATTAATTTTTAATACGGAGTACGGAAGTGTTCGTCCGTACTATTGCGCGCCTCACTACTCTCACAAGAAATTCGCGACGTAGCTTTCATACCGCCTCGAAAACAGTGGCTGCTCGTCTCTTCCAAACTGTTGACACTTTCAAAACAAGTGACACTTGTCTCCTTTTATAAGGACTCTTCTTTCGACAAGCCACGTCCCCTTACCGCCCCTTGTACCTTATCGATTATCGAAGTTCGCGGACGGCTGCATTGTGTTCTCTGGCAGCCTGTTAAAGTAAAACTAACTCGCTATAGTAACGGCCTGATTTTGCCATAGCAGACCTGCGCATTTTGCGCGACTGTGTTGTCCTAATTGGTTCCTTCACGATACCGTTTCTTTTAGTTTTATTTATGTTGCATGCAATTGACCACCATATATGGTGAGTCAGGAGGAAAGGTGCATACTTTGAGGGGTGCTAGTATTGGTGATACTAAACAAAAGACTTCAAATAAACATATGTCCTTTCTCTTAACCGTATATGACCGACAGTTCGCCTGCTTAGTTGAGCGGGCCCAGGTTCGATTCCCGGCTGTCTTGCAGATTTTCTCCGCCCGTGGACTGGTTGTTGTGTTATCCTCATAATCATCATCATCATCATCATCATCATCACCGACACGCAAGTCGCCCATTGTGGCCTCACCTGAAATAAGACTTGCAACTCGACGGCCGAGCTTCGCCGGTTTGGACTCTTGGCCATCAATGCCACAAAATCATTTCTTCTTCTTCTTTACGACCTACAGCTGTTTGAAAGGCATGAGCACCAGTCGTGTATCCTTCTCGACCAGCGTTCAATGCGAATACAATTAAAGCCTCACCGGTCCAGTCTTTTTAGATACCCGTCTGAAAGGAGTACGGTACATTGATTTCCTTAAAAAATGTGTTACCAGAATACTTGGAGGATATTCCTTTGGCAATACTGGACTTAAGCACAACGGAGTTAGTTTCTTGGCCACCGATATCACCAGATCCTACTCCATTAGATTACGACTGAGGTTGACTGAAGAACGAAGTCTACAAGCGCAGAGCGGGCACAAAGGAAGATGAGGTTTTTTTTGTTCAGAATCACTAATACTATCACGCCTCAAGGCGTGTATTTTCTTCCTGACTCACCCTGTATAATACATATACACCTATACTCCGCAAGCCATCTTAAGGTGTGTGGCAAAGGGCACTTTGCGTAACACTGTCAGTCCCCCCCCCCCCCCCAAAAAAAATCCCTTCAAATTCCTCTTCCAGAAGCGAATGGTGCGCGGGAAACATGATTCTTGGTAAGCCTCCCTGCCACCTCGTATTTCATGAGTTATGGTGTTTTCGTGAAATATATATAGGATGGCTGACTCTTCTAGCAACGTACCTATCCGAATTTTAATGGTAAACACCGGTGATGCACGTCGCCTGTCCTGCAGCGTCTGCCGCTGGAATTAAATGAGCATCTCCATGACGCTTTCACTTTGTTCAACGAACCTGTGACGAAACGCGCTGCTCTTCTTTGGATACTCTATTTCATCTATCAGTCCTGTCTGCTAAGGGCCCGAGACGGACGAGCAGTACTCAGTTTTCGGACGACTAGGGTTCTGTAAACTCCCTCATCCATGGGTCGACTACACTACCTCGGTGTTCTCCCGATATATAATTTTTTATCAATTCTTCGGCTCTCGCATTAACTCTATTATCCAGCTATTTTTTCCTGGTGCCAAATCATCTTTTTCCCGTCCTTTACGTGCCACTGATTTTTTCATTTAATTTTTAAGCAGAGGCTATTCTGTTTTACTGTACTACTCACCGATTTGAAATATCGTTAAATTGGCAATCCAGCAACGTTCGGCTCGTACTTCCAACTATATACCTTTGAGGGTTTTGCCATTCCTGTCAAGCATTTCCCTGACATTTCTCACAGGGAAAAAATTTTGATGAATACTAACTACGAAAAGAAGTTAAACGCAGCATTGAACTGTGCAACTGTTATTATTCGGAAGAAGTTTTGGGAAACTGCAGTGCGGATTGCTCTAATACATGTGGTCCTGTCGAAAACAGTATTACGTTGCTTTCACCGATCTGAGAATCAACTCACCAAGCTTTTTATTGCAAAGCTACACTTTCAGGTGAAATCCAAAACACGGTCCACTTAGAATTTTGGTAGTACTGAAGCACATCTCCATAAAAATTTTCGCAAAATTATCTTCGCATATTGTAGTGTGTTACCATACCATCCAAGTAAATCAAACTGTCAAAGACAGTCTCCATGAAGCAGCCATGCTTCATCAAGGGCTCGGAGGATGTTTTAGGTCCTTTCGACGTGCCACATGCTAGGCTCTGCAAATCACTGTGCGTGGCACAGGATAGTTAGTAATCTCTGCTACTTATTAGGGCTTCTTCCGCTTCCATCCGCGTGTGGAACACGTGATGCATGATCGCTTGAACTCCTCTCTAAGTGCTGTAATTCGTCTATTATTATCTTCGCGTCCCGAAGGAATCCATACTTAGGGGATTGTAGTATATTCGTAAATACCTCATTCAAAGCTGATCCCTATAACTTTGCGAGGAGGCTACCCGTTCAAGCTTTCTAGTACCTCTGTGAAGCTCCATCAAGAGTCAAATAAACTTGTCACCAGTCGTACTGTCCTCCTTTGTAAACGTGCAGCTTCCCTTGTTATTCCTGTGGCTCCCACAGACTTCAACAATATTCTAGGACGCGTCACACGAGTGTTTTGTAAGCACTTTTGTTTGTAGACTGCATTTCTCCAGTACCGTAACAATGAACCGAAGACTGCCACTTCTTTACCTACGATTCAGCTTACGTGGTCTTTCCATTGTACACCCAAACAAAGTGTCACACCCAGATGTTTATATAATTTGACTGGTATTGTACTCATTGAATGTTTTTGTCTTTTTTTCTTTTTCTGGAATACAATATTTTACATGTGTGACTACTTAAAGCAAGTTGCCAATCTTTGTGTATGTTAGAAATAATATCGAGATCTGTCCGATTATCTGTGCAGCTTTTTACAGACGGTACTCCAATATAGATAAGCACATCATCTGTGAAAAGTGCGAGGCCATTAAATTCATGACACAAAGTGTAATTCCCCGGGGCACGCCTGAAGTTACTTCTACATCTCTCGATGACTCTCCATCCGAGATAACATAACCGCGCGACCGCTGCGGTCGGAGGTTCGAATCCTGCCTCGGGCATGGATGTGTGTGTAGTCCTTAGGTTAGTTAGGTTTAAGTAGTGCTAAGTTCTAGGGGACTGATGACCACAGAAGTTAAGTCCGTTAGTGATCCCGCTCTTTCTACCAAGAAATCGTCAATAATTTCACTTGACATTTCATACTGTCGTACTAACGGTTAGTGCGGTACTGAGTCAAATGCTTTTTGGAAGCATGTTCCTTAGCATTCAAGTCGGGACTAGAGAAATTCCTCAACCAGACCCTTGTGCGCATACGACGCAAGATATCAAGATTTCCCACCCATAGTGATTAAGACGTGTTGGCAGCCACGTCAGATGAAGACGTTTCAGCTGCTGTTGGCTGTTCGTTACGAGCCTTAATGCTTTCGAGGAAATACGCGAAAAGAAGGGGTACCGTTCAATAGTTGACTGTTGAAGATCAGAAAATTGAATTTTGTCAGTCTTGTTTAAGAATTTACATGTTCTGTCCATGATTTTCACGATTAGCTGGGGAAGAACAATGACGATTGGTTTCGTAGGTGTCTTTTGATTACCAAAAACAAAATACGAGCCAATAAAGAAGTTACATTAACAGGTTGAATCATCATAACTTCATTTGATATATGCTGTATACTGTATAGAGACGCTTGTGATCGGGACACTTCAGCCCATTTTTATGGTTTTTTTCTTCTTTTTTTTTGTAGGCGTTTCTAATGTTACTCATCTTTCTGATTACATCTTCCGTAGCATTTGGCTGAGATCTCGCTCTGTTACATTAAATGCAGCTCGAGTGTGAAGCTGACACTACGGAGCCATGGACCCAAGTTGTCAACAAGGCACTGTGTAAGCAGGTAGTGACTCCATAATGGTGTGGGCTGTGTTTACGTGGAATGTTCTGGGTCCTCTGGTCCAACTGAACCGATCGTTGACTGGAACTGGTTATGTTAGGCTACTTGGAGACTATTTGTATCCATTCGCGGACTTCATGACAATGCGCGAAGTCACAGTGTCAGAATTGTTCGCGATTGGTTTGAAGATCATTCTGGTCAATTCGAGTGAATGATGTGCCCACCCAGGTCGTCCGATACGAATTTCAGCGAACATTTACGAGATGCAATTGAGAGGTCAGTTCGTGCACAAAATTTTGCACCGGCAACACTTTCGAAATTATGGACGGTTATAGAGATAGCATGGCTCAATGTTTCTGCAGAAAACTTCCAACGACTTGTTGAGTCCATGCCTCGTCGAGTTGCTGCACTAGGCCGGGCGAAAAACGAGGTCCGACACGATATTAGGAGCTATCCCATGATTCTGACACCCCTGTGTATATTTGAGTATCTGATGAAAATGTGTTCTTCGATCTATAATTGGTCTCGCCATGGGCCACAAATTGCTTCATTATTTACTTCGTAACAAGTGATGAATTAATTGGCAGCACAGCATAGTTTAAGTACGTATGTAATAGCTACTACACTGCTGTAGGGTCTACACAGTATTATTATTATTTTCGATTATTCCCATTTAAGAGAGCGTTTGAACTTGAATTCCTTTATGATGATTGTTTGTGTTTTTTCTGAGCCCAAATTTTCTTCATGTGTTCACTGTGTTGTTTCTTTCGCTCCGCTGTCCATTTGCATCCTGGTCTCTTCTGTGTTGTGGTGTCAAATTTATGTTTTTTGATGATGTTCCTGAATTCAGTTCTGTTTTCTGCATCGTTTACTGTTATTTGTGCTTGTCTGAGGTCCTCTTCAACTTCTTTTATCCATTTTGTTTTTCCCCTGCCTGAGTTGATGACTTTAAGAATTCGCTTTGAAATTCTGTTTTCATTCATCCTGTGGATATGTCCGTAGAACTGCATTCTTCTTTTCCTTACTGTATCTGTAATCTTGTCTGTGTATTTATATAATTCTGATGTTGGTCTCTTCTTCCAGATTCCTTGCTCTTGTATCGGGCCAAAAATTTTCCTGAGAATTTTCCTTTCTTGTTTCTCTATTTCTTTGATTTTAGTTTGCCCACCTATTTGTGTTGTTTCAGATGCATACAGTGCCTCCGGAAGTACGACAGTGTTGTAGTGCCTCAATTTTGCGTTAGTGGATATGGACTTTTTGTTATAATAGTTCCACGTGAGTTTATATGCTTTCTGTAATTTTTTTATTCTTTCCTCATTGGCCTTTAGGTTGATCCCTGATGGCTGAATGATTTCTCCCAGGTATTTAAAATGTGGTACTTGTATGATTTTCCCATGGGTTGTCACAATAGGCAATTTGTCTTGTGGCACTCTTTCTATGTACTGGGTTTTCTCATATGAGATTTGCAGGCCAGTTCTTTGTGCAATTTCGTGTAACTTCTCTATGGCGTTAGTGGCTTCTTTTCTATTATTTGTGAGGATTGCAAGGTCATCTGCAAAAGCTAAACACTTCACATTGAATCTATTATCTTTTCTAATGCCAATTTGGATTCCTTTGACTTCTTTTTCCCATGTCCTGATGATTTTTTCAAGAATGATATTAAAGAGTAATGGTGAAAGTCCGTCACCCTGTCGCACTCCAGTTTGGATTACAAATGGTTCCGAGATATCCCCCATAAATTTAACCTTGGAGACTGTGTCAGTTAATGTTTCCTGAATGATTGCTCTTGTCTTTCTGTCAATGCTGAATTCTTCCAGCGTCTTGCAGAGCACTACTCTGTCTATTGAGTCGTAGGCCTTTTTAAAATCTACAAAAGTAACCACTGTGTTTCGGGTGTTTCTCATCTGGAGAATCATTTTCAGATTCCAGATCTGCTCTATGCATGATCGTCCCTTGCGAAAACCAGCCTGGTATTCTCCTATTTGTGGGTCAGCTTGTTCTTCTAATCTATTCATGAGAACTTTTGATAGGATTTTATATGTGACCGGTACGAGTGAGATACCCCTGTAATTATTTGGTTCAGTTTTGTCCCCTTTTTTGTGGAGTGGATGGATGAGTGCGCATTTCCATTCAGAAGGGATCTGTTCTGTTTCCCAAATGTTTAATATGATTTTGTGAATTTTTCCTGTTAATCTTTCATCATTTAGTTTCCATAGTTCTGCAATAATTCCATCTTCTCCTGGGGCTCTATTGTTTTTCAGTGTCTTGATAATTTCTACAATTTCGTTGATGGTTGGCAGTTTAGCGTCAGGATTTGGTGTAGACGTCTCGTAGTGAATGTCCTCTGTAGGTCTTTCACAGTTGAGAAGTTTGTTGAAATAGTCTGCGAGGATTTGGCAGTTATTCTTCGTGTTAGTTTCTAGTGAACCATCCAGTTTCTTGAAGCAAAGATTGGGTGGCTGGTATCCTGCAATATGTTCTTTAAACGTCTTATAAAAATTCCTGGTGTTGTTCTTCTTAAAGTCTTGTTCTATCTCATCTAGTCGCCGTTTGTCATAATTTCTTTTTTCCCTCCGAATAGTTTTCGATGTTTGTTTTCGGATTACTAGAAATTGTTGCCATTTTTCTGATGTTTTGTGACTATTGAAGTTTTTCCAGGCATTGGTCCTTTCTTCTATTGCTTGGTCACATATTATATTCCACCACCTGTGTTTTCTCCTTTTCGGGGGTTGACCCAATTTCATTGTGGATTTTAGGACGTCCACAAGTTCTGTCCAGTTTGTGGTGTTTGTCTGACTAATTTCCTGTAAGATGTTTTCCTTGTTGAGTTTTATGTATTCGGGGTCTGGTCTCAGCACTTTGTTTAGTTTTGGTTTTTTTCTATTGGGTTGTAATCTGGTCTTTATCTGTAGAAGATGGTGGTCTGAGTCAAAAAATCCTCTTCTCGTTTTCACATTCAGAATTTCTGCTGTGTTACTCTTGGAGATGGCCACATGGTCTATCTGGAATTCACCCAACATTGTGTTGGGCGACTTCCAAGTATACAGTTTCTTGTTGGTTTTTTTGAATTGTGTTGACATAATTACGAGGCCGAAATTTTCGCAAAAGCTTATCAATCTTTCCCCATTCTTGTTAGTTCTCTTGTGAGCTGTATGGATTCCGGTGATTTTCCTGTATTTTTTCTCTTTACCTAATTGTGCGTTAAAGTCGCCTAACAAGATTATTACATGGTGTTTGGCAATTTTGTTTGTGGTCTCTTCAAGGTCATTCCAGAAGTCATCCACTTTCTGGCAGTTCTTCTTGTGTGTGTTCTTCATTATTTACTTCGTAACAAGTGATGAATTAATTGGCAGCACAGCATAGTTTAAGTACGTATGTAATAGCTACTACACTGCTGTAGGGTCTACACAGTATTATTATTATTATTATTATTATTACCTGTGGCCAGGCACAAAGCAAAGGCAGCCTGAAGCCTTTCAATTTCTGCCATTTTACAAACAGTAAATATATCATTTAGAATATTTTAAAGGACATCTTATTCGCCATTGACTGTAGAAATTATTCATTTCACAATTGCAGTTTCGGTCTCTAGGCCATTTTCAGGTGGTACTCCCAAAGATTTTGCTTCAGCTCTAGTCCACAGTTAAAAGGCCTGTTTGTGATGAGGACTTTGAGTACCACCTGAATATGGCCCAAAGGCTGAAACTGCAATTGTGAAATCAATAATTTCTACAGTCAACGGCGAAGATGATGTCAGAGGGCTTTTTCTAACATGTGCTGAAGCAAATTTTTTTTGTAGTGATATAGCTTGAAAATGGGCGAAATTGCAGTTGTGAAATAAATAAGTTCTACAGTCAAAAGAAGTAAATATGTTGTTGTTGTGGTCTTCAGTCTGAAGACTGGTTTGATGCAGCTCGTCTTGCCACTCCACTCGTGCAAGTCTCTTCAACTCCGAATAACTGCTGCAACCTTCGTTCTTCTGAATCTGCTTTCTCGTCTTTTGGTCTCCCACGATTTTTACCCCCACACACTTCCCTCCAGTACTAAACTGGTGATCCCTTGATTTCTCAGAACGTGTCCTATCAACTGATTCCTTCTTCTAATCACGTTGTGCCACAAATTTCTATTCTCCCCAATTCTAATCAGTACCTCCTCGTTAATTGCGCTATCTACATATCTAATTGTCAGCATTCTTATGTAGCACCACATTTCAAAAGCTTCTCTTCTTGTCCAAACCGTTTATCGTTCATGTTTCACTTCCATACCTCGCTACACTCCACAAAAGTACTTCCAGAGAAGACTTCGTGATAGTTATATCTATATTCAGTGTTAATAAAATTCTCTTCTTCGGAAACGCTTTTCTTGCCATTGCTAGTCTACATTTTATATCCTCTCTGCTTCGGCCTTCGTCAGTTATTTTGCTGTCCAAATAACAAAACTTATCTTTTACTTTATGTGTTTCGCTTCCTAATCTAATGCCCTCAGGACCTCAGCATTACCTGATTTACTTCGACTACATTCCGGTAAACGTAGTGCACACATTTTAACTTGGTTTATTTTAAAATGGGAAGCAGGAAGCGGGTGAAGGAAGTGTCCCAAGGGAGAGGATTAGTGCAGGAGAAGAAAGTTTTGTAGGAATTGTGTACCCTCTATGTGGATAATTAGCTTTCTTTTTCCGAGAAATTTATAGGCGGCACTCGAGACGCACTGAGAATTACTTAATCATTCTATAAGCAATACCAATTGTCTTGTTGCTTCATTAGCTAGTGCTTCAAAAAAACACGTACAAAAACTAAAAATAATTTACCTTTCGTGATTTTAAATATAGAAGTGTTCAAAGAAAATTCTTTTTCGCTTCAAAGGTAGTGAGGTTCTACTTTGTTGTGGTCTCCAGTCCTGAGACTGGTTTGATGCAGCTCTCCATGCTACTCTATCCTGTGCAAGCTTCCTCATCTCCCAGTACCTACTGCAAACAACATCCTTCTGAATCTGTTTAGTGTATTCATCTCTTGGTCTCCCTCTACGATTTTTACCCTCCACGCTGCCCTCCAATACTAAATTGGTGATCCCTTCATGCTTCAGAACATGTCCTACCAACCGATCCCTCCTTCTAGTCAAGTTGTGCCAAAAACTCCTCTACTCCCCAATTCTATTCAATACCTCCTCATTTGTTATGTGATCTACCCATCTAATCTTCAGCATTCTTCTGTAGCACCACATTTCGAAAGCTTCTATTCTATTCTTGTCCAAACTATTTATCGTCCATGTTTCACTTCCACACATGGCTACACTCCATACAAATACTTTCAGAAAGGACTTCCTGACACTTAAATCTATACTCGATGTTATCAAATTTCTCTTCTTCAGAAACGGTTTCCTTGCCATTGCCAGTCTACATTTTATATCTTCTCTACTTCGACCATCATCAGTTATTTTGTTCCCCTAATAGCAAAACTGATTTTCTACTTTAAGTGTCTCATTTCCTAATGTAGTTCCCTCAGCATCACCCGACTTTATTCTACTACATTCCATTATCCTCGTTTTGCTTTTGTTGATGTTCATCTTATATCCTCCTTTCAAGACACTATCCACTCCGTTCAACTGCTGTTCCAAGTCCTTTGCTGTCTCTGGTACAATTACAATGTCATCGGCGAACCTCAAAGTTATTATTTCTTCTCCATGGATTTTAATACCTACTCCGAATTTTTCTTTTGTTTCCTTTACTGCTTGCTCAATATACAGATTGAATAACATCGGGGAGAGGCTACAGTCCTGTCTCGCTCCCTTCCCAACCACTGCTTCCCATTCATGTCCCTCGACTCTTATAATTGCCATCTGGTTTCTGTACAAATTGTAAATAACCTGTATTTTACCCCTGCCACCTTCAGAATTTGAAAGAGAGTATTCCATTCAACATTGTCAAAAGCCTTCTCTATGTCTACCAATGCTAGAAACGTAGGTTTGCCTTTCCTTAATCTATCTTCTAACATAAGTCGTAGGGTCAGTCTAGTGTGATAATAGTGGGGGAAATGGGAGGGGGAGGGGCAAGTAGCTGATTGTACTTAGGGTAATGGTTTCAGAAATGTTGGTAACCAGTGATCTAGCCAGTGCCAAGCTGTTTTGTCGCCCCTGTTGTCTCCTGAGACACATTGGGGTCGGCAGAGCAAAATCTATCCATTCGCGTAAACCGTTAGCGCCGTAAGAAATCTTCGCGAGTCATTATATTTGTCCTGGCGCAACAAGAAATGTTCGGACGCGGGAAAGCCGGGCAGGAGAACGCCGCCTGCATTCGAAATCTGGACCCTGGAATCGACGAGAAAGGCAAGCATATACATAATGTATCTCAGTTCCGTTCCCTGTAAGGGAATATCTAAACCGGGATCTTGTTTTTGCCAGCCGCGCTGCGGTCCCCGGTGCGCGCTGCTCGGCAGTCGCCGGCCACGACCCCCCTTCCTCTCTCTCTCACCATGCTCCAGCCGCTGCTGCGGCTCCTCGCGTCTTCTTTCCCTCTTGGTCTTGTTGCGTTGTTGCCGTTACTCCGGCCTCCGCAGCGGCGGACAGTTCTGGCGGTCCCCGCACACACCGCCTGACTCGGCCACTTGACATCTATTCATGCCATCACGAGTTTCCTGGTCTCATTTATCAATAGAGCTTCATCGAGTTAGCGTGTATTACGGCGTGTGCCGCTCGTGTTCTTCAGATGAGACGTAGCGGCCCTCCGAGCGGTCTCCGTGCTCTACAGTGACGCTTCATTTCCCCACGTGTCTTCGCTACAGAGGTACCTTGCCACCAGCTGCTGCGGAGGCGTTATCTTCCGTGTTATCTTGCGACAGTGTTAGCGCGATAAACAGCGCGACATATGGCCCCTGGCAGATGCATCCAGTATGGATTTTGCCTGCAGTCTCCGATAACAAGGAGGAGAATATATGGCGCATTGTTACCGGCACACAACAGCGTTCGCTGGAGAGGCTGTTTGCACGGTTCAGCCCTACAAAGCGAAGTGTGTGCTTGCAAGGACAACGGTGCTTTTTTAGACACACGTGACGTACAGTAGCCTATATGTCGTGTCGTATAATTTCTGCAGACGCTTCTGGCCACACACGACCCAATCGGGCTCGACCGGTCGCCGGGACATCCCTCTGCCAAGAGATCCTATGTGATAGGATGAATCGCCCACCATTTTTTCCCCAATTCTGAGGATCGGCAGTGTTTACCTTGTGGGTGATTAACCTATTCATGCAACTTTGGCCAGTGTTTTTACAAAACATTTGATATGGCTTGTAGAAAGTGTACCAAACAGTAATTAATGGAAAAATTGAAAGGTAGTAAGTAAAACGAGGATAATGGAATGCCCTTTCAAAGGAACCATCCTGGCATTTGCCTGAAACGATTTAGGGAAATCACGGAAAACCTAAATCAGGATGGCTGGAGACGGGATTGAACCGTCGTCCTCGCGAATGCGAGTCCAGTGTGCTAACCACTGCGCCACCTCGCTCGGTAATAACTCTGTACCAGTGTCTTCAAACAAGAATGTTATGCAGTAACAACCTGTGCCTATTTATTAGTTTTTGCCCATATGTAGGTGTTTTATTTTTAAAGTTACGTTACTTGTGCAGATTTTCTCACAATGACCTATCCGCTATAAAAATATCTTGGTTATGACTCGTCCTACCGTACTTATAAAAGAAATGGGGTTAATTATTATTCAGCTCGTGCACATGTTTATGATAACGACATACAAATATATCACAGTAAATATTCCTCTGCATTTTGCCAGTTGCGAAAAATCTCAGGAATCAAAAAATTTTGAAACGAACTGCTTCAGTATAGTTTTCGGCTGGTGTAAAAAATGCAGCTATATGAGTTGATTTCATGTTTGTAGCTACTTTTATTAACAAGTACAGAGCGAGGTGGCGCAGTAGTTAGCACACTGGACTCGCTTCCTGCCATCCTGATTTAAGTTTTCCGTCATTTTCCTAAATCGCTTCAGGCAAATGCCGGGATGGTTCCTTTGAAAGGGCACTGCTGTCTTCCTTGTCCATCCTTCCCTAATCCGCTGGAACCGTTGACCTCGCTATTTGGTCTCCATCCCCAAATTAACCAACCTGTTAACATATACTTACAGACAAACTGAGTGACAGGTCCTAACTTTCTTTTGTATCTGCAGCAATCTATGCCCTCCCTCCCTTTTCTTTCTCACATTCTGGCACACTTAGAAATACAAACATGCGAAAGGCAGTTTTGCAATGTTCAGTGCCGTTCAAAGTTAAGCAGCCACCCATATTTACGACGAATTCTTCAATACATTTAATTAGATATCTCCACTCGCATCGTGATTCATACGTAAGCAAGTACGAGGATCCTATGCTTTGGGGAAAACATGGCGGACAGTTCAGTTCGGGTTATAGGAGTCTTACATTAACCGATGGAGTCATGTCGACGCGGTATGGAGGGGCGTGGGATTAACAGACGTGGTACCACTACTTCTCATTCACTCAATTAGTTCCTTAATTCGCACCACAAGTCCATTTTGATCCATTCTTCCCACCAACGGAAAAATCCCGGGAAGTACCAGAAATCGAACCCATGCCCTCTACAAGAGAGGCATCTACGCTGACGGAGGCGGGCTCTGTAGACAGTAGAATGATGATAATAACAATAAAAATAATAATAATAATGTCCGCCCCTGTTAGTTGAGTGGTCAGCGCGACGGAATGTCGTACCCAACGGCCCAGGTTCGATTCCCGACTGGGTCGGAGATTTTCTCCGCTCGAGGACTGGATGTTGTGTTGTCCTTATCATCATCATTTCATCCCCATCGACACACTAGTCGCCGAAGTGGCGTCAACTTGAAAGACTTGCGCCAGGCGAATGCCGTACGGCATTTCCATTTCCATAATAGTAATAATAGTAGTAGTAGTAGTAGTAGTTCGAGTATTCGAAGGCTTGCGCCGCCTCTCGCTTCCGGTGTTCCATTTCCTCCGATCACGTGTCTTCCTCTTATAGTCGTCTGGCGTCCATTGTACTACTACCCGAACTGTATGATATTATTGTCAATGTTCGTGTAGCACAAGAAATAATGAAGATGAGTTATTCTCAGTATCAATGGTAAATGCAGTTGTAAATGCAGAATACTCAGTTCTAAAGCTTAATGGAGCTTTGCTATTTTCAATAAAAAGAAATGTACTATTCTTGGGCGCCTTGGCCCCAGACACTTTAGTTTTTCTGAAGGCCTGTCGTTATTAGAATATTATGTTTCACGTACCATTCGTCGTTTGCAGACGCGAAGTGCCGCTCTGCAACACGAAGCTGAAATGCTGTGTTGAAGTACACCAAAATCTTGACGGTTGCGTGAAAGGCTTCAAATGGTTCAAATGGCTCTGAGCACTATGGGACTTAACTTCTGTGGTCATCAGTCCCCTAGAACTTAGAACTACTTAAAACTAACTAACCTAAGGACAACACACACATCCATGCCCGAGGCAGGATTCGAACCTGCGACCGTAGCGGTCGCGCGGTTCCGGACTGAAGCGCCTTTAACCGCACGGCCACGTCGGCTGGCTACGTGAAAGGCTTTGATTGTTGTGCGAGTAATGGTAATTTCTTTTCAACTGCAAGTTAAACAGTCTAGCATGTTTGTGTTTAACGTATTAGACATAAAATGTAGCAAAGCTAAGTGTCGTGCACATTAAAATCCGACCAGCGTAATTGTTCTGTTAATGGGATGATACTCTGGGCTTTCTGTGAGGTTCGCATTGAAATCTTGTTATAGAACTGATTAAAATTCTTTGAAAGCCATTTTCTGTTTACATCTGAATTACAATTATTTTCTATGTAGTGAATCGTGTGAGACCGGATCCGTGCTGACTGGTCCTGGCTAACACAAAAACTGTTTCTGCAATGAAATGTTAATTCACCTTCAAGTGAAACCCTTAAGCAGATAATTCTCAACGAGTGAGTTCCTATTTTTAACCGTGTGGCGTAATGAAAAACTTAAAATTATGTTCTCGCCCTTAATGGCGTCTTTGAAACGAAATCAATTCAGTGTATGAAAACTGCAAATTATCCAGTAATAATTATATGATGCCTTTCCATACACTATTGAAAGGAAAACACAGGTTTACACATTTATAAAATTAATTATTATTTTCATAAGAAGGCTCTTTCTTACAGTATTAATAACAAACACATACAATTCTCATCACGAATCGTCAATGACGTCTTTCTACAATCAAGAACGAAAAGAAGAGTAGTTAGTTTTCTTCTCTTTCTTCATTGTTAGAGGACTGTCTATTCATTTTTATCTTTGTTCACAAATTATCCTTGAAATACATAGTTTTCGTATTAACAGTAATTTTCATTGTTCTTTTTCTATATCATTTTACAACATTTCACTGCAATAATCACAACACATCGTCTTTATGGCTTTTATCAATATTTTCGTTATTACGATTATTTTTATATCGTCGCACTAGTTTCGTAAATTTTCACAATAACGTAATGGGGATGGCACACCATCGCGTCCCGGACATTTGGACCCCAGTTCCTCCTGGGTCGCCCACGCTTTCCTGTTTCCCCTGTGGTTCGCTGCCACACTTTCCTCGACTATTGTCCATCCTTTCTAGATGTCCATACCATTTCAGACGTTTCGCCTCCAGGGTGGATTGATTTATCGACGCTCCCAAAGCCTCTCTTTTTTTTTTTAATTTTCAATTCCAGTGACTTTTATGGCACGAACGGACTATTTTATGATAAAATACTGCGGAACAGTACCATCTAGATGACTAACGATGAAGAAAAGACAATTATAAACAAGTTGAGGGAGAGATGCAGAAGTAACACGAGTGGATTCACACTTCAAGCAAGCTCATGAAGGTAGTGCGTCTCTGTTCTGGTTTGCTACACTTCACACTTCCTTTCACAGACCCTTCTCTCTTGCACCTAACACGGCACCCAGCCTTTCCGGCAAAGCCTGCTTAGTTGTGCGATGTCCTCTTGAGATATCACCTCCCACTCTTTCACCAGGGCCTTCCTTAGGGTGTATGGATAGTGCTGACGGGCGCTTCTCCCAAGTTGGTCCCAAACATGCTCTGTATAACTCAAATTAGGACTTCGAGCTGGCCAAGCCATAGCATGGATCTCAGCTTCATACAAGAATTGACGTTGTCAAATCGGGAGACGGACGATCTGCTCTGTTAAAATGCGTGGGTAAACACCCTAGTTCAATATCGCTAAAATTCCTTTATCGATTACTAGTTTGAGCTCACTGACGAGCCAACTTCAGATCTAAAATACAGAAGATTGCATAAAAGTGGTGAACAACCGTAAAATACGTTTTGTGATTAAACATCCATTCCATGATACATATCAATAAAAATTGTTGTTTAATTGTGTATCAGCGATCATGCATTACGCATCATCGTAATCTGTTGAATTGCATCACTCTTGTTGTCACACATACACTGAAAAAATTTATAGATCAAGACAAATGTAAACACACACAGAAGTACATTTGGTAAGTGGCATAAAGGTACAATCTTACCTAAAATGGGTTGTCATGGTCACATAATATACATCATTAGCCATATGGATCTCTAGTGCTCATATTGCCACACTTGCGTTTAAATTCAAGGCGACTGGCAGTGCAACTTATCATATAGCCCATGTGAAAATGTACATACGGCCCTTCACTCGAACGCTAGCTACAAGAACAAGGAAGTAGCTATATTACCTTCTCAGAGAAGTGACCGCATATATAGCGTCATTGCTAGACGAAAACGCTGTCAAATGGAGCTACTAACCAACGAAGTTTTACAAAGTCGTGCCTCTATGATAATAAAAAGAACTGTAACTTATCGAACTTTCTACTAGATTTACGTTATACAAAATGTAAGAACCATGTTCAATTTCTACAACCTTTAGTAACCATATGCTGCCAGTTATCTGACAGCGTTGCGAGTGATACTCCATATTTATATCCACGCATGGGCTCTACGATAGTTCCCACTCTCAATCTCCTTGCATTTAAACTCAATTGAGCGCTGGAGACATATATGGCTAATGTTGTAAATTATGTAATCTTGATGACCTATTTTAGATAATATTATAGCCGCATACCACTTACCAAATGCAATTCTCTATGTCTTTATTTTTGTCACAATCTATAACATTTTTCAGTGTGTCCATGGCAACGAGAGCGATTCATCTAAACAGATTATGGCGCTCTAATGCCTGGTGACTGATACACATTGAATGAAATAGTAATTTTTATTGGCATGTAGTACTCATATTAAATATACTTTACGGTTGCTCACCTCTTTTACGCCATTTTCTGTATTTTAGGTTTGAAGATGGCTTGTCAGTGAGCTGAAACTAGTGTCCAATAAAGGAATTTTTAGCCATCTTGAACTACAATTTTTATCCACACATTTTAACTCTTCCACATTTCTTGTAATATTTGGGCGTAGCGTGCATTGTCATGCATTAGTGTAATTCCATCACCATTAATTGGAGCGAAAAAGACAAGACGCTCGAAAAATATTTCCTCCACATACTGATGTGCTGTAAGGCTCGCATGCTCCACGAAGACCAAATCCGTTCTTGCAGTCGCATTGAATCCTGCCCACACAATCAGAAAACCACCCTGAAAAGGCGCCCTAGATGAGAATGTGCAAGAGAGAATACCTTTCCCCGGGCCTGGTCCACACCCTCTCTATAGCTCAGGCGATCATAGGCCAAACCACGACTCATCGACAAACACTTAGCCCCGTCGTAATCTCCAGCCGCTATATTCCCCTGCGAAACGTAGTCGAGCAGCACGATGAACTCTGGTGAGTTTTGGTTCTATAGTAGGTCTTCTGGACTGAAGATTGGCTTCTTCCAGACTTCTTGGGCAGCATCTCAGTAATATAGACCCTTGAGTCGATTTCGTGCTTCAACGGCGGTGATGTGATGTCTGTGGAGAAGAAGCGGTCATCTCTTGTAGCTGTTGCTCTTCTAGGGTCCGATCCTGATTTGCTTGCATAGCCTCCAGTTTCCCCTGCACCTTCTAATGTTTCTGGAAATCGTGGAAGGTGTAGTTTTCAACACCTCTGTACAGGTCTACTAAAGAGACTGCACACATTATACTTGTCCGTCCGCTTCTGAAGTACAGCGTGTCCCAAAAAGAATGAGCCGATTTTAAATAGAATTATTTATTAGGAAGAATGGCTTAACACCAACAAATTGCATACTAAATTACTCATAAAAGATAGAAGTTTATAAAAATCTATCATAAATGTTCAATATGTCCTCCACTGGCTGCACGGACGACATCTAACCGATAGCCGAATTCGTCCCAAACTGAGCGTAATGTGTCTTCTGTCACTGACGCTACAGCAGCTGATATTCTGGTTTTTAGTTCATCAATGTCGTGAGGTAAGGGAGGAACGTAAACACGTGTTTTAACATGTCCCCACAGGAGGAAATCACATGGTGTTAAGTCAGGGGACCTAGGAGGCCAAGAGTGTAAAGCCTGCTCTCGCGGTCCTGTACGCCCTATTCAATGTTGAGGCACCTTGGCATTGAGGAAACTGCGCACGTTGTTGTGCCAGTGCAGTGCTGCTCCATCTTGCTGATAGATGAAATTGTCAGAGTCAAATTGTGGGAATAAACAGTTCTGTAGCATTGCAAGAAATGATTGTCCTGTTACGGTTTCTTCCTCAAAAAAGTAGGGTTCATAAACCTTGCTTTGCGAAACAGCACAAAAAACATTCACTTTTGGTGAATCACGTTCGTGTTCAATTGTTTCATGAGGATTTTTGAGCCCTCATATACGCACATTATGACGGTGACCTTACCGCTAATATGGAAAGTTGCCACATCGCTGAATATCAACCGTGACATAAAAGTGTCATCTTGCATGTCCTCTAGAATAGCGTTGTTAAAGTCCACTCGCTTCATTTTGTCAGTATCTCGAAGAGCTTGTACCAGTAGTAATCGTATGGTTTGAGGGCTAAACGGCGCCGTAACACACGCTACATTGTCATGCTCGGTAACGCAAGTTCTCGGCTAGCACGACGCGTAGACTTGGCGGGGGCTCCGCTCAAATGCTCGTCGGATTTGTTCCACTGTTGGTTCAGGAACACGTGGCCGGCCAGGATTGTTGCCTTTACAGCGGCACCGTGTTTCTTCAGACTGTTTGTACCACCGTCGAATGTTCTTTGGTGATGGTCTTTTAGCACGAAATCGAATATGAAACGCCCGCTGAACTGCGACCACTGATTGAGTGCGACTAAATTCAATAGCACAATACGCCTTCTGTTGCGCGGCACCATATTGCAACAGGCGAGAGAGTGCCAAAGGATATGATAGCGCGAACTGAGATGGCAATCATTAAAACAAAGGCGTTTTTCTTTGGTAAGGATAGAAACTTAAATAATTAATTGCAATGTGTGCCAAGCTTAGGACTTGAACCTGGGACTCCCGCTTACTAGGCGGATGTGCTAACCACATCACTGTGGGATTGTGGCTACCACAGGTGCACAAACTACCCTCCTCCAGGGGCCTCCCTAACATAAACTCCAAACGAAACACGTCATGAATAATCGTTAATTATCTTCAAAATACACCATATATGTGATCATATTAAAGTTAAACATCAGCAGCTTTGTGAACCTTTACACATGTTTCATCACATCACCGCTTGACCATGAAGCCGCTTCCAGAGACGTGAAGTTTCTCTTATTAGGGCATTGGACTAAGGTAATCCTTGCAGGTGTGGTAACCACATTGCCACGGTGGTGTAGTGGTAAGCACATCTAACCAGTAAGCATGACACTCGACTTCAGGTCCTGGCCTTGGCACAAATTTTAATTCATTAATTCGTCTTGTGTCCTTATAAAAGATTAAGTTGACACTCATATGTCTCCAGCAAATTGTAATGCCATCAGATGAAAAGGCGTTTTTCGTAGTGACGGGATCTTCTCGTGAAATTTCACTTACCAAATTTCTCCTCCGATTGCGAAAATATTGTGTTGGCGCCCACCTACGCAGGAAGGAATGCTCATCATAACAACATAAAGGAAATCAGAACTCGCACGGAAAGATTTAAGTGTTTGTTTTTTCCGCGCAGTGTTCGAGAGTGGAACGGTAGAGATGTAGGTTGAAGCTGGCTCGATGAACCCTCTGCCAGGTAATTAATTGCGAATTGCAGAGTAATCACGTAGATGGAGATGTACTACATGCTGCGCCACGTTACACCGAAGTTACAGCTTTCGCACATTCTTCAGGCGTTGACGGCATATTTACTGCAGAAAGCTGATTACGATAGTCACTGAAAGATCCTCCAAACCACGTTTGATTGAAAGGGGAACAATGAGAGGCACAATAGTAAATGCTACAAGATCAAGAAAATATTATTACGTGGCATCCAGTGTTGGGTTTTTCAGGATGCTCGGGAAAGAAGAATTAAGGCCAGTGCAATAAACAATCGAGACTTGATCGTTTGCTCGCAAAGTAAAGGCCACGTCATGCACCGTCTAAAAATATAGGATAATGTGCTACACTCTGATTAAATATGATTTATTACGTACTGCCTTTTTCATGTCGGTCAGCGTACAATAGCGAAAATCAGGATAAAGGCAGGGATTCACGAAAGTAATAGTAAAACGTCTGAATGAACCGAATTTAGTATGAAAGTAGCAGATATATATAAGACATAAACAGAATGAGATTTTTGCTCTGCAGCGGAGTGTGCGCTGATATGAAACTTCGTGGCAGATTCAAACTGTGTGCCGGACCGAGGACCGAGCTGTGAGGACGGGTCGTGAGTCGTGCTTGGGTAGCTGAGATGGTAGAGCACTTGCCCGCGAAAGGCAAAGGTCCCGAGTTCGAGCCTCGGTCCGGCACACAGTTTTAATCTGCCAGAAAGTTTCATATCAGCGCACACTCCGCTGCAGCGTGAAAATCTCATTCTGGAAACATCCCCCAGGCTGTGGGTAAGCCGTGTCTCCGCAATATCCTTTCTTCCAGGACTGCTAGTTCTGTAAGGTTCGCAGAAGAGCTTCTGTGAAGTTTGGAAAGTAGGAGACGAGGTACTGGCAGAAATGAAGCTGTGAGGACGGATCGTGAGTCGTGCTTGGGTAGCTCAGATGGTAGAGCACTTGCCCGCGAAAGACAAAGGTCTCGAGTTCGAGTCTCGGTCCGGCACACAGTTTTAATCTGCTAGTAAGTTTCAAGACATAAAAAGTCATAAACATAAACAGTCATGACGGAGTTACATAGTTTGTTTTATAACACAAGTAACGAAATAAGGAAACTGATTTAAAGACACTCACTGTCCTATTATTGCACTGTTAGTACTTTGTTCAATCTTCGTTCTTCCTAATTACCTCAAAAATTCTCTTAGGCATTGGTTTTGTTGGGATTTGTAGTTTTTGCAGTGAAACTGTCTGTCGCCCACTCTTCTGGTATCGCTCTTTTCAGCTCACATTCGCCCTCAAACTGCTTTTCATTGCGGTGTATACGCCTTGTAAGTATTCCCGAAAGATTTACCACGGGGTTCAAATACGGGTTACGTGCAGACCACGGCAAGACTCGATATCTTTATCTTCAAACTACTTTTTCCTCGTAGCAGAAACATACCCATATGCATTATCTTCTTGAAATATTAGACTTTCTTCTGCTAGGTTCTCAAACATTTAAATTAGTTCGGTCTGTGGCATCTCAGTGTGGCATTCTAGTGCTGTCCGCAGCTCGTGGTCTTGCGGTAGCGTTCTCGCTTCCCGCGCACGGGGTCCCGGGTTCGATTGCCGGCGGGGTCAGGCATTTTCTCTACCTCGTGATGACTGGGTGCTGTGTGTCTTTCATCATCATTGACTCGCAAGTCGCCGAAGTGGCGTCAACTAAAAAGGACTTGCCATACGATTATTTCATTTCATTCTAGTGTTCAGTCACGCAATGCATGATTCAACCTGTGGGGAAGAAGACTGCTCAAACCATAACACTTCCACCACCGAAATTTCTGCTCATTCTTACCTGTTCTCAGGTCATGCCAGTAATATTGAAATCTATCGCGTCCATCTAAATTAAAATTCTTCTCATCACTGAAGATCACTTTATCCCAATCTGAATCCATGACATACGTTTTTCAGCAAACTACAATCTTGCCTGTTTATGGTTGAGTGTTGGAGCGGGTTTCTGTAGTCGTTAATTGAATGTAAAATGTTAGTTTTGTGACAAAATATGCGGTACACGTCCAGCAGTTACTGGATACTGTAAATCAGCAACAAGCTGAGAAGAATAAAGGTTTGTGCCCCTTGCTTTGCGCAAAAGTAACCCCTTTCTGTGCCACAGATAATTTTCTACTTTGCCCATATTTTCCGTTCTGTCGATATCGTGGCCCCAGTCTAACGAAATTATCAGTCCCTATACTTGAACAGTTGAACTTTGTTACGGCGCAAAGTCGAGCACCGGCAGGTCAGACGGGAACGACAGGGAAGAGAAGGCTGTGAGAAGAAGTCAGTCCATTGCACGCTGACCGGACCTCCCTCCAGGACGACAACGCGACAGCAACGGCCTCTATGTGAAGAGGAGATGGCGCCGTGAGCGACTGGTGACGGCCCAGTTTTATAGCATTTTCAAGACTAGTTAGTTCGCTTGCACACTCTATGTAGCACACACTTGGGATTGTCAACACCTTTCACCCATACCGAGACAGATTCCGATTCATTTATTTTACGACGATTCCTGGTCCTGAGAACCAGGGCATAGTGGACATGTAGTTATGCCGCGTTATTTTAGGAGGAGTAGGCGTTCGCGGCTTACAGTTTTTAAAGACAACATTTCTGTTACTACCATTGGCCATCAGTGTTTTGCGGTGGAGTTTTGAACTTCACTCTAATTATTTTGTGTGTCGCCCTCTGCTTGCCACACGTTTGTGCAGTTGCAAAAGTTAAGTATTGTAATTTTCATTTTGTAATAAAACTCATTAATACGATTTGTTTGAACATTTGTCTAGCGAACTGAGTTTGCAGGCTTCCTAGACACCACAAACTTGGCTGTTTATACGATTAGTGTGTCCCATGTCGTTGTACGTGCAGATTTTTGCTTTTTCATCACATAATAACTGTTTTCCGCGTGGCATTGTCACAATCGTGGTTGATGTACACATCACCCACTGCCACTAGTGATGTCTGTTTCCTATTTGCAGTAACGGCACGTACGCACACAATAACATCGCGCAGGGCCGACTGCCTCTATACCGAACTCTGCCCACAAACACCTGAATCGTTGATGTATTGTTATATACTGTACTGCTGACATCAAATGCGGTACTGGTTCACTGCATTTGTCGGTGTATTGGACGTTGTACTAATGGATATACTTTGTGCACAACTATTCCAATCGACAAGGTTAATTTTCCTGCAAATATTCGTGCCTTTTTACTGATTCCCACTACAGTAATCTTGAGGTCAAGGCAAACGACGGATATCTTGGAGTTAAAAATAAACTTAACCCTAGGATGCCCAAGCCTTTTTTTCGAACTTGGATGCCTATGCCTAAGGGGGGGGGGGGGGGGGGGTTCGGCGAGCCCACAGGTATTAAATAAGTTTACTGACGAAAAATTACAACTTTCAGAATGGTTTATGTATTTTAACTAAGGCATCGGTTTAAAAATGTTGTTAATTGTTATAAAAATTGGATTGAGTGAATAAAAAATTGGCATATTACAATACACTCAACTTCAAGGCAAGAGACACACTTCACAATTTTTTCTGAATGTGTGTTACACACATGTTTATGACACTGTCCACAATACTCTTTTGATTTACTTAGATTGTTGTACTTCTGCTTCTTTGTTTTAGCTTCTCTTACACAAATATGGCACCGAACTTTCCCTGCAGGAGGCTGACGTGCTTCTGTTGTCACTTCTTTGATTTTCTTTTGTAGTCTCCATAGATTGAACAATTTGGTTAGATAACCCTCTTGCATTGGCACTTCTTTCTTCTACCTGCTATTTCACTAGTTCCATCCCAGCTTGCAGAAGATAAAGTTTCCGTTTGTTGTGTTTCTTTCATTCCATCTTGGATGTTGCTGGATGAATATGGTGGTTGCATTGATAGCACAAACGTCGACGAGAGAGTAAAATACAGATAGAGGTCGCCTCTTTGTTCCCCTCTTGCAGGTGTACATACGCGCCATTTGATCAATGGGATCAATTACACCTTTAGTGGAATTATAATATGCATTTATCTCGGTTTTATTCTTCTCTCCTCCAACAGTGCCTTTATCTTGGTGCATTGTTGACAACATTAGTAAGTTCTTACTTGGTTTCGTTTTTGCTGTGTAGGACACCAAAGTTACTGGAGGCCTACGTGTTGGGAACTGCACTGACTCACTGCAAGTTTACAAGATAAATAACAGCTGACTTACATCAACAATCACTTCCTCTGAAAGTAAACCGATTGTTGTCAATATCAAGAATACCAACCAACGTGAAACTAACTTGCATTGTTGTGGAGATGAGAAATACGAAATCCTACTAAGGGAAATTTTCTATAGCATAGAAGCCTAAGGGGGGGGGGGTTGTTGGACCCATAATAAGTTTATTTATTTTTTCTTTCAAAGCAGGAATTTTCTATAAAATATATTTACACTGACGTTTCATAAAATAGCCTACAAACAATAACTCAGAGGGAATATGTAGTATGAAAGTTACTTGGGCAAAAAAATTGTGGGTTCAACGAACCCCCCCCCCCCCCCCCCCCCTAGGCGTCCTAGGGTTAACTCCATAGGACGCGAAAGGTTTGCCACAATATTTGCTGGCGCTGAGCTTCGCTGTACCCTCCAGCCCCACTCATCTCCGCCGTCTGGTTCGGCAGCCGGCGTCGCGGGTCAGAAGTTCAAATCCATTACGGGTCCGGCGGCTGCCGGACAGGTTTACGCCTGGTGGACGCGCGGCTCTGGCCGGCAGGCCGCCGTCCGCAGACGCCGAACATGCACCGGGCTCGTGCAGAGCGCCGAGACTTCTGCGAAACCCCCGCGGCTGACGAGCTGCCTTTTAATTAGCTGCTGTCAGGCGCAGCGCGGCCTAAAGACGAGCTTACTTGGCCGGCCGCGGGGCCCAGGTATGCGGTTCCGTCTCAGACGCACGTCCAAAGCATAAAATACGCGACATAGCTCCAGTTTTATAAAACATTTAAAACTTACCCTGGTGGGTACCAGGTCCAAAATTTCTACTTCAAGAAGGAAATACGGACAGTCACCACTAAGTAATCAAGAAGACTGCAGAAAAAATGGCAAATAGTATAAGAAGGCTTCTAAATTGCTTTGGCTCCACAGAAACATTCCCACCAGAAATTCCCCTAAAACTCAATCCAAATTCACAGGCACCATATGAAAACAATATAGCTGGAAAAATTAAAAAGTTTAAAAATAATAAACCCGTACACGACGACAGAATTGCTGCAGAACTCCCAAAAACCTGTGGATTTTTCAGAGTTTAATTCGTGCTACGCGTGATGCAAAAGCCATCTTGTTTCAATCAATGGGCAGCGTCACGTTCCCTTTTCTACACAACTCGATCCGTGTTTGTGATGTTTTTATTTCTTGCCATCAGAGACGACATCTGTGGAGTATAAAATGCTGTGAGCCCATTTACGATGGTCGGCCGGTGTGGCCGATCGGTTCTAGGCGCTACAGTCTGGAACCGCGCGACCGCTACGGTCGCAGGTTCGAATCCTGCCTCGGGCATGGATGTGTGTGATTTCCTTAGGTTAGTTAGGTTTAAGTAGTTCTACGGTCTAGGGGACTGATGACCTCAGAAGTTAAGTCCCATAGTGCTCAGAGCCATTTGAACCATTTACGATGCGACTAATTAAGATTAAAGAAATGTGCACGTGGTGGATCCGAAACCCGAACGGAAATAACCTCAATTACAAGACACTCCCAAAGACAACGTTTTGCTCGTCGACTATTGTTAAACTATCATCATATGATGCTTGTCTGGTGTTCAGTGATTGTAACGCTGTAAGAATCAGGACCCTTATGAGACTAATATTTGATTCAGATTGCTTCACTGAAAACCATTTGAACAAGACTGATACGTGCGTATTGCCAATTCTTAAATGTCCGTGAACGATATTGCCGAAAGGGCATGCCAGAAGGATCACACTAGAAGAAAAATACTCGAATAATAAAAACAGAACTAACATCTGTGTTGGAATCCAACGTCTTTTGTTTAACACAAGCTACCGAATACAGTTGTTGGTTTTGGTATCATTACTCAAGTACTTCATGTCTGGCTGCTGTGCCACTTTCCTTGATGGATTACCACGGACTAGAAGAAAAGAGCTACATGTAGACCTAAAAGACCAAATGTATGGTCATAGCCAACATTAAGGTAATGTCTTCTGGCATAAAAATGAAATTTGCTACATACTTCGTAAATAATACTCTACAACTACCTCTGGTCCAAAATTTTTCATTATGTATCATTGTCAAATTTAGTTTGGTGAAATAAAAATTTCTACGTATTATACACACAAATTTAAAAATTGTAGCAAGAGTACTAAGACTGATATTAAGAAACTGGTGCACACAGTTGTTTGTCTAATTACTAAGAATAGCCTACCACATTTTGAAAGTGGTAAGTAAATAACCATTGAGAAAATGTTCCGTATGTGACAACAGAATGTGTTCTGAAGGTATCCAGCAACTTAATGATCAAACTGTTGAAAAAAAAGTCTAGATTATAACTAATAACATAATGACAACATTCACAAAATTTGTTTCAGTTATCTCTCAAACAGTTAAAGTTGCATTAGCTTTTACACTAAAGAGCCAAAGAAACTGGTACACCTGGCTAACATCGTGCAGGGCCTCCCGCGAGCACGCATTAGTGCCGCAACACGCCATGGCGAGGACTCGACTAATGTCTGAAGTAGTGCTGGAGGGAACTGACACCATGAAATCTACAGGGCTGTCCATAAATCCGTAAGAGTACGAGGGGGTGGAGATCTCTTCTGAACAGCATGTTGCAAGGCATCCCAGATATGCTAAATAATGTTCATGTCTGGGGAGTTTGGTGGCCAGCGGAAGTGTTTAAACTCAGAAGAGTGTTCCTGGAGCTACTCTGTAGTAATTCTGGACGTGAGGGATGTCTCACTGTCCTGCTGCAATTTCCCAAGTCCTTCGGAATGGACAATGGACGTGAATGGATGCAGATGATCAGACAGGATGCTTATGTACGTGTCAGCTTGTCAGGGATGTATCTACATATATCAGGGCACCCATATAATTCCAACTGCACACGCCCCACACCATTACAGAGCCTCCACCAGCTTGAACAGTCTCCTACTGATATACAGGGTCCATGGATTCATGACGTTGTGTCCATAGCCGTACACGTCCATCCACTCGATTCAATTTGAAACTAGACTCGTCAGACCAGGAAACATGTTTCCAATCATCAACAGTCCAATGTCGGTGTTGAGGGGCCCAGGCGAGGCGTAAAACTTTGTCTCGTGCTGTCATCAAGGGTACCCGAGTGGGCCTTCGGCTCCGAAAGCCCATATCAATGGTGTTCCGCTGAATGGTTCTCAAGCTGACACTTGCTGATGGCCCAGCATTGAAATCTGCAGCAATTTGCGAAAGGGCTGCACTTCTGTCACGTTGAACGATTCTCTTCCGTCGTCGTTGGCCCCTTTCTTGCAGGATCTTTTTCGGCCGTAGCGGTCGGAGATTTGATGTTTTACCGGATTCCTGATATTCACGGTACACTTGTGTAATGGTCGTACGCTAAAATCCCCACTTCATCGCTACCTCGGAGATGCTGTATCCCACCACTCGTGCGCCGACTGTAACACCACATTCAATCTCACTTAACTCTTAATAACCTGCCATTGTAGCACAAGCAACCGATCCAACAACTGCGCCGGACAGTTATTGTCTTATGTAGGCATTCCCGACCAGAGCGCCGCATTCTACCTGTTTACATATCTCTGTATTTGAATACGCATGCATGCCTATACCAGTTTCTTTGGCGCTTCAGTGTATGCATCCGTGTATTTTCTCATATATCGCCCCTCCCCCTTCTGATGTAGTGTGATGTAGTGTGCTGGTTGTGTGAATAGCTGTAGCTGAATAGGGTCTCTGTCGTCTCTGGTCTTGAGAGTCTGAATTAACACGTCCGCAGCTCGTGGTCGTGCGGTAGCGTTCTCGCTTCCCGCGCCCGGGTTCCCGGGTTCGATTCCCGGCGGGGTCAGGGATTTTCTCTGCCTCGTGATGACTGGGTGTTGTGTGATGTCCTTAGGTTAGTTAGGTTTAAGTAGTTCTAAGTTCTAGGGGACTGATGACCATAGATGTTAAGTCCCATAGTGCTCAGAGCCATTTGAACCATCTGAATTAATACAGGTTATCGAAAGTTGTAAAAACGGCCTTCGGAGGTGTACCAACTATAGTTGTTCCCTATCAGCTCACTCATTGCTGATCTTCTGTCCCAGGCGCCAGACTTTGTTTCTTCAGCAGGTGTTTCGTCACCTAATAAGGAATTAATTAACAAAAATGTGACAACAGGGAAGCTTCAGACCACTGAAATTCAGTATAGTCTGGCAATGCATTTATTTATAAAAGGACACTTAAATGAGAGTTACACAGTCACAAGTTTCCTAAAATATTACAATAACACAGCCGCTGGGCGAGCAATGGACTTTCTGTGGGACAAATCAAGAGGACAAAACTTAAAAAAAAAATAAAGACCAGTCCCTAGAGCGAGCGCTAAAATGAAATAACATTAACGAAAGAAGCTAGCTATGATTCAAGAATGCGGTCACAGTAACAGGCGTCGGACAGTAGAGTATACCACGCTAGGTGTCGATTTGCAGCGCAGATATCTCGCGGTGCAAACGTAACGACAGCACACACGCAACCATCGTAGTTGCGTTGTGCGTTGTGATTATAATCATCACAAGCAGCTCGCGGACGGCTAACACAAGGGTGTTTCCAAGCCTTGGTACAAAATGGCGGTAACTGCTGCACGATGATCCTCGAGATGTTGACACCTTTAGTAACTGCAACGGAATGGGGCGGGCCGGCCGCTGGTGGCCGAGCGGTTCAAGGCGCTTCAGTCTGGATCCACGCTACCGCTACGGTCGCAGGTTCGAATCCTGCCTCGGGCATGGATGTGTGTGATGTCGTTAGGTTAGTTAGGTTTAAGTAGTTTTAAGTTCTAGGGGACTGATGACCTCAGATGGTAAGTCCCATAGTGCTCAGAGCCATTTGAACCATTTGAATGGCGCGGAGAGCTGTTCTCCGAGCTAGTTAAAAATCTCGCTCGATGGACTACCTCGCACCTCTGCAGTATACGTAAAGACCCTTGTAGCCAGCTTAAGGTCCAGCCACACGCAACGATCTGTCTGCGCAAGTATCTGCACACATCACAATACGCAGGAGATTTGCGCAGATAAGGGAAGTGCGCAAACGTGGAAGTTGGAAGTTTGAGCGAAACTGCTCAAATCCGTGGGTTCAAATAACATCTGAACAGACAAGTCGGAGCGTGTGGAGAGAAGATCGCCGCAAATCTGGCGCTAAGACGTGTTTGAGTCAGCTGTTCGTTCAGTCAGTTGTTTCTCGTCTGTGTGTGCAGAGTTTAATTTTAAAATGACAAATACACGTCAATGGTCGGGCTAGTTCGTTGCCGAATTTATGGAAATGTGTAGGAGTCTTACACGTTTGTGGAAAATTAAGAGCAGGGAATACAGCGACCGGGATATGAAAGCAGTTGCTTATAATTCTTGAACAGACAACAGGGTATATAATAATAATAATAATAATAATAATAATAATAAATTGTTTGCGGCCTGTTTACCACAAAGAGCTAAGCAAAATAAGATAATATATTCGATCTGGTGCCAGGGGTTTACTGGCATACGTTTCTTTTCTTCATCGTTTTCGTACATATCACTACGAAAACGATGGAGAAAACTTATGCTGATGCCAAAACGTTAAAAGCGCTTTTCTTGGATACTTGGTAAGTTCACACTGTTCATCTTTTGCCCTATTTCGCACATATATTCCACGTTTGTCTTAACGAATTTCGTAACCTAACATCAGACTTTTTCGTGACAGGAATATGCATTTCATCTCATTCCATAGAAAAAATAAAGCATGTGTTAAGACGAATTACGCCTGATGATGGACCCACAGGGTCCGAAATGCATCGTGTACTGAATAAAACACGAAAATCTGTGACTGAGAGCGTTTTTCAATTCATACCTCGAGTTTACGTAATAATGGTTAAAAGTTGACGGTGAAGTGCCTGAAAGTAGACGCGAACATGTGCAAAAACGAACACGAGCAATTGCGTTTCTAATATATAAACTGTGGCCTTTGAATAACCAGAATCCACGTGCGTTGCTACACAAGGCGTGACCGCATACTAAATATTCATAATAGTCAAACTGTGTAATATTTTAGCGAGCATTCTGTCACAGACAATGTTTGTTAATCCTTTCAGTAACGGGTTTGGTTAATTACTATAAGCTGGCTGTTACGGGAGAGTGTGATTGTGTGTGAAGGACGAAACTGTAACTTAAGAGTAACACGGGTTTGGCGGTGTTTTCTATCAATCAAGTCACAACATATTTACGTTTTTAGTCGCAAACTACCTTTCAATTAAACGCTCGGCTAATCTGATACTCAAAATCATTTTGTTGCGACCTTTAGAGGTGTGTAGCGCGGCCAGTTTCTCCTAAATATGTTTCTAGCCGACAAACATTACGCTGTTTTCTAACAGGGAAGGCAAAAGAACAACTCCCCGTAAGGTGAGTGAAATTGTCTTCTATTGGACGAACACATATAGCCGCGCCATTGCCAAAAATGGTTCAAATGGCTCTGAGCACTATGGGACTTAACATCTGTGGTCATCAGTACCCTAGAACTTAGAACTACTTAAACCTAACTAACCTAAGGACATCACACACATCCATGCCCGAGGCAGGATTCGAACCTGCGACCGTAGCAGTCCCGCGGTTCCGGACTGAGCGCCTAGAACCGCTAGACCACCGCGGCCGGCCGCGCCATTGCAATACCACATCAAAATTCACTAGTAAATCCGAAGGACCCAGCCTCAAAGATTTCAACTATTGAATAAAATCCACCGAATTGGAGATTTGATGGTCACACTTACAACAAATGGGTTGAGAACAGATGTTAAATATTTTTCCCGACCGGAAGAGCGGTATGCTGACCACAAGCCCCTCCTGTCCGCATCCTCCGCTGAGGATGACACGGCGGTCGAATGGTCCTGATGGGCCACTTGTGACCCGAAGACGGAGTGCTTTTATAAGTGGGTGCACCCAAATTACTAACAATGGGGCATAGAGGAACCCCTCCCTTGTGTAACTTTGGCGTGTCACAAGTGGAGCGGCAGCACCAGGATGAAGTTTCATGTGTAATCTCTGCATAAAGTTTCTTGCGTAACGCCCTTTTTTTCAAAGGCGAAAGAGTCTTGCGGTTAATCCTTTCTGTGTGGTCACTAGAGAGTTATTTGCAAGCCGGATCGTTGAGTAGTGAATCCATTTTAAGTACATAATACTTCTTCGTTATCGAGACTGTGATAGTGTTTATTAAGAGGCAAATGAAATTAGGTTGGCGGAAAATATTGCTTAATAGAGACAATGGCTTTCCTCTTGTAAGGATATGGACCATTACTATCCTGCTTCAAATTCTAAAGGTGGCAGGGGTAAAATACAGGGAGCGAAAGGCTATTTACAATTTGTACAGAAACCAGATGGCAGTTATAAGAGTCGGGGGGCATGAAAGGGAAGCAGTGGTTGGGAAAGGAGTGAGACAGGGTTGTAGCCTCTCCCCGATGTTATTCAATCTGTATATTGAGCAAGCAGTAAAGGAAACAAAAGAAAAATTCGGAGTAGGTATTAAAATTCATGGAGAAGAAGTAAAAACTTTGAGGTTTGCCGATGACATTGTAATTCTGTCAGAGACAGCAAAGGACTTGGAAGAGCAGTTGAATGGAAGGTATTTGTATGGAGTGTAGCCATGTATGGGAATGAAACGTGGACGATAAATAGTCTAGACAAGAAGAGAATAGAAGCTTTCGAAATGTGGTGCTACAGAAGAATGCTGAAGATTAGATGGGTAGATCTCATAATTAATGAGGAGGTATTGAATAGAATTGGGGGAAGAGGTATTTGTGGCGCAACTTGACAAGAAGGGACCGGTTGGTAGGACATGTTCTGAGGCATCCAGGGATCACAAATTTAGCATTGGAGGGCAGTGTGGAGGGTAAAAATCGTAGAGGGAGACCAAGAGATGAATACACTAAACAGATTCAGAAGGATGTAGGTTGCAGTAAGTACTGGGAGATGAAGAAGCTTGCACAGAATAGAATAGCATGGAGATCTGCATCAAAACAGTCTCAGGACTGAAGACCACAACAACAACAAACACCAGCGTTCTTCTAAGGGCGGCACCACCAGCCCAGTCTTGGACGGCATCAACTTTGACGGGCAGCGCATGCGCTGTGCACGCTGCGGAGACCTTCATAGGAAGACGAATTGCAACATTGTCGACAGTTTTAGCGGGACTCAGCAGCGGCAGCGGCTTTCTCCTGAAAATTGTGAACAGATGGATCGCCGAAATATTGAATCATGTTGATTTTAGGATCCGGCGACAAACCCGTGGAGACCTTTAAGACTTACTGCGCCGTGAAAGCCTACAAAGTCTCATATAGGGTGTTTCAAAAAATCTGCATCAAACGTCCAGCGGTAATAGATCATATCATGAGGACAATTTATGCCGAAAGCTTTCGATTTAAATCCGGATTTCACGCGGCAAGTAAACCAAGACTTCTTTATCAAAAGACTAAGTCGCAGAAGAATTCGTACCCATTCTACGTGTTGTTTGCCGTGCTGCCGGCTTTCTCCCCTGAAGCCGACTGCATGCTATCGCTGCAGCTGCTGCAGCGGCGGCCGTTCACCTGGGTCGCCATCGCCATCGCCACGCCGGTCCAGTCCGCTCCGCTCTCCTTGGGCGACCTTGCATTGTCCTGGCTAGCCCCGCCCCCCTGCGATACAGCGCCGGGCGCTGCTAGCTGCTAGCGGGACACGAACCAGTCCTCCGCTGCAGTGCTGCCAGCTGTCGGCACACTTTGGCCTTACTACTCGGAACAAGTTACCCTGTGCCCGCTTCCTCGGCTTAGCCTACTTCAGGGAGAAGAGGCGACTCCGGTTTGGAAAGCTGACGTTAATGGCCGGGAGAGCGGCTTGCAGACGACGCGTCCTCCAGTGGCCTCCATTAACCAGAGTGTTAAGCACATAACACCACTATTACGCGCGACACAACTTGCAGACGACGAAGATCATATTTAACAACCGGTATTTTGCTGTACTGTTCGCATCTCAGGTCCGAATGTATGTTACTTACACAAAGAAATACCGGTTTTCAGAGAACTAGTTGTTGTACACCAGTGTCGGAGTTGGTGGTGTAGTGGTAAAGTGCGACCCTAGATGCCGCAGCGTCGCTGTATCGAATCTCCACGAGACAACGGAATTTTTCAGTCTGCTTCTATGCTACACCTCTCATTGATGTGAGGACATCCCAGTAACGACGTGTAGTTCGGACTCCATGTTAAACAGTAGGTCCCCTTGCGCGGGAAGCATTAGTGGGGTAGGTTAAGGGCACGGAAGTCGCCGAAGCAGCGACCAATTGAAAGAATTTCCAAACACGTGGCTGAACATTGCTCTTAAGGACTCCTAGACAATAATGCCATACTAATTTACTTTTCCACCAACGATACCCATAAATGACTTGACACGATTTCGTCAGTCCGGTGAAGTAAACAGTACCTTCGTAACAGGGGCTTTCGATAAGTAATGCAACACTTTTTTTCTGAAAGCAGGTTGCTTTTTATCCAGGATTCCAAAACCCCATATTATTCCCCATTCTTTTGGCCACAAAACCCTATTTTTCAATATAATCTCCGTTCAGTACCACGGCCTTAAACCACCTTCCTGCGAGGGCCTGTATGCCCGCAATATTACCACTCTACTGGTCGACGTTGGAGCATACGTGTTGCTGCATCAATAACCTCCCCATCAGACACGTGCTGCTTCCCGCGGAGTGCATCCTTCACTGGGCAAAACAACTGGATGTCAGAAGGTGCGAGATCCGGGCTGTAGGGTGTATGAGGAATAACAGTCTAATGACGTTTCGTGACCACCTCTGGGGTGCGCATACTGCTGTGTAGCGCCACTCCACGGACTGCCGTTTTGTTGCCGGTTCGAAGAGATGTAACCAAGGCGTATTAAATTTCAAGGAAAAGAAATAAAAACTTCATAGTTTGCCGATGACACTCTAAATCTGGCAGAGTCGGCTAAAGACTTGGAACAGAAATTGAAGAATGATGGGAGTCTTTGAAAAGATATTGTGACATGAACGTCGATAAAAGTAAAACAAAGAGAGTTGAATGTTGTCGATTTAAATCAGACAATGCTGAGGGAATTTGGTTGATGAACAAAACGCTTAAAGTAGTGAATGACTTTTGCCAGTTAGCAAAATAATTAATGATGGCCAAAGTAGGGAGGATATAAAATGCAGACTGGCTACAGCAAGAAAACTGTTTCTAAAAAATAGCAATTTGTTGACATAAGGAATAAATTCAAGTGTTAAGAAGTCTTTTTAGAAGGTAATGTTATGGGATGCACCTTTAATCGGAACTGAAACGTGAGCGATGAACAGTTACAACAAGAAGAGAGTAGAAGCTTTTGAAATATGCTTTTACAGAAGAGTGTTGAAGATCAGATGTTAAGAACGAATAAATATGACGCAAGTGGGTTAAGATAAGACACCAGTTCATAAGACGCATCCTGAGAGGTCAATAAAGAGAGAGAGAGAGAGAGAGAGAGAGAGAGAGAGAGAGAGAGAGAGAGAGTGTAGTGGGGCTGTTAACAATTGTGGGGAATGCTGCTTTAAGCAGGTTCATATGGATGCAGGTTGCAGCAGTTGCGCAGAAACGAAGAGATTGCACACCACGGACTAGCCTGAAGAGCTGCATCAAACCAGTCCTCGGAGTGAGGGCCACAACAGCAGGGCTACAGTTCCCTAATGGATGTGAGTAAACTCATAAGGAGCAGAGGAGGAGGAGACGGAGAGTATTCAGAAGAGATGTTTAAAAATCTTGCGTACTAAGCTCTTTAAAAGACAACACACACAGCGATGAGCAAGTGAACACTGACTAGGCTGCGACACATAACAAACCACAATCACAGTGTGTTCTGGTGTAGTGAAAAGTGTTTTACTAAGTTATTTGTGGAAAATACTTATTATAGTTACGTAGGCATCACAACATCTCAGCATGATGCGGAGAATGGAAGTGCTTGCCACACGAAAACGTAAGTAAATCCGAAAATAGGCGAAAAACTAAATTACATTCTAGAAGATAGGCTATCTCCCAGCAAAAAACTTTTCTCATCAACATCGTTTGGTTGCAGATGACAAGCTATCTGTAATAATTAACACAAAAGTGATCCGGAAAATTCATGTTCACCAAATGTAAACGTATTTACAAAGAGATACAATCTGTTGGGTTTGAACTTAAAATGCACATAATTTTATAATCATTTGACAAAATGTTCACATTTTCGAATAAATAAAACCGAAAACCCACTGATGATGGCACAGTGGTACCGAAACATGTTTGGCTAGTGAGAAAAACGGTGTTTAGCGTAACTGGCTGACCTCACATCCAAAAAATTTTAACTGCAAACACAGTCAATACAAGGAGCTGCAAATCAAAAAGATTGTGATCTTAAGGTATGGGCGTGGATTTCGTATTGCGTTTAAGAAAATACTAAATGCCGAAGGACACGAAGATATTTTACATCATCATGTACTGCAAAGTACACTCCTGGAAATTGAAATAAGAACACCGTGAATTCATTGTCCCAGGAAGGGGAAACTTTATTGACACATTCCTGGGGTCAGATACATCACATGATCACACTGACAGAACCACAGGCACATAGACACAGGCAACAGAGCATGCACAATGTCGGCACTAGTACAGTGTATATCCACCTTTCGCAGCAATGCAGGCTGCTATTCTCCCATGGAGACGATCGTAGAGATGCTGGATGTAGTCCTGTGGAACGGCTTGCCATGCCATTTCCACCTGGCGCCTTAGTTGGACCAGCGTTCGTGCTGGACGTGCAGACCGCGTGAGACGACGCTTCATCCAGTCCCAAACATGCTCAATGGGGGGCAGATCCGGAGATCTTGCTGGCCAGGGTAGTTGACTTACACCTTCTAGAGCACGTTGGGTGGCACGGGATACATGCGGACGTGCATTGTCCTGTTGGAACAGCAAGTTCCCTTGCCGGTCTAGGAATGGTAGAACGATGGGTTCGATGACGGTTTGGATGTACCGTGCACTATTCAGTGTCCCCTCGACGATCACCAGTGGTGTACGGCCAGTGTAGGAGATCGCTCCCCACACCATGATGCCGGGTGTTGGCCCTGTGTGCCTCGGTCGTATGCAGTCCTGATTGTGGCGCTCAGCTGCACGGCGCCAAGCACGCATACGACCATCATTGGCACCAAGACAGAAGCGACTCTCATCGCTGAAGATGACACGTCTCCATTCGTCCCTCCATTCACGCCTGTCGCGACACCACTGGAGGCGGGCTGCACGATGTTGGGGCGTGAGCGGAAGACGGCCTAACGGTGTGCGGGACCGTAGCCCAGCTTCATGCAGACGGTTGCGAATGGTCCTCGCCGACACCCCAGGAGCAACAGTGTCCCTAATTTGCTGGGAAGTGGCGGTGCGGTCCCCTACGGCACTGCGTAGGATCCTACGGTCTTGGCGTGCATCCGTGCGTCGCTGCGGTCCGGTCCCAGGTCGACGGGCACGTGCACCTTCCGCCGACCACTGGCGACAACATCGATGTACTGTGGAGACCTCACGCCCCACGTGTTGAGCAATTCGGCGGTACGTCCACCCGGCCTCCCGCATGCCCACTATACGCCCTCGCTCAAAGTCCGTCAACTGCACATGCGGTTCACGTCCACGCTGTCGCGGCATGCTACCAGTGTTAAAGACTGCGTTGGAGCTCCGTATGCCACGGCAAACTGGCTGACACTGACGGCGGCGGTGCACAAATGCTGCGCAGCTAGCGCCATTCGACGGCCAACACCGCGGTTCCTGGTGTGTCCGCTGTGCCGTGCGTGTGATCATTGCTTGTACAGCCCTCTCGCAGTGTCCGGAGCAAGTATGGTGGGTCTGACACACCGGTGTCAATGTGTTCTTTTTTCCATTTCCAGGAGTGTAGATGAATAGGTTGGAGACGATGATTGATTGTATTTGCATGACAGTTCACCCTGTCATAAAGCAGCATCTACGAAGCAGTGGTTTACGGGAAATAACATTCCTTAAAGGGACTGGCCTGCCCAGAGCTCTGACTTGTAGGCATTGGAACACCCTTTGGGATAAGTTAGAACGTAGACTTTGTTCCAGACCGCGCAGCGTCGGATATCACTATCTTTTCTGGTTTCTGCTCTTGAGAAAGAATGGGCTACCATTTCTCCACAGACATCCAGACACCTCACTGAAAGTGCCCCTATCATGGTCCGAGCCGTCACAAAGGCGAAGGATGGACACACCGCGGATTAATATCCATCACTAGGTGCCGGATACTTTTGATCATTGTGAACAATACGGAACATGCAAATAAGATAGATGCATCGGCACGACACTAGAAGTAAACGAATGTCGTTAAATAGCAGCTACATCTATATTCCGCGGAGTGTACGTCTGGCATCAATATAATTTATACTCTTCCCCCCCCCTCCCCCGCCATCCTTTTCCTGTTCTATGTGTGACTGGTACGCGGGAAGAGCGATTGTCGGTAAGCCTCCGTCTGAATTTTAATTTCCCTAATCTTCTCCAACAGAATGTGGCGCGTACACGGTGAAGATCCCACACACCGACACAGTTGTAATGTGCCAGTAAGTGTCATGAGGCAAACAGTTTCTGAAACGGTATTCTCTAAAAATAGTTAATGCTAATATGTTAAGACGAACTACTGCTCATCAGCGTGTCACATATCGCATCCACGAACGGTCTACATATTCTAACTGACCTTTTTGTATTGTGAATTTAATCATGTGACAGGACACATAAGATAAGACTGATTCGTCTCACATATGGACAATCAAAAAGTGTCGAAGAAGTTTTAAAAGAGAACTATCTCTTACGGGAGAAAAATGAAGTGTGGGACAGTGAAAAGTATGCTTTTCTAGTGATTTAAATCAGCTCATGTGCGTTTTTCAATATTTACGTATTGCAAACGAGGCTGTAATCACGATAAATAGAAACTAGGATAAGCGAAGCATCCACTGCTCTGCCGAGGCAACGTAGGCAATTGGCTGAGTGTGCAGCCATGCGATAAGTAGCCGTGTTTTCTTACAGGGCTGGCAACCCGTGACGGCAAACCGTTAGGAGGTAGTCCACAGAGCCTTCTACATCTTCCGGGTTTCTAAGCTGCAGCTGCACCTGCACCTGCAGCCAACGACGCCCATGAGTACGTTTTCAACACTTCCTTGAAATGATATTTCTCTTTATTTCCGTGTATTGCATCCACCATCATATATCTTGCCTAAACTCGCCTCCCCTGCATGTTGCTGCATTTTTGCCAACTCATCACTCGAGTTGGAGCGGTAGATAGGAGGCCCACATACTAGGTTCATGTCATTTTTTAACTGTACCTATCGAAATTTTTCAGGCAATTCACGGCCATTAAGCTCTTGGAAAAAAAAAAAAAAAAAACCCTCACTACATGCAATTCAGATCGCGCAACAGGTTTCCACCCGATATACATGTAAAATATAACATGCAGAAGGGAGAGATTGACATTATTGAATGCTGGAGACTAAAAGTTGACAGTAAATTTAGTTGAGAAGACAATACAACGCAACTGCAGAACCACCTAGACAAATCTTTCTTTGTAGTGCGAATGGAGCCAAAAAAAAAAAAAAAAAAAAAGAAATAAAAAAAAAAAAAAAAATGTTCAAATGGCTTCCAGCATTACGCGACTTAACTTCTGAGGTCATCAGTCGCCTAGAACTTAGAACTAATTAAACCTAACTAACCTAAGGACATCACACACATCCATGCCCGAGGCAGGATTCGAACCTGCGACCGTTGCGGGAATGGTGTCAGATATATTTGTTTCACAAATTAAAAAAAAAAAAAAACCGCAGATATTCTTTGCTTGCTTTCGTTGCATATGTCTTTCGGCTAACGCCTTTTCGGATAGTCAATGAAATCAGTTTAGAGTTTTCTAGCCGGCCGGAGTGGCCGAGCGGTTCTAGGCGCTACAGTCTGGAACCACGCGACCGCTACGGTCGCAGGTTCGAATCCTGCCTCGGGCATGGATGTGTGTGATGTCCTTAGGTTAATTAGGTTTAAGTAGTTCTAAGTTCTAGGGGACTGATGACCTTAGAAGTTAAGTCCCATAGTGCTCAGAGCCATTTGAACCATTTTGAAGTTTTCTGATTCCAAAAGCATTTATTACGAATTATTTGTAGTGTAAATTCAAGAATGTCTTGCCGATCTGTGTAGAAAGAACTGAGTATAGTTACTACTGATTTTCAGTATGCGTGCTTCAAAAAGATTGATTCGATTTTACAAATAAAGACAGAAAGTTGGAGTAAATTATAACTTACGTAGCGACACTAGGAGTTGGCATTGGAGCTAGTTGTAAGTTGTCGGTTCATGCAGTTGTCGGTAGAGGATACTTTGTTGTCGTTATCGTTGTTGTTGTTTTCAGTCCGACGACTGGTTTCATGCGGCTCACCACGCTACTCTGTCTTGTGGAAATGCCTCATTCCGCATTAACTGTTGCAACATACACTCAGTTGAACTGCTTAATGTCTACATCCTTTGGTCTCCCTCTGCAAATTTTACTCCCCACAGTTCCCTCAGTTAGCAAACTGACGATTCATTGATACCCCAGGATGAGTCCTCTCAGCTAGTCCCTTCTTTTAGTGAAGTTGCGCCACAAATTTCTTTTTCTCGGTTCAGTACCTCTTCATTAGTTACTCGATCTACCAGTCTCCTCTTTCAGCATTCCTCTGTAACATTAGCATTCCTCTGTAAAACCAAATTTCAAAATTCATGTTCAAAATGGGTCAAATCGCCCGAAGCACTATCCGACTTAACATCTGAGGTCATCAGTCCCCTAGATATAGAATTACTTAAACTTAACGAAGCTAAGGCCATCACTCATATCCATGCCCGAGGCAGGATTCGAACCTGCGACCGTAGCAGCAGCGCGGTTCCGGACTGAAGCGCCTAGAACCGCTCGCCCACAGCGGCCGGCTAAAATTTGTGTACTTTTCACTTTATTACAAGGCTATATTCCATAAAAAAACCTCCAGGAAAAAAAATTCATATCTCTTAAATTTATATTCAGTGTTAACAAATTACTCTTCTTCAGAAAAGCTTTTCTTCGTATAATCAATGCGCATTTTATATCCTACCATCTTCGACCATCATCAGTTATTTCGCTGCCCAAATAATCAAACTCATTGACTACTTTTAGGGTCTCGTTTCCTAATCTAATTTCCCTCAAGATCGCCTGATTTAATTCGACTGCATTCCGTGACCCTTGTTTTACTTTTCTTGTTGTTCATCTTATCTCAATTCAATCGCGCTTGCACTTTACAAGAATTTTGCCATTTCTGGCAGAATTACAACACTATCGACAATCCTTTTTTATTTCTTCTACCAGAACTTTAATTCACTTTACAAATTTCTCCTTGATTTTATTTACTGCTTGCTCAATGTGCAGATTAACATCTGCTACAGGCGCTAACCATTTTCAGCTACTGCTTCTCTTTCATGTCCTTCTATTCTTGTAACTGCAGTCTGGTTTCGGGACAAGTTATAAATGACTTATCCCTGCTACTTCCAGAATTTCGAAGAGCAAGATACAGTCTTCTGAAAACGAATGAAGCCTTTTCAGGCACGCTATATTGTGCGAACCCACTGACTCAGTTCATGGAATCAGTACCAGGGATATAGCCGTCCGCAGATTCAGGCCGAGTGGAGTCGGAGGACGGAAAGGGGGGGGGGGTGCAAGGAGGAGGGACCACTTGCCACCTCCTGGAATCTGGGTGGGTACTGCCTTTTTTATTCGTTATAGATTTCCCTCGAATTTCCGGCAGTCATTGTCTGCGGCTCCACTGAACAACAGATTTAACATTGCCGACAGCGACCAGAGATACTGAAGCTTAAGCAATCACTATATAGCTTCTCTTTCCTTAGTTGTCATTCCGTTCACAGGAAATTTTTTCGATTCGTTAGCGCGACTGCGGTTTCAGCGCTTATCTGCGGCCAAGATGGACACGAACCTTTACTGAGAAGTACCAGTATATTGTGTTCAGTCTTTTTCTGTCGCGTCGTCGTTGAACGCTTACTTAACTGCAGGAAGGAGTTGGTCTAACCCAACACCCTAGCGTTACGGGTTCCGTCACCGATTTCCAACACAGTAAACATGGTACAGCTTACGTACCAGTCATCCATCCACATTTCCCGAAAGGATGCGCTCACTCCTTGATGCACAACGCAATCACATTTGACCGTGGAAGAAGAAAAACCCTTGATGCCTTGCAGATTGTCTGTTCATTTTTACACATTAGAGCTGCTGCAGTACAGTTGGAGGAACGCAGCCGGGTTATACTGTAGGTATCTATGAGGGGCTTTCAATAAGTAATGCAACACATTTTTCTCTCGGCCCGTTTCATTTTTAAAAAAATGCGAAATTTGTTGTGTGACATTTTGGAATATTTCCGCTTCAGCCCCTATAATTTCATGAAGTTCCGATACGTGGCGGCGCTATAAGTAGCCTACAAAATGGCGTCTATAAGGAGGTGCACTCCAAACAAAAAGCTCTCAGTGAGTTTCTTTTGGAGGAAAACCAAATCATCGCAGATATTCATAGCTGTTGAAACCTGTCTGTGAACAAAAGCGCGGTGAGTCGTTGGTCGAGGCGTCTGTCGTCATCACAAGGTCCGCAAACCAGTCCGATCTCCCACGTGCCATCCATCAGCTGTGACTACTGCAAAACGTGCGGACACGCGACGACTCACAAACAAACACCTCGTTGCTCAACTGGCCATCTGTTTTTGTAGTGGGGACACACTCGTCCACCAGTTGGGGTACTCAAATGTGTGTACTCGCTGCGTTCTTCGTCGCCTAACAGAAAATCATCAAGAGCAACGAAAGACCATATGTGCAGAGTTGCTTGCGCATTACGTCGCTGATCGTGACAATTTTTTGTCTAACATCGTCATAGGAGTTGAAACATGTGTTCATCACGTCGAACCGGAAGTCCAGCGGCAATCCATGAAATGGGACCACACTACCTCCCCTCTAAAGGAAAAGTTCAAAGCCTCGCCCTCATCCCGTAAAATCATGGCGCACGGTCTTCTGGGACTCTAAAGGGTTTATTCTGTTTGATATCTTCCCTCATGGTGCAACGATCAACTCGGAAGTGTGTTATGCCACCCTCGGGAAATTAAAGATACGACTTCAGCTTGTTCGTCGCCGCAAAAATACAAACGAGCTTCACATTCTCTATGGCAACACAGCACCTCACTTGTACAAGTGTGTGCACCCGAGAAGAGCTCACAAAACTTTATTGGACTGTTCATCGCATCCACCCTACAGTCCGGGTCTCGCACGTTCCATCTGTTTAGCCCAACGGATGATGCACTCTGCGGGAAGCAATACGTGGGTGATTGGGAAGTTGTTGATGCAGCAAGACGTTGGCTCCGACGTCTATCAATAGAGTGGTACCAAGTGTGCACGCAGGCTCTCTTAATAAGGTGGCGCAAGGGCGTCGTGTTAAACAGAGATAACGCTGAAAAACAGGATTTCGTGGCCAAAAGAGTGGGGAATAATAAGATGTATTGGAATCCTGAATGAAACCAACCTGCTTTCTGAAAAAAAGTGTTTTGATTACTTATTGAACGCACCACGTAGCTTCTCTTTTTTTAGTTTTCACTCTGTTCACGGGAAATTATTTTGATACCTCGGTGCGGCTGCTGTTCCCCGCTGATCTGCAGTCTAGATGGATACGAACATTTACAGAACGGTACCGGTAGAGTGTGTTCAGTCGTTTTCTCTCGCTTCGTCGTTCAGCCCTTATTAAACTGCAGAAAGGAGCCGGTCTAACCCAGAGCCCTAGAGCACAGGTTCTGTCGCCAGGTCCCTACATTTAATCATGCTATACGCTGACATGCTATACTGTAGGTATGTACATTTATATTTAATCTGTGGATCCAAAAACATCAGTCGAAGAACGCAAACGGCATTTTCTGCGCTAGAAATTTCAAAGTCGGAAAACGTACTCTCCACAACTGACTTTCTCGAGGTTCGTTGCACAATAATCAAACAGACTGGAGAGACGAGGATTACCGTGGTGCAGTCCTAGGCTGGTCAAAGTTGATTCAAGTGGCCAATTTAAGGATGGTTTTGGGAGGGTCCCCCCCCCCCCCCCCCCCCAGTCATCTAGTCGTATATTGGCCATGGGCGACACTTTACCTAATTATTCCAGATATGGAACTTGGAAAACACGTTTTGTTCAACTTCAGCTATGCCAGTTGGCACTTAAAAAAAAAAAAATAGAAATCATGAAATTAATTCATGAAATGTTTTAACCTGAACAGTGTTCAGTTTGGCATCAAAGTTGAATAAATCTTCTGAAATCGTTTATTGCCTGTGTATTCACTTCGGGGGCAGGGGTGTATTAATGAGGCATTTTTATTGACGTGCAGCGAGATCTTAACAATCATTCTGATTTTTTCCTATTTCAAATTTTTAATTTTCAGTTTCAGCCTAAAGTTAACGGAGTAAATTGTTTTTGTTAATATTTTCTAGCATTATTTGATAACTTATTGGATTCCTTAGGTTTAATTATATGAGAAAATAATACTAGATCGTTGAATCACGAAGGTGGCATCCATATTCATATTAACAACATAAACGTTATACTTGCCCGCGAAAGGCAAAGGTCCCGAGTTCGAGTCTCGGTCCGGCACACAGTTTCCATCTACCAAGAAGTTTCATATCAGCGCACACTCCGCTGCAGAGTGAAAATTTCGTTCTGGAAACATCCCCCGGGCTGCGGCTAAGCCATGTCTCCGCAATATCCTTTCTTGCGGGAGTGCTAGTTCTGATGGTTCACACAACTTCCGTTAAGTTTTGAAGGTAGGAGACGAAGTGCTGGCAGAATTGAAGCTGTGAGGACGGGGCGTGAGTCGTGCTTGGGTAGCTCAGCCGTTAGAGCACTTGTCCGCGAAAGGCAAAGGTCTCGAGGTCGAGTCTCGGTCCGGCAAACCGTTTTAATCTGCCAGGAAGTTTCATATCAACGCACACTCAGCTGTGGAGTGAAAATTTCAGTCTGGAAAAAAATGTACTTTCCGCATAATGTCGAATTATACTTATCGTTTCGGTACCGAAGTAAATTAGGTTGAAAATACTAAGTAGATAACTATAAATCCTTGAGATACAATAAGTTTTTTGTACTTATGGTTAAATTTGGTCTTTGGGGCACGACACGTTTTCAAAGTCATCGAATCAATTATTTCCAAACTGGCAGGTTTTGAAACATCTGCGACGCCTGCGACCAGGGATGAGGACAGTCTCCATAAAGAAGTAAAGTTTTTATGGTAAACCAAAGGCAATGATCTGGATTCACAACGCTATTCATCATCTAAAAAGAATGTTTTGGAGGTGAAGTTCGACACAGAATGGAGATAACAGCCCTAATGAGATTTTAATGACTGTCTGTTGCTAAGCGACACAGTTTTAGAGAAAAATGACATTCTGTCGAATGAGAAAAATGTTAACGTGTGCTGAACTTCTGTTTGTTTGAGATAAATATCACATTTTATGACATGTTTCGGCCTGCTGTTATCACCTTCAGATGGTATAATAGAAAAGAAGAGAGCACTCTGTATTGAAATCTTAAATACATTTATATATGAGATCTTAATACAGCTTTTCCCGTTTTTCCAATTGTAGCACACGAATGTCACCATTGTAGCCGAAGCTGGATGTGATTGTGACATAAAATCTGATTGTGTCTGAAATAAACAGAAGTTACGATGCTGCTTGGCATGTAGGGGGAAGTAATGAAATTCAGATTAGCCTATATCGTTGTCTGAATCGTGCCATCCGTAGCAAATTATTTGCCTGGGAGGAAGCGTTAATTGTGCAGTGCGTGCAAGCAACAAAGGGCTGTAAAACGGGCTGGAGGAGGAGAGCTATTCGGGACCTGCGACCTGAAGAGGACAGGCAAGTTTGGCGGTGGCGTTTTTAGTACCAGAAGGCAGGGGCTGACGTCGTGTGCGGCAGGTCGCGCCGTAACGCCGGCTAATTGAGTCTCCCGGCAACTTCATTTTACGGCCGCTTTTGTTTCAGTTAATCACAAAAAGGCTGGCCGGGGGAAAGAGGGCTGCCTAAAGAAAACATTCCGGCGCGGATCTCTTGGAAAAATGGCAGCGCGACCTGTGCTTAAAACAGGGGTGCCACGAGATTTGCCGACTTTCCGACTGCTAACAGCCTGTTGCTGTGAAGCACAGCCAGTTTCTGAGACCACAATGAAACGGCGTGATGCAGTTCGCCGTATGCGAATCTGATGTAATGGATGAAGGAAAGCTGCCCATAGTCGCGAAGATAGGTTTTACCACGAGTTAGGCGTCGTTCTAACAGTAGAGCAAATGTGTTCTATATTGTGAATATGAACCACCCTCTGCTGTATATTGGAATGACAATGAAAATTTGTGCCGGGCCCGGACTCGAACCTGGATCTCTCGCTTTACGCGAGCGGTCGCCTTAACACCTTCGGCTATCCGTGCACGAATCGTGATCAGACTCAAACTTCAATATGTCATCGTCCATGAGTCACAACCTGCACTCGTCTCTTGCCTGTATATTCCGTACAGCAAGGGCATATTTATTAAGTGACTAGTGGCTGGTATGGCGAATAAATACGAAACAGCAGTACCTGTATTATTAAAAAGTACGAAGCAAATATTTCTTCGGACATGTGTCCAAATGGTAGAGGTTACGATGACCCTCCTCTGCATTATTGCGAAAAACTGTTAAAATAGTCGAATTTGAAAAATATCAAATCAAGTGCACTTTTTTGCAGTTACAAAGGGAGTATGATAAACGTCTGAGAAAGGAGATCATACAAAAATAAATTATCTTCCACTCATCTACTTCTCGTGGCTCTTCGAAAACGTGGCTCGCTGAAATAATAATTTTACATCTAGGTCGTAAGATCCAGGTTTTTTGTCTTTGAGACAAGAAAGCTGCGTTTAATGTTTTTATGTTTCCTCAGTGATAAAATTACAACTATTCAACATGGCAGTATGCGCCAATAATAACCACGTCGCTCTCTCACCAAGAACAAATACCAACATCAGCTTATACCAGAACAACGGAATCCAGAATACTATCAACACGCGCCTAGACATGTAAGGTCAAGAAGACCAGAGGTACAAGAATTGGTAGCACAGCGATGTTACAGAGTATGGATTTTTACATCCAGAGAAATTTATATATAATTAGTTATTTCTTTTACAAATGTTTTAAAATTATTACCCAGAACAATTATAGAAATAACAATCACGTCAGTAATTTCAAAAATAATGACAATTTTGAAATAAATCGAAAAAACTAAAAGTAAAAGTTATTTGAAAAACAATCAAAGCAGTAACATATATGGCAGACTTAGCGTTTGATCATAATTTTTTTTATATTTGAATTCAGATCAAAATAAAGATTTACTATTTGCTTATTCAAAAGATAAAAATTATCTAATTAAAATAAAAAGTGACATTGTAATTCTGTCAGAGACAGCAAAGGACTTGGAAGAGCAGTTGAACAGAATGGACAGTGTCTTGAAAGAAGGATATAAGATGAACATTAACAAAAGCAAAAAGAGGATAATGGAATGCAGTTGAATTAAGTCTGCTGATGCTGAGGGAATTAGATTAGGAAATGAGACACTTAAAGTAGTAAAGGAGTTTTGGTATTTGGGGAGCAAAATAACTGATGATGGTCGAAGTAGAGAGGATATCAAATGTAGACTCGCAATGGCAAGGAAAGCGTTTCTGAAGAAGAGAAATTTGTTAACATCGAATATAGGTTTAAGTGTCAGGAAGTCGTTTCTGAAAGTATTTGTATGGAGTGTAGCCATGTATGGAAGTGAAACATGGACGATAAATAGTTTGGACAAGAAGAGAATAGAAGCTTTCGAAATGTGGTGCTACAGAAGAATTCTGAAGATTAGATGGGTAGATCATATAACTAATGAGGAGGTATTGAATAGGATTGGGGAGAAGAGAAGTTTGTGGCACAACTTGACTAGAAGAAGGGATCGGTTGGTAGGACATGTTCTGAGGCAACAAGGGATCACCAATTTAGTATTGGAGGGCAGCGTGGAGGGTTAAAATCGTAGAGGGAGACCAAGAGATGAATACACTAAGCAGATTCAGAAGGATGTAGGTTGCAGTAAGTACTGGGAGATGAAGAGGCTTGCACAGGATAGAGTAGCATGGAGAGCTGCAACAAACCAGTCTGGACTGAAGACCACAACAACAACAACAACAACAAAATAAAAAGTCTGTATTTCACGTACGTCACTTATTTACTCAACCAGAGGTCGCTTAGGTAATTGCCGAATGCTGCCACACAACCAACTGAAGGCTTTTGTAGGAAACTTCTTCAGGTAGAATCTACACTTCGTGCTCGGACTTCTGTTCGTCTCCGTCATTGTTGTTATATGGCCAGTCCAGTTCTACCCTCCCTCCTTTAGGACTTCGCCGATGTTTGCACAGCTGTCGTAATTTTTCATTTCTTCTTACTCTTCATTCCATTCCAAAATTTATTCTTGTATTTTTGGTGTGTTGATGTATATACTATATATTATGTTTTGGTTCTTTCTAAATATTGTTCCATATCCATACAATGTTGCTGGTATAGTAGTTGTGTATCACGTACAACATAAATCATTTTACGTGCAAAAACAGTGCTATGTTTCTTATGTTGAGAAGTGTAACGCGTTAACATTATTCAACATTATGGTGAATTAACGTACATTTGATAAACGGATTATATTGCTAACTTTTAACATTATGCAAGACAACTTGTAACACAATTTCATTTGACTTCATAGTGTTGAGGAACTACTGTGCAGAAAATTTCACAGAAATTCATTTCAGTAATTGCGAACAAGCTGTAGCTTACGGAAAGTATAAAGGATGAGAAAGTCTATGCCTTATTAAGACTTGGCCATGGTCGGCGTCTACATCCTTATTCTGCGGAACGTGAATTACGAGGACCGACTGCAGCAGACGAAAGTCCGTCCCGATAGCTGAGGGTTCCGACACGGTAGCTCAGCGTGTTCGGTCAGAGAAGTGGCTCCGCACTGTAATTAATTAAAAAAAACTGAGTGAAGAGATTAGCAGCGAACTTCAACGGATGTCACGTGACGCCCACTACCACCAAATACAACGAACAATCACGAACAAAATGCAGGGAAAAAAAGAAAGTCGTCAGTGCAGCGGACTGTCATGCCAAGGAGGCCTGGATTCGATTCCCGGCTGGGTCAGAGATTTTCTCCTCTCAGGGACTGGGTGTTGTGTTGTCTTCATCATCGTCATCATCATCGTCATCATCATCGTCATAATCATCACCACCACCACCACCACCACCACCACCACCACCACCACCACCATCACCATTGGTGGAAGTGAACCCAGATTTCGTCCCCAGTGACGATTATTGCAAGGAAGCCATCACCTTCTCGTTCAAAGCGCCGAAGAAGTTCATCGCAAGCATCAACACGTCGTTCTCTCATTTCAGGAGTCAGCTGCCGTGGCACCCATCGTGCAGACACTCTGTGAAACTGGAGCACATCACGCACAATGTGGTGTGCTGACCCATGACTAATCTGTAAACATGCTGTAATGTCATTCAGTGTCACTAGGCGGTTTTCCTTCACTATGGCTTCAACTGCTGGAGTCACAACTCGTTGTGCCTGACCTGGACGAGGAGCATCTTCCACTGACGTCATACCATTTGCGAAATTCCTACTCCATTCGTAGACTTGCTGCTGTGACAAACATACATCACCGTACTGAACCTTCATTCGTAGACGAATTTCAATACGTTTCACACCTTCACTATGCAAAAACCGAATGACAGAACGCTGTTCTTCCCTGGTGCAAGTCGCAAGTGGGGCGGCCATCTTTATACTGATACTGCGACGGTATGTGTGCATCTGCACTATGCTGCCACCTACAGGCCTTTCTGCACGCTGTTTTTAGCATGCTTACCAACTTACAGGATAACGGCGCGAAATTTCGATTTGTTATTACAAATTTAAGGTTTTCATTTGACTCACCCTCGTATAAATTATCGCAGTACAGAAAAATACGTATTACAACATTGTGAAATGACAAATAGGGAGGGAGGGATGCGTGCTATTATTGACTGGATGCTACTTGAAAAATCTCACTTCGAGTCGCCTGAATTGCCCATAGTCAGAGTGCCAATTTGTAGGCTACTGCTGTTTTCCCTCATTGAGTGATAAGATATTATTCTTTGAAGTAAAAGTGTCAAATATCGAGTATGACACACGTCAGTCGTTTTAAGAAATATCGCCTCATTATCAATACGATATAAATTACAAGGAGCTGAAACTATTTAATGGTGTCCCATGCCAAAGTCTCTTTTCTCATCCACTGCCAGCAAAGGTGGCCTCTGTGGTCTAGTGATTAACGTTACTAACTACTAATGCGGAGGTCCCAGGTCCCAGGTTCGATACTTTATGACTACTACAGATTCCTCTATGGTGGAAAGTCCTGAAATGGTATCCGCTGTCGGGCTCGTGACGGAAAATGAGCTTGATAAAACAGGTAATGAAATTGACAGTCAAATCGAGTGGCTATGAGCCACAAGACCCTTAAACGTATTTCCGGAGCAGTTCTGACTCAACTCACGGGAAGCGATCCAAAATCGACCCGACTCTACTAACAACACGATATCGTTGTTTGGATTTTCTTGAACAAGCATCGCTGAAAACAGGGATGTGTAGGACACTTATAAGCGATTCCTTAGTTAGTGTGAACAGTAGAACGGAAAGGAAGGAACCTGTGGCAAGGTGAAATATCGAGTCAGCACATGTGCACATCCGGAGAACAAGTGCGCACCCTATACGCGAAAGACACGAATACGGGTTGAGTCCGCCGCACATGTTCAGCATGTTAGTTGGCGAAATGCTTGATGATGATGTTTGAGGACAGCAACCGCCTTCCCAGCTTGTTAAGAAGTGTTTTCTGAAAAACTTCACAACTTGTGTTAAACGCTGTGACGTAAATTCTTGATATAATTACGAGTTACTTTCTCAGAACACGTTTCCGTGGATGTAAAATTAGATAACATACATTATGCTTTGTAGTTTCCTAGTGAAAACCACACCCTCAACTTTCAAAGCCGATGCAACGAGCCGTGTGTATAATTTTCTCAAATCAAAGAGACCAGTGCACCTGTTGCCATTTAAGGACGGTTGCTATATAAGAAATATTGCATTACGGAATGTTCCGCGCTGGACTCACTGCCGATATAAGACGTATTCGAACGAAAAGGCGATGCAGACTCATTCTCTCTCTCTATGAAGAGAGAGCACTAAACCATGAATACAATTTCTTCCATGGGAAAACAACATGCTCCGTTTCTAAATTGGTACATTTTGAATAAACCGGCATTCACTCGCTTTATTGTATCTTCCAATGCTAATTTCAAGCGATATGTATTGTCTTCCGGCGGACATTTGCATTAGTAAGGCGCATAGAACTCTTTAGCATACTTAGCTGGTTAGCGTAAACTGTGTTCTAGTCTTCTGTCTTTGTCCCATGCTTAGTTGTTAAAACTTTGTTGCGCTCGGCTGTTGATAAATTCGGCTGTGAAGTGTAATGGCAGCAATGATTGGATTGCTGTACTAAGATAAATTCTTCGTCAATATAAGCACGTAATATTTGAGGGTGCAACCTCATCTTGTTAAATTGCGGATTGCAGCGTGGAACAGGAAGCTGTCAGTTTCCAGGACAAATTAAAAAAAAATGCAGCCATTAGTCTATTCACGATATACTTTCACACCATACACGACTGTGAACATTCTGTTAGGCGGCCACAACCTAACGAAACTTAAGTTTAATTATTTTTTAAATTTGAATATTGCTGATAAAACCAGTAATTTGATTTCGTAACTTATAATTGATTTTGCTCAGAAAGTAACGACGCCGCTTCAATATAGAGCTTTTAAACTTAGACTCAACACTATGCTGTAATGACTGCTAAAAGCTAGTTGGTTAATTAATTCTGTTACTGCAGCAGCTGACTCGGTCCTTTACGAAACGAGCTGAACAGGATGCAGTTGCTAAACAGTCCGAGAGCGTGCATTTGTTGACAATGGATAAACTAAGACGTTTTTCCTGTGTACCAGTTTATTGCATACCCTGCTGAACTATTCGGTTCAATGCTGTGACGAGTTCACTGTGTGTGTGTGTGTGTGTGTGTGTGTGTGTGCGTGCGCGCGTGCGTGCATGCGTGCGTATTCCTAAGGCACCAAACTGCTGAGGTCATGGATCCTTAGACTTACACACTACTTTAACTTATGCTAAGAACAACACACACACCCATTCCCGAGGGAGACAAGTTAACTGTAACCAACCACTTGGAAATTAGCTGTAGGCCCACACTGAGGCATATGTGTATAAAAATAGGCAACAAAACTGGAACGCCACAGTATACTATCACACCATTTCGTATAAAATGTGGTTTAACAGTAAAATTAAGGTTAAACTTTTACTGCCGGCAGCGGTGGTCTCGTGGTTCTAGGCGCTCAGTCCGGAACCGCGCGACTGCTACGGTCACAGGTTCGAATCCTGCCTCGGGCATGGATGTGTGTGATGTCCTTAGTTCAGTTAGGTCTAAGTAGTTCTAAGTTCTAGGGGACTGATGACCATAGATGTTAAGTCCCATAGTGCTCAGAGCCATTTGAACCATTTGTTAAACTTTTACTATTAGTCAGAGTCATAGGAAAGTTGGAAATCCATCTGCGGTTCATTGGAAACCCTTCTTTCGGAAAATGCACAACCTAGAGAAAGTTGTCTATTTGCGATACGCTTGTCTGGCTGCGAGAGGGTATGAGCCTGTTTCCCTGAGAGAGGGTATTAGAAAGTGTTTGTCGTTTATTTTGCTTCTTTACCATTTTTTGGAATCTAGTTCGTTGTGGCTTAGCATAGGACCTAACTTTGGCTGACAAGTAAGGGTGGGAAAACCGACCGATTTAAACCGATGCCGATATTTTAATACTGAATAACCAGTATTTTTCGGTATCTGTTTGGTCTCGGTTATAAGAGGTGTTTTTATTTTTTACTTATAATTGAGTAAAAAACCGAAAGATTAATTAGCCATAGCAGCAGTGATAAAATTTTTCGTTTTTAAATAAACCATTAAACAAAGAGTAATTTTCATCCATAAAATTTGCATTGGTTTTAAGTATTATGTTGTTATAGAAAATGGGAAAAGCAATTACTGCTATTCCAATAACAACACCGACAGAAACGGGAAACAGATACGTGATACATGAACTGATACAACCTTGCTGAGACAGTAATGTCCCTGTTGCCATGTATCGTAGTCTGGAAATATTTTTTCGAATTGACGCCGTGAGGTACAATGCTTTATTTACTTTAGACGATTAACCGTTTGTCTACCACTACTATGAAATAATAAAAAAAGGAAGTAAATTATGATAACAGCAAGAAATTAAAACTTAAGAACAATTCATGTATAGTATAAAAATAGAATGCAGCTGAACTGCTGCCTGTGCAAATTAATAAGAAAAACAGTTCTTCAACCTTAGTTTTCACCCTTTAGCACTGACCATTCGCAATGCCCAAACAGTGGTACGATCTCCGATTACAACATGATTTTTGAGCAGAGTTTCAAAAAATTAGAATCAATTGGAGGGTACTGGTCGTTTTTTGTAGTATTCAACCACTTATCGCTTTTCGAGAAAAGCAGCGAACGATGCATGGACTATGTTTCCTTTTATTTATCTGTTTAAATTAATATTTTGATTCTGTGTGTCTTGAAACTGAGTGATTCAAAATTTTTCAGTCTTATTCGATTTCTACATTCACTACAGGAAATAATAGAAATAAAAAACCGAAGATCGATATTTTCAAAAACCGGTTATTTTGAGCAGTTTTAACAGTCCGGTTAAACTGGTGTGGAAAAAAAAGATATAACCGAAACCTCTCATCCCTAGTTGAAAGATGACAGTCTGAGTAAGAGTGATGTCATGAGAAGAAATCCAGGTGCTTACTAAACAGTGCAAGTGATCGTTCAGAAAACAGTGGGCGATCAGAGGTACGCCCTACATTACTCTGAATTGAACCTTAGCCTCTGTATCATGTTCTTCGGAATAATATTGTTTTGTTCTGACACATAACTTTCAAACTCGGGGTTACAGCTATGCTTTAGTTTCGTACTACACTGAAAGGTCAAAATGTTGTTTATCGAATATAATTCCCTCTCTGTCATGTTCTTTATTCATACAATTCATCCCGCTACCAAATGATATATTTCGCACATTTTCCCTAATAGTCATTTCTAACGTACTTTATAATTTAGGGTTGTAGATGCAATTCTTATCTTCAAAAATGGTTCAAATGGCTCTAAGCAGTATGGGACTTAACATCTGAGATCATCAGTCCCCTAGACTTCGAACTACTTAAATCTAACTAACCTAAGGCCGGCCGAAGTGGCCGTGCGGTTAAAGGCGCTGCAGTCTGGAACCGCAAGACCGCTACGGTCGCAGGTTCGAATCCTGCCTCGGGCATGGATGTTTGTGATGTCTTTAGGTTAGTTAGGTTTAACTAGTTCTAAGTTCTAGGGGACTAATGACCTCAGCAGTTGAGTCCCATAGTGCTCAGAGCCATTTGAACCATTTTTGAACTAAGCTAAGGACATAACACACATCCATGCCCGAGGCAGGATTCGAACCTGCGACCGTAGCAGCAGCGCGGTTCCGGACTGAAGCGCCTAGAACCGCTCGGCCACAACGGCCGGTAGCAGCATCGCGGTTCCGGACTGAAGCGCCTAGAACCACTCGGCCACAGCGGCCGGCTCTTATCTTCACTTCAGTAGTATATATATATATATATATATATATATATATATATATATATATATATATATATATATATATACAATGAAGAGCCAAAGAAACTGGTACACCTGCCTAATATCGTGTAGGGCCCCCGCGAGCACGCAGAAGTGCCGCAACACTTCGTGGCATGAACTTGACTAATGTCTGAAGTAGTGCTCGTGGGAACTCACAACATGAATCCTGCAGGGCTGTCCATAAATCCGTAAGAGTACACGAGGGGGCGGGGGGGGGGGGTGGAGATTTCTTCTGAACAGCAGGTTGCAAGGCATCCGAGATATGCCCAATAATGTTCATGTCTGGGGAGTTTGTTGGCCAGCGGGAGTGTTTAAACTCAGAATGTTCCTGGAGCCACTCTGTAGCAATTCTGGACGTGTGGGGTGTCGCATTGTTCTGCTGGAATTGCCCAAGTCCGTCGGAATCCACAATGGAAGTGAAGCGATGCAGGTGATCAGACAGGATATTTACGTACGTGTCTGGACGATCAGGGGTCCCATATCACTCCAACTGCACACGCTCTTCACTATTACACAGCCTCCACCACAGTCCCCTGCTGACACGTATGGCCCATGGATTCATGAAGTTGTCTCGATACCCGTACATGCCCATCCGCTCGATACAATTTGAAACTAGACTCGTCCGACCAGGCAACATGTTTCCAATCAGCCCAGTGTCCTTGTTGAGGGGCCTGCCCAGATGAGGCCTAAGGCTTTGTGTCGTACAGTCATCAACGGTACAAGAGTGGGCCTTCGGCTCCGAAAGCCCACATCGATGATGTTTTGTTGAATGGTTAGCACGCTGACACCTGTTGATGGCCCAGCATTGAAATCTGCAGCAATTTCTGGCCACAGCGATGTGGGAGATTTGATGTTTTACCGGATTCCCCTGATATTCACGGTACGATCGTGAAGTGATCGTACGGGGAAATCCCCACTTCATCGCTACCACGGAGATGCTGTGTCCCATCGCTCGTGCTCCGACTATAACGCCATGTTCAAACGCACTGAAATCTTGGTAACCTACCATTTTAGCAGCAGTTACCGATCTGTCAACTGCGCCCAACACTTGTTGTCTTATATAGGCGTTGCCGACCGCAGTGCCGTATCTGCCTGTTTACATCTCTCTGTATTTGAATACGCATGCCTACGCCAGTTTCTTTGGCGCTTCAGTGTGTGTGTGTGTGTGTGTGTGTGTGTGTGTGGTGTAATTTTTTTAATCGCTTTTGGGCTTGTGCGTCTTACAGACTGATATGTAGCATAGGTTCGCCGTCGGCAGCATTCACTCCATATTTAAGTGAACCCAACTTTGTCAGTGGATCATCCGTTTCAAATTTCGCACTATAACGGACTATCAAAATTTCAAAGTGATTTCAGAAAAGTAATAATACATGATAGAGACGATTGTAATTAGTAATTTGTTGCGTATAATGCATACATTGGATTAATTAACAATCAAAAATAAAAAAAACAAGGCGATCTAACGTAACTCTTACCCATTCTGTTGCGACAGTCATTATTTCATTTTGGACGGTTACGCTAAATCAAACTGAAGCTGTCACTCCGGTACAGAATAGTATGTCTCTTCAACCAAGATCTCGAGTGGAGATACCATCATATGCGTACCTTATTTTCATGAAACCAAAATTTCACGATACCATCGGCCTTGCCGCAGTCGTAGCATCGGTTCCCGTCAGATCTCCGAAGTAAAGCGCTTTCGGCTTGGCTAGCACTTAAGTGACTGACCGTTCAGGTGTGCCGAGCGCTGTTGGCAAGCAGGATGCACTCAGCCCCTTTGAGGTCAATTGAGGAGCTGCTTGATTGAAAATTAGCGGCTTCCGTTACTAAAACTGACAACGACTGGGAGCATCCAGCGACGCCTTCGGCTGAGGATGACACAGCGGTCGGTCGGTATCGTAGGGCCTTCCGAGTCCTTTTAGGACGTAGAGAGAGAGAATGTGTCACAATATTCGAGTCCCGAAGTCTTTTCTCGCAGTATTATCAAGAGTTTTGAGACTATCTTTTACCGAAATTTGTCCCAGAATTTTTCTTTCACATAATAATGACGGATGCCTGGTGTAGTCACGTAGTCAATGCGTAGCCCATTTTGCAGAATGACTGGCGAAATATCTAACTGAGAGAGCTGGGATTCTTTCTCAGCTCCCGGGTTCGATGAACTGTGCAGATCCACCTAGATAGGATACGAATTACACAGCTTCAAAACATTCGCCGTTTCCTTTACTATATTGTAATGGACATTGCCTGTTCATCTGTTCCTCACGGAGATTTCTTTAATTTATTTCAGCTCCGTATTACTTAATAACATCTTTGTAATTTAGATAAATACGGAACTTACTCGTCACTGTTTTAAATACAATCAACAACAATTCGTATAACTTTTGGTCATTTCCCATAAGAAAAAAAAAACTTGCAGGACTATTACGTAGAAGTAAAACCTTGGACCAGATATGCATGTACTTCTCTCAATGTTTAAAACCACGTCATGTTTCAGTTAATACTCGAACTTTCGAAAATTATTCACCTCCTTCATAGTCTAAAGAAGAGCTAGCTGTCTCATTTCAAACTCTTTTCTTTTAAAAACTGTCACAGATTTGTCACTATTGAAAAGGAGCACGACAATAAGGCACATTCGCCAAACATTTAAGCGTTCTTTCGTTGCTCGTCTCACTTATAATATCGTACTTAACGCTCGGTTCGGAATACACAGCACACGCGTGGTACCAAATGAGTGAATCAGGTGACCGTTGCTACCTCCTGTTACCTAAAACCTCTCTCTGTACAAGCGATCAAGGGAATTTTGACAAATGGTAGCTTACAGGGGAAAAAGTCTGTGGGCATTGAGGAAAAATATCTTCGTGTTGTTTCACAGGTGACAAGTAAATCGCTTTCATTCTTCCTGACCAACGATACGTGCCTCGGGAAGAACGTTTGCATTTTGGTCACCCTGCAACAAACGAAGCACTGTACAAAATCTGCGAATGTAGTGATTATTCATTAAATGTTAATAGTATTTTTCTACACCGTTGGATGGTGGACTGCATTTACGGACATACTGCTACATAATTCTGGCGTTGGCATGTGTAGATCTGTAGAATATTACTAAATGTACTAACAACACGATATCATCACTCCATAGCAACTTAGGCGGTTAAAGATGGACTTGGGAGTATACTGCGTAAGGGATGGAATTAGTTTCAGTACGTGCCGATGAACCGAAAATTCTGTTGGTTGCTACTTGCAAAGACACCACACGTAAATCGGATTTTTCTCTTTTTTTGTATTTATTGTACATAAAGTTCAGAGGTCGAACATCAAGCCATCAAAGATGTTCGTCTCAGGAAAATCGACTTTGAGGATTTCCGAGTGTGTTTAATTCACTACAGTTACTAAAATTTTTAAACAAGTTACGTTTTTCTGTGGTAGAATGCTTTCCTGTCACGTGGGCGGCCCGGGTTCGATACCAGGCTGAAGCAAGTTTTTGTTGACGTTCATGGTGAGAAATCCTGGGATTACATTTCAGCAAGATAATTGCCGTCCGCACATGGCGAGTGTTTGTACTGCTTGTCTTCGCACTTCCAAATACTCTCCTCAGTTGACAACATTTGGAGCATTACGGGCAATGCCCTCCAACCAGTTCAGGTTTTGGACGATTTAACGCTCCAGTTGGACAGAATTTGACACGATATCCCTCAGGAGGACATCCAACAACTCTGTCAATCAGTGCCAAGCAGAATAACTGCTTTCATAACGGCCAGATGTGGACCAACGTCTTATTGACTTGCTCAATTTCTTTTGAATAAATCATTCAATTTTTCTGAAATTTGTAATCATTTGTTTGTCGGTGCTTGTACACCACTTCAACTGCTCTCTTGCCCTCTAAGATAATTCCTTCATTGTGGGTCATTTGTGTGCTACCACAACGAAAATTAACATTACCAGTTTCATTTATATTTTTGATGATAAAGGCTGAAGGCAGCAGCGAGAACAATGCTATACAAATATTCGTACAACATATATCTATAGCCATATCGGTGCCAGCTTGTAATTTTCGATAACCTATTGAATGGTTTTTGGCCTAAGGCTGCGTCAAAGTAGGTTAGGGTTTAAAGTTGGATTCTTAGTCTCCAGCTTCTGCAAAACACAATGTATTTCTTTTTTCTGTTTAGCCGAACATGTTTCGAAACCTTTGTGTTATCTGTGATGAGTCTCGATTTATTTCTGTGAAATTATTATACAAAGTTCGTGGTTGTTTTTATCTTTTAGGTCTAAAAATTATGGCATGTGAAATTTTTATTTTGCTTTGATTGCTCACCTGAAATTACATTAACTGTGAAGCTGGAGTGTACTTTTTAATGGCTTGACAGAATGTCATCCGCGAAGTATTCGGACAAATTCGCTTAAAGAGTTGTTATTTCTCAGTACTTGTTTCGAGAGTAGTAAATTGGTGTATGTTTCCGTCGTATTGTACGTATTTGGTGCGTTTCTCTCATTGGTAGGTAATTGCAAACACCGTTTTTCACACCTTTTGCACTTCACTCTCAGCTCGTATCACACGTTTCCATATGCAAAAACGAGAGTTGGGAGAAAGCCTACGTTGTCTTACTCATCGAGAGAAGAGTTTTGTTATTGTCCGGTGATGTGTTTATTTTGATTATTTGGTCAGTCTCTCTCTCTCTCTCTCTCTCTCTCTCTCTCTCTCTCTCTCTATGTGGGGGAGGGGGGGGGGGGTCTCAGAGTAGAGGAGGGAAGGGGGGACTTTGAGAGGAAGATGTTATTAGACGTTTGATGTACTATGTTTCCTCTGAGGAAGTGTTTTGTATAATTCATTAAGTGTTGCAGATAGTGTTTTCTTCCTTAATGTTGTGTACTCGTTCGAAGCTTTTTTTCCTTGAGTCACTGCTTTTTATACGTTGACAACTTCCTCTACTGTAAGTTTTTGGTAGGCCCCATTACTTTCTCTGAGGACCTTCTACGCCAGTATCAATATTAGCCCAGTGTGATTGGCGGTTTTCCTCTGTGAAATGACATGCAAAAGTAGAGTGTGTACTGTCAAATTTATTTCGCAAACACGGAGAAAAATGGAGCTTCCAGTCACATAATGGCGACTGTCGAGGATTACCTATTGTGTGAGTGTGAGGAATCTATCAGCAGACGATTCAGTATGTTCGAGCAACACAAGTCTTTTGCTTGGATACTACTGACAATGAGTGCTTTACATCCCTCTCTCGGAGGCTATTTTAAACTGTTGTCACAGCCACTCATACAATCAAGAGATAGTTACGTTTAGTAAGGCTTTGGTAACCTCGCTAGCCGAAACGAGGCGTATCGCGAAACTGTTTCCTTGGCGAGAGAATTTTCCACCGCCACGGAGGACCGTCATGTACCCACGAGCTCGGTCTCATCAACGAACTGCCCACCAAGAACTTTCTCGACTAGTTAAAGCAAATACAGCGGCGGAATTGTTCCTTCGAAACGAGGGCCGTCCAGTGGTCTAATTAATTTGAGAGCAGTCGGAACGCCGGGGGAATCCCAGAAGCCCAACGGTCATCAGGCGAACCACAGGCAATGTCGAAATGTTACTCCTGGTTTCTGCTACGCGCTTGGTACACGACCTTTCCAATTAACCGGCACCGAGCTATTAAAAATGTCCTTTTTCTGTACTCATCTCAAGATTTAGTTGGCACTATAGCATCATACGCGCTCCTGCCTAGCCTCCGAAGAACTACGAAATACTGACACGGAAGCTTGAGCTATAGTAACGGGAAATAGTATCAGAGACGACATAATTTTTTTTTATAATTTCAAACAGCATTCTAGCTTTGAGAACTGGTTATTAAGAATATCTTGCAGAAGAGAATGGTAGCACCACTTTAATATATCTCATGGAATTTCATCTTGGCGATAAAATGCAAAGCACGCTTTCCCATCATTACATGGAGAGCAATCTGTTAATCAAACTTACCAACATGAAACAGAGTTAGTACTCTCAACCTCAGATCATCTCCTCAATGCGTTCGCAGAAAGTTGCGTACATTTTGCAACAGATATCTGAGCTTTATTTTTAAAATGTTCAAACAAAACAGGAATAGCTTCTAAAAACTCTTCGTTAATAATGTCACCGATCGCATACGATTTATACACTGTTGCAGTGCCTGTGTTATACCGACTACGATGGAAACTTCCTTTGGACGTGACGACAATGAAAATTTCTGCAGTACCGGGACTCGAACCCGGAATTCCCGCTTACCGTGAGCGGCTATCTGAGCACGAATCACGGCCAGACTCTAACTTCGGTATGTCGTCAACCCTGTGTCTACAACCTGTATTCGTTCATGCTTTATGTACATTCCCGTGCAGGGGAAGTATTTTAATTGAATGTCGCTTGCCCGGTGTCGGTGGATAAGTACGATATTGCAGTACCTATGTTAGTCCGAAGTACGATGCAGTGTGCCTTCGGACATGCAGTCCCACTGGAGTCCAAAAAAATAAGCTGGGATACAGTGCACCCAACCGCCCACGAGCCACTAAAAATGTGGCCGGAGATTCTGAATCCCACACCCGTCGTTCGAAATGTGTGCCATAGTTTATAAACTACAGCAGGGACACCTCCAGCATCCTAGGAACATATGCCTGAGTTCGTCGTTTCCCCAAAATGCCAATGGTCTTCCGTCGTGGTTCTTCGGTGAAAGATACCTTGACGCGATTCAGCCACTTTGATTAGCATATCTGCATCGGTGTGTCCGTCTATGGTGGCGTTCATCACTTTCAAAACACTTTTAGTCTTTTGTCGAAATATGTCTGGAAAATACTGCAGGTGAAGTAATGTTCATTTTCACTTCAGTTGAAAATACGTAGCGTTTGCACTCGATTGCGTAGTCTACGGCTGTCATTTCACAAGACCACTGTCTTGTTCTCAATTGCGCAATCCGAAAACTCTTCACAGATTGCGAGGCGAAGTTCTTTCTAGTCTTGACTCGTGAACCGTGGGGCGAACTTGGCGGCAACACGATGCATTCCAAGATGCTGTGTCACGATTTCATGACATGTTCCAACTGAAATGTTACATTCTTTTGCAATATCTCGGACACTCAGTCTTCGATTGGCACGCACAATTTCGTTGATGTTCGTAACATGAGCGTCGTCGATAGACGTCCTCACGAGGGTAACCCTTTAGCTTCCGTCCGGCCATTTTTAAACGGTGTGAACCATTCATAACACCGAGTACGGCTTTAGCACTCATCACCGTAGGCTCTCTGCAACATTTGGTGTGTCTCTGTAACGGTTTTTTTGAGTATCACGCAAAATTTGATGCAGACGCGTTGCTCCTCTAGCTTCGCCATTTCTAAATTCGCAAACTGTGCGACACAACGTTCTACTCAATACAGCAATGATCAATAACTAACAGACATACAACAATGAAACTTCCGGTAGTACACATTAAAAACAGGCGTGTGCAGGGATGCCAACCACATTTCGCTCCAACACACCATTGGCGCGAAATTACGAATGTTTCGGAATTTTTTGAACAGACCGCGTATAGCATCACTTAGCATGGTCTGAAGGTAAGCGTAGCTATCGGACACTTACAATGCCAATACAATAGCAGCTTTCTTAAGGGTTTCTGACAAATTTCAGGCTCCATCAGTAGTCTTTCCAGATACTAACAATGTCTTTGTACAATGTATAGCTTTTGCTAACAAAAATTGTAACTGCGTCTCTACTTTTGTTTACGTATTACGTTGTGTCGAACCGGTATCTTTCGAACCTTCTGCCCAATCCAGAGCAGAGAAGCCGAAATCCACGTACTGCATCGCCAGTGCTGAAGCTGCAGGCGGCGTCAGAGATTATGGAGGGATGCTGCACCAACTTTCGTCTGCATTCGTTCGTGACCAACCCTCGAATTAGGTGTTCAGAGGTTTACCTGTAGTGTACAGGGAGGCTTTTCGCACTATCTTTTGCGAGCAACGATCCATGACAGATTTACCCCAAATCTTGACGTCCTTCTGAGTGACGAAAGTAGTTTTACTTTGCCTCTGCCTGAATAGTGCCCCTGTAACCTGAAATGTATGTCATTCGATTATGTTCTAATGAAATATTTATCAGTGAGTGCATCTCTGGATTTGTAGCTGCTAATACAGCACCATGATTAAATGTTAGAGGAAAGTACATTAAAAAAAAATAATTAAAATGAGTTATCTTAATCTGCGTTGTCTAGGCCAAATTCTTCTGACACCGCCATTTTATTAGTGGTCCGGGTTTTTCTGGTTGGGATAAAACACACGTCTTCCACTGTGCTTTGTATCACCTTCAAAAGTAACTCGTTCACATTCAAAACAGAGGCTTCTGTTCTCTAATATAGCCCCACAAAAAGGAGTCGATTGTGTTTAGATCCGGAGAATACGGTGACCAATCGAGGCCCATGCTAGTGGCCTCTGGGTATCCCAGAGCCAGAATGCGGTCTCCTCCGGGACATCACACACACACCTGCTTCGATGGGGTCGAGCTCCATCTTGCTTGAACCACATCTTGTCGAAATCAGAGCCACTTTGGATAATGGCGATGAAATCATCTTCCAAACTCATACAGCGCATACATACTATTTCCCATCAGGCCACCCGTAGCCAGCCGTGCAGTTTGTTTGAACTTCCTGTCGCAAAGACTGAGCTACGAACTGCGCTGTACTGCGTTCTGGCGCGCGTTTGGCAGTATTTCTAACACATGTATGCCCACCGGAGCGTTCTGAAAACCTCCATTGTCAAAATAATTATCATGCTGACATCCAGTTTCCCTATTACTAAAAATTTAGACAAAGTTATATGTTTTCGTGTGCAAAAAATGGCAAGGACAAAAATTGTTACAGAAGCTTTGTTAGTTATGGGTTCTTCCGTTATTTCTTGGTAGAGAATTCCATTTTTAAGAATGAATAACAAGAACGACGTTCCTGTTCTACTGATTTTTGTTTATTTCTAACTGGTTTTCAGCTAATTGGGCCATCTTCAGGAAACAACTGACTAGCGTCTGCAAGAGACACTACTTCTTAGGTAACTAAACATCAGAAGCAAAGATACAATCTACTTGACAGAACATTGTGCATCAAACTTATTTTTTAACGTCGAAATTACACCTTACGCCATAGACAATATTAAGCGCAAAAGTAATCAAACTACCCAGTGCTACTGTATTACAGGTTATATGTTTATAAAGTTTATAATTTAAACATTAGTTTCCTGAGATAGGGTAATGAGCCGAAAACTAGTTAGAAATAAACAAAAATCAGTAGAACAAAAACGGTGTACTTGTTATTTAACCTTAAATAAAAAAGATATGTTAAGTTATCGCGATTTAAAATTCGAAGGTTTATGTTTTGCAAGTAAGTGATTCTACAGTAAATAAAATGTTTTTCTGTGAAGCTAACCACGTTTCCACAAATAAAAGGTAGTTGTTAAGACAGTGAATGTTAAATTATAGACAGGAGCAGCCTAAACCAAATTTTATGATTTGTGTAACATGTGCTGTGTTTCGAACACATTGAGTGATGGAAATTTACACTGTTTTATGAAAACATTTATCTTCAAAACTATGTTATCACTCATATTTTTCTGTTTTAAAGTGAAACAGATAGGATAACGAACTTTTTGGAATGTTACGTCTACAAGATATAACTTGTTTAATTGATTACAAACAAATAAGTAAAATGTTGCTACTAAGAATGTTCCAATGTATCGTGTGCTTCCTCAAAACCCATGTAAGAGGTGTGTGAGAAAAGTAGTGAGACTGATTTGTTTATCCATCAAAGTTATTATTTTTTGCAGATAATATTTTTCCCTTCAAAGTACACTTCTGGCCATTAAAATTGCTACACCACGAAGACGACGTGCTACAGACGCGAAATTTAACCGACAGGAAGAGGATGCTGCGATATGCAAATGATTAGCTCTTCAGAGCATTCACACAAGGTTGGCGCCGGTGGCGACACCTACAACGTGCTGACATGAGGAAAGTTTCCAAACCGATTTCTCATACACAAACAGCAGTTGACCGCCATTGCTTGGTGAAACGTTGTTGTGATGCCTCGTGTAAGGAGGAAAAATGCGTACCATCACGTTTCCGACTTTGATAAAGGTCGGATTGTAGCCTATCGCAGTTGCGGTTTATCGTATCGTGACATTGCTGCTCGCGTTGGTCGAGATCCAATGACTGTTAGCGGAATATGGAATCGGTGGGTTCAGGAGGGTAATACGGAACGCCGTGCTGGATCCCAACGGCGTCGTATCACTAGCAGTCGAGATGACAGGCATCTTATCCGCATGGCTGTAACGGATCGTACAGCCACTTCTCGATACCTGAGTCAGCAGATGGGGACGTTTTCAAGACAACAACCATCTGCACGAACAGTTCGACGACGTTTGCTGCAGCATGGACTATCAGCTCGGAGACCATGGCTGCGGTTACCCTTGACGCTGCATCACAGACAGGAGCGCCTGCGATGGTGTACTCGCCGGCCGAAGTGGCCGAGCGGTTCTAGGCGCTACAGCCTGGAACCGCGCGACCGCTACGGTCGCAGGTTCGCATCCTGCCTCGGGCATGGATGTGTGTGATCTCCTTAGGTTAATTAGGTTTAAGTAGTTCTAAGTTCTAGGAGACTGATGGCCTCAGAAGTTAAGTCCCATAGTGCTTAGAGCCATTTGAACCTTTTTTTTTTGTGATGTACTCAACGACGAATGTGGGTGCACGAATGGCAAAACGTCATTTTTTCGGATGAATCCAGGTTCTGTTTACAGCATCATGATGGTCGCATCCGTGTTTGGCGACATCGCGGAGAACGCGCATTGGAAGCGTGTATTCGTCATCGCCATACTGGCGTATCACCCGGCGTCATGGTATGGGGTGCCATCGGTTACACGTCTCGGTCACCTCTTGTTCGCATTGACGGCACTTTAAACAGTGGACGTTACATTTCAGATGTATTACGACCCGTGGCTCTACCCTTCATTCGATCCCTGAAAAACCCTACATGTCAGTAGGATAATGCAGGACCGCATGTTGCAGGTCCTGTACGGGCCTTTCTGGATGTAGAAAATGTTCGATGCTGCCCTGGCCAGCACATTCTTCTGACCTCTCACCAATTGAAAACGTCTGGTCAATGGTGGCCGAGCAACTCTCTCGTCACAATACGCCAGTCACTACTCTTGATGAACTGTGGTATCGTATTGAAGTTGCATGGGCAGATGTACCTGTACACGCCATCCAAGCTCTGTTTGACTCAATGCCCATGCGTATCGAGGCCGTTATTACGGCCAGAGGTGGTTGTTCTGGGTACTGATTTCTCAGGATCTATGCACCCAAATTGCGTGAAAATGTAATCACATGTCAGTTCTAGTCTAACATATTTGTCCATGGAATACCCGTTTATCATCTGCATTTCTTCTTGGTGTAGCAATTTTAATGGCCAGTAGTGTAGTTCCCTTCGGCAGCTATTCACCGGCGGAGTCGTTGTTCCCAGTCTTGGTAGCGGCTATGAAAGGCTTCAGCTGGTAAGCATCAATTTGTCTGCACTCGATTCACCCTTTACCTGAGCCTTTCAAGGACATTTTTGTAGAACACTTGGTTGACAGTTTGTCCTGGAGGACCAAATTTTTACATACGGTACCCCTACTGTGAAAAAACATTTCAGAATTGCTTTAATCTTTGATTTACTCATTCGAGAGTTTTTCAGTCGATGAGATGTCCCAGTGTGCCCCTCCTCAGTTTTCTGCTTTGTCTCAGGATAGTACTAAAAACTCCAGGATTCATCGCTTGTGTCATATGATAGAATCATTCGCGGTCATTGGCAATCCTCTGAAAATTAACATACACTTTTCTTCGATTGTCCTTCGGCTCAGTTGTGAGGCTTTTCGGCACCATTTTGGCACAAACCTTTCGCATGTGCAAAACTTCGGCCAAAATTTGATGTACGGCGAACGTTTTTATCAGGTCATCCCTCATCCTTATTGTTAAACGTCGGTCTGATCTCAGAAGATCAAGCCCACATTTTACATTCCCGTCGGCTTTTGAAGCTGAAGGTCTCCTGAGCGAGGTTCATCTTCAGCGTGTTCTCCACCTTGCAAATATGATTCGTGCCAGCAAAAAACGTGTACACTTGATAACGAATGTTCTCCACAGGCGTGTTTCAACGTTTCAAGGATCACATCCTCAGATTTCACAAGTTTAACGTAAAACCTGATAGCATAACGCTGCTCTAAATTCCGCTGTTCCATTTTTCGTTACGTAAACAAAAACACAGTTTCACTGATGGCGCTCTCTGAAATCACGTGATGGTTGTACGGAGCTGAAACTTGGACTGAGCGTCTTGAAGGAATGAACACACCGGTCTACACAAGCAGAGCAACACAGCGACGCCAGATCGCTCGCAGTGTTGAGTTTCATTATTTTCTCACAAACCTCATATGATATTTTTCAAAACTAAAATGGTATCAAAACTTCAAAAGTGATATTGAAGGGTTCATTTTGTCAAACTGGCCTAAATCATGGTTCTTTATAAATCCAGTTACATTTTTGGGTTCAATGGCCATCCTTATTTACCTCTAAAAACCATTGAAAAACTAAGATTGCACAATTTTTTTTATCATCCAAGACAACGGGTTTCAACAGTCTTACCTGTCATTTTCAGGTCTTGTTTTGGAGTAAAACATATTCATTTTAGGCTGAACCTCATGTACAAGATGGCGACTGAGACCAAATGTTTCTAAAACCGAGGTAAGCCTGTTCCACTTCTCTAATCGCCTTTCATCAGCAAAGATCAGTCCACAGTTCGGCCCTCTTGGCACAGTCAGATACAACGAAAGTCCAAAATACGTGGGAGTCACTCTGGACAGAACTTTAACATACGCTGGCCGGTGTGGCCGTGCGGTTCTAGGCGCTTCAGTCTGGAACCGCGTGATCGCTACGGTCGCAGGTTCGAATCCTGCCTCGGGCATGGATGTTGTGATGTCCTTAGGTTAGTTAGGTTTTAGTAGTTCTAAGTTCTAGGGGACTGATGACCACAGATGTTAAGTCCCATAGTGCTCAGAGCCATTACTTTAACATACAAAAAACACCTTTCCAACTTGGCCAAGAAGATACAAACACGAGTGAACCTTGTGAGAAAGCTGGCAGGCAGTACATGGGGAGCAACCACATCAGTCCACAGCATCCCTTGCACTGGTATACTTGGTTCAAATGGCTCTGAGCACTATAGGACTTAACTGCTGTGGTCATCAGTCCCCTAGAACTTAGAACTACTTAAACCTAACTAACCTAAAGACAGCACACACATCCATGCCCGAGGCAGGATTCGAACCTGCGACCGTAGCGGTCGCGCGGTTCCACACTGTAGCGCCTAGAACCGCTCGGCCACTGGTATACTCTGCAGTAGAATACTGTGCACCAGTTTGGCTCCGAAGCGCCCACATAGTGAAAGTAGACGCCCAACTGAACCCAGTTATGACAGTAATTAGTGGTACAGTCCGGTCTACACCTACTTGCTGGCTACCAGTGCTTTCAAACGTCTGTCCACCACACCTCCGTCGAAAGGCTGCTCTTTACAACCTTTGTCAGCAAGTTTCTGAAAACAGCTCGATCCCTCTTCATGTCGATTTGCTATCACTGCCAAGGAAACGCCTCAAATCCAGAAAACCAGCATATGAAATGGGAGTCCAAATGCTATCCACAGGATTCGACCAGGACGCAGAGTGGAAACGTGAGTGGCAAGCTACAAGAACCCTAAACCACGAACTTGTAGATAATCCAACAGTTCCAGTTCCAGGCTTCCACCAACCAAGGGAGGTGTGGGTGCAGTTAAACAGATATCGGACAGAAGAGGGTAGGTGCAAATACAACATGCACAAGTGGGGCTTTTCAAGTGACAGTGTGTGTGACTGCGGTGACACCCAAACAATGAGCCACATAGTGAATGAATGTCCAATCAGACGCTTCCCTGGTGGCATTGAGAATCTCCATCCAGCATCCCACGAGGCACTCCGCTGGATCGAGTCCATCAACATCTGAGTGTTATCTGAGCCGTTTTTAAACTTGTGCGCTGTATATAATTTCACATATTCATTTTTATATATATTTCTTTGTTTTGCTAAATGTGTATTACTGTAATAGATACATACGTTGATAATAATGATAATGTACAAGATATAAAGCGGATAAAACTCAGCACATTATAAACATGTATCATCGCTAAAATATTTAAAAAATTACAAAATACGTAGCACTTTGTCCAAAAGGTCTTGTACATATACATATCGCTCGCAGATGCTTGTTGTGTGGTAGAAATACTGTAAACAGTAGCACATCTGAGTCAGTTTGTTCAGCGTAAGCAGCTGTAAGCAATATTTATTTGGACATGATCTATTGCTCAGGGTGCTGCGTGTTTTTAAATTTTTTAATTATTTTAGCGATGACAAACGGTTATAATGTGCTGAGTTTTATCCATTTTACATCTTATTCGTGAGGTTCAGCGTAAAATGAACATGTTTTACTAGAAAAAATGTTGAAGACCTGAAGCGTACAGTTAACCCGTAAGTACTTTGGATGGTCTCTCAGACCGCTATAGTTTTTCGTCTTGTGATGTTTCACACACTCCAGTAAGGTGAAGTGGACTCGTCTGTGTATCTTCCTATGGCAGGCTACACGTGCCAGAAATCTGTCATTGTTGTTACAATTTGTTTTATATTCTTGGGCCTTGAGAGGTTTCACAGGTATACCATAGTGTTTGCGTGACCTTTTTTTTTTTTTTTTTTTTTTTTTTTTTTTTTTTTTTTTTTTTTTTGTTGAACTTTACCATTTCTCCGAGGTGAGAAAAGCTAGACCATCTCTGCATTGTTTTCTACACGAGACAGATATGGGTGTCCTAGAACGCCTCAGCGAATTCTGAGATGAAGACTTTGATGACAGTGATACTGACCCTGATTTCGTGTATTTATTGATCACGATACTAATTCGGAGAAAGAAACTGAAAATGATGAAGATGTGACACGTGATGACGATGGAGAAGCATACTTCTTCGGTAAGACCAGAAAGACGTTTTCGATGGGGAAAACAGAAGCCGCTAACTTGTAAGAACAAGGCAAGTCGACATTGTCATGACTGAAATGTGATTTCCATACAGTTATGTTGCGAATCTGTAATACTATCACTCTGATGATAATCTGTAAGTCAATAGAGAGGTAACTATGTGCTGTTATTTTAGCAACACGTAAAATAAAAATAAACTGCAAATTTTGCTGTCTTTTAGTTTTCAAAGTGTTTTAAATACTGCATTGTTTAAAAAATGCAAATTTCCATGAAGTCTGTTTCCAAGACGTGTACCGTACAGTAGGAAGTCATGAAAAAATATATTCACCAAAACAATTGTTTTATACATAAAAAATAAAAAGGCGGTCTGAGAGACCACTCCATAATAACTCCGTTCCTGTCATCTTCCATAGTAGTTAAGGGTTAAGACTGTTGAAACCGACCGTCGTGAAAATATACAGGGTGGTCCATTGCTAGTGACCGGGCCAAATATCTCCCGAAATAAGCTACAAACGAAAAAACTACAAAGAACGAAACTCGTCTATCTTGAAGGGGGAAACCAGATGGCGCTATGGTTGGCCCGCTAGATGGCGCTGCCATATTTCAAACGGATATCAACAGCATTTTTTAAAATAGGAACCCCCACTTCTTATTACATATTCGTGTAGTTCGTAAAGAAATATGATTGTTTTAGTTGGACCACTTTTTTCGCTTTGTGATAGATGGCGCTGTAATAGGCACAAACGTATAAGCACGTGGTATCACGTAACATTCCGCCAGCGTGGACGGTATTTGCTTCGTGGTACACTACCCGTGTTAAAATGGACCGTTTACCAACTGCGGAAAAGGTTGATATCGTGTTGATGTATGGCTATTGTGATCAAACTGCCCAACGGGCGTGTGCTATGTATGCTGCTCGGTATACTGGACGATATCATCCAAGTGCCGGACCGTTCGCCGGATAGTTACGTTATCTAAGGGAACAGGAAGTGTTCAGCCACATGTGAAACGTCAACCACGACCTGCAACAAATGATGATGCCCAAGTAGGTTTTTTAGCTGCTGTCGCGGCTAATCCGCACATCAGTAGCAGACAAATTACGCGAGAATTGGGAATCTCAAAAACTTGGGTGTTGAGAATGCTACATCAACATCGATTGCACCCGTACCATATTTCTATGCACCAGGAATTGCATGGAGACGACTTTGAGCGTCGTGTACAGTTCTGCCACTGGGCACCAGAGAAATTACGGGACGATGACAGATTCTAGGCACGCGATCAGTTTAGTGACGAAACGTCATTCACCAACAGCGGTAACGTAAGCCGGCATAATATGTACTACTGGTCAGCGGAAAATCCACGATGGCTGCGACGAGTGGAAAATCAGTGACCTTGGGAGGTTAATGTATGGTGCGGCATTATGGGAGGAAGGATAATTGGCCCCCATTTTATCGATGGCAATCTAAATGGTGCAATGTATGCTGATTTCCTTCGTAATGTTCTACCGATGTTACTGGAAGATGTTTCACTGCATGGCAGAATGGCGATGTACTTCCAACATGATGGATGTCCGGCACATAGCTCGCGTGGATAGCATTTTCATGACAGGTGGATTATTTCGTCGAAGCACGAACGTTCACCGGATCTGACGTCCCCGGATTTCTTTCTATGGGGAAAGTTGAAGGATATTTGCTATCGTGATCCACCGACGACGCCTATCAACGTCAACGCATTGTCAATGGATGTGCGAACATAACGGAAGGGGAACTACTCGCTGTTGAGAGGAATGTCGTTACACGTATTACCAAATGCACTGAGGTTGACGGACATCATTTTGAGCATTTATTGCATTAATGTGGTATTCACAGGTAATCACGCTGCAACAGCATGCGTTCTCAGTAGTGATAAGTTCACAAAGGTACATGTATCACACTGGAACAACCGAAATAAAATGTTCAAACGTACCTACGTTCTGTATTTTAATTTTAAAGAAACTACCTGTTACCAACTGTTCGTCTAAAATTGTGAGCCATATGTTTGTGACTATTACAGCGCCATCTATCACAAAGCGTAAAAAGTGGTCCAACTAAAACATTCATATTTCTTTACGTACTACATGAATATGTAATGAAAATGGGGGTTCCTATTTTTAAAAAATCGCAGTTGACATCCGTTTGACCTATGACAGCGCCATCTGGCGAGCCAACCATAGCGCAATCTGGTCTCCCCCTTCAAGCTAGACAAGTTTCGTTCTTTGTAGTTTTTTCGTTTGACGCTTATTTCATGAGATATTTGGCCCGGTCACGATCAATGGACCACCCTATATATATATATATATATATATATATATATATATATATATATATATTATTATTATTATTATTCACGTTTGGGCCCTACTGGACCACGCGAAGTACAATCACGGGGCATTCAGTTATTTTCTTTTAGACTTTCTCTCTGCCCAAATTGTTTTCATTCTCTCGGAATGAGCTCTTTTCCTTTCATCAGACCATGTGGTTCCAGTTTTCTTTGGTTTTTCAGCTTGACCAACTACCCAGTCATGAATTTTTTGCCTAAATAATTTTCTGTCTTGAATTTCATCTTGTTTTATATCTGCCTCTTTCATGTCCTCTTTTATAGCAGTAATCCATTTTATTGTCTCAAATTTAGCTTTACTTCGATTTTCGTAGAATTCCACTACTTGTTTAGTTAGTCTGGTAGCATCCATTCATATATATATATATATATATATATATATATATATATATATATATATATATGGTCGCCCTTCCATAATCTCATAATCAAAAAGTTCAGTTTATGTACCTCTCATCCTCAAGGCCACTGCCTAGCTTGTCCGTCCAGCACATTTTGTCCACAACCCTTCTGAGCGGCACGTCCGGCTGTGTTACAGGAGCGGTCGAGGCGTGTGATGTAGCAGGGGAGCCATGGCGCCGAGTATGAGCTGGTCGTCGCTCGTCGTGGTGGCGGCGGCGGCGCTGGTGGCGGTGACGGGCCGGGCGAGCGCCCAGCCGGGCGACTGGTCGTCCAACTGCCCGCAGGCGTGCAAGTGCAAGTGGGTGTCGAGCCGCAAGACGGCCGAGTGCACCAACGCCAGCCTCAGCGCCGTGCCCGCAGACCTCAGCCACGAGGTGCAGGCGCTCTACCTGTCGGGCAACGTCATTCCCGCCATCACCGACAACGCCTTCCGGTAGGAGCCGCCGTCTGCTTATTCCACATTTTCCTGCGATCCTTGTCAGATTAATGAAGTGAAACAATGATTTCGACTCTCTTTCTCTATCTGTCGCTTGGGCCTTGTCTCGCAGTTACGCAGGGTCAGGCATCGTTAATCGGATTTGGCATGTTAATGGTTAAGGGGTGGCCGGATGCCCTTCCTGCCGCCACCCCGTACTCCCCGGGACGGAAATAGTGTACCCCAACTGTCTGTGTCGAATGTAATCCATGGAATAGTGCGAATATGTTCAGATGTCTGCGAGCCGTGGAACTGAGGCGGAACATGAGGACCAGCACGGTATTCACTTAGCGGGATGTGGAAAACCGCCTAAAAACCACATCCAGGCTGGCCGGCACATCGGCCCTCGTCGTTGGTTACGTCAGGCGGATTCGATCCGGGGCCGGCGCGCCTACCCGAGTCCAGGAAGCAGCGCGTTAGCGCTCTCTCTCTCTCTCTCTCTCTCTCTCTCTCCCTCTCTCTCTCACTCACACACACACACACACACACACACACGAAACCTGGCAGAAAACACAAAGGAATATTCTGTTCGCATGTAAAGTATACCAACGACAAGATTAAATCGATACCTTCACTGTGCGATTACGATGGAGCTTTTACTGATGGCAGTGCCGGTAAACCAGAGTTATTAAGCACGGTTTTGCGGAATTCCTTCACCAAAGAAGACGAAGTAAATATTGGAGATATTGAATCAAGAACAATTACCACTACGAGTAACTTACAAGGGAACCTCCCCATCGCACCCCCCTCAGATTTAGTTATAAGTTGGCACAGTGGATAGGCCTTGAAAAACTGAACACAGATCAATCGAGAAAACAGGAAGAAGTTGTGTGGAACTATGAAAAAAATAAGCAAAATATACAAACTGAGTAGTCCGTGCGCAAGATAGGCAACATCAAGGAGAGTGTGAGCTCAGGAGCGCCGTGGTCGCGTGGTTAGAGTGAGCAGCTGCGGAACGAGAGGTCCTTGGTTCAAATCTTCTGTCGAGTGAATAGTTTAATTTTTTATTTTCAGACAATCATCACCACACGTACTGTTTATCAACAAATGTAGGAAATAATCATACAAATGTTCGACAATCGTTCGGTCCCTTAAGGAACTTTCCGATTCCTTACAGATCGGAAAATATTCATTGACCTTGTTATTGAAGTCGCGCTATATTTGCTGGATTCAAATTGCCCACGGAACACATCTCGCGTATTTAATGCACTCTCGTCCAAAGTAGTGAACAGTCAACTGCCAGCCAGGGAGCCTCGTAAGCAGGAATACTCTCTCTTCCGTGCGCTGTAGTCGACTGACGTCGTGTGTTTCGATGTTTGTTTAGGTGTAGCGTCCCCATACTACGGCGCATCGGACGGACGGACAGATAATAATTTTCTGAAAATAAAAATTTAAACTTTTCTCTCGAGGGAAGACTTAAATCAAGGACCTCTTGTTCCGCAGCTGCTCACACTAACCAAGCGACCACGACGCTCCTGAGCTCACACTATCCTTGATGTTGCCTATCTTGCACATGGACTACTCAGTTTGTATGTTTTGCTTATTTTTTTCATAGTTCCACACAACTTATTCCTGTTGGCTCCATTGATCTGTGTTCAGTTTTTCAGGGCCTATCCACTGTGTCAACTTATAACTAAATCTGAGGGGGGTGCGATGGGGAGGTTCCCTCGTTAGAAGTAGATATCCTCGGTGTACCGAAGCAACTGAAAACTCTTAACAAAGGCAAGGCCTCCGGTCCAGATTGTATATCAGTCAGATTCCTTTCAGAGTACGCTGATATAATAGCTCCATACTTAGCAGTCATACACAACTGGTCGTTCGCAGAAAGATCCGTAACCAAAGACTGGAAAGTTGCACAAATCACACCAATACTCCACAAAGGAAATAGGAGTAAAACTTCCTGGGAGATTAAAATTGTGTGCCGGACCGAGGCTCGAACTCGGGACCTTTGCCTTTCGCGGGCAAGTGCTCTACCAACTGAGCTATCCAAGCACGACTCACGACCCGTCCTCGCAGCTTCAATTCTGCCAGTACCTCGTCTCCTACGTTCCAAACTTCACAGAAGCTCTTCTGCGAACCTTGCAGAAGTAGCACTCTTGGAAGAAAGGATATTGCGGAGACATGGCTTATCCACAGTCTGCAGGATACTTCCAGAAAGGTAGGAGACGAGGTACTGGCAGAATTGAAGCTGTGAGGACAGGTCGTGAGTCGTGCTTGGGTAGCTCAGTTGGTAGAGCAACTGCCCGCGGAGAACAGGTCCCGAGTTCGAGTCTCGGTCCGTAACACAGTTTTAACCTACCAGGTAGTTTCATATTAGCGCACACTCAGCTGCAAATTGAAAATCTCATTCCGGAAATAGGAGTAATCCGATGAATTACAGACGAACATTACTAACGTCGATTTGCAACGGGATACTGGGACATATACTTCGCTCGAACATAATGAATTTCTTCGAAGATAGTGATTTATTGACAAATAGTCAACGCGGATTCAGGAAATATAGTTCTTGTGAAACACACCTATGTCTTTGTTCTCATGAGGTAGTGAGTGCTCTCGACAGATTAATAACCCTTTAGATTTCCAGAAAACTTTTGACACCATTCCTCAGAAGCGATTTCTAGTCAAATTGCGCGCCTATGGAGCATCGTTTCAGTTGTGTGACTGGATTCGTGATTTCCTGTCAGAAAGGCCACAGTTCTTAATAACTGACGGAAAGTCACGTAGTAAAACAGAAGTAATATCTAGCGTTCCCCAGGGATGTTTTATGGGCTCTTGCTTATTTAGGTGAATGATGTAGGAGACAATCAGAGTGGCCCTCTTAGAATGATTGCAGATGCTGCTGCCTTTTATCGCCATTTGAAATTATCAGATGATCAAAATGAATTTCAGAATGATTTAAACAAATACGTGTGTGGTGCAAAAAGTGACAGTTGACTAAATAATAAAGTGTGAAGTCACACACATGAGTACCAAAAGGAATCCATTAAATTTCGGTTGCACGATAACTTACACATTTAAAGGCCGTAAATTTAACTAACTGCATAAGGATTACAGTTGCAAATAACTTAAGGGGGATAGGACGTCAAAAAATTTAAAAAAATCGACTTTTCAAAAAGATGCCTATATTTTGTAGCGCACATCTTCCTGAGTAGTTTGATGTATGTTGTTGTTGTTGTTGTGGTCTTCAGTCCTGAGACTGGTTTGATGCAGCTCTCCATGCTACTCTATCCTGTGCAAGCTTCTTCATCTCCCAGTACCCACTGCAACCTACATCCTTCTGAATCTGCTTAGTGTATTCATCTCTTGGTCTCCCTCTACGATTTTTATCTTCCACGCTGCCCTCTAATGCTAAATTTGTGATCCCTTGATGCCCCCGAACATGTCCTACCAACCGATCTCTTCTTCTAGTCAAATTGTGCCACAAACTTCTCTTCTCCCCAATCCTATTCAGTACTTCCTCATTAATTACGTGATCTACCCATCTAATCTTCAGCATTCTTCTGTAGCACCACATTTCGAAAGCTTCTATATACACTCCTGGAAATTGAAATAAGAACACCGTGAATTCATTGTCCCAGGAAGGGGAAACTTTATTGACACATTCCTGGGGTCAGATACATCACATGATCACACTGACAGAACCACAGGCACATAGACACAGGCAACAGAGCATGCACAATGTCGGCACTAGTACAGTATATATCCACCTTTCGCAGCAATGCAGGCTGCTATTCTCCCATGGAGACGATCGTAGAGATGCTGGATGTAGTCCTGTGGAACGGCTTGCCATGCCATTTCCACCTGGCGCCTCAGTTGGACCAGCGTTCGTGCTTGACGTGCAGACCGCGTGAGACGACGCTTCATCCAGTCCCAAACATGCTCAATGGGGGACAGATCCAGAGATCTCGCTGGCCAAGGTAGTTGACTTACACCTTCTAGAGCACGTTGGGTGGCACGGGATACATGCGGACGTGCATTGTCCTAATGGAACACCAAGTTCCCTTGCCGGTCTAGGAATGGTAGAACGATGGGTTCGATGACGGTTTGGATGTACTGTGCACTATTCAGTGTCCCCTCGACGATCACCAGTGGTGTACGGCCAGTGTAGGAGATCGCTCCCCACACCATGATGCCGGGTGTTGGCCCTGTGTGCCTCGGTCGTATGCACTCCTGATTGTGGCGCTCACCTGCACCGCGCCAAACACGCATACGACCATCATTGGCACCAAGGCAGAAGCGACTCTCATCGCTGAAGACGACACGTCTCCATTCGTCCCTCCATTCACGCCAACCGCGACACCACTGGAGGCGGGCTGCACGATGTTGGGGCGTGAGCGGAAGACGGCCTAACGGTGTGCGGGACCGTAGCCCAGCTTCATGGAGACGGTTGTGAATGGTCCTCGCCGATACCCCAGGAGCAACAGTGTCCCTAATTTGCTGGGAAGTGGCGGTGCGGTCCCCTACGGCACTGCGTAGGATCCTACGGTCTTGGCGTGCATCCGTGCGTCGCTGCGGTCCGGTCCCAGGTCGACGGGCACGTGCACCTTCCGCCGACCACTGGCGACAACATCGATGTACTGTGGAGACCTCACGCCCCACGTGTTGAGCAAAACGGCGGTACGTCCACCCGGCCTCCCTCATGCCCACTATACGCCCTCGCTCAAAGTCCGTCAACTGCACATACGGTTCACGTCCACGCTATCGCGGCATGCTACCAGTGTTAAAGACTGCGATGGAGCTCCGTATGCCACGCCAAACTGGCTGACACTGACGGCGGCGGTGCACAAATGCTGCGCAGCTAGCGCCATTCGACGGCCAACACCGCGGTTCCTGGTGTGTCCGCTGTGCCGTGCGTGTGATCATTGCTTGTACAGCCCTCTCGCAGTGTCCGGAGCAAGTATGGTGGGTCTGACACACCGGTGTCAATGTGTTCTTTTTTCCATTTCCAGGAGTGTATATATGAGAGATTACAATGCACGTTATTTGGTCTTAAGTGTACCAGGATGCAGCACCATACCTCTTTGCACAGCATTCTTCTGTCATACATGTATACATATGTAAGTATATTTCGTTCTATAGAATTCGAATGTTTAAATATTGCGCCAGAGATTGACATATGCGAAACAAAGTATTATTGACATCGATACTTTCTCTGCTGCTATCGAAGTGCATTGTTTTGATCGCTGATTTTGTCTGTTCTCTGTTTTGAAAGGCTTGTAGTGTGGTGTTGTGAATTTCGAAACGATTTTCATTTGGCTGTGTGGTTTTGTGTTCGTTTGTGGCATATTATCGCTCAAAATGCCTAGAATTCGTTGTTTCAACAGTGAACAACGTCACCAGGCCAATGGATACACAGTAACGGGTTCTACAACAAATGTTGAACCGCGTACACACTGCCACTGGAAACATGTTTCTGCCGGAAACATTGTTTTCTGCGATGTTTCGCAAATGTTTCCGACTTTGTTTCTGGTCTCTGTTTCCGTCCACACGGGCGGCAAACATTTCTCGTGTGTTCACGCCGTCTGCAGTGCCCCTTGTGTTATAGTGTTCGTATCGTCTGCTGCTGCGTTATGTCTGGTGTCGAAGAAACAATAATGATATGTGGAGCTGCATTATTAATGCTAGAAGGTTTACACAAACAAAATGAAAGGCGTCCTCGTCGTTGTTGGAGAAAAACATTCTATAGAAGAACTGGCGGAAATAACCTGCTACGTGAGCTGAGTATGGAAGACGGCTCTGGCTTCCGCAACTTCACTCGTATCTCACCTACCGATTTTGAATATCTGGCAAATATGATATCACCATTTGTTTCAAAAAAAGACACGAATTTCAGGAAAGCTATTTCAGTCAATCAAAGGCTTGCAGTTACTCTTCGTTTCCTGGCAACAGGAGATTCATTTCAGAGCGTATTTATTTCGCATTTCGAAACAAGCAGTATCTAAAATAGTACCTGAAGAATGTGGAGCTCTGGTGGAAGTACTGAAGGATTATGTAATGGTAAGTAAATGAAAAACATCGTTAAGTAACCACATTTTCGAAGTCTTATTATTTCTCAATTACGTTACATAATTCATCAAACACAACTTCTTCAACTGCGTTGTCACTGTCTTCATAGCTTGTAAATGTAACGGGGGAATTGTTACTTGATGATGATGATGATGATGATGATGACCCTGCTACATTCATACCCCTTTTCAACTGCTCACTTTCTAAATACGCTACATGTTGTTTCATTAGTGCATTATTAAGCAAAGCCATTGTTTTTGCTCGTTCTAACTCGGGCAATTTCCTTAAAAATGATGCCACATACTGCCCATACGCAGTCCTTGGCTTCTTGCTTTTGCAGCACTTTAGTTAGCAATTGAGACGCAATCTTGAAGGGTTGCTGCATGTCTTTTTTCTCGCCCATCCTTCTGAGTTTTGGTGGTGGAGGACTGGAAGATCCAGCTGCAACCTCTTCATCATTTGTGCCCTCTGGCGAATGTACGAAAACCTGAAAATCAAATTTCTTTCTTTCAGATACCTGCGACTGAAAACGACTGGAGTGAAACAGCATGTTTATTCTCACAGATCCTTCGGTTCCCCCATTGTGTCGGAGCAATTGACAGGAAACATATCGTGCTACAGTGCCCTGTTGGTAGTGGAAGTGAATATTATAATTATAAAGGTTCATTCAGCATTGTGCTGCTTGCTGTCGTCGATGCGAGCTACAACTTTTTGTACGCAGATATCGGCTGCCAAGGCAGAATATCAGATGGTGGTGTGTTCAAAAACGCGAGCATAAATGAGTTAATTAACAAAAAGAAACTTAACTCGCCACATGCTGAATGCTCACCAGGTGACACCAAGGCCCTACCATATGATTTGGAGCAGACGATGCTTTTCCCTTACAGGAAAACATTATGAAACCCTACCCGGGAAAACATGTTAAAGGTTCAAAAGAGAGAGTTTTTAATTACAGACTTTCAAGGGCCAGAATGGCTGTTGAGAACACTTTCGGCATTATGGCTTCAGTTTTTCGTGTGTTTAGAAAACCTATGTTGCTACAACCGGAGAAGGCAAAAACTGTCACACTTACAGCTGTATGTCTCCACAATTTTTTAAGGCGAAATGCTGCGGCAAGGAACCAGTACACCCCACATGGAAGCTTCGATTCCTACGATTTACAAACAGGTGAAATGATTCCAGGCACATGGAGACGAGATGACACTGCATCAGTTTTCATTTCAGCACAGAACATACCAAGGAAAGCTGCTTCCACGAATAAACAAATTCGAGACGAATTTGCTAATTATTTTTTAAGCCCACAAGGAAGTGTACCGTGGCAAAATAACTATGGGTGAATGTGACTGTGTACTATAAAATACAAATAAAGACAAACAAGCATAATTTTCGTACCTCATTTTCAACAGTATCTGTTGTCTCCTTTGGCTCATGTACATCGTCCAAGAACTGCAGCAGCCGATAGCCGAACCAGTTCGAGTCATATGCAGTGTCTGCACCACTACCAGATGGTCTGCTGGCAATAATTTTTCTTTTTTCGCGCCTGTACGCAACCACGAGCGATAGTATTTTTTTCTTTACACTTCCCTTGTCCGTGCCAAAAGCTGCTGCAATTTTTGCAAGAGCGTCGTGTTTTTTGACGGTGTTTTTGTATTCCTTGCTCCGGACGTTCCATAAACAATCCTCCCCCTGGTACATTGCAATTAAATCGACAATTTGTTGCCTTGACCACTCCATTATTCTACAAAAACAAAGCGAAAACGAAAACGACAGTAAACAGAACACCACTAAACAGTTGACGACACACACACACACACACACACACACACACACTCACATACGCTAGCGCTGTGTAGCGGTGACAAGTGGTAGCTAGCCTGAAACATTGTTTCCTTTGATCTGTACCGACACTGCTACGGATAGATGTTTGTGTGTTTCCAAACATGTTTCGAAACATGTTTCCAAATGGTGTCCACATCAAGCTACCGGAAACATGTTTTGAAAACATGTTTCAGTCTCAGTGTGTACGCGGCTTTACACTAGTGGGATGACTCGTCGGCTTTGAGCAATGGCGTCATACGTAAGGCTGAGACGCTACGTATTGGCAATCTATGAAAGCAACGGATCATACGCGTTAACAAACGAATGTAGCGTACGATAAAATTACAACCACATTGACGCAGTTATTTACGTAGTCATGAATTATATGGAAACGAACCGAAGATAACGAAAATAATAACAAGAATTAAAAACAAATTTTCTTGTCTGATAAGAAGTATTCTCGTAATTTAAGCGACTAGAAAATCTTTTAAGTTGCATTACAGTAAAGCGCATGGTGAAGTCATACTGTTATAAATTAACGTTAATTTTATACTAATTGCTGACTCTAACGGGCTAAGCGTAGGAAAGTGGGTGGTTTTGGGCGAGAAGGCACTAAAATGTATCAGAAAAACGGGAAAATTAAATGAATGACAACAAATGCGAAACAGTAGCATAAAATATGGAGAAACCGACACACTAAATTCTAAAAGAAAAGTCATTACATGACAAACTAATATCTACAAAAAATAAAGAATATTGGAATCGATAACTAGAATTAAACTATGCAGGTAAATTCCAATTACAGATTCCAATCGCTCCGTGATTCATATATAAATTATTTTTGCAGTTGAAAGCACTGAAACATAATACCATTTCCACGTAAGTAATTGCTCTCTAAAACCGCCGCGGTCTGTAGCAAAAATTGGAATCAGTAACTCGAACTGACCTTCTATACAGGTCAATTCTAGCTACCCATTCCAATATTAGTAACCTTTCTGCAGTAGTTCAGAGAGCAATTATAAATGCAGAAATCATATTAGCCTACATTCTAGTGCACACACGTGCTGACAAAACGGTATAATTAATGAATCATTGAATGGCTGGAATCGGTAACTAGAAGTGACTTGTTGTTGTTGTTGTTGTTGTTGTTGTGGTCTTCAGTCCTGAGACTGGTTTGATGCAGCTCTCCATGCTACTCTATACTGTGCAAGCCTCTTCATCTCCCAGTACCTACTGCAATCTACATCCTTCTGAATCTGCTTAGTGTATTCATATCTTGGCCTTCCTCTACGATTTTTACCCTCCACGCTGCCCTCCAATACTAAATTGGTGATCCCTTGATGCCTCAGAACATGTCCTACCAATCGATCCCTTCTTCTGGTCAAGTTGTGCCACAAACTTCTCTTCTCCCCAATCCTATTCAATACTTCCTCATTAGTTATGTGATCTACCCATCTAATCTTCACCATTCTTCTGTAGCACCACATTTCGAAAGCTTCTATTCTCTTCTTGTTCAAACTATTTATCGTCCATGTTTCACTTCCATACATGGCTACACTCCATACAAATACTTTCAGAAGCGCCCGCACCTCGTGGTCGTGCGGTAGCGTTCTCGCTTCCCACGCCCGGGTTCCCGGGTTCGATTCCCGGCGGGGTCAGGGATTTTCTCTGCCTCGTGATGGCTGGGTGTTGTGTGATGTCCTTAGGTTAGTTAGGTTTAAGTAGTTCTAAGTTCTAGGGGACTGATGACCATAGATGTTAAGTCCCATAGTGCTCAGAGCCATTTGAACCAACTTTCAGAAGCGACTTCCTGACACTTAAATCTATACTCGATGTTAACAAATTTCTCTTCTTCAGAAACGCTTTCCTTGCCATTTCCAGTCTACATTTTATATCCTCTCTACTTCGACCATCATCAGTTATTTTGCTCCCCAAATAGCAAAACTCCTTTACTACTTTAAGTGTCTCATTTCCTAATCTAATTCCCTCAGCATCACCCGACTTAATTAGACTACATTCCATTATCCTTGTTTTGCTTTTGTTGATGTTCATCTTATGTCCTCCTTTCAAGACACTGTCCATTCCATTCAACTGCTCTTCCAAGTCCTTTGCTATCTCTGACAGAATTACAATGTCATCAGCGAACCTCAAAGTTTTTATTTCTTCTCCATGGATTTTAATACCTACTCCGAACTTTTCCTTTGTTTCCTTTACTTCTTGCTCAATATACAGATTGAATAACATCAGGGAGAGGCTACAACCCTGTCTCACTCCCTTCCCAACCACTGCTTCCTTTTATGCCCCTCGACTCTTATAACTGCCATCTGGTTTCTGTACAAATTGTAAATAGCTTTTCGCTCCCTGTATTTTACCCGTGCCACCTTCAGAATTTGAAAGAGAATATTCCAGTCAACATTGTCAAAAGCTTTCTCTAAGTCTACAAATGCTAGAAACGTAGGTTTGCCTTTCCTCAATCTTTCCTCCAAGATACGTCGTAGGGTCAGTACTGCCTCACGTGTTCCTACATTTCTACGGAATCCAAACTGATCTTCCCCGCGGTTGGCTTCTACTAGTTTTTCCATTCTTCTGTAAAGAATTCGTGTTAGTATTTTGCAGCTGTGGCTTATTAAACTGATAGTTCGGTAATTTTCACATCTGTCAACACCTTCTTTCTTTGGGATTGGAATTATTATATTCTTCTTGAAGTCTGAGGGTATTTCGCCTGTTTCATATATCTTGCTCACCAGATGGTAGAGTTTTGTCAGGACTGGCTCTCCCAAGGCCATCAGTAGTTCCAATGGAATGTTGTCTACTCTGGGGGCCTTGTTTCGACTCAGTTCTTTCAGTGCTCTGTCAAATTCTTCACGCAGTATCATATCTCCCATTTCATCTTCATCTACATCCTCTTCCATTTCCATAATATTGTCCTCAAGTACATCGCCCTTGTATAGACCCTCTATATACTCCTTCCACCTTTCTGCTTTTCGTTCTTTGCTTAGAACTGGGTTTCCATCTGAGCTCTTGATATACATACAAGTCGTTCTCTTATCTCCAAATGTCTCTTTAATTTTCCTGTAGACAGTATCTATCTTACCCCTAGTGAGATAGGCCTCTACATCCTTACATTTGTCCTCTAGCCATCCCTGCTTAGCCATTTTGCACTTCCTGTCGACCTCATTTTTGAGACGTTTGTATTCCTTTTTGCCTGCTTCATTTACTGCATTTTTATATTTTCTCCTTTCATCAATTAAATTCAATATTTCTTCTGTTACCCAAGGATTTCTACTAGCCCTCGTTCTTTTACCTACATGATCCTCTGCTGCCTTCGCTACTTCATCCCTCAAAGCTACCCATTCTTCTTCTACTGTGTTTCTTTCCCCCATTCCTGTCAATTGTTCCCTTATGCTCTCCCTGAAACTCTGTACAACCTCTGTTCTGGTTCTTTCAGTTTATCCAGGTCCCATCTCCTTAAATTCCCACCTTTTTGCAGTTTCTTCAGTTTTAATCTACAGGTCATAACCAATAGATTGTGGTCAGAGTCCACATCTGCCCCTGGAAATGTCTTACAATTTAAAACCTGGTTCTGATACCTTTTAGTATATCCAGGGTTCTTCCATGTATACAACCTTCTTTCATGATTCTTAAACCAAGTGTTAGCTATGATTATGTTGTGCTCTGTGCAAAATTCTACCAGGCGGCTTCCTCTTTCATTTCTTAGCCCCAATCCATATTCACCTACTATGTTTCCTTCTCTCCCTTTTCCTACACTCGAATTCCAGTCACCCATGACTATTAAATTTTCGTCTCCCTTCACAATCTGAATAATTTCTTTCATTTCATCATACATTTCTTCAATTTCTTCATCTGCAGAGCTAGTTGGCGTATAAACTTGTACTACTGTAGTAGGTGTGGGCTTCGTATCTATCTTGGCCACAATAATGCGTTCACTACGCTGTTTGTAGTAGCTTACCCGCATTCCTATTTTCCTATTCATTATTAAACCTACTCCTGCATTACCCCTGTTTGATCTTGTGTTTATAGCCCTGTAGTCACCTGACCAGAAGTTTTGTTCCTCCTGCCACCGAACTTCACTAATTCCCACTATATCTAACTTCAACCTATCCATTTCCCTTTTTAAATTTTCTAACCTACCTGCCCGATTAAGGGATCTGACATTCCACGCTCCGATCCATAGAACGCCAGTTTTCTTTCTCCTGATAACGACATCCTCTTGAGTAGTCCCCGCCTGGAGATCCGAATGGGGGACTATTTTACCTCTGGAATATTTTACCCAAGAGGACTCCATCATCATTTAATCATACAGTAAAGCTGCATGCCCTCGGGAAAAATTACGGCTGTAGTTTCCCCTTGCTTTCAGCCGTTCGCAGTACCAGCACAGCAAGGCCGTTTTGGTTATTGTTACAAGGCCAGATCAGTCAATCATCCAGACTGTTGCCCATGCAACTACTGAAAACGCTGCTGCCCCTCTTCAGGAACCACACGTTTGTCTGGCCTCTCAACAGACACCCCTCCGTTGTGGTTGCACCTACCGTACGGCTATCTGTATCGCTGAGGCACGCAAGCCTCCCCACCAACGGCAAGGTCCATGGTTCATGGAGGGGGGGGGGGGGGGGGGAGAAGTGACTTAGGTTACCGATTCCAACTTTTCGATAGTTCATAACCTTGGACATTTTTGCAGTAAATCTGTGGACTATGTTTTTGTAGGATTTCTAGATTCCTTACTGAGCTCAGAATTACTACGCAAAACTAATAAGTATTGTAGTTGCAGCTTCCAATTTTTTCTCTTTTTCATAGCAATGAAGACAGTAATACCATATGCAGAAATCCTGTAACACTTTGGTTGGAATAGGTAACTAGAACTGACCTATATAAGTCAGTTCCAGTGACCGATTCCAGTATTTGTTAGATCCTACTGTTTGTCAGTTTTCGTTATTTGTGTCCCCATCCCGTTAGACTTAACAATTGGTATTAAAAATTAATGCTGATTCATAATATTATGACTTCACCATTCGCTATACCATACTGGATTTAAAAGTTCTCTGTGTTTTTCTTACTAACATAAATTACGATAATAGCTTACTTCAGACATGTATACTTCTCTTTTTCTGTTCTTATTTATTTTTGTTATCTTTAATTCTTGTCGGTATAATTTGTGCCTAAGTAATTAATCATACGAGCCGTGTGTGTAATTTTATAGTATGCTACATTCGTTTGTTTACGAATATGATCAGTTGCTATCAAGGACTGCCACTAGTCAGCGTCTCTGCCTTAGTTATGACGTCATTACTAAAATCTGGGGAATGGTATCGGACACTTGTTTTGTGTTCGTTTGTGGCATATTATCGCACAAGATACCTAGAATTCGTTATTTCAGCCGTAAACAACGTCACCAGGGCAACAGATACACAGTAAAGGAAGCTACAACAAATGTTACACCAGTGGCTCAAGACTGCAACCTCCCAGAGCCGGTAAACAAACCACCGCGAGTGCTCTAAGAAGGGAACTCGTAGTTGGTGTTAATGGAAACGGAGGCTGTGAATCTGGAGATTCGTGAATGATGTTAACATGCTGGCACAGTTAATATTGGACAATGTTATGTGCAAGCATTGCTTTGGTGTGCAGTGTGTTTCTGTGTTGGAAGATGAGAGAGTGCCAGGAAAGGCCTTGCTACGAACTTATCCGTGATATGCAGCAAATGCAACGTTGGTGCGTCTTGTATGAATCTAAAATCGTAAACTAAGGCTATCATATGAATTTGATGGTAGCATGTGGCATGCGCTGTATTGGTAGGGAACAGGAGGCAGCAAAAACACTGTGCAGTGATGAATCTTCCACCTCCTCCAGCAAAACTTGAGAGATATTGTGGCTTACTGCTTGGGGCTGTAAAAGACGTTGGAGAATCATCAAGAAAAGTGCTGCAGAACAATTTGTTATCGAAATTGGTGGTGACAGGTACATAGTGGCCGCTTTTTATTGTACCTGGCAAAGAAGAGCGCACACTTCATTGAATGGTGTTGTTACGACAACATCTGTTGACACTGGCAAATTACAAGATGTTGAAGTGTTGAGCAAATTTTGTTATAGTTATGTGAGAGGGATTCCATATCATGAATGTAATACGCACTATAAAGGCTCGAATGGAGGTATGGAAGTGCAGGGAGTTGTCTTGTGCAGAATTTAGAATGTGTGGGAGATCTACAGAAAAGACTTGGCTGAGACAATATTTCTCAGGAAAAAATGGGAGTGGGTGACTGACGGATGCAGAAATCGACAAGCTATAGACATATGGCTTGGCAATAAGAAGGAATACAGGGAACTTGAAAATATGAAACAAACAGTTTGGGCCTTATGCTTCCACAAAATGTCCACAGACAATAACCCTATCCACAACTTGTGCCCAAAAGGAAGTGAATCATGATGTGGCTACCAAAGGTCAATTGCTGGTGGTGAAGAATATCATCATAGGAATTCTCTGGCTGTACCCAAAATCTGAATGATAGTTTTAACCAATGTATATGAGAAAGACTGCCGAAAACCATTTTTGTGGGAAGAAATGCCCTTGCTGTTGCTGTTTGTGATGCAGTTTCATGTTTTAAGGTGTGCAAATCAAGAAATATGTCTTAGTGAAAATGGGAATTAAGCCCGGAGTGAACTGCATCAAAGCTTTGTATGCGATAGAGAGTGTGTAGTGAAAGCAGATAAATCATTTTTGGGGGTGATAAAATCAAGAAGAATGCATCACAGGAATGCGAAAAGGAAGAAATCTGATTCAAAAAATGAAAAGGAACCTGCTTATGGTGCTGGACAGTTCTAAAAGAATGCCAAATACAAGCAGAAACTTTCTAAATAAATATTTTATTACTTTCAAACTTGGTATGCTTACTAAACAAAAACTCCTTAATGCAAAACTCTACAATTTTCCAAATCTATTAAAAACTGTGGTAAAAATTGAGATAATTAAATATAAAATTTGAGTTTTTTCTAGACATGAAGGTTAAAATGTAACAGCTCATTCATTTTGTCCATAAATTAAATAAATTATTGAGTTCCCTACACCTGTAAGTATAGTTTGTATGCTGTGCAAAATTCATCGAAGAATCTCTCTTACTTATGATAAAAGTGTACCTATACCAACAAATGCAGCCAATAGTAAGTGAAAAATGACGAAATTTCACATGTATGATTTTATGCTGTGTTTTTGAACTTCCACTGTTATGAGTGTGAATCCTGAATCCTTTGTGGTCATGCTGACATAGTTTTATGAATTTATTTGTAAAAGTATAGACAGTAGAAATTAAAATGTCCTATTTTGCCTTTCTTGCTCCAAGTCAAACTGTTTGACGTCCTACGTCTCCACCCCCCCCCCCCCCCCCCTGACTTGAGTGTGGCCTACAACATGGTAAACATCAGGAAACTTCTCTCAAAGGTGTACAACACAACCAAAGTTACAGATTTATAAAGATACTGCAGACCTGCTCAGCAATAGAAGATTCTATGTTAGTTTTCAAAACCCCAAAAATCAGTGGCGCAAAACAAAAAAATGGCACAGACAGATAGCAAAATTCTGCATGACCTGCTGAAGTGTCAGAACGTCGATGCTGTCGATGACCTCCTGAATGGCTGTTTTCAGCTCAGCAATGGTTTTGCGATTACTGCTGTACATCTTGTCTTCAATCTATAGCCCCACAAAAAGGAGTCGCTTGTGTTCAGATCTGAAGAATATGGTGACAATTGAAGTCCAAGCCAGTGGTCTCTGGGTACCCCAGAGCTAGAATGTGTTCCCCAAAGTGCTCCTGCAGGACATCAAACACTCCCCTGTTCATATGAGGTTGAGCTCAGTCTTTATGAACTACATCTTGTCGCAATCAGGGTCACTTTGGATAATGGGGATGAAATCATCTTCCAAAACCTTCACGTACCGTTCAGTAGTCAACGTGCCATCAAGGAATTTTGCAGCAATTATTCCATGATGGGATGTTGCACACCACACAGTGACCTGTTGAGAGTGAAGGGACTTCTTGATCGTGAAATTCAGACTTTCAGTCCCCCAAATGCACCAATTTTGCTTATTGATGAAACCATCCAAATGCGTGTGAGCTTCATCGACATACCAAACCATACAGCACATACTAATTCCCATTATGCCCCACAGCAAACTATGCAGTTTGAATGTCCTAACGCAAACTGTTCAGAAGTTACAACGATTTTATTTCATACATTTCAATAAGCATCACCCTATAACATGCACACCAATAACCAGTCACATAACAAGGCTTGCACCTCGTTTATTTATGCCATCGATCTGCCCCTCTCCACCCATCATAAGCCATTTGAAGGCATTGAAAGACAACTTGCATCTGTTCTTCACAGCATGGGAAAATATTATGAGGCCAACAGCCTGAAGCCAAATCCAAGCATAACAGTAGTCAACTCCTCCCATCTCAGTAACAAATATGCTAACTATAGTTTAAAAGTCTCATAATTGGGAACTCCTCTCAACCATAGCTTTACCCCTAAATACCTTAGGGTTATTCTTGATAGGAGACTAACATCCAAGTGATATTGTGACAGTGTCAGAATGAAGCTAGCAGCACAAAAAAGCATCTTTAAAAAATTCAAAGGCCCAAGTTGGAAAGCAAGCTCGCATGTACTTCAGACATTGGCTCTAGCCTTGTGCTACTTGCCAGGAGAATATACTTCCCCCTGAGTGGTAGCAATCCTGCCACTCAAAACTGGTTGCTATTGCTCTTCACCAAACTTGCCACCAGGTGACAGGAGTCTTGATACCAACTGCCGTCAAGAAGATCCATGTTGTGGCTGTAATGGCTCCACCCTGTATCAGGCAGATAGTCAGATAGTAACAGCAAAATCCGAAAGGAGCAATGTCAGCACTGATGACAGACATTCATTTCATGGGCGTGATCTTGTTGCTCGACATCTTCACAGCAGGAAATGCTTCATCTCAAGTACCTCCCCCTTAGTGAAGTCAAAGACAGAAGAGAGGCTTCAACGGTGACAGGAAAGAGCTAAAAGTGATAGGATAGTACCAAAAGAGGATCTACCCCCAGGAAACAGTCTGTCATGGACAACATGAAGATCACTTAATGGTCTCCACATGGGCATTGACCAGAGTAATACTGAAATGTAAAAATGGGGGCCCTGCAATAACGAAGAATTATCATCCGAGGCATGCGTGTTGAGCAGATGATGATCCATTTCCTTCACTGCCCTGTTTACACCATCTCCCCAGGCATTGTGGTGCAAAAGGATCTGGCTCCAGGAAGCCCAAAAGCAGTGCATCTTGCTGAGGCACTGCACTTCGTTTAAATGGTTGTCATAGGCACACTAAGAAGAACAACCTGAGTAAAAAATCCATCAGGGAATTTCTACCCTTTAAAGCTGCCCATGTTGACTGTTGGTGATGCGACTGAGAAGTGGGAGTGCGAAGGAACAACCATAGCTAAACCAAGACCAGGCAGACTTCATGTACTGAGGGACCACCAAGCATTGCAGAGGATGGTTATAAAAAGAATCATACGCAATCATCAGAAGGAATCATTCATGAGTTCCAAAATACTACCAACAGTCCAGCTATCACAGTGACGTGGCGTAGGAAGTTAAAAAGAATGGGGTACAACAAACAATCAGTTCCTCATAAGTCACACATTTCTGTAGTCATTGCTAAGTAACACATGAGGTGAGTGGATGGTAGGTGACTGGAAACAGGTGAATGGTGAACCACACTGTACCCTGTGCAATCTGATGGAAGGATTTGGCTCGGTGAATGTCTGGAGAATGTTTTCCGTTATTATGTATAGTGCCAACAGTGAAGTACAGAGGAGACTGTGTTACAGTATTGGGGCCGTTTCTCGTACTTAGGGGTGTGGTCCTCTTATTGCATGTAACAAAATGCAAAATATGCAAGGATATGAACACATTTTAAAGCTCTGTATACTGTGTACAGGAGAGAGAGAGAGACAGTTTAGAGACAATGATCATTTACATCAGCATGACAGTGCACCCTGTCATAAAGCATCTTTGAGGTAACAGTTTGTGGAAAACACCTTTGGGGCAAGTTAGGACATTGACTTTTCTCTGAACCCCAGTGCCCTACATTACTATCTCCTCTGGCTTTTGCTCTTGAGGAAAACTGGGCTGCCATTCCTCCACAAACATTCAGACACGTCATTGAAGGTGTCCCCAGCAGAGTTCAATTTATCATAAAGGTGGAGGGTGGACCCTTACTATATTAATGTCTACTAATAGGTATTGAGATACTTTTGATCTGCTCTACTTAGACAGTGTATTATGTAACGAGTTTCTGGTGACCAAAAACATTGAACAAATTGTACAGCTAGGGCAATTGTGTTATTTTACAAGGAGTATCATTTAGGAGTGCCAGTTACTTGCTATTAAAATACATGTCTGCTACATGCAACATCAGACTTGTGTGTGGAATGTACATCTGACTGGATACAACATATCTGAAGAATAGCCAAAACTAGTTATTAATAAATTTTAAAATTGTGATTTTGATGAAATATTGTAGTAATCGTGTTCTGTAGCCACTAGTTCTTGCTGTTTGTAATTTAATGTAATGGCATTTCTGCACTAACAAAGAAGAGTGAGTAGCAGTCATACTGAATAAATTCTTCTCAAACGCTAGCAGTAGATTAGTGTTCACATTTATGTTTCCAGCAATTAAACAATTTTACATACCTCACTCTACTGAGTTTGGGTAGTTTGTTGAGAGAGAGAGAGAGAGAGAGAGAGAGAGAGAGAGAGAGATAGTGTGAGTGGTGTGGTGCAGTGATTAAGGCAGTGGGCTTATATTCAGGAAGAGTGGGGCCCCATCCAACTTGAAAACTATCTGTGGTTGTAACTACACCAGATAGAGAAACTACCATGACATAAAAATTAGCTTTCTGATCATTACTTTCTCTTATTATTTCTATGTTGCCACATGTTTGGCAGTCTTTCTCAAATCCAGTTGGTTATACACTTTCTTCAGATAACTAGTAAGAGCATTGCCACAGTACAATACTTCAAAGATGTTAAATACTAGCAATGTCAGACGCTATGTAAGTTGAGTGGAGGCATCTTCATTGTCTTTTACATTTGATCTTCCCATAGGTTGCAGTTATTAAACTTAATTTTAAAATGCTACTTAACTAATGTCTAGTCTTTTTTTTACATAAACCAATAAATGTCTGAAATCATGTAATTGTGTTGCATTATTGTCAAAAATAAGCAAAAATACTTAATCTTTTGCATGGTTTATAGTAGTATGTTTTAGATATTCTTGTGAAAAAGTCATTATTTTCATAAAATGTCTCATTACTTTTTTTGCAGTGATGTTAAGTTGGTAAACCTGCAGAAGCTGTCCTTGCATGACTGCAGCATTAGAGAAATTGGGAAACGTGCTTTCAGTGGACTGGAATTATTAATAGAACTGGATTTGTCAAACAATCAAATTGTTGAACTTCACCCATCAATGTTCGATGACAACTTCAGGTTACGTGTTATCTATCTTGACCATAACCAGATACAGAAGGTATGAAAACATGTCCAATTTTATGAAACATATTGTAAAAAACTTATGTGAAACAGGCAATAGAACAAAAACTTATTTTTCTAAGAAATGTTGAAACATTCACATATTTGTTACAGCGAGACAAGGCAGTAGAAGTTCTTACTTTAACTGTGAATTTGTGTTTCAAAATATGCTGCATATGTAACTCAGATTCTCATGCAAGCTATTTACCATTTTCTATGAATGTGTAAATCACTGTTTCAAACAAATTTTCTCTAACTGTGGTAACTGTAGGTGGACAGCAGTACGTTTATCTGAGAGATAATTCTGATTTTAATTGATGAAATATTTCTAGGTTCCTGATGGGATCTTCAGGGAACTCACTTTTCTGCAGACAGTACGCCTCAATGATAATCAAATTGAACAGATAGGCTACAAGGCCTTTGTAAATGTACCAGACCTGCACACATTAAGGCTTGATTCAAATCGTCTGGCAACCTTGCATCCGGAACCATTTTATCCCATGCAAAAGCTGAGGTAAGACAAATGATTTCACAAAATATTTAAAAGTTTTTTTAAATTTATTTTTAATTTTCAAATTTTGTTCAGAAAGTATGATCATTCGCCTTCCCAGCATCTTCTGTTTTCAAAGCGCCCTAAATTTAGTACTTGGTTCAAAGGAATTTTTTTTTACTCAGAAATATCATGACAATGAAACTTTTTTCATGCAGATTTGCTAGGCCTTGAAGAAATGAAAATTTGAGACTTCATTTACAGCTACATCTACATACATTTAGTACTTGGTTCAAAGGATTTTTTTTTTTACTCAGAATTATCATGACAATGAAACTTTTTTCATGCAGATTTGCTAGGCCTTGAAGAAATGAAAATTTGAGACTTCATTTACATCTACATCTACATACATACTCCTCAATCCACCATACGGTGCATGGCGGAGGGTACCTCGTACCACAACTAGCATCTTCTCTCCCTGTTCCACTCCCAAACAGAAGCCTATATGCTTCTGTACGAGCCCTAATCTCTCTTACCTTATCTTTGTGGTCTTTCCATGAAATCTAAGTTGGCGGCAGTAAAATTGTATTGCAGTCAGCCTTAAATGCTGGTTCTCTAAATTTCCTCAGTAGCGATTCACGAAAAGAATGCCTCCTGTCCTCTAGAGACTCCCACCTGAGTTCCTGAAGCACTTCCATAACACTCGCATGATGATCAAACCTACCAGTAACAAATCTAGCAGCCCGCCTCTGAATTGCTTTTGTGTCCTCCCTCAATCTGACCCGATAGGGATCCCAAACACTCGAGCAGTACTCAAGAATAGGTTGTATTAGTGTTTTATAAGCGGTCTCCTTTACAGATGAACTACATCTTCCCAAAATTCTACCAATGAACCGAAGACGACTATCCGCCTTTCCCACAACTGGCATTACATGATTGTCCCACTTCATATCGCTCTGCAATGTTACGCCCAAATATTTAGTCAACATGACTGTGTCAAGCACTACATTACTAATGGAGTATTCAAACGTTACGGGATTCTTTTTCCTATTCATCTGCATTAATTTACATTTATCTATATTTAGAGTTAGCTGCCATTCTTTACACCAATCACAAATCCTGACCAAGTCATCGTGTATCATCCTACAGTCACTCAATGATGACACCTTCCCGTACACCACAGCATCATCAGCAGACAGCCGCATGTTGCTATCCACCCTATCCAAAAGATCAATTATGTAGATAGAAAACAACAGCGGACCTACCACACTTCCCTGGGGCACTCCAGATGATACCCTCACCTCCAATAATCACTCTCCATCGAGGACAACATACTGGGTTCTATTACTTAAGAAGTCTTCGAGCCACTCACATACTTTGGAACCAATCCGATATGCTCGTACCTTAGATAGGAGTCTACAGTGGGGCACCAAGTCAAATGCTTTCCAGAAGTCAAGGAATATGGCATCTGTCTGATACCTTTCATCCATGGTTCGCAAGATATCATGTGAAAAAAGGGCGAGTTGCGTTTCGCAGGAGCGATGCTTTCTAAAGCCGTGCTGATGCATGGACAGCAACTTCTCTGTCTGAAGGAAATTCATTATATTCAAACTGAGAATATGTTCGAGAATCCTGCAACAAACCAATGTTAAGGATATTGGTCTATAATTTTGAGGATCTGTTCTTCTACCCTTCTTGTATACAGGCGTCACCTGCACTTTTTTCCAGTTGCTCGGGACTTCACGTTGGGCAAGAGATTCGTGATAAATGCAAGCTAAGTAAGGAGCCAATGCAGTCTAGTACTCTCTGTAAAACCGAAGTGGAATCCCATCAGGACCTGGCAATTTATTTATTTCCAACCCATTCAGCTGCTTCACAACCCCAAGGATGTCTGTCACTATGTCCTCCATACGGGAATCTGTATGAGACTCAAACGGCGGTATGTTTGTACGATCCTCCTGCGCGTAAGATTCCTCAAATGCTAAATGTAAAATTTCAGCTTTCGTTTTGCTGTCTTCCCTTGCCAGGCCAGACCGATAAGTGAGTGACTGGATGGAAGCCTTAGACCCGCTTACCGATTTTACGTAAGACCAGAATTTCCTTGGGTTTTCAGCAAGATCTTTTGCTAAGGTGTGATGGTAGTAGTGGTTGAATTCTTCACACATTGCTCTTTTTACAGCAGCATGAATCTCTACTAACTTTTGCCAGTCCTCATTCTCCCGATCATTCTTGTACCACGAGTGCAACTGCCTTTGTTTCCTGAGCATTCTCTGAATTGCGCTGTTAAACCATGGTGGGTCTTTTCCCTCCGTAAACCACTTTTTCAGAACATACTTGTCCAATGTGTGATTTACAATGTGTTTAAAATTTGCCCATAATTCTTCCACGTCCATCGTACCAGAAGTAAATGAAGTCGATTCATTTACTTAGTGGGATGCTAACACCTGCTTATCTGCTCTTTCTAGTAAGAATGCTCTCCTAGCCTTCTTGACCGACTTTTTAACATTCGTAACCGTAGTCATAATGACAACATCATGATTACTAATCCCTGTCTCAACACTGACACCGTCAATGAGGTCTGGTCTGTTCGTGGCTACCAGCTCTAAAATTTTTCCATTACACGTTGGCTGTTGATTTAGCTGCTCAAGACAGTTTTCGGATAATGTGTTCAAAAGTAATTCACACGACGTCTTGTCTGTACCACCTGTAATGAATCCATAGACATCCCAGTCTATACTAGGTAGGTTGAAGTCACCTCCAACTAATATAGCATGATCCGGGTACTTCTGGGATACGGAATGTAGACTCCCTTTGAATGATTCTAGAACTGTCACGGTGGCCGGTAATAACACCCCACAATTAACTTTATTTCCCCTAACCCTGTTAAACATGTCCAGATACACAATCACACTCTACTTCGACCTCAGTAGACACACTATTTTTGTCAACTGCAATGAAGACACCACCTCCTACGGTGTCTAATCTGTCTTTCTGATACACGTTCCAACCCTCACTAAATATTTGAGAACTTCCTCGCGCCACACGCTTCCTGGAGGGCAGTAAATTCAGGAACTTTATTCCGAACACTCTGAAAATTTACTGCTAATATCTTGATAGCTGAAGTATCTTTACACTGAGCACGTTCTGATTTCCGTGCCTGCACGTCGACTGGTGAGTGTTTATCAGGACATCTCGCACTACTGCCTAACCTAAAAAACCCCCATGTGCAAGCCACAAGTACTCTGCTATCCGAGTAGCTGCTTCCTTTGTGTAGTGCACCCGTGACCTATCTAGGGGTGTCCTACAATTCCCCACCCAATAGCGCAAGTCTAGAAATCTGCAGCCAAGACCGTCACAAAGTCAACAAAGCCTCTGGTTGAGACCCTCCACTTGGCTCCAAACCAAAGGACCCTGATCCACTCTGGGAACGATGCTGCAAATAGAGAACTCTGCTTGCACCCCACGTGTGAGGCCAGCGGTCTTCACCAAATCCGCCAGCCGCCTGTGTGAACTGAGGATTGTCTCAGAACCCAAGTGACAGGCATCCTAGGTGCCAATGTGAGCAACTACTTGCAGATGACTGCACCCCATACGCCCGGTAGCCGCAGGTAAAGCGGCCTCCATATCTTGGATGAGGCCCCCCGGCAGACAAACTGAGTGTACGTTGGATTTCTTTCCAGCGCTTTACGCCATTCCCCTAAGGGGCTCCATCACCTGCCTAACTTTGGAGCTCCCAACAACCAGCAAGCCTTTGCCACCGTGTGCCTGCTCAGGCCCTGCTGAAGGAGCGGCCACCTGCCCACTGACAGGATGAATGGGCGAGGCCAGCCTCCACATTGGCCCTCCACCTCAAGCGACGCTAACGCATTGCAGTCCGCCACTCACCCTGAGGTGAGGGCGGCCCCAACACACTGGGTACCCTAGAAGGTGCCTCGGTGGCTGAGTCAGCGGACACAGCAAGCGACACGTGGGGTGTCTCAGGCGACACGCCAGACCCTCCGCAGTCACTGCACCTCGAGGCAGCAGCCTGAAGGCGGCTGACCGTGGCCAACAGCACGCTCAGCTGCTCCTGTGCCCACACACAGCACGCACACACCCTACCCGTCCTACTGCCAATATCTTAACGACTCCGCAAATTTATACTCTATAGCTATCAATAAGCAATATTACACCTCTCAAATACGAGAATACGCAAGGATTTTATGTAATTAAATATGCAAGCACAGAAACACTCAGAAAGAAATGAAGAATCAAACTACAAAACAAACATGAAAGCTAAATATGTGACTCGCCACTGCACTGATACTTCACCAGCGGCTGCTCACGGCTCACTCATAGCTAGGAGCATCTGCTCATGAAACATTTCAATTTTTCCTCAAATCACTGATTACATTTTTCTTAATCATAATTTTCCATTTTTTAAACCAGACCTCAGGTTGGTCAATTTGATACCCCATTTGTCATTTTCCTGTTCTTTATTTGGCTATGAAAATTGGCACAAAAACCCATTGAGTAATTTACAGGGAGTCTTTTTTTCACTCCACACACACATTTGACCAAAAACAAAAGTTGATCGCGGTGTATTCTCCTCATTGCTTGTACAAAGTTTGATGTCACACTCCCTCCCCTGTTTCACATTCTGAGAGATTTTTATTTTATAAATACTGCTTTTGCATCCTAAGAGAAAAACTTTGATTCAGGTAAAAAAATATACTCGCTCCTTAATGCTTCTCTCGGCACAGTCACTTTGATGAAATTTGTTATTTTCACCTAGTAATGTGATTCCCTGAGTGTGATTTAGGGTAAGAAATACAATAAGAATAAGCACCTACCTGTTAAACATGAAGTGTATAGTACACTAGTGTGACCCATTCTTGAGTGCTGCTAGAGTGTTTTGAATCTGAAGCAATTCAGAGGTGAGCTGCCAGGATTATTACCCATAGGTTCGATCAACATGTGAGTATTACAGAGATGCTTCATGAACTCAAGTGGGAACGGCTGCAGGGAAGACAATGTTTTTTTGTGAAACAGTGTTCGAGAAAATTTAGAGAACTAGCATTTGAAGTTGACTGCAGAATGAGTCTGCTGCCATCAGTGTACATATCCTGTAGGGAGCATAAAGCTAAAAGAAATTAGGGCTTCTACAAAAGCTTATAGATGGTCATTTTTCTCTTGCTCTATTTGAGAGTGGAACAAGAAAGGAAATGACTAATATTGGTACAAGGTACACTCCGCCATACACCATATGGTGGCTTGTGGAGTATATATATATAGATGTAGATGATTAATGGAATGTACATAGAAGAGACAGAATTTGGAAATTTTAAATATATTGAATCATATTATAAACTAGCCATGTAAGCGAGTGGCAAAGCAGTTTTTAAAATCTATTGCCATTCATTATACAATGATGCCAAGTAATTGTTGTAGATAAGCACTGATATGTCCCATTCTCTATTTTGTATGGCATTGTAGTAACAACCAGATGATAAAAACAGACTACCAAGAAATTATTCACTGTAGTTTGGGCAGTTACAAAAACTTTTACCACATGATTTCATTTATGAACAGAATGCTGAGTATTCTCATCTCTAAAATTTGTCTCCATTGGTCTTGTAAAAAATATTACATAATTATTTCCACTATGTGGTTCACAATAAGAACTTTTTCAGCACAATCTTAACAATCTCACATTTTTTCTCAGCTACTTATCTAGTGAAATGAAATATCCTATTGGGTAGCTAGTTAACTGTCGTCTCCCTTTTTTCTGCTGTGTAATTCAGCTTCAGTGCAACTTCTAGGTAGAACAATTTTGTATATAGGCATCAAAACACAGAAATTTTAGTTCCAAACCTGTTGTTTGAGATCAAATGGCAACTGTCCTTAATTTGCGGGACAACAAAATATTTCAAAATAAAAGGATGTTACGATTCAATTTATGATGTAATGTTTAGTAGCATAATAAATGCTGAAACTTGACTCAATATGAAGGCAAAATGAAAAGTTCTTGGTCGGATAGTGAAATAGTGTTTTACTACAAAGAGCTCCACTTCTTTTTGACATTGCCCCGGTTTAAGTCAGTAAACTTTGTTCAATTCATCTGCCTCCCCCCCCCCCCCCCACACACACACACAGGACATATACACACACTCACACCAGTGAGCAGAACCAATGCTTCCAGAATTAAAACTACTATATCCATTTCACTCATCTCAGAATGTTTCTTTAAATGTGGAAACAGGTAGGAGTTAGTGCCCATGTTTCAGCACCATACAAGCATCTTTGCCCATATTTATGCAAAAAAAAAGTCCTTTTTTCTTACAAAGTGCTCCTTTTTCCATTGCTGTCCTTGATATCTGCGCTGCTCTTACAGTCAGTTTTTCTTCTGCTTCTAGTAATTTCCTGCTAGTACCATTACTTTTACTTTCATTGTATTGGTTTTTATTTCATAAATCTTCCTTGTAGCTTCAATGGCATCTACTATATCTTGTAATTCTTTTTCACCTGTTGCTAGAAGGACCATGTCATCTGAAAACATCAAACACTATATTCTTCTTCCTCTAACTTTTAACCAAGCGAGGTGGCACACTGGATGCGCGTTTGGGAGGATGATGCTTCAAACTCGTGTCCGGCCATCCGGATTTAAGTTTTCTGTAATTTCGCTAAATTGCCCCAGGCAAATCCCAGGATGGTTCCTATAAAAGGGCGTGACCCATTTCCTTCCCCATCCTTAATAACATCTGAGCTGGTGCTCCATCTCTAATGACATCGATGTTGAGATGTTAAACCAAATCTTCCTCTCCAATTTTTACCCCTTGTCGTCTAATGGGTCATGGGCAATCATTTTTTCAAAGTGTAGACTGAAAAGGGTAGGAGACACAGAGCAACCTTGTCTTACTCATTTTTCTAGTTCTATCCACTTGGTAACTTCCTCTCATTTTCACTGTCGTTTTTCGATTGAAATATAATGAGTTTATAAATTGTCTGGTTTCCAGCTTATACCAAACCATGCTATCAAATGACTTTTACAGTTCAATGAAGCACATATGTAGGTCACTTGCCTTTTTAATAAGTCTCTCTCCCAAAATTGGTAAGAGTCCTATTGCATTTCTTTTGCCTCTATTTCATCTAAAACAAAATTGTTCCTCAGCGATATTCTTCTCCACAGAGTTATACTGAAGAGGGAACAAGATATGCCTCTGCCAAGGGCACGGGCACACAGGGGGTGCAAAAACTTTGGGGGTGGAGTGGTGGGGAGAAAGAAAGATGGTTTAAGAATTAACTGGGAGAGGTTTGTGAATTCTCCTACCACTCCTGTTCCTGTCCTTTGTTCATAAGAAGAAGCTTTCCCATGGCCCCATAACTGTAAAAGCCACTAGTGTCATAGTGCCCCATCAACAGCATCATTTTGTATGAGTAAATCACAAACAAATGATTGCTGCTGAACGGACATCCATCACTAGCATGGTTTAAGTGAATACTGTGCATTTGATTCACACAACTGCTGCCTATGTAGCTCATTCATATTCAACAATAGAAGTCTTTCTACTTCTTACCAATGGTATTGTAGAATCTCAAAGGTCAATGAGTGAGTGTTGGCGCAGATGCTATTTGCCTGAAGGATTTTGGTTTTTGCCAGTTTCTGCTGACTAATGACTGGAGTGAGACTGAGCTACAGTCCTCCAAAGCATGTTATAGTATAATAAATGAAATGGGAAACAGATCTCACATAAGTATATCAAACAATTTCATTTGTCTTTCTTTACCTTCATGCAACAAACACCCTAAAGCTGTGTATCTTATCTCTAAAAATGTACAGCTGATTTTGGTGCAACTGATTTTGGTGCCAAATATAACATAGTGATGCTGTAGAGCTACATTATGAAATAACTATCTTAAAGGTACAGATGAGGCAGCTGAAGAACTTCCTATTTGAATATTTTGAAGTTTTTTTTCCCCATTTCCTCCATGCAAAGGTAAGGTCCCCCCTCTCGGCAAAATGAAGATGGTGAAAACTACTTTGCGTCAAGTATGAGTGAAAGCAGATTGTCAAATTAAGCTATGTTGTGGATAGAATATGACACAACTTGACTTCAGTGAGATAATCAAAGACTTTTGTTTGCTCGAAGCATGGAAATGCAAAGTAAAATTACAATGGAAACATAATTCTTGGAAATGGATGTTTTCTCAGCTTTTAGTTATAGCTGTTCTTTCATTTCTGCTTAGTAATTTGTGAACTGTTAATAGTTTATGAGGAATAAATAAATGACATGATACACTTAATGTGTTGTGTGTGATGTTTTTCATCAATACAGTTTGTTTAAGAAATATTTATCAATAATGGTTCCTGTATCTTTAAACTTACAAAATTTGCTAAATCTGTGTAAAAACATTCAGAAAGGTATCTCCATTAGATAAAAGTGGGAGCAATTTGGGAGTTCTACCAGCAGCACAGAATCACCTTAGTATGGTTCTACTGTTCCATTACCTTTTCCAGCCTTTTGTTAATGATTCTTGGCTGCATGTGAAATGAGCTAATTGTCCTGTGCTCACTGGATTTCTTGGTTTCCAGTTTTTCCATTCCTATCCATTTCTTCAGTTGTGTTGCGCTCCTCGTTTAGCCAGTTTTTTGTAGCCTGCTCTGTTTTTCTACACAGTTCATTATTGAGCATTTGGTACATCTTTTTTGCATCTTCATTGTTCTTGTTTCTGAATATTCTTCTTTCTTCCACCTTCAAAATAATTTCTTGTGCAACCTACCTTTCTTTTTCTTTTCTTTTTTTTTCCTGTTTACATATCCTATACTTTTTGCTCTGCTTCTGTGATTTCTTCTTTGACCATATTTCATCACTCATTTATGTTATCATGTGGTTCTTTGTCTCTTAATGTACTAATAATCTCTTCTAATAGCCTTTCCATAATTTTTTCTTTCCCAGATCTCAACTTCTTCTCAAGGTCCCTTTTCAGCACAGCAGTGTTCTTAAGTTTTTCATTTTTATTTCTATTTCTGCCATAATCCTTGGGTAACAGAAGATATATTGAATTTAATTGATGAAAGGAGAAAATATAAAAATGCAGTAAATGAAGCAGGCAAAAAGGGATACAAATGTCTCAAAAATGAGATCGACAGGAAGTGCAAAATGGCTAAGCAGGGATGGCTAGAGGACAAATGTAAGGATGTAGAGGCTTATCTCACTAGGGGTAAGGTAGATACTGCCTACAGGAAAATTAAAGAGACCTTTGGAGATAAGAGAACCACTTGCATGAACATCAAGAGCTCAGATGGAAACCCAGTTCTAAGCAAAGAAGGGAAAGCAGAAAGGTGAAAGGAGTATATAGAGGGTCTATACAAGGGCGATGTACTTGAGGACAGTATTATGGAAATGGAAGAGGATGTAGATGAATATGAAATGGGAGATACGATACTGCGTGAAGAGTTTGACAGAGCACTGAATGACCTGAGTCAAAACAAGGCCCCTGGAGTAGACAACATTCCATTGGAACTACTGACGGCCTTGGGAGAGCCAGTCCTGACAAAAGTCTACCATCTGGTGAGCAAGATGTATGAAACAGGCGAAATACCCTCAGACTTCAAGAAGAATATAATAATTCAAATCCCAAAGAAAGCAGGTTTTGACAGATGTGAAAATTACTGGACTATCAGTTTAATAAGCCACAGCTGCAAAATACTAATGCTAATTCTTTACAGAAGAATAGAAAAAGTAGTAGAAGGCAACCTCGGGGAAGATATGTTTGGATTCTGTAGAAATGTTGGAACACGTGAGGCTATACTGACCCTATGACTCATCTTAGAAGCTAGATTAAGGGAGGGCAAAAATACGTTTCTAGCATTTGTAGACTTAGAGAAAGCTTTTGACAATGTTGACTGGAATACTCTCTTTCAAATTCTGATGGTGGCAAGTGTAAAATACAGGGAGCGAAAGGCTATTTACAATTTGCACAAAAACCAGATGGCAGTTATAAGAATCGAGGGGCATGAAAGGGAAGCAGTGGTTGGGAAGGGAGTGAGACAGAGCTGTAGCCTTTCCCCGACGTTATTCAATCTGTATATTGAGCAAGCAGTGAAGGAAACAAAAGAAAAATTCAAAGTAGGTATTAAAATCCATGGAGAAGAAATAAAAACTTTGAGGTTCGCCGACGACATTGTAATTCTGTCAGAGACAGCAAAGGACTTGGAAGAGCAGTTGAACGGAATGGACAGTGTCTTGAAAGGAAGATATAAGATGAACATCAACAAAAGCAAAATGAGGATAATGGAATGTAGTCGAATTAAGTCGGGTGATGATGAGGGAATTAGATTAGGAAATGAGAAACTTAAAGTAGTAAAGGAGTTTTGCTATTTGGGGAGCAAAATAACTGATGATAGCCGAAGTAGTGAGGATATAAAATGTAGACTGGCAATGGCAAGGAAAACATTTCTGAAGAAGAGAAATTTGTTAACATCGAGTATAGATTTAAGTGTCAGGAAGTCATTTCTGAAAGTATTTGTATGGAGTGTAGCCATGTATGGAAGTGAAACATGGACAAAAGATAGTTTGGACAAGAAGAGAATAGAAGCTTTTGAAATGTGGTGCTACAGAAGAATGCTGAAGATTAGATGGGTAGATCATATAACTAATGAGGAGGTATTGAATAGGATTGGGGAGAAGAGAAGTTTATGGCACAACTTGACTAGAAGAAGGGATCGGTTGGTAGTACATGTTCTGAGGCATCAAGGGGTCACCAATTTAGTATTGAAGGGCGGAGTGGAGGATAAAAATCGTAGAGGGAGACCAAGAGATGAACACACTAAGCAGATTCAGAAGGATGTAGATTGCAGTAGGTACTGGGAGATGAAGAGGCTTGCACAGGATAGAGTAGCATGGAGAGCTGCATCAAACCAGTCTCAGGACTGAAGACTACAACAACAACATTCTGCCATAAGTAAATTGTGGTTACTAGTAATATTTGAATCTTATAATGTATCTACCTTCCTGATTCCACTTCCATACTTTTCTTCAACCAGTATAAAATTCGTTTGTTTTCTATATTTATCTGCTGGTGATTTCAAAGTATAACTCCTCTCCTGCGAGTTTTGAACACCATGTTCTGAAGTTGTCATATATACTAGGATAATAAAAATACTTTCTTTTATTCGTTTCACTTTACAAAAATAACCATGTCACTTACACAGTTTACATTTCCTACACAAATAGCCAATTTCTTTGCCGTTATCACTTCTACTCCATCAATTCTTTTTATTTGTCCTCCCAAGTAGTACATATTCATCTGATTGCAGTTCTTCTCACCCATCTCATCTTACCTGAGGAATTCCTACCAGGTTCTATTATTCTTTTCCATCTCTCTTTTAAGGTTTTCTCCTTTTCCTGCCAGTAGCAGTGCTTTGTCATTCCAGGTACCAATCCTTGTTTTGAAATTGCACCTCCTTTCATGTTGTTGTTGTTGTTGTTGTTGTTGTTGTTTCCCTCCCCTCACTGGAGATCTGACCAGGGGAATATTTTATCAGCAGTTGGAGGAAGCAATATTTTGTGTATAAAAAGGAGACTGGGTTATGCAGGGAAAATAATGTGTGGTGATATTCTATTGTCTTCCACAACTCTGGAGGCTGCCCCTAACGTGGGATACAGATGCCTTTTGCGGCCGTCTGCTCTGGGTCAGACGCTACAATAGCTATAAGTTCATTGGAGATATTTTATTTCTCTGATGCCCTGCCAGGGATGCACCCTCCACGGGTCACTGCCCCCCCGCCCCCCCCAAGGGTTTCATAGTATTAGATGTTATGATGTTATTGTATGTAATATATTTTATTTCTCTGATGCCTTGGCAGGGATGCACCCACTAGGGGTTAACTTCTCCTTTTTCTCTCTCTAACTTGCTAAGCCTCCATCAACCCCTCTCACTCCCCTACCCTACCCACTTCTTGGATCTTTTTAATCTCAGTTCGTTCACAATACGCAGCAGCTCAGCTGTTGAACTTGTGATTTCATGAAGAATATGTTTGTGTACTACTTAATGCAACCTCTATAGCATGAGATGGTCTTCCTTCATATTGTGTCTTTTTGTATTGCTTCCAAGACTTTTCATTATTTTTTGTTGATGATGTAGAAGTCAATTATAATGCCTGTAAATAATCCTGCACATCAACAGATCACTCGAACTGCATGACAATCCATGGCGATGTGATTGTCAACTGGCTCCATTGCGTGAATGGACACTTGAACATAAGCTAAACACCCAAGATACACAGTGTGAAGAGCCAGAGAAACTGAAAGGCATGCTTTGGCAAGAGGTTGCAACTGATCAGATGGCATGTATGCCAAGGATTGTATTTCCACAACAAGATGCTACATTTGAAGCAACTGGTGGTGAAGTTACAATGTCATGCCAGGTGAGTTTTATATATAATATACATGAAAGGCATATGTTAAAAAATAATTTCACAGATATAACAGGAGTGATTTCCACTCAATGTGATAAAAATGGAAAAGGAGTAATTAAAATTTGGGAAATCCATTTCAACTTAGTGAATGGAAGAGAAAATACATGAGAAGAAAAGTAATACTGTTGAATGGCTAAAATTTTGATCCACATGTGCTAGCTTGGGTAAATTTTAATACAGTTGTATTATGTTTTCTTTAAAATAACTAAGCATTTCTTCCAACTACATTTCATTAAATCCTAGAGGACTGAAAATGATGGTTTGTATATGATTAATGTACCTAAAAGATGTTGAAAAAATTACAAAGTAAATAGCAACAGAAGGAAGAAACAAATTACACAGATCACTAGAGGAAACAATGTCAGGAAATTATTCGTGGATTCCGTAGGAAAGTCCCTCACATCTGCAGTTTTATTGTATTTTAGTTCTGGGGATTATTCTCTCCAAAGATTTTTCCACAGCACAAACGAAAATTAAAAGAAGAGTGGTAAAAATGCACTTAAGATAAGAAACAGAAATGAGGCAACTATGGGGTGTCTTGAAACAGTAATTTATCTAACTATGAACTTGGAATTGCTTTCATTATACTCAGTAAAGGTCATGCTACCTAAAACTATTTCTGTAGTTTCTTATCATTTGGACTGTCATGGCATGTTCACTATCAACAAATTGTGTTGTTCAGGGATTTTCAAGCATCCTAGAAAACAGCTTTATTTGGATCAAGCTGTAACTTTGTGAAAAGACAATTGCAAGCATTACCAAGTACAAAATTTATGTAAACAGCCAGCCAAAAAGAAGCACAGGGAGTACTTCTATTTTTAGAAATAGTGAAAAAATGTTATGTTTTGGAGCACTTCTCACAAGGTGGATAATATTACTTACTGGTTTCAACTAGATATTGTCATATTGTTACAGACAACATTCCATTTGCTTGAAAACTTGTCTTATCATAAAGCATCAATTGTGACAGATATTCATCCGCTACTACCCTGGTAATTGCTAACATTCGAAGCCTTAGTTATCAGCATTGTTTACCAAGCTAGGGTCTTCTGGGGACCATATATTTTTTGTAGACAGTTACGCAGATTAGATTCTTTGGATGTCTAAAAGTATATTTAAATTAGATAAGTATTGTTGACATATTTGTTTATTGTCAAAGCTGATAAAATAAAAAAATATGGACAAATTGATTCCATGTCATGGCAGCAGTAAAAACTGCAAGATATTGTCCACATTTCAGAAATTGATTCCTTTCAGCAGCAAAGAACTCCAACAATCAGTAGTACATCAAGCAACACTCTCAGTTTCGCAGACTCTACATCTATCCTACTTCTCATTCTGTTCAGAGCAGTATTGGCATTGTAACAGTGAACAGCACAAGATGCTTCACTATTGCTGAAGATGCATATAGTATCTACAACTTGATCATTAAAGATTATGATCAAAAATTTGGACATTGTGGGTGTAAGATCACTTGCATTCATTGGCTTGGAAGATCCTTTGGCAATGTCATATTGATGACAGTGAGTCACGGGGCCATTGAACTTGTCCATTTTCATCCTGACTTCGCAATAACCTCATCTCCTTCATCAGAGTCTCAATCATAATTTTCGTTTGCAGTGTCACTTTATTCTGAATTCACTTCAAGGTGAATGTTCTCAGATAAAGTCCTCATTAGGATTGCTCTAGACATCGTCTAGGTCACTGAGATAATTCATCCAGCACCCAAAGAATGTCATTATTTGAGACTTGTTCACGGGCCATTTTCAAAAATTTATGGTGTTCATATTAATTTTGAAAAATCCAAAAATTAATCTTTCAAAATGTGTAACATAGTATACGGAGTGGGGTCTTGCCAGGACCACAAGTGTTTTTTATTTTTAATGACTGCATCATATGTCTGATTGTGTAATATATATCTTAAACAGATGTAGGAATATACGAGGCATGATGAGAAAGTATGTGCGCCAAATTTTTATATATTTTTCAGAAAAAGTTTATTTGAAAGAAAAAGTTACAGGATATTGTTTGGTAATACATTTGTTGACTATTTTTCTGCGTAATTGCCATCCCATTCAGTGCATGTGGCAAATTGTGGCTTGAGCTTCTTTGTGCACTCCAAAAAGAACTCCCCCCACCAACTCCGTATCCCATTTCACAACCTCTTTCTACTTCTGCTTGTTGCCTGAAAATTTAATTCCACTAACATATGCCTTCCGGGAGATGAAAAGATGATAATCTGAAGCCCCCCCAGTCAGGGTAACATGGGGGGCAGTTCAAAATATCCCAACTAAATGGGCCCAAGACTACCACAGGGCTAAGGCAGTGGGGGGACGGATGTTGTTGTGTAACAAGCACATTCCTGTTGTAAGAATTCTGCTCCTTTTGTTTTTAATGCTCCTTTTCAGATATTTTTTTGGGGGGAAGGGGGATGGGGTGGAGGAAGAATCACAATATCGTTGTGCATTGGTCCCCCTGCCCTGCCCCCCTGAGGCAGAAATCCAACCAAGATGTAATGTCTTTTTGGTCCCAAAACACTGAAGCCATGCCTTTTTGCCTGAAATTGTGGTTTTGAATTTTTTGGTAGATGAGAAATTGGTGTGATGTCACTGTGATGACAGTCTTTTTGTTTCAGGCATGTAATGAGCCACCCACATTTCATTTCCAGCCATAAGAGAGCTCATAAAACCCTCACCTTCTAATTCAAGTTTCTCAGGAAACTTGTGGGCTCTATTGATCTGATTTTTCTTGTACACAGTTTCCTATTACACAGCATTTCTGTGAGTGTCCCATGTAAGAGAGTTCTGGAAAGTTGTTGAAACATTGCAGAAATTTCATTCACTCTCAATCAGTGGTCTTCATTAACAGTTCCCTCAATTTTTTGCACCAACTCATCAGTCAAAATGGAAGTTCTTCCACTCATCTGTTTGTTATGAACATTTGTTTTGCCTCCACTTAGCTCCCTACATCACTCGAAACACACTTGTTCTGCTCATAATACTTCTGCTGTAAACCATTTTGAATCTAAAAAAAAGAATCATTAGGTGTCATCTGCTCCACGAGTAGGAAGTGGGTCACAGCACATGGCTCGAACTTGGCGTGATATCTTACCAATAGCTTTCATACACTTCCGTACAACTGGACACTACAATATGAGTTTGCTTCCTACTGTGTTCCTGCAATTCTCACTGTGGTCAGGGGTTCCCCCTCAACCACTCAGTGTTACCAAACCTCAAAAAACAAAGAACAGTGTGTTATGGTTGCAGTACACTTACTTTTTGGACATGCCTCATATAAAAATCAAGAATAAATTGTTTCTTACAGTTGCTACAGTATCACCAAAGATCACTCTTGGGGTTCCTAGATGACCCTGTTGATATGTTAAGGATAAAATTACAGAACAGAAGATGATAAACAATTTGGCCTGCAGTGACTGTGCCATGAAAGATTGCAATGACATATGTCCTTACAATACATGCACTACTGTGCTGTCAGAATAATTAAACTCCGTTGACTTCCTTCAAGTTATCAGCAGACAGATTTGTGTGTGTAATTGTCATCACTTTGTATCTAAGAAAAAAAGAGCACATGTTTCACATGTTAATGATTGTTTATTTTCAGATTGAAGGGAACCCACCACCAACAGCTCACTGGGTTCATGAGTCACAAATCCTGTCCAATAACAGTGACAAGTTTATCATTCATGAAGGACTTGGTGGTTGGCTAAACATCACATTATGGGAAGCTGGACCAGAAGAACGTGGGGAATACACATGTGTTGCAAAGAATGAGGCTGGTGTGGATGAACGCAGATTGACTTTACTGCTGGATAGTGAAGACCCATTGATTTTGGGAAAAGACAGTGCCAGTGGCAGCAGTGGAACTAACATGGAGTCCTCACATTTACCTCTCATAGTAGCTCTTGGGGTTGGAGCAACCATTCTTGCAGCACTTCTCATAGGATTGTCATGCTGGCTGTGCAGAAGTGGCCGAGTATGCTACGTAAGACATTTTACAGCTACTATTTTAATGGAGTTATTCTTATGTGACAAAATATTATAATAAGAGAAATTTAAAAAACAGTAACAATAAATAAAAATAAGACAAAGCTGATTGATGTGTGTTGCATAAATACATTATCAGCATATAAGACATGAAAACTATAGGGACACCATCTGATGCTAGTGTGGAAACTGAGTAGCTGGCACAGCATTACTATCAACTGCTGTGACACCACTATGCATGTGGCACTGAGCATCAGGTGCACCCTCTGATGGGGCCAGGCCAAACTCTGGCATATATGATGGCCACCAGACTGACCTAAGCAGTTTCGATTTTCTTGTGTTTTTATGTGTTTCTGTTTGTCACACAAAGCTACAGTTGAATAGTTAGATTCTCTTTGTTTTATTACTCCAGTTTGGATATGTAAATAGTGTTATATGCGTGACACCAAGGAAAGTCTGTGTTGTGTGACATTTTCTAATCTATAAATTGCTCAACTTTTTTCTCCATTCTAAACAGAATGCACTGTCACACAAAAAATTCAAATTACATTTTTTTTGCTGTAGTTCAGTGTGCAGACTGTTTTTTGATTTACATATAAAATTTTTCCTGGCTGATAGCCAAAAAGTATGCACACATCAAATTTAATTCACAACATGTTTTTCACTGAACTTAATGGACTTGGTCTATTTAGATTCCATTAACAAAATCTCTTGTAAAAGAAAAAAATGCTTTCAGTTATATTTAATACTCATACAAAAGATAAATAAACTTTCCATTCAGTATAACTTTCCTTCTAGCTAACTATCTTTTGAGGTTAGAAAACAGTTCTACCTGTAACATAGGGCTATTACAGAGAGTAATATAGGTGGTTCTCAGTGCTTGATATGAGAGGAGACATGTTGTGCTAACATGTTGTTGTTGTTGTTGTTGTTGTGGTCTTCAGTCCTGGGACTGGTTTGATGCAGCTCTCCATGCTACTCTACCCTGTGCAAGCTTCTTCATCTCCCAGTAACTACTGCAACCTACATCCTTCTGAATCTGCTTAGTGTATTCATCTCTTGGTCTCCCTCTATGATTTTTACCCTCAACGCTGCCCTCCAATACTAAATTGGTGATCCCTTGATGCCTCAGAACATGTCCTACCAACCGATCCCTTCTTCTAGTCAAGTGGTGCCACAAATTTTTCTTCTCCCCAATCCTATTCAATACCTCCTCATTAGTTATGTGATTTACCCATCTAATCTTCAGCAGTCTTCTGTAGCACCACATTTCAAAAGCTTCTATTCTCTTCTTGTCCAAACGGTTTATCGTCCATGTTTTACTTCCACACATGGCTACACTCCATAAAAATACTGTCAGAAATGACTTCCTGACACTTAAATCTATACTCGACGTTAACAAATTTCTCTTCTTCAGAAACACTTTCCTTGCCATTGCCAGTCTACATTTTACGTCCTCTCTACTTCGACCATCATCAGTTATTTTGCTCCCCAAATAGTAAAACTCCTTTATTACTTTAAATGCCTCATTTCCTAATCTAATTCCCTCATCATCACCCGACTTAATTCAACTGCATTCCATTATCCTCATTTTGCTTTTGTTGATGTTCATCTTATATCCTCCTTTCAAGACACTATCCATTCCATTCAACTGCTCTTCCAAGTCCTTTGCTGTCTCTGACAGGATTACAATGCCATCGGTGAACCTCAAAGTTTTTATTTCTTCTCCATGGATTTAAATTACCCCAAATTTTTCTTTTGTTTCCTTCACTGCTTGCTCAATATAAAGATTGAATAACATCGGGGAGAGGCTACAACCCTGTCTCACTCCCTTCCCAACCACTGCTTCCCTTTCGTGTCCCTCAACTCATATAACTGCCATCTGGTGTCTGTACAAACTGTAAATATCCTTTCGCTCCCTGTATATTACCCCTGTCACCTTCAGAATTTGAAAGAGAGTATTCCAGTCAACATTGTCAAAAGCTTTCTCTAAGTCTACAAATGCTAGAAACTTAGGTTTGCCTTTCCTTAATCTATCTTCTAAGATAAGTCATAGGGTCAGTGTTGCCTCATGTGTTCCAATATTTCTACAGAATCCAAACTGATCTTCCCCAAGGTCGGCTTCTACCAGTTTTTCCATTTGTCTGTAAAGAATTCGCGTTAGTATTTTGCAGCTGTGGCTTATTAAACTGATAGTCCAGTAATTTTCGCATCTGTCAGCACCTGCTTTCTTTGGGATTGGAATAATTATATTCTTCTTGAAGTCTGAGGGTATTTCGCCTGTCTCATATATCTTGCTCGCCAGGTGGTAGAGTTTTGTCAGCACTGGCTCTCCCAAGGCTGTTAGTAGTTCTACTGGAATGTTGTCTACTCCTGGGGCCTTGTTTCAACTCAGGTCTTTCAGTGCTATGTCAAACTCTTCACGCAGTGTAATATCTCCCATTTCATCTTCATCTACATCCTCTTCCATTCCCTTAATATTGTCCTCAAGTACCTCGCCCTTGTATAGACCCTCTATATACTCCTTCCAACTTTCTGCTTTCCCTTCTTTGCTTAGAACTGGGTTTCCATCTGAGCTCTTGATATTCATGCAAGTGGTTCTCGTATCTCCGAAGGTCTCTTTAATTTTCCTGTAGGCAATATCTATCTTACCCCTAGTGAGATAAGCCTCTAAATCCTTACATTTATCCTCTAGCTATCCCTGCTTAGCCATTTTGCACTTCCTGTCGATCTCATTTTTGAGACATTTGTATTCCTTTTTGCCTGCTTCATTTACTGCATTTTTATATTTTCTCCTTTCATCAATTAAGTTCAATATTTCTTCTGTTACCCAAGGATTTCTACTAGCCCTTGTCTTTTTACCTACTTGATCCTCTGCTGCCTTCACTATTTCATTTTTCAAAGCTATCCATTCTTCTTCTACTGTATTTCTTTCTCCCAACCCTGTCAGTTGTTCCCTTATGCTCCCCTTGAAACTCTGTACAACCTCTGTTCTGGTTCTTTCAGTTTATCCAGGTCCCGTCTCCTTCAATTCGCACTTTTTTGCAGTTTCTTCAGTTTTAATCTACAGTTCATAACCAATAGATTGTGGTCAGAGTCCACATCTGCCCCTGGAAATGCCTTACAATTTAAAATCTGGTTCCTAATTCTCTGTCTTACCATTATATAATCTTTCTGAAACCTGTCAGTATCTCCAGGCTTCTTCCATGTATACAACCTTCTTTCATGATTCTTGAACCAAGTGTTAGCAATGATTAAGTTGTGCTCTCTGCAAAATTCTACCGGGCGGCTTCCTCTTTCATTTCTTCCACCCAATCCATATTCACCTACTACATTTCCTTCTCTCCCTTTTCCTGCTACCGAATTCCAGTCACCCATGACTATTAAATTTTCATCTCCCTTCACTATCTGAATAATTTCTTTTATTTCATCATACATTTCTTCAATTTCTTCATCATCTGCATAGCTAGTTGACATATAAACTTGTACTACTGTGGTAGGAGTGGGCACAATAATGCATTCACTATGCTGTTTGTAGTAGCTTACCCGCACTCCCATTTTTTTTTTATTCATTATTAAACCTACTCCTGCATTACCCCTATTTGACTTTGTATTTATAACCCTGTATTCGCCTGACCAAAAGTCTTTTTCCTCCTGCCACCACCGAACTTCACTAATTCCCACTATATCTAACTTTAACCTATCCATTTCCCTTTTTAAATTTTCTAACCTACCTGCCCGATTAAGGGATCTGACATTCCACGCTCCGATCCATAGAATGCCAGTTTTCTTTCTCCTGATAACGACGTCCTCTTGAGTAGTCTCCGCCCGGAGATCCGAATGGGGGACTATTTTACCTCCAGAATATTTTACCCCTAGAGGACGCCATCATCATTAACCATACAGTAAAGCTGCATGCCCTCGGGAAAAATTACGGCTGTAGTTTCCCCCTTGCTTTCAACCGTTCACAGTACCAGCACAGCAAGGCCATTTTGGTTAGTGGCCTCTTCACCAACGGCAAGGTCCATGGTTCATGGGGGGGAAGAATGCCTCTGTATGCATAATAATTAGACTAATCCTGTCTTCACCATCCCTGTGGGTGTGATATATAGGGAGTTCTAGTGTATTTCTTGATTCATTACATAAGATTATCACTTGAAATGTATTAAGTATGCTCTATATGGGCTAGTTTGCACTTTTCATAATGTGGAGTTCACTTCTTTTAGCTTCTCCATGACATTCTTGAATGAGTCAGACAAACCTCTGACCATTTATGCTGCCCTGCTTTATACACATCCAATATCCTCTGTTAGTCCTATTCTCCTACACTTGAGAAATATTTTATGATGATTTGTACAAGTGTTTTGTAAGGAATCTCATTTATAGACTGAATAAATTTCGATAGTAGTCTGCCAACAAAGCTAAGCCTGAAGTCAAGAAACACTGCACCTACCTGACTGCCTTGATCCATGGCTTTCGTATGAGTTGTGTTTCACGTGACTGATGTTTTAGGAATCCATGCCAAGCATCGAGGAAGTCACTGTGAGACACCTTATTATATTTGAATGTGGAATATGTTCTAAGTGTCTACAAGAAATGAAAGTCAAGGATATTGGACATTACTTTTGTGGATCACTTCAGCTGCCTTTTGTGTAGACTGGTGTGACCTGTGCTTTCTGCCAACCACTGGGCTCAGTGTTTTGTTTGAGAGATATGCATTAAACTGTTGTTAAAAGAGAGAATAAGTCAGTCCCAATTTTGGTATAGAATCAGACAAGGGTTTCATTTGGCACTGAAACTTTGTTCAAGCTTTAGCCATTTCTCAACACCACTGGCAATAATGCATTTTATTTCATTCATCTTTGCAGTGGTACAAGGATTTAACTGGGGCAATATTGCGAATTTTCCTTTGTAATGGAACATTTAAAAATTGAGTTCAGTATTTCTGCTTTTGCTTTGCTACCCTCAATTTCAGTTTCTGTCTCATCCATGAGTGCCTGGACACTAAATTTGTCGCTACTAACAGTCTTTACATATGACCAGAATTTCTTCATGTTTTGTGACAGACCTGATAATATTCTGTTATGGTAGTTGTCAAATGCTTCAAGCATTACCTTCTTGGCAGAAATGTGCTCGCACATAAATACAAAAACATTATAAAAGCTCGATCTGAGCAATAAATGGGAGGATATTTTGCCAATATTTGTTTATTATTTATTTATTCATCCAATTACCCATTTATTCCAGTTTGCAAGATTAGGGCCTTCATTCCCTCTCTTATGTCTAACCAGACTTCCTTAATGAGTCAACATTATAGATTTTTAAGAGTTGACTCATCAATAGATCACTTACAAACTGATGTCATGCATGGCATCTTACCTGAAAATGGAAACAATTTATTTTCAGAAAAATTCATGCCTACAGTAATATTATCTTATATAAAAAATACTTTCACATTATTAATTTGTACCACATCACTGGTCAACTCTCTCTCACTCGCTCGTGCGACTTGTTCTTTTGAGTTCTCCATGTTGTTCCCTTGGCCTGTCTGAAAAACTGTGAGACATCCTCACCACAGTTAATGAGAATATGGAAAGGGACTGGAATTATCCATCACAGATCCTGAGCATAGAATGTAACTGTAAAAATCATTGTAAAACTGTGACCATTTACTCTACAATGAAAGTTACGTATTATTAAATAATGTTAATTTTTTATGAGTCCCTACTGTGTTATCAAAATAATAATTGACTTTGTAGTATGAATTATTTATTATGTGTGTTTTAAGTGACATTTTAAATATTTGGATTTTAGTTCTTTCTTTCATCTCTTTGGGAAATTTATTATGCATTTTCATTTCCTTGTAGGAAATACTGTTTTGTGGTTTTGCTTACTCTTGGCAAATAATAATAATAATAAATAATAATAATAATAATGAAATTATCATGACATTTTGGGTAGGAAACTCCATCTCCGGTTGATCATCCCCCTAGTGCAAGTCTTTTTTTATTTTATTTATTTTTTTATGTGGTCCACTTCGGTGAGCTGTGTGTCAATGATGATGAAATGATAATGAGGGCAACATACAGTACACCCAATCCCCAAGCAGATAAAAATCTCCAACCTGGCCGGGAATTGTAACCATGTTCCCGGCACTGAGTTGGCCATGCTGACCACTCAGCTATGGAGGCTGACATAATAACAATAATAATAATAATAATAATCATGATAATAATATACCATAACAAATATATCAAATTCACACAATACCAGTGTTATAACATTCTGTTAAGCAATTTCCTCCCTACATTCTTGCAGAATGTAAGTAGTGACTTCTTACAGAAACATGTGGTGGAAAAACAGAAATGAGCAGAATTGGAGATGAAGTTGACTGGTCAGAGGAAGACTTAGGAATAAGGTAAAATTAGTGGATGAAAACAAACAGAGAGGATGAGAAAAGCATAGATAGCTACAATTTGACAGAAATACTGGTACCCTGCAGACAAGAAGAAATCACCTGGGATATTCTAAGAGGGAAGCTATGCCAGTGGTACAGATATAGATTTAATCTCCTTTTGAAGGCAGTATGATTTTGGATAAGATGCACGTTACAGGGTAGTTTGGTCCACAGTTGTTTGGTTGAGGTTGGTGAGAAGATGGGGAAAGGTGTAGCTAAGATGGTGAATGTGTCTGACCTGGTATTGCAGTTCTGGAATAATTGTAGATATTTGATACATGAGAAGATGTATTGAAGACACAAATCATTAATAAAACAGTGAAGTAGACGGAGCCTTTGAAAGTCATGTTACCCACTGGGTTGGATCCAAAGTAAGGAGCATAGCAATGAGTAATTTGATCGAACAACTCAGTGTTATGCACTTGGATGTATTCATAGCTGATATTGCTGATGAGCCATTTCAGCAGAGGTTAAAGTGCATTCAGAAAGCAGTGATGGCATATGTTGTCTCTTATGTTGAGTACATGGAGGAGAAGAAGATGGCATATGACACACTACTAACTTGGAGAGCTAAATTTATTGCCAATACTAAACAGTGTTCAGTGACAGTGCCATGATTCTCCCTCAACTCAGTTTTTATATGAACTGTAGTCACTCAAAAAAAAAGAAAAAAGTTTTTAACACTGCATGATACTCATCTTTAACTGTTTACATAAAACCAGTGTGCCACTACACAACCACCAAACACACTGAACTGTACCAACAGTTCTTCTGTATGTAATATTACTGTTCATCTGATACACTCAGCACACAGTCTGTACTCTTCACTGTGCACTATGCTATATCACTTGACTGATCAAAATATTGCTGGTGGTCACAAAAGCACCCAGTCAGTGCCTGTCTTTTAATCTGGAAGCCACTGTCTACATCTCCATTGGAATCACTGTCCTCTCACCTGGGAAAAGACACCAATCACCCCACTGGGTTGTTTGTGTCCACAAGTGGCCATGCCACATCTAACACTGACTGTTCGTAAGGTCCCATACATATCTTCATGGTGTACCAGCTTGGAGAGGGCTTCTTTTTCTTAGCTTTCAACCAACTCTGGACTCCAACTGCTGTGCAGACAAACCCTTAGACTGCGTGATGGCCCTGCGTATGGCACACAACCTGTTATCCAAGTGATAGTGCAAGAGCATGGCTAACATAGCCAGCTGGATGAGGGAAACAAGACACTTCATGAATTACAAATTCATGGCACAATACTAAAACAATAAGCAATATCATCTCAAGTGACATTTGCATATAACAGTCAGTAAGTTCAAAACTCTTGTAAGCCAACTCTAATAAGGTAGAAAATAATTCATCAGCTAATTTGTGGAACAGTGACTAATGTAGCAGAATTAATTGAAGAAGTAGAATAATTTCTTTCAGAACTTTTAAGGCAGTTCTGTGTGAAGGAAAAATGTCAGTGGCACACAGTGTGAAGAAATAGAAAGTGTTAAGGCTTTGCAGTTATTACACAGTGAAAAAAGTCATGCCATACCTTGATCAGAAGTCATATAATATTGCCAAGAAATATGATGCTGTTTAGTAACTTCCAGCTGTGGCCTGCCCTCATTCTTTTAATTTTCCCTGAGACTGATTTGCTAACATGGCCCAATTGTTGAAACTGCTGAAGGTAACTGAAGACAACTTTTCAGTCTCATTCTACCTTCATAATTTTTCCAAGAACAATCTATGTATCTACTAGCAGCATTCTGTGCAAATATAATTAGATATTAAGACTGATGTGCAGAGAGTGACATAATAAGTGTGTGTGATTAATGAAATATCTGGCATCATCCACAGGTAAAGAAGGTGGCTGGTGATGGTTCTTTATCTGCTAGCAACCATAATGGTGCTTCGGATGAACAGGAGAAAGGCCTTATTACAAAAATAAACCCTGTCCAGAAGCCTCCAAGGCGTATTGATTCGGCCTCATCCACAGGAGATCTCGCTGAAGTCAAAATGACATTGATTGATAATGGTTCTGTCCTGTGTGAGTACTCTGTTAAATATTATCATAATATTTTACATTCCCATTACTTCAGATATTATTAAACTATTTGACAAAAATCCTTTTAAATGTTCAAATAATGATATGTGGAAAAATAGTTAATCAGTATATTTACGACTGTTGCTACTGTTGTCATCACAGTCTTCATCAGACAGCTCCCCCCACCATGGACACACACACACACACACACACACACACACACTCACACACACACACACACACACACACACACACACACACTAAAGTTGTTTGTGTGCCTGTACCGATCAACCAGCCGATGCTGTGCCTATACAATGAGTGGCAGCCTTACCTCATTTCACTGTTTATAAATTATCAGGAGTTGAGTGTCTATGATGATATTTTATTATGTTGAATGTTAAATCTTTGACTTCAATTAAAAGAAATGAGGAAAGCTAACCAGCCACTGTAGCTGATCGACGCTTGCGATGAAGTCACACGTAATGGCACTGAGATGTCAATAGCTTTTGGGCTACCATTCTTTTTCTAGTTTAAGACCTCATCCAATCACATAGATTCTCAGCCCAAGGAACCATTCACAAATAATCAGTGTGTCTTATTCCACCGCCTGAGAAACCTTGTGTTCTTGTTTGGTTTGTTCCTTTCTCCATTGGCAGGATATTTTGTCCTGCACTTTGCAGCATTCCCTGACATTTATGTCAGACATTTTCATGAACTGCGTGTCCTATTCTTGTACACATGTAACAAATTTTGTCTCTCTAGCAATTTCCATTTCCTGATGTTTTTCACTCAGAACTTTTTGTTTTCAGAGCATTTCCTCAATTCTGTCTACCTCTATATTCTGCTCTGTAATTGCTTCTCACTTGTGATAACTATTTTCATTGAGAATTCTTCTTGTGACTCTACTGTAGTTTCTTGCTAACTTCTTTTACATTCGTTGCTATCAAAGTGGTCATGGTTGTGATCAGATTATTTAATCTTCTGTTCATCAGTAGCTTGCTTAGCTGCTCATCCGTATTCATATCTGCAAAATATTATTTAATTTACTTCAAGAAATAGCTGCCTTCACTGTTTATCCTTATATACCAATCAAAGAAATTAATTTTTCATCAAGCTGCAACATAAAATTATAGTGCAACATTCAAATATGTATGCTGTAGCATAGTGCACTCATAGTCCTGCCTGACCAACACCATGGTAGCATTGCCCTTGGCCAAGAGTAAGATAACAATATCAGGAGTCACCCTAAGTGAATGCAAAGCAAGCCTCTTAGCTGTTGCAGTATTACTCTTTGGTGAATCTATTTCGACATGTGTTGACTTGTCACTTTTTATTCAGTGGCTAGTTCTATGAGCAGAGAGATGGAGTTGCAATAGGGAGCCCTTTGTCACTTATTGTTGTTAATCTGTTTAAGGAACATTTTGAGGAATGTGCCTTTGAGTCAGTCACATTGAAACCTATGTACTTTTGCTAGGTATGTAGATGATTCAGTCATGCACTTGCAGCTATGTGGATAGTATTATTAATGAATCTCTTGAGACTAAGTTAGCAAGTTAGCTTGTAAATAGAGATGTAGGTCTTTGCTTAAATTCTGCATGGAATCTTGCTCTCTCCGTGGTCAAACAACAGAGGGCTACCCTTCACCCAATCGTAATTAATACATACTATTGATAACTTCTTATTCAGGTCATCTCTGGTTGTGTGCTTTCTCTCTCTCTCTCTCTCTCTCTCTCTCTCTCTCTCTCTCTCTCTCTCTCTCTCTCCCTCCCACCCCCTCCCTCCCTCCCTCCCTCTCTCTCTCTCCCTCCCACCCCCTCCCTCCCTCCCTCCCTCCCTCCCTCCCTCCCCCCCTCCCCCCTCTTTCTCTCTCTCTCTCTCTCTCTCTCCCTCCCTCCCTCCCTCCCCCCCTCCCCCTCTCTCTCCCTCCCATTTTGAGGAATTTTGAATGAACTGATTGGTGATCACTGAAATTTCTCTGCCACCATTTGATAGTCCTCTGCTCAGGCTCTGTGGTTACAGATAGCTTGAGAAACTTTCTTTTAATGCATAGTTAAAAAAATTAAATTCATTATTTTTCTTTAATAAAAGGAAGTCAAGAACAAAAAGTATACAGAGACATTTTACAAACATCAAAGTGGAATTTGTCTCAGAGAGATCCTCAGTACAAAGGATTCTTACATAAAAAGTAAACACAACTACCCTAAACAGTGCTTAGGGATGCCGTTTCGTTTTTTTAAATTAAATAGTCACAAAAACTAAAACAAATCAATTTATGCCCACACAGAAGATCATGATAAGTTACTTAACTAAAAGCCTCAATGGAAAAGTAAGTGTCATTCATTGTTGAGTGTTGGTAAGCCTAGTTGTCTGTCCACGAGAAACCTTACTATACTTCACAATTATACAAGCAGATTTGTAACACAGTGAACAAAAATAAAGGGAACAGGGATATTAAACTTTCTGCAGTTATTTAGCAACAGAAAATGATTTACCAGTCACCAATCCTGTTGACAAAAAATGTTTAGAGCAACACACTTTCACTGCACTGGTTGGTGGTGGACAGGGGTGCATGTCATCAAGCTGGTGAAACTGACAGCTGAGCCAGCCCATCTGTGGCCGACATACTTGTAAAAAGGGAGAAGGGGAAGCAGCTGAGTAGATAGCCAGTTGGCTGAGGCCGCTTCCAATGCCTAAAATTTCAGTCCGTATACTCCCTGGACTCTCAGGGATATCCAACCACACACGGCTGTTGCCACTCTAAACTGTTCGTTAGCAGCCCACGACTTCTATCACTGCAGTTTGACTACCCCTTGAGCCTCCTCTATGTGAACTGCTAGTGACAAACAAGCTACGGTGGTTCTGTTGTGAGCAGACTTCCTCAAGTTCCAGGCTTTTAATATACAAACATTCAAATAAATGACATGACATTACTTACAGTACAGTAAACAAACTCTCTGTGGTATTCCAAATTTCATGGCTGTGTTTCTTTCTCAGTGGTGCCATTCAGAAAAATCTCTAGCTCATCGATACAGATAATTGTAGTTTCCATAGACTGTATCTTAACTTTAATGCTTATTTACATCGCATTTTGCATTTTTTCCCTTTCTTATAGAATAATATCATTGAGTTCCCTTTTTACCATTACTTCCTTCCCCACTTTCTTGTATCTGCAAATGAATGTTACTTTTTAAAGCTATGCTTTTTAAAAAGGATCTATCAGACAGAATGTCTTTCTTGAGAATAATTGGCTGACTTTATTTTCTTCACTAATTATTCTCTCCTGTAATTGCGCGAGTCGCTAGCTGAAGTGGAAGAGAGAAATGGTCACCATCCACTGTGCTGTCACTCTGTTCTAGAGCTTCCATTGGATCATTCTTACATTTTAGTAATCAATTTTTGCTATCTTGTTTATCCTCTTAAACTCTTGTCAGACTGTTTTATTGACTATAATGGCTTCTGGTTACCACAAAATTCTCTCTTATTCCTCCTCATTCTGCCCTTTTTCCCACTTATTTCTCTGGTACTCTCCCTTTCTCTCTGACTTGCGTCGTGCTCAGCCCTTTCGGTAACTCATTGTTGACAGAGGTATTCTCCTAAGCTTCCCTCTTGCTTCTCATAGTGGAACTTCTAGAGACTGTCTTACAGTTTACTAACTTAGATCTTAAATAAATAGAACACAGTACTCATACGATAATGGTAATAAAACTTAAGTTGGCAGTTAATGATGTTTGCTTACCCAATGGTAATTCAGATTCACTACTGATAACTTCTGACACTGGTCATCTTTGGTTGTGTGATGGCTCCAATTGTTTACTTCGTGTGTGTTTGTGTGTGTGTGTGTGTGTGTGTGTGTGTTGAGTGAGTGAGTATGAGTGTAGTCTTTGCAATAAATTGCACCACTTTTGTTATTTTGGCAGTGAGTAGGCACTTCCTAAAATACTAACAGATGGAGAACTAAGTTGAGCTGCGCCAAAATGAAATTGCCACACTCACCTCTCATTACACGCTCTTATATGACCTAATCAAGCTGCTGGAGAGAACAGGTCCACCTCAGTGCATGGTGTCACTTGCCATTTTCTTTCTCCTCATTCACCAACAAATCTGGCTTACATCCATCATCAGTTTCAGTAGTATAACCTTTGTCTCTGCGCACAAAGGGGACACCACAAGAAAAGCTGAAGTATTAAATTTTGCATTTGAGAAATTGTTACACAGGAGGCTCATACAAACATATCATTGTTTGACCATCACACAGAATCCTGTGTGGAGGGCATAGTAATAGGCATCCCTGGTGCAGAGAAGCAACTGAAAGAGTTGAAAACAAATAAGTTATGAGGTCCAGATGGAATCGCAATTTGATTTCGTAGAGAATACTGTATGGCATTGGTCTCCCACTTAGTTGCAAATCTCTCTTCCTGTGTAAATTCCCAGGTGAGTGAAAAAAAGTGCGTGTGACACTAGTACATGATAAAGGGTAAAGAAATTGACCCACAAAATTACAGTTCACTATCCTTAACATTGGTTTGCTGCAGGATTTTTGAACATTTTCTAGGTTTGAATATAATAAATTTCCTTGAGGCAAAAATGGTTCTTTCTGCAAATCAGGACTGATTTAGAAAACATCACTCATGTGAAACTCAGATTACCCTTGTCTCACACAGTATCCTTGAACTGTGGAAGAAGAGCAACAGACATATTCCATATCCCTAGATTTCTGGAAAGCATACGATGCAGTGCCCCAGTGCAGACCGTTAACGAAAGTTGGAGCATATGGAACAGGTTTCCAGATGCGAAGGCTTCTTATGTAATATAATCCCTGTACTTTGTCCTGGATGATGCACATTTGTCGGAGACAAGGGTATAGTCAGCAGTGCCTCAGGGAAGTTTGATAGGACTGCTCTTGTTCTGTATATACATAAATAATCAGACAGGTATGGTGAGCAGCAATGTGTAACCCCTTGCTGATGACAATGTAGTGTTTGGAAAAGTGTCATTGTTGTGTGACTTTAGGATGATACAGGATTACTTAGACAGTATTTCTAAACAGTGTGGTGAGTGACAGCTTGCTCTAAATGAAGGAAAAATGTAAGTTAATGAAAATGAGTAGGAAAACCAAGCCTGTAATATCTGAATACAGTATATATGGAGTGCCACTTGGCACAATCATGACAATTCAGTATCTAGGCATAATGTTGCAAAGTGATATGAAATGAAATGAGCATGTACAGTTAGCAGTAGGGAAGGCAAGTGCTGACTTTGGTTCATTGGGAAAAGTCTATAAAAGTGTAGCTAATCCATAAAAGAGATCGCATATAGAACCTCTCGTAACCCATTCTTGAGTACTATTTGAATGTCTGCCATACGCTTCAGGCTGGATTAAAGGAAGACATTGAAGCAGTTCAGACGTGTGTTTCTAGATTTGTTACCGGCTCGGCACATTTGTTCAACACGAAAGTATTACCGAGATTCTTCATGATCTCAGATGGGAATCCCTGGAGGCAAAGCAACATTTTTAATGAAGCACTATTGAGAAATTTAGAGAACCAGCATTTGTCACTGACTGCATGATTCTGCTGCTGACAGCATAAATTTTGTGTATGGACCACAAAACAAGATGCAAAATATTAGGGCTCATATGGAGGCATATAGGCATTCATTTGCCCCTTGCTCCATTTGCGAGTGGAACAGGAAAGGGAATGATTGGTAGTTGTACAAGGTATCATGTGCCATGTACCACATGGTCATTTGAGAAAATGTAGATATAGATATAAATATAAATATAATAGAGGGAAACATTCCACATGGGAAAAATATATCTAAAAACAAAGATGATGAGACTTACCAAACAAAAGCGCTGGCAGGTCGATAGACACACAAACAAACACAAACATACACACAAAATTCTGTGTGTATGTTTGTGTTTGTTTGTGTGTCTATCGACCTGCCAGCGCTTTTGTTTTGTAAGTCTCATCATCTTTGTTTTTAGATATAGATATAGATATAGATATATGGCTCCAAATGTATCACCCAAAAAAGGAACATGCCATTCACTGCACTAGAAACGAAAGCTCAAAATCACAAGATTTGAAATTCCCCTTTATTTCCTCAAATAGATTTGTGTATATTTATGATGGCTTGATGAAGTGCCCCTGTATTAAAAACATGTACTGCATATACCAGTTGTTGTATGTTGCCCCCACAGGTAATAATCATACATACTAATGTTGGTGGAAATCATAGACCATGGCATTGATCCTCGCCAATATAGCACAGATTCAGTACGTCTACAACAACTGCTCACTAAAATTGTTTTTGAAAATTTGTTTTTTCTTCTCTTCCAAATACTGCCAATGTGCAATCAGAGTGAAGATACAAACAACATATATCCTATTTGTGGAACATATCTACGGCAGCAATTCTTATTTTGCTAATTATTGGCAGGTGAAAGACCATGATCTAGTTACATAAACTGTTGCTGAAGTAACTTCTATGTGGGACTACAGGAGTCATTGTAGGGAATGATTATGTGTTGTGTGATGATATCTGAATTTTATTTCACAGCCTAGTGAAAGTGTTCACTATTGACAGATGTGTCAGCAAATCTCAGCTTAGGGCTTGACCCAGCATTTGTGTTGCTGCAGTTCCTGTCTCAGTAATTTGATGATGAATAGCAGCAAAAGTTGGATTATTTGCCTATCTTCTGCCTGGAACCACATTTTGATACAGCCCTGTGTTCATTACCATTCAGATGGTCTGCACAAAAATCATATTTGCTTGCTCACATAATGAATATCCTATCTTGATTAAATGGAACGTTTATCAGCTAGTTTGCTATCACTATGCACGTGAAATGTTTCATGAACACAAATCTCAAATGTACACACATGTCACATTTAAGTGTGCTGTAAGAATACAATGAGTGCATCAGCACTATGACTTACATCGCTTGCATGTTTTGTGATGATATTGACTTACACCAGTATTATCACAAAGTTAATTTCATATATTGATTGCAAGCTTCAGTTGCTTGGATATATGTCTTTGTTTGGTCTGTGATTTACTTATTTTGTAAACACTTTTTTCAAAACATCTTCTAGGTGGTTTAAAAGTTAAAATTTATTTTCTGATTATCAATTTTTGAGTAGTATTAACCTTTGCCTTTTTGATGTCCATCAGGGTTACTGCAGATGCAGTTCTTTCTGTTTCAGATTTTTAACTCTCAGTGGCAAACTAAAATGATTGATTTAAATTTGAATAAATTACCCTTTGTGAATATTTTAGACCAATGTTTCATAATATGTTGATAAATTTGTTGGATGAAAGTTCCTGGCAGATTAAAACTGAGTACTGGAATCTACATCTACATCTACATCCATACTCCGCAAGCCACCTGACGGTGTGTGGCGGAGGGTACCTTGAGTACCTCTAGCGGTTCTCCCTTCTATTCCAGTCTCGTATTGTTCATGGAAAGAAGGATTATTGGTATGCCTCTGTGTGGACTCTAATCTCTCTGATTTTATCCTCATGGTCTCTTCGTGAGATATACGTAGGAGGGAGCAATATACTGCTTGACTCCTCAGTGAAGGTATGTTCTCGAAACTTCAGCAAAAGCCCATACCGAGCTACTAAGCGTCTCTCCTGCAGAGTCTTCCACTGGAGTTTATCTATCATCTCCATAACGCTTTCACGATTACTAAATGATCCTGTAATGAAGCGCGCTGCTCTCCGTTGGATCTTCTCTATCTCTTCTATCAATCCTATCTGGTACAGATCCCACACTGCTGAGTAGTATTCAAGCAGTGGGCAAACAAGCGTACTGCAACCTACTTCCTTTGGTTTCGGATTGCATTTCCTTAGGATTCTTCCAATGAATCTCAGTCTGGCTTCTGCTTTACCGACGATCAACTTTATATGATCATTCCATTTTAAATCACTCCTCATGCGCACTCCCAGATAATTTATGGAATTAACTGCTTCCAGTTGCTGACCTGCTATATTGTAGCTAAATGATACGGGATCTTTCTTTTATGTATTTGCAGCACATTACACTTTTCTACATTGAGATTCAATTGCCATTCCCTGCACCATTCATCAATTCGCTGCAGATCCTCCTGCATTTCAGTACAATTTTCCATTGTTGCATACTCTTGATAGACCACAGCATCATCTGCAAAAAGCCTCAGTGAACTTCCGACATCATCTACAAGGTCATTTATGTATATTGTGAATAGCAATGGCCCTACGACACTCCCCTGCGGCACACCTGAAATCACTCTTACTTCGGAAGACTTCTCTCCATTTAGAATGACATGCTGCGTTCTGTTATCTAGGACCTCTTCAATCCAATCACACAATTGGTCTGATAGTCCATATGCTCTTACTTTGTTCATTAAACGACTGTGGGGAACTGTATCGAACGCCTTGTGGAAGTCAAGAAACACGGCATCTACCTGGGAAGCCGTGTCTATGGCCCTCTGAGTCTCGTGGATGAATAGTGCAAGCCGGGTTTCACACAATCGTCTTTTTCGAAACCCATGCTGATTCCTACAGAGTAGATTTCTAGTCTCCAGAAAAGTCATTATACTCAAACTTAATACGTGTTCCAAAATTCTACAACTGATCAACGTTAGAGATATAGGTCTATAATTCTGCACATCTGTTCGACGTCCCTTCTTGAAAACGGGGATCACCTGTGCCCTTTTCCAATCCTTTGGAATGCTACGCTTTTCTAGAGACCTACGGTACACCACTGCAAGAAGAGGGGCAAGTTCCTTCGTGTACTCTGTGTAAAATCGAACTGGTATCCCATCAGGTCCAGCGGCCTTTCCTCTTTTGAGTGATTTTAATTGTTTCTCTATCCCTCTGTCGCACAGATGACAAAATGGTAGATATCGAAATAGACGACAATCTAGAGAAGGAACTACAGTGCAGTCGTCCTCTGTGAAACACCTTTGGAAAAAGACATGTAGTATTTCGGCCAGTATTTCGGACTCAAACTTGGGACCTCTGCCTTTGACAAGCATGTGCTCTACAAACTGAGCTGCCTAAGTATGACTCACAGTCTGCCCTTACAGCTTTACTGCCACCAGTAACTCATCTTCTACCTTCCAAACTTCATCCTACCTTCCAAACTTCATAGGAGCTCTCCTGCAAATCTTGCAGGACTAATACTCCTGGAAGAAAGGACATTGCAGAGGCTTGGCTTAGCAGCCATTGTATGGGGGATATTTCCAGAATGAAATGTTCACTTTGCAGTGAAGTGTGCACTGATATGAAACTTCCTAGCAGATTAAAACTGCTTGCTTGATCAAGACTCGAACTCAAGATCTTTGCCTTTTGCAGGCAAGTGTTCTACTGACTGAACTACCCAAGCATGACTCATAATGTATCCTTACAGCTTTATACCCACCAGCACTCATCACCACCTTCCACACTTCACAGATGCTCTCCTGTTGTGGGTAAGCCGTGTCTACAAAAGATGCTTTCTTTCTTCCAGGAGCACTCCTGGAAGAAAGAAAGCATATTATGTAGAGAGGAGAACTTCTGTGAAGTTTAGAAGGTACTGGTGGAAATAAAGCTGTGAGGATGGGTTGTGAGTTGTGCTTAGACAACTCGTTCAGTAGAGCACTTTGCAAAAGGCAAAGGTCAGTGGTTCAAGTCTTAGTGTGTCACACAGTTTTAATCTGCTAGGAAGTTTCATAACAGTACACACTCCACTGGAGAGTGAAAATTTTATTCTGGATTTTGTTGGATATTTTCTGGATTTAATAATGAAGGAGAATATAATTTCAAATTATTGAGTTAAAAGCATTATAACAAACATTATATTAACTTTCATTTTATGTGCTTAGTATGTCAATGGTTCATGTCTTACATTTAGCTCTCATGGTAAGCTACCTGTAGTAAAAGGCATTCTTTCTAAATGAGGGAGCAATTTTGTACCATCTCATCAATGTCATACTAATTCACAGCATAAATTGAAATTATCCTTTATTGTGTGTATTGCTCATAGTTGTTGTGCCCAGAATAGGCTTCAATATTTACTATATACTGAGTAAAAAATCAGCTCTTCTGGAATTCAAAATCATGATAATAACTGTTCTCTGCTTCTCGATGTATAATGTTGAGTTAAAAGCATTATAACAAACATTATATTAACTTTCATTTTATGTGCTTAGTATGTTAATGATTCATGTCTTACATTTAGCTCTCATGGTAAGCTACCTGTAATAAAAGGCATTCTTTCTAAATGAGGGAGCAATTTTGTACCATCTCATCAATTTCATATTAATTCACAGCATAAATTGAAATTATCCTTTATTGTGTGTATTGCTCATAGTTGTTGTGCCCTGAATAGGCTTCAATATTTACTATATACTGAGTAAAAAATCAGCTCTTCTGGAATTCAAAATCATGATAATAACTGTTCTCTGCCTCTCGATGTATAATGTTGCTGCCATCCCATCATACTTACAATCATCCAGTCAGGATTTGCAACAATTGCTCTGGCAGCACATTGTCAGTCAAATCTTTGTTTATTTCTCTGGACATAATTTACACATTACTAATACTCTGATCAGCAAAAGTAGTTAGTCTTCAAAAACTTTTACACTTTGATACTTTCTCCAGTGATTCTGTTGTGATTAACTTTCACATAAGCTTTATTGACAACTATTTGAAGAGTTTGACAGAGCACTGAAAGACCTAAGTCAAAACAAGGCCCCAGAAGTAGACAACATTCCATTAGAACTACTGACAGCCTTGGGAGAGCCAGTCCTGACAAAACTCTACCATCTTGTGAGCAAGATGTATGAGACAGGCAAAATTCCCTCAGACTTCAAGAAGAATATAATAATTCCAATCCCAAAGAAAGCAGGTGTTGACAGATGTGGAAATTACCAAACTATCAGTTAAATAAGTCACAGCTGCAAAATACTAACGCGAATTCTTTACAGACGAATGGAAAGACTGGTAGAAGCCGACCTCGGGGAAGATCAGTTTGGATTCAGTAGAAATGTAGGAACACGTGAGGCAGTACTGACCCTACGACATATCTTGGAGGAAAGATTGAGGAAAGGCAAACCTATGTTTCTAGCATTTGTAGACTTAGAGAAAGCTTTTGACAATGTTGACTGGAATACTCTCTTTCAAATTCTGAAGGTGGCAGGGGTAAAATACAGGGAGCGAAAGGCTATTTACAATTTGTACAGAAACCAGATGGCAGTTATAGGAGTCGAGGGACATGAAAGGGAAGCAGTGGTTGGGAAGGGAGTGAGACAGGGTTGCCCTCCCCAATGCTATTCAATCTGTATATTGAGCAAGAAGTAAAGGAAACAAAGGAAAAGTTCGGAGTAGGTATTAAAATCCATGGAGAAGAAATAAAAACTTTGAGGTTTGCCGATGACATTGTAATTCTGTCAGAGACAGCAAAGGACTTGGAAGAGCAGTTGAATGGAATGGACAGTGTCTTGAAAGGAGGATATAAGATGAACATCAACAAAAGCAAAACAAGGATAATGGAATGTAGTCTAATTAAGTCGGGTGATGCTGAGGGAATTAGATTAGGAAATGAGACACTTAAAGTAGTAAAGGAGTTTTGCCATTTGGGGAGCAAAATAACTGATGATGGTCGAAGTAGAGAGGATATAAAATGTAGACTGGAAATGGCAAGGAAAGCGTTTCTGAAGAAGAGAAATTTGTTAACATCGAGTATAGATTTAAGTGTCAGGAAGTCGCTTCTGAAAGTATTTGTATGGAGTGTAGCCATGTATGGAAGTGAAACATGGACGTTAAATAGTTTGGACAAGAAGAGAATAGAAGCTTTCGAAATGTGGTGCTACAGAATAATGCTGAAGATTAGATGGGGAGATCACATAATTAATGAGGAGGTATTGAATAGAATTGGGGAGAAGAGGAGTTTGTGGCGCAACTTGACTAGAAGAAGAGATCGGTTGGTAGAACATGTTCTGAGGCATCGAAGAATCACCAATTTAGTACTGGAGGGCAGCTTGCACAGGATAGAGTAGCATGGAGAGCTGCATCAAACCAGTCTCAGGACTGAAGACCACAACAACAACAACAACAACAACAACAACATTTGAATCAGAGACTGAACCATTTCCAGTGGAAATTTGCTTTTATAGGTAAAATATTATGCACATAAACAATCTGTACAATATTAAATGTAGCACAGAGCTGTAAATTAAGCCACTTTTGTAAGATTTAACTTGAACTTGGTGATAGAGTATGGAATTGCTGACTTAAGTTTACATTATTCAGTGAATTACTCCGATTACGAGCATTTATTGTACTCTCCAACTTAATCCTGCAGTTGCAGATGTGTATAAAATTTAGGAATTACATATATTTCACAAAGAATTGCATTGGTCAAAAATACATCATCTACATCAGAAAAAAATGAGAACAACAAATCTGTCATACTTCAGTAGGGACCATGTGATTTAATAGGGTTTGAATCTTCATTTTCCTACCATTAATACAGTTTTTGTTGGATAAAGATTGCAGTGAGTGTGATAATGGATTAGACTTTCCGTACTTTACAGAGTGCTGCTCAATGGCTTAGCGGATAAATATTGTGCCGCTAGTATCCAATAGGACCACATCTAGCAGAGCACTGACTGCTGTGTTCAGCCCAATTTTCAGGGGTTGAGGAGAGGTTTACAGTTTTACATATTTCACTATATGAATAATTTTTTTTCCCTTCTGTTGAGACATTTCCTCAGAGCATTGATCAACAGTCAGACTATCTTGATCCTCAGCTGCATTACTGTCTTCGTGAATCTTGTAAATGGAAGAAGTGAGACTCTCAAAATTAATTGTACTATCAACCATAGACATGGTCATTATTAAAGACTTGTATCTCATTCTTCATTGACACAACACAGAAAATATTATAAAATGAAACAAATATTTTGCTTTTTACAGGTGCTGGTATTAATGACTTTATTAGTTGTATTATATTTATCATTCTTTTTGTTACATCTGCTTAATACTCTTTCACCAATCTTTGTTTACACTGACTTTTGTCAAACCTGCCATTTACATCTCTGGGAAAGCAGATGAATAATGTGATGAAATGAATATTGAGTTATCAACAGTCAGCTCATTAAAATAATTTTTTGTGACATTTAGTGTTTCTGTCATAATATAAATTGTACTGTATAAATAATAACCCCTTGCAGAGCATTATGAATAAACACTAACTACTGCCTGATATTCTTTTCTTTATCCACACAGCCCCAAGTGTCATTGACAGTGAAGATCCAATCCAAGAGCGGTCCTTGGACTCTCTGGACAGCTCATTGTGTGGTGTAAGCAGCCAGAGGCCACGTGGGCAGCCAGACCTGCTCTCATTCCCAGGCCAGGTGTCTCCAGCTGGCAGCTCTGCTTCAACAGTTCCTGACAGTACACGACTACCTCCACAACATGGGCCTCAGTCACCACCTCCTCAGCCGTATGTGATGGTGACTCCGCACGCATTTGGAACACTGCCATATTCCCGTTCTCAGTCTCCATTTTCACCTGCAGCAATTGCTGTTCCACCGCGTTCTGCAAACGGTTATGTGACAATTCCAAGGAGGCCACGTGTACCTTCGTGGAGCAGCCCTCCAACACCTCTTCAGTTACAGCTGGAGCTACCGCCCAGACTGCCTGTGTACGACAATTTGGGACCACGCACTACTGCTGATGGCAGTTCTGTACTGTCCTTAAATCGTGCCGGATTGCCACCCTATTATTCCCCTGTTCCTCCGACAGCGGAGGAGCCGGGATGGACACAGAGATCTGTAACAGAGAGTGTCTCATCACAAAACTGCCTTGAAAATGATGTGGCTTTGACAGACTCACCAGCAGCTTCAAAGAGTGTAAAGGTGCCACCAAAGCCACCACCAAAACCAAAGAAAAAGCCAGCAGATGCAGTGTCGGGCCCACTGTATGAGGATGAAGGTGAGGATGGTACAGAAGTGTAGGTCGGTGCAACACTTAACTGACTTCCTGTTTAATATGAAGAATGTTGTGAAACTGTTGTGTAGCCAGTATTTCAAATGTTCTTGATACAAGAACAAAAGGAGAGAGAGAGAGGGTGAGAGACAGACAATCGACAGTCTGATGTTGGTGAACGCTATTGTGTGTTCCTCAGGTGTTAGAACTAACATGGAGGGCTCGTGACACAGGGTATACATTAAGAACTTTGAAATGTTAAACTGTTTTTAAGTGCCTTCTGTTATTGTACATTGGAAACGATATAACTATTTTATGTGACTGGAGAATGATTCTGTGATTAAACGTAGACTTTAAAATTGTATATAACATACTTTTGTCTTTGTGCACTAAAATTGCTACTTCTATTCAGTAACTTGAAAGACATGGATATATATTTGAGAGTATTTCTATAGATGAAACACAAATTACTTCTTTGCAGAACATGAGGAGAGCCCCTGTAACTAAGAAAAATAAGTACTGATTATATAAAATATGATTTGATACATTTTGATTGTTCATAGTTTTATTCAAAACTGAAAACTCTAACAGAATTTCACAGGTGGAAATTTTGCATGAGTTTCCAAAAATTACCACAGCAGTTAGCAGTTACGACTTCCATCTCAGCAGTAAAGAAATGTTTTTTATGAATGTCATTTAACAATTTCTTCATTAGTAGAAACACATGATTTTATTTTCATGGAAGAGTATGACAAATGATTAAAGAAGTGTTTGCATTTCTGAGCCTGTTATATCATTGGGGTTCATTATGAAAATCGCAAATCTAGCATTTATTTTTCTGCTGTTTTGGGCTTCCAAAAGAATATAAGCATGTTCAGCTAAATAAATGTTTCATTTAATATTATATTTGTCAGTATATTTTATAAGAAATGGCATTTTACTGAGCCAATAGTGCGGATAAATGAATTATTATGCATTTTTTTTTTTAAAAAAAAACAGCTGGGTAGCCTTTTATCTACAGATACAATAATATATTTGACTGAAGAAAATATTCTAATTACAGTGTTTTATGTAAAAATCATACTTATTGATAGTGGACTATAAATACGATTTTATTTTTACATTGTATAATTTATTGTATAATATGTTGTTCCTCTTCATATTGATTTTATGGCTTTTTGCACTGAATTTTCATCATTGTCATGCAAAATCAAGATTAAAAGAAATACAATTTAACTAAGACTGAAATTTTCAACAATGATGTTTCAGCATTTAAAAATGACTGTTGCAGAACATGTGTCTTTAATTGAATAACTTGCTAATAGGGGCACAATTTAAAATAATAATAATAATTTCTTTTATAAGTTTAATGAAGCAGATAGCTTTATTTACTGAAATCTAGAAATTTTTGAAAAGACTATAGACTGGCTATATGATGTCCTCTATCACTTCACACTCTTTGCTAATCTTTCTGTGTCTACACAGTTGCAAAAAGCAATGCTCTCAATAATTTGTTGTATAAGTTCCCATTTTGTCTGCCCATGCAAGTTTCCCTATACCTACGCATTCTGGTTCCAACTTAACTACTCCTTGGTGTCTTTGCATGTGGTCCACTGTGTTGCATTATCATGTTATAGCTGAAGGTAGGGCACAGTGTAACAGAAAAGTTATTTTGGAAATTTAAAAAAAAAGATTGTGAAAATGATGATCTTTTCACATGTCTTTATTTAAGGAACCTTAAACAATCATTTAAAACTCGCAGACTCAGTTTGGCCTTGAGATTGTTGTATTTATTTCAGATATTGAGTATGGTTGCAAACAGTTACAGTGTGCCCCGGTGTGGGGCAGAGTGTAACACATACTGGAGTACAGTGTAACAAGCATGCAAAAGTACATTCATGCTAGCATAATATGCATTTTTCAAAACATTCAGAACACAGGCTACATTTAAATGTCAGACAAAATTAATATATGCAATCTCTTAAACCAACTGCAATTTTTTACAATATTCACAAAAGATTAAATTTTTTAAAAACTGATATCAAAGAAAGACCATTACTACATTTTTTCTGACATGTATGACATGTAGGCTACATACTGATCTACAAACACATTGGGATTGTTGCTACCCCCCCCCCCCCCCCCCCTGTCCCCCCATGGGAAAATGTCACGTGATAGTCCCCACCATCGTCTCTATTCTTGATTACTTTACCTACATAGTGAAATGAGTTCTTGCAGGGAACTCTATTAAAATGTAATCATCAAAGACAGCTTTCCTTCATCGTTCTCTGTTTGACTTCTGATATCTCCACTGGGCGAATAATCTAAAGATGAACACATTTTATTTTCAACTTCCCAGCTAAGTCCGAGTCTCTTGAACATAGACATCTCATGTGAGATTTACATTTCTTTTCCTCTTTCATCATCTGCATTCTTCAGTGTTCTTCAAACACCTCTTTAATTGGAGTATCTATTGTGATGCAACTCATTCCTATCTCTCTATTTCTTCTGTTGCTTATTCTTCCATCGTCTTTAGGATAACCTTTGAAAATATCGGGACCAATCATCGGTCTACTCTGCAATGGTGGATCTTCCTCTGGTAGAATATTAAAGGGGTCTTTCTGTGACTGCCTTTGACACTCAGTAGCTCCTAGAGCAGGGATTACACTGCTTGCATCATTGCCTGACACAGGAACAGCAACTGAATTTTGATTTGATGAGACTTGAGGAGCACTGTCATTTAGTGCTGGGGCTGGGTTTTTGTTGATCAAAACACAGTCTGTCACAGAACTATGCATAAAATCATATTCTGTGAAAATATCACAGTCATCTGGAAAAATAGAAAAATACCTGTTTGCTTGAAACCTGTCATGATGTTGGTTGGTGTCACTTACAAGTGAAGGCTTTGCCAACACATCCAGCAACATCATAAATAGACAGTGGTTTACCAGGATAATGCATTAGCCATGAATCAACTGCAGAGTTGTAATGAGGCTGGAATGGACTGAACACACAAACATCAAGAGGTTGCATTTGATTGCTGCAGGATTGTGGAATGGTTAGCACTGTTACACCATTTTCCTTAGCAATATTCAGTGCCTCTATAGCAAAGTGGTTCTCATGGTTGTCTAGGATGAGTAAAAAGAAGCACAAAATGCTCCATAACTTGTGGAAACAACACTCTATCCATCCAGCCTGATGTAGCTGCAAGTCCTATGAAGTGTCCCTGGAGGAGCACCTGTGAGCATGTGGCCCTTGAAATTGATTTTTGGGAATGTTATTGTTGGAGAAAGAACAATACCAAAAGCATCGATTATGCATACTATGGTCACAAGTGTACCTTTTTCCCCTCTGGTAACCTTGTTCAGCTGCTTAATTCGTTTAGAAGCAAGTTATTTTTTCGGAGTCTATACTGTTGAGGTACCAGTCTCACCAAAACTGAAAATCCCTGTTCCATCACTAAACTCTGAATTATGGTTCAAAATATTTTTCAGGTTACTGAAGAATATTCCAACATTAGTTTTATTGAATGATGTAGCGCTTCATAAACAGCAAGCTTCTGGACATTGGAGGCTAAGGCTTGGATGGCATCCTCTAAAAGCGTAGAGCCAATCTATGCCAGCCATATTTTTTCTTCTATCTGGTTATATTGAGGCATTTGGATACCAAGTGTTATACTTCTACAGTGTCGAAGTCATAGCACATTAAGAACATTACACCAAGTAGCATACCAAAGATTGTTGTTGTTCATCAGTGAAAAATTCACTGGCAGTTTTATTGTGGACACATACAAATGTCTGTTTTTCCTCTGTCCTTACTCTTCGTAATATTCCTGTAATATATGGAAAAGTAAATTATGTAAATTAAATTTATTTGCTGTGATTTTCCATAAAGTACTCATTTTGGTAAAAAAACTGATCAAAGGAATTTTTACCCGCAAAAAGTTCCACAACTCAGATTCTTAATAGCAGCTGCCTTGCAAAGACTAGTTCCAGAAAGCATCAGTTCAACAGCAACCATCATATCATCCTCAATAAAGACATCAATCTCTGTTTTTTGTGCTCTTTTATGAAGCATATTGGAAATCTATATTTGAATATCCTAATTTAAAACCTCTAGTTTATATTCTGTTCTCAGTTGTATTCATATATACAATTTTAGAGGCAAATAACTACTTTTTATTGGCATACAGCATAATGGGGTACATTGTAATGGTGTTACACTGCGCCCCACATTAAACCATTAAGCTTTGCCCCATGGGACTGCTTTGTATAATTTTCTAAGATTTGAAAAAGGACAAAAAATTACGAAATTTTCGATATTCAGTATTGTATGTGTGATTAACACTCAGAATTACACCAATTATTTGTTATTATAAACAACAGCAAAAATTTGTGTGTCTACAAAAATTTTCTTCATATACCTCAAAAAATGTTTTCCTCACTACAAACAATATTTGAATTCTGGATGTGGGTGTTGTCCTCATCACCATTTCATCACAATCAATGCACAAGTTGCCAAATTGGCATCAAATAAAAAGACTTGCTCCAGGCAGCTGAACTTCCTGCTAATAACACATACACACATTACATTTCGCTTTTGTGTTTTAGATGCCTGCTTAATTTTCAGCAATCTGTTATAGCATCACATTTTAAATGCTTCATGTTTCTTATTCTTCAGACTTGCATGGACGATGTCCCACTTCATACAATGCTGCACTCCAGATATATACTTTCAGGAACTACTACTTCACTTCCACTTGATGCACACAGGACTCTTATGTTGAAGAAAATTCCTGTTATCTGTACCATTCTGATTCTGCTAGCTCTTATCTATTGTAATCTTACTTCCTAGGTGAAAATATTATTTCACTATTTCTACTGCGTTCTTCAGTTTTATGTGTTAGGCAGTTTGCTCTGCTTTTTACTATGTTTGCTCATCTTTTTACTACTACTCTCTTGTCTACACTTCATTTGTTCTTAATCCACATTCTGTGTTACAAAAATTGTTAATTGTATTCAAAAGTTTTACTAAATATCCCTTACCTTTCTGCTTTTAGCAGAAGGTGCATGTTATATTGTCTATCAAAGGTGGTGTTGCTATCTGTACCTGTTGCTCTTTTATTCTTATTTTTTGGATTTGATTAACTTTTTCATTGCTACTTCACATTAAACAACACTGGTGGCAAGCTACAGCCCCATCACACAGTCTACTTTAAACAAACTAGTTTTTCTTATTTGTTACTCCTGTTTCTTTTCTCACTTTATTCCCATTCTTTTCAGTATTTGGAATTTCTTATTACATTTTACTTTACCATCTACATCTACATCTACAGCTATACTCTTCAAACCATTGTGAAGTGCATGGTGGAGGATACTCCTACTATACCCTGTAGAAGGGTTTCATCCTGTTTCATTGATATACGCAGTGTGAGAAGAAAGACTGTATTTGAAATACAGCATTTCTTGAATGATTTTATGATCATTGGTGCTGCAATGCTTTTTCTGAGCAGCTGAAACCCAGTATGCAATAATGCGGGCTGCAACATAATTTTTCCTGCTGGAGTCAGTTCATGGTTTGGATTTCAAAACTGTTTTTCATTCTGTTCCTGTGCATAACCTTTGAAAGGTTTATTTATACACCCCGGTTCCCAGAACTCCTGAAGATAGATGTAGACAATGGATATTGTATCACAGGCACAGTCCCTTTGACTGTTCAGAAATGTCACTAAAACCACCCAAAGATGTCAACAACCATGCATGAGCAGCACCTATTAGATGGAGGGGTCCAACAGCCAATCAGTCCCAGCCATTCCACCAGGAAGGAGGTACACAGCTTGCGTTGTCTGTAATTCAACCATGCCTAGACAATCAACACCGTGGTTCAATCATGTCCTCATTGTTACTTTGTGCCAGGAAGGGCTCTCAACAAGGGAAGTGTCCAAGCGTCTTGGTGTGAACCAAAGCAATATTGTTCAGACATGGAGGAGATACAGAGAGACAGGAACTGTTGATGACATGCCTCACTCAGGCCACCCAAGGGCTACTACTGCAGTGGATGACCACTACCCACGGATTACGGCTCGGAGGAACCATGACAGCAACGCCACCATGTTGAATAATGCTTTTAATGCAGCCACAGGACGTTGTGTTATGGCTCAAACTGTGCGCAATAGGCTGCATGATGCACAAATTTACTCTGAATGTCCATGATGAGGTCCATCTTTGCAACCACGACACCATGCAGCGTGGTACAGGTGGGCCCAACAACATGCTAAATGGACCGCCCAAGATTGGCATCATGTTCTCTTCACTGATGAATGTCATATATGCCTTCAACCAGACAATCGTCAGAGATGTGTTTGGAGGCAACCCTGTCAGGCTGAATGCCTTAGACACACTGTCCAGCAAGTGCAGCAAGGTGAAGGTTCCCTAATGTTTTGGGGTGGCATTATGTGGGGCCAACGTATGCCACTGGTGGCCATGGAAGGCACTGTAACAGCTGTACGATATGTGAATGCCATCCTCCTACTGATAGTGCAACCATATTGGCAGCATACTGGCAAGGCATTCGTCTTCATGGACGACAATTCGTGCCCCCATCGTGCACATCTTGTGAATGACTTCCTTCAGGATAACGACATCGCTCGACAAGAGTCGCCAATATGTTCTCTAGACATGAACCCTATCGAACATGCCTGTGATAGATTGAAAAGGGCTGTTTATGGATGACGTGAACCACCAGCCACTCTGGGGGATCTGCACTGAATCGCCATTGAGGAGTGGGAGAATCTGGACCAACAGTGCCTTGATGAACTTGTGGATAGTATGCCACGATGAATACAGGCATGCATCAATGCAAGACAACTTGCTACTGGGTATTAGAGGTACTGGTGTGTACAGCAATCTGGACCACCATCTCTGAAGGTCTCACTGTATTGTGGTACAACATGCAATGTGTGGTTTTCTTGAGCAATAAAAAGGGTGATAATTATGTTTATGTTGATCTCTATTCCAATTTTCTGTACAGTTTCTGGAGCTCTCAGAACTGAGGTGATGCAAAACTTGTTTTGATGTGCTTACTAATATCCAGGGTTTGTAACACAGAATTCATTCCTACAGGAATAACAACAAGGTTACTGGCTTGGTTGTGCATCTACTTTTTTGTGTTGTCAGTGAGATGACCATGAAATGCATCAAGACAGAACATTGATGGTGGTTTGAAAAGCTGACGAGGATGGAATTCCCATATGTTTCAGAGCCAGTCAGGCATTAAAGTTTCAGTTGTCCATCTCTTCTCTTGATTTCGAACAATGGCATAATCAGGAAACAGCTTTTCATTTTTTAGGCGTCTTGGGCCTTTTTTCCCACTTAAATACTAAGAAGGGGGGGGGGAGAGTTGTGCCCATCTGCTGCAATTGCCAGCATTACAGTTATATGCTATTTTTCACAACCTGATGTTTTGATAGTAACTTATTTTGTCTCCTTCTCATCAATCATGTAATTACGTGGCATATCCAACCCAACCAAATGTGCACTTCATCAGTTGGCCCATCAAACAGTTCGGTCCATTGAACAATTCTTCTCTTTTTGGAGTGTGATGACATAATGATGAAATTCTTGAAATTTTTTTTCAAAATCTTGTGAAAGCTTTTGCCATAGTTAGTTAGTTAGTTACTTTCCTGTTTCATGGATCATTTTGTATGATAAATCATCATGATGTGGAACAAGTCTTTTACATTCATATTGCAGATTAATTTGTACATCTATTTGTATTCTTAACTTCACCATATAATTACATACATTGAAGAATGTCGGCGTCAGAGATGGTATGGACATGGTGGATCAAGGTTTTGAGAACGCCCATTGTTTGTGCTGGATGGTGGCAACTAGTAGCTTGTAGATACAGATCTGCATGAGTGGGCTTTCTGTACACCGAGTGACCAAGTGTGCCATCACTCTTCCGTCGCACCAAGACGTTAAAAATGATGGTTGTCTGCCAACAACATGAACTGTGCAGGAACGCATTGTGGTTCAACACCAATGACATACTCGCCTTCTCCAACCCACCAAGTCTGCAATCGCTGAACATTGTATTTCCACAGACCATTCCATGAATTACACCGATTAAAAAATTTTGGATCATAGATCAAGCTTTTGGACCTCGATTATCAATGAATCTGTGGAAATAAGATTGTCTGACAACGAGACTCTCATCAATCGAGATATCAGTTATCAGCTAAACTCTGCTTGGAATTCTGTTATAGAGAAACTTCGTAGTCGACGTAGTTATCTGCATAAAGATGAAAATCGACCTGATATCGATACGCCAAGCTTTCACCATGGAGAGCGTGAGGCACAGTGCATGGAGTTGTTATGAACGTGCGCGCTGAGCAGCGCATGCGCAATGTCACCTAAGTATGGCTTTAAACAGCAGAGCTCAGCATGTAATCGCCAGTACTACTACAGTGGCACTCACCTGAAGATGGCCAGAAGACTCTGCGCCAAAATATCGTGGCAGGACGTTACTGATATCCGGCAGTTCTCCCATGTTTTTATGAATGTGATGTGTGTTTGTGAAATTCAGGGTGAGACCATTTGCAGAAAACCAGTCAATGATACTTTTGAGAACTTTGTTTATCATTTCTTCCACTTCTGTATGTATACTGGGAGTGATTACAATACTAGTGTCATCTGCAAAAAGAACAGCAATGCTAATGGTTGCTTAACAGTATGTCAAGCATAAAATGTAGCGTGTTGATGTCTTCTTGAAACTCTTATCATTTACCCCACTGTTTTGTATTTTAGATTTGATTCATGGATCCAGTTATATGGCTCCTTCTGTGTATAGCGATTTTACGACTATGACGCGTGGGGCCTGAAGAGGCATCAATGTAATGCCAAAACTGGTAGCATATAAGTTCATAAAATAAATTTCTACAATACATATGGCTGTTGGTAAATTATTGCATCAAGAAATACATGCCAGCCATTGTCCCACAGTCCATAATGGATCAACAAAGAATGAATGGTTGCAGGTGATCAGACATCATATCTAGACGTATCAGGGGTCCCACATCACTCCAACTGCAGACACCCCACGCCATTACAGAGCCTCCATCAGCTTGAACAGTTCCCTGCTGACATGCAGGGTCCATGGATTCATGAGGTTGTCTACACATGAGCACATGTCCATCCTCTTGATACAATTTGCAATGAGGCTTAGCCAACTAGGTAACATGTTTCCAGTCATCAGCAGCCTAATGCTGGTGTTGAAGGGCCCTGGCGAGGCATAAAGCTTTGTGTCATGCATTCATCAGGGTTACTCTGAAAGCTCATATTGATGATGTTTCATTGAATGGTTTGCATGCTGACACTTGCTGATGGCCCAGCATTGAAATCTGTAGCAATTTGCAGAAGGGTTTCACTTCTGTCATGCTGAACAATTCTCTTCAGTCATCGTTGGTCCCGTTCTCGCAGGATCTTTTTCCAGCCACAGCGATGTTGGAGATTTGATATTTTACTAGATTCCTGATATTCACAGCACACTCATGAAATGGTCGCATGGGAAAATCCCCAGTTCATTGCTACCTCGGAGATGCTGTGTCCGATCGTTAATGCGTTGACTAATACACCACATTCAAACTCGCTTAAATCTTGACAACTGGGCCACACATTTATTGTCTTATATAGATGTTGCTGACTGCAGGGACGTATTCTGACTGTCACAAATAAAGCTTGGTGTTTGTTGTCCATTTGTGATGAAGGCCGAAAGTTTTATTTGTGACAGTCTTTTTGTTGTGCCTATCTGTGACTCAGCATCTCCATTATATGGTGAGTGGCAACTTTCCTTTTCATAATATTGTTATATATGTAGCGGTTTGGCCTGCTTTATTTATCTCTTCATTTGTTGTCCTCAGTGTTGATGCACTGGCTAAAAAAATTGGGGATCGGTGTGCAGTACTGTCTACTGTAAATGATGTAGCCGACAGATGCATAGTTGCGTTTCACAGTCTTTTACATTCACTTTTCACAACCCCCCAATAATACACAGTCATATATGGCCAGTGCACTATTGTTTAACTTTTGATAAGCCTAATTAATAGGTTGCAGGTGAACATCCACATACTGCTACAATATTTTCCGGTTGAACATCTAAGAGCAGTAAAAATCTAACCTCAAAATTCACAGTTCTTGAGGAATAGAAAGGTACTTATGGAGCAGACACTGTCATTGTTTTAACACACAGCCTAATTGTGTAACACTTATTTCACAGATGCATTATTGTTGTTCTAACCAACATAGGTTTGTCATCTGAAACATGACCATGGACTGACTGTCTCGTGACCTAAATTAGAGCCCTTATATATCATAACAATAATAGGTGTTGAAACTACACATTGTCCTAAGTTTAATTCACAGAAATTACACTTAAGACTTAAATCATTAAATTAACTGAATACATCAAAAAATTGCATCTTTTTAACAGTTTCTTCTGCTACAAGGGTTAAACCGAATTATTTGTTTAAATTATGAAATTAACATATATGGTTATGTAAACAATACTTTTGACAAAACTGTTAATTACTTTGGAATTCATGAAGGGCTGGTTTTGCTAACATGTTTCTGACTAGAGCCAAATAGATACTTCAAGAATACTCGCATTTTGTCCTCCAAATGTTTACAATTATTACAGAATTTATATTTGTTTATATATCAACAATAGAATTTAAGTTGCAAAACAATTACTGATTTCACCCTATAGAAAAAGATACTAGGTATAGCCAAAATAAATTAGAAAATCTACTACATACCTAAAACTAAGCACAAAATTAGATCTGGTGTTAAATTCTTTAAAACTGAGGGCCAACCTTTCTCTTATATGAAAATGCAGATGGACAGAATGACGAATAGAGTGTGGGAAACAACAGAGAGGACAAGGGAAAGACAGGAACCAAGTGGGTTGTTGAACTTTGGAAGGACTGTTTGGAATTGGAGATCAAGGTTGAAGGAAAGGAAAATTGGAGGAACAAATATACACTTATCAAGATTCCGGAGATCAGTGACAGAGAAGAATACAGGGAAAGATTAAAGTGTCACCAGGAGAAAAGGACACTGAAGATCTCGGAAGAAGAGCGGTAGAGAAGAAGAGAAAGAATGAAGAGGTTCTGGGAGAAGAAGAGGAAAATGCAGTCCACAAAGGGGCTACCCATGGTCCTACAGAGACCGTAACTCAAGAAGAAGAAGAAGAAGAAGAAGTATATTAATGGTAATTAATTAAAACTGAAAAAATGAATTTAAGGAGGCGGATTGCAAAACAAGAGGGGAAGAAAAAATATCCCAGCTTGCTTCATCACACATTCCATCCTGGATTTTCCATCGTTTGACTCTTTGCATTTTGTTAAGTTTTAAATAATCAATGAGTTTTGGGTAGTCTTTCATAATAACAGAGGATAAGTTAACAAGACATAAAAGACATGGGTCCCCAAACATCGAAATATACCAATAATCTCATGTTTAAAAACAAATAGATAAGTAAATAAATATATTACCAATGTTACAAAATATGAGCCATGTTATACATCAGAAGACCAAGCCCCATTTCTTTAAAGTTTTTGATGTGAGAGTATTCTGTTGGGAAACAACGTATGTGGAAAAAGGTCACCATTGTCATGTTAGCAGTGGTTGCCACAAAATATTGGAAAGGACTATGTGCTGCTTCGCTTATATTTGATCTTCAATTTTGCATCACAAGCCACAATCCAAATTGTAGTTTTGCAACAGTAGACCAAGCACCACTTACCAGTCTCTGGTCTAGTGATGGTAAACAGAAAATGTGGCAATGCTGATTAACAACATCGACTGTGTCCACAGACTAAGCAAAATGCCTTCTTTCCTTGATCTGTGAAGTGTGTGGTGCTTAAGGACCTAATATTAGATTGTGTGTTATAACATTGTGAATGTTATGATTATCAGATGCAATAATGGATGCATTGAAAACAAGAACGCAGTATGTAACTGAAAGTGCAAGAAGGGTGTCTAATGGATTCGGAACTATAAAGGTATAAAAACAAGTTTCTTTTGCGGGGTAACTTCACAACTGCTCGAAAAAGACCTAGACCTCACACATTCCATTCTTTAGGGAGAATATACATCATCAAGTGTGGACATTCCAAGCAAAGATTGTCCTCCGAATGAAAATAACTGTAACAATGATTTGACCTCAAATGTAGTAGTGAGAATGGAACCCCGTGACGGATCTGTAACTTGTATGAAGATGAGAATTGCAGATCTAGTAGTAACCACGTTGACAATGATGAAACACAAATAAACATAAATGAAGATATCCCACAGCAGAATGTGTGTACTAATGATGTACTAACTAACATTCCTGGACTAGACAGAAATTTATTGCAGTGGAGACCAAAAAGGGGACGGAAACATAAGAACGAAAACCAAGACAGGGAGACTAGGGAAAGATGTTGCATTCAAAACAAGGGCTATTTTATGCAAAGAAATTGCTTCAGAGATGCTAAAGAGTTTCAGCATTACCTCTGCCCCTGCAAATGTCTGGAAAAAGTAGGACGACACAATGCTAGGAAACAATTTGACAAATTTTATAGGGTTGAATCTTCTGATGCCCAGTGTGCATTGCTTTGTTCAGTGATTTTGGAGTTTTAAACAAAGCTGAAAATAGTGAAAACATCAAACAAAGGAAAGTTTAACAGGTTATACGAACTGTATGGGGTGGTAGTATGTAAAGTTTATTTTTACAGATGTTGAGGAAATGAAGTTCTAAAGTGAATAACGCTTTGCAAAGTAAGAAATTCCTTGAAGGCGTTCATGATTGTTGTGGAGTAGGAGGTGGAAAAAATAAAATTTGTGGTGTGACCGCCAGACACCACACTTGCTAGGTGGTAGCCTTTAGATCGGCCGCGGTCCATTAGTATACGTTGGACCCGCATGTCATCACAATCAGTGATTGCAGACCGAGCGTCGCCACACGGCAGGTCTAGAGAGACTTCCTAGCACTCGCCCCAGTTGTACAGCTGACTTTGCTAGTGATGGTTCACTGACAAAATATGCTCATTTGCCGAGACTATAGTTAGCATAGCCTTCAGCTACGTCATTTGCTACGGCCTAGCAAGGCGCCATTACCCGTTACTATTGATGCTGTAAAACATGTACCGTCAAGAGCGATGTTCACCATTTATGGATTAAAGTTAAGTATTCCAACAGCTACGCACATTTTTTTCTGAAATCTAAATTCCTTGTCCTGTTCCAGACCTCACGCCAGCCTGCGTGAGCTCAAACGCGTGCCTTTCGGCTTCCTCTAGTAACACGGTGTTGGCTTTCCTGCCAACCACAACAAAATTGATGATACCCATGTACAAGAGATAACTGAACACATTAATAAATTTCTCAACTGTAAATGACATTACAGAAGGGTGAATGCAGAGGCAGAATTTCATGTGTCAATTGTACTGTGAAGAAGTAGCTAAACCAGTACACCTGTCATCATGTAAAAATTTGTTTTTGTCAAAATTCAACCTATGTAGGAAAAATCTTAAGAAAGATACATGTAATATTTGTGGCAGATAAGAAGTAAAAATAAAACATTGTGATGCTAATGTTAAGCTGCAAATGATAAAGGAAGAAAAAGGTTGTCATTTGGTAAAAAACAGAAAAGGCCCAGGGTATTAGGAAGGAAGACATGCTTGTAGTCATGAATAATCGTGATATTGAAAGATTGTGTTTTGATTTACAAAAAATGTTCCCTGTGCAATGAAAAATGTAAATGTATCTAAAAACAAAGATGATGTGATTTACCAAACGAAAGCACTGGCCGGTCGATAGACACACAAACAAACACAAACATACACACAAAATTTAAGCTTTCGCAACAAACTGTTGCCTCATCAGGAAAGAGGGAAGGAGAGGGAAAGACGAAAGGATGTCGGTTTTAAGGGAGAGGGTAAGGAGTAATTCCAATCCCGGGAGCAGAAAGACTTATCTTAGGGGGAAAAAAGGACGGGTATACACTCGCACACACACACACACACACACACACACACACACACACACACACACACACACACACACACACACATATCCATCCACACATATACAGACACAAGGCACAAGACACAGGCACTGAGGAGGTCACTCTGTTCAAGATACCTCATTATATTTGATCTCAGAGTATGTTCTAAGATTCTATAACAAATCAATGTCAAGGATATTGAATAGCAGTTTTGTGGATCACTTCTTCTACCGTTCTTGTTGATGGGTGTGACCTGCACCTTTTTCCAAGAACTAGGCACAGTTTTTTGTTCAAAGGATCTATAAGCGATTACAGTTAGAAGAGGGGCTAACTCAGCCACAAATTCAGTATGTAATCTGGCAGGGTACCATTTTAATGATTTCAGCTGTTTCTCAACACCACTGACACTAATACTTATTTCATTCATCTTTTCTGTGGTTCGAGGATTAAATTGGGGCAATTGTCCTGGGTTTTCCTTTGTAAAGGAATATTTGAAAATGGAGTTAAGCATTTCAGATTTTGCTTTGCTACCATCAATTTAAGTTCCTGATTCATCTGCTAGGGGCTGGACACTTAACTTTGGTGCCACTAACAGCCTTTACATACAACCAGAATTTCTTTGGGTTTTGTGAAAAATCATTTGATAATAGTCTGCTATGGTAGTCATGCATTGCTCTCTTGACAGCCAAATACATTTCATTCTGCATCACTCTATCTATCTCCTTATGCTTCGTTTTATACCTATTATGCAGTAATCTCTGTTTCTTTACAGTGACTGTATACCACGGAGGTTCCGTCATTATGAACTGTTCTACTGGGTACATATCTGTCCAGTGCTTGGTCAACTATTCTTTTAAACTTGAGCCAGAGTCCCTCTACTTGCTTCTGACCTGTGCTGAAAGTTTCGAGTTCCTTATTGAGATATCACAATACTAATTTTTTATGTAGTTTACTCATCATATATATGTTTCCGTTTATTTTAGCTGTCCTTTGTACTTTGGTAATCATTGTTGCCACAACCTTATCATGGTCACTGATACCAGTTTTGATGTGGACATCCTCAAAAGGTTACATCTATTTGTTGCCTTTAGATCCAATATATTTCAATCATGAGTGGGGGTTCCTAACTATCTGTTCTATGTAATTTTCAGAGAAGGCATTTAGTAGTTTCACAGGATGTCTTATCATACCCACCACTAAGAAGACTGTACTTTTCCCAATTAGTTGTTTGGTGATTAAAGTCTCCACCGATGATTACAGCATGATTAAGGAACTTATGTACAAGTGAACTGAGGTTTTCTGTGAAGTTTTCTTATGGGCGATAAAAGAATCCAGTTGTCATTTTATGGCCACCCCTGGTACTGAGTCTTACTCTAAAAAACTCACATACAGCTTCAATTTCTATCTTGGTGGATTTGAGTTTTTGTAACAAATATATCACCTCCATTTCCCATTTGCCTATCCTTTTGATATATAATTAAATTTTCCCCAAAAATCTCACTGCTATCAATTTCAGGTTTTAACCAGCTTTCTGTACCTAGTATTACGAGAGCTTCACTGATTTCAACAAGTACTTCAAACTCTGGCACTTTGTTGTGAATGCTATGGCAGTTTACCATTAGGATTTTAATACACTGATTCTTCTGGGTTTACTACAGCACCCCAAACACTGTCAGCTATCTGAGTAACAACCTCTGATGTGTGGTTCACACCTGACCTGTTTGGGGGATCTTACAGTTCTCAACCCTATGGCATAAGTCTAGGAAGCCAGAGCCTAGCTTGTCATAGTACCTTCAAAGTCTGTGGTTCAGTCCTTCCACTCGACTCAGAATCAAAGGATCATGATCAGTTCTGGGGACAATGCTGCAAATTGTTAGCTACATTGAGACTCCAGATGCAAGACTGGTCTTCTCAGCCTTCTCTGTCAGTCGCTGGAATGAACCAAGAATGACTTTGGAGCTCAGACAACAGGCATTATTTGTTCCAATGTGTGCCACAAGCTGCAGTTGGTTGTGCCCTGTTCCCCTGTTCCCTCAATGGCTGCTGGAATAGCCTCTTCAACATGTTGAATGAGGCCTCCAGGCATACACACTGAGTGCACATGGCGTCCTCTCCTATCTCCTGGTGCCATTTCCCTGTGGGGTACCATCATTAGTCATAAGTTTGAAGTGCTGATGATTAATAGATCCCTACCCTTTTGTGTTTGTCCCCTCCTGACACCGGATGAAACAGGTTTCCCCATAACAGGTGAAGAGGGTCCCACCAGCTCAGTTTCAGTATCAGTGAAAGACAGCACCTCAAACTTGTTGGTTACGGGGATTAATATAACACCCTGAGTCCTCCCTAGTCCCCATCCAGAAGGACTAGATCTACTGTTGACATGCCACTCACAGTCATGTGGACGGGTATTTCTTCAGAGAAGACAGGATGCACAGGAGAGGATAGTACTTGAGGTATCTCTGGTACAGGTATCACAGGAACCTGATTCTTGTGAGCTCTTCCAACAAACTGATTTGCAGCAGCTGTCAATTGTTTGACAGTAGTCAGGGCTATTTCCAGCTGCTTGTAAATGCTAACCAATTCATTCCATGTTTGAGAACAGCATTCAAGCAGAGCTGTATTTTGGCTGGTCAGTGTATTACAGCACAGGGGAAAAATAACTTCATATTAAGCCTGCTAATTATCTTTTAATCTGCTAATGTAAAAAGTTGCTAATTCCCTATAAGAATTGAAGCAGATATATGAAATCAGATTTGTATTAAGGCAACACAAAAATCTTTGGTAAGAATTACTAGTTTTCTAAAATGTTTTGATATAGCTGTTAGCATACTTGAAAACTGAGTTAAATTATGATAAATGCAAGTAATACATGGTGTTACTTCTCTTTAAGGGAAAACTAGATTTGACAATACATTTGAAAATGCTACAGTAACTAAATCACAAACCCAGTTTCGCTCATAGATTATGCAATGGACAATGGTAGCTTCCAAAAATTCTCAAAAATGCACATTTATTTGTCTTTATATACAATGAAATTCAGTGATGATGTATACTTTGGCTGAACTGTGAACCACAAATGCTGATTTGCTATGAATTAAATTACATGTCCAAAATACTTGTACTAGTAACTTACAAAAATATAGTTTTGTAAGCATCTGACAATTCTGGAACTTACCTATTTCTCATGTAATTGTACAATACAATTAGAAAAAGATTGTTTTGAACAAGGATAGGCCTATAGACCTACTGTCGTTAAAAATTTTAAAAAAGCACAATTTTGTTTAAGCCTACAGCTGACGACAACAATACTAGTTTACCGCAGCATTTTTTGCGAATGTTCAAAATTTCACAGTATATCAGAATACAAATGGGTACTGGTACAATCAATGAAAGATTACACAGAAGAAGTGATTTGAACAGTAAAACACATGAATATAGAACTTCAAATCGACACACAATCTTGCACAAATGATCTCTCACAAGTTGGATTTCATATATAAATAAATGTGCGTGTTGCATGGGTTTATCACTTAGCTAATTCTGTGCACCCTTCTACACTGGTGTGATGAAGAATAACTTCGCAGCACAAGTTCATCTTGATCAAAATCTCTAAAATGTGCAGCACCAACAAAGCATGCCTTCTGCCTGTTGCAGATAACAATGTAGGTCCGACTGGAATGCAACTACCACATCAATAGCAATGTGGAGTGTGGGTGGGGAAGGGGGAGCGATAGCAGGGTAAGCATGACACATGTTCCTGTACATGTCCTATAATTCAGTATCTTCTTTCAGAATCTCTGTCTCACCGTTATGTAATCCTGCTGGCATCTTCCTGTGTTCCCAGACAATTTCTAAGTATGCCTCTCCTCTTGTAATTCTTGAACAGTTTACTCACTGTTACTAGCTGAAATTTACTGCATAGCTCACTTAGTCTTTCTCCTCTCTCTACGAAACCAATATTCTTCTCAATTCTTGTCTTCTGTTCCTTCCTCTACTTCCACAGTCTAGTCCTCTGTGATTATTATATTATTATCTCCCTTTACATATTTTATTCAGTGTCCTCATATACTTTCTCTCTCTTCTTCATTTTCTGCTTGTTACTTCTACATGTATACCTGCAATGTTACATTTATGATAGTTTTGAGCTGAAGGAAGAGATTGCATTAGTCTGTATTTTATGTTTCATTTCACATTTGTAAACTGCGTATTCAAACACTAAGACACACAGTTAAGTTTACATTGCTCAGTTCACTAAAGAGTTTACAGCACTAGTGCTGCCAACCTCACTTTGACACTTAATTATATACAATCAAGGATAACTCCAACACTTTCCCTTATTTAACTAAGATAAAAGGACGAAATGAGAAACAGAAACATATCAACATGAAAGACCCAATTTTGGACATAAAATTAAGTCTTGGTTTTGCCAGGGGCTTTACCGAGCGCGGTGGCGCAGTGGTTAGCACCCTGGACTCGCATTCGGGAGGACGACGGTTCAATCCCGCCTCCGGCCATCCTGATTTAGGTTTTCCGTGATTTCCCTAAATCACTTCAGGCAAATGCCGGGATGGTTCCTTTGAAAGGGCACGGCCGATTTCCTTCCCCATCCTTCCCTCACCCGAGCTTGCGCTCCGTCTCTAATGACCTCGTTGTCGACGGGACGTTAAACACTAATCTCCTCCTCCTCCTCCTCCCCGCCAGGGGCTTTGTCAGTATATCTGCTAACTGATCCTCAGCTGAAATGTGCTGAATGCCCAACTCTTGTTCCAAAATTTTTTCTCTAAAGAAAAAATACTTTATATGTTTTGTTTAATGATGGAATTCAGGATTTTGTGTGAGTTTCACTGTTGCCTGATTGCCAACTTTAAGAACTGAAACTTCTGCTAGCTTCCTCATTCCTCTAAAAATACTTCACAGATAAATTACCTCTTTAACAGCTTCTGTTGCAGCTACCAACTCAGCTTCTGTTATATATGTGGCAGTCATGACCTGCTTTTGGCTGAGCCAGATGATGACTCCACCAGCATGTGTGATAACTATACCAGGTGTTGACCATCCAGTTTTGTTGTACTCCCAAAGTCCACATCACTGTAGCAATATAACATCCCACTACACAAAATTTGGATGACAGATTATGCCTAGCTCACATGTAACCACTACATAGCGGAGTATCCACTTCAACCTCACTACATCTTCAGTTGATGCTAAGTCCAGGGTTCGAGACAGGAAGCTCACACTTTAAGCTAGGTCAGGTCACATTCAAGGCATCAGGTACATCAGTGCTCCAACTGCTTGTCAATAGGGAAAGTTACACTTATCTGCATTCTTCCTTTCTGTCTGTAATGTATCTGGTTCCTTCACAATTGGTGTTGAGACTGGTTTTCAGTCCTGAAAATCGAAACACTTAAAGATCTTCGTGACTTATATAGGTTGCATCATCATCAAAGCACTTTATTTCAAGTCCAAGGAAATATGATGCTGGTTTCACAGTGATCTCGAATTCAGCCTTCAATCCATCAACAAACTTCTTGGCATTCTGCTGATCACTTGCCATAACTAACCCATCATCAACATAAAGGGCAATGAACAGTTTCTTGTCACCTTCTCTGATATGTAGTCCAGGATCTGCATCACTTGCCATGAAACCTGCAGACAAAAGAAAAGCTTCAAAACATTTGCTCCAACATTTTGGGGCTTGCTTAAACCCATAAAGACTTCCCTTTAATTTGCAAACTTTCTCTGTGCCATCAGTGTACCCTTCTGGCTGTTGCAAATATATTACTTCTTCTAATTCTCTAAACAAGAATGCCGTAGATGCATTAAGTTGTATGAGATGCATCATTTCAGCTGCAGCAACAATTACATTGAATGAACTGTGTCAGCTTAGCTACAGGACTGAATGTTTCACTGTAATCTACACCGTATCATTGATTAAAACCTTTGATAACAAGCCTTGCTTTATATTTCTCAATACTTCCATCGGGATTAGCCTTCACACGAAAAGCCCACTTACATGGTATAACTCTAGCACCTTCTGGTAGAGTAGTCAGTTCCCATGCTTGATAGTCTTGTAATGACTTCATTTCATTTCTCGTAGACTCCTTCCAGTGAAAACTTTACATATTGTTTACATCTTCTTCATATGATGCTGGCTTTTCATTTGTTTGATTTATCATCTCCTCAGTGATCATCACAAAGTCTTTCAGCTATGAGGGTTTCAATAATTTTGAGAAGTTTTGCAGTTGATGACGACACTGAGCAACGATTTCCTCTTCTCTGGTATCAGCACTCTCCTTTTCAGTCTCTGATTCTTCAGACTCTTCTTTGCTGGGGCTTGCTTCATCTTCTTCTTGGGCTGTGTAACTTTCCCTGATTGTTTTGCTCGATGTCCTCCATTGTCGACCCACCATGTTGCTGAATCTTTTACAACTGAATAGGCCTCTTCACATACAGGCATCAACACAGTAATAGCAGCTGCACAATCTTCTTGGCTTTTATTTCTATTTTTCTTTGGTTTCCATCATAAATCCACTTTTTGCAGTCCCTCACCAAGTGGCCCTTTCAGATACAGTAATTGCAAGTGTCACCTCTTCTTGATTCACTCTTAACAAACTTGCCTTTGCCATTTGGCTTTTGTTTGCTTACATTTACCATTAATGCATCCTTTGGTGTTCTGTCACCATTGATATTCTTCATGAAATTTCTTTCAAACATACATAAGTGTATTGTTAATTTGTCGAATGTTCTCTTCTCATCCTGTGTTAACAACATACAACTTGATTGAAAGTTTTCAAATTCACATGGTAAAATATGCATGGTCATGCAAACTAGCATTAAGTCTGGTAAAACAGTTTCATTTTTAGCTTTGGTCCTCTGTTTAACTCATTCCATAAACTTTTCAGTTTTGGTGCATGAGTAGACTCATTCTCACGTGGTAACCAGCTAGAAGACAGATGTCTGTGCAGACTGTGAACAACTGATCCTTGGCTGAAGATTGAAACTGCTGTTTTAAGGCAGCCCACTTATAACTGGCAGTTTCCTTGTACATAACATTTGATACACTTCATCACTGATTGCACTACTTGTCATGAACTTTGCATAGCTGTTTACCTTTCAATACAATTCAGATTGTTCTTTGTGCTTTCTAACTTCTCTGACTGTTGTGCCATCTTCCAGAAGTTTGGGCTTCACTAATTTCTTATCAATGGCCTCCAATGCACCTTCTTGGTAATCCAGCAAGTCTCTTATTTTCCTTTTCGAAATTGGCCAATCCACTACAACAGTTAGTGGTTTAATATTTTTTGACATGTCCATTTCTGCAGAATTTTATCTCAGAATATTCTGTGCAGCCTAAAAGTTACTTCTGAATGTAGATATTTTAATCTAAAACTCAGCTGTTGATGTTTCTAAACTCAAAAGTCAGCTGCCTGTACATTACTCAAATCTCAGTTGATGAAACTTTAGCCTCCAGTTCTGACTATGTATTTGCTGGGGGCAAAAAAATTACTCTTTTTAATGCTTACCTGCACTAACAAAGTTCACAGGAAGATTTCACAACACAGTTTTCACTCAAAGCAGGTGTTGTAGTATTTTCAACGACTTTTCGTCACTGTTTTGAATTGTTGATTAACTTGAGGCACTTAAATGAAACTGGGCCCATAACCTGTTCTATTTATAATAGTTTTAGGCTGAAAGAAGAGATTGCACTCATCCATATTTTATTTCACATTTGTAAATCATGTGTTCAAACACTAAGACACACAGTAAAGTTTACATCACTCATTTCACCAAAGGGTTTATAGCATTAGTGTTGCCAACCTTACTTTGAAAATTAAATCCAAACAAAGGTAACTGCAAATGAACTACTGTCAATGGTGTTGGTTTGCTGTCCATTTTGATGAGAACAACCCTATCACTCAACTGTTCACAGTAACTCACTCTCCACCCTACATTACTATTCATAATGAATCCTACTCCTGTTACATCATTTCCCACTGGTGCTAGTATCACCCTATGTTTGTCTAACCAGAAATTCTTATTTTATTTTCATTTCACTTCACTTCACTGAACCCCCACTACATCTAGAGTGAGCCTTTGCATTTCCCTCTTCAGATTCCTAGATTCCTTAGCACATTCAAACTTCTGGCATTCCATACTCTGGCTCACAGAATGTTACACTTTTGTTGTTTATTCAGTCTTTTTCTCATGGTTACCTTCCCGTTGGAAGTTCCTCCTGCAGACTGAGACAAGGGATTAATGGGAGAGATCATGATATTCTTTAATTACAGGTGACAAGTACTGAGGATGATGCACATTACCTGTGTTTAATGCAGTGGTTTACATTGCCTTCCACATCCTTGTGCTGTTGATAATTACTGATTCCTCCACCTTTTAGGAGCAGTTTTCCACCCCAAGGGCCAAGAGGTTGTCCTGAACCTCTGGCCAATGCTCCAGCCTCTGTGACAAGGCCACTGGCACAATGATGGTGATTCCCTATGTGAGAAGTCTTCAGCCACTATCACTGCTGATTTTTACTCAGAATTTTAGCAACAGCTGGGATTGACTCCAGGATCTAGGACATTTTGATCATTAATCAAATGTACTAACCCTAGACGACAGGTACATATGACCAGAAATTCTTTGGTTTTTATGAGAGATCTTTCAATAAGGTTCTGCTACAGCAGCCATTCAAGGCTTCTCACATTGCCCTTCTACCTCTCCAGTGTTTGGTCAACTATTTTTCTAAAATTGAGCTACAGTTCCTCTAAATTTTTCATGCCCAGATTAAAAGTTTCAAGTTTTTCCATGAGAAATTGCTGTCTCTGTACCTAGTTTACTGAACATGAAAATCTTTCTACCTCTTTTAGTTGCCTTTTATACCAAGGCAATCACTGTTCCTACAACTGCCTTATGGTCACTGACGCTATCTTGAAAGAAGTCATATCTTGATGTTGCTATTACATTGAACACATTTCTGTCATGACTGGGCTCCTTTTCTAAGTAGTCTTCAGAAACAGTGTTTAGTTGTTTTAGGGATCTTTTGTCATGTCCATCACTTACAAAACTGCAAGCATCCCGTTTGATTGTTGTATGATTTAGGTCTCCTCCAAATATGACAGTGTGATTGGGAACTTATGTTCTAGTGAACTGAGGTTTCTTCTAAAGTTTAGAGTTATATATGCAGGTGAGTCTGGTGGTTGATAGAAGGACCCAATTATAGCTCTATGTCCAGTCTTGATTGAGACTTGTGCAAATAATCTCACAAGTAGTTTCAGTTTCTGTCTTGGTGACTTTGAGTAACTGTGACAAATACACCACCTCCATATTCTATTAGCCCTTTCTTTAATATACACCTACATTTACCCCAACAAAATCTCACTGCTGTCAGTTTCAGGCTTTAGCTCATATTATGTGAGATCTGCTACTTTTTAGGAGTGCTTCAAACTCTGGAACTCTGTTAACACTTCAGCAGTTGATTAGTGGCATTTTAACAGTCTCATCTGTTGGGCCATTCTCTATTACACTAATACTTTTGGGTCTCATACAGCTTTCACTATGTAGACTGGGCAGAGAATCACCAATCAAAAAAGTCCTAGTGTACACCCCACACACATTTGGCTATATTGGTAGCTGCCTCTGATGTGTAGCACACCCTCAACCCTATAGCTGACAATCCTATGGTGCCAGTCTAGGAAGTCACAGCATAGTTTTTCACAGAACCTTCTTAGTCTCTGGTTCAAGCATTCAGCTCAAATGAGAACCACAGATTGTTAGCTTTGTTGAAAGTTCACCAGCATACCTTTTCTGACAGTTACTGGAATAACTGAAGAATGACATCAAAGTCCATATGACAGTAGGTATTATTTGTTCCAGTGAGTACAACAATCTGCAGGTGATAACACAATGGTCCCTTACCACTGCTGAAACAGTCACTTTAACATGTTGAATGGGGCCTCCAGGTGTACAAACTGACTGCACAAGGTGATTCTTCCCCTCCTTTGGTGCCATTTTCCTAATGGGTCCTATTATTCACCATACATATGAACCACTGACAATTAACAGACTCCATCATTTTGTACTTATTTATTCTGGACTCTGGATACAGCCGGATTCTCAATGGGTGAAGTGTGATGCATTGGCACAGATATTAGGTCATGGAGGGGTTGCTCCTTTGTAGCTGGTTCTTGGGGGTGGTGGGAGGATTGGGGCTGTGTGGGGATATGACACAGGAAATCTGTTTGCAGACTAGATGTAGATGTTAGACCTTCAACACACTGAGCAAAGGAGTTCTTGTCACTGCCAATACACTGTCCTTCAGTAGCCAGGCTGCATGAAAGGGACTTTTCGGTGTGGAAGAAATGGCAGTGGTTGAAATGCAGGTACTGTTAATGGTTGATGGGTTTAATGTGAGCAGACATGTGGATGGACTCATGAGAGAGGAGCAGGTCAAGATCCAGCAAGGCTGCATGCTCAGTTGAAAAGGACCAGGTGAAGTGGATCGGAGAGAAGGTGTTGAGGTTGTGAAAGAATGAGTCAAGATCATCAATCTGGACAGGTACCTTGATGATTTCTTCATGATCAGGACTATTTATGAAGGTTGGTCTTTTGTTTCTGAAGCTTACCTGGTTTTCTTACAGTAACCCCTCATTTTTCATTGTATTCTTGTAATTACTATTCCAGTGAACCTTTTACAAAAGGGGAATGACAGAACAATAATTAGATTCTTCTTATAGTCTGACAGTAATACTCATATGGAAATCTGATAGAAACTGTTATGTTTCATAGATTTTGGACGCAAGATCAACCCCTACTGCTTTTAACAACATCAGTTGTACATTATTGATTCATGTTAATTTATACATGTCAGATCATGAAGTGCCCTCTCAAAGTCTGATCATAGAGGGTCACATGCACTGTTTCTCTACCATCAACTATCTCCTCTTGAGTCACATATTAAAATATTTATTTCACACTCCTAGAACATTCTGTTTAATTTGCTTGTAAGCAGTACCGAATTTTCCTACACTGCTCTTGAAGTCAGTTTATTAATTTATGCCCCTGCTTCATTCTGTCTTTGGACATCCCTTTAATTTCATTCTATCATATAATTCTGACTTTTGACTTCACATATTACATTCTTGCATTTTTTTAATGATGGTCCCCTTACATGAATCATGGAACTTAAACAGCAGGTTGGCTTGCATGCCTCAATGATACAGATGTCTGTGCCAGACAAATGTGGCTCTTGAAGAGGAATAGTAGCCTTTTCAGTAGCTGGAGGGGCAACAGTCTGGACAACTGACTGATATGGCCTTGTAACAGTAGCCAAAATGGCCTTGCTGTTCTGGTACTGCAAGTGGCTGAAAACAAGGGAAACTAAGGCCACTTTTTTTCCATAAGGGCATGCAGCACTACAATATGGCCTAACAAAGATGGAATCCTCTTGTACAAAATATTTCACAGATAAAGTAATTCACTATTCATATCTCCAGGCTGTGATTACTCTTGAGGATGTTTCATCAGGAGAAACAAAAGTGGTATTCTCTGAGTTGGAGCATGGAATGTTAGAGCCCCTAATCAGGTAGGTAGAGTGGTTAGAGAATTTTAAAAAAGATAGCCACTCAGACTGGTAACACGATGTGCATTTCGTGGAACTGTTTCAGCGTCACGATCTGCCTCATCTTAATACAGCCGTCAGGCGTAATAACATGAGACTTGGGGGTGCGCTGATGACAGAAAGCATGGGTCACATTTCAGTGGTGTCGGTGGAGTCTATCAGCAGAACGGGTTTCACTAGACATGGCCTGCACCTCAACAGGTATGGGAAGGGGAGGTTGGCAAAGCTTATAGGTGACAGCATAGGTGGGGTTGGTGGGATCACTCATGGGAAAATTCCTGCAGTAGTGGGTGTTAGAGCTGCACCTTTTTTAGATTGAAGTCAGCTGATAGGTATTCCTGCTTAAGGGAAGTCCCTCTAACACTTTTGACAAAGCTTAGGTATCCGAGTAATGAGGGAATTAGTATATTTCATCAAAATATACAAGGTATTAGAGATAAAGTTAGTGAACTGCTTATAGATGTTGACTCTGAAATTATCGGTATATCTGAACACTTCTTAAATAAGGAGATAATTCAGAGGCTTCCTTTACCAGGATACAGGTTGGCTGGCAGATTTTCGAGGAGCTCTTTGTGGTGTGGGGGAGTAGCCATGTATGTGAAAAACGGCATCCCATTTGAGTCAATTGATGTTTCAAAGTACTGCACTGAAAAGGTGTTTGAATGTTGTGGAGGTGTGGTTAAATTTAACGGAGCTAAACTTCTAACTGTTGTTATTTATAGATCCCCAGACTCCGATTTCACAACATTTTAGTTAAAGCTAGAGGAGGTTCTTGGTTCACTTTATAGGAAATACAAAAAGTTAGTTATATGTGGTGACTTCAATATTAATTGTATAAGTGATTGTGCAAGGAAGAGGATGCTGGTAGACCTCTTTAATTCATATAATCTTATGCAAACCGTATTCTTTCCAACGAGAGTGCAAGGGAACAGTAGAACAACCATAGACAACATTTTTGTTCATTCCTCATTACTAGAAGGGCATTCTGTTAGCAAAAAGGTGAATGGCCTTTCAGATCATGATGCACAAATTTTAACTTTAAAAGATTTTTGTGCTGCAACACGTGTTAAATATAGTCATCAGCTGTTCAGGAAAGCTGATCCAGTTGCTGTAGAGACCTTTGTAAACCTTATAAAGGAACAAGAGTGGCAAGATGTTTATAGCACTGATACAGTAGACAATAAATATAATGCTTTTCTCAATACTTTTCTCATGCTCTTTGAAAGTTGCTTTCCATTAGAACGTTTAAAACAGGGTACTAGCACATACAGGCAGCCTGGGTGGCTGACTAGAGGGATAAGAATATCTTGTAGAACAAAGTGGCAATTATATGAAAACATTAGAAACAGTCAAAATCTAAATGCAGCAGCCCATTACAAACAGTATTGTAAGGTGCTTAAAAATGTTATTCAGAAGGCAAAAAGTATGTGGTATGCAGATAGAATAGCTAGGTCTCAGGATAAAATTAAAACCATATGGTTAGTCGTACAGGAAGTTGCTGGTCTGCAGAGACAGGTCGAGGATATAGAATCAGTGCGTAGTGGGAATGTCCGTGTTACTGATAAGTTGCATATATGTATTGCATATATGTACAGTATTTAATAATCACTTTCTGAATATAGCAGGTGAACTGAATAGAAACCTAGTCCCAACAGGGAATCATATAGCGCTCTTAGAAAAAAGTGTTCCGAGACTGTTACCTGAAATGCTCCTCCATGATACTGACAAGAGGGAGATTGAGTTAATAATTAAATCACTAAAGACCAAGAACTCATGGATATGACAGGGCATCTAGCAGAATACTGAAGTATTATTCTATGTATGTTAGCCCAGTTCTCAGCCATATCTGTAACTTTTCCTTTAGGAGTGGTCGGTTTCCTGACCGATTAAAGTACTCGGTAGTGAAGCCACTTTATAAAAAGGGAGACATTAATAATGTTGACAATTTTAGACCTATTTCTATGCCATTGGTGTTTGCTAAAGTTATCGAGAAGATTGTATTTACAAGGTTACTGGAGCATTTAAATTCACATAATTTGCTGTCAAATGTTCAGTTTGGTTTTAGAAATGGCTTAACAACTGAAAATGCTATAGTCTCTCTTCTCTGTGAGGTTTTGGACCGATTAAATAAAAGGTTGCGAATACTAGGTGTTTTCTTTGATTTAACGAAGGCTTTTGACTGTGTTGACCACAAAATATTACTGCAGAAGATGGAGTAAGGGGAGTAGCTTACAATTGGTTCACCTCTTACTTTAAGAACAGAAAGCAGAGGGTAATTCTCCGCAATATTGAGAGTGGTAGTGATGTTCAGTCCCAATGGGGCACTGTTAAGTGGGGCGTTCCCCAAGGGTCGGTGCTGGGGCCTCTGCTGTTTCTTATTTATATAAATGATATACCTTCTAGTATTACAGGTGATTCAAAAATATTTCTGTTTGCTGATGACACCAGCTTGAAAGTGAAGGATCTTGTGTGTAATATTGAAACAGTAACAAATAATGTAGTTCATGAAATAAGTTCGTGGCTTGTGGAAAATAATTTGATGCTAAATCACAGTAAGACTCAGTTTTTACAGTTTCTAACTCACAATTCAACAAGAACCGATATTTTGATCAGACAGAATAGGCATATTATAAGCGAGACAGAACAGTTCAAGTTCCTAGGTGTTCGAATAGATAGTAAGCTGTTGTGGAAAGCCCATGTCCAGGATCTTGTTCAGAAGCTAAATGCTGCTTTATTTACCATTAGAACAGTATCTGAAATAAGTGACACTTCAACACGAAAAGTAGTCTACTTCGCATATTTTCATACGCTTATGTCGTATGGTATTATTTTTTGGGGTAATTCTTCTGATTCAAAAAGGGTATTTTTAGCTCAAAAACGGGTTGTTCGAGCTATATGTGGTGTAAGTTCGAGAACGTCTTGTCGACCCCTATTCAAAAATCTTGGAATTCTGACATTGCCCTCACAGTATATATTTTCTTTAATGTCATTTGTTGTTAGCAATATTAGCCTATTCCCAAGAGTTAGCAGCTTTCACTCAGTTAATACTAGGCAGAAATCAAATCTGCATGTAGAATGCACTTCCTTGACTCTTGTGCAGAAAGGAGTGCAGTATTCTGCTGCATCCATTTTCAATAAGCTACCACAAGAACTCAAAAATCTTAGCAGTAGCCCAAACTCTTTTAAGTCTAAACTGAAGAGTTTCCTCATGGCTCACTCCTTCTATTCTGTCGAGGAGCTCCTGGAAGAGCTAAAAAATTAAGCAAATTCCAGTGTTACATTGTTGATTTTCTTCATTTAAACTTACGACTTGTCACCTGAATATGATTTTATATGTTTCATTTTATCTGTTTCTAATATTGGGTTATAATTTCATGTATTGACTCGTTCCACGACCATGGAGACTTCTCCTTAATTTGGTCCCATGGAACAATAAATAAATAAATAAATAAATAAATAAAAATGGATAGGTTGAAGTTGGATGTAGTGGAAGTTAAGGAAGAACAAGACTTCTGGTCAGCTCAGTACATAATGATCGATCAGCATACGCTGAGATGACAAAAGTAATGAGATACTTCCCAATATGTTGGCCCAGACCTCCTTTTTTGCAGCTTAGTGCAGCAACTTGTTGTGGCATGGACTCAACAAGTAACTGGAACTCCCCTGCAGAAATATTGAGCCTTGTTGCCTCCAAAGCTTTTCATAATTGCAAAAGTACTGCTGCTGCAGGATTTTGTGCACAAACTGACCACTTGATTATGTCCCATAAATGTTTGATGGGATTCATGTCAAGTGATCTAGTTGGCCAAACCATTTGCTCAAATTGTTCATTGCTCTTCAAACCAGTCTTGAATAACTGCGGCCAGTGACATGGTGCAATGTCACCAATAAAAATTCCATCTTTGTTTGGTAACGTGAAGTCGATGAATGGTTGCAAATGGTCTCCAAGCAACCAAACATAATCATTTCTAGTCAATGACTGGTTCAGTTGGACCAGAGGACTCAGTCCATTCCATGTAAACTCAGCTCTCACCATTACAAAGCCACCACCAGCTTGCACAATGCCTTGTTGACAACTTGAGTCCAAGGCTCCATTGGGTCTGCACAACACTTTAACCCTACCATCAGCTCATACCAAATAAAATCAAGACTCTTCTGACCAGGCCATGGTTTCTCAGTCATCTAGGGTCCAACCAATATGGACACAAGCCCAGGATAGACACTGCAAGCGATATCATGCTGTTAGCAAAGGCACTTGCATCAATCATCTGCTGCCATAGCCCATTAATGCCAAATTTTGCCACAATGTCATAATGAGTACATTTATCATACGTCCCACATTGATTTCCATGGTTATTTCACACAGTGTTGCTTACAACTGTGCAAACACTGCTGCTCTCAGACATTAAGTGAAGGCTGTCGGCCACTGCATTGTCTGTGGTGAGAGGTAATGCCTGAAATTTGGTATTCTTGGCATACTCTTGACACTGCAGATCACAGAATATTGAATTCCCTAAGGACTTCCAAAATGGAATGCATCTAGTGCCAGCTACCATTCTGTGTTCAAAGTCTGTTAATTCCTGGTGTGCTTGTGTGATTATATTGGAATCCTCTTCACATGAATCCTTTAATACAAACTGCCAAGGAACTGCCGTTTTATTCTTTGTATAAGTAACACTACTGCCATGTGCTATCACTGTCTCATGACTTTTGTAACCTCAGTGTAACTCTATAAAAAATAAGAATGTAAGGTATGTGAATAAGCTGCAGTAAAGTCAGTGCATTATTCTAGCCAAGATATACACAAAGCCAACATCTACAGAAGTAGTACAAGTTCATATGACAACTAGTTTCATTGCCATGGAGCCAGGAGGGGAGCAGATAACTGGGCCAAGAGAGCTGTGTACTTCATTAATGCTGTGTGCAATACATTACATGTACACACTATTAGTCTCAAATATTTATCAATCTTTTTCATGCTTAGTATACCAAATTCTATGGATAACACAACCATGCTGTTACAATTTCAAATCAACAACTTCAATACTTTCAGAGATATAAATTTTTACCTAAAACATATAATAACTGAGTTAGGGCTGTAATGTATTCATCTATAGTATCAACTGAAACTAGAACCATGTGGATAGATTCATATAATCCATTTTTCTGGAATTTTCTTTAGGCCTATTGCCACAGATTTCTGATCTAATTGAAAGTAGTTTGGAAAATGATTATTTAATCATATTTTCATTGCATGTGGTTTTGGAAAGACTGTGAGGACATATGTACAGAGAGAATGCGATGTTTTATTAAATCTATGTAAATGTAAGTGTGAGAGAGTTGTTGTGTAATAGGGGAATTTGTGACGTATGTCTGAGTAAGCTTGATTTTGTAAAGGGCAGCCAGAAGGCGTGTCTAGTACTAAATTTATTAGTAATTTATTTTGTGAAAAGGAATCACATTTTGTTTTCATTAAATTTTATCTAGTTATGGAATTATGAGAATTCTAGTCTAAGTTACTTGTGGTAATCTGACTGGCTGGCATTAGAAATACTGTGAGTGTAGAAGTTCTCAAAATGATCTGATTGGCTGCTTACCATACTAGCCAATAGGAATTGAGCATTTTCCACGTGTTTAAGTAGGGCTTGGTGCCTCAGGTCTATGAGCTGAGAGTCGCTCTGGAGCCACCTTGTGGTATACACCTGTGTTAAATTGCATGGACCAGATTTGTACCAAAATGAAGAATCTGCATGTTTGATTGATTCTCAGTGTCAATGGAAGTGTCTCACCGGTCCGCTTTGCGCTTTGACCTGTGACTTAAGGGTGTTGTTTTTTTGTTTTGTGTGTGTGTGTGTGTGTGGGGGGGGGGGGGGGAGGTTTGAGCTATACAGGTCAAGGGAAATGACCGATTCCTGTGGATTTTGTTTTTTTTCGTTTTTTTTCTTTTTTTTGTCGCTTTGTGTGGTTTGGGATCGTGGTGGGCATTTTTTTATATTTATATTTAGCTTGTCCTCACCCTAAAACCCCAGATTTCTCGCAGTTGTCCCGTTAGTTTGATTATATTTTTTGGAGGGCAATGTTATTGTTGTATTCATATATATTTTAGTGTTTGCTCTCGTGTTCATGTAGTGACATCATAGGTGCCATATTGGAGACACTGAGAATGGTCATTTCCACCATATTGATGATGTAATGGGTCAAAGCAGATTGGTGGAATCGGACGCTTCTGTTATCCCGATTCTCATGTAGTTGATGAAAAGTGACTACAGTGTTGAGTGTTTTGAGAAGGTTTGAACTTTGTGAGTGATTTATTTTAGGAGAATTTGTATGTGAACATTTCAAGTCATGCATAAACTCCTTGTAGTGTGTTCCGTGCAAATTACAAGACATTATGGTGAGCAAATCTATACTAGAGGACTACTGAATGACTGACTGAGTTAATTCACAAATAGTCATGGGTCAGTGACTATTTAGGATGTTTAAAATATCAGGTCAGACTAAATATGGTTCCACTTCTTCTGTGTGAATGCACAAATATGTCCGACCTCCTGTGGGAATCTCTAAGTATCAAATGGGAGTGTAAATGGACAGGGACTGCAGATAGGTGGCACTCGGTGAGAACGTGGATCAGCCTTGAGGCATACCAAGATAGCCAGTGCAGTTGTGATATAGCTGTGTTCCTGAGCAGTTGTGATAATGCTGTGTCCCTGAAGGTGTAGTGGTTACTGCACCTGCCTAGTAAGTAGGAAGTCTCAGATTTGAATCCCGGTCTGGTACGCATTTTCACTTCTCGCTGCTGATTCCACTTAATGTCCCACTGCAGCTGACAGCAGTGATCTCCTTCAACTTACATATGACTCTTTTTGCTCTGTCATTAATTGTAACTGGTAGATCATTAATTTAGATCAGGAAAATCATTGGCCCAAGTATCAAGCCCTGGGGAGCCCCATGTTTTACATTTCCCCAGTCTGAGAGGATACAAAATGCAGGATAGCTACAGCAAGGAAAGCATTTTTGAAAAACAGTAATTTGTTAACAATGAATATGAATATAAGTGTTAAGCAGCCTTTTCTGAAGATATTTGTCTGAAATGTGAACTCGTACATAAGTGAAATGTGGATGATAATCAGTTTAGACAAGTATAGAGTAGAAGCTTTTGAAATGTGGCGCTATAGAGGAATGCTGAAGGTTAGATGGGTAGATACTGAATTGAACTGGGGAAAAATGAAATTTATGGTACTACTTAATTAGATGGAGGGATTGGCTGGTAGGACACACCCTGAGGCATCAAGGAATAGACAGTTTGGTAATGGAGGGAAGTGGAATACAGCAATCAGGTTCTTCAGATAAACGTAGATTACCACAGTAATACAGAGATGAAGAAGCTTGCATGGAATAGACCAGCATATGGAACAGCATCAGATCAGTCTTTGGACTGCAGACAGCAACAACAACAGCAGCAGCAGATCAATGGAAACATTAATTGAACCAGTGACTATTTTTCTACATTAGCATTTGCGGTATGTATACTGACCTCTCTGGCTTTAATTATGTCCTATCTTGTTATATCTCATTGTCATTATACTGTACCCTCTTCAACAAGTTTACCTACAATTCATTTTACTTAATTTGTCACAATCTTCCTTCATATGTTACACTACATGCATTCATATGGCATTGCCCCCCCCCCCCCCCCCCCAGTTGTGAATACAAGCATCAAGATATGCAGCATGGAGCTTTTGTATGTCTTGGATGTAATCCTGTGATATTCCAACCCATGCCACTTGCACCTGCATAGATTCAACAGATTGGTAGGTGAAGGTGGTGTCCTGATGACTTGCTATGTGGCATCCAACAAATTAATTATTGATTAGGAAGAGATTGGGCAATATGGCTGGCCATGGCAGAGTATTCACTGTTGCAAGACACACTTGGGAGGTGGCAATGATATGAAGATGAGAACTGTCCTGTTCAAACAAGGCATGGGCATGGGTTTTCAAGAGCAGTAGAGCTTCCACTTGCAGGTCCTCATCCATGTACCATACAGCTGTCATGGAGCCTGTTAGGAACACTAATGGTGAATGAACACCCTTAGGATAATGCACCCCACACCATCACACCAGGCTGGCACGATGTGAGATGGGAGCATAAACTACCCTTCATATCACTCTCCACTGCGCCTCCAGACACAGACCCTGTGACAACCACTAAATATAATACTTACTACTAAAAATAACTTTCTGCCAGTCTGCAAGGCTTCATGTCCATTGTTGCTAACACTAGGCAACCTGGGCACAATGGTGTGAGTATGTGAGGAGCAGATGTCATAATAGTTGGCACAGGAGTGTCCTGCATCAGGCAGGCACCTTCCAATGCTACTAGCACTCATGGGATGTTGTACAGAAGAAAGTACAGACCACTGAATGGCTCCTATTGCTGCTGTCAAATCTGCTTGTGTTTTTCAGACAATCCTTCGGTACTTCCTCCTTGTGGTGCATGTCAGAAATCCAGATCTGACATGCCGTGCACATGTGCCTTCCTGTATCCTTTGCCAGAAACAATGGGCAATGGTGTGTCTGTACGGACAGTGTGGTGCGGAATACAATGACAGTACCACCCAGGCTCCCGCAGCCCCATTAAGTGGCCCCTCTCCAACTCAATCAGCTGGGCAACCTACTGTCAAATGTTTCACCTGGGCACAGTGCATGCCCAGGTAATTCTTCACTGATGCTGCCCTCTTGTATTAGCCAATGTGCATGACATTATGGCCCTACCCATGCTCCCTGACTGCATGGCTGACTGTGTAAAAGAAATCATTGTCATAGCTGATGGTTTGCAATACCCATCCAGTTTGTAGTAAATTGGTTGGGTTCTTCTGGCTGCAGCTCTTTTCATGACAGTGAGTGTGTACTTCTATTTCTAGAGTCCTATTGCTATCATTAGGCTCACATAACCCAGTGGGTAAGGATCTGGTCATGTTTTGTGGAAGAGTTAAAATAAACAATTGGTTGCCAAGGGTTATGCAAGTTCCATAAATCAATGTGCTGCCAATACAGCTCATTTGAAAGAAAGTGGCTAATTTCCTTCCCAATTCATGTCCAATTTGTGCTTGTGCATTGTTGTAATGTCCTCATCACTGATAGGGCATGAAAACCTTACTCTTTCTTCCTTTTTCATTCCACTAAATTTTAACCAGTCGTCCATCATTACTACATTATAGTTGTAATTTTTTAAATAATTTTCCCAGCAAATTTAAGGTTCAAAGAAATTTTGGGCTTGTAGCCAGATGTTGTTTAATTCATTGCATGATATTTTGACTAGGCACCTCCCACTCATCATCAGGTGAGTCCTCAAAGACTGATTAAGACTTGCTCTGTTCCACAATATATAGTGTGCTGCGAGTATTCCACATATACGTCAAAATGAAGTTGACAGACAGACCACAGTTTCCACCAGCAGCACCCTCACCAGTGGGACTGCAGTACTCAGTTGTCCTCTGCATTATCACTTGCCATGGCCATTGGCACTTTCTGTCATCTTCAATTAGAACAAATCATGGAGATGATGGGGTTCCATGCACAGTCCAACAGGTAGTCACTATCACGGTTCATCATCTTTTCTGCCAAGCATACTTCCATGGCTTCTTCAATGTGGAGTCCCAAAAAGATGTCACTATTGTCAGAATAATGGTTCTATCATACTCCTTAAATGTCCAGTGGAAATACAGTGTTCAGAAGTAGCGGACTTGCTAAGTTGCAAAAGGTGAGTGCAACATCGATGTTCGATACAATGTTCTTTCACAGTGTGTGTGGTCTGTCCATGTAAGCCATACCACACTGACCAGGTATTTTGTAAATTCTGGCGTTCTGCAATAGCAAGTCATCCTTTACTGATCCCAAGAGATCTGCAATCTTATATGATGGATGAAAAGTAACTGAAGAGGATTCTTGCTATTTTAAATGAAATGTTGCCCACAAAAGGAAGAAAAGCTAAATATATTTCTGGCGTGTTCAGTTCATTATCCACTTCCTGATTCTTGGTGTTAACTGACAGTGCCCTATTAATCTGATGGGTGGAATGTCAATTTTCCTGAACACTGTCTTTAGAAAAGCCTAGCTCTGAGACAGTGTATGCTCTACACGTGAGTGTTTTGAGCATTCTCTGTGGAATTACTTTTTCAATATTTCTTGATAAATATTTGCCAGTCATCAATCGACAAATCAAAGCTAAGTAAGAGCACTGATAAACTCTGAGAGACAATAAAATAATTATGCTCTTCAATTATTAGCTTTAGTAGTAGTCTTCTGTTCTGTTGTTCGTCATAAAGGGTAGACAATATGTGAAACCTGGTACTATATTTATGAAAGTTTATTTGAATGATCACCAATTTAAGTCAAAATGAAATCTCTGTATTTATCCTTATTTATGGAAACCCCAATAACACATTCTCCTGGACCAATATTGTTATTATTTATACAAGATGGATACATATAGCAGCAGCAATCTTCATGAAGGCACAGAACAAATATGGAGGTTGATGTACATGCCCTTTTCTTCCTTTGTGGCTGTCATTTTAATTTTTTTTAATTTGGTCATTTGCTGCAACACAAATACCTACAATCTTCATTGTTTCTCTTTTTCTAAAAAAAAAATGGAATTCCTTTGTTGCAATTTTTATCTGATTCTTATTTCCACCATAACTGATATTCTTTGCAGGCAGGCCACAAGGTAAGGTAAATCTAAGAAAATATATATGCCTACCTCTCCTGTATATTTGTCATATGTGAGTGACTTTTACAATAATTACAATTTCCTGCCATCATCCCCAAATGCAGTAGTTATTATACAGCCCACTCACTTGTGAATGTATGTACCTTTTCACGTTGTTACAGCAACTGGTGTTAAATATTACTTATATTTTATTAATATTCTTTGGCATGGTTTCCACTTGTGCATATTGCTATTCTCACAACACTGCTTGATGGCGAGAATTATTACATAACTTTATAATTACACCCAGTTTCCAAATTATCCACTGGCTTGCAAAATAATCAGAAAGGTTAAAAAACAATGGAGAAGGTGAATTACTGCTCCTAGTATGCAACTGGTGATAACAACTTAATGCTTGCTAATGCATAGGACAACTGAGTTCCATGGTTCCATCAGTGAGGGTACTGCTGCTGTGGAATGTGGTCCATCTATCAACTTTATTTTGGCATATGCATAGCATACTCACAACGTGCCATATATTGGGGAACAGAACAAGTCTCTATCAGTGTGTGATGGCTCACCTGAAGATGAGTAGTAGGTAAGCAGTCAAAATATTGTACAATGAACTGAACGACGACTAACCGTAAGCCCAAAATTTGTTTGAACATGCATTACAATATTTATACCCTGTAATATGCAGGGACATGTGAAAGATCGGCATTTGATTCTTATAACTTGATGGTGATATATTCCAATAGATGCATTACAGTGTCTCCAAGCATTTGTAAGTTTGAAAGAAGTTGTACATTACAATGAGCTGAAAGAAATCACCAATTCACTTGCTATAGTGACCATCATCTGAATTGTCAGAATGTCTGATGAAAAATTTATTTTAGGTTAATGTCTGGTCTTAAAAGAACAATTGAGAAACTGATTTCTCATAGTAACTTAGACTCTTGTCTTCTTTAATCATAGCAAAACCATCACCTGGTACATCTTTGATGATGTACTTGTTATTACCACCTTCTAGTCAGGCATGAATCCAGCTTTGGTGATGGGGACGCAGTATGTTAATAAGGCCCCTGTGATGAATCAAACAATTTGTCAACCTTCACTAGTTTGTCAAATTCTTTAGCAGAATGCTGCTTTGATTGATGTGTTTACCAAACATAGACTGCGTATGACATGTCTGAGAGAAAGTCCAATTGACAGCCAATTGGACAAATAAGTTTGATCAATTCTATACACAGTTCCCAAACAACAGGTAGTTGCTTGCCAGACTTACCTACAGCTTTAAAATATTTGGGAACTTGAGCGGATTTTGAGGATTTATTGTATTGCACCTCATACAATGTCATATAGTGTCAAAATACTTCACAACACAACATACACAGATAGACAGCTTAAATTTGACATATTTGGTTGGTGCATCTGTGTGATTTTTTGGCGAAACAGTGAATCTGACAAACAACTTTGATCATTTCTGCCACTCCCACTATTACTGCAGCACAGATATGGTGTTGTCATGTAATAGTTTGTGTCTAATAGTGTGTAACACCTCACCTTAGCATAATTTACAAGAAAGTGAAGTTCAGGAAAATACATTATTTTAAAAGTGTTTGTCCAAAACTTTTCTAAAGCTCAAGTGCTATCTAAGTAATTGATTTAAAATTATAATAATAAAACCTTAAACAACTTTGATAATGCCACAATGTTCATAATATAAAATCGACGTGTGCACTCAGTGTTTTCAGTATGTGACTTAGGACAGTGTACAAAATGAGGCCAAAAGATAGAATACAGGTGTATAGAAGTATATGATACATAATGTATTACAGAAAATGTAAGAAAAATATCTACTCTGCTAGTTATACGTGGACATGGCATTCAGATTTTCAGATCTGTGGAATTTTCTGTTTCAAGACAAATGATACAAAGTCAAAACTACAATACTAAACTACAGAAATAAGTGCAGAGGCAATGTAAATTACTTGAATTACAAATTGCAAGTTTACATTTATAAAGTCACACCTTCAAAATCACCAAAAAAGAAGAAAAAATAATCAGAGCCCAAGTGTACGACAAGTGAGTCAACTCAAAAAACTCACAACGTTGGGTACAGACCAGAAGAATATACACAATCACTAATAGGAGTACAGAACAACATCAATCAGTCACATAAACCACAGTATGTAAGGATATGTTGACTGATGAAAGGAGAAAATAATGAAAAAATATTAGGGCCTGTGCTTATTATGTGGGGACTGACCCATGAATCCAAACCAAAGTGGCTACACACCAGCAGAAAGGTTTTGGCACAACAAAATGAATGAAGTTCATAATCATATCTCAATAAGTTCAATCATATGTAAAGAATAATCAGAGGAAGCATCTAGCCTCAATCAATAAGCAAGAGTTTGCAGACAACTCAAGTTCCCAAAACAGAGTTAAGCAAGATTTTGCAGACAACTCAAGTTCCAAAGAGATACAGTAATGCAGTACTCAGGATAAATACAGATAATAAGAGCAATAAATAACTTTGAATGCTGATGTAATCGAGTCGCTTGAGGACCAAAATCAGTGTGTGAAATCAGAAATGTATACATCTTGATATACAGTCCATACACAATCTATGATCACAATCATAAATGTATTCCACACTATTTGCTAATTGTTCATACAAACTAACCTACATACATCTCATTAACAATTGATAAAAAAATTCATACTGAAAGTTGAGATAAGAAAATTCATTGAAATGTATGACTACTAACCTAACAGTGCCTAATTTTATCAGATTCTGATAATTATTTACAACATGGTTCATAGAATGTACTCTTGAATTTTTTAAGTTTTCACATTTCTTTGTTGAACATAACACTATGTAACTTTCCACAGTATTATAAAAAGTTTTATAGTGTATTGGGTAGTTAATCCTCCTACTTGAAAAAACATACCTTTATGTGGGACAACACTGTCCATAGCAGCGACTACTTTTCTAAACAAATAGTTCCACAATTTTTTCGTATGGGATAATTTCTTAGCTAACAAGACTGACATAACTGACACATGCTTGAGTACATTACCCATGATCTCTTGTAAGTCAACTGGACCAACAAGGGTGCAGTCATGCAGGAGTGTGGGAGTGAATCCACCTACATCTTTCAGTTTCCTCTCTAGGTTTCTCATCACATGCTCCAACGGATAGATAACTTCCTGTCTAGCTTTCACATCAAATCCTGAAACATTGTTTTGTGTACTAAGCATGCTGTTTAATACCTCCCTCACATCACACGGCATATCTTTTGCCTGTCTATATTGAAAAAATAAGTACACAGGGGTCACGTCAGAATGGATTAAAAAGTGTTCACATATATGGTTAATTAATAAACAGAGCTAAGTCCAATGAAAAAATGAACTAGTAAGGTAATATACGTAGATATACTAAGATGTCTCAAAGCAACATTTATTTAGAAATTAGCAGATTAGAAGAAATTATTTACACAAGCAAGACAAATTGGATTGCACTGACACAGCATCCAAAAAATACCTACAAAATGAGATATGGACCATAGTACATGATGTGGATTTTCAAGAATTTCAATAGATCTTATTTAAATATTGAAAAATTTATTTATTTCAGGTGTCAACACTTTACATTTCTCTTTGGCTTTCACCAACACAAGATCTCCTACCTCAAAGTTAGAAAATCTGCCCTTACCATCATGTCTCTGCTTTCTCCTACCCCCCTGCTTTTTCATCATCTGCCTGACACACTCTTCTTTCTCTTGCGGTGACAGAATTTTACATGGTGGAAACAAAACATACTTAGAAATAAAGTTAACTGGTCTGCAATTAAACACGATTTCAAATAGTGAAAAACCTGTTGAAGAATGTAGTAAGCCATTCATAATATCCTCGAAGTTTTATGGCAATATGTTCTAAACAGTCTTCCAATTTCTCTCATATATCTTTCTGCAGGATTACTTGACAGGTGGTACACAGAGGCTAAAATATGCCTTATTTTTGCATGATCAACAAAATCTTTTGAAGCTTGTGATGTAAACTGAGAGCCATTGTCAGATAAAATTGTTTTAGGAATACCCACCTAATGAAAGTATGTGTTTTCAAACTTAGGAATGATTTGCTTACTGGTAGCTTTCTTAAGAGGAAACAGCCTTATGAACCTCTAAAATACATCAACCACCACAAAAATATAACAAAAAGCCATTATTAGACTTAGGCAAAGGTCCATAGACATCCACAGACATGAGATCTAGGTTCACTGTGATCTAGGTCACAGTTAAGTGGATGCATTGTCATTGATCTAACCAATATGGGTTACTCATCTGAAACTCAGCCATGGACTGTCTTGGGACCAAAAATCAGGCCATTATATATCATCACAATAATAGGCACTGAAACTACACATTGTTTGATGTTTAATTTACAGAAATTACAATTAAAAGTTAACTCATTAAATTAACTGAATACATCGAAAAATTCCATCTTTTTAACAGTTTCTTCTACTACAATGGTAAGGCTGAATTATTTGTTTAAATCACGAAATTAACAAATATAGTTATGCAAACAATACTTTTGACAAAACTGTAAATTACTTTACAATTAATTAAGAGTTGGCTTTGCTAACATGTTTTCGAATAGAGCCAAATAGATCCTTTAAGAATGCTATTAGCTGGTCCTCTAAATGTTTACAGTTTTACAGAATTTATATTTGTTTATAAGTCAACAATACAATTTAAGTTATGAAACAATTGATGATTTCACCCTGTAACGAAAGATACTAACTAGGAATAGTCAAAATAAATTAGAAAATCAATTACACACAAGAAACTAAGCATAAAATTAGATCTGGTGTTATATTCTTTAAAACTGAAGGCCAACTTTTCTCCTTTATGAAAATGCAGATTATATTAATGTATGTTAATATTAATAAGTCAGACATGAAAAAATGAATTTTAAGGAGGCAGATAGCAAAACAAGAGGGGAAATAAAAATATTCCAGCTTGCTTTGTCACATCACCTCCTCATTGGATTGACCAGATAGATATTTCAAATAGCTAACTGGGCAGTTCAATAACCATAAGTGACCCCAGACTGTGGTTTAACAAGCTACACACAAAAAAATATTACATAAGAAATCTTATCAAAAACTACAGTACCTATATTTTTTCAAATTTATACTTATATGAACTGGCCATACAAAAATCCCCATACAAAATATTTACATACAGTGTATCGTACATTTGCACAAAATATCCACAAGTTATACTTTAATAAAAATTAGGCTTCTTCATCGTAAGTGATGTCCTTTTTGGGTAAACAAAGATTACATTCTAAGATCCGTATCACTTTATACAAGTCCTTCTTGCTTAAGAGAATAAATCCTCATGGGTTGCAAAAAGTTAAATTACACTGCGCATTGCAGTTCACTTTTTAGACAGAAAATTTCAGTTGCTCAGTGTTTAGTATTTTTCGCGAGCACTTTCACTATTTTTCAATGAGCTTTCACACATTTTCTTACCAAGTTGTCCATGCCTTCAACATGTCCAAGTGGGAGTCAGTAAGGAAATGCACTGCTATCAGTTCTCTTGGAGGCGTTTCTCCTCCACCACAGTACTTGAAAAAATCAAGACAAATTACTCTACATTAGTACATTTACTGTTACTTCTAACTTAGTCTAAGAAAAAAAATTTCACTAAAAATGATAGCCATTACTTCATAAATAGATACATTACACAGTTCTCATAATATAACAATAATTATCACTAAAATTGACTATAGTATGAAAGGTGGGGACTAGTAAAAATTTAAAATCAAGTGCACATTACACTACAAAACATTACTCTTAAGTCATAACTGTCTGAAACTGGTTAAACCTGAAAGACTAGGGTCTCTTTCCCACTTTCCCATTTGCAAAATAGTAAAAACTCAAGGTGTGCAGTAGCATAGATTTACTAATCACTATGTTATGAAAAAAATTAGCCACCATCACATAACTTAATTACTATTCAAATCAAAATCAAGGGGATGGAAGTTGTACTAAATCCTTTCCCTACTTCTCCACTCAGCTCTGAGTACTACTCTCATTCACCCAGAAAATTAAATAATCACAAAATGCTACAAAATAGTTGATCTGTCACAATATTCATATCAGTCTAGCACCACAGTTATCAGTTAATCAGGAAAATTACTTTTCTTTATTCCAGTTTTACCAGTTTAAGCTCATAATTCTTCAGAACACAAATAGAGGATTTCAGATAGCCTATAGATCCAATAATGCAGCATTATATGACTTCTACCTCACAAAAAATTTGCTCTTTCTGTTAAGCTCTCATTCCCAGTTGTAGTGTCATGAATTGCACAATATACACAGTACCCAATGCTGCCTAGTTCAAAAATTAGATCATCAACACAGTTACACCACATTTGTTTGTATACAGGTATCTTTTTCATTAATTATGTCTGTCAGCTCCATTATTTTACTTAACTTTCTTACCTTGTTAGCCAGTATAGTGCATTCTCAAAAAATATTCCTACTGCAGAGACAGGCTCCCTAACCATTAAGACCCTAACTTTATTCATTATTTTACTATTTCATTATTGATATCTAATAAATAAACACCTGCTCTGCTTATCTTATGCGAAACTGATTCTACTGGAAAACACTCCACAGTAACAGTTTCCTATGCTAAAGCAAACTTAACCTTCATTACCAAGCAGACAAAGTTACCACTTAGAAAAACTATTATTTCACTGTATTGCATCAAATTGCTTAAGATTCTATCCTGAAGGGTGATATACATACAAACCTTGCCTATTCTTTCCACACACATTACTCCAGGCAACTATGTTTAAAGTTGTAATTCCCTAATGTTAGAAAAGACTATTCCATGACACAGATAGATAGTTATCTCACATATACTTGACTGTGCCAAACACAAACACTTCTACTATACCACAATTAATATTAATACCTGGTATCCCAGATGGTTTATATAGCATATTGTCTCTGTTGTTGCACCAAGTCACACTAATTTCACACATGAGCTGATTACTTCAGATGTTAATTATCCTTCACATATGCTGACACCTTTCATTGTCTGTTTACAAAAAAAGAAGAATGTTTCTGATTCACTTATAAACTACAGATAGGATAGTAGAAGAGTTTGAATGCCTCAGAAAACATGAAAAATGAGACAGACAGCTGGATTAAGCATTATTGCCACATAATGAATCCACCACAGAATGTTGAACCCCCTATTTGCTTGTAGGTCTTACTTCTGGTACAATGCACACTCCATTCTCCTAACAAAATCAATACTACCCAAGCTTAGAAATGTTTTAAACTGTTGTGGATTGATATTCAAACATCTAATTGGTGATGCTCAGGGTTTCAGGTCAATAATATTCTTTAACCCAACATCCTATCAGTCTTTGCATAAACCAATTCATGAGAGTTGTCATGGGCAATGCATGGTCCTCTGAAAGGACCATGATACACATGCAAAAATTTCTTTATCTCATCATTTACTCTGCTTGATTTCTCTTTGGTTTTGACGAAGACAAGGTTATCTATTCAGAAACTAGTTGGATTCACTCCTTTGCCATGCCTTCCCTTCCTTCATGCTGCTTTCCTTTTCATCATCTCTTTAGCCAATCTGATCTTTTCATCCTGTGCTTCCCTTTTCATCATCTCTTTAGCCAATCTGATCTTTTCATCCTGTGCTACTTAACTTACTTGAGGGAAATCCATTTCTTCTCTGATGATATTACTGGGTCTCTCATTGAACATAAGTTCATATGGGGCATATCCTATCGATTCATTCCACAAGTTGTTTATAATGTTTTCCAAATGTTGACTATGACCTGCCCAAGCAGTGTGTTTCTTACTACAATACGTCCTGCACAGTTTATTAATCTCCTTCATAATCCTTTCACTCATGTTACCTTGTGGAAAATAGATAGAAAACTTTAAGTGTTTTATCTTTGGTGTTGCCACACAGTGTTCAAAAGTGTCTGAAACAAATCGTGGACCATTGGCAGACAAAAGTGATTTTGGTCCCCTACATTGCAAAAGTAATCAGATGTCATATTCTCAATTATAGTTCATAGGATACAGTTTTACATATTTTGAGAATGTGTTCAAAACAATGAAAATATATTTATGTGGGCAACACTCCTAGAAGGTCAACTGCTGTAAGCTCCTTAGGTTCATTAGGAAGGACAGAATGCATTAAGCCTTTTGTTGGCTCACCAGTTGTCTTTACTCTCTGACATTTATCACATCTTTCTAGTCTCTGCTTAGCCCTTCTCCACAAATTGTTAAATATTGCTGTCTCCTGTATCTTAGTTAATATTTTCCTGGTCCCATAATGTCCATAACTCTTATGCAAGTAGTCAATAAATTTATCAACATGTTGGTCAGGAAAGCATAACTTCCAGTCCTGATCATTCAAAATTTTCCTCCTAAATAACAACTCTTTATGTATAGTATAGTACTGCTTCACCTTTGGCATGTTGTCTGAATTGCAGTACTGCTTAACCAACCTTAAATTTGGATCCTCATTCTGCTCCCTTCTCATTTGCTTGCAAATCCTTCTAATAAGCTTGTGGGATTTCTGGCTGTAGCGACTGACTATGCACAGAAAACTCCAACTTATTATGATCAGGCACTTTTATTAAAGTTCATATAGTTACATAAAACAGAAGAAAAACAATACAGAAACTCACAACATGCACATCGTAACCTAAGTCCACGAGACCGTACCAAAGAACAACGATTCCCCAAAGACCATTTATTCTGCACTTCACCGGTGGCAGTTACTCACAGACACACCCCACCCTCCCCCCTCCCCCTCCCCCTCCCCCATGAGTGCAGAGCACTGGGGGAAGGAGGTGGGTGTCTTCCTGTGTAGTGGTGTTGTGGGATGCTCACTGGTTGATAGCGGCATGTGCCGAGAGTCCATGCTGTCTGTGCAGGGCGGACTAGCCCTGGTATAGTCTGCCATCCAGTGGTGGGGACAGACTGTTTGACCTGTAAGTGTGAACTGGAATGACATGGAAGCTGTCAGTGTTACAGTACAGGCAGAGGGGGTATGAATCTTGAGCATCCCATTGGTGCTGAACGTTGCAGCTATGCCAGCCATATCCACCCGAGTTGGGATAGGGACTGTGCGCAGGTTCGTGATACATGACATGGATGTGGACTTGTGCAAAGTGTCCCTTATGTGGGGGCTGAAGATGGATCCCTTGTGGAGCTGCAAGGAAGGGTCGTCACATGGGCACTCAGAGGCATTGATTGAGATGCAAATTTTGTTGATAGTGGACATAGGGGGCACTAGGGGGTGGGAAGTGGGAGGTGGGGGGAAACAACGTAGTTCAGGAGAAACACTAGAACTCTCTGTGGGGGTATTGGATGCCAACACTTGTGACGAGGTAATGTCACATGCAACATGTGATTGGGCCTGAGGTTGTGGATTGTCACATACAGTACCTGAGTGAAATGAGGGTACAGTATCATCACACGCAACCATTGAGTTGCCCATAGGTGTAGGCTTACTGCACATATGATCATGGTGGGGCGCAGGGGAGTGGGCGGTCTGTGTGAGATCGGGTTTGTCACCTGATGGAGGAACACTCAACTTGAGAGGATGTGGTACAGATTCCTCGATCGTCCAGGCTGTTTCATGCATTGAAGGGAAACTGTCTGCTGATGGCCACTGGTGAGAATGTCCATAGTATTGTCCATTCGAGCCAATACTCGATGCTAGCCAGAGTAAGGCAACTGTAATGCCAGTTTGACTATGTAATCCTGTAATATAATGAACTCACAAGAGCTCAGTGCTGAATACAGAAAGACCCGAGTATGGGTATGTGGTCATAGAGGGAGCATGTGGATTGCAGCTATGCACCTCCAGACAAGCTCATCTAAAGTGGGGAGGTCAGATAGGTCGACAATTGCTTCATCATTGATGAACTCTGCAGGGAGAACTAGGGTCTCACCATACAGGAGCTCTGCAAGTGAAGCCTGGAGGTCTGTCTTGTAAGCTGTGCATGTTCCTAACATAACCCAGGGAAGGGTGCTGGACAACCATCAGACATGGGTAACAGTCCTATGAGGCCCAGATGTACATGTCGGAAGCGGCCTTTCAGGATGCCAAATTTATCTAGACGGGGTTGTGTGTGCCTGCCGACTTTGCTGCACTGGCACTGTAAACAAGCACAAGCCCAAGTACGACAATTCCTCTTCACACTTGGCCACACAAAGCATTATGTAACAAGATGTGTAGTAGCCTTAGCACCAGGATGTGAAAGGTTATGTAACATAGTGAATACTTGGCAACACAGTTAAGGGGAAACAATAGGTTGGGCGGAAGCCCATGGACGTATCACACTACAGTGGCCTGACCAAGCCCAGTATGTTGCAAGAAACGATCTGGAGGGAAGTATCTGGGTCCTGTCAGAGGTTGTGCAATTCGGTATCATTGTCTTGAATAAGTGGGCCAATTAGTCGAAATTAATGGGGTACAAAATAGCAGTGATATGTGATAGGTTGCCGGTCACCACATTTTCTGAACCTCAGATGTAATGGATGTCTGTTGTGTATTGGCAAATTAAGTCCACCTGCTGAAACCTACGTGGCGGAAGGTCAACAGTGGGGTTACATAGAGGCTCCATGAGGGGGCAAATGGTATGTGAAAATTGTTATATTCCTTCCTTCAATGTCTGTGCAGAAATATTTTACAGCTTCATAAACTGCAAGCAGTTCTCTGTCAAATGCTGACCACTTATGTTGAGCCATAGATAGCTTTTTGGGGGGGAAAAAAACAAAAACAAAAAACAGAGTAGTAGTGTCATGTCACCGACATGCTGTTGAAGGACTGCACTGATTCCAAAATCACTTGCATCCACTGTAATAGAGATGCAGGCATCTGTCAAAGGGTGAGCAAGAGTGACACCACATGCTAATGCTGACTTAAGGTCTTCAAAAGCTCTCACTATGTTGTCAGACCACTTTATTCAATGATTGTCCATGGTTTGTTTCCTGGCCAATGTGTCAGTCAAAGGGACTTGAATTGCTGCCACCATCGACAAGCTATGGTAGTAGAAACTGATAGTTCCTAAAAACTGGCGTAATTCATGAAACGACACTGGAAGAGGTAGATCACAAATGGAATCAACCTATTCCTGAGGGAGGTGTATAACTTCCAAGGAGCTGGTGTACCCCAGAAAAGTGACAGCATTCCAGCAAAGTTATGACTTGTAGTTATTGATCTCGGATTTTTTACCTGTCAATAATTCCTATTCTGAGGCCAGTGGGAGTTCATGTTCTGTCAGTGGAGGAAAAAATGAATATGTCATTGAGGTATGCATAACAATGTGTGCAGTTAAACCGAAGTGAGCCTATAAAATGTAGCCAAGTTTGGACCGCATTTTTGAGACCGTAAGGCATGTAACAAAATTTTTAGAGGCCGAAAGGTGTGATCATCACTGTCTTTGGTGTGTCACTCTTTTCTGTGGGTATCTGTAAATATGCCTTGGGAATAGTCACCACAGAGGAGCATTGTGCTGTCATTTTTGGGCACTAAATGTATGGGCAAAGACAGTTACTGTCCAATGGATGAACAATACCTGCCCACAGAAGTTCCTCCACTGTGGCCTTAGCAAGGTGTAGTTTATGTGGTGGCAGTCAGTGTGCTTTATGACACACTGGTGGCCTGTCTGTTGTCAAAACGTTGTGCGTTATTCCATTTGTGATAGCATTCAGCTGGGCTGGTGAACTCACTCAGGGGCCATTGCGAATGGGAATTGGTAGCATGTGAGAGCCACAAACCTGATGTGCCGTGGAAACTCTCTGCATTGGCGGTAACAAAGTTCCACGAGGTGTGTCTCCAGTGTTGGGGGCCATCGGTGTCAAAGTCCCACATGGTGCATCACCGTGTCAGGGGCTGGTGGCGTTGACAGGTGTTGTACGAGGCATCGCGCCTTGGCAACGGCTTGCATAGCCGACAATATGGCACGGTTCAGTTTGGCACTGCGAGGGCGAAGATCACCGACTGCACTCGATCTGAAGCTGGGCAATGGAAGTTGTGAGGCTGTATGCCAGTGAAGAGCACTCGATGAGAGCTGTGTCACAATCATCAGGAAGCTGAGGGGGAGCGGGAGCTGAGGAGGCGACTGAACACACAATATGAGTGGACGAGGCGTGGTGCAATAATGCGACTGGCTGGAGGTCTGGAGACAGTCTGAAATGAAAATGGAACTCAATGTCTAATACTGGGTCTTCTACGTCAGGAACTCAGTGCCTAATACTGGGTCTTCTATGTCAGCCACATAGAAGGACCAAGTGAGCTGTTTGCCAGGTATGAGTTCGATAGGTAAATCGGCCAAACCGTCGACACGAAGTGGTGATTTATTTGCAGCTCGAAGGAACAGTTTGGCTGGTGTCATGTCCTTTACGGTAAATGTGGGAGGTACAATACTGACATCTGCTCTGGTATTGATAAGAACATACCGGCGCAAACCTAAATCCGAGGCATACAGACATCTTCGTGAGGTGGGGGATCTGACAGAATGCAACGTCTGTGGGTGTCCTTGCATGTATCCGCAGGCTGTGGCACCTATTGTGGCCTGCATGAGGCGTTTGGAAATGTGCAGGGCAGGAGGCAGTTGCGAGCAGCATCCCTGTAAGTAGAGTGGAACCAGCATATGCGTGAGTCAGCTGTACTCGTCCCGTCAGCCGAAGCATCAGGCGAGGGGGAGGTGGGGCGGGCAGGCACTAGCCCGGATGGGGTGGGGAGAGGCTGGTGCCAGCCCATTGGCGATTCCCGTTCTTGGACTCTAAATGGTTGCTGTTCTGTGTGCTGTCCATGATATGCATGCACCCGGCCTCTACTGCCCGATGGTGGAATTATATTCACAGGATTACCTACCTCGGCAGCATTAGGCACTGTGCTGTGTGGAGGGAGGTGGCAGTCCCAGATAATGGAGTATGCCTGGTGTGCCAGCCGTAGTGATGCTGTGATAGGTGGGAGTAAGTGTAATTGTAGTTCTTGCAGCAGCTTTGCCAACCACAACACCCAGAGCACTAAGTTTGGCAAGATCTCGGTACTGACCTCCACACGCGAGTGTCGCAACAGCTGTGAGGGGGTTCTGTCGCTTAAAGTTCTGTCATAACTAATGTTGTGAATTGTATCAGCTGGTGGACAAGAAATGCATTTGATGAGTAGTGTGCAGGAGAGGCATATTTGTTGCTCTTGGATGGGTTCAGCAACAAGTCGCTGATGAGATCAGTGTGGTCACGCAAGTGGTTCACTAAACACACAAAATGAGTGTTGTCATCTGCAATACCATGTATGTCCAACATGTTGTCCACCAAGGTAAACCATGTCACTGGGTTGTTCAGTTGTAACAGCAGCAGCTTCATAAAATGACCGGGGACCAGTGCTAGTGGGGTACTGTAGGAAAGGCATGAACCATACAGGGATTCTGCACTATGTTTGCTGATGCGAACTGTGCCTCAGTGATGGGTGATGTGTTGTGTTGAACGTCTGTTAGCTGTGCAGATGAGACGTGATATCCCATCCTTGTAGGCAGGAAATCTGTACGACCACATGACAAGCACAGTGCATCAGTCATGGAAGGATCTACGGCTGATGCAGACGAAATCGCGAGTGAGTGCCAAGTGACAGGGCAGAACCGCGATAGGTGCATCGCCCGAGGTGTGCGTGGGGTGGCAGGATGGGTAGGCATATACATGGCCCGGCGCTGTTGACACGAGTGTCCCTTCAACCGGCGTGAAGGGGGGCATATTAAAACGGCAAACTGCTCTGAGGAGGAGGCGAGCATGCTTGTGGATCCCAAAACTGGACAGCCATTTGGTCCATGTTGTGCAGTAGAAACTTGGGCAAGAGGTTTCCGGGATCTTGTGCTGGAGGGGCATTCTGTTGAGTGTAGAATGCCATAGGTGTCCGCACCAATGTGAACAGTACCCGGTGGGGTGTGCCGGCAGAGGGTCATCTGGCCAGTCGAAGCAAACATCGGAGATACGAACATTCCCTGTATATTAGTAACGCATGGGGTAAAGCATTTTGCTTCACAGTCAAATGTCCATTCTGAGGTCTTGGCATCCTGCCCTGCTGGAAAAACTGGAGTTTGTGACACTGTCTATTGGCGCAAAATCGGTGATACAAAGTGAGTGTATGCAACATATTTTCATGACTCAGGGTCACCAATGTGGGTTTTCTGGCTATAGTGACGACCGCACATAGAAAACTCCAATTTATTATGAGCAGGCACTTTTATTAACGTTTGTATAATTACACAAAACACAAGAAAAACAATACAGAAACTCACAACACACACATCGTAACCTAATTCCATGAGACTGCACCACAGAACGAGTCACAAAAGACTGTTTACTCTGTACTTCACTGGTGGCAGTTACTGGTGGTCGATGGTCATCACAAGCTTCTCATCCTTCACTCCCTGTAAATAAAATGACCTTACTTGTTCTTCACAGTTTTCACTACTGCCAGTATCCATCTTCCCTGCTGGCATCCTATTGTCCTATTGTCTTTTCCTTTTACATGCCTTACCTCCAAATCAAATTTTTACAAATACAAATCCCACCTAGTTAACCTGGTGTGTTTCAGCCAACACTTCTGAAGGTAATTCAAAGCCTTATGATCTGTATACACTATAGTCTTACGTCCAGTCACCGGCCACTGTGACTGAGCAGTTGTAGGCACTTCAGTCTGGAACCGCGCTGCTGCTACAGTTGCAGGTTCAAATCCTGCCTCAGGCATTGATGTGTGTGATGTTCTTAGGCTAATTAGGTTTAAGTAGTTCTAAGTCTAGGGAACTGATGACCTCAGATGTTAAGTGCCATAGTGCTTAGAGACATCTGAACCATTTCTTACGTCCAATCAAATAGTACTCAAACTTTTGAAATCCAAAAATAATTGCCAAAGCCTCAAATTCTGAAATGTAATAGTTCTTTTCACATGGCTGTAATGTTCTACTAGCAAAAGCAATAGTTTTTGTTCAACCCCCATCTCAGTAGGTACTAATTGGAAAATTTCTACCCCAAAACCACAAAAACTTGCATCAGTACTCATACAAAAAGGCAGCGAAAAATTTGAATTTCCTAACATCTTGCTGTTTACTAATTCTTTTTTCAAACTCTGAAATACCTCTTCACACTCCTCTGTCCAATTCCACACACAACATTCTTTTTCAATAAATTACCAAGGCAAGGATGGTTAAATGACTGATCTGATACAAACATTTGATAGAAGCCGAACATAACTTTAAGATCCTTCTTGTTCTTTGTGGGTGGGAAACCTGCAATAGCAGCAAGCTTTTCTGTGTCATGCTGTATACCTTCCTCGTTAATCCTGTGACCCAAAAATGAAATTTCCTTCTTTACAATTCAGAGTTACTTAATTTTTCTTTCATACCTCCCCTATACATAGCTCTCAGTACTTCATTCAGAATCTTAAAGTGCTGGAATCATTCTGCACTCACTATGAGGATATCATCTACATAGACTGTGATTTCATAGGTTAATATCTCACCTAGCACCTTGTCAATAGCTCTGATAAACACGCACACAGACAAATTCAGACCAAGTGGCACCACACAGTATTGGTAACACTTACCTTCACGTAAAAATGCTGTTCATGGCCTAGATTCCTTGGCCAAACTGCTATTCCAATAGCCACAAGTCACATCAAAAGAAGTCAGAAATTTACATTCATGGAACTTTTGCAAAATTTCGTCTATGTTAGCTGGTCTGTCACTCTTCCCTATTACAATTTCATTCAACTTCCTGGCATCCAGAACCAACCTGACACCACTATTCTTCTTCTTTACAACCACAAGTGGGTTATTACACCTGCTAATTGACCTTTCAATAATCCCCCATGAGACCATCTTTTGAATTTCTTTTCTCACTGCTTCCTTTCTGAAAAATGGTTCATGATCCTTAAACTTTAATTTGCACTCAGAATCTTTTACCAAGCCTGGCCTGTCTGAAAATGCCTTACAGTTCCTCAGGAGAATACCTTTCAATTCCTCTCTTTGAATACTGTCATCAAAATTCCTCCTACAATCTTACACTGGGGGCTTCACCCTCTCCATTTTATGAACATAATTCAATAAATCACTAATACTACCTGTAGAGGCAGATACAAGCAATTCTCTAACTTTCTGAGGCAACTTAGTTTCTACATCCATAATAATTGATTCACTACCTAGCTCTTTGTCCAAATATTTCAGTTTGTTTATCTAAAGCTGACAGGTACCTTTCACAGTACCCTTCCCAGAGTCAAATTCACTCAAAATTCTCTGCTGCTTCTCTTTGGACCAATATTCAACTAAAATTGCTTTCTTAAAACTTTGCCATGAAGTACAGCTATCAGCTACCTGAGCTGCCCATCTATAAGCATCCCCTTTCAAAATACCTCTCACAAATGACATTTTCTCTTTGCCATTCCATGTTTCAGACAAATCATTAAATCCTCCAATGAAATCCAGTGGATGCATTTCCCCATATGGTTCAAAATTATTAATTTTCTTACAACTAACAAATGAAGGACTTGGGACACTACATACCCTATGTTTTAGAGTTTGTACCTCTTCCATCTTTTTCTCTATTTCAGCCAATTTTGAATCTACATCTTTATTTACTTTTACCATTTTTTCCTCTACAACTACCGCACACTTGGTTTCTACCTCTGTTTCAAAATCATTTTTAATCTGATCAATTTGATTCTGAAGTTTAACCCTGTTTTCAGCAAAAAATTTCCTGGCATCTTTGACTTCATCTTGACACTGTCTTTCGGAAGCCTCCACCCCCATACTATAGTCATCACAAAGCCTTTTTCTCTTTTCTACACATTTACTAGTCATAATTGTTAATGATGATGGTGTCCTCTTGGGTAAAATATTCCGGAGGTAAAATAGTTCCCCATTCAGATCTCAGGGCAGGGACTACTCAAGAGGACATTGTTATCAAGAGAAAGAAAACTGGCATTCTACGGATCGGAGCGTGGAATGTCAGATCCCTTAATCAGGCAGGTAGGTTAGAAAATTTAAAAAGGGAAATGGATAGGTTAAAGTTAGATATAGTGGGAATTAGTGAAGTTCAGTGGCAGGAGAACAAGATCTTTGGTCAGGTGAATACAGGGTTATAAATACAAAATCAAATAGGGGTAAGGCAGGAGTAGGTTTAATAATGAATAAAAAAATAGGAGTATGGGTAAGCTACTACAAACAGCATAGTGAATGCATTATTGTGGCCAAAATAGATACGAAGCCCATGCCTACTACAGTAGTACAAGTTTATATGCCAACTAGCTCTGCAGATGACGAAGAAATTGATGAAATGTATGGCGAGATAAAAGAAATTATTCAGGTAGTGAAGGGAGACAAAAATTTAATAGTCATGGGTGACTGGAATTCAAGAGTAGGAAAAGGGAGAGAAGGAAACATAGTAGGTGAATATGGATTGGGGCTAAGAAATGAAAGAGGAAGCCGCCTGGTAGAATTTTGCGCAGAGCATAACTTAATCATAGCTAACACTTGGTTTAAGAATCATGAAAGAAGCCTCGAGATACTAAAAGGTATCAGATAGATTATATAATGGTAAGACAGAGATTTAGGAACCAGGTTTTAAATTGTAAGACATTTCCAGGGGCAGATGTGGACTCTGACCACAATCTATTGGCTATGAACTGTAGATTAAAACTGAAGAAACTGCAAAAAGGTGGGAAGTTAAGGAGATGGGACCTGGATAAACTGAAAGAACCAGAGGTTGTACAGAGTTTCAGGGAGAGCATAAGGGAACAATTGACAGGAATGGGGGAAAGAAATACAGTAGAAGAAGAATGGGTAGCTTTGAGGGATGAAATAGTGAAGGCAGCAGAGGACCAAATAGGTAAAAAGACAAGGGCTAGTAGAAATCCTTGGGTAACAGAAGAATTATTGAATTTAATTGATGAAAGGAGAAAATATAAAAATGCAGTAAATGAAGCAGGCAAAAAGGAATACAAACGTTCAAAAATGATATCGACAAGCAGTGTAGAATGGCTAAGCAGGGGTGGCTAGAGGACAAATGTAAGGATGTAGAGGCTTATCTCACTTGGGGTAAGATAGATACTGCCTACAGGAAAATTAAAGAGACCTTTGGAGAAAGGAGAACCACTTGCATGAATATCAAGAGCTTCGATGGAAACCCAGTTCTAAGCAAAGAAGGGAAAGCAGAAAGGTGGAAGGAGTATATAGGAGTATATAGAGGGTCCATACAAGGGCGATGTACTTGAGGACAATATTATGGAAAAGGAAGAGGATGTAGATGAAGATGAAATGGGAGATATGATACTGCGTGAAGAGTTTGACAGAGCACTGAAAGACCTGAGTCGAAACAAGGCCCCTGGAGTAGACAACATTCCATTAGAACTACTGAGAGCCTTGGGAGAGCCAGTCCTGACAAAACTCTACCATCTGGTGAGCAAGATGTATGAGACAGGCGAAATACCGTCAGACTTCAAGATGAATATAATAATTCCAATCCCAAAGAAAGCAGGTGTTGACAGATGTGAAAATTACCAAACTATCAGTTTAATAAGTCACAACTGCAAAATACTAACGCGAATTCTTTACAGACCTCGGGGAAGATCAGTTTGGATTCCGTCAAAATGTTGGAACACTTGAGGCAATACTGACCCTATGATTTATCTTAGAAGAAAGATTAAGGAAAGGCAAACCTACATTTCTAGCATTTGTAGACTTAGAGAAAGCTTTTGACAATGTTGATTGGAATACTCTTTTTCAAATTCTAAAGGTGGCAGGGGTAAAATACAGGGAGCGAAAGGCTATTTACAATTTGTACAGAAACCAGATGGCAGTTATAAGAGTCGAGGGGTATAAAAGGAAGCAGTGGTTGGGAAGGGAGTGAGACAGGGTTGTAGCCTCTCCCTGATGTTATTCAATCTGTATATTGAGCAAGCAATAAAAGAAACAAAAGAAAAATTCAGAGTAGGTATTAAAATCCATGAAGAAGAAATAAAGACTTTGAGGTTCGCTGATGACATTGTAATTCTGTCAGAGACAGCAAAGGACTTGGAAGACCAGTTGAACGGAATGGACAGTGTCCTGAAAGGAGGATATAAGATGAACATCAACAAAAGCAAAACGAAGATAATGGAATGTAGTTGAATTAAATCAGGTGATGCTGAGGGAATTAGATTAGGAAATGAGACACTTAAAGTAGTAAAGGAGTCGAAGTAGAGAGGATATAAAATGTAGACTGGCAATGGCAAGGAAAGGGTTTCTGAAGAAGAGAAATTTGTTAACAATGAGTATAGATTTAAATGTCAGGAAGTCATTTCTGAAAGTATTTGTACGGAGTGTAGCCATGTATGGAAGTGAAACGTGGATGATAAATAGTATAGACAAGAAGAGAATAGAAGCTTTTGAAATGTGGTGCTACAGAAGAATGCTGAAGATTAGATGAGTAGATCACATAACTAATGAGGAGGTATTGAATAGAATTGGGGAGAAGAGGAGCTTGTGGCACAACATGACTAGAAGAAGGGATTGGTTGGTAGGACATGTTCTGAGACATTGAGGGATCACCAATTTAGTATTGGAGGGCAGCGTGGAGGGTAAAAATCGTAGAGGGAGACCAAGAGATGAATACATTAACCAGATTCAGAAGGATGTAGGCTGCAGTAGGTACTGGGAGATGAAGAAGCTTGCACAGGATAGAGTAGCATGGAGAGCTGCATCAAACCAGTCTCAGGACTGAAGACCACAACAACAACAATGTTAATTTATCATTTAAATTCATGTCTGACTTATAACCACTATCATCTACTGAACCAGGCCCCTGTTGTGTCTTGTCTCCCATTGCACTGTCTTGTTCATTAAGCCCACTCATTATGTGTCACTTAATATGAAATGGCTTTTGCTATGAAATTACGTTATTCTTATTCACTCATCTGCTGCTGCTATGATTGTCATCTCAATTCGTCGTTTGCACAGCTGCTCCAAGTTGTAATTTTCTAGGCGAGGCATCTTATCTCGGTCAGCTGTGTCCACCTGCATGCTGATTGGCTGCTCCTGTACTCAATGGCTGCTTCCATAGAAACTGCTCACTGTTTGGCTGCTGCCCTACTGTGACCAGGAAACCCAAGTGCTGATTGGCTCTTACATCACTGTACTGCAAACCGCTCTTGAGTTAACTAGTTCAAAGTTCACAAGTCCTACTTTATTGTGCACAATTACAATATTCTTCACCAGGGGCACCATATGTGGCATTCACTTGCTTTATTTTTTTGTTGATGGTCATTGGTGTTAATGTACTGTGTTGTGATATTGGCTGAATAATGGGGAGTGGAAGTTTAACACTGCCTACTTTAAAAGATGTAGCCGACAGATGCCCATTTGCATTCCACAGTTCTTTACTTTCACTTTTCACAACCCCCCTCCCCCGCCCATAATACACAGTTACATGACCAGTGCACTATTGTTTAACATTCAGCAAGTAAACATCAACATACTGGTACAATAGTTTACTGTTGAACATCCACAAACAGTAAAAACCTAACCACACAGTTCTTGCCACATAATATGGTACGCATTGAACAGAGACTGTCATTGTTTTAGCGCACAGCCTATTACTCTTTTAATGGTTAAATGGATACATTGTTGTTGATCTAACCAACATGGGTTCCTCGTCTGAACCTCGACCGTGGACTGACTGTCTTGGGGCCAAAAATCGGGCCCTTATATATCATCACAATAATAGGCACTGTTCCTACACATTGTTTGTTGCTTAATTTACTGAAATTACAATTACAAGTTAACTCATTAAATTAACTGAATACATCAAAAAATTCTGTCTTTTTAACAGTATCTTCTACTACAAGGGTAAGGCAGAATTATTTGTTTAAATCATGAAATTAACAAATATAGTTACGCAAACAGTACTTTTGACAAAACTGGAAATTACTTTGGAATTAATTAAGAGCTGGCTTTGCTAACATGTTTTAAAATAGAGTCAAATAGATTCTTTAAGACTACTATTAGTTGTCCCTCCAAATGTTTACAATTAGTACAGAATTTATATTTGTTTATAAGTCAACAATAGAATTTAGGTTACGAAACAATTACTGATTTCACCCTATAACAACAGATACTAACTCTGAATTGCCAAAATAAATTACAAAATCAATGACATACATAAATCTATGCATAAAATTAGATCTGGTGTTATATTCTTTAAAACTGAAGGCCAACTTTTCTCTTTTATGAAAATGCATATTATACTCACGTATGTTAACGTTAATTAGTCAGACAAGAAAAAATGAATTTTAAGGAGGCAGATGGCAAAAATAAAGGGGAAGTAAAAATATCCCAGCTTACATCATCACATACCCACACCAATATCACTACTGTTTGTCATAATACAAAAAGGAAGAAACAAATCTGACCTGAACAAAATATCACTGAAAGCATCCTGATTTTCCTGATTCCAATCCCAAACAGTATTCTTCTTCAAAAGTTTACACAGGTATGAAGCATTCAAACCTTGGCTGCCACAGAATTTTCTATGGAATCCCATTAACCCAAAAAACAATTTAAGTTGTTATCTGTTGTGATGAGCAGAAAAATTAGCAATACCATCTAGTTTCTCTTTATCAGGTTCAGTTCCTTTCTCAGATATAGCATGTCCTAAAAATTTTACTTCTTCCACACCAAATTTACAGTTACCTATTTTCAAAGTCATACCTCCTCATTCCACTTATGAAAACATACTCGTACATCTTAACAGATCCAAATGTTGTTTCTAAGTCTTTTCAGTGACAAAAATGTCATCAACATACATAATTAATTTTTAACTCACTTCACTTTGAAAGCCAGAATCCAGAGCTCTTATGAATTCATCTACAGATACATTTAGCCCAAATGGCACCTCACAGAATTGAAAATACTTTCCTCCATACAAAAATGCAGTATACTTTCTAGAATTAATTTCAAGTGGAATCTGATGAAATCCAGAGGTCAAATTAAAACTACTCATGAGTTTTACATAATCAAATTTGTGTAAGAGCTCATCCACACTCTCAGGATGATCAATCTCTCTGATAAGAAACATACTATGATGTCTAGAGTCCAAAACAATGCTCGCTCCACCATTCCACTTACTTACCACAGCCAAAGGATTATTGTAAGCTCTCCTACTTCTCTCAATTACTCCCCACATTTACATTTTCTAGATTTCTCTTTCAACATCTTTCCTTTTTGAAGAAGGTATACTATATGGCTTGAGAAAGAAAGGTCAATGACCTCTAAGGTAAAGCTTGCGCTGATAGCCTTTCACTTTCCCCGTCTTTCACTGAACACATTTCTTAACTCCAATAACAAATTCCTAATTGTTTCCTTTTGTGTATCATTAAGAGTTGTAGCTTCCCTCACTTTAGAATCTACTGCACTTTCAAAATCCTGATCCTCAGTCCCATCAAAATTTATATCATGATCAAACTACTCATACTCACCTTGGTTCATAATGTTTTGCAAATGGTTGCAAATTTTCCCACAGTTTAAAATACAGAAATTAAATTTCACATAAGTATTACTTTTAGGTTCCAAAGGAAACAGTTCTTTAGCACTCCATCCAAAACAAGCCTCAACTTTCACTATCCAGTCCATACTGAGAATTATATTTTCTTCCAGATTAGCAATCACTAAGCATCCATGTTCAAAGGTCTTGTCTTCTACACTAAAAATGAAAAGTACCTGAGATTTTACCAATTTTTACTGGTACCTCCTCTTATCTTTACACCTACAATGGGCATTTCCATAAAATTCTCACTATATTTGATCTTGTCCCTAAACTGTTCAGATGTATCACAAATCTGGCTATCTGTATCAATCAAACAGTTGCCTTCCCACTGATCAGTCTTAATTTTAATGTGAGGACACCCAAAATCTGAATCATATTCTCTGTTGTCAGACACTCCGTGCAAAAGATCACTTTCAATTTCATCAACTGCTACATCCAGACTGCCTTCACAAGGTTTTATGAACTTTACATGTATCATAATATTACTTTGATTACTCATATTGTCAGGTAAAGATTGAACACAATGAATAGATTTCATGGCACAGCTAACATCACTTGTTACAGGAGGAACTTTTGATCAAAACATAAATAAATGAGAAATCTGAAGTTCCTTCTGTCAAAATTACACTTCTGCCTTAGATCCTCTTTCACTCCATTCCACCAATCGGGATACGAATTCTGACTAACCACAGCTAACTTATTCCAGAATACACCTTTATCTGTGATATCATCATGCTGGTCCCAGACTAACCTCAAAATGTCTGAAGATTGCCTTATAGGCTGAAAACTGGTTAACACAATAAAAGTAATATTGTAGAACAAAAGCAAACTGGTGCTCTTTATTTATTAAACTTCAAAAAGTTTTCACCTTTATTCTCCAGGCTTACAGATGCCTCATCTTTACTGTTTGGATCATTACTCTGCATGACATTAATGAAAAACTGTTTTGACTGGACTGGTATTCCATGACCCTCACTTACAATGTCACATACTTCACTTACCTTACCTGTACCATCAACATCATTTACAACTTCATTATTCTTAAACTTCACAAATACCTGATGCTCATCATCATCATCATCATATTCCTCCAAAATTATTTCATCAACATCACTGACAATACAAGTCTCATCTCCATCAAAGTCATGTACCTCACCTACATTCATTTGGAATTAGCCACCAGTCTCAGACTTACCAAACTCAGTTACTTCACACCTCTCATTACATTTATATCAAAAATACCACCTAGTTCGGATCAAATACAGTCAACGCCTGATTTACATACATCAACACTACTGTTTTCTGCCCAAGAGAAGAAATCATTAGTACATACTACATCAAAATTCTCACTACTCTCACATTCTGGTTTGTGATTAGCACTTACATCACCATAATTAAAGATAGTAGCCAAAAACTTTTGATCAAATGTAAGTGAGAAACTGATGTTCCTTCTGTTCAATTTGAGATACATGTGCCATATCATTAACACTGTTATTATTGTCTAATTGCAAGTATAACTTGGGGAGTCCTGTGCTTGTTATGTTTCCTCACCCGAAAACTATGGACCTTCATTGAGGCAAGCTGCCATTTCCCAAGTAATTACTTCTATGATTGTTTTTTGTATTAAAGTGCCCCTGGTTATCCCCATTATTCCTGTATTGCCAATGTTCAGAATTTCTCTCTCTATTGACACTTTGATCCTGAAAGGTGTTACCATTATCTCTGTTTTTGTGATTACTCTCATTGTGATTTCTATCATTCTAATTATTATGGTACATACTTCTTTCTACTGCCCTATCCTACCTGTCAACATATTGTAAAAATTATTTAAGAAAATTGTCAGGTCTGCGTACCAAATTCCACTGCACTCTTTCTGGTAATCTCCTTTTAAGTGCATCAATCAAGGGCATTTCATCAAATGGTTTGTCAAGATGTGCTAGTTTTTTAAGTTGTTTCTTACAAAACTTTTTCAAAGTGTCGCCCCTATTCCTGTATTTAGGACCATTCAAAAATACATTTTTGATTCTCTCCTGTTCAGCTTCTGACCAAAATTTATTTTAAAAACTTTTCTCAAAACTCTGATATACTTCCCACTGACTTAAATTTAAATTTACCCATGACAGAGCTTCATCTTCCAGAAATCTTTTTAAAAATTTAATTTTCTGATTGTCATTGAAGCCTGACACAAAGCTGTCTTTGCAGTGGTACAGAAAATCCACTGGATGTAAATTATCTGATGGAAAACTTTTGATAGGAATGTTGGACCACACAATACTATTGTTTGCAACAGATTTTTGGGAATGTAAATTTCCTGAACTGCTTAAATTTTTTGATCTAAAGCAGTTTGCACATTGTTTTCTACACTTACAATTTTTTGGTTTCAACTGGTTATATTTTGTTGTTTTTTTCCACTACAGCCTTCTGTTCAACTCTGATGTTATCAACACACTTCGATTGTTTCACTGACTCAGCTACAAACTCATTTTCCAAAACAATAAATTTATTTTCTAAAGCACCAACTTTTTCTTTCAAACATTTAACCTCTCTCACAATTAATTTTTTACTCTGAAACTTGATTACTAAGTTGATCTATCTGATCTTGTATTCTGTCCATTTTGCTAATGCTTTCTTCTTATTTCAGTTAATTGATCATTAACTGCCCTAAATTTGCTTTGTTATCTGGCTTCATTTCCTCTAGTTTCGTCAAAATTAACTGCAAAATATCAGTATTTACTGTTTATTTACTGACTATGATTTCACTTGGCTCAAACATGTCCTGACTGGATTCTGCAGCTTTCATTTCTACCTCATCTTTGCTTTCATCCCTATTCACTTGGTTAACAAGCACACAAGTCCACAAACAAATTAACTTCACAAATGGTTTATACTTATCTTTCAAACAATGGAAAATCCAGGATGAAATGTAACAATACTAGGAAATGGAAAGTTGCCACTCACCATATAGCAGAGATGCTGCATTGCAGATAGGCACAACAAAAAGACTGTCACAAATAAAGCTTTCAGCCAGTAAGGTCTCCGTCAAATACAGAAAAACACACACACGCACGCACGCACACACACACACACACACACACACACACACACACTCATATATATATATATATATATATATATATATATATATATATATATATATATATATATATATATATATATATATACTCGGGGCGGTTAGTAGACCCGCAACCGAGCGCCTCCCCAGGTGGCGGATAGGGGAATGCCTCCTAGATATAGGTGGTACCGAGGAAATGAAATACTCGGGGCGGACCAAAACTACTAGTAGCGTCTGTTCCCACAGTGGGTGGCTACAAAAGGCGTCTGCTCCACATGTCAGTGGCGGCCTCAACCAACCTCCTGATCTGGAAAGTCAGGTTGTACTCGGCAGCATGCCATACATCCAACTACTAAACATCATGATGGTACAACGAGAAAAATCTCATTACCCCAGGCCCCAGTCAATAGACTGGGATTGTCGTGAGCATCGGATTCCGGGGGCTCACGGACATCATGAGAAGAATTGGAGCTTCTCAAACTCCCTCAAGACCAAACGCAAACACTACATCGGCACACTCAACGTGAACACACTGATGAAGACAGGAAAGATGAAACAACTGACAGACACTCTCGAAAAATTTCAAATCAAAATATGTGCACTGCAAGAAACACGATTCACAGACGAAGACCATTTCAACACGGAGAATTTCAGAATATACAAAGGAAAACCATCGAGACAACTGAAAAACCTAAGGCTTTTTGGCACAGGATTTGCAGTACACAGGTCCATCACGGACAGCATAATCGACTTTTCGTCACCAAACAAAAGAATCAGCACCATCACAGTGAAATCAGCCAATAAATCCTACACAATAATCAACGCACATGCACCGACTAATGACTACAACAGGAAAAACCCGGATGAAATTGATGACTTCTGGGCGACAATGGAAGAAACTATCAGAAAAATTCCTGCACATAGAGTCAAAATAATACTGGGAGACTTCAACGCCAAACTCGGAAAAGAAAAGATATACAGACATATCACAGGAAAACATACTCCACACAAGGACACCAACAAAAACGGAAAACATCTGATAGACTTTTGCAAAAGCCACGACCTCGCCACTATGTCAACAAAATTCAAGAAACCAACACGAAAACTTACCACATGGAAATTCCCCAGCGGAAAGCAAGAACTACAAATCGACCATGTAATAGTGCAGAAAGACTCACAAAAAGAAATTTTGAACATAGACACCCGTAAAGGCTACTTCGACTCAGACCACCACCTACTACAGATCAAGGTTCGTCTTTTGCCCAAGAAAAAGCTCCAGAAGAACAAAATTGTTAGACCAGATCCAGAATACGTTAGTTTAAACCAGACACAAATATTACACAAAATTAAAATGGAGAAAATGACAGACTGGACACAACTTTCACGAAGAATCCGAGAGGCCATGAAACTAGCACAAGCACCACGAACACGGAAACACCGTTGGTGGAACCACACATGTGACCAAGCTATTGACCAACGAATCAGTGCGTGGAAAAAATTTAGTAGCCATAAATCCCAAGAGAATTGGATGAACTTCTTGAAAACACAGAAGCAATCAAGCAAAATCAATCGCAGTGAAAAACGACAGTATGACAAACAGCGACTGACAGAGATCGAATCGGACTTCATGAAGAACAATACAAGAAACTTCTACAGAACGTTCAGAGAAAATATGACTGGATATCAACCACCCAACTTGTGCTTCAGAAGACCAGATGGAACCCTAGAAACCAATACCAAAAACAATTGTGACATTCTGGCAAAGTACTTTGAAAAACTGCTCAACACGGACCCCCCCATGGAAGAAATGATGACAGAAACGAGCACATACAATCCAGATAGTGAACCTCCAACTCTAGAAGAAGTTAAAGAAATAATAAAGTCACTCAAGAATCATAGAGCACCAGGAGAAGATGGCATCATCGCGGAAATCTGGAAGTTGCAAGACCCAGAACTCACCAAAGACATCCACAGGATCTTGGAAGACATCTAGAAGACCATGAAAATTCCTGGCGACTGGAAAACTGCCCTGATACACCCACTACACAAAAAAGGTGACAAGACTGACCCGAACAACTACAGAGGAATATCCCTACTACCGGTCACATACAAGATCCTCTCTAAAGCTTTACTGAACAGACTAGAATGCCAAACCGACCACTTGATTGGGGAGTACCAAGCAGGCTTCCGTAAAGAGCGGTCTTGTGCGGAACAAATTTGGAACCTGAAAATGATTTTACAACACAAACAGAACCTGATCATTACCTTTGTTGACTTCAAAAAGGGTACAACTCTATCGACCGGAAAACTCTCTTCAAAATTCTAGCAGAATACAAAGTAGACAACAAAATACGGGCTATCATAGAGCAAACTTTAACCAACACGACCTCCAAAGTAAAGTTCTGTGGGGAACTATCAGAGCCCTTTGAAATTCGCACAGGTGTCCGACAAGGCGATGGCCTCTCACCTCTCCTTTTCAATCTGGTGTTAGATAAGGTCATAAAAGAATGGGAAACATCACAACAGGGGATAACCTTAGGAAACCTACAGATTAAATGCCTGGCTTTTGCAGACGATTTGGCGATTGTCACGAAAGGTATAAAGGAAACAAAAGACGCTATTGAAAAACTGCACGAAATCGCTTCCAAAACTGGACTACAGATCTCTTACGAAAAGACACAGTTTATGAGCACAAAGAAACTCTCATCTCTGAACACAAAGTATGGCATGATTTACAAAACGGCAAACTTCAAATACCTCGGTGAAACACTACAAATGAGTGGACATAACAGAGACTCAAATGAAGAAAGAAAGACTAAACTGGACAAGGCATACAAAGGAGTGTGGAATCATTACAACAAGAAGTCTATCTCACAAAAAGCCAAATTACGCCATTACAACACTGGCCATGTAGTTTAGTCCAAATGCGCTCTTTAAGGGCAAAACACCAATAATAATAATAATAATATATATATATATAGTAGAGGGAAACAATCCACATGGGAAAAATTTATCAAAAAACAAAGATGATGTGACTTACCAAACGAAAGCGCTGGCAGGTCAAAAGACACACAAACATACACACAAAATTCAAGCTTTCACAACAAACTGTTGCCTCATCAGGAAAGAGGGAAGGAGAGTGAAAGACTAAAGGATGTGGGTTTCAAGGGAGAGGGTAAGGAGTCATTCCAATCCCGGGAGCGAAAAGACTACACATATATGTGTGTGTGTGCGCGAGTGTATACCCATCCTTTTTCCCCCCTAAGGTAAGTCTTTCCGCTCCCGGGATTGGAATGACTCCTTACCCTCTCCCTTAAAACCCACATCCTTTCGTCTTTCCCTCTCCTTCCCTCTTTCCTGATGAGGCAACAGTTTGTTGCGAAAGCTTGAATTTTGTGTGTATGTTTGTGTTTGTTTGTGTGTCTTCCAACCTGCCAGCGCTTTCGTTTAGTAAGTCACATCATCTTTGTTTTTTGATATATATATATATATATATATATATATATATATATATATATATATATATAATAGAAGGAAACATTCCACGTGGGAAAAATTATATATAAAATCAAAGATGAGGTGACTTACCGAACGAAAGCGCTGGCAGGTCGATAGACACACAAACAAACACAAACATACACACAAAATTCAAGCTTTCGCAACAAACTGTTGCCTCATCAGGAAAGAGGGAAGGAGAGGGGAAGACGAAAGGAAGTGTGTTTTAAGGGAGAGGGTAAGGAGTCATTCCAATCCCGGGAGCGGAAAGACTTACCTTAGGGGGAAAAAAGGACAGGTATACACTCGCACACACGCACATATCCATCCACACATACAGACACAAGCAGACATATTTAAAGACAAAGAGCTCTTTGTGTGTATGTTTGTGTTTGTTTGTGTGTCTATCGACCTGCCAGCTCTTTCGTTCGGTAAGTCACCTCATCTTTGATTTTTTTTATATATATATATATATATATATATATATATATATATATATATATATATATATATATATATCAGCAACTGGTGCCACAATTGGAGCAGCAGCACCATTGCATGATTAGAGTGGAGACTGGGTGTTGGCAAGGAGGACGCTGGGGCAGGGAGGGGGAGGGGTAGTAGGGTAGGGGTGGCAGACAGTGCAGTGCTGGTGGGGAGTGCACAGGGATGAGGTAGAGAGAGGGTGCAGGGCAGCTATGTGCATTCGGGAGGTTAGAAGGTGGGCAGGTGAGAGGTGGGGAGGAGGGGTAGTGGGAAAGGAGAGAAGGAAAAAGCCTGAGTGTGATGGTGGAATGAGGGCTGTGTAGTGCTGGAATGGGAACAGGGAAGGGGCTGGATGGGTGAGGACAATGACTGATGAAGGTTGAGGTCAGGAGGGTTAAGGGGACCGTAGGATATATTGAAGGTGAAGTTCCCACCTGCACAATTCAGAAAAGCTGGTGTTGGTGGGAAGGATTCATATGGCACAGGCTGTGAACCAGTCATTGAAATAAAGGATGTCATGTTTGGCAGCGTGCTCAGCAACAGGGTGGTCCAGTTTGTCGGTGGCCATTCATGCAGACAGAAGCTTGTTGATTGTCATGCCCACATAGAATGTAGCACAGTAGTTGCAGCTTAGCTTGTAGATCACATGACTGCTTTCACAAGTAGCCCTGTCTTTGATGGAACAGGTGATGTTTGTGACTGGACTGGAGTAGGTGATGGTGAGAGGATGTATGGGACAGGTCTTGTATCTAGGTCTATTTCAGGGGTATGAGCCATGAGGTAAGGGTTTGGGAGCAGGGGTTGTGTAGGGATGGAATAGTATATTGTGTAGGTTCAGTGGATGGCAGAATATCAAATAGTTTAAATGGCTCTGAGCACTATGGGACTTAACTTCTGAGGTCATCAGTCCCCTAGAACTTAGAACTACTTAAACCTACCTAACCTAAGGACATCACACACATCCGCGCCCGAGGCAGGATTCAAACCTGCGACCATAGCCGTCGCGCGGTTCCAGATTGTAGCACCTAAAACCGCTCGGCCACTCCGGCCGGCGCAGAATATCACTGTGGGATGGGTGGGAAGGATAGTGGTCTGGACATTTCTCACTTCAGGGCACAACGAGAGATAGTTGAAACCCTGGTGGAGAATGTAATTCAGTTGCTCCAGTCCTGGGTGGTACTGAGTTATGAGGGGAAAGCACCTCTGTGGCTGGATGGTGGGACTTTGGGAGGTGGTGGGAGGCTGGAAAAATAAAGCAAGGGAGGTTTGTTTTTGTGCAAAGATGGGAGGACAATTATGGTTTGTGAAGGCTTCCGTGGACCCTCAGTATATTTTGAGAGGGACCTCTCATCACTGCAGATGTGACAACCACAAGTGGCTTGGTTGTATGGAAGGAACTTCTTGGTATCAAACAGGTAGCAGCTGTCAAAGCAGAGATACTGCTGGTGGCCAGTAGGTTTGATATGGATGGAGGTGCTGATGTATCCATCTTTGAGGTGGAGGTCAACATCTAGGAAGTATGCTTGTTGGGTTGTGTAAGACTAGGTGAAGCAAATGGGGGAGAAGTATTTGAGGTTCTGGAGGAATGTTGATAGGGTGTCCTCACCCTTGGTCCAGATCACAAAGATGTCATCAATGCATTGGAACCAGGTGAAGGGTTTAGGATTTTGGGTGTTTAGGAGGGATTCCTCTAGATGGTCATGAATAGGTTGGTATAGGATGGTGCTGTATGGGAGCTCATAGCTGCACGTCAGATTTGTTTGTAGGTAATGCCTTCAAAGGAGAAGTAATTGCAGGTGATGGTATGACAGGAACTGTGGAGAGATGGTGGAGGAAATGGTTGGTATCTTTTATATAGGAGGGTAGGTTCCAGGTAATAGGTTGATGATGTTGGTCTATGAGAGCAGAGATTCTCTCAGTGGGGGACACCAAGTGAGGTGGTGCAGTGGTTAGCACACTGGACTCACATTCGGGAGGACGACGGTTCAATCCTGCGTCAAGCCATCCTGATTTAAGTTTCCTGTGATTTCCCTAAATCACTTCAGGCAAATTTCAGGATGGATCCTTTGGCAGGGCATGGCCGACTTCCTTCCCCATCCTTCCCCAATCCAATGAGACCGATGACCTCGCTGTTTGGTCTCTTCCCCCAAATCAATGCAATTCAACCTCTCAGTGGGGGAACAGTAACCTGCCACAATGGGGTGTCCTGGGTGGTTAGGTTTATGGACTTTAGGAAGCATGTATAAGGCAGGAGTGCAGGGAATGGTGGGGGTCAGTAGGAAGATGGACTCTGGGGAGAGGTTCTGGGATGGGCCTAAGGATTTGAGGAGCGACTGGAAATCCTGCTGGATTTCTGGAATGGGGTCACTGGGGCAAGGTTTGTAGGTTGATGTTTCTGACAGCTGGCAGAGTCCTTCTGCTGGATAATCCTTGTGGCTCAAAACACTAGTGCTGAAGCCTTTGTCTGTCGGCAGGACAAAAAAATCAGGATCAGTTTTTAGATGGTGGACTGCAATTCTTTCTGCAGATGCAAGGTTAGTTTGCATATTGAGGGATTTGGGGAATGAAGGTGAGGCAAGGTTGTAGGTTAAGAAATTCTTGAAAGTTAACAGGGTGTGTTTTGGAGGCGGTGGAGATGGATCACAGTTGGATTGAGCAGTGAACTGAGTTAGGCAAAGTGTTTCCACTGTAGGGACTTGAAGAGGGAGAGAAGGTCTTTAACAATTTGTGCATGACTGAATTTGGGAGTGGGACAAAAGGTGAAGCCATTGGATAGGACTGATATTTCTTTGAAGCTAAGGCTTCTGGAGGAAAGGTTCATGATTTTGTTTTGTGTCTGTTTAGGTTCTTCATTCTGTGTGGTGGTGGGAGAGAGTTTTGGAGCGTGGGCTAATGTAGTAGGTCTGTGAGACAGGGTTTGTCAGCTATGAGGGGACATGGAGGAGGATTGGATTTTGTTGTAGAGGTGGTGGAAGGTGGAGCTCCAAGGCAGGAGTAGGAAGTGAGCAGGGTGGAGAGCTTTTTGAGATGGTGTTGTGCATGTTGCTCTAGTTCCTGGAGGACAAGAGTTTCAATTTGTGTTATGGGTTCCAGGAATTTGGTATTGCATAACTGGAGAATTTTGCGGATGGAGATAAGGTACTGAAAGGACATTTGGGCTTGGTTGATGTGGTTTTGCAGGACTGGCTCAGGTATGGACTACCCCTCTTGAGACCCCATTGCCAATATCTATAAGGAAGAGTTGGTATCTGTGGGTTGTGTCCTTAGAAGTAACATTGCAAAAAGAGGTGGTTACGAGGTTCGATTGGCCAAAGCCATGAGCTGCGCGAGGACGGCCTGCACAGAGCAAAGATAATGGAGTATTTCACCAGGAGCAGTGTCAACAACAAGCAGCAAACCCACATCCCGTCTATTGGTTGGCAACATTCATGTCGGATGACTGCTTGTGGCCTGACTGCCCTCTTCTACCTGGCTTCCATCGGCATCACTCAGTATCCACTCTGACACACCATGGATCCATGGAACTGGTTTCTGATAAAGGAGAGTAACTTTCTGCGATCCTCATGGTGATTTGTTTCATTGTCTACTTGCCCTCCTTATTATTTTCTGGTTTGTGCCTGACACGTAAGAGTTTTACTCGATTGGCTCTTTGTTCTTAAATATAGGCAGTAGTATTGTACTGAGACACAAGTTGTCATTTGAAGATTTGTCCCATTGCTATATTGCCTTTCCTTCTGGTCTGTACCTGATCATTAATGTTCTAATTAATCAGCTCTTGGTTGTAAATACAGCTGAAATGATTGTACTAAAGCACAGGTTGCTGATAAATAAAAGAGGGACCTGGTGGTTAGATTTAGCTTTCAACCAGTTCAATTCTTTGATTGTAATTGCATTTCTTAGTCATTAGTTATAATCTGAATAACTTGTTGCACTAAACTGTTTGTTTCTGTGTTTGAAAGACCGGGTCATTATTGGTATGTTTTAGCTGGATCTTGTGGTTCCTCCGAGTGAATTCTCTTGTAATAAGTGTTCACAAGTAATGTGTAAAGATGTTCTTTCAGAGTGGTCTTAATAACTGTCAATCATTTTAACTTTGAAAATATTAACAGCCAACTGTCATCAGGGCTTTAGTCAAAATAAAATTGTCAGAAGAGACAGGTTGGGATCCAGTTGCACATTGGTTGACAGTTGAAATTAAGAGGCTGGTTACTTTGAAGTAAGACTTATCATTGTCATATTGTTTGCTAATCTGTTTAACCTTTAAGCACAGGTGTGCATCTTAACCCCGAACCTTTCGACATAGAGCTTTCAAATTAAAATTCAAGTCATCTGTTCTTAGTAATTGAATCATTCTTGTTATCAATGGTGCTTATATAGTTTTCATGTTTTACAGAAGGACATTTAATAAGACAGACTGTGTCCAGTGTTGTAGTAAACACTGCTGTTTCATCTAATAATGGGCAGGCTGCAAGTCCTGCCGCCTTGTCATCATTGTCATATTGTCTGCTGTTTTGCAACACAGCACTTGAGATTTCTTTTTCAGGATTAAAAGCTTATTCAGTTCAAGGTTTAAGGTCAAAAGAATTCTGCAAATTGTTCATTTTGTCAAAGAAAATTTTATGGTTAAATGCCTTGATTATCTGTAAAACACAGTTTATATATTGTTAAATAAATAGTTTGTGTTAAAAGAAAGTTATATTGATGGGTCCTCCCTTCCATGTTTTCCTTAATTCCAGCAAGTACCACATATCCCAGGCATTTTCTTCAACAACTGTCCATAGTTTCTGTCCCTTTACCACATAGTGCCCTGCTCATCACTATTGATGCTACCTCCCTTTACACTAACATAGCTAATGCCCATTGTCTATCCACTATTGAACACTACCTTTCCCATTGCCCAATGGATTCCTAAAGAACAACCTCCTTCCTAGTTGCCATGACCAACTATACCATCAACCACAATTACTTCTCCTTTGAAGGTATTACCTACAAACAGTTCCGAGGTGTGGCTATGAGCACCTGCACGGCACCATCCTATGCCAACCTATTCATGGCCATCTAGAGGAATCCTTCTTAAACACCCAGTATCTTAAACCCCTCACGTGGTTCAGATTCATTCATGAGATCTTTGTTATCTGGACTGAGGGTGAGGACATCTTATCCACATTCCTCCAGAACCTCAAATACTTCACCCTCATTTGCTTCACCTGGTTTTACTCAACCCAACAAACCACCTCAAAGATTGCTACATCATCACCTCCATCCATATTAAATATACTAACCACCAGCAATACCTCCACTTCGACAGCTGCCACTTGTTCCATACCAAGAAGCCCCTTCCATACAGCCTAGCCACTAGTGGTCGTTGCATCTGTAGTGACAAGCAGTTGCTCTCAAAATGCACCAAGGGTGTCACTGAAGGCTTCACAGACCATAATTATCCTCCCAACCAAGTACAAAAACAAATCTCCCATGCCCAATCTTTCCCGTCTCCCACCACCTTCCAAAGACCCACTCTCTGGCCCAGAGGAGCATTCCTCTAGTAACTCAATATCACCCAGGACTGGAGCAACTGAATTACATTCTCCATGGGGGTTTTAATTACCACTCATTGTGCCCTGAAATGAGAAGTGTCCTGCCCACTTTACTTCCTACCCCTCCCTGCCCCCTACCATACAGCCTGGGCAGAGAGTGGGGAAGGAACAGAGAGGGGCAGGGAGGAGATGGATCAGAAGAAGGAGATTTATAGATATGGGAAGAAGAGTGGATGATCACAGAGGATGGGGAGGCAGTGCTGGACATATCAAACAAATCTGCAGGCAAAACTTCCCCCCTCCCTCCCACTCTCTCTGGACCATTAACTGCCCTCCCTTATCTTACTACCCACATTGTGCAGTGACATGGGTAAAGTGGTGGTGTCCCCAGCCCCTGGTTGCCCAGTAAGGCAGATGGGTAGTGTGGGATTAGTAATGGCATACTGCATCATCCATCAACAATGAGGCATATCCATGGATGTGTTCAGTATAGAATCACACCTGGCATCATACATTGTCTATGGTTGTGCCATGCTGCTCACTCCACAGTGATTCCATGCCTCTGCAAGAGCACAAGTACAAACAAGATGGACAGATAGAGAGGAAGTATGAGATGGACAGAGAGGATAACAGACAGGAGAGAGAGAGAGAGAGAGAGAGAGAGAGAGAGAGAGAGAGAGAGAGACTTGATGAGAACCATCCACTACATGGTAACATTAATAGATAGTTGTTGTTGTGGTCTTCAGTCCAGAGACTGGTTTGATGCAGCTTTCCATGCTACTCTATCTTGTGCAAGCTTCTTCATCTTCCAGTACCTACTGCAACCTACATCCTTCTGAATCTACTTAGTGTATTCATCTCTTGGTCTCCCTCTACTACTTTTACCCTACACGGTGCCATCCAATACTAAATTGGTGATCCCTTGATGCCTCAGAACATGTCCTACTAACCAATCCCTTCTTCTAGTCAAGTTGTGCCACAAATTTCTCTTTCCCCCAATTCTATTCAATATGTCCTGAGTAGTTGTGTGATCTACCCATCTAATCTTCAGCATTCTTTTGTAGCACCACATTTTGAAAGCTTCTATTCTCTTCTTGTCCAAACAGTTTATTGTCCATGTTTCACATCCATACATGGCTACACTCCATAAAAATACTTTCAGAAACGACTTCCTGACATTAAAACCTATACTCGATGTTAACAAATTTCTCTTCTTCAGAAACGCTTTCCTTGCCATTGCCACTCTACATTTTATATCCTCTCTACTTTGACCATCATCAGTTATTTTACTCCCCTAATAGCAAAACTCATTTACTACTTTAACAGTCTCATTTCCTAATCTAATTCCCTCAGCATCAGCCAACTTCATTCGACTACATTCCATTATCCTCATTTTGTTTTTGTTGATGTTCATCTTATATCCTCCTTTCAAGACATTGTCCATCCTGTTCAACTGCTCTTCCAAGTCCTTTGCTGTCTCTGACAGAATTACAATGTCATCGGTGAACCTCAAAGTTTTTATTTCTTCTCCATGATTTTAATACCTACTCTGAATTTTTCTTTTGTTTCCTTATTGCTTGCTCAATATACAGATTGAATAACATCAGGGATAGGCTACAACCCTGTCTCACTCCATTCCCAACCAATGCTTCCCTTTCTTGCCCCTCGACTCTTATAACAGCCATCTGGTTTCTGTACAAACGGTAAATAGCATTATGCTTCCTGTATTTTACCCCTGTCACCTTCGGAATTTGAAAGAGAGTATTCCATTCAACATTGTCAAAACCTTTCTTCAAGCCTACAAATGCTAGAAACTTAGGTTTGCCTTTCCTTAATCTATCTTCTAAGGTAAGTCATAGGGTCAGTATTGGCTCACATGTTCCAATATTTCTACAGAATCCAAACTGATCTTCCCTGAGCTCAGCTTCTACCAGTTTTTCCATTCATCAGTAAAGAATTTGTGTTAGTATTTTGCAGCCGTGACTTATTAAACTGATAGTTCCATAATTTTCACATCTGTCAACACCTGCTTTCTTTGGTATTGGAATTATTATATTCTTCTTGAAGTCTGAGGGTATTTCGCTTGTCTCATATACCAGATGTTCCGGTATGAAATGAGCGTTTTTTTTGTGAAAATGAAACACTAATTTTGAATTGAAAAATAAAAACATTTTATTCAAAGTACTGACCTTTACTTTCTATACATTTTGACCACCTTTCTGGCAATTTGTGGACACCACGCCAATATAAATGTTCGTCTTTTGAAGCCAACCAATCAGACACCCAATTTTCGACTTCTTCATAGGAATCAAAGTGTTCCTTAGCCAATGTGTGTCCCATTGATGAAAAACAATTGGTAGTCAGAAGGGTCCAAGTCTGGTGAATACAGCAGCTGGGGTAGCAGCTCCCAGCCAAGTGTTTTGATTGCATCCTGAACCAGTTTTGCTTTGTGTGCAGGTGCATTGTTGTGTAAAAAAATTACTTTGCCATGTATTCAGTCCCATTCTGGTCTTTTTTCGATCAATGAATAGTTCAAATTGATCATTTGTTGTCTGTAGGAATTAGTATTCACAGTTTCACTGGGTTTTAGAAGCTCATGATATGCCACACCTTTCTGATCCCACCAAACACAGCATTATCTTCTTGCCGAATCAGTATGGTTTTGCAGTCGATGTTGATGGTTGCCCCAGATTAACCCATGATTTTTCCCATTTAGGATTCTTAAAATAAATCCATTTTTCATTGCCAGTAACAGTTCGATGCAAATAGATTTTCTTTCATGTCTTTAAAGTAAAACTTGACAAATGGTGTTTCGGTTTTCCGTCTGTCTTTCATTCAATTCATGTGGCACCCATTTTCCACATTTTTGGATCTTTCCCATAGCTTTCAAACGGTCAGAAATTGTTTGTTGTGCAACACTTAGCATTGCTGCCATTTAGTTCTGACTCAAAGTATCATCTTCATCCAATATTGCTTGCAATTCGGCGTCTTTGAACTTTTTTGGTGATCTTCCACATTCTTCAATTCTTACATCAAAATCATTATTTCTGAACCGTTGAAACCATCTTTTCCATGTTTCTTCTGATAGTGCATGATCACCATATGCCTCGACAAGCATTCGATGCGACTCTGCAGCACTTTTTTTCAAATCAAAACAAAAAATTAATGCTTTCCACAAATCATCACTTTCTGATACAAAATTCAACATTGTTAACACGATGAAAACATAGGATGTTGTTTGTTCCATGACTTGATGTATACTAAATATCTTTGACAGATGTCATACCAACCAAACAACAAAAAAAAAAAAAAAAAAAAAAAAAATTAAGGCTCGTTCACAACAAATGTTCCCTATCGACACATTTGTATCTTAATGCTCATTTCATATCAGTACACTTGGTATCTTGCTCACCAGATGGTAGAGTTTTGTGAGGGCTGGCTCTCCCGAGACTATCAGTAGTTCTAATGGAATGCTGTCTACTCCCGGCGCCCTGTTTCGACTTAAGTCTTTCAGTACTCTGTCAAACTCTTCATGCAGTATCATATCTCCCATTTCATCTTCATCTACATCCTCTTCCATTTCCATCATATTGGCCTCAAGTACATTGCCCTTGTGTAGACGCTCTATATACTCCTTCCACCTTTCTGCTTTCCCTTCTTTGCTTAGAACTGGGTTTCCATCAAAGCTCTTGATATTCATGCAAGTGGTTCTCCTTCCTCCAAAGGTCTCTTTAATTTTCCTGTAGGCAGTATCTATCTTACCCCTAGTGAGATGAGCCTCTACATCCTTACATTTGTCCTCTAGCCATCCCTGCTTAGCCATTCTACACTGCTTGTCGATATCATTTTTGAGACGTTTGTATTCCTTTTTGCCTGCTTCATTTACTGCATTTTTATATTTTCTCCTTTCATCAATTAAATTCAATATTTCTTCTGTTACCCAAGGATTTCTATTAGCCCTTGTCTTTTTACCTACTTGATCCTCTGCTGCCTTCACTATTTCATCCCTCAAAGCTACCCATTCTTCTTCTACTGTATTTCTTTCCCCTAATTAATAGATTACAAAGATTAAAATTAAGATATCAGTCCTCTACTACACCTTGGATGGATCCTCTGTCAGCTACCCTTTTTCAGAACATCCAACAACTGTTGTTGAATTAAACTACAAGTCATGGATGATGCTAAACTGTATCAGAACTGGTGTAGCCCATGTAAAAATCAACCTGATGACAATTAATATGACTAAGGAGAAAGACAAAACATGGAACATCATCTAACATGCCAAAATTGTCACCGGCCGGTGTGGCCATGCGGTTCTAGGTGCTTCAGTCCAGAACCATGGGTGTGTGTAATGTCATTAGGTTGGTTAGGTTTAAGTAATTCTAAGTTCTAGGGTACTGATGACCTCAGATGTTAAGTCCCATAGTGCTCAGAGCCATTTGAACCATTTGAACCAAAATTTTCCTGTATGTTGCTACCTGGACTACCTCTGGCTATGTAAAATTGAAGCTTTTGACCTACTGCAGTACTGGGCCAAAAATTAATAGATATGGACATGAAAAAGTAAAGTAGAAAGTAATTTCACTGATTTTCTTTCCAAATTCTGATGTCAAAAGTTCCTACATTAAGCATAAGTTGTGCAAATTATCAAAATTATAGAAACATATTCCCTCCATGAAACTCTGTTATTCAGATCATTTAAGTTTGTTGTTCCAATTGCAATGAGCTAATTAATTTCATCAGAAATGTTTCCAATCCAAAGCTGTTAACAAACAATTTCTTAAATCTAGCCAAAGGGAAAATTTTATGAGCTACTACGTAAATTTTGAAGGAAAGATCACTTCCAAATTAAAGAGCTATTTTCTCTTTATATTTACATTAGCCCAGACTTAATTAATTTAAAGGATACTGTTACTTAATAACTTCATCTGGCCCCAACTTTCAGTGCCAATTATAGGCAGAATACTGTAAGTCTCCTGGGTACTGTAATGAGACACCCTCCTCCAGCATTACTTTTTCTCAACAGTAGTTGTTGATACCAGTGATATTTTTCGCATTTTGGACAGATCAATATTACTTCAGCTGCTTTTCTGAAAGTTTTCACATAATTTTATACCCAATATGTTATACTTTAAGCTAAAATTCATGAAAAGAATTATTTTATTTTAATGCTACAGTTTATACTAGCTCTGAATGTACAGTTACAATTAATTTTCTCAGAAACATTAGAAATTACAAATTATTTGGCACACTTAGAATTTCTGTTATTAATTACGCAATCTAGTACTGTTTACTATGTTTATTTCTGGATTCATTTATGAAATAATAAGCAAAATTAACAGAAATTCATTTGTCAAGAAAAACTGTCAACTGTTTGGAATATGGTTATTTACTGGAGTGTGAAGTTGTAGTAAGCATGCCTCTGATGTGATCGGATGTATTTTTATACACAGTGGAACCACACACAGCAAGCATAATTCATTCCTGAATCTTACTCATAGCGCGAAACAATTATTAACTGAAACAATTTATCTCATATAAATTAATGTAAATGTGATAATGCATTCCACGTAGAAAAAGTACTGAAAGTTTTATTTCATTTGTATCATTTATTCAAAGAAAATTATACATAGAATATTATATATTTTATTATTCATGATACACAATGAATTGAGATCTTGGGTTGTCGGGTGTTCTGCCGGATATCAGCGTCGTACTTGCACGATATTTCGGTCACGTAGCTCGTAACCTTCATCAGGTGCGACCTGAGACTGCTCCTCGAGTGGACCTGGTCCAGTATTTATGCCTATGGCCTTCCCCCTCCACCAACGGCAGCAGGCACTTCCTCTGTGGTCCGCGCCCATTCTCTGCGACCTGCTGGAGCGTTGCTGCTCCGTTTTCTGTCCGCTGCGGTTCTAGGTGTTCCCTCTGCGGTCCGCGCCCACCAAACCCACTCCTGGGGGTTTCATCTATGGTCTGGGGTACCGCAGACCGCAGAAGGAACACCTAGATCTGCAGTGAATGGAAAACGGAGCAGCAACACTTCAGCAGGCTGCAGGGAATGGGCGCGGACCACAGAGGAAGCGCCTGCAACCGTTGGTGGAGGGGGAAGGCCATAGGCATAAATACTGGACCAGGTCCGCTCGAGGAGCAGTCTCAGGTTGCACCTGATGAAGGTTATGAGCTATGAGACTGAAATATCGTGCAAGTACGACGCTGATATCCGGCAGAACACCCGACAACCCAAGATGTCATTAGATCGCCGGGAAAGCCTGAAGACTTACACAATGAATTGTTTTTACTAGGAAGCTATCTATAGTCATTTTTTTCTACCGATGCTTCAATATTTGGCAAAAAACCAGCCCAGCATTATCGTCAAATAAATTTGTAGCATGAGTAACCATTACTTTATCGGGGTGATGATTTTCAGTGTACAATGCAACCAATTCCCATGCCTTCACCATTTCTCTTATTGCACCAGAAGATTGCTGCTTTGCTGTTACCACCTCCTCCTCCTCTGAAGAACTCCTCTCCACAACTTTCTGCTGAGAAACACACTGCAACTTCATAAGCACTTTGGTGGTCATTTCTTGGCTGTGATCTTCCACAAGCTCATTGAGTGCATTTTTATCTACTTCTAGTCCCATGTTCTTGGCCAAACACATACTCTCATTGATTACCGACTCCACAGGTGCTGACTCAAATGCTTCAGAGACACATTTGACAATGCACTTCAGCCAAAGCTTACACCAAGTAGAAGTGAGAGTTCTCTCGGTAACCTCTTCCCATGCCTTTTTGATCACCTTAATGCATGCAAGGGTGTTGAAGTGATATTTCCAAAACTCTCAGAGAGTGAGATTGGTAGCTTCAGTCAACTCAAAGCAGTGCTTGAGTTAGAATTAGGGTGTTTTAGAGTCTTAGAGATAGGTGTTTATCTTGATGGACTGAGGAGAATGAGCAAGAGCATTGTCCATAACGAGCAAGGCATGGATTGGCAGATTCGTCTCAAACAAATATTTTTTCACCAAAGGCTTGTTGTTGAACCTCCACATCATATTTAACCTGCTCTTCTGGAATTGCACTTCTTGAAGGCTCGTGGAATTTCTGAATGGTAACCAAGCAGTGGTTTAATTTTCAAATCGTCACTTGCATTGGCACAGAATAGCAGTGTGACATGGTCTTTCATTGGCTTGTGACCAGACAGTGCATTCTCCTATGCAGTTATAAAGGTAGGATTCAGCATCTTTTTCCTGAACAGACCCATCTCGTCACAATTAAAAACCTGTTGCAGGAGATAACACTGAGAATTTACGAGCATCTTGAATTTGCTGGTGAAGCTCTCTGCTATCTTTGTGTTGGAGCTGGCTGTTTCACCATGCCTCACAACACTGCCATTGCCAGTTCTTCTCTTAAACTTCTCAAACCACCCACAGATCCCCTCAAACACTTCTTTGGTCGCTGATGATCCTGGTGTCTTCTTAGAGAGTTCAGCAAAAATCATTCTTGCCTTCTCACAAATGATGTTCTCATTAATAGTGTTGCCTTGCAATTGCTTTCATTTATCCATATAAGGAGCAACCTTTCAACAACTTTGAGAATACGAAACTGCTGTTTAGATACTCTTGCCACACCCTTTGAAGCATCTATCTCCTTAATCTTGTCCTGGTTCTTGAGCATAATGCAGATAGTTGATTTAGACTGAGTGTGTGTTCATGCTAAATCAGCAAAGAACACACCACATTCACGATTTTCAGTGATTTTGCATTTCCTTTCTAAGGCCACTTTCTTTCTCTTGTGGCTTTCTTCTTTGTACCTCTTGTGGCTTTCTTCTTGTGGCTTTATCTTTGCAGACATTTCTATGTAGGTTATTAAAATTTGCACATAAAAAAAACACTGTGTAAATGTAAATTTAGAGAAATGTGTGCTCACAGGCTGCACTAAGATGGTAGCAGGATGAGCACTAAACCCAGACTCATCTACATCTACATGTGTACCCTGCAAATCACATTTAAGTGCCTGGCAGAGGGTTCATCGAACCACCTTCACAGTTCTGTATTATTCCAGTCTCGTTTAGTCCACAGAAAGAACAAACACCTATATCTTTCCGTACAAGCTCTGATTTCCCTTATTGTATCACGGTGATCATTTCTCCCTATGTAGGTTGGTGTCAACAAAATATTTTTGCATTTGGAGGGGAAAGTTCATGATTGGAATTTTGTGAAAAGATTCCACCGCAATGAAAAATGTCTCTGTTTTAATGATATCCACCCCAAATCCTGTATCATTTCAATGACACTCTCTCCCATATTTTGCGATAATACAAAATGTGCTGCCCTTCTTTGAACTTCGTCAATGTGCTCTGTCAGTTCTATCTGGTAAGAATCTCACACCATGCAGCAGTATTCTGAAAGAGGATGGACAAGCATAGTGTAGGAAGTATCCTTAGTAGATCTGTCACATTTTCTAATTCTCCTGCCAATAAAATGCAGCCTTTGATTAGCCTTCCCCACAACATTTGCTGGGTGTTACTTCCAATTTAAGTTCCCATAATTGTAATTCCTAGATATTTAGTTGAATTTATGGCCTTTAGATTTGACTGATTTATTGTGCAAATTCCTTTTAGAACTCATGTGGATGACATCACACTTTTCATTATTTAGGGTCAATTGGCAATTTTCACACCATACAGATATCTCTTCTAAATCATTTTGCAATTTGTTATGATCTTCTGATGACTTTATTAGTGAACAAACAACAGCATCATCTGCAAACAATCTAAGTCTGTCTCCCAAATCATTTATATAGATAAGGAACAGCAAAGGGCCTATAACATTATCTTGGGGAATGCCAGAAATCACTTCTGTTTTACTCAATGACTTTATGACAATTACTACAAACTGTAACCTCACTGATAGGAAATCATGAATCCAGTCACATAACTGAGACGATATTTCATCAGCCATCAATTTCACTACAAGTCACTTGTGTGGTACAGTGTCATAAGCCTTCCTAAATCCATGTTGACTGTATGCCAATAGACAGTTTTCTTTGAGGTAATCTGTAATTTTTGAACACAATAACCTGCATATCGACGTTAATGATACAGGCCTGTAATTTAGTGGATTACTCCTACTACTTTTCTTGAATATTGGTGTGACCTGTGCAACTTTCCAGTCTTTGGGTATGGATCTTTTGTTGAGTGAATGGTTGTATATGACTGCATCAGCATACTCTGAAAGGAACCTAATTGTTATACAGTCAGGACCAGAAGACTTGCTTTATTAAATGATTTAAGTTGCTTCACAACTCTGAGGATATTTAAGTCTTTGTTACTCATGTTGGCAGCTGTTCTTGATTCGAATTCTGGAACATTTACTTCATTTTCTTTTATGAAGGCATTTCAGAAGGCATTGTTAAGTAATTCTAGTTTGGCAGTATGTCCCTTGCTATTGCCCAGAGAAGGCATTGATTGTGTCTTGTCACTAGCATACTTCACATATGGCCAGAATATCTTTGGATTATCTGCCAGGTTTCGAGACAAAATTTTGTTGTGGAAACTACAAACATCAAAAAAAGTTTTGCATCACCTCAGTTCCGAGAGTTCCGGAACCCATCCAGAAAATTGGAATAGAGATACACATAAACATCTTTCCCGCCCTTTTTATTGCTCATGAAAACCAAACATTACATGTTGTACCAACATACAGTGGGATGTTCAGAGGTGGTGGTCCAGATTCCTGTACACACTGGTACCTCAAATACCCAGTAGCATGTCCTCTTGCATTGGTGCATGCCTGTATTCATCGTGGCATACTATCCACAAGTTCATCAAGGTACTGTTGGTCCAGATTGTCCCACTCCTCAATGGCAATTCAGCATAGATCCCTCAGAGTGGTTGGTGCATCACGTCATCCATAAACAGCCCTTTTCAATCTATCCCAGTCATGTTAGATACGGTTCATGTCTGGAGAACATGCTGGCAATTCTAGTCGAGCGGTGTCATTATCCTGAAGGAAGTCATTCACATGGTGTGCACAGTGGGGGCGTGAATAGTTGTCCAAAAAGATTAATGCCTCACCAATATGCTGCTAATATGTTTGCATTATTGGTCGGAGGATGGCATTCACTTATCAAACAGCCATTACGGCACCTTCCATGACCACCAGCAGGGTATGTCAGTCCCACATAACGCCACCCCAAAACAGTAAGGAACCTCCACCTTTCTGCACTCACTGGACAGTGTGTCTAAGGCATTCAGCCTGACCGGGTTGTGTCCAAACACATCTCCAACATTGTCTTGCTGAAGGCACATGCGACACTCATCAGTGAAGAGAACGTGATGCCAATCCTGAGTGGTCCATTCGGCTTGTTGTTGGGCACATCTGTACCACACTGCTTGGTGTTGTGGTTGAAAAAATGGACCTCACCATGGACGTTGGGAGTGAAGTTATGTATTGTGCAACCTATGGCACACAGTTTTAGTCATAACACTACATCCTGTAGCTGCACGAAATGTATTATTTAACACGGTGGCGTTACTGTCAGGTTTGTTCCAAGTCATAATCCATAGGTAGTGGTCATCCACTGCAGTAGTAGCCCTTTGGCGGCCCTAGTGAGACATGTCATTGACAGTTCCTGTCTCTCTGTATCTTCTCCATGTCCGAACAACATTGCTTTGGTTCACTCCGAGATGCCTGGACACTTCCTTTGTTGAGAGCCCTTCCTGGCACAAAGTAACAATGTGGACATGATTGAACTGTGGTATTGACCATCTAGGCATGACTAAACTAAAGACCACACGAGCTGTGTATCCCTCTTCCTCGTGGAATGACTGGAACTGATTGGCTGTCGGACCCCCTCCGTCTAATAGGTACTGCTCATCCACGGTTGTTTACATCTTCTGTAAAAGATCACCCATCTTGGGGATTTTGCATCTGTTTGAATTTGGCATGCTTGTTTCACTGTTTCTGCAACCTTTTTGTGTACAAGGAGGATCAACTCCATTGTTTGTTAATTTATTTGGTATAAATCACTCAATTGCTGCTGGTACAGTTTCCTTGAATTCAAGCCACATCTGGTCTGCACTTATATTGGTAATTTGGAAGGAGTGGACATTGTCTCTCAGGAAGGTGTCAAGTGAATTTTTATCTGCTTGTTTGAATAGGTATATTTTTTGTTTATTTTTGGAGGATTTTGGGATTACAGTATTCAGTCTTGCTATGACAACCCTGTGTTCACAAATCCCTGCTTCATTTTGATGCTTGTTATTAACTCAGGATTATTTGTTGCTAAGAGGTCTAGTGTGTTTTCACAACCATTTATATTTTGCATGGTCTCATGAACTAACTGCTCAAAATAATTTTCAGAGAATGCGTTTAGCATAATTTGAGATGAAGTTTTATGCATACCTCCAGAATTAAACATGTATTTTTGCCAACATTTTGAGAGTAAATTAAAGTCACCACCAACTATAATTCTATGAGTTGGATACATGTTGCAATACATACTAAAGACATTGTTCATATGCCACTGCCCACAATGAGAGTAGTTCATATTGTTGAACTTTTCCCCCAGCACACGCATATGGCTGGTGACATCACATCAAATCATTGTCACTCATTCTGTGAAATATTGCTCATTAAGTGAGCCATTCTTTTACAATTTGTTTTTCTTGTTACATAAATTGCGCATTATGGGAGGTGCTCATTAAGCAAGGTTCCGGGGTATATAAAAGATTTCTGTAGGGACTGTATCTGTAGGTGAGTGCATTACATTTAATAACTTTTTGCAGATTAAGATTTTAACAAAATCCATTTGCTGAATTGGCCAGTATGCAGTCATGTTTTCATGGAGAAAATGGACATCACACCTGAAGTTACCGACATGTTCCAGAGATTGAACTATGAAAAGAAGGTGGTGGACCAGGGTCAGACTATGAGAACAAGATGGTGAAGCGGGGGTCAGAGATCAAACTATGAGAACTGATGAACTGATTTTGATTGTGTGCTATGTTTCTCTGTCCCCATTTATTATTGTCTGGAGCAGAATGGTTGCAGTTAGGAGTGGAAGTGAGAAGAAATGGGATACAATCCTTAAAGTCCTGCAAATTTAACTATGTAGTGTGCACTGAAGGGAAATGTGCCAGTTGATTCAGTACAGAATCGCACAGATATTGCCGCTGTAGCCAGATCCATATTGTGGTGACACTGCACACCTGTATCATTTTAGTAAATAAAATCAAACTATAAACCTCCTTAAAATTGAAAATAAAAGAAAACCCATTCCTGTTGTTTAGGGCAGCTACAGCTCATTGCTTATATTGTGACATATAACGAAGAACAGTTTTATTTTCATGAGTTATTAGTAAGTCATAAATTATTAATTAGCAATAAAAGAAGAAGTGTATAACCAAGAGTTGAGAAAATGTTCCTTTCCAGGGATGATGACTTTAGTATAATTTTATTATGTGTTTCCTTGTTTTGAGTAAAGAATACTCATTGATTATAAGACTGAAGTCAAGTTTAGAAAGTGTGTCAGATTCTATTGACAAGATAAGGGGCAATCAAGAAGTTTCTATTTGAGAGCATTGCTGCAGCATACATGCAACATAACACAACTGCGAATCGAGTATGTAAGACCTGACATGTAGGCAGGGGATTAGCATGTTGTTATGAAATGCATCCAAACAGAACAAATATGCTGTTATTCTTTTCTTGGCTGCTGAAGGAAAAAAACCAGAAGAGATTCATCAAAGAAAGAGAAATCTGTATGAGGCAGTATGTCAGTCCACCGCTGTTGAATGGTGCACCAAGATGTGTCATGGTCGTGATTCGACACAAAAGGCTGGTTGATCTGGGGGCCAGCTTCATCCATTACACTAGCTGAGATGGGAAACAATCAAGCACCTGCCCTAGATTCCTGATCACTGTCCATGTGATTATCATGCCTTCGGTGCCTTAAAAAAAGGCCTCAAAGGATCAACAATTCCTGTCAGATGAGTATGTGCAGCAGGCAGTTATGCACTACTTTACTCAGCAGGACACAGTGTTATACCAGACAGTTATCTTCAACCTGATACATCTCCAGGATAATTGCCTCAGTGCTTACAGCTCTGGTCTGTACAGCCTTCAAAAAGAAAGTTTTTGATCGCTGCTTATAAATTTGACAGCCTGCTTTCACCTGTGGTGCCGGTGACCCATAAGGGGAGGGTGGGGGGGGGGCAGAGAGGATACTTACCACCTCCTCCCCATTGGAATCTGGAGTATACTTTATTCACTACACATTCCTGTAAACCAAAGATAACCATCAGTTCTATAGGAAATAATATGTTTTTGTGTCATCTGTAAAATATGTGCACATGGCGTGAAGTGGTGTCAAATAAATAGCCTTTCTCCCAAATATAAAGACTTGCTCCAGGTAGCTGAACTACCCAGGAGAAGTTTCTGTTCAAATATGCCATACACACATTTCATTTTGATTATGGAAAGTGACCAACTCATTTACATAAAAAAGTAGCAGTTTTGTGCCTTGCTCTTCCAACTGAATAAAGTTCTATGGGCACCTAAGACCTATAATCAACATTAAGTACTTTTTTTTATAATCTTTAATTTGCTAAAACTTTGTTCATAAGCTGCTTCAGTCAGTGACATTGTTATACAAGGTCCAGTCACATTAATATGACAACCTCTATGTTTGACATCAAAGTGCAATAATGAATCCCAGGTGGCAAGTCGCAACACTAGCAGTGGAGGGTATATAAAGTGTGTCCAGGACACGGAAAACAGTGCTGTCATTGTCTTAATGCAGAAACAGAGTGACTCATCTGATGCCCAAAAAGGCATGATCATTAGCTTTTGGGCCAAAGGTGGAAGTATTTATGAAATGGCTAAGTTTGTAAACTGTTTGATTGCTGCCGTATTTGAAGTATACCCCACATGGTGAAATAGCACTATTCAAAACTATAGGAGGCATCTGTAGTGCACAACAGGCGACTGATGACAGGGGTGAACGACAGCTCTGGAGATGTGTACATGTGAACAGACATGCAACTGTTGAGCAATTGACACCAAAATGAACCATGGCCTACCTCAATCACCATTCAGCGGACACTGTAGTGTATGGGCCTGTACAGCAGGCACTTGATTCACGTATCCATGCCAACTGCTGTTCGCTGGCATTGAAGGCTGGAATTTGCATGTCAGTACCACAACTGGAAATCTTCTGAGTGCCAACAGGCAGAGATTGTCGTTAGTGTGTAAGGCATGTAACATCTGAAAGCAAAGGGTACAGATCAGAGGATCTAGTGTTGTGGTCTGGGGAATATTTTCGTGGCATTTTCTGGGTGATCGCATCATTCAACAAGCAACACAAGTGTGCATGTATCCTTGGGAACATGTCCACCCCTACATGCAGTTTGTTTTTCCTCAGCATCATAGTAACTGCCAACAGCGCAACATGATGTGTCATACAGTTCACAGTGTATGCACATGGTTTGAAGAGCAACAGAACAAGTTTACTACACTCCCCTAGCCACCGAATTCCCTGGACTTAAACCCAATTGAGAATCTGTGGGATCACCTTGTCTGGGCTCTTCACACCATGGATCCTCAACTGGGAAACCTAGCCCAACTGGCCACACCACTGGAGTTGTCATAGCTGCACAACCCTACCTGTAACATCTATAACCTTACTGACTTTCTTCCTGCACATCTCATAGCAGCCTATGCTGAAAAGGTAGTTATTCAGGCTTTTGACAGGAGATCACTTTAATGTTACTGGGTGGTGCAATTGTCGTCAAAGCTATTTTGATTATAGCACCATTACCAGGTTGGTAAAATTTATGAGAAGGTGGAGTGGAACTTTGCTAGCAACTGGTGGCTGGTGAACACAGCATGTCTACATTTGACATAAGACAACAGGCATGAGAAATTATTGTGAGACACACTAACCTCTCTCTGTATATCTTGCCAGCCCAATGATAATGCACAGGACAGGAAAGATGATGTCTCAGTCTTAGGGATTTCAGCAGTATTGTCAAGTACATGACCAAGTGTGGTTGCAGTGGCACAACTACACCGCTATCTGATATAAATAACCATTAATTCTGTAGCAGATTCATTCACAGTCCAGCAGTAGCACCAGGAAACAGAGGCTGCACTAGATGTGGAGATGGAATGTAGCCATGAGCCACAGCTGCTGGTTTGAGTCCCTGCCAGGATACCTGGTTTTTTCACTACCAAACCATACAACAATGCAGTGAGCTTGCTGGACCACCCCATTTGCAGTTGGCTTCCTGCCAGGAGGTACCAGATCAGATCCTGGGCACAGCAGATGACTTTCGACAATACAGTGGGTGTGTCTCTTGCCACTTGCCTTGGACACTTAATTCGGCCATTCATCATAAGTGACTATCTGCAAGATTCATGTGCTAATGATGTTGGAGCTGTGGGTCATGCAACACATTCCTGGGCCCAGCACTGGGTGCAGATGTCAGGAAAGCAGGACACCACCATGTTTCAGCCAGCTGGATGGACACAAGCCACAGTTGACTGACTATTGGCTCCCTCTTCTCGGCCAGGGTGTGGGTTGCTTCTTCCTTGGCCTCATCAACCTGCCTTCAAATTTGACACCTAGGCCACCAGACCTCCTGACAATATAGCTATCCCATGCTATCTCTGAGGTCAGCTATGAAGTGGTGTCAGAAGTTCTGATGATGTGTTCACTGGGCAGCATAGGGTGCATTGCCTGTGCATGTGACCTCAGGGTCACAAGCTGCAGCACCACCTAGTGTGATGAGTGGAGAAACTGTAATACTTTTTATGTGTGTCACTCATCTAAGGAGTGTCATTGTATCCTGAGGGTTACTGTGTTTTGACCAGGAGAACTGGCTGATGTGTGTAAATTTTGTGGCATTAGCAAAGAGCAGTTCTCAGAGGTGTTCTCAGTGCAATCTGCATGGGCATTCTGCACCATGTGCTGAATCTGTATCTGTAACTTGTTTTATGTTGCATGATTTTGATCATGTTGTGAAGCAGTGTAGAGAATGTAGATACTTGAGGATAAGGCACAAGGTGTAGTAATAATAATAATAATAATAATTATTATTATTATTTGCTGTTGGTAATTACTGCAAATTTGTATTGTGTATGAATGAAGGATAAAGATATTGCAACAGCAGCGCCAGAGGAGCAGGGTGTCACTGGGCCCAAGTCAGTTCAAGCATTAATTAATGAGGCAACATAATGGAGAGCAGAAAATACAATGCCTAAGAAGATGGCACATAGAGATGAGGAGTTATCACTGCTTAGAGCACCAAGCCTTGTAGTAGATCCAGCTGCTGCTAGCCAAATCAGTCCTTTTTCTGGAACGACATCTGAGAGTGTGATGTCCTTCATGTAGGATCTGACATCAGTGAGTATTGGGGGTTTGGCCAGTAACTATTTGTTGATAGTAGTGAAGTTACATTTAATGGAAGAAGCAAAGACTTTTGTGAGATGCTCAGAGATGTTGAAAAAAGGTGGAGACATTTGAGCAGTTGAAATGGGCTTCTTCAGAGATAAAAGAAGCAAAGTAGCATGGGATTCCTTTGGTAGCAGTTGAATACTATTATAAAGATGCAAGGGGAAGCCGTTGAACATTTTGCTGACAGAATTAGAAAAGTGAATGTGTGAGCATGTGAAGTGACTCAGAGTGAAAGTTTTGCTGCAGGAGGCCAAGCAGATGGTGCTCAAGGGTTTCCTATAGGGTTTGCCACCAGATATGTTGAGGAGGGTGTGTACTGGGGTGCCTAGGGCTATGGGATTAGCGATGGAGTGTGGGGAGATTGATGTGTTGATGGACAGGCTTCACGTATTCTCTGCAGATGTGAAGCACTGCAATTGTGGGTATGCAGAGCATGTACAGAAGCAGTGTCACCAGCCTTAGTGAAACAAACATGGCATGTATCATCAGTGGCACTATGGTAATGGTAGTAGGGGTGGAAGAGAGGAAGGAAGCAGCTGTTAAATGCAAAGGGAATCTGAAGTCCACCAAAAGGTGCTCATGTTAAAATGAATTGCAACAAGTATATATATGCAAAGGCAGAGGTGCAATAGTGGGTGTGATGAAGGTAAGAAAATATAAGTTTTTAATAGACACCGGGGCAGATATGTTGGTAGCCAGTAGGGACCTAGTGGGTTGGAGACAGTGGAACCTATGATGCTATTGATTGCTTCATGTGGGAGATAATAATATAAGGCCATTGGTGTTAATGGAAGTAGATTTTCAGGCAGAAGCAATTGGGCCTAAGCAGTGTATGGAAATAGTGACTCATATAAATGAGGGCTACTGTGTGATCCTGAGGTTAGAATTTTTGCATCAACGTCATGCCATAACTGACTTTCAGCAATGTTTGATTGAATTCAGTGGGAAGACATTCCAGCTGGAGGAAGCCTTCTCCAATGTAGATCTGAAGCGAGCTGCTTCCATCATTGTGGGTAATCTGATTAAGCTATGTATATTGCTTTGGATAAGTATGGTGCCAGACTTACTAGGCCAGATATTATGCATAACAGAACCCCTGGAAGGGAATGATGTATTAGCTTCAGGAAGCTGTTTTGCTTAAGGAGTATTGTATTCACATGGGAGAATGATGGCAGGAAGGTGGTACCCACGAATATTGACAATTTTAGTGCTGTAAAAGTAATGTTGACCAAGGGGATGTTGATAATCAAGACTGGAGATTCCAGAGGAGGGAGATTGCTGTCCAGCATGTGTACGCCATAAACAGCAACAAGACATCACTAAGACTGCATTGTGTAAGACAATGGAGCATCAAAAGAGAGTGGAGAGAACATGGATGGAGGAGCTACTGGTAGAATTTGAGGATGTGTAGTTTCCCAAGCGCCTGTTGCCTGCGATGCTCATTATGCAGTACAGAATTCAGACAGGAAATGATGCATTGGTGTGCCACAGACCATATGGAATACCTAGCTGTATACAACCAAATCTGGAGGACTTTATTAACCATCAGTTGGCTGATGGGATAGCAGAAGGGAGTAATAGTCCATGGAGAGCCGGTACTGTGACTGTGCTGAAGAAATCTGTGGACATTTCCAGGAAATACAGATTGTGCTCTGATTACCGCCATCTTAAGAGTAAGAATGTAACAGATGCATACCCCATATCTAACATTACAGAAACCATTAAACAATGGAAAATCCAGGATGGAATGTAACAAAATTAGAGAAGGTAAGTTGCTACTCACAATATAGTGGAGATGCTGAGTCACAGAGAGGCACAAAAAAAAGATTCACACAGTTATAGCTTTTGGCCATTAAGGCCTTTGTCAACAATAGAAACACATACACACACTCAGACACACACTCAAACAAATGCAACTTGCACATATGACTGCAGTCACAGGCATCTGAAACCACAGTGTTGTAGAAAACAGTCACCATGACTATACTGGCTGAGGGTACAGTTTGGAACTTTTTCTTCAGAGAAGAGGTGGTGTGGCGCCACCCCATGGATTGCCATTTTGTTTCTGGTTTGAAGTGATGAAACCCTGATTCATTACCTGTGACAATGTCCGACAAAAACTATCATGATCAATCTCGTAACGTGCAAGGAACACCACACAAATGTTCCTTTGTTGCCCTTTATGGTCTTCAATTAGACGGCAAGGAACCCAGCAGACACACACATGAGTGTGTCAGCCCTGCCACACACACAACGGAGACATCCAGTTGTGCAGTGAGGGGTTTCATTACGATCCATTGACCATCTTAAATGAGAGTGTCCACACATTCCAATATTGCAGAAGTCATAGCTGTGTGCAGCTGGCTGGCATGCAGAAGATGGGACAGGTTTGTGTGACCTTGTTGCGATGATGACAGGCGCCTCTTCCAATGACGCACCCTGCTTTTATTCACTACCAAGTCTACGCAGACATTTTGGAAGCACATATGAATATCTGCATTTACCTGGTTTTTCACCAAAAGAAGCTCAATGACAGGTCTATTTTTGGAATACACTTCCATTACAGACTTAATTTTGATGGCTACATATAGTTCTGGCACCTGTTGGAACTTCATGAAGCTATAAGGGCTGAAGCACAAATATTCCACGATGTCCCACTGCAAACTCTGCCGAGAAAAAAGTGTGTTGCATTACTTATTGAAATGCCTCTCTTACACTGTGCTATGAATTAGAGATTGATGGGTATCTGAAGTTCCACCCTGCTTGGCAGTTGGTGCTAGCACTGATGGTGTGTTTTACCATAGTAGATTACTGATTGTAAAATTACCGATGCAGTGCCCCACTGAGGATGGGGACCACCTGGAGTGACAGTGGAGAGAGTGATGGAACAGGAACCCCATAAAAATCGATCTAACTAGAAATGCCAGTGCTCATCTAACAAAAATGGAGGTACATCACCCCTTAGGTCTTATGTACTAAAGTTTGAAAGTAACTGAAACCAATAATGTTTCACTTTCCTCAGGATTAACTGAATATTATGTCCACATCTGCAAATCACCATACATCAGTGAAAATCAAAAACTTCCCTGTCCCAAAGCACATGACTGACATGAACACACTATCTGGTTTCCTGCTGCCTGATAGTTTAATGGCATACACAGGACAAATTTGCTCAGTGCGCACCAATAATCCACTTGAGAATTGTCACAAAAAATCGATTTGCAAATGCAAAAATAACATTAGCAAACAACACAAATACAAAAAATCAATTAGAAGCAAATATAAAAGACTGATTGCCTTTAGTCTCACTGATAACAGTAGCAATTATGCTATTGTTTGTCGGAAGTTAATGGGTTGGCAAAATTATAAAGTTTATAGCAATAAAGAGTTTATTCAAGAAAAGAACTTTTAATTATTGCTCTGAGTGTCACTGAGAAATACAGTTCAATGCGGTAAATTGCAGCTGAGTGAAAATTAGTGGTAATGAAAAACCAACATAGCTTTTAAAAAATTCTTTACGACATTATTTGTAGAAATAATTCGCGAAGGTTGAGCTTTTTTATCAATGTTTTTCGCAGTAGTCTCCATTTAACTGGTGCTGTCGGTGAGTCATCGATGGCTGAATTGTTGATCCACAGTCCTTGAGTATGCAGTCCAGTAATTTATCATAGTCTTGCTGCTTCTCTCAGTTGTAGCTGTCCATTGTGAATGCAGCAAGAACGTGGAATGTTTGTAGAATTATCTCATTTAGCATATCTACATACAGTGATGAAAATAAGACACGCTTCATTCAATTAATGCACTGCATACCTGAGGTAATAAGGTTAGTCATATATACAGGGTGGTCCATTGATAGTGACCAGGCCAAATATCTCAAGAAATAAGCATCAAATGAAAAAACTACAAACAACGAAATTCATCTAGCTTGAAGAGGGAAACCAGATGGTGCTATGGTTGGCCCACTAGATGGTGCTGCCATAGGTCAAACGGATATCAACTGCATTTCTTTAAAATAGGAACCCCCATCTTTTATTACATATTCGTGTAGTACATTAAGAAATATGAATGTTTTAGTTGGACCACTTTTTTCGCTTTGTGATAGATGGTACTGTAATAGTCACAAATGTATAAGTACGTGGTATCACATAACATTCCCCCAGTGCAGACGGTATGTGCTTCGTGATACATTACCCATGTTAAAATTGACCATTTACCAATTGCAGAAAAGGTTGATATTGTGTTGATGTATTGGTATTGTGATCAAAATGCCCAACGGGCGTGTGGTATGTATGCTGCTCGGTACCCTGGACGATATCATCCAAGTGTCCAGACCGTTCACCAGATAGTTACATTATTTAAGGATACAGGAAGTGTTAAGACACATGTGAAATGTCAACCACGACCTGCAACAAATGATGATGCCCAAGTAGGTGTTTCAGCTGCTGTTGCAGCTAATCTGTACATCAGTGCCAGAAAAATGGTGTGAGAATTGGGAATCTCAAAAACTTCAGTGTTGAGAATGCTACACCAAAATCGATTGCACCCGTACCATATTTCTATGCACCAGGAATTGCATGGCAATGGCTTTAAACATCATGTACAGTTCTGCCACTGTGCACAATAAAAATTATGGGACGATCACAGATTTTTTTGCATGCGTTCTATTTAGCGACGAAGCGTCATTCACCAACAGTGGTAACGTAAACTGGCATAATATGCACCATTGGGCAGCAGAAAATCCATGATGGCTGTGACAAATGGAACATCAGCGACCATGGTGGGTTAATGTATGGTATGACATTATAGGAGGAAGGATAATTGGCCCCCATTTTATCGATGGCAGTCTAAATGGTGCAGTGTATGCTGATTTCCTATGTAATGTTCTACCGATGTTACTACAAGATGTTTTACTGCATGACAGAATGGCAATGTACTTCCAACATGATGGATGTCTGGCACATAGCTCGCGTGTGGTTGAAGCAGTATTAAATAGCATATTTCATGTCAGGTGGATTGGTCGTCGAAGCACCACACCGTGGCCTACACGTTCACCGGATCTGACATCCCCGGATTTCTTTCTGTGGAAAAGCTGAAGGATATTTGTTATCGTGATCCACTGACAACACCTGACAACATGTGTCAGTGCATTGTCAATGCATGTGCAAACATTACGGAAGGCAAACTAATCACTGTTGAGAGGAACGTCGTGACACGTATTGCCAAATGCATTGAGGTTGACGGACATCATTTTGAGCATTTATTGCATTAATGTGGTATTTACAGGTAATCATGCAGTAACAGCATGTGCTCTCAGAAATGATAAGTTCACAAAGGTACATGTATCACATTGGAACAAGCGAAATAAAATGTTCAAATGTATCTGTGTTCTGTATTTTAATTTAAAAAACCTATATGTTACCAACCATTCATCTAAAATTGCGAGCTACATGTTTGTGACTATTACAGTGCCAAAGCAAAAAAAGAGTGGCAATCTGGCAGCACTGTAACCACATGTATGGTAACTACTTCTGTCAACAAATATTAGTCATGCTTTACAATCGGTGCAATGGGTAGAGTTTTGGGTCAGCATGCAGGAGGTCGATGGTTCAGTCCTGTGTTGAGACATGTTTTGTATTTGGTAAATGTAGTCCAGGTGGTACAGTATCTGACATCTTAATTATCAACAGTGATTGCAGTGGGTCCTCTAGAAAACATTTGCACTTACATACTACAATTGTAGAAATGGAAGATTGGTCAGCTGTGAAAGAAGCCCTTTCCACATCGTGGACATGAATTTATTTGCACCACTTCATCTACTAGATGCAAAACCAGTTTTCTTTGTACTCTTTTCAAATGGTCCCATAGATTAGTACCAACTATTATTCTTGCTTCGTACAGGTCAATTACATTTCATTAGGCCCTTATGTTACCAGTAAGACTAGCAACACGCTTTGGGAATAATGTCCAAACTCAGTTACTATTTGTTTGTGTTATCACCATGGTCCCACTAATTACGCCTTTCAACAATGAGTCCGGTAGCTGCATGCTGTTTAGTATGTATCTCAATGCATTATTATTATTATTATTATTATTATTATTATTATTATTATTATTATTATTTCTTTCTTTCCTTTCTCAGACGTTTATGTCTGGTTAAAAATGGAAAGTGACGTGGACCTGGATTAAGTGTGACTTCCTTTTAACTGTACGGTATATGTTACATTACATTTAGGAAATATTGGGTAATTGAACATGTATCAATAACTGCAGATTTCTGTAGCTGTATGTATACGTTTGGATGTAGCTGTATTGCATTGATGTACTGGTGGATATTGTGTGGTATGACTCCTGTAGTTGATAGTGTAATTGGTATAATGTCAACTTTATCCTGATGCCACATGTTCTTGACTTATTCAGCCAGTTGGATGTATTTTTCAATTTTTTCTCCTGTTTTCGTCTGTATATTTGTTGTATTGGGTATGGATATTTCGATTAGTTGTGTTAATTTCTTCTTTTTATTGGTGAGTATGATGTCAGGTTTGTTATGTGGTGTTGTTTTATCTGTTATAATGGTTCTGTTCCATTATAATTTGTATTCAACATTCTCCAGTACATTTTGTAGTGCATACTTGTATGTGGGAACGTGTTGTTTTATTGGTTTATGTTGTATGGCAAGTTGTTGATGTATTATTTTTGCTACATTGTCACGTCTTCTGGTGTATTTGCTAGTATTGTACATCCGCTTGTGATGTGATCTACTGTTTCTATTTGTTGTTTGCAAAGTCTGCATTTATCTGTTGGTGGTATTGGGATCTTTAATAATATGCTTGCTGTAATATCTGGTGTTTATTGTTTGATCCTGTATTGCAATCATGAATCCTTTCATCTCGCTGTATATATTGCCTTTTCTTGCAATGATCGATGTGTGACTGTGTTAGATGATACAGGTGCTTGCCATGTAGTGTTTTCTTTTTCCAATTTACTTTCTTTGTATCTGTTGATGTTATGTGATTTAAAGGGTTGTAAGAGTGGTTATGAAATTGTAATGGTGTAGCCGATGTATTTATATGAGTGATTGCTTTGTGTATTTTGCTAGTTTCTTAATTTTCTTAAATTGTCTTCCTGTCCATAATGTAGGTTTTTTATGTCGATAAATCCCCTTCCTCCTTCCTTTCTGCTTAATGTGAATCTTTCTGTTGCTGAATGTATGTGATGTATTCTATATTTGTGGCATTGTGATTGTGTAAGTGTATTGAGTGCTTCTAGGTCTGTGTTACTCCATTTCACTACTCCAAATGAGTAGGTCAATATTGGTATAGCATAAGTATTTATAGATTTTGTCTTGTTTCTTGCTGCCAATTCTGTTATCAGTATTTTTGTTAGCCTGTGTGTATATTTTTCTTTTAGTTCTTCTTTAATATTTGTATTATCTATTCCAATTTTTTGTCTGTATCCTAGATATTTATAGGTGAGGGAATATGGTATAGTTGTAGGTAAACAACTAGAATTCTCTCATATACAGATTTATTCACACTTAGCGTCTACACAGACACAAGTCCGGAGGCTAACTGCCGTTAGTGTCCAACATCCTGCCCCCAGAAGCCCTCTCCTCAAAGATAGCACACTTGCGCACAGAACAAATATCGATTTTTATGGCACTCTACGCCACATAGCCCCCCCCCCCCCACCCGTCCAGTATGGAGTACGTCCCTGTTAATTGGGGGGGGGGGGGGGGGTGAGAAGTTAGGAAGGTAACACACAGTTCTTCTGCGTCAGGCGGAAGCGGTCGACTGGTAGGAGACTGGGCGGTGAAACCCGGTACGTCAACGGTGAAGTCAGCAAGCGACGCCGGCGGCTGAAGACGACGTCCCGTCCTGGAGTGGAGGTGTAGCACTTCGTCAGCCGGCAGACGGAGAATCACCTTGCCAGAGGGCCTAACAAAGGCATGCAAATTGCCACACGCGGCACTTCTGCTCAATTTAAAGTGGAGGACAACACGAGATTCTGCACTTCCTCCCTCAGTATTGTCACACGCGAGTACCACACACACTGTATCGCCATCTACGACAACAGATAATTTATGTATGTCATCAGGGTGCACATGTGTTGTGAATTCTTGGATGGCACCTGTATGAGCAATGGTAGGGAGGCAGGGAGGTGTGGGAAAGCCATGGCAGGGGGAAGCATCTGCTAAGAGGGGGGTGGCAGGTGCACTGGACTGCGCAGGAGACAACCTCGGGCGATCAGCTGACAGACGAGGGAGCGTGACCAAAGGCAACGAGGAGCCAGCGTGGATTGAACGGCGTGATAAAGAGCTGTCACACGAAGATGGTAACACAATGGTAGAATCCAAGTGGTTGGCAGTTCGACTGCAAGGGCTGTGAGGAGTGAAGCCCCGGAAAGATTGGCCACTCGAATTAGATGAACGCGGAGAAGGAGCAGTGCTCAGCAGAGAAGCACGCTGTGGAGAACCAATACCCAAATGCATGGTGTGGGAAGATGGATGGCCGCTCGAAGCAGGAGTGGGAGAAATAGGGGCGAAGATGGATGGCCGCTCGAAGCAGGAGTGGGAGAAATAGGGGCAGAATCAGGGAGGTTCACCTGAGGCTCAATGAAAGCTGGTTTCACTTGGTTGAGTGAGACCATGGTTACAGAGTCTTTTATGAGGAGATCCATGTTATTCTCAGAGCGTTTGACGACCTTGTAAGGACCTGTGTAGGGCAACTGAAGCGGGGATTTGACTGAGTCATCTCTGAGAAACACGTACTCACAAGAGTCTAGCGTGCGTGGTACGTACACGCGCGGAGGTGTATGAGCAGCCGGAGGTGGAGGCTGAATTTTGCTGCAGTGCAAGTGCACCCACTCAAGAAGTGAAGGGAGTTCAGAGGGCCATGGAAGTGGGGTCGGAGTGACTAATTCTCCAGGCAAAACCAGAGGTTGGCCATACACAAACTCGGCTACGGAACCCTTGAGGTCTTCCTTGAAAGTCGCACGAAGGCCAAGGAGCACGAAGGGCAGTGCCTCTGTCCATAGTGAGTCATGGCAATGCAGGGCAGACTTTAAGGTGCGATGCCATCGCTCGACAAGCCCATTGCTTTGGGGGTGGTATGCAGAAGTATAAATTTTGACAATACCACACATTTTACATAAGTCAGAGAAAACTGAAGACTCGAATTGTCGCCCCTGGTCAGTGGTGAGGTAAACATGTGAGCCAAATCTAGAGATCCATGAATCTAAGAATGCTCGACTTACTGTCTCGGAGGTAATGTTCGGAATAGGCACAGCCTCAGCCCACCGAGTCATCCTGTCAATAGCTGTAAACAAGTAACGGAAACCCTCGGAGGGGGGCAAAGGGCCTACAAGGTCAACATGAACATGGTGAAACCGGCCTGGCGGTTGGGCAAAACAGCCAAGGGGTGGAGAAGTGTGCCTGGAAACTTTGTTCTGTTGACACACCATGTATTCCCTTGCCCAAGACTGACAGTCACGGCGCATGTCTCTCCAGACAAACTGCTCAGTTACCAGACGGGTGGAAGCTTTGACACCGGGGTGTGCTAATGTGTGTAGTTTGTCAAAGACCTGGCATTGAAGGGGCTTAGGAATGAATGGCCGCAACGTACCAGTCGATTCATCACACCACACTAAGTCAGATATGCCAGGGAAAGTAGAGCGTACCGGTTGGAGAGAGGAGCTGTGGTCTGAAATTAACTGCATGGTATCGGGGTCTGCCGATTGCAACCGAGGTAGGTCCGTTAAGTCAATTAAGGTTGTGACAGCACCAACACGCGAGAGAAAATCAGCAACCACATTGTCTGCTCCTCGGATGTAGCAAATGTCATTTGTAAATTGCAAGATGTAATCGATGTGACGAAAGCGTCGTGGGGGCGGATCAGCCACAGGATTTTTTATGGCAGGAACCAACGGCTTGTGATCAGTGAGCACATAGAAATCTCGTCCCTCAACATCAGTTCTGAACTGTCTTATGGCCTCATAAACTGCAAGTAATTCTCTGTCGAATGCTGAGTATTTCTTCTGCGCGTTGTTTAGCTTTTTTGAGAAAAACTGCAGGGGGGTCGTAACATCGTCGTATGTCTGACTCAGTACTGCGCCGATAGCATTGTCACTAGCGTCAGTAGTGATAAACATTGTGGCGTCTGCCTGTGGGTGAGCAATAGTGACAGTGGAGGCCAACAGCTGTTTGAGTTCATTAAATGCCTTGTCCATGTCTGGTGTCCATGGTACCTGGCGGGTGCCAGAAGTTTGTGGGCCAGTGAGAGCATCTGTGAGAGGAGCCTGCACCGCAGAAGCGGCTGGCAAATGTTTCCGGTAATAATTAACTGTTCCGATGAACCTGCATAATTCCCTATAGGACTGAGGTCTTAGCATCTTGAGAACAGGCTTGATCTTGTCCTGTGGTGGTGTCAGACCATCCGATGACACAACATAACTTAGGAATGTGACGGATGACTGGTGCAATTGAGTCTTTTTATTGTTCTGTTCAATACCAGCGGCTGCTAAAATATCCATCACGACTTGAACACGCTCCTCACTCTGTTCTAAAGTAGAAGCAAAAACCAATATGTCGTCCATGTATACGAAACAAAAGTCTAGATCGGATAAAGTTTGATTGATGAAACGCTGCCACGTTTGGGGGGCGTTTTTCAACCCAAACGGCATAAATTTGTATTGAAACAGCCCGAAGGAAGTGGTTATGGCAGTCTTTTCAATGTCCTCTGGAGCCATAGGAATCTGATGAAATGCGTGCTTACAGTACAAAACAGAGAAGTACTTTGCACCTGCGAGCGCATGATTGAAGTCTGCGATGTGTGGGACCAGATATTTATCAATGATGGTGCGGGCATTTAAACGCCTATAGTCTCTGACCATACGCCAAGTACCGTCTTTCTTTTGGTCAAACAGGATAGGACTAGCCCAGCAACCAGAAGAAGGTTCAATTATTCCCTTTTGTAACAGATCGTCCAATTGTTCTTTTGCAATTTTCATAAATTCCGGCTTGAGGTGGCGTGGACGTTGCGATATGGGTGGCCCATCGGTTAGACGTAACCGATGAACTGTGCTGTTAGTGACTACTGCAATACGTGGCACGGCACGACAGTCAGATGTCCGTGAAGCAGAGCAGGCAGTGGTGGACGGGCCAAGCTGTGGCACTGAGGGCACGGAAGTACAGGTGTGCCACCCTCTCGTAGGCTGCGTAAAGGCTGCACACGTGTTAACATGGACGAAGTTGGTACACTGGTTCTTGGTAGCGGGCTGTGCCGCTACGAGCGCTGTAGGCACGAGTGGGCGTGGCCGGACAGCAGATGGCCGTAGTTCATTGCCGCGAGCTTGGCAAGTTAATTGTCCATTCAGAACGCAAGGAGCATGAGCACTCGGGCATACCCTATCATTGAAAAAGGGGGTGCTGACACAGTTTACAGAGTTCACAACATTGTTGATAACGTGCGTGGGCACGGGAGCACCAGATTGCCACAGACTGACCTTGTCTGTAGCCGACGAGTTGTCTGCTTGTAGTGCCGCGAGGCGTTGTTGTGTGGAGGCCAACTCGTGGTGTACGTCGCGGAGATGCAGCAGCATTTCTATATGTTCCAACCGCAACTTCGAAGACTTGGTGCACTCCACTAGCCACTTGTTTGTCCAAGATTGCAGCTCCAAGGATAGGTTTACACACTTCTTAGCACAGCACACATGTTTGGTGTTAGCCGAACTGTCACTCGGCGAAGCGAAAGGAATATGTTTGTTAAGGGTGGGGTAAAACACAGTATTTTGCACAAAATCTAGTGACAACTGATAGTGCTTGAGGAAATCAATTCTGAGAATAGGTTCTTCAATTGCTGACACTAGAAACGTCCACTCCAGCTTGCACTCGGGTGAAAGTTTCACTGTATACAAAGTGGAACCCGAACACTGTAGGGTAGACAAGTTCACTGCACGAAGTACTGTTTTGTGTGGTTGCACTTTATTGGTTGCTAGGCGAACCGGCAGCAAAGAGACGTCTGCGCCAGTGTCTACCAGAAAACATACACCTGATTGTAAATCGCGAACATAGACTCGACCACACTTACTGTTATTGTCCGAAATGGAGTGCAACGTGGGATGGTGCCCATTGTTTATATCGCAGGAGGTGGCACCGTAGCCTACCTGCGGTTGGAGTTTGGGTAAGAACACGGTGACTGGCATTTGCGAGCTTGCTCCCCGAATCTCGCGTGGAAGAAACAGTAAGATTGGGTGGGCCTGTGCTCCTGTGGGTGGTTGCTAGGTGACGAAGTATGTGCCCCAGAATCTTCCACAGAGGCCGATGCACTGTCGTTGCGAGGAGTTGAAGGTGCAGGCCGGGCAGCTAGTTTAACAAACTTGTTATTAGCAGCACCAGACAAGGGCGTGGTGTCAGAAAGCGTCTTAGTGCGTTCGCATCCAGAATGCAGTGCACGGAGCTCACGTTGCCTGGCGGAGTATGCTCTGTCGGCGGCGCGTAAACGTTCATTTACTGGCCTATCTTCATACGCAGAGATTGCAGTCTGGACAGGCAAAGGCAGCTTTTCAGTCCAGATTTCTGCGAGCGTGTCATCAGGCATAGCTTGCTCATAGACGAGAAGACGGATGCACCACCACAGCTGGGACGGAGACCTGTCGCCGAGACGCTCTTCGTAGATGAGCTGTCGCACATTTTTTCTCCTGGTTTTAGAGATGCGCTCCAGTATCGTTTGTTTCGCCGCAGCATACTTCCCTGATAGGGGGGGGGTGCTTTGACCAGATCGTAAATTAAATCAACGCGGTCGTGAAGATGGTTCATAAGGCAGGCGAAGCGTGTGTCATCGTCCAAAGCACAGACATTGAATGTTTGCTCAACCAGGTTAAACCAGAACTCCGGGTGAGCGGGTTTGAAGTCTGGTAATTTCAGCAGATTTGGCACTGCAGCCACTGTGGAGGTGCGCCTATTACTTCGGATGGAAGTAGAGCATGCAGAAGATTGCGAGTCCAAATTATTGGCATCCGGTAATGCGGGAATCGCGAAATTCACTTGACGACGGAGGGGCGGCTGAGAAGCGGCGGACGCTCGAACGGTGTGAGGATCGTAGTCAAAATGTGCATTCTCATTGACGTGGTAGCTCGGAGAGAAGCCACAAGTGCTTAAGTACACCGGTGAATGTCCGTTATGCACACAGTATTCACTCGACCGTGGGTGGTGGGGCTGGTTGTAGATGTTGGAGTAATTACTGTCCAGCACAGAATTGTTGACTTGATTAGAAGCAACACAAGGATCCAACACACGTCCACTAGGATGCACACTCGGTGTGATATTTGCTGTTTGGCGAGCATTGAACACCTGTTGACTAGCCGGCGCAGAAGGATACACACGTGGCGGGAACTGATTCGAGTTTGAATTTACTACTGGATTTTCCAAAGTAGCAAAACCTCGCTCGATGCCACGAACTGTATTGAATTGTGTGTTTGACACAGGAGTAGGAATGTTCTGACCAACACGCTGTGGAGAACACGTGGGAAGGTCCTTGCTAACAAAGCCAGAGTCCACGACTGTTGGCGGTTGGAAGATACTGGTGGCACGCGATGAATTCCACTGCATGTTCTGGCTGAAGGATTCCGAAGATTCTTGCAGCATGTCCACTACAACGGCAGGAGTGCTGGAGAGATGTTGCTGGAATCCGGGCGGTGGTGAATGCTGAAAGGCCATTGTCTGGAGCTGAACAAAGGCCCTCGCGATCGCGGAGAAACCCGAAGCGGTAGGTGCGTAAATAACCTTCGGGCAATAACTCGGACGCGTATTACACAAAATGGGGTCACCAGTGAGGGAATATGGTATAGTTGTAGGTAAAAAAACTAGAATTCTCTCATATACAGATTTATTCACACTTAGCGTCTACACAGATACAAGTCCGGAGGCTAACTGCCGTTAGCGTCCAACATCCTGCCCCCAAAAGCCCTCTCCTCAAAGATAGCACACTTGCGCACAGAACAAATATCGATTTTTATGGCGCTCTATGCCACATAGTCATCTGCTTTTTCCATTGCTTCTATCCAGTCACTGTGGTTATCCAATATGTAATCTTCTTGTTTAGTGTGTTTTCCCTTGACTATGCTATTTTTCTTACATTTGTCTGTTCCAAAAGTCATATTTATATCATTGCTGAATACTTCTGTTATCTTTAGTAATTGGTTGAGTTGTTGATTTGTTGCTGCCAGTAGTTTTAGATCATCCACGTATAGCAAATGTGTGATTTTGTGTTGGTATGTTCCAGTAATATTATATCCACAATTTGTATTATTTAGCATGTTGGATAGTGGGTTCAGAGCAAGGCAGAACCAGAAAGGACTTAATGAGTCTCCAAGCTTAATCTGTATTGGCTGTGATGTGATATTATTTGAATTTGTTTGGATATTAAGTGTGGTTTTCCAATTTTTCATTACTATGTTTAGGAACTGTATCAATTTAGGATCTACTTTGTATATTTCCAATATTTGTAGTAACCATGACTGGGCTACACTATCAAAAGCTTTTTGGTAATCAATGTAGGCGTAGTGTAGTTACCTTTGTTTAGTTTTAGCTTGATATGTCACCTCTGCATCTATTATCAGTTGCTCTTTACATCCTCCTGCTCCTTTGTAGCAGCCTTTTTGTTCCTCATTTATAATTTTGTTCTGTGTTGTATGTGTCATTAATTTCTGTGTAATGACTGAAGTTAATATTTTGTATGTTGTTGGTAGGCATGTTATGGGGTGATATTTTGCTGGGTTTGCTGTGTCTGCTTGATGTTTAGGTTTCAGATAAGTTATTCCTTGTGTAGTTATTATTATTATTATTATTATTCTACTGTTGTGATTGCAGAAACATCATTTCTATTACCATTAGGGAAACAGTGTAATTCAAAACCAAACATTTCATAATTAGCAGTGTTGGAATGAATCATACAGAACACTATCTGTCCGAGGGTTAATGTGCATTAGCTGGAACAGTGCACAGGACTGACAGTGTGTTTATACTGTATGCGATGTCCACTAGTTGCAAGCAGAGTAACATGCTTGTGACAGACTCCAATGTGCATGTATACACATATCAAATTTTCTCACTGTAGACCTCTAAAACAGTGTGGCAGACATATGGCATACACAAACGATGAATATGTGGGTATGCTTCTGGTCCTTGGTGCATCTGATAACCGGGGTGGTGTTACCGCTTGTGAATATGCTGCTAGATATCCTCATCGACACCATCCAGATAAAAATGTATCTGTAGCTGGGCCTTTGGGAGTCAGGTTCCCTCTTTCCACCATCGCGTGAAAGTCGTCATCCACAGACTCGCCATATTCCAGCTACTGGGAAGTTATTCTGGAGGTCATACACCAAGACCCTAAGTGAAGTATAAGTAGCATAGCAAGGCAACTGCCTGTCTTGCAACACACGGTCATTAACGTGCTGTACGAGCATAGGCTGCAACCCTATCATTATGCTTTCACACAACATCTGCATCCTGCAGATCCCCATCAGCGGATGCAGTTCTGTTAATGGTTCCAACAACAACAGGGAGCTAACAATGACTTTGTGAACACTGTAATATAGTCAGATGAGGGTTGGGTTGTTTGGGGGAGGAGACCAGACAGTGAGGTCATCGGTCTCATCAGATTAGGGAAGGATGGGGAAAGAAGTCGGCCGTGCACTTTCAAAGGAACCACCCTGGAATTTGCCTGGTGCAGTTTAGGGAGATCACAGAAATCCCTAAATCAGGATGACTGGATGTGGAATTGAACTGTCATCCTCCCGAATGTGAGTCCAGTGTGCTAGTCACTGCGCCACCTTGCTCAGTGTATAGTCAGATGAAGCAGCATTCACTCGTAAGGGTGTCTTCAATATGCACAATGCCCACCATTGGTGTGAGGTTAACCCACATGTCACCCATGGTCATAGATACTGAGATCACTTTGCTATCAACACCTGTGGTGGAATATTGGGTGACATATGTTTTGGCCCCTACATGTTGCCTGCAAGATGGTAGCATGCATTCCTCTCAAACTATCTGCCTGATGCACTGGAAGATGTTCCACTACATGTTCGGCAGAGGATATGGTTCCAGCATGATGGTCCACCTCCACACTCTGGAATTAATGCACGATAGTATTTGGATGGAACATTTCTGGGGTAATGGCTCGGACATGGAGGTCTAGTTGTGTGGCCACCTCATTCACCTGACCTAAATCCCCTGGATTTCTGTCTGTGGGGACACCTGAAGATGAATGTGGAAGAATTGGTAGCATGTGTTCATAATGCTCTTGTTACAGTGAATGCAGCTTTGCTGCGAAGGGTCCAGAGTTCTTTGATCTGGTGGGTTGCACAATGTTTGGACTTTCAGGGATGTCACTTTGAGCATCTGTTGTTCTGAGGACAACGTATTCTGTTGTGGTCATGCAGTCATTAATATGGACATTATTATTGTCAATGGTTGCTAATGTGTGACATTTGAGTGCTCATATTACATGTAGTATAAATGACAAGTACACATTGTGTTATTGTACTGTGCTATCATCTTTAGCATCTCGAAACTGATATTGTTTCTGTAATTAATCTGTCTTATGACATGTCATTTGTTTCAACTGTCTGTTTCTTAATTGTCTAACCACGTATTTGTCATATGCAGCGTTACAAAATGTTATAAATTGAGGGTACATGTGTCCTGAAGGATGTACTTGTGGGCCGAAATTTTCTGAGAGACATTTTTTTATCGTTGGCATGTGAGAAGTTATTCTGTGAAGCCCGAGTGTGCAAATTTCGCTTCACCCTGTATGTGTGTGTGTAATCTAAAGGAACAGTTCACAGTATGAGTCAATCTATACTGCGCACAATAATCATGGCACACTCACACATCAGTTGGGTTGCTATAGGCACACTGTACATTCAGTATTAAAGTTCTGTGTATCATTTCATGATGAGGACGCATGTTAGCAACTTTCTGTTTAATTTTAGACAATATGCACCAATCAGACCGTGAAGTCTAAAATTAAACTGTGAACTTACAGGGTTCACACAGCTGGACAGTCTGCACATCATAGTTTTTAAGATTAATCTGATTATTTATTTATTGATAGGGTTTGTCAGGATACATTTCAACAAATATATAATATCTCTACAAAATTTTTTTTCTATGCTGAATTCATATGAATCTATCTTATGCTTAATACAATATACAACTAATAAGTATTTTTATAACATAATTTCTTATGTGGTTGACAGACCTATTCCTTGATGTTGTGATTTCATTTGTCACATTTATGATATCATATATTCTTAAACAGTTGAGCAGAGCTATTCACTTGTACTGTAGTGACATTTGTTAAGCATGTGGTTCTTAATCTTCTTATGTGCTTGACAGACATATTCATGGATGTACTTTCATTTGTCACATTAATTTAAACACATATTCTTATACATTTACGCAGAGATAATCACTTATGCTGTAATAACATTTGTCAGGCATGTGGTTCTTTATATTCTAATACAGTTGAGCACAGAAATTCACTTACACTGTAATAACATTTGTCAAGCATGTGATTCTTTATAACAGTTTTAAATTTATCCTCATTTTCCAGCTCTTTGATATGTGTTGGTAGTGCATTAAGAAGTTTGATGCCTTGATTACATACATGTTTCTGACTTCGGGTCCTTGTTACAGCTTGTAAGTGGAGATCTTTACATTGCCATGTATTGTAATTATGGTAGTCTGTATTGGTTTTCATTTTGTCCTGATTTCTTTTGATCACCAACAGATATTTCAGAATGTATAATGATGGAATTGTTAAAATTTTCAATGCTTTCAAAAGGGGTCTACAATGTGTTTGAGGTGGGCTCTGGGTCATTATCTGAACAGTGCATATTTGTAATATGAAAATCTCATTTAGACGACAATTTGTTTTTCTCCAAAATAACATCCCATAGGATGCAATGGACTGAAAATAGCCAAAATATACTAATCTGGTACAGTCATTACTACAAACTCTTGAAATTATTCTGAGTACAAAACATGCTGAATTTAGTCTTAGTGCTACGCTCACCACATGGTCCTTACAGTTTATTTTCTCATCAATGTGCATACCCAGGAATTTTGCACACTGTACTCTTTCAAGTTGTTTGCCCTCCATGGTGGGATTTAGGTTGTCATGCTCACTTATTTTTCCATGTTGCACATAATTAGTTTTTTTTTGCATTCAGTGTTAGCTTGTTTGCACTAAACCATTTTTGTATATCTTGTAGGACATGGTTCACAGTACTGTGCAATGACTGCTTCATATTGCTAACTATTAAACTAGTATCATCAGCAAATAACATGATTCTAGCTTTTCTCTCTGACACCTGAATATCATTAATGTAAATGAGGAACAGCAAGGGGCTAATACACTTCCTTGGAATACTCCTACTGTGACCTCCCTTGGATCTGATGTTAGTTTAATTTTTTGGTTAATATTTGGTGCTGTAATTTCAACCACCTGCATCCTCTTTTCCAGATATAACTCAAACCACTTTTTTATTGGTCCTCTGATACCTACAGCTTCAAGCTTTTCCAAAAGTATGCTGTAGTCAACAGTGTCAAAGGCCTTTTACAACTCTAGATTTATCCCAACCACACTTTTTCCCTCTTCCAATTTACTGATTATTTCTTTTGTATATTACAGTACAGCTATTTTGGTACTTTTCCCAGCTTGAAATCCATGCTGATTACTGTTTATCAGATTGTGGATATTAAGATAATGTGTGACTCTATATTTCATTTGTATCTCTAAAACCTTAGAGAAAGTTGGGAGAAATGTGACAGGTCTGTAGTTTTCTATTTTAAGCTTATCACCCTTTTTCAACAGGGGAATGACTTTAGAAATTCTCAGCTTCTGTGGAGACACACCCTCAGTCATTGACAGGTTTGCTATGTGCATCAATGGTTTCACTATTTGATTAGCTGTTCTCTTTACTAGTATTATTGGCACCTCATCTACTCCAGCTGACAGCTTGGACTTCAGACTTTTAATCACTTTTAAAACACCCTTTTCATTTGTTGGGGCTGCCATCTTACTACTGGCTGCCTTGGGTGCTGCTCTCTTAATCTGCTCCCCAAAATTCCTGCTTAATGTCTGGGGTATATTTAAAAAGTAGTTATTTATATAATTAGGCATGGCATATTTATCTGCCATTGTATTCTCCTCATCTTTTAGAATAATTTCCTTATCTTCGATAGGTATCCCAGTTTCTTTCCTCACAATTTCCCACGCTATTTTAGTTTTATTTCCATCTCATTACTTAGTAACTTTGCATTTGCAATTACTCTGTAGTATATTTTCCTATACCTTTTTACATATTCTATAAAATCAATATCTGGACACTCCCTCAACTCTGAGCTGAGTTTTTTCATGTTTTCACACGATTTCTTAATGCAAAGAGTCATCCAAGAACTTGACTTTATGTGTCCAGTAGACTTGATTCTGGTCAGTTTCTTTGGAAAACACATTTCAAAGTTCATCATATAATTCAATGCAAATACACTATATGCCTCATCTGTACTTGTTTGCTTCATAACATCTAACCAATTTTCATTTTCTAAGATACTTATGAACTGATGACAGCTGTTCACAGAGAAGTTTCTTTTGTAAATATAATTTACACCTTTATCTTCCTTTGACCTTAAAAGGATTTCAATGATGAGAGCATAGTGGTCAGACAGCCCTAAATCTATGTTTGTTACCTCTATGTCATTTGTTGACATATTTGAGAAAATGTTATCTCTGAGGCTACTGGAGGTGTTTGTTATTCTAGTTGAATTGTTTGTGTGTGGTGACATGTTGAAACTCTTTAATATGCCCAAAAATTGCCTTTTTTGTTGACTTTCAACTGGAATATTAATATTTAAATCACCGCAAAGAATAATCACAGATTTTTTTTTTTTTTTTTTTTTTTTTTAAAAGTATTTAGCAATAATTCTAATTTATCAAAAAAGACTTCTACGTTTCCACATGGTGACCTATACACTGTTATGACTATGACTTTTTTCTGCAAGCCGTATAGCTGGACAGCACCTGCTTCAAAGAACTTTTCAATACTTAAGTTCTCTGCTTCACATCTCTTTTTAAATTCTAACCCTTGTCTAAGGTAAATAGTGACTCCACCACCTTTTGCAATTTTCCTACTATAATGATTTGCCAGTTTAAATGAATTAATATGAACACTACTAATTTCATGGTCCTTACACCAGTGTTCAGTAATACACAAGAAATCAGGTTGGGTGTTACTTACTGCTATTTCAAGTTCATAATATTTGTTCTTGAGGCACTGCACATTTAGAGTCATAATCTTTAGAACAGGGGGTCATGACATTTTAATATTAACTATAGCAGATGTTGATATTTTCAGTGCTTCAGCAAATGTTGCTCTAGTTAAGGTTTTCATTTCTTCTGCTTCTGCCCTCATTTGGAGTGGGATTTTAGGGAACTTTTCTATTGATATACAGCTTAATTTGTCTAGTATCTTTTCACTCGTCATCTTTTTTCCATAATAGTTCCTGTGCTGCCCGTGCCTCGTGAAATGATTTCTCTCTGAGCTGTTTGCATCCACAGAAGTTGCACACTTAAAAGCACAGCAGCTCTTGCTAAGTTTATTATTTGTTGACTTTATTTCTTTGTTTACATGTGATTCCTCGATTAGATCATGTCTATGTGGCAAACTTACAACGATAACCTTTAAATTTAGATCTGACAGCATTTTTAGAGTTGTTTGAAGTGCCCTTGTTGCTAGTTGGCTTTCATTTTTGTATATGCCATTTGCTCCACCAATTAGCACACAGCATGTTCCAGTCTTAACTAAGTTTTCACAATTATTTATGTGGTGTCACCGCCAGACACCACACTTGCTAGGTGGTAGCTTAAATCGGCCGCGGTCCATTTAGTACATGTCGGACCCGCGTGTCGCCACTGTGTGATCGCAGACCGAGCGCCACCACAAGGCAGGTCTCGAGATACGGACGAGCACTCGCCCCAGTTGTACGATGACATTGCTAGCGACTATACTGACGAAGCCTTTCTCTCATTTGCCGAGAGACAGTTAGAATAGCGTTCAGCTAAGTCCATGGCTACGACCTAGCAAGGCGCCATTAGCCTTACATAGTTTGAGAGTTATCGTATAAATGTCTCAAGAAGAACGTTGTAAACCAACAAAGAATAAAGTTAAGTATTTGAGGAGCTGCATACTTTTCTTATTAGCATTCAATAGTTATCCTGTTCCAGACTTCACGCCAGTCGGCGTGTGTGTACGCGTGCCTTTCTTTCGGCTACCCGTCACTGTGGACTGGCTGCATTGTCCGTCCACATCAATTTACTATTTCATTAAGGGGAGTGCCAGGTTTGATAATGCCTGTTACCCCAAATTGGGACTGCCGATCATTTATTATTTGCGCCACACCCTTTGCATGACTATCACGTAATACACAGACCTGATATTTGTTGTTATTCAAGTGCCCTCGTTCCATTGGCTTTATAGTACACTTTGAAGAAACATTTCTCACCTTAGAACACACAGATGATCTAGATTCACTTTCACTTTCACTTGTCTTACTTTTTGAGTTCACATTTTGTCCTGTAGTGTCTTTATCACCCATTTTTCGTTGCACTCTATTCACTGACAATTCCATACTATCAGAAAGATTTCTTTCACTATGAGTAGAAGTTTTGTTTGAAACGAAAATTGCCGGTATTTTTTCATTACACTCGTTTTTTAAATTGCCACCTTTCCGTTGGTTTATCAGTTCCTCTAACTTATTTACATAACGATTTGCAAGCACAAGGTCTTGCTGAAGCGATGGAGTAACACTTTCTTCTATGCAGTTATCATATCTTGACAAAGCTACCATTAGTAGCTCACAGCATTCCATGCCACAGTCACATTTCGTGTCCCATTCTTTCATTCTCGCGAAACACTTTGCACGAATCCTTTTGTGCGACGCTGCACATAAAGTGATACCTTTCGCAGTGTAGTTATTGCACTTTATACAATTTATACTCAATATGTAGCCGTGTTTCATGGAACTGTTTATACACACTTCTATACGCAACGCCGTCTTACATTTACACAAAAACGTACCAGCGTTCAAACAGTTATTTTACATTGACCAAGAGCACAGGATACTTGCACTTGCCTGGCGCAGCAATCACCTTCTCTCCTATTTAATGATGCTTTTCTCTGCCAACCTATCTGTATCTCTCTACGCCGTTCAACATATAACGCTCAGAACTATACCGAGTACAACATCACATTACTTTTTTCTTGGAAAACAAATTTTGGGTAGCATATTAATAAATTTGCAAACATGCAACATCAGAAAAAAAAAACAGATAACTAATACATTCGTAACAAGTGCATGATGTAGACAGAAACCAGGTTTACAAAGAAAGAAATTTACAAAATTCATTCTAAAGTAACTCATCTGATGTATCAAGGAGATCAAGCAGTAAACAAGCAAAAAGAACACACAGGAAAAAGGAAAAAAATAATTATATCGAAGAGTAGTGTTATCTTCACAAGAGGAGCCAGTGGTGGAATGGCCAGGGTATCCACTTAAGAGTTATTGTTGGGGATCGTGGACATCAGCAGGACAAGATTTCAGTTGTAGTGCAAGGCTATGGATGGCACACCGTCTGGTCTTGTTATGTACTGATGTGGCGGGCTTAGGGTGTTGCCACCTGGTTATATGTGTAGTACTTGGCAGAAGGCAGCCAGTAACCCTGTGTCTAGGAACGATGGAGTAGCCATTGTCATCGTGGGACAGGGAGCCTCAGCAGCGACATGGCAGTAGGAAGACGGCCAGTGAGAAAGCGTCATAGCAAGTGAGTGTTTGAGAAGGCAGCCAGTTGGATGGGCTTTTGGCGTCTTGCTGACAACGTGGGGCAATGTTTACTGTCTGGGGAGGAGGTGCTTGGTGTTTCTCATCCAGGGAGTGTGGCGCTGACAAGATACTGGCTGATATTAGCTGTGGCATGGGTTTAGTCACGAAAGTGTGAGACGAGTTTATGCCCGTTGTGTTCAGTGCAAAACTTGGATTATGCAGACGTCTGCGTCAAGCTGCGTTTCAGCTCGTTTAAGTTGTGTGAGTTGTTGTATTGCTGTCACAGCAACACCACCGCAAGTATTAGTATGATAGACCTTAAAGGATCTATAATTTGTTGAAATTGTGTTCTAGGACTGTCTGTTGTCTTTTACTGCTGACATTAGTCGGATCATTGATCACATTTGTTGTGGTCTGTGGTCAGCAGTGGATACCCTGGTTCGGTGTCCTAATTACCTACACAGTTTGACAACTGCTGAAGAACAACTGTCAGCTACTTCAGAAAACTGACAATTTCTGCAGAACGCCTGACCAATGATAGTAAAAGGAAATGCTGAGGATGGGACATGTTAACTGTAACGAAGCTTGTTTATGAACGCTCTGCATGCATTCGACAACTCATGCAGTATGGTTTTTGGTGAAGGCGGTTGTGGAACTGATTAGTGTGACACTTCGTATAATATGGCAATACGTCTGCAAGACATAATTTGAGTCCTTCTGATCGTGGACGAGTCGGCTGAAAACAGCTGCTGAAGTTGGAAATGCTATGCGAAAAGCATGCCGTGAACATAGACAAACCACCATTCTGCAGTAGTGGGACATGGGGGGCGCTGCCCCACATTTCATTGTTGCCAAATTTATTCAAGATGGCGGTAATGACGCCATTCAAGATGGCTGATTTTTGTGGGAAAATAGGCCAAATGGGCTACCTCCACTAACCTAACACCCAGAAAATTGGAGGAAATTTGGATTTTGGTGGGAAAACAGGTCAATTGTGCTATGGCCACTAACCTAACCCTCCAGAAAACATTCGGCGCCAAATTCAAATTCCAACATGATAATGTCTCCAAAACCATACTTGTCTTTATTATTATTCATTATCATTTATTATTATTTATATAATGCACATGTGTTCACCACGAGGTCTGCAGTCCAGCTGAGTTAGTTCATATCTCTGCCACCAGGGAGCGCCACTATGACGCTATCCAAGATGGCCGATTTTGGCGGGCAGAAAGCTCAGCTGACTTGAATTGCTCCTGCACATTCAATCTTTGCTGAGCTGTCCTTGTCAAACCATCGCCATGTGTTCGATCATTGAGATGAATGTGAAGGATAGAGCAGCTTTCAATAGCTGAATTACATGTAGACATTCGAGGAAGTACTGTAGCCACAGTTCACTACACCACATATGGAAGAGTATAATAATGGAGGAGTGTTGAAGGAATAAGTACAAGAATTCTGTTCAGCAGCTTTCGGCCATGCAGAGGGATGGAGCAAGGATGCATATTGTAACCAGCACATGCTCATGCGCTTGCGCAAACTGCAGACATATTCACCATCAAGCATTCACTCTCCCAAAATGGAAGAGACATCCAGTTGATGTCAATTCGCTTCGGACTAAGCATATTTGTATACTCCGTGTATACAATTGAAGATCAGCTGCCTATCCCCCCATCCTCGTGGCCACGTCGAATGTGGTCCACCGATGAGTTACTGGTGTTCGAGAGGGATTAGTTTAACAGCTATGTTGTTTTAAGCATACAGTTGAGGACTGCCCCCATAGCCAATGCTAGAACATATGAAAAGGAAATAAATGCATTGCAGTGAGATGCTTTAAAGATGCATTACCCATCTCATGGAAACATCGGCTATTGTTGGAACTGTCTGACTTTTCTAAAAGCACCATATAAGCTCCCAGCCCACAAGAGATGACTGCCTCCAATCCAGCAGACCGAAGAACTGATCTAGTTAACGAGCTCACCGCTCGAGGGCACTTCGATAGGTCATGTGATCATACGATTCAGTCAATATGAACATGGCATCGTGATGACGTAGGTGGATGGTATATAAGGAGGACTCGGCAGCTGACGATCTCTGTTCAGGTCAGTCAAGTCAAGATGAAGTGTCAGTCACCGCAGCAGCAGAAGAATAGGCAGAGGAAGCAGCAGAAAAGGAATCATCTATTTAGCAAAATTATTATTATTATTTCTGTAACAGCAGCATATTATGCTTATGAAATTTCTTCTTTGTCCGCTACCTTCACCCGTGACGTCAGCATCAGCAGGTTCCAACCTGTCGGGACCAGCACACGTGGTGCCCACCACTAATGTACTACAGGATCCTGTAGTACAGCTTCTCAGAATGCTTGAGCAGGATAGCGAGGTACTAATGTCAGTGTTAGAGACTGGGTCTGAGGCGGCTTCACAGTGCTGGACTCCTCCATAAGTGCCATCTATTGATCATCGCACAAGAGACTTACAACCATCAGTGCAAGAACAGTAGGCTAACCGCGCTGGTATGGATGTTGTGGATGAGAAGATACCGACCTCCAGTGCACCACAGCCTTTACTGTTCACCTCATGCTATGTGTTAACAGTTAGTGGTTCAAAGTGTCTTCATGTAGGACTTGAAGTTTCACAAGACAGTAGCCTGTCAACTGTGTTAGTGCTCAAAAATGTACCCAAAAATATTAAAGTTAGGTTTTCTGACTATGAGTGGGATGAACTCTGTCATCTAAAAACATACATCAAGAAGCATATGACTACCAAATACGGTCCATCCCACTCCTACCAGTGCATGTACTGTGGTAGTCTAACTGTGAGTACTCTATCAATGTATGACGACGCTACACTAATAATTAAAAGTGCTGATGGTCATAGTATTTTTGTGCAGCACTCTACTATTGATAATTTTTTCAATCTGGACTTGGCAGTAACTAGTACAATAGAGAGACTAAATAGGTGACGTCCCTATGTTCAAGCTGTATGCAGTGACATCATTAACTGGCTTCACACATGTAGCATTCACATAGAAGATATAGATCATTGTTTTAGTACCTGTATAACTGCAGTGCTGAAGTCTTGTGCTATTCCTCGAATAGGTGTTGAAAATGTTGGACTCAAATTTACTGATGGAATACCAGACCATTGCAATGCACCTGTAACATTATGAGATATACGTGCTGAATTTAAGGGATATAAGAAGCAACTATTTTCGAAATAGTGTACTTCTGCTGCACCTTTTGAAAAAGAATTAACTTATTGTTTTCCATGCCGATCATAACTGTATATCTAGAATAAATAAATATATTTATAATGTTAAATTTCTGCTTGTCTTTTTTATTTCTCTAGACAAAAATGTCACATACCTTAATGCATGTTTGTATACGTCTATGTACGTGACACTCTTCCCTTTAAATATATGACTTGGGAGTTCATTCTATCATGTAACCATTGTAGCTCAGTTGGTAAGGTGACTGCGCTATAGTGACTACACACACATATTATTTATCATATAAAAGCCTATTGCACGCCAGCACCTAGCACAGTAGGTATCATGGCAGACTGGGTGAAGCACCCTCGCTGCAAGGACTTTGTTGTAGGTGACTGATCCTGTGATGATGACCAAGACCAGAAGACCAATAAGAACGAAGCACTCCTTCCCAACAGCATACGAGTGATAATTGTAGGTCCTTCCAACTGTGGTAAGACAAATGTCCTCATGGCTCTGTTAACACACATAGACGGAGTCCGCCTCAAGCACCTTTTCGTCTTCTCCAAAACACTCTTTCAACCCAAGTACCAGTTACTGCAGAAAATATTAGACGGGGTAGATGGTGTAAAGTACAGAGCATTCAGCGAAAGCAATGACATCCCCCCACCTGAAGAGGTGAAGCCTAACACTGTCTTCATATTTGACGGTGTGGCTGTTCAAAAGCAGGATCATATTTGTAGATATTTCTGCTTTGGTCATCATATGGGTGTTGACGTATTTTATCTGAGTCAGACATATTCCAGGATCTCTAAACAGTTGGTGAGGGATAATGCCAACCTCATTATAGCCCTCAAACAAGACAATCTCAATTTAAAACACATTTACCAGGCTCATGTAGGGAGCGACATGTCATAGAATGAATTTGTAAAGAAATTTGCTGATTGTTGGATCCACTCACAATACGGGTTTCTTGTTACTGATAAAAGTCAGAAACTGAATGATGGTAGGTATAGCTGGAACTTCCAGGAGTTTCTACATATATACACGTACAAAATAGATGAGTCTGTCAGTAGACACTACACCATGGACAAATTCGCACACATGGCGGACGCTCAGTCTGAGAGGTTAGGTGTGCATAAACAGAATGCTCGCACGTACACCGATACGAAATTTAAGAATCTTGACGCAAGAATTGGTAAGGTTGTAAGGAAATTAAAGGACACTCACAAACTTCTTGCGCTTAAACAAAATCGGCTAGAGAATATAATTAGCATAATTGAGGGGAAGATAGAAGCTGATGTGGTTGTTATTGAAGAAGGTGGTGTGGGAAACAAGCATAAGAAGAAAAACAACAAAGCATATATAAAACCACGTGATACATAGAGCTCTGATTAGATGTCGACAAAGCATAAAGTTATTCAGGCGCGCAAAGCAGTTCAAGAGAAATTACATTTGCTAAAGTTGGGACATGTGGATCACGAGCAAACACTAAGAGAAACTTTTAATCCTGTTACCAAATCTATCAGTAAGATGGTTTCGCGTGATAATGATCCAATCACAGCCACGCCTTCACTGTTGTGTCCCCCCTACCCTCCTTCTCTATACCCTTCATCTCCTTCCCCAAGGTGGCTTCCATCAACTTGCCTTCCCGGATAATGCCCTCTCTCCCTCCATTTATCCCTCCTATCAAATCTGGTCCTCACACCCCTCCTTTCCTCCATCCTTTCCCTGGGCTCCCTCTCCCCCCCTCTTCCATCATGTTTTCTCCGCACCCACCCTCTCCCTACCTCCCTTCTCCCCCCCCCCCCCCCCCCCTGAGTCCTTTTGTATTCTCCTCCTCTGCCTTCCCCACTCCCTGTCACGTCTGCCCAGCACCCCCGCCCCTCTTATGGGTCCTCATCCTCCATTGACTCCTCCCCCCCCCCCCCCCCCCCCCCTTTGTTTTTCCTCTCCTGCCCCTCCTTTTATTTTTCCCATCTTCTGTCCAGGTTCCCCCCACCTGCCCTTGGCTGTGACACGTTATATTTGCCAACTTTTTAGTGCAGTGTTCAAGTGAAAGTTCAGTGTTGTTCGTCTTTTTAAAGTGTTGCAAACAGAAATCATGCTGTCGCTTGGTGTGAATTTTATGTCTCTTGCGAACAGAAACCAGACTGTAGCTGTGTTTTTTTAATTGTCTGTCTATTATTTTACCTGTCTGCTTCATATGTATTTTATTAGCATCATCATCCCTTTGTTTCTGTGTTTTCAGTTCCAGGATTTTTTCCGCAATGTTAAAATTTAAGTCTCCGATTTTATCGCTGTTTTTAAAACAAATTCTGTAGGCTGAAGAGCGGCATACTAAGCTGCTGCCAGCCCGACCCCTTCGGGGGGAAATCGAAACTCAATAAAGAAAAAAAAACTACACCATATGTCTGCTGGTGCAGGCGACAAAGACGGCAAAAGCCCAATTAAAGGGCGTCAACGCAAACTTAGTCACAATGACATAATTCTCAATGAGCAGGTGAATGTGAGGTGAGTTCATTTTTGGGAGCTCTTCGCCAAGCATTTGCTTGATGGGAATGGAAATGATAGGACAAGGAAAAACGAGAGGGGGGTACAGGTGGGATGAGTGAAAGGGGGGTGGAGATAAATAGATTGGTGATATGAATTATGTCATTGTGACTAAGTTTGCATTGACGCCCTTTAATTGGGCTTTTGCCGTCTTTGTTGGCTGCACCAGCAGACATATGGTGTAGTTTTTTTTTCTTTATTGAGTTTAGATTTCCCCCCGAAGGGGTCGGGCTGGCAGAATCTTAGTATGCCGCTCTTCAGCCTACAGAATTTGTTTTAAAAACAGGCGATAAAATAGGAGACTTAAATTTTAAAATTGCGGAAAAAATCCTGGAACTGAAAACACAGAAACAAAGGGATGATGATGCTAATAAAATATATATGAAGCAGACAGGTAAAATAATAGACAGACAATTAAAAAAACACAGCGACAGTCTGGTTTCTGTTCACAAGAGACATAAAATTCACACCAAGCGACAGCATGATTTCTGTTTGCAACACTTTAAAAAGACGAACAACACTGAACTTTCACTTGAACACTGCACTAAAAAGTTAGCAAATATAACGTGTCACAGCCGAGGGCAGGTGGGGGGAACCTGGACAGTAGATGGGAAAAATAAAAGGAGGGGCAGGAGAGGAAAAACATAGGGGAGGGGGGGGGGAAAGGAGTCAATGGAGGATGAGGACCCATAAGAGGGGCGGAGGTGCTGGGCAGACGTGACAGGGAGTGGGGAAGGCAGAGGAGGAGAATACAAAAGGACTCGGGGGGAAGTAGGGAGAGGGTGGGTGCGGAGAAAACAGGATGGAAGAGGGAGGGAGAGGGAGCCCAGGGAAAGGATGGAGGAAAGGAGGGGTGTGAGGATCAGAGTTGATAGGAGGGATAAATGGAGGGAGAGAGGGCATCATCTGGGAAGGGGAGTTGATGGAAGCCACCTTGGGAAAGGAGATGAAGGGTGTAGAGAAGGAGGGTAGGGGGAACACAACAGTGAAGGCGTGGCGGGGGGGGGGGGGGGGGACGGGAGAGGAGGGAGCAACCAGGGGGTGAGGGGGATCAAGGCAGTGGTAGGGGCAGAGTAGGCGGAGATGTTTGAGGAATGGTAGCAGATGGGGGAAAGGAATGAAGTCATAGAGGATCCGCATGGGGGACGGGAGGCTTATATGGGAGGCGAGGCGGAGTGCATGACGCTCGAGGATCTGGAGGGACTTTTTCCGGCAGACACATGGGCTGCTCCCAGCACAGGGGCCCACTCGCCACCTTCCTCATGCCACTGCTAAGTCAAAGCATCCCGTCACTGTCCATCACACGCCGCCTCGCGGACCACATTCGTACCAATAGCCTCTCTAGCAAAGAGATTCTACACAATCATCGATTCCACCTGAAAGGCACAAAGTCGAAAAATACCAAAACTTTGTGGAAAGTTTCGACTCACAGCACTACAGCGCCAAGGGACTAGAGTGTGAAATAAATGTCAACATGATGCCTCTACCTGTTCCTAAGAGAGAGGGTTTTTAAAGTCGGACAGACAGAAAGACAGACGGGCAACAGAGTGATCGTGTAATGGTTCCTTTTTTGCCGACTGAAGTAACGAACCCTAAAAATGGAATTTTGGAATTTTACCTCCACTTGGATAACTTCCTGCCGACGACTGTGACGCAGGCGCTTCAAAATTCAGCCACAAGATGGCTTTCGAATGAGGTTAATTGGGCTGGTGGGGGGGGGGGGGGGGGGGGAGTATCAACTATAAATTTTAGTGGCGTGGCAAAAAGTGGCGTCACTAGAATGACATAACTGGAATATGGGTGCATATATGCAGACAGAAGCGACGAATGAAAATTGTACCAATACTGGGGTTGGAACCCATGTCTCCTGGTTACTAGGCAGATGTGCTAACCACTACGCCACCTGGCGCAGCGGCTTTGCTCAACTGAATGGATTACCTTTGCACACCTCCCTCCTCAATGCACAATTCCTAGTCACACCTAAACCGACTTCCTATTCCCCCTAAACTCGAACAGCAATACAGAGACTTTCTAACAGTACTGGGATAGCACGTCAGCATCGAAGAAACAAGCAGCTGTTTATTTATTGTTCTCTCTCTTCATTTATAACATCGTGATATGAACGCAACGACACATGGCTCTTGAGTTTTCACCAGTCATCTGTCATTAATAAAAATTAATTTCTTGTAAAATTTCTGCGGTATTCAGTTATACAAAGCACTATACTGAGAAACAGTTTATAACGTTTAATCACAAGTTACAGCTCTACATCTACATTTATACTCCGCAAGCTACCCTACGGTGTGTGGCGGAGGGCACTTTACGTGCCACTGTCATTACCTCCCTTTCCTGTTGCAGTCGCGTATGGTTCGCGGGAAGAACGACCGCCGGAAAGCCTCCGTGAGAACTCGAATCTCTCTAATTTTACATTCGTGATCTCCTCGGGAGGTATAAGTAGGGGGAAGCAATATATTCGATACCTCATCCAGAAACGCACCCTCTCGAAACCTGTACAGCAAGCTACACCGCGTTGCAGAGCGCCTCTCTTGCAGAGTCTGCCACTTGAGTTTGCTAAACATCTCCGTAACGTTATCACGCTTACCAAATAACCCTGTGACGAAACGCGCCGCTCTTCTTTTAGGTCGAACGAGTGTTTTGTAAGCCACCTCTTTTGTTGATGGACTACATTTTCTAAGGACTCTCCCAATGAATCTCAACCTGGCACCCACCTTACCAACAATTCATTTTATATGATCATTCCACTTCAAATCGTTCCGCACGCATACTCCCAGATATTTTACAGAAGTAACTGCTACCAGTGTTTGTTCCGCTATCATACACTCCTGGAAATTGAAATAAGAACACCGTGAATTCATTGTCCCAGGAAGGGGAAACTTTATTGACACATTCCTGGGGTCAGATACATCACATGATCACACTGACAGAACCACAGGCACATAGACACAAGCAACAGAGCATGCAAAATGTCGGCACTAGTACAGTGTATATCCACCTTTCGCAGCAATGCAGGCTGCTATTCTCCCATAGAGACGATCGTAGAGATGCTGGATGTAGTCCTGTGGAACGGCTTGCCATGCCATTTCCACCTGGCGCCTCAGTTGGACCAGCGTTCGTGCTGGACGTGCAGACCGCGTGAGACGACGCTTCATCCAGTCCCAAACATGCTCAATGGGGGACAGATCCGGAGATCTTGCTGGCCAGGGTAGTTGACTTACACCTTCTAGAGCACGTTGGGTGGCACGGGATACATGCGGACGTGCATTGTCCTGTTGAAACAGCAAGTTCCCTTGTCGGTCTAGGAATGGTAGAACGATGGGTTCGATGACGGTTTGGATGTACCGTGCACTATTCAGTGTCCCCTCGACGATCACCAGTGGTGTACGGCCAGTGTAGGAGATCGCTCCCCACACCATGATGCCGGGTGTTGGCCCTGTGTGCCTCGGTCGTATGCAGTCCTGATTGTGGCGCTCACCTGCACGGCGCCAAACACGCATACGACCATCATTGGCACCAAGGCAGAAGCGACTCTCTTCGCTGAAGACGACACGTCTCCATTCGTCCCTCCATTCACGCCTGTCGCGACACCACTGGAGGCGGGCTGCACGATGTTGGGGCGTGAGCGGAAGACGGCCTAACGGTGTGCGGGACCGTAGCCCAGCTTCATGGAGACGGTTGCGAATGGTCCTCGCCGATACCCCAGGAGCAACAGTGTCCCTAATTTGCTGGGAAGTGGCGGTGCGGTCCCCTACGGCACTGCGTAGGATCCTACGGTCTTGGCCTGCATCCGTGCGTCGCTGCGGTCCGGTCCCAGGTCGACGGGCACGTGCACCTTCCGCCGACCACTGGCGACAACATCGATGTACTGTGGAGACCTCACGCCCCACGTGTTGAGCAATTCGGCGGTACGTCCACCCGGCCTCCCGCATGCCCACTATACGCCCTCGCTCAAAGTCCGTCAACTGCACATACGGTTCACGTCCATGCTGTCGCGGCATGCTACCAGTGTTAAAGACTGCGATGGAGCTCCGTATGCCACGGCAAACTGGCTGACACTGACGGCGGCGGTGCACAAATGCTGCGCAGCTAGCGCCATTCGACGGCCAACACCGCGCTTCCTGGTGTCTCCGCTGTGCCGTGCGTGTGATCATTGCTTGTACAGCCCTCTCGCAGTGTCCGGAGCAAGTATGGTGGGTCTGACACACCGGTGTCAATGTGTTCTTTTTTCCATTTCCAGGAGTGTATAATCATACAATAAAGGATCCTTCTTTCTATGTATTCGCAATACATTACATTTGTCTATGTTAAGGGTCAGTTGCCACTCCCTGCACGAAGTGCCTATCCACTGCAGACCTTCCTGAATTTCGCTGCAATTTTCTAATGCTGCAACTTCTCTGTATACTACAGTATCATCCGCGAAAAGCTGCCTGGAACCTCCGACACTATCTACTAGGTCATTTATATATATTGTGAAAAGCAATGGTCCCATAACACTCCCCTGTGGCAAGCCAGAGGTTACTTTATCGTCTGTAGACGTCTCTCCATTGAGAACAACATGCTGTGTTCTGTTTGCTAAAAACTCTTCAATCCAGCCACACAGCTGGTCTGATATTCCGTAGTCTCTTACGTTGTTTATCAGGCGACAGTGTGAAACCGTATCGAACGCCTTCCGGAAGTAAAGGAAAATGGCATCTACATGGGAGCCTGTATCTAATATTTTCTTGGTCTCATGAACAAATAAAGCGAGTTGGGTCTCACACGATCGCTGTTTCCGGATCCATGTTGATTCCTACAGAGTAGATTCTGGGTTTCCAGAAATAACATGATACGCGAGCAAAAAACATGTTCTAAAATTCTACAACAGATCGACGTCAGAGATATAGGGCTATAGTTTTGCGCATCTGCTCGACGACCCTTCTTGAAGACTAGGACTGCCTGTGCTCTTTTCCAATCATTTGGAACCCTCCGTTCTTCTAGAGACTTGCGGTGCACGGCTGTTAGAAGGGGGGCAAGTTCTTTTGCGTACTCTGTGTAGAATCGAATTGGTATCCCGTCAGGTCCAGTGGACTTTTCTCTGTTGAGTGATTTCAATTGCTTTTCTATTCCTTGGACAGTTATTTCTATGTCAGCCATTTTTTCGTTTGTGCGAGGATTTAGAGAAGGAACTGCTGTGCGGTCTTCCTCTGTGAAACAGCTTTGGAAAGAGGTGTTTAGTATTTCAGCTTTACGCGTGTCATCCTCTGTTTCAATGCCATCATCATCCCAGAGTGTCTGGATATGCTGTTTCGAGCCACTTACTGATTTAACGTAAGAAGAGAACTTCCGAGAATTTTCTGTCAAGTCGGTACAAAGAATTTTACTTTCGAATTCACTGAACGCTTCGCGCATAGCCCTCCTTACGTTAACTTTGACATCGCTTAGCTTCTATTTGTCTGAAGAGGTTTTGGCTGCGTTTAAACTTGCAGTGAAGGTCTCTTTGCTTTCGCAGTAGTTTTCTAACTTTGTTGTTGAACTACGGTGGGTTTTTCCCGTCCCTCACAGTTTTACTCGGCACGTACCTGTCTAAAACGCATTTTACGATTGCCTTGAACTTTTTCAATAAACACTCAACATTGTCAGTGTCGGAACAGAAATTTTCGTTTTGATCTGTTAGGTAGTCTGAAATCTGTCTTCTATTACTCTTGCTAAACAGATAAGCCTTCCTCCCTTTTTTTATATTCCTAATTACTTCCATGTTCAGGGATGCTGCAACGGCCTTATGATCACTGATTCCCTGTTCTGCGCTTACAGAGTCGAAAAGTTCGGGTCTGTTTGTTATCAGTAGGTCCAAGATGTTATCTCCACGAGTCGGTTCTCTGTTTAATTGCTCGAGGTAATTTTCGGACAGTGCACTCGGTATAATCATCACAGACCTTGGTTCTTTTTGGGTTTCAACACGAATCCCGTATTTGGCAGAAATTTTCATTCGTTGATTCAGTCTTCGGATATACATCACAGGTGACTGAGTCTTGAAAAGGTCACTGAGCCGTGGCGGCTTCTGCGAGGGCGCTCGCCCAGTCCTACTGGCGCCACTTGTGCGCGCCCTCCATCGATTCTAGCCCTCGTCGCATCGTTTTCGCTTGGTTCTGTGTTCCCTCTGGGGCTGTGTGGTAGCGTGTGGTGCGTGGAACACGGATCTGGACGGGATATGCTTGAGTGCTCGGCGTTGCACCGAGTTGAAACCGTTGACTGCTGGGCTATGTAGGCCCGCGTTTTCTGCAGCGTTGACCGTTGCTACCGGCGAGTTTGGCGGGCAAGGAGTGGCTCTAGTCGCGTGCAACCTGGTTACGAAGGGTATCAGTCAATTTCGGTGTGCAAAATATGTCGAGACGTATTGAAAAACTTGTTAGCAGCGTCGAGCAAGAGGGCAATACTATCCAGTGCCTACCTGGAGTCCTGAAGCTATAGGCCTCTTTGATATTTATTTGAAATTATGTATGAAGACTGTTCATTAAGTACTGTACTTAAAGATTGTCTGAGCTGGCCAGAAATCCGGTTCTGCCTTTGAGGGACCCCTTTTGGGGCTGTATATGACAAGTCAGTCTGGAGGTTTCTGTAGGCGCCAAGCTAGTATTTTGCAATATTACTGTGGTAGTTGAAATCGTTGTTTGTTATCATTGAGTATTTGATAATAATGATTGTAATTTCTGTTTGTGGCTGTTCCTGGGGGCCGCGCGGTTTGAGGCTCTTGTCACGATTCGCGCGGCTGCCCTGTTGTCACGATTCGCGCGGCTGATTGAGTAACGTCGGGGACGGGCTACAACCCTGTCTCACTCCCTTCTCAACCACTGCTTTCCTTTCATGCTCCTCGACTCTTATAACTGCCATCTGGTTTCTGTACAAATTGTAAATAGCCTTTCGCGCCCTGTATTTTACCCCTGCCACCTTTAGAATTTGAAAGAGAGTATTCTAGTCAACATTGTCAAACGCTTTCTCTAAGTCTACAAATGCTATAAACGTAGGTTTGCCTTTCCTTAATCTTTCTTCTACGATAAGTCGTAAGGTCAGTATTGCCTCACGTGTTCCAACATTTCTACGGAATCCAAACTGATCTTCCCCGAGGTCGGCTTCTACCAGTTTTTCCATTCGTCTGTAAAGAATTCGCGTTAGTATTTTGCAGCTGTGACTTATTAAACTGATAGTTCGGTAATTTTCACATCTGTCGACACCTGCTTTCTTTAGGATTAGAATTATTATATTCTTCTTGAAGTCTGAGGGAATTTCACCTTGCTCACCAGAAGGTAGAGTTTTGTCAGGACTGACTCTCCCAAGGCCGTCAGTAGTTCTAATGGAATGTCGTCTACTCCCGGGGCCTTGTTTCGACTCAGGTCTTTGAGTGCTCTGTCAAACTCTTCACGCAGAATCGTATCTCCCATTTTATATTATCCTCAAGTACATTGCCCTTGCATAGACCCTCTATATACTCCTTCCACCTTTCTGATTTCCATTCTTTGCTCAGAACTGGGTTTCCATCTGAGCTCTTGATATTCATACAAGTGGTTCTCGTATCTCCAAAGGTCTCTTTAATTTTCCTGTAGGCACTATCTATCTTACCGCTAGTGAGATAAGCCTCTACATCCTTACATTTGTCTTCTAGCCATCCCTGCTTAGCCATTTTGCCCTTCCTGTCGATCTCATTTTTGAGACGTTTGTATTCCTTTTTGCCTGCTTCATTTACTGCATTTTTATATTTTCTCCTTTCATCAATTAAATTCAATATTTCTTCTGTTACCCAAGGATTTCTACTAGCCCTTGTCTTTTTACCTACATGATCCTCGGCTGCCTTCACTACCTTATCCCTCAGAACTACCCGTTCTTCTTCTACTGCATTTCTTTCCCCCATTCCTGTCAATTGTTCCCTTATGCTCTCGCTGAAACTCTGTACAACCTCTGATTTAGTCAGTTTATCCAGGTCGCATCTTCTGAAATTCCCACCTTTTTGCAGTTTCTTTAGTATTGTTATTAAATAAAAATGTGTTGATAAACGGCGCATCCTTAAATTGATGACGATCCTCGTTGTTCAAATGGCTCTGAGCGTTATGGGACTTAACAAACGGTTCAAATGGCTCTGAGCACTGTGCGACTTAACTTCTGAGGTCATCAGTCGCCTAGAAGTTAAACCTAACCTAAGGACATCACACACATGCATGCCCGAGGTAGGATTCGAACCTGCGACCTTAGCAGCAGCGCGGTTCCGGACTGAAGAACCCAGAACCGCTCTGCCACAGCGGCCGGCGATCCTCGTTGTGGAACTGTTACTGGCACCGTATATCGAACGTGCGTGTTTCCACCCGCAACTTCAGTGGCGTCACTCGCGTGATGTCACCTTAGTTGCATATGGAAAGCCGGCTTTTTCTTGGGGATGAGGGGCGAATGTGCCTAGAATGCAAGACCGCCACTGCGTGTGGCGCGCACGGCGGCCACTGTAGCGCCAGCGGCGGCTACCGGAAGGCCGCGGCGGGCCGGCCGGCCGGCGGCGGCTGTGGTGGGGGCGGCCCACGCCCGCGGGCCGCGCTGCCCGGCGGCCGGCGCCAGTGTGGCCACCGCCGACGCCCCGCCATGTCCAGCAGCCCGGCGCGCGACCGCCTGGAGCTGGAGATGCACGCCGTGCCGCCCGCCGGCGACGACGCGGAGGGCGGCGACGGGCAGCCGCAGCGCTTCGAGGTGTTCGCTGTGGCGGACGAGTGGCGCTCGCTGGGCCAGCTGACGAGGGAGGTGCCGCCGCGGGCAGAGCACTACCGCGACTTCACCAACTCGCCGCACGCCTACCGGCCCACGCTCGACGAGCTGCACGAGGGCAAGTACTCCGGCAAGGTAAGCCGCCGCGCGCCGGGACCGCCCCCACCTGTTGCCGCACGCCGCCGGCTGCGCCCCCGCGCGCTCTCGTGCCCGTCACCCCGTTACGTCCACCTATCACCTCACACTTGTACCCGTTTTATTTCGTCAACCGTTCGGGAAACTGAAATTACGTTTTCGGCAAAACGTAGTATGCAGAGGGGCACGTAATTTGCAGGTACAGTAGAGCGTCGATTATCCGAAGTAATTGGGGGACATGGGTGTTCGGAAAACTGGTTTGTTCGGATAATCGAACTGTACATGTTTATTTGCCATAAAGAAGTACTGTACAGTAAATTTATTCATATAAACAGGCATCTCTTTTAGTATTACAAAGTAACGTACAAAGGCAACATCAGTAGGAATATCTAGTATGTGACACAGTTTGTTAAACAAAAATAATACATATCACATACGCACTTTGTATAAACAATACACACAGTATACAAAATTAACGTTTAAAAAAATCCTTTATTTTGGTCTGTCTAAGCAAGCCTACACGCTTACGAGCAGCTAAGTCACGTACTTTCTTCATTACAGATATCTGAAACTGGTCACTTTCATCTTGGGCTTCAAACCATCGCAAGGCAGTATCTAAACAAGTAAACGCCTCAGAAGCTGTTGGTACACTTTCATCTTCACTTTCTGGAGCACTGACTGATGATATGCTGGCGGCGTCATCTTTATCAGTGACGACGTTTACAATCTCGCTGTCCTGCATGATTTGGTGTCCTGGATCTGCATCATCGATTTTCATCCATTCATGAACGTCTTCTTCATCACATTCGTGGCAATCTATTTCTTTTAGCATACCGATAATTTCGGACATATCATTCTGTTCGCCATTTTTTTGGTAGTGATGGACGGTAGGGTGGGAGAGTAACAGGTGCGAGCGAGTACACAGTTCGGTTAAGCGGCCGTTCGGTTGACCGACTTTCGGATAGTCGACGCTCTACTGTACCTCATGTAGGGATGGCGATTATCACCGAAGCAGCCGGTTTTAAGCTACGTCGGTTTTTCCCCACGCCAATTCAACCCAGCTGTTAAACCCTGCCGGCCGGAGTGGCCGTGCGGTTCTAGGCCCTACAGTCTGGAACCGAGCGACCGCTACGGTCGCAGGTTCGAATCCTGCCTCGGGCATGGATGTGTGTGATGTCCTAAGGTTAGTTAGGTTTAAGTAGTTCTAAGTTCTAGGCGACTGATGACTTCAGAAGTTAAGTCGCATAGTGCTCAGAGCCATATGAATCATTTTTTTGTTAACCCATCTCAAAATAACCGGTTTCTGAAATGACCGATTTTCGTTTTTTATTCTCATTATTTCCTGTAATAAACGTAGAAATCGAATAAAGAATGAAAAACTGTGACTCTTTTGATTTCAAGATACATAGAATCAGAATATTAAATTAAAAACACGAATAAAAGAAAACTTAATCCGTCCACCGTTCCGTTTCAAAAGGTTCAAATGGCTCTGAGCACTATGGGACTTAACATCTCAGGTCATCAGTCCCCTAGAATTTAGAACTACTTAAACCTAACTAACCTAAGGACGTCACACACATCTATGCTCGAGGCAGGATTCGAACCGTAGCGGTCGCGCGGTTCCAGACTGAAGCGCCTAGAACCGCTCGGCCACACAGGCCGGCTGTTCTGTTTTCCTCGAAAAGTGATACGTGGTTGAATACTAGAAAAATCGCCAGTACTCTCCTATTTGTTCTAATTTTTTGAAACTCTGCCAAAAATCATACTGTAGTTGGGGATCATATCACTATTTGGACATTAGGGATAGCTAGTTCTAAAAGGTGAAATCTGAGTGTGAAGAACTCTGATTTTGCTTCAATTCGTCCATTATCAAGGGCTACAGGCAGATAGATAGTTATATTATGTTGACAGGCAACGACAGATTAGTTGCTTGCTATTTTTATTGTTTATTATGAGTGAATATTTAAGTTTTTAATTTATTGCTGTTACGAAAGAAAAATGTGGAGTAGGAATTAAAATCCATGGAGAAGAAATAACAACTTTGAGCTTTGCCGATGACATTGTAATTCTATCAAAGACAGCAAAGGCCATGAGTTTTGCTATTTGGAGAGCGAAATAACTGATGATGGTTGAAGTAGAGAGGATATAAAATGTAGACTGGCAATGGCAAGGAAAGAGTTTCTGAAGAGGAGAAATTTGTTAACATCGAGTATAGGTTTAAGTGTCAGGAAGTCTTTTTTAAAAGAATTTGTATGGAGTGTAGCCATCTATGGATGTGAAACATGAATGATAAATAGTTTAGACAAGTAGGGAATAGAATCTTTCGAAATGTGGCACTACAGAAGAATGCTGAAGATTAGATGGGTAGATCACGTAACTAATGAGGAGGTACTGAATAGAATTGGGGGGAAGAGGAATTTGTTGCACAACTTGACTAGAAGATGGGATCGGTTAGTAGGACATTTTCTGAGGCATGAAGGGATCACCAATTTAGTATTGGAAGGCACCGTGGAGGGTAAAAATCGTAAAGAGAGACCAAGAGATGAATACACTAAGCAGATTCAAAAGGATGTAGGGCGCAGAAGTTACTTCGAGATGAAGAAGTTTGCACAGGATAGAGTAACATGGAGAACTGCATCAAACCAGTCTCTGGACTCAAGACAACAACAACTTTTACCATAATTTCCTTCCTCTTTCATTATTTTATTGAAATGGCAGACAAAACTTCAATCTCTTAAAGCAAATGCAGCAATGTGCCTCAGGGCTACGTCACAGCGTAAAAATATTTCCAGACTATGGTTGGTGCCATTCTGCAACGAGAAAATACCGTACAGAGTACTATGAGGGATGCGAGTCTTGCACACTAAATGTACACGGCCACGTAACCACGACACGCGGCTATAGGGATATTATGATCGCAACAATTCCGTACCAATTCTTATTCCATACATCTGTTGTTCGTTTCGTCCGGATTGCTATGAAAAAAAGCTCTGATCGGTTTTCGCATTTTCTGTAATAACGAAATATTTCAAACCAGTGCGGATTCTATTTAAAGAAAGTTCATTTAAAAAAGAAAAAAAATAGTACTGCTGTTATGGCTAGTTGATATTTCGGTTTTTTGCTCTGTAATTAATAAAAAGTAAAAAAAAAATGTTATAACCTAGACTGAACAGGGACCGAAAAATACCGGTTTTCAGAATTAAATTACCGGTATCAGTTTAAACCAGTCGGTTTTTCGCATCCCTAACCTCAGTCGGTAATAAAGGAATTCTTATACTATCACTCTGTTATTTGTCTGTCTGATAAGACCACTTTTTCTCAGAAACAGGTATAGGTATCAAGCTGAAATTTAGGCAGATACATAGGTCTTCGATCTCTTGGTGGTATAAAAAATTCAAGGTTCTAAGTCAGTGCAATTAAATACACTGCCATTTATGTCACACATTTTGATGCTCACTCATCGAAACTTATGGGGTACCTCTCGTTGACCTAGAATCATGAAATTTGCCAAGTAGCAAGGTTTCATAGAACAAGTAAAGGAAGAAACCTGAAAATTGTTAACCTGTAATTATATCATACAAAAATTTTTATTTTTCTATTTGTTGCCTGTCTGTCTATCCGTCCATCTGTTAAAATCCTTTTACTCATAAACAGATAGAGGTATCAAATTGACATTTACGTCAAATATCAATGTCTACGATCTCCTGGCGGTGTAAAAAATCATCTTCTAAGTCAGTGTAATCAAAAGGTATGGCCATCAATGTCACACTTTTGACATTCACAAATTCACTCATCAAAACATACATACATAATTAAATATGTATGGAAACCTCAAGCGCGAGTCCTACCCGCATTTGTCAGGTTTTTGTGTACGTGTAATATGCAATCAATCGCTTTTTAAATATGATACGATTATTGTACCACTAAATAGTTTTCCAACCACTTCAGGCTCGTCATCAAATGGAAGTGTTACAGAAGCATTTTCTGGAGCACGTGCGGCTCGATCGTTGTTACTCCACTTCCTCGTGGCATCCATGACAAATTCATTCCGATAAACTACATTTTGGTAGTTTACACACGCAAACACACAGTACCTACGCGCATTTGGTTTCACAGTAAACGAACACTGAACTCACATGCTCGAATTTACGTTCAGTGCTTGTTTTTAATGTACGTTACTGGAAAGGATAGCACGAGACAGCGCAAGCACGTGGACATCAGCACTTAGTTGCACATGGTCCAGAAAATATCGTTTCCGTGACGCCGTCTTCTGCGAATGAAACTGCAGTGAGTAGTAAAATAGTTAACGGTATCATAAATCTTATCACTTTCTCAAAGCGACTGTTTGCATATTACAGTCGTACTACATCGTCCTCAATGGATGTAATGAATTCACGTAATTTTGTTGCACGTTTAATCCACTTAAAACTTGTAACAACCGAGATATTGAAGTAAATATGTTTGTAAATGGAACGATGCCATTTGACTAATGGTACTTGACAGCTCTGGAAAAGACGTGCGCAGTGTTACAGTGGTTCTTAATGTTGACAGTGAAACTATTCATAAAATCGTCCGAGAGACGTGCTGAATTTCAAACGCAAAGCGGCCGGAATCGTTTATTACGATGTAAACGCTGCCAAGTGTGGTTCTCGTACACATCGCAGCAAGTGCAATTTTCTTCCAGTTTTTTTCTGCTAGTTCTTATGACCGTCTGCCGACGCAACTATCCAGCACACAATAGCATCGCTAGCCCACGCTAATAAGTGCTGCTGGTCGTTAATGTATACACTCTCGATTATGCTTTCTAGTTTAGTGTTATGGTCAAAACAATGGAACTGCACTTATTGCTATTTGAGAGGTTGTAGCTCTTAGAAATTTTTTTCACACGCATATCGTCTACTGATTTCGAGTTATGATGTGTTGAATTTGGTATCCGAGTAGATGTGGCTCGAAGAGAATCTCTACATCAGGGTTTTCCAAACTTCTCCTCTGATGCAACACTTTGACAATTCGGGTGTTTTGATGAAAGTCCTTGTTTATTTTGAAAATTGATAGAATTCTGAAAGAACGAGAAACTCGTTCTGTTCAGCGATTACTTCAATTTCAAATCACAATTAATAACAAAAAATCATCATTAAGTTTAAAAAAATTAGTGTCACCAAAACATTGAAAAGGAATGCCATGTTATTAATAGTTTTTCGCGTAGCATGTATTCACTTGCTGCGGAACACTGGTGTGCATAGAGTGTTTAAACATAATGTGTATTTTTCGTTAAATGCTTTTTTCCGTGACTTAAATATTTGGTTCTGATCTCATATTTTCTCAAAATCTGCTCGACAGGTTTTTACTCTAGCTTTTTATAGTATCCATTCTCCAGCCAACGAAATAGTTTTGTAATATCATACACCTATAAACTCATAAACAATTCGAAGCTGAAAATTATAAATAAAAAGTGCTTCCATACTTATAGAATTAAAAGTACCTGAAATACAATAGTTTTATTTCATTAGATTGGGTCATAGATATTTTTTGGCGACATTGTAAGTTCCATTTGTCTCCTGTTAATACTTTTTAAAAAAAGATATATGCAGTACTTCTACTACAGCAGTGGAACCTAGTTAGAAGCTGTAAGTTCGTGACAATGAAATATTTTAAAATGAATTCTTTTAATTAACGAGAGCCTTATGTGCATATTAGGTAAATTTTAGAGAAATTGGTATGAAAGTTAATGGGGAAATGAATTTTTAAATGTTTTGGAAGAATTACGTTCAACACTGAGTTATTGCACTCCTAAAAAAAAAAAAAAAAAAAAAAAAAAAAAAAAAAAAAAAAACAGATCAAAGAGGTACGAGCCATAAGCTACGTGTATTTTATAGATATTTACAATAGGCCACGATGCGTTGCAAGTCATAAATCATCATCAAGCGATCATTTAGTAGAATATTAACACATGACTGTAGTATTCTTATAAATTAAATTTCAAAGTATCAGATACATGAAGCATTCGGCTCGCTCGACTGAAAAAATTCAAATATGTGTGACGTCTTGTGGGACGTAACTGCTAAGGTCATCAGTCCCTAAGCTTACACACTACTTAACCTAAATTATCCTAAGGACAAACACGCACACCTATGCCCGACGGAGGACTCGAACCTCCGCCGGGACCAACCGGCTCGACTGAACATTTGTTCCTAAAGACTGGAAAGTTTCACATGATACACTAATTCACAAAAAGGAAATAAAAGTAATCCGCAGAACTGTAGACTATTTTCAGTAATATCGAGTTGCACTTGCATTTTGCGACATATATCTTGTTCAACCATTACTAAAATACGTCGAAGATGTACTACTGACATGCACCAAGCAAGGTTTCAGAAAATCTCTCTCTTCATTCGTCTGAAGTAATGAGTTACCGCCGGCCGGAGTGGCCGTGCGGTTCTAGGCGCTACAGTCTGGAACCGAGCGACCGCTACGGTCCCAAGTTCGAATCCTGCCTCGGGCATGGATGTGTGTGATGTCCTTAGGTTAGTTAGGTTAATTAGTTCTAAGTTCTAGGCGACTGGTGACCTCAGAAGTTAAGTCGCATAGTACTCAGAGCCATTTGAACCAATGAGTTACCGACAAGGTTCAAATGGTTCAAATGGCTCTGAGCACTATGCGACTTAACTTCTGAGGTCATCAGTCGCCTAGAACTTAGAACTAATTAAACCTAACTAACCTAAGGACATCACACACATCCACGCCCGAGGCAGGACTCGAACCTGCGACCGAAGCGGACACGCGGTTCCAGACTGAAGCGCCTTTAACCGCACGGCCACACCAGCCGGCTTACCGACAAGGGCTCTCCTGTTGATTTCCATACTCGAAGATTACCAGCAGAATACGGACACCGCTCGTTACAAGTAGCTTTATAACAAATGGCGTTCTATGGTATATCGTCTCAACTACGCGACTGAACTCATGATTTCTTGCCATAAGGGTCGCAGTAAAGCATGACTGATGGGAACTCTTGTGGTGAAACTCAGGTCATATCTGGCGACAGAAGCGTTGTAGCTCTTGATCTATATAAATCGTTTGTAAGACAGTCTGAGGAGCCCTCTTAGTATGTTTGCAGATGACACTGTAGGTTCCTAGTCGCTTCAGTCCGGAACCGCCCTGCCGCTACGATCGCAGGTTCGAATCCTGTCTTGGGCATGGATGTGTGTGCTGTCCTTACGTTAGTTAGGTTTAAGTAGTTCTAAGTCTAGGGGACTGATGACCTCAGATGTTAAGTCCCATAGTGCTTAGAGCCATTTGAACCATTTAAAGCCAACAGAAGATAAAAACGAATTACAAATTACTTAAACAAAATAGTTGAGTATTGAGAAAAGTGTAAACTGATCACGAACAACGAAAAACTTATGCTCTCCGCTTGAGCACTAAGTGAATTCCGTATAATTTCTGTAATATCCTGGATAAACAAATTTAGAGGTTGTTGGTTCAAGGAAATGTCATGGGATTGTAATAAAAACAATTTAAACAATTGGTTGATATAGAGAATGAGAATCAAAGACTCTGTTTTATAAGCCGAACATATGCGATGTCACGGAAAAAGGACAGAGAATTACTAACTGTAGAAAGAATTAGTTTATAAATATTCAAGTAGTGGTTACGTCAATTGTTCAGTGGGCCTTCCCTCACGACATACTGCTAAAACCTCATTTTGGTGTATAGTTTCTTTCGGACATTCGAACGGAAGTCAATTGTATGCCTGCACTTAACTTTGATTGTGTAACCGCTTTAAATGGTTAAGAAAGAGATACACCCTGCTTTTCTGCGTAAAGAGTATGCATCATCGTGAGTGCAGCCTATAATCAAATCTACGGCAATTTGCCGGCCGAAGTGGCCGTGCGGTTAAAGGCGCTGCAGTCTGGAACCGCAAGACCGCTACGGCCGCAGGTTCGAATCCTGCCTCGGGCATGGATGTTTGTGATGTCCTTAGGTTAGTTAGGTTTAACTAGTTCTAAGTTCTACGGGACTAATGACCTCAGCAGTCGAGTCCCATAGTGCTCAGAGCCATTTGAACCATTTTTTACAGCAATTTGAGTGTCACATTTGTCGAAAGTGAGAGTTGTGATAAGAGGTTCTCTGCCTCAGGCAGAGCTTGGGAGACGAATTGGCAGTTTACCTTCAAAGTAAATTGCGTACAAATAGGTGGAAGGACCCAATACTGTTAGATTACACTGTTACCAATAAATCACGGGAACAGTAGCAACCGTAAAATATCTGGGAGTACCCGCCCCAAGTGGAACAGTTACATAAAACTATTATAGGAAAGCAGATGCCAGGCATGCACTGGAAGATTCGTAAGGATGTGTAATGCATTCACGAAAGAAATAGCTTGCAAAACACATGTTCGATTCATGAGTACGACGGACGTCCAGTAAGTTAGGGAACTCATATTTTTCTCGGCCAGTTTCGGTTGAAAAAGTGCGGTATTTGTTGTGGAATATTATGGAATATTCACACTTCAGCACCTACAGCTTGGTGACATTTTGATAAGTGGCGGTGCTATACCTAGTCTTCAAAATGGCGAATGTAACGGAGGTGCGTTTCAAGCAGATAACTGCGCTGAGTTTCCTTTGCCGGAAAACCGGAGCACCACAAATATTAATAGATGCATGCTGAATATCTGAGACCTGGCAATGAATAAAAGCACGGTGAGTCGTTGGCAGAGGCGTCTGTGATCACCGCAACAAGGTCGCGAAAATCTGTACCATCTCCCGCGTGCTTGCCGGTTGCACACAGCCGTGACTCCTGTAAAACTGGAACGTGCGGACACTCTCATTCGAGGTGATCAGTCAAACACCTCGCTGCTCAACTGAACGTACCTGTTCCTAGCGCTGACACACACCTCCACCAGTTGGGGTATTGATAGGTGTGTACCCGCTGGAATCCTCGCCTCCTATCAGAAAGCAGTAAAGAGCAACGAAGGACCATTGCGCAGAATTGCTTGCGCGTTACGAGGCTGATAGTGACAGTTTTTTTGTCGAACATCGTCACAGGTGATGAAACATGGGTTCGCTACTTCGAACCGGAAACTAAACGTCAATCAATGGAGTGGCGTCACACCACTTCTCTTCCGAAGAAATTTTCAAAGCCACACCATCCGTCGGTAAAGTAATGGCGACGATCTTCAGGGACTCTGAAGGAGTTACTCTGTTTGCAGCTACAATCAACTCTGAAGTGTATTGTGCTACCCTCAGGAAACTGAAGAAACGACTGCAGCGTCGCCACAAAAATGCAAACGAACTTTTCCTTCTCCATGATAACGCAGAACCTCATACAAGTCTGTGATCCGAAAGGAGCTCACAAAACTTGACTGTTGTTCCTCAGTCATCCTACAAGACGGATCTCGCACCTTCTGACTCCCATCCGTCTGGGCAGATGAAGGATGCACTCTATGGGAAGCAGTACGTAGATGATGAAATTATTGATATACAACAAGATGTTGGCTCCAACGCCCAACAATATAGTGACACGATGCCGGCATGCAGGCACTCCAGTAAGGTGGCGTAAGGCCGTCACATTGGACGGAAGTTACGCTGAAAAATAGGGTGTTGTAGCCAAGAGTGGGGAACAATATGGTGTATTGGAATCCTGAATAGAACCAACCTGATTTATGAAGGACTCCCCTCTCAATGCTCGACGCCAAACGTGACACTTTACGACGTAGGACTGATGGAGAAGATAGACAAGATCGATCGAAGAGCGGCAGGATTTGTCATGGGTTCCTTTACTAAGTGGCAGATCCTACAAGGAAGGCACTGCACATTGCAGACAAGACTGATTTTAAAATTTCCAAAACAAACGTTCTATGAAGAGTCAGGCAACAAATAACTTTCTTCAACATACATCTCGGGAAATGATCGCCACACACCTTGAGGGGGCTTGCAGATTATTGGTGTGGGTGTAGAACAGCTTCCTTCAGACACGAGTAACTTGACAGATGTGTGTCTGCAGCATTTCGTAAGGGGGTGAATAAGAAAGTGCTGTAAACGGCTTCAGCATACAGTGTGGTGTTGTGTTTGAATTGGTGACGATGAGAGAGATATGGGAGAGGATGCCGTTACATAGATTACTCCTCGCGGACATTTGCGCACATAGCGGATAACAGTCAAAAGAGTCACATGAGCCTCATCTATGTGACACTGAGGAGAGCTTCCGAATTTGATCCAGAGCACAGACGCAAAGAAAACGGGTGATCGGCTACTTCACGCTACCAGTATCTCTCTCCTTTCGCGGCGAAATACTGGTTGTGAAAATCTTCTTACATATCCGAAATTCGAGCCCGATACCTGCGCATGCGCTAGTGACTTCTCTTATCTCGGCTCCAGAGGCTTGTCTATGAAGTCACACCTGTCACCGGTTAAAAAACATTTCACTCTACATCTACATCTACATGACTACTCTGCAATTCACATTTAAGTGCTTGGCAGAGGGTTCATCGAACCACAATCATACTATCTCTCTACCATTCCACTCCCGAACAGCGCGCGGGAAAAACGAACACCTAAACCTTTCTGTTCGAGCTCTGATTTCTCTTATTTTATTTTGATGATCATTTCTACATATGTAGGTTGGGCTCAACAAAATATTTTCGCATTCGGAAGAGAAAGTTGGTGACTGAAATTTCGTAAATAGATCTCGCCGCGACGAAAAACGTCTTTGCTTTAATGACTTCCATCCAAACTCCCGTATCATATCTACCACACTCTCTCCTCTATTACGTGATAATACAAAACGAGCTGCCCTTTTTTGCACCCTTTCGATGTCATCCGTCATTCCCACCTGGTAAGGACCCCACACCGCGCAGCAATATTCTCACAGAGGACGAACGAGTGTAGTGTAAGCTGTCTCTTTAGTGGACTTGTTGCATCTTCTAAGTGTCCTGCCAATGAAACGCAACCTTTGGCTCGCCTTCCCCACAACATTATCTATGTGGTCTTTCCAACTGAAATTGTTCGTAATTTTAACACCCAGGTACTTAGTTAAATTGACAGCCTTGAGAATTGTACTATTTATCAAGTAATCGAATTCCAACGGATTTCGTTTGGAACTCATGTGGATCACCTCACACTCTTCGTTATTTAGCGTCAACTGCCACCTGCCACACCATACAGAAATCTTTTCTAAATCGCTTTGCAACTGATACTGGTCTTCGGATGACCTTACTAGACGGTAAATTACAGTATCATCTTCGAACAACCTAAGAGAACTGCTCAGATTGTCACCCAGGTCATTTATATAGATCAGGAACAGCAGAGGTCCCAGGACGCTTCCCTGGGGAACACCTGATATCACTTCAGTTTTACTCGATGATTTGCCGTCTATTACTACGAACTGCGACCTTCCTGACAGGAAATCACGAATCCAGTCGCACAACTGAGACGATACCCCATAGGCCCGTAGCTTGATTAGAAGTCGCTTGTGAGGAACGGAGTCAAAAGCTTCCCGGAAATCCATAAATACGGAATCAACTTGAGATCCCCTGTCGATAGCGGCCGTTACTTCGTGCGAATAAAGAACGATGTTTTCTGAAACCATGCTGATTACGTATCAACAGATCGTTCCCTTCGAGGTGATTCATAATGTTTGAATACAGTATACGCTTCAAAACCTTACTGCAAACCGACGTCAATGATATAGGTCTGTAGTTCGATGGATTACTCCTACTGCCCTTCTTAAACACTGGTGCGACCTGCGCAATTTTCCAATCTGCAGGTACAGATCTATCGATGAGCGAGCGGTTGTATATGATTGCTAAGTAGGGAGCTATTGTATCAGCGTAATCAGAAAGGAACCTAATCGGTATACAATCTGGACCTGAAGACTAGAGCGTATCAAGCGATTTGAGTTGCTTCGCAACCCCTAAGGTATCTACTTCTAAGAAACTCATGCTAGCAGCTGTTCGTGTTTCAAATTCTGGAACATTCCATTCGTCTTCCCTGGTGAAGGAATTTCGGAAAACTGCGTTCAATAACTCCGTTTAGCGGCACCCCCGTCGGTAACAGTACCATCGGCACTGCGCAGCGAAGGTATTGACTGCGTCTTGCCGCTTGTGTACTTTACATACGACCAGAATTTCTTCGGATTTTCTACCAAATTTCGAGACAATGTTTCGTTATGGAACCTATTAAAGGCATTGAAGTCCGTGCCAAATTTCGCGCGTCTGTAAATTTTAGCCAATCTTTGGGATTTCGCGTTCTTCTGAACTTCGCATGCATTTTCCGTTGCCTCTGCAACAGCGTTCGGACCTGTTTTGTGTACCATGGGGGATCAGTTCCATCTCTTACCAATTTATGAGGTATGAATCTCTCAATTGCTGTTGCTACTATATCTTTGAATTTGAGCCACATCTCGTCTACATTTGCATAGTTAGTTCGGAAGGAATGGAGATTGTCTCTTAGAAAGGCTTCTAGTGACACTTTTTCCGCTTTTTTAAATAAAATTATTTTGCGTTTGTTTCTGGTGGATTTGGAAGAAACGGTATTGAGCCTAGCTACAACGACCTTGTGATCACTAATCCCTGTATCAGTCATGATGCTCTCTATTAGCTCTGGATTGTTTCTGGCTAAGAGGTCAAGTGTGTTTTCGCAACCATTTACAATTCGCGTGGGTTCGTGGACTAACTGCTCGAAATAATTTTCGGAGAAAGCATTTAGGACAATCTCGGAAGATGTTTTCTGCCTACCACCGGTTTTGAACAAGTATTTTTGCCAACATATAGAGGGAAGGTTGAAGTCCCCACTAACTATAACCGAATGAGTGGGGTATTTATTTGTTACGAGACTCAAATTTTCTCTGAACTGTTCAGAAACTATATCATCGGAGTCTGGGGGTCGGTAGAAGGAACCAATTATTAACTTAGTTCGGCTGTTAAGTATAACCTCCACCCATACCAATTCGCACGGAGTATCTACTTCGACTTCACTACAAGATAAACCACTACTGACAGACACAAACACTCCACCACCAATTCTGCCTAATCTATCTTTCCTGAAAACCGTATGAAACTTCGTAAAAATTTCTGCAGAACTTATTTCAGGGTTTAGCCAGCTTTCTGTACCTATAACGATTTCAGCTTCTGTGCTTTCTATTAGCGCTTGAAGCTCATGGACTTTCCCAGCACAACTTCAACAATTTACAACTACAATTCCGACTCTTCCTTGATCCAAGAACGTCCTGTATTTGCCACGCACCTTTGAGATTGCAGCCCACCCCCCGTACTTTCCCGAGGCCTTCTAACCTAAAACACCGCCCAGTCCACGCCACACAGCCTCCGCTACCCATGTAGCCGCCAGCTGAGAGTAATGAACTCCTGACTTATTCAGCGGAACCCGAAACCCCACCACCCTATGGCGCAAGTCAAGGAATCTGCAGCCAACACGGTCGCAAAACCGTCTGAGCCTCTGATTCAGACCCTCCACCCAGCTCTGCATCAAAGGTTCGCAGTCGGTTCTGTCAACGATGTTGCAGATGGTGAGCTCTGCCTTCATGTCGTAAGCAAGACCGGCAGCCTTCACCAAATCGGATAGCCGCTGGGATCCAGAGCGAATTTCCTCAGATCCAAAGCGACACACATGATTAGTGCCGACATGTGCCACCACCTGCAGCTGGCTGCACCCTGTGCTCTTCATGGCATCCGGAAGGACTCTTTCCACATCAGGAATGACTCCACCCGGAATGCACACGTAGTGCACACTGAATTTCTTCCCCTTCTTAGCCGCCATATCCCTAAGGGGCCCCATTACGCGCCTAACATTGGAGCTCCCAACTGCCAATAAGCCCACCCTCTGCGATTGCCCGGACCTTGAAGGCTGAGAATCATCCTCTGAAACAGGGCAGGCAGCTGCATCTGGCTCAGTCAGAGACAGTGCCTGAAACCTGTTTGTCAGACGCACCGGGGAAGCTTTCTGATCAGCCTCCGGGGACGTCTTTCGCTGCCTGCCACGCCTTGGAACGACCTCCCAATCAACCACAGGCGAGGGCTCAGCCCCACTGCGGGCAGCAACCGGGGCAACCACAGCGGCAGACCGATCTGGGGACAGACGGGACGAGGTTGACATCCCCGTGATACCCAAGTCCGGCTCCCCACAGTGGTGCCTATTGGCAACAGCCTCAAGCTGCGCGACCGAAGTCAGCGCCGCTTGCAGTCAGCCCTCATTCGAACACAGCAATCACAGTCCCTGTCCATTCTAATCGATGTTGAACAACAGTTACTGAAACACGAGTCCGTGCCTAGATAACGCAAGGGAAACACGTAAAGAATGTGTGAACTAACCTGTACAAATGCCTAACGATTGCGCTACAATCTGCCTGAATTTACGATTACAGTAACTAAAACTTGAAATTACACCTCCTATACGAAACTCACACGCAATTTAAGTAAGAATCTACGAAATAAACACTAAAGCGCGGTGCTACAACTCTCAAATACTATAATACTCCCGAAATTTATGAATTAAACAATGCAAGTACCCAAAAACACGCAAAGAACTTAAGAATTAAACTATGTAATAAATAAGTAAGCTAAGAGTATACGACTTGCTGCTGGCAGCTGCTTATCCAACGGCGGCAGGGAGCACACTTTCCACTCTTAAGCCATCTCAGAGAGTCGTAGCAACCCAAGTTTTCGTATAATATTAAAATTCGCGATAATGTCACACGACACACGAAGTGTTTCGAGAGCAGGTCCAGCAGGTCCTCATCGTCAGGTAAAACATACAAGAATATTTATGAATGGTTAGTAGGTTTCAAAGATTCTTTTATATTTTACCTTTGAGAATAAAATTTAAATTACCACTAATTCCTAACCTTGACCACAATTTAAGCTAGAATCGAAAACTCCAACCTGTCTGTTTCTGCGGTCCACAGTGAAACGGATCTCTGCGTTGACAACCGATCTTCCCTCTCCATTGTATCTCGCCATCGCTGATAGTAAATTAATAGATATTCTGACCTATTTCTGTAGGCCCTTCGGTAATTACCATTGCTAGAAACTATTATGATGTGCTAGGTAGGGATTCGAATCCGGACTTCGGCCGTTCGGCGGAGATTCTGTTCTCGACTGAAGCAACCGCGGACGATTCACTCTCAGATCCCAACCTCCACTTCTTAGTATCTCTCTCTCCTTCTTTCCAGGAGCTTTCATGGCAAAATACAAGTCATTTGTATGAAAGCATGGTGCCTGTTCTTTCGGATATGTCCGAAAGAAGAAACACCGCGCATTCAATAACTGATGTGCCCCGATGGGCAATCGATGTATCACCTTCAGTGCTGATACACAGTTATGTTCGACCTCCTGCGGGAATCTCAAAGTAGCGAGAGTGGACGACGTGGATATGGACTGCGGACAGGTAGCGCTAGGTGGGAATGTGGGTCGGCAGAGAGGCGTGCCGAAACGGTCTGCGTAACTGCGATAAAAACTGTCCATATGGCGCAATGGTTAGCGCGACCGCCTAGCAAGCAGGTGATCTCAGATTCGAACCCCAGTCCAGCAAACATTTTCACTCGTCGCGCGCAGTCCGGAACCGCGCGACTGCTACAGTCGCAGGTTCGAATCCTGCCTCGGGCATGGATGTGTGTGATGTCCTTAGGTTAGTTAGGTTTAAGTAGTTCTAAGTTCTAGGGGACTGATGACCACAGATGTTAAGTCCCATAGTGCTCAGAGCCATTTTTGAGCCACTCGTCGCCTCTGATTACTCATAAAGTCCCGATGCAGCTGACATCAATAGTTCCTTCCCTTCACTTTCCTTTCCTTTTCCCCCTCCACCTTATTCTGGTAACAACCTCTAAACTAAGAAGATACAAAGTATATGAGGACGCCATGAAAGCCTATACTGTTATGTAAAAAACGTTAATAGGTAACAATGTCCGAAAGCTATCTTTCGATGGGAGTACAGCGTCGACAACATTGTTAAATAGAAACAACAGTTACATTCTTCACGAGAATGGACTGACAGGCAGTTACAATAGTGCAACGTTATCTGTGGCAAGATTAAAAAAATAAATAAAAATAAAAAGGTTAAGTTCTTTGACAACTAATATGGCGCCGAAGAAATCTGATACCTATAAATGGCTGCATGGGTGAAACATAATACGACGGTGAACCACACTCATGCTCATGAATTGAGGATAATGCTGATACATGGTGAAACAACGCTCTGGTGGGTGGATTGCGGGTTTAAATCACCTCGAGGTATGACCATGCGGTGCATTTGACCTGCGGTCATCGCACGGTGGCGCTGGCAGCAGTCCGCATAAGCAGAGATGTGTTGGTGCATGTCAAAGTCCGGTGCAGCGAGTAAGTGTGCAGTCGTTTTCAGGTGTGCTAATGGTGACTGTGTGTTGAAAATGGCTCAAAGAACACATGCTGATGACGTTATGAGGGGTAGAATACTAGGGCGACTGGAGGCTGGTCAAACACAGCAGGTCGTTGCACGGGCCCTCCGTATGCCACAATGTGTGATCTCAAGATCATGGCAACGATTCCAGCAGACAGAAAGCGTGTCCAGGCGCTACAGTATGGGACGTCCACAGTGTACAACACCACAAGAAGACCGATATCTCACCATCAATGCCCGCAGACGGCCACGGAGTACTGCATGTAGCCTTGCTTGGGACCTTAACGCAGCCACTGGAACAGTTGTCTCCAGACACACAGTCTACAGACGACTGAACAGACATGGTTTATTCGCCCAGAGACCTGCAAGGTGCATTCCACTGACCCCTGGTCACAGGAGAGCCCGTAAAGCCTGGTGTCAAGAACACAGTACATGATCATTGGATCAGTGGTCCCAGGTTATGTTCACGGACGAGTCCCGGTATAGTCTGAACAGTGATTCTCGCCGAGTTTTCATCTGGCGTGAACCAGGAACCAGATACCAACCTCTTAATGTCCTTGAAAGGGACCAGTATGGAGGACGTGGTTTGACGGTGTGGGGTGGGATTATGATTGGTGCACGTACACCTTTGCATGTGTTTGACAGAGGAACTGTAACAGGTCAGGTGTATCGGGACGTCATTTTGCACCAGTACGTCCGCCTTTTCAGGGGTGCACTGGGTCCCACCTTCTTCCTGATGGATGATAACGCACGACCACACCGAACTGCCATCGTGGAGGAGTGCCTTGAGACAGAAGATGAGGTGAATTGAGTGCCTGTTCTCCAGACCTAAACCCAATCGAGCACGTCTTGGATGCTCTCGCTTGACGTATCGCTGTACGTCTTCAAACCCCTAGGACACTTCAGAAGCTCCGACAGGCACTGGTTCAAGAATGGGAGACTATACCCCAGCAGCTGCTCGACCAACTCACCAAGAGTACGCCAACCCATTCTGTGGCCTGTGTACGTGTGCATGGTGATCATATCCCATATTGATGTTGGAGTACATGCACAGGGAACAGTGGAGATTTGTGGCACATGTGTTTCGGGACGGTTTTCTCAACTTATCACCAAGACGGTGGCCTTATAGATCTGTGTCGTGTGTGTTCCCTATGTGCCCATGCTGTTAGCGCCAGTTTTATGTAGTGCCACGTTATGTGGCTCCACATTCTGCATTTATCCTTAATTTATGAGCATTAGTGTATATTGTTGGAAGACTTAGTAATTTTTATTTTGACGAGGTTGGCATTGCTGCAAAGTGGTATGCTGTCATTCACCTGTCGTAGTCTCTTCAGAGAAGAATGGCCCCACAATTACTCCAGCAGATATAAAGCCCGTCACTGTAAACTGGTTGTACTTCCATGGTGTGACACAATGTCTACCCACGCTAGCAAACAAGCATGTTGTCGTTGTAGCTCAAATACAAACAGTTCTAGTCGATTGTTTTCATCTACATCTACATCTACATTGATACTCCGCAAGCCACCCAACGGTGTGTGGCGGAGGGCACTTTACGTGCCACTGTCATTACCTCCCTTTCCTGTTCCAGTCGCGTATGGTTCGCGGGAAGAACGACTGTCTGAAAGCCTCCGTGCGCGCTCTAATCTCTCTAATTTTACATTCGTGATCTCCTCGGGAAGTATAAGTAGGGGGAAGCAATATATTCGATACCTCATCCAGAAACGCACCCTCTCGAAACCTGGCGAGCAAGCTACACCGCGATGCAGAGCGCCTACTTTGCAGAGTCTGCCACTTGAGTTTATTAAACATCTCCGTAACGCTATCACGGTTACCAAATAACCCAGTGACGAAACGTGCCGCTCTTCTTTGGATCTTCTCTATCTCCTCCGTCAACCCGACCTGGTACGGATCCCACACTGATGAGCAATACTCAAGTATAGGTCTTCCCCGAAACTAACGTTATTTATGTTCAGAGTTTGTAACTATTAGTCCAGGGATTGTTGAACAACCTGAGTTTTCCCCGTACGTGTTTATAGTGAATAACTTACTGTTTGGTCTGTCGAATTTCGATCAACGAACAGAATCGATGAGCGTTGTACGTACTGTGTTACTAAGAGCGCCTCCGCTAGTGAGCTAGTGTGTGCCCAACAAACAAAAGGCAATATCGCACAGAGCGGACACAATCAGTATCTTCAGGAAGAGGATTAAGCGAATTAATGTTGAATCGAACTTGAAATTTGCTACTAATAAAATTACTCATTTCATCATAAGAGCAAAAATAATAAATTATGTACAATAGATGCTGAAATATACTTCTTAGTTTCTGAGGTGTGAGGAATTCCTGATTATCCCGCACTTCTTCGGGTCAAGAACAAAAGTTGAGACCACTACTCAAACTGCCAAATGTATATGATATTATTCATAGACGTAGGGTGATGGTGGCTGTGGAGGACCTAGAATGCAGGACGATGGGAAATAAGGCAATACGAAAGTACGTACGCATGTATGTATGTGTGTGTTTTGTAAGAAATAATTATGCGTCGTGGACTCTTTCTATACATCCACAAGTCCACAATACTTTTCCTATACGGCCCACGAGCTTAGGAAGAGAAAATGACGACGGATCATGGTTGTAATTCGTTAATCATGTAGCCAAAGAATAACACACTTCTAAGTTTCGTGAAGTGTATGGATTCACAATTTATCTAAAATAAGAGCTAGTGGCCAATGTTTTCGTCAGGCTGAATTTGTCACGAGATCTGCCCGTTTGATAGTACAATTTTTGCCGGATTTAGTTTCCTTGTGAAGATGGCCTCATCTGCGAAATGCCTGAGATTTTTGCTAACACTACCCTCTAAGTCATTAACATATAAGAATACAGCCACAGCGACTGTCCCATTACACTCTATTGGGCCGCATCAGATATTACTTCAGTGTCAGTAGATGACTCCCCATCCAGGATAATCAGCTGCGATCTTCCCCTTCAGTACATTCTCAATACAATCTCAAATCTGATTAGACATAACTCGGGAACGTACTTAATTTAGAAGGCGTCAAGGCTGGTACTGAATGAAAAGCTTTTCGAAAGTCTAGAAACATCGGTTCAGTAAAGCTTCTGCTGTCCAAGGGACGGAGCTCATCGCGTGTGAAGAGTGGGAGTTGAGTTTCGCATGATCAATATTTTGAAACCCACGTTGACTTCCTCGAAGAATGTAATTTTGTTCCAGCTTTGTTCCTGTTTGAAATCAGAATAGGGTTCAGTTTTCTGGCACAGATGATTGTATGTGATATAGGGTGGTGGCAGATCTTCGGTTGAATTCCTTTTTCTGCAGATGGGTGTGAGCTGCGCTCGTTTCCAGTCACAGGTAACTTTTCTCTGCTCAACGTATCCACGGCACATTTTCATCGAAAACGACGCTAATTCAGATGCAAAGTCCTTATAGATCGTGGCCGACTCCATTGCGCCCTGAGACCTTAGTATGTCGTAGCGAGTTAAGCTGTTTTTCAACACTACTTGTAGATTAGTATGTCACTCAATTTACCAGCGGTTAAACTATTAAATGATGGTCATCGGGGCTCAGATCGAAGCGGAGCTCATCACTGAAGAGAGTTTTATTCCAGTCAATGAGATTACACGTCGAAGACTTGTCTGGAAACGGCCCTGACAACGGCGGGATTCCAACCTGACTGTCGCCCGCCATACGACCCAACAACCGGGGTTGATGGTCTGGGGTGCCATTTATTTTCATAGTAGGACCGCTCCGGTTGTCATCCACGGTACCCTTACAGCACTGCGGCACGTCGACGAAATTCTATGCCCCGTTTTGTTGCCATTCTTGGCAAGACTCCTGGGCTTACATTTGAGCCGGATAGTGCCTGCCCGCAAACGGCGAGACTTTCATCTGCATGTCTCCTTGCTTGCCAAACCCTACCTTGACCAGGAAGATCGACAGTTCTATCCCCGATTGAGAAGGTTTGGAGTATTATAGGCAGGGTCCACGAAACAGCTCGGTATTTTGACGAGCGCCAGCTGGACAGAATTTGGCACGATGTCCCTCAACGGGACGTCCAGCAGCCCTAACAGTTACTGCCAAGCCGAGTAACTGCTTTCCTGATGGTCACAGGTGGACCAACACATTACTACCTTGTTCAGTTCGTAAAGCTCTCGCTCTTGAATAAATCATCCAATTTTTCTGAAATGGTAATCATTTGTTTGTCTGTACATGTACACTACTGGCCATTAAAACTGATACACCAAGAAGAAATGTAGATGATAAACGGGTATTCATTGAACAAATACATTATACTAGAACTAACATGTGATTACTTTCAAGCAATTTGGGTGCATAGAAACTGAGAAATCAGTACCGAGAACAACCACCTCTGGCCGTAATAACGGCCTTGCTACGCCTGGGCGTTGAGTCAAACAGAGCTTGGATGGCGTGTACAGGTACAGCTGCCCATGCAGCTTCAACACGATACCACAGAGTAGTGACTGGCGTATTGTGACGAGCCAGCTGCTCGGCCACCATTGACTAGACGTTTTCAGTTGGTGAGAGATTGGAGAATGTGCGGGCCAGGGCAGCAGTCGAACATTCTCTGTATCCAGAAAGGCCCGTACAGGACCTGCAACATGCGGTCGTGCATTATCCTGCTGAAATGTAGGGCTTCGCAGGGATCGAATGAAGGTAGAGCCACGGGTCGTAACACATCTGAAATGTAGCGTCCACTGTTCAAAGTGCCGTCAATGCGAACAAGAGGTGACCGAGACGTGTAACCAATGGCACCCCATACCATCACGAAGGGTGATACGCCAGTATGGCGATGACGAATACACGCTTCCAATGTGCGTTCACCGCGATATCGCCAAACACGGATGTGACCATCATGATGCTGTAAACAGAACTGGATTCATCCGAATGGCTCTGAGCACTATGGAACTTAACATCTGAGGTCATGAGTCCCCCAGAACTTAGAACTACTCAAACCTAACTAACCTAATGACATCACACACATCCATGCCCGAGGCAGGATTCGAACCTGCGGCCGTAGCAGTCGCGCGGTTCCGGACTGACGCGCCTAGAACTGCTTGGCCACCGCGGCCGGCGATTCATCCGAAAAAATGACGTTTTGCCATTCGTGCACCCAGGTTCGTCGTTGAGTACACCATCGCAGGCGCTCCTGTCTGTGATGCAGCGTCAAGGGTAACCGCAGACATGGTCTCCGAGCTGATAGTCCGTGCTGCTGCAAACGTCGTCGAACTGTTAGTGCAGGTGGTTGTTGTCTTGCAAACGTCCCCACCTGATGACTCAGGGATCGAGACGTGGCTGCACGATCCGTTACAGCCATGCGGATAAGATGCCTGTCATCTCGACTGCTAGTGATACGAGGCCGTTGGGATCCAGCACGGCGTCCCGTATTACCCTCCTGAACCCACCGATTCCATATTCTGCTAACAGTCATTGGATCTCGACCAACGCGTGCGGCAATGTCGCGATACTATAAACCGCAATCGCGATAGGCTACAATCCGACCTTCATCAAACTCCGATACGTGATGGTACGCATTTCTCCTCCTTACACGAGGCATCACAACAACGTTTCACCAGGCAACGCCGGAGAACTACTATTTGTGTATGAGAAGTCGGTTGGAAACTTTCCTCGTGTCAACACGTTGTAGGTGTCGCCACCGGCGCCAACCTTGTGTAAATGCTCTGAAAAGCTAATCATTTGCATATCACAGCATCTTCTGCCTGTCGGTTAAATTTCACGTCTGTAGCACGTCATCTTCGTGGTGTAGCAGTTTTAATGGCCAATAGTGGACATCATCTCTAGCGATATCCATCAAATTCGGATAATTCCTTTGTGGTGCGTCGTTTTCTGTCTTGGAGCGTATTTGCTCTTGCACCCTTTTACAAACGGGATAATGCTCGCCAACAGACGGTACGGTACGTGACTCTATGAACTGTCGGCGTGATGTTAATGATAACAAGATCTGTTCTCAACAAATGGTTCAAATGGCTCTGAGCACTATGGGACTCAACTGCTGAGGTTATTAGTCCCCTAGAACTTAGAACTAGTTAAACCTAACTAACCTAAGGACATCACAAACATCCATGCCCGAGGCAGGATTCGAACCTGCGACCGTAGCGGTCTTGCGGTTCCAGACTGCAGCGCCTTTAACCGCACGGCCACTTCGGCCGGCTCTGTTCTCAACAGAACGTGTGCGGGACCAGCTCTTATCTCAGTCCTGCCCCAATACTAGTACCCAGGATACCAAGAATCAGTTACAAAAATTGTGGGCCACTTTGCCTCAGGAGAGGATATAACTGCTTTATGACACCGTTCCCAACCGAATTAATGCATGCATCCAGACGAGGGAAAGTGGCGGGGAGGGAGATGCAACGTCATAATAATGTGTGAGGTAATACTGCCACGTTCATGGCAAATTAAACTTGATGTCATAATCCTTGAAATAACACAACGCACTCTCCCAACTCGTCAAGTTTCATTTCGTTACCTCGTCCCCTTCTGGCGGCTTCAAGTTTTTTTTGTCAAACAGTGGTACAGGTAAGCTTCAACGTGGTATTAATAACGCAGTTATTCCGTGAGCTTGCGATTACATACCACATACTTCACAAAATTAAACGAGTTGAATCTTACAGGGTGACAATAATTGAACTGCGTAAAAACGTAAATTAGTTACAAAATACGGCGCGCACACACTTTATTCAACATATAAACGTCACTACAGATATTCGGATTTAGGTTACGACATGTTCAATATGCCTACCACCATTGGCGATGAAGTGGCGCGCACGAATAGTGAAATTCTGCATGACCCGCTGAAGTGTCGGAACATCGATGCCGTCGATGATCTCCTGAATGGCTGTTTCTAGCTCAGCAATGGTTCTGGGGTTACTGCTGTACATCTTGTCTGAAGTATAGTCCCATAAAAAGGAGTCGCATTTGTTCAAATCCGGAGAACATGGCGGCCAATCGAGGCCCATGCCAATGGCCTCTGGGTACCCCAGAGCCAGAATGAGGTCCCCAAAGAGCTCCTGCAGCACATCAAACACTCGCCTGCTTCGATGGGGTCGAGCTCCGTCTTCAATGAACCAGTTCTTGTCGAAACCAGGGCCATTTTGGACTGTTGTTGTTGTTGTTGTGGTCTTCAGTCCAGAGACTGGTTTGGTGTAGCTCTCCATGCTACTCTATCCTGTGCAAGCTTCTTCATCTCCCAGTACCTACTGCAACCTACATCCTTCTGAATTTGCTTAGTGTATTCATCTCTTGGTCTCCCTCTACGATTTTTACCCTTCACGCTGCCCTCCAATGCCAAATTTGTGATCCCTTGATGCCTCAAAACATGTCCTACCAACCGATCCCTTCTTCTAGTCAAGTTGTGCCACAAACTTCTCTTCTCCCCAATCCTATTCAATACCTCCTCATTAGTTACGTGATCTACCCACCTTATCTTCAGCATTCTTCTGTAGCACCACATTTCGAAAGCTTCTATTCTCTTCTTGTCCAAACTATTTATCGTCCATGTTTCACTTCCATACATGGCTACACTCCATACAAATACTTTCAGAAACGACTTCCTGACACTTAAATCTATACTCGATGTTAACAAATTTCTCTTCTTCAGAAACGATTTCCTTGCCATTGCCAGTCTACATTTTATATCCTCTCTACTTCGACCATCATCAGTTATTTTACTCCCTAAATAGCAAAACTCCTTTACTACTTTAAGTGTCAATCTAATCCCCTCAGCATCACCCGATTTAATTTGACTACATTCCATTATCCTCGTTTTGCTTTTGTTGATGTTCATCTTATATCCTCCTTTCAAGTCACTGTCCATTCCGTTCAACTGCTCTTCCAAGTCCTTTGCTGTCTCTGACAGAATTACAATGTCATCGGCGAACCTCAAAGTTTTTACTTCTTCTCCATGAATTTTAATACCTACTCCGAATTTTTCTTTTGTTTCCTTTACTGCTTGCTCAATATACAGATTGAATAACATCGGGGAGAGGCTACAACCCTGTCTCACTCCTTTCCCAACCACTGCTTCCCTTTCATGCCCCTCGACTCTTATAACTGCCATCTGGTTTCTGTACAAATTGTAAATAGCCTTTCGCTCCCTGTATTTTACCCCTGCCACCTTCAGAATTTGAAAGAGAATATTCCAGTTAACGTTGTCAAAAGCTTTCTTCAAGCCTACAAATGCTAGAAACGTAGGTTTGCCTTTTCTTAATCTTTCTTCTAAGATAAGTCGTAAGGTTAGTATTGCCTCACGTGTTCCAACATTTCTACGGAATCCAAACTGATCTTCCCCGAGGTCGGCTTCTACCAGTTTTTCCATTCGTCTGTAAAGAATTCGCGTTAGTATTTTGCAGCTGTGACTTATTAAACTGATAGTTCGCATTTTAACAAAATCAAATAGGGGTAATGCAGGAGTAGGTTTAATAATGAATAAAAAAGTAGGAGTGCGGGTTAGCTACTACAAACAGCATAGTGAACGCATTATTGTGGCCAAGATAGACACAAAGCCCATGCCTACTACAGTAGTACAAGTTTATATGCCAACTAGCTCTGCAGATGATGAAGAAATTGATGAAATGTATGACGAGATAAAAGAAATTATTCAGGTAGTGAAGGGAGACGAAAATTTAATAGTCATGGGTGACTGGAATTCAGTAGGAAAAGGGAGAGGAGGAAACATAGTAGGTGAATATGGATTGGGGGGGGAAGAAATGAAAGAGGAAGCCGCCTTGTAGAATTTTGCACAGAGCATAACTTAATCATAGCTAACACTTGGTTCAAGAATCATGAAAGAAGGTTGTATACCTGGAAGAATCCTGGAGATACTAAAAGGTATCAGATAGATTACATAATGGTAAGACAGAGATTTAGGAACCAGGTTTTAAATTCTAAGACATTTCCAGGGGCAGATGTGGACTCTGACCACAATCTATTGGTTATGAACTGCAGATTGAAACTGAAGAAACTGCAAAAAGGCGGGAATTTAAGAAGATGGGACCTGGATAAACTGAAAGAACCAGAGGTTGTAGGGGGTTTCAGGGAAAGCATAAGGGAACAATTGACAGGAATGGGGGAAAGAAATACAGTAGAAGAAGAATGGGTAGCTCTGAGGGATGAAGTAGTGAAGGCAGCAGAGGATCAAGTAGGTAAAAAGACGAGGGCTAATAGAAATCCTTGGGTAACAGAAGAAATATTGAATTTAATTGATGAAAGGAGAAAATATAAAAATGCAGTAAATGAAGCAGGCAAAAAGGAATACAAACGTCTCAAAAATGAGATCGACAGGAAGTGCAAAATGGCTAAGCAGGGATGGCTAGAGGACAAATGTAAGGATGTAGAGGCTTGTCTCACTAGGGGTAAGATAGATACTGCCTACAGGAAAATTAAAAAGACCTTTGGAGAGAAGAGAACCACTTGTATGAATATCAAGAGCTCAGATGGCAACCCAGTTCTAAGCAAAGAAGGGAAGGCAGAAAGGTGGAAGGAGTATATAGAGGGTTTATACAAGGGCGATGTACTTGAGGACAATATTATGGAAATGGAAGAGGATGTAGATGAAGATGAAATGGGAGATAAGATACTGCGTGAAGAGTTTGACAGAGCACTGAAAGACTTGAGTCGAAACAAGGCCCCGGGAGTAGACAACATTCCATTAGAACTACTGATGGCCTTGGGAGAGCCAGTCCTGACAAAACTCTACCATCTGGTGAGCAAGATGTATGAGACAGGCGAAATACCCACAGACTTCAAGAAGAATATAATAATTCCATTTTGGACTATGGGGATGAAATCATCTTCCGAAATCTTCACGTATTGTTCGGTGGTGACCCTGCCATCAAGGAATATAGCACCGATTATTACATGATTGGACGTTGCACACCACACAGTCACCCGTTGAATGCTGATTCTCAGTCCCCCAAACGCACCAATTTTGCTTATTGACCAACCCATCCAAATGAAAATGGCCGACAACAAGGCGCGTGCACATGCACATACCAGTTCCCATCATGTCCCGCGCCCAATCGTGCAGTTTGAACGTCCTAACGTAAACCGTTCAGCAGTTACGATTTTATTTACTCCTACACCCCTGGTCTAGCGAAGCCTGCACGTTACCTCAGCGTGTTCGGTCAGGGAGCTCGTTGGCCTCTGTAATAAAAAAATTGAGTGGAAGGGTCAACAAACTTTAACGGATGTCATGTGACGTCCGCAACGACCAAACCCGACGATCAACAACGGACAAAAATAAAAAAAAAAAAAAAAAGCGGTAGCGTCTTTGATTCATAATCAAAACGTCTTCGGTCCCGGTTTCGAAACCCGCTGCTGTTTAAATTTTGATTAATAATCCGCATTGGCAGCTGAAGACTTCTGGCTTGAGAAGTCACCCTTCATTCCGCCAACGGCCTTTTCAAAGAGGGCAGAGGAGCGGACAGAGGTTCAGGGCACTCTCTTGTCCTAGGGATGGGAAACTACCCTTAAAGGCGGAAGAATCATCAGTGATCAACGGAATGAGGATGCAGAAGGCAATGGAAACCATTGCATTAGAGACACGTATCGTGTGTGCACAGGACATGTGGTCTGTAGTTGAAGAAGTATCGTGATGATCTCTCCATTGGTAAAAGTTTCCGGAATAGTCCTCCAGTCGGATCTCCGGAAGGGGAATGCAAGGGGAATGCCAAGGGGGAGGTAACCATGAGAAAAAGATTGAATATTCAACGAAGGATAACGTTCTACGAGTCGGGGCGTGGAATGTCAGAAGCTTGAACGTGGTAAGGAAACTAGAAAATCTGAAAAGGGAAATGCAAAGGCTCAATCTAGAAATAGTAAGCGTCAGTGAAGTGAAATGGAAAGAAGACAAGGATTTCTGGTCAGATGAGTATAGTGTAATATCAACAGCAGCAGAAAATAGTATAACGGTAGTAGGATACGTTATGAATAGGAAGGTAGGGCAGAGAGTGTGTTACTGTGAACAGTTCAGTGACCGGGTTGTTCTAATCAGAATCGATAGCAAACCAACACCGACAACGATAGTTCAGGTATACATGACGACGTCGCAAGCTGAAGATGAAGAGATAGAGAAACCGTATGAGGATATTGAAAGGGCAATACACTATGTAAAGGGATATGAAAATCTAGTAGTCACGGGAGACTGGAATGCAGTTTAGGAGAAGGAGTAGAAGAATATCGGCTTGGGACAAGGAATGAGAGAGGAGAAAGACTGAGTTCTGTAACAAGTTTCAGCTAGTAATAGCGAATGCTCTGTTCAAGAATCACAAGAGGAGGAGGTATACTTGGATAAGCCAGGTGATACGGGAAGATTTCACTTAGATTACATCATGATCGGACAGCGATTCCGAAATCAGATACTGGATTGTAAGGTGTACCCAGGAGCAGATGTAGACTCAGATCACAATAAAGTAATGATGAAGAGTAGACTTAAGTTTAAGACATTAGTCAGGAAGAATCAATACACAAAGAAGTGGACACGAAAGTACTAAGGAATGACGAGATACAGTTGAAGTTCTCTAAGGCTATAGATACAGCAATAAGGAATAGCTCAGTAGGCAGAACAGTTGAAGAGGAATGGACATCTCTAAAAAGGGCCTTCACAGAAATTGGGAAGGAAAGCTTAGGTACTAAGAAGGTAACTGCGAAGAAACCATGGGTAACAGAAGAAATACATCAATTAATCGATGAAAGGAGGAAGCACAAAAATGCTCTGGGAAACTCAGAAATACAGAAATACAAGTCGCTGAGGAATGAAATAAATAGGAATTGCAGGGAAGCTAAGACGAAATGGTTGCATGAAAAATGTGAAGACATCGAAAAAGAAATGATTGCCGGAAAGACACTCAGCATACAGGAAAGTTAAAACAACCTTCGGTGGCATTAAAAGCAAGTTAGAAGAGAAAGGGGACCCAGTATTATTAGAATCAGTATTAGAATCAGAATTTAAAACAACTTTGGAGGACTTAATATCAAATAAGGCAGAAGGGATAGATAACATTCCATCAGAATTTCTAAAAGCATTGGGGGAAGTGGCAACAAAATGGCTATTCACGTTGGTGTGTAGAATGTATGAGTCTGCCGACACACCATCTGACTTTCGGAAAAGCATCATCCACACAATTGCAGAGACGGCAAGAGCTGACAATTGCGAGAATTATCGCACTATCAGCTTAACAGCTCATGCATCCAAGTTGCTTACAAGAATGATATACAGAAGAATGGAAAGGAAAATTGAGGATGCGCTAGATGACGATCAGTTTTGCTTTAGCAAAGGGCAATTCTGACGTTGCGGTTAATAATGGAAGCAAGACTAGAGAAAAACCAAGACACGTTCACAGGATTTGTCGACAAGTGTTCGACAATGTAAAATGGTGCAAGATGTTCGAAATTCTGAGAAACGTAGGGGTAAGCTACAGGGAGACACGGGTCATATACAATACGTCCAACAGCCAAGATGGAATAATAAGAGTGGACGACCAAGAACGAAGTGCTCGTATTAAAAAGGGTGTAAGACAAGGATGTAACCATTCGCCCCTAGTGTTCAATCTGTACATCGAGGAAGCAATGATGGAAATTAAAGTTTCAGGAGCATCATTAAAATTTAAGGTGAAAGGATATCAATGATACGATTCGCTGATGACGTTGCTATCCTGAATGAAAGTGAAGAAGAATTACATGATCTGTACGGAATGAACAGTCTAATAATTACAGAGCATGGATCGAGAGTAAATAGGACAAAGACGAAGGTAATGAGAAGCAGTAGAAATGAGTACAGCGAGAAACTTAACATCAGGACTGGTGGTAGATGAAGTTAAGGAATGGTAGATGAAGTTAAGGAATTCTGATTCCTAGGCAGTAAAATAGCCAATGACGCACGGAGCAAGGAGGACATCAAAATCAGACTAGCAACGGCCAAAAGGGCCTTCCTGGCCAAGAGAAAACTACTAATATCAAAGATCGGCCTTAATTTGAGGAAGAAATTTCTGAGAATGTACGTCTGGAGTACAGCATTGTATGGTAGTGAAACATGGACCGTGGGAAACCCGGAACAGAAGAATGGTTCAAATGGTTCTGAGCACTATGGGACTCAACTTCTGAGGTCATTAGTCCCCTAGAACTTAGAACTAGTTAAACCTAACTAACCTAAGGACATCACACACATCCATGCCCGAGGCAGGATTCGAACCTGCGACCGTAGCGGTCTCGCGGTTCCAGACTGCAGCGCCTAGAACCGCACGTCCAGAACAGAAGGGAATCGAAGCATTTGCGATTTGGTGTTACAGACGAATTTTGAAGATTAGGTGGACTGATAAGGTAAGGTATGAGGAGGTTCTGCGCAGAATCGGAGAGGGAAGGAATATGTGAAAAACACTGATTGATAAGGAGAAGGGACAGGATGATAGGACATCTGTTAAGACACGAGGGAATGACTTCCATGGTACTAGAGGGATCTGTAGAGGGCAGAAACTCTAGAGAAAGACAGAGATTTGAATACATCCAGCAAATAATTGAGGACGTCGGTTGCGAGATGAAGAGGTCAGCACAGGAGAGGAATTCGTGGTGGGCCGCATGTAATCAGTCAGAAGACTGATGTAAAAATAATAATAATAATAAATAAATAAAGGTTAATAACTGTCCACTTGTTCGAACGTACTTACATCCAGTAAGTCGTTCGCAGTTGATACAAGGTCGGACCGATTTGCCGAACCGTGGAACGACCCGGAGGCCAGGCTATTGTGTTCACATGCGATTGCAGTCTTTCTCGGCGTGTTCCACTGATGAATTCTTCTAGGGTGGCGTCGTCTTGTCGCAACGTTTCAATGAGTTCCATACCCATCATCTTATCGCGAAGTGTTTACATTTTGAGCCCAGGCCATTGAAACTTAAAGCTCAGGTTAAGGGGGTAACTGTATATGTGGTGTCTGTTCTTTCGGACATTTCGAAAAGAACAAACACCACATGTGTAATAGATAAGCACTGACCTGGTGGAACTGGGACTCTCACTGTATTATTTTGTTTTTTGATGGTGGGGATATGGGCGTCTGCATAAATTTGTGCGGGAGGATGGGGGCATGTACCTATGTATGGGGACGCTAATGTACAAGACGAACTATTTGCAGTGGTGTATTAAATGTTGGACTATCAACACACAAGAAGTTATGATAATTTTTTTTTTCGTTCTACCTGAATTCTCTCAACAATTTTCGTGAGTGATCCTTGACGCTCCTTGAACCAGTTTCTCATCCACCTGCTTTTCTGTAACAACGTAAAGCAGTTATCACAACAAAAGCGTCTTTATCATCCAACACTCCAAAACACAGTATTATTGCTCCGTGTTATTGACAATATTACTGATCAGTGTAGAGAGAACGTCCGTAATATTTCACAACACTATTATTCAATATTATTGACAGTCTAGGCTCCGCTTCTGTAGGCTTGAGGAGTACAGATATAGATGTAAATTTGCAGTGTCCAGGCGTAGATATAGATCAGCGGAAAGAGGCTTGTGGATCGGTGAATCACTGTTTATTCTATGCTGGTCAGATAAAAGCGGGCATATTTATTGAATGTCTGGTGAAACGGTATTTCCAGGCCTGCGTATTGCCTAATGCGGAGTTCTGCACATTAGGAAGTTACACTGTGGTCTTATTTCTGGTGTAGACAGCCTGGAGCTCTTTTGTTTACTCCATGCAACGTCACGGCAGAAGCTAGGGATCATATTTTTACAGAAGGCAGGGTATCAGGTAACAAATGCAGTGTTCATGAACTTCGCTTATCAGAGCTCGTGACTTGCAAATAAAGAGAAGTTTTATGAGTTGTTTCCGATCGTGTATTTCAGACAGTCCGCAAATTCTCACGTGGACATATGGCTCTAATTGTAGCTCTTTACGAATGGTGGGCTCTTTTGAGGAAGCTTTCCTCTAGGTAATCGGTGGCACGCATGGATCAGAGAACATTAAAAATAATGAAAATTAAGTGCTGAACCCGTATTCGACAGTTACTATGTGGCTAGTACTCATTCAAAGACACCTACTACAACCAAACTCGGATACTCTGATACCTCCGTTTTGTTCGCGTGGTCATCATGTGCAGCAAGTATATAAATACTAGCGGAAAAATGCTCGGTGTCGGAGCACAAAAAGGCAGATGCGTTCCTTTTTAAAAGACTGACAGAAAAGTGGGGAACCAGCTGCTTTAATCCTCATTTCGCTTTCCTTGGCAAAAATTTTGGCGTGCGACCATATTCACACAGGACATTCTTAATCCTTTTACCCAATCCCTTTTTGTAGTTAAGCTTTACCTCTTAGCATCCCCCTATATATATTTGTCTCATTTTTCTCCCATTGATTTATAGTATATCCGACTGCCCCTGTCTTCTCTCTCACATTGTCTTCTTTTGTCTTTCTTCCCATTGTAATAGTCACCGCCATACCTAGGCAGCTCAAAACTTCTGGATGTCCAACATATTTTTTCCCTGTATTCGCGTGTTTAAAATTTCGGTCCAAAATATGCCTCGCCTATAACTACCTGCTAAAGTTCGTCGGTCTGGCACGGTCCAGACTCTCTTAGGTCTCATCTATATTTTTCATTTCCACTGTCTCTTCTCTCTTTTGCTTCTACTGCTTCTATTCCATCCATCTCTCTTTCTCTTTTACTGCCACTGTCTCTCACTGACCACCAGTATCTCCTCTCTATTTGGCTCCCACTGTTATTGTCTTCATCCATTTCTCTCTCTCTTTGGCTGCCACTTTCTCTCACTCTCCATCACTTTCTCCTTCCCACTGCCGCTGTCTTCTCTCTCTTCCACCGTCACTGCCTCTTTGCTACTTCCTTAAAAAAAAAAAAAAAAAAAAAAGCGAATATGTTCGTATACTAAACTTTTGCGGTGAAGAAGGCGGAAGGCGGACTGAGGTTTGAGGTAGCTGGTTCTCGTTTCCTGCCAGACTCTTTTAAAGAGAAGCATACCTGCCTTCTTTATGTTCGGACAAGAGCATTTTTCCGCAGATTCTCTTCTTTTCACTGCTACAGCAGGGTGTACAGGTTGTATAAACCGACCTCTATGGGTCAGTAAAGTTTTGACACTTTATTTATACACTTCATCACATTTATATAACTTGACACATTCAAACAACATATATGATAATATAAGATTGACTCAATTATTTCTCTTTCTTGATGCTTTGCTCATCGATCGCATTTCATGGAAAACGCCCAGCTTATGGTTTTTATCTTAAAAGAGTAAAAATATATTGCTGAGTTTCCGGTGCCTTCAATTTCACATAATTTTTGGGAGTCTTTTTGTGTTCGTTTCAGACTTAGTAAGACTCTTTTCAGCCCTTTTTTTTTGTAACTGCAGTAGAACTTTAAACATATTTGTATAAGCCTGAAGTGCCCACTACACAGAGACACCGCGCCACAAAAAAGTTTTATTGGTGAAAAAATGGTGACTAAAAACGTAGTGACCTTAGAATCCTTGCGATGACCCTAGAACCCTTGCGCCATGTGTTCACTACGTCAGTTAAAACTATATTTACGCCTGAGACCGGACATTATGTGCATATTTTACATACGTAAGTACGGAAATATCTAAAAATATTTCGATGTTCTTCGAAAAAAATCATCTTAAGAATAAATGGTAAAAAATTTGACGATTTTCCACGAATAGAAATTATAGAAATGGAAATCCCGAATCCCCAATCACCCAAAAATTATGGTCTTTCAGGGTTTTCTCATGAACCACCCGCGAGAAAATTAGTGGTGCTTTTACAAGCCGCATAGAGTCTAACCTAGACCACATCTAATGCAAAAAAACCAACCAATTTGATCAATTTGCCTGGGCTGCAGAAAGTGCGTAACGTTCAAATTCCCACTTGACTGTAGATTAGCTACAGTGTGCCTGTTCTTTCGATAGGTATAGAAATGATCCCTGGGCCAAGGGCTATCCAAAACACTTGACCCCTTATCTCTGCGATCAACAGGGCCCGAGATATGACCCCCCCTGAAAAATCACATTTTCGCGCGCGGCTTTTTGGAAAATATTAGAAACGTGCTCTACGGTGCAAGAGCCGATTCTTTTTATAAATTCAAACTCTTTTTTCTTGCTGCAGTCTATTGATTCCAGACGCATTTAGCCTTTTACTATAAGGCATATTCAGTGGATTTAATCTGGAATAATGCCGTTTCTTTTCACATGCAATACTTACAAATGTGGGTGAATTTCTAAGGGACCAAACTGCTTAGGTTATCGGTCCCTAGACGTACACACTACTTAAACTAAATTACGCTAAGAACAACCAACACACAACCATGGCCGAGGGAGGACTCGATCCTCCGGCGGGAAGGGGCCGCGCAGTCCGTGACATGGCGCCTCTAACCGCGCAGCCATCCCGCGTGGTGCAATACTTACAGATTAGAAATCAGTTCACGTTATAATTTTTACATAAATAAATTATTACACAAAATTATTCGTTTATCCGGGTGAAATCTGAATTTCCTCTCATTTCGTCATAGGTCAGGGGTTGTACTGTCACCTCACCTCAAGTTGGACGAAATGCGGATTTAGAGCGGAGATACAAATAAAGTAGACAGGAAATTATGGTGGAAAGAAACCTAGCAAGCGGACCCTGTATCAATGCAGGACACATCGTAGGAAAGAAGATGAGGAGAATTTGAATTCCGCATGCTATGAGGCGGACTGCAGCTCTTTATGACATACGTCATGGGATAACGATAGGCACCTGTACAGACGGCGGTGGTATCGCGTCCACAAATTATAAAAAGGACAGTGCATTGGCGGAGATGTCATTTTAAGTCACGTGATCCATGTGTAAATGTTTCCGATGTGATTACGGCCGCACGACGGGAATTAACAAACTCTGAACGCGGAATGGCAGTTGGAGCTAGACGCATGGCACACTCCAGTTCGGAAATCATTAGAGAGTTCAATATTCCAAGAAACACAGTGTCATGAGTGGCCGAGGACACTTGGAATTACCTCTCACCACGGACGACACAGTGGCCGTCGGCATCGGCATTTGCGTAGAGTTGTCAGCGCTAACATACAAGCAACAGTGCCTGAAATAACCGCAGGAATCAATGCAGAACGTACGACGGACGGTTACGTTAGGACAGTGCGACGAAATTTGGCGTTAATGGGCCATGGCAGTAGATGACCGTCGCGAGTGCCTCTGCTAACAGCACGACATTGCCCGTAACGTGTCTCTAGGGCTCGGGACCGTATCGGCTGGACCCTAGGCGCCTGAAAACCGCGACCTCAGATGAGTACCGATTTCTAACAACAGATAGTAGGTTTCGAGTGTGGCGCAGAACCCACGAACCCATGGACCCAGGTTGTCAACAAGGCACTGTGCAAGCATCTGGTGGCTCCATAATAGTGTGCGCTGTGTTTACATGTGATGTACTGGGTCCTCTGGACCGCTGACAGGAAATGGTTGCATTCGTCTACTTGGAGACCATTTGCAGCCATTCATGGACTTCATTTTCCCAAGCAACGCTGGAATTTTTATGGATGGCAATACGCCTTTTCAGTGAGCCGTAATTGTTCGCCACTGGTTCGAAGAACATTCTCGACAATTAGAGTGAATAACTTGGCCACCCAGATCGGCCGACAATGAAATCCATCAAACTTTTATGAGACATAATCGAGACTTTCGCAATCATGGGTCAATATTTATACAGGGGACTTCCAACGACTTTTGAGCCCATACCACATCGAATCGTTTGCACTACGACGGGCAGAAGGAGGTACGACACGATATTAGGAGGTATCCTGTGACTTGTCACATCAGTGTAAGCTGAGGAAGCCACTTCGCTCATAGACATCGCTGTTCCAAACGCCTATAATTTGCAAACAGTGAGAAAAAATCCAAATAATTGAATCAGGGAGTTGAGGTAAAAACCATGTGGAAACAGATGTTAGTGTACATCGTCTCAGTTATATCAGACTCTGGCATTATCCCAAAGCGAACTGGTCGTCTCTAAGGATGTCGTCGTCAACGGAACGTTGAACACTGATGTCGTCGTCGTCCTCCTCCTCCTCCTCGTCTTCCTCCTCTTCTTCCTCTTCCTCCAAAGCGAACGGGAAAGTGTCTACAGGACCAAAAAATTACATTATTGACTCTGTTGATAGCAGGAATTGTGCACAACACATGCTGAGCTTTTCCTGGCAAATTAAAATTGTGTGTCGGATCGGGACTCAGAACTGGAAGTTTTCCAGTGGTGGCTGGCTCTGAGCACTATAGGATTCAACTGCTGTGGTCATCAGTCCCCTAGAACTTAGAACTATTTAAACCTAACTAACCTAAGGACATCACACACATCCATGCCCGAGGCAGAATTCGAACCTGCGACCGTAGCAGTCGCACGGTTCCGGACTGCGCGCCTAGAACCGCGAGACCACCGCGGCCGGCTTTCCAGTGGTCCTGGGTAGCTCAGTTGGTAAGAACATTGCCAACGACAGAAGAGCGTCCGGATTCGAGTTCCAGTTCGACACACACTTTTATCCGTCAGGAAGTTTCAAAACAGCGCTCAGTGGTCATATTCATTCTGCAAATCTGTTGACATGTTCGACGAGGTGTCGGAGAGCATACATAACTTATTGATGGTTTCCATTTAAACCATTATCATTGTATCAACAACAAATATTCATATATATTATTTAAGTGGATGTATGTGTGTGTGTGTGTGTTTGTCTGTGTATGTGTGTGTTTGTGTGTGTATGTTTATGTTCCTAAACCACTGGACCGATTTCAACCAAGCTTAGTGCACATCTCCTTTACTGTCAGGCAACAATTGCTGTGGAGGTAAGAATCACCTACCTATCATAATCCAGGACGAGGCCCACGATAAAGACAGGCCGCGGCGCGTACGTCACGAAGGTAGGCCTGAACTCGCTCGTTCGCTCAGTTCAGCAGACAAAATGCATTTCTAATCCTGTTAACTCGCAGCTGGGCTTGTAAGTACTAGCAAGAATTGCATCTTCCACAAGAATCTGCTATTATGAAGTCTTACTGATTAACAGTACTACAGCAAAATTTAATTTAAGAGCAATACTCGATATAAATGGTATAACGGCTAGTTTATAGCATTCAGTCTCTTCTGCTTAACAGTACTCATTACATGCTGGAAGTGGTGCCTAGCGCAACTGATAATCATTTTAGCATGATTTTATTTTATTGTACATCAGTACAGCCGTATCGAAATATAAGTAGACCCATGGACTTCCCATAATTATAGGACTAATAACAGTAAGATTCCATAATAGCGGATTCCACTAGAAGAATCAGTTTTCGTTTGCACGGACACGCCTACTTACGAGTTAACAGGTGTAGAGACGTAGTTTGTCTGCCGATTTGAGCGAGCGAGCCTGGACTTCTTTCGTGACGTACGCGCCGCGGCCTGTCTTTCTCGTAGGCCTCGGTCCAGGAGATATGACGTCATAAATAATTAGGTACGTGAATAGCTGCCGCATCATGTATGACGTTTAAATGTACTACCTCTACGCTGCTTACTCTATTCCCAACACATTTTGCAGGCAGTATCTACATATGTCCCGGAGGTTCCTACAAAATTATATCATTGTATGGCACTCAAATCAGGACATATGACGTCATAAACACTGAGATGCATGAAAAACTGCCATATCATGCATGAAGTTTTAATATATTTATTCTTTATTACTGAGACATTCCTACAATACAGTCAACACAAGGAAACTCCTGACACTTGGCAGCACTTCTGACAGCTTTCTGAAGCGAAACGCAAACTGCTATAGGCGAAAATAATAGCCGTCTATAGAGCTATCAAGTGGCGTTGCCATAGAGACGTGTACAAAACCGCGGTGCAGAGATGCAAAGCAGCTGTGCCCAGCGCACAGAAACTGTTTCATAATTTCAGAAGTGTTTCTTTTCACAAATACAAGGAAATAAAATTTATTCGATATTACACTACAAACATAGTTCAGTTTTTGTTTTCGTTTCTAATAGAAAAGAGACAAAAGGAATACCTGGGCAATGGTGAACTTGTCAGCTAGCATGATAATAATTTAGCCAACAAATAATAATAACCCCTTCTGCTGCGCCATTTGCATAAGGAACAGACGGAGAAGAAAGCAAAGACAAGTACTGCCAGTGTCATATGGGCCATTTGACGTCGCTAGATGAAGAAACAGAGCAAGGAAGGTGGCAAAGAACGAGGTCTTTAAGAGAAGCATCACAGGCTCGGACTGGAAAAAGGATGGATTAGCGTATCAGTTATGTCCTTTTGAAAGGAACCATCCCGGAATTCGCCTAAAGCGATTTAGGGAAACCAAGGAAAAAATAAATCTGGATCATCCAACGGGGATCTGAGCTACTATCGTCAACTCCTCTGTGGTAACCATTGTGCCATACTGTTTCTATTTATTTTTTTATTTTTGTAAATTTTACAGTCTAGTCCGTAGGACCAAATTGTGGAGCAAAGCTCTATGGTCAAGAAACGAGTCAGTACAAGATACTAATATTATGAAAGTCAATAATACATAAAACAGAATGTACACGAATCCTCGCAGACGACAAGCTGCTGAGTACATATTCTAATAAAGAACAAGATAACACAGGAATCTGCTTTATTTTTTCTAGGAACTCCCCAACACAATAGGTCGGGGGTGGGGGGAGGGGGGGGGGATCCGCGACGCTACCTCATTGACCTGGCTACTCTCTCATTGCTCTTTTTCTCTGTTTTAATCGCTGTTAGATTCTGTTTGCCTCTTTTCTGACCGAGCGAGGTGGCGCAGTGGTTAGCACACTGGACTCGTATTCGGGAGGACGACGGTTCAATCCCGCGTCCGGCCATCCTGATTTAGGTTTTTCGTGATTTCCCTAAATCGCTCCAGGCAAATGCTGGGATGGTTCCTCTGAAAGGGCACGGCCGACTTCCTTCCCTGTCCTTCCATAATCCGATGAGACCGATGACCTCGCTGTTTGGTCTCTTCCCCCCAAAAAACCAACCAACCAACCTCCTTTCTGCCTTACCCAATTTTCTATTCTGTGTGTCGCACTTCGTTGAATAGTGGGCGCTCTTGACTGTAATGGATCACAGGTACTACAGCTGTGGACGGGGCGTCTCCTGTTGCATCAGAGGCCCGGGCCGCCCACCTGCTGACCTCCCTATTTCTTTCATCTTTCTTTTATTACTGACAGTACAAAAGATGTCGATTACGTTTTTAGCCTTTTCACTTTTGCTGTTATGAATCTTCCGACTAGATAAGAAACCCAGTCCGCAGCTCGTGGTCGTGCGGTAGCGCTCTCGCTTCCCGCGCCCGGGTACCCGGGTTCGATTCCCGGCGGGGTCAGGGATTTTCTCTGCCTCGTGATGACTGGGTGTTGTGTGATGTCCTTATGTTAGTTAGGTTTAAGTAGTTCTAAGTTTTAGGGGACTGATGACCATTGATGTTAAGTCCCATAGTGCTCAGAGCCCACCCCCCACACTTTCCCCCTCTTCCCAAATCAACCAACCAACCCAACAGAATAGACGAGTGAGGTATGAGGAAGTTTATCAGTTTGGATCTGAAAGTGCGTGAATTACTCCTAAGACTTTTGTAAATACTGTGGTAGCTTATTGAAAACGGACGCAATAGAATACTTCACGCCTTTCTATACAACGAGGAGGTGTGATCAAAAGTATAGATTGGATATCTGCCTTATTATATTTATTTATTCGGCTTCCGGCAGTTTATGGCCATTTAGCCAGGTAAATGTTAAATAAGAGATATGTAGTACAACCCATAAATTAATGATATAACAGTGATGCAAGTATAACGACATTAACGACTAACGGCACCAATTACTACATAACACGAAAAAATAGGAGCACTAGAAACACAACTTTGCTGAGCCTACATTAAAGTAACTATACATATAAAATGCATATTAACATAACAATTAACATAACGACTAACAGCACCAATTAATACATAAAACGAGAAAATAGGAGCACCAGAAATACAACTATTCGGAGCCTAAATTAAAATAACCAAGCATATAAAATACATGTTAACATAACGATTAACATAACAGCTAACATAGTTTGCGGTGCTGGGTTTTATTACAAAGATTTCTTGACAGCTTGTAAAAATATGAAAATCTCTTTGTTCTATGCAGTATTATTCAAAGAAAAGTAGAAGGGGGAGGGGCAGTCGTGAGTAATTGTTGTAAAAAAACATAGTCTGTGCCTTCCCATTTTACACATGCAAAGAATATGTGATCGATGTCATCTTCTGTAGTGCTATTCCGGTCACAGAGCGGAGTTGGAGCAATTGAAATGCAGTGGAGGTGCACCTCAAAGGTTCCGTGGTTGGATCTCGGACAGCAGACGGTAGATATCAGCCTTCTGGGTAAGTTAACACCACGAATTTCTGGCGCCTTGCATTAACTGCGTGAAAGCTGGTTATTCTTGGGAATAAGTGCATACTGTTAACAACAAATGACGTTAAACGAAAATATGTTGAGAAGCCAACGTCATTGATTCCCATATTGCAGAACAGTGGTCGACAAGAGGTTCGCAAACTTAACTTGGATCACATATTGTTCGAACTACCCGTTTCTGAGCCATAAATCTGTAATGTGAAGAATTATCCCAGAAGATATAGCGTATTTCATAAGTGAATGAAAATAGACAGAGTAGACTAATTTTCGTGTCTTACTATGACTTACTGCAGATGCTGTTCTAATTCTAATTATAGCAGCGTTCAGTTTTTGAATAAGATCCTGAACATGGGCTTTCCATGATAGCTTTCCATCTATCTGAACACGTAGAAATGAGGGGTGTTCAGACTCGCTAATCATAAGCCCATTCTGTTTAACCAACAGGTCCGTTTCAGTTGAACTGTGTGTTAGAAACGGTAAAAACCGAGTCTTACTGTGGTGTAGCATTAATTTATTTCCTGCAAGCCATTAAATTATGTACAGAACTACGCTAACTGATACACCGCCTATGATGAACCCAACATTTTCACTAGCAAGCTGGTGTTCGATGGAACAGGAAAAGCAGAGACCAATGATCACTGAACTCTGTGCCGAAAAGCGTCTGATGTTAGAATAATGAGAAACCGGTAGTAAAAAACAACACCGGTTACAAAAGAAGCCCCGAAAAAATAATACATGGAAAATAAATAAACATTCCTCCGTCTGCAGAATGTAAAAATATGTTTGTGGCAGAGCTTGTAACAGCAATGGTACACGCTCTACAGGAGGTGGGAAATTTAAACGTTCTGAAAATAGAACGCTATCGAGTACATAACCGAATCAGCAGCTGTCACTTGATCGTGGTCCCGAGAGTGATGGACTGCAGCAACTGCTCCGCTGCCACAAATAGCGGTCCTCGTGCCAGAAGCTTTTAATACGCCACCAAAAGCTCACCCGCGCGCTCGCAAAATTAAATTTTTGATCCACAAAAGGCAAATGAATAGTAGTTTCCTCCTGCGCCGCTCCCCTCCAACTTCTCTGTGTCGTGGGGATTGATCGAAGAGAGAAGTTTGATGTCTGGTTGCCCTTGGTCAGCGATGAACAAGCGTCCGCAACGTCATTCATTCCTGCTGCCAGCAGATGGATCAGACGAGCATTACCAATGGACGCACGATATGTCCGATTTTACGTCAAATCTTAAAAGTTCACGTAGGTAAAACACCTTAAATGGGAGGAAGACGAATAGGACACGCTCAAGGTTATTTGTTAATGACGCATTTGTATGTACGACAGTTTCAGGCTGTAGCAACTGCAGAAAAAATTCGTATCCGCTGGTGTAAGCAATAGAAACTTCTTCCTTTCCTAGAGTTTATATCGTCGTATAGGATCCGTGGCTTTCACGATTTTTCAAATTTGTTTTAATCAGCTTTGCAGCAGGATGGCATCGCTGTCGCGACAACCATCAGTTGACCTAAAGTTACCGAAGGTGGTGCCACTAAATCGGAGTTACTAAATACAATTTTCCGTAATTCTTTCACAAAAGAAGACGAAGTGAATAATCCAGACTTCGAAACCATGAGTGACATAAAAGTATATATCTTAGGTGTTGCGAAACAACTCAAATCACTTAAGAAAGGCAAGTCTTCCGGTCCAGATGGTATACCAATCAGGTTGCTTTCATAGTATCCAGACACAATAGCACCTTTCTTAGCAATCATATACAACCGCTCACTTGACGAAAGCTCTGTTCCTAAAGACTAGAAAGTAGCACAGGTCACACCAATATTCAATAAAGGAAATAGGAGTAACCCATTTAATTACAGACCCATATCACTGACCTCAATTTGCAGTAGGATTTTGTAGCATATACTCTACTCGGACATCATGAATCACCTCGAAGAAAATGACCTATTGATACATAACCAACACAGATTCAGAAAATATCGTTCTTGTGCAACACTGCTAACTCTTTATTCCCATGAAGTAATGAGTGCTGTCGATATGGGATCTCAGATCGGCTCCATATTCCTAGATATCCAGAAGGCTTTTGATATCGTTCCTCACAAGCGACTATTAATTAAATGCGTGCATATGGAGTATCGTCTCAGGTGTGTGACTGGAATCGTTATTTCCTCTGAGAGGTCACAGTACGTTGTGATAGACGGTAAATCATCGAGTACAACAGAAGTGATATCTGGCGTTCCGCAAGGTAGTGTCATAGGCCCTCTGCTGTTCCTGATTTATGTAAATGATCTAGGTGATTATCTGAGCAGCCCCCTTAGATTGTTTGCAGATGACGCTGTAATTTACCGTCTTGTAAAATCATCAGACGATCAATTCCAGTTACAAAATGATCTAGAAAGAACTTCTGTATGCTGTGAAAAGTGGCAATTAGCGCTAAACAAAGAAAAGTGGGAGGTCATCCACATGGTACTAAAAGAAATCCGATAAATTTTGGGTATCCGATAAATCGCACAAATCTAAGGGCTGTCGATTCGACTAAATACCTGGGAGTTACAGTTACGAGCAACTTAAATTGGAAAGACCACATAGATAATATTGTGGGGAAGGCGAAACAAAGACTGCGCTTTGTTGGCAGAACACTTAGAAGATGCGACAAACCCACTAAAGAGACAGCCTACACTACACTTGTCCGTCCTCTGTTGGAATATTGCTGCGCGGTATGAGATCCTAACCAGGTAGGATTGACGGAGGACATCGAAAAAGTGCAAAGAAGGGCAGCTTGTTTCGTGTATCGCGCGATGGGGGTGAGAGTGACACTGATATGATACGCGAGTTCGGGTGGCAGTCACTGAAAAAAAGGCGGTTTTCTTCGCGGCGAGATCTATTCACAAAATTTCAATCACCAACTTTCTGTTCCGAATGCGAAAATATTTTGTTGACACCCACCTACATAGGGAGAAATGATCATCATAATAAAATAAGAGAAATCAGAGCTCGAACGGAAAGATTTAGGTGTTCCTTTTTCCCACGCGCCATTCGACAGTGGAATGGTAGAGAAGTAGTATGAAAATGGTTCGATGAACCCTCTGCCAGGCACTTTAGTGTGAATTGCAGAGTAACCATGTTGATGTAGATGTAGTGCGTGCGCCATCTGTCTGTAAATAGCGTAGACTGTGTTCTGTGTGCTATCGTATTTTTACTGCAAAAGAGAACTTCGAACTGCTCAAAGTGCTATATAAAGGTCACTCCTAGGTCTCACTGAGAAATATCAGAAAGGGCAATAACAGGTTTTCAGGGTGTCGTGGAAAGGATAAAGAGTCTAAAAAGGAAATGGGCAGGACGTGCCGTACGAAGATGGACAAAGGCTGTGTTAGTGGAATCCCAGAGAGAGATTACCACTACAAAATACCCCATCCGACCGATAGGATAAAGAACTGAAGAAAGCCACTGTCTTCAATTCGCAGAGGGTAGCAGGAGCTAGAGAGGCACAGAAACTGTAGTTCGCGATTGAAGAGGCTGCACTTTTAAATGTTGAATTAACTGAGGACTGTAGAATACAAGGGGGAGTCAGATGAAAGCGAGACAGGTGGAAGAGAGGGAAGTAATCTGTTTAGTATACATTTATCCTACTGTGAGACAAGACGGTCAATGCCCTAATGGGAAAATGTTTACGGTTGCCTACGGAGCCATGATTGCACCCAGGCCTACGCCTCTTCGTCCGAAGCACATCGGAGGCCACGAATTTCTTGCTTCAGGGCACAAAAATCAGGATTGCACGAAGGATGTGTAAGGGGTTCCCAGCGAAAGTTCTGCAGCGTAGTCTATCCAACGTTATCAACATGTGGGAAGGCATTATCCTGCAACAGAATGATGCTATCCGTCAACATTCCTGAGCTTTGGACTTGATGGCGCCCTTCAGTTTTTGTAAAGTGTCCACGTACTGCTGTGCATTAATTACGGTGGCTTGTTCCAGAAAGTCTATGAGCAGCGGGCCATGAGTCAAAGAAAGACTATCATCACCTTTCCGGAGCTGGCGTGCCGTTTGTTTGAACTACTTTGCACAATTTTCTCTGGAAAGCCGTTAAAAATCCTCCATACAGTTCTCATCTCTAACACTGTAATCTTCGTGCCTTTACATCAACGGTGATTGGTGGAATTTTATAGCGTTCATACAGTTCTGCATCGGTTCTAATTCTCCAAGCACTATTTTCATATACTGTGGAATATGTCTTGCGTTCCCATGCATGCAAAGCGTTTTTCACTTGTTCTGTTATTATCTACGTTTCAGACCCAAACATAACTGATTTTATAATCGTTTAGTAAAGTGTCGTCTTCAGCTGTCCTGAAATTTTGGAGAATCGCAACATGTTAAGGATGCTGCAATAGCATCTGTTACCTGCACCTCTTCTTGCCTTTATCTCTGTTGCTACCATATTATCTTCCATAACCATTCCTCTCAAATACTCATTTAGTCTTTCAAACCCTTCAGACTGCTCAACGCCTCTCCATCTTGTTTTGGTGTTTTTGTTCATCACATGCATTGTTTTTCCTAACTTATGAACAAGCCAGGGCAGCCGCTTTGCGTTCCAAAACTACTTAGTTTTTCAATAAATATTTCTGAGAAGCGCGGCTATGTAGTCGGCAAATGCCACATTCTGAGTCGTCCTGTTGAAAATAGTACCGACTGTTTTGCTTGGCAGTTATCGCATGACAGCCTCCACAGCCAAGTTAAATAACGTCAGAGATACAGATTCTTCCTGCAACATCCGAATACTTACCATTAGCTAATATTTTGCAGTTGGTGTTGCTTGCGGTCATTTTCACGGACTTTATGATCTTTGTGAGATCCCCTGTCCCCGTCCTGTCATAGCTGCATTAAAATCCATAAACAGCTGATGCGCCGTTATATTGTATTCGTAACACTTTCCCATCATTAAACTAAAGGGGAACATCTGATCTGTTGTTGCTCTTTCCTTCCTAAGCCCGCACTGGTATTCCCCAGTCATAGCTTCTGCATATGTTCATTATCCCAACCAGTACTCTGTAGGTAGTATTCACCAGTGCCATTCCTCTATGATTATTGTAGTTTGCTCTATCGCCCTTCTTATTTACTAGTATACTTATGGATGTGTTACAGTTTGATGACATCTTTTCACTTCTACGTGTTTTGCGAACCAGTTCACGCATATTCTTTAATATCCGTACACCACCATACTTGAAATTTTCACTTGGTACCTTCTCCCACAGCACTTAGTTCCGCATCTCCTTAACAGCTACAATCGCTTCTTCAAACATTAGTTTCCCTTCATTATCATTGCTGACAGCTTATTCCACCTGTTCCTCTTCTCCAAATTCCTGGATTTCCCCATATTTCAGTAACTCTTTGAAACATTCTTCCCATCTTTCTATTATTTCAGTTTCATCTCCGATTAAATTTCTTCCTTATCCCTGCATATCGTTGTTCGAGGCTGTCACCCTTGTTTTATTCTTTATTTGCTTAAGCATTCTTCTAACATCCTTTTCACTTCTACATTTCTCGACGTCTTTTAGTCTATTTGTCACTAATTCTCTCTTTTTCCTTCTAGAAATAGTTCTTACTCTCCGTCTCATTTCTTCCTGATTTTGTCTGGCGGTCCGTATGTCTCGCTGGAGAATCTTCTCACTTGCGCTATTTCGCTTCTCAATAGTCTTCTCACAGTCATCGCAGTACCACTGACTTCCACCTTACTCTGTTTTCCAGTTCCAGTTTGACTTCCATCGCCTGTAGTATCGTTCTTTCCATTATTTGCCACTACTCTTCCTCCTCAAACGCAATCGGTCTCATTCCTCCATCTATTTCAGTCTTGAATTCTGCTATTTGCCTCTCACTGATGACAACTAGGCCCACATTATACTTTCTAATCTTTTCTACAAGGTTATAGATTTTTGTTGACATACTCTGCCTATAAGTGACCAACACCATAAAGTGATCCGAATCTGCATCAGCCCGCCTTATCACCTTAACATCTTTAATGTTTAAGCCATATCTTCTTTAGATAAGGACATGATCTATTTGGTTGACTGTGTCTCCATCCAGAGATTTCCAGGTCAATTTATGGATACTCTTCTGTGGGAATATAGTGCCAGTTGCGGTGAGATTTTTGCTTACGACAAAATCAACCTACCTCAGTCCCTTGTCATTATACTCTTCATGTATACTGTACTTTCTCACATTTGACCCAAACACTGTTTTCTTCTACCGAGCGAGGTGATGCAGTGGTTGGCACACTGGCCTCGCATTCGGTAGGACGAAGGTTCAAGCCCGCGTCCGGCCATCCTAATTTAGGTTTTCCGTGATTTCACTAAATCGTTCCAGGCAAATGCCGGAGCGGTCCCTTCGAAAGGGCACGGCCGATTCCCTTCCCCATCCTTCCCTAATCCAAGCTTGTGTTCCGTCTGTAATGACCTCGTTGTCGATGGGACGTTAGACACTGATCTCCTCCTCCTGCTTTTCTTCCCACCTTGGCATTCGTATCTCATAGGCAACGCTATTAACCCGCAATCACATTTGCACTGTGATTTTACCGTCGTACTACTGTACGAGAGTATCCACTGTTCCATAAGTACCCTGCAGAGGATGGATTTGATGTGGAGGAGGAGGAGGAGATTAGTATTTAACGTCACATCGACAATGAGGTCATTAGAGGCGGAGCAAAGCTCAGATAAGAGAAGGATGGGGAAGGAAATCGGCCGTGCCCTTTCAAAGGAACCATCCCGGCACTTGCCTGCAGTGAGCTAGGGAAATCACGGGAAACCTCAATCAGGATGGCCAGACGCGGGATTGAACCGTCGTCCTCCCAAATGCGAGTCCAGTGTGCTAACCACTTCGCCACCTCGCTCGGTGAGATTTGATGTCATAGCTGCAGTCGAGATGCGGAGAAATGTCCGGAGCAGAATGAGGGGGAGTGACGTGCAGTGGAGAAAGGAGTGGAATCAAAGAGTGACGCTCCTCAGAGCACTACACGGAGAAGACACCAAAAATTATCTATCAGCCAACCCGCAAGATAGCTGTACAAGATCCCACTGGGATGCTCCGTAACAAAATTGTCCTCTCTCTCCCGAAAGGAATGTGTTAACAACCTGGTACAGCTTCCCAATCTCGAAAAATTTTGCAGCTTCGACCAATTCGGGTAAACTCAGGTTTCGATTTCGTGGAAAAAGGACACCCTGACTCCCACTATGTTATTCCAGACTCTAACCAATCATAGTGTCTCGCGCTCTGTACAATTCGAGGCGGTTCAACATCATCAGTGTCATGGTGACAGAAAGGCATGGTGGCTCTTCTTAAAAACACTCGCCGAACGTTTTGTATCTTTCACACTGCCACGGACTGGAGATGCTATCTGTTGTCTCGACCGTCTGCATTCTGCTCTTTTATGACTAGCGTCCAGCCTCTGGCCAGCAGGCGCTACAGGGAGCAATCTGAATCAATAGAGCGGACCGTAAAGAAACGCACAAGTCACTGCAGTTCCCACCGATTCTTTTATTCCAGACTGCCATGGCTGTCTTGTGCGGTCCACCCGCCAGATGCCCAGTCTATAGGAAAACGCTCCATCTAGTCAGTAGGACACCTCTCTGCGACGACGGATCGCTGAGACCCGGTCGATTTGCCAGCCTAATACAATGTACAAACCCAGTACCAAATTTATTGGAATGGCGTTATTGAAGGGATGCTATGATCTCCGCACCATCCATGTCTCAATTGAAATACGAAGTCCTGCATCAATTAATTAGGAAAAGGAAACTAATATAATTAGTAAAAAAAGTGACAGAATAATGATAATAAAAGATGAAACCACTGGCTTCCTCCAGCGTGGCGCGTTTCAGCATGAAATTACCATTTCATTTTCATTGACATAAGCAACCTTCAGCTGACAGCAAAAAAGCTCACAGCAACTATTCAGAATGCTGCCACTCTCACCGAATGCATGACATCATAAGTGATTGATATAACTGAAATATAAGTTATCATTTGGCTTCGCTGTTTGCACACATTGTTTGTGATAGGATCGCATTTGCTGCTGCGCCGTAGCTGTCAACACAATCTACACTGACGGAAAAAACCGTAACACCAAAAAATAATGAATGCAGAGTAATGAAATTTCAGGAACACATTTGTCTAAGTAACATATTTAAGTGATCAACATTGCAAGATCACAGGTTAATGTCAGGCCGAGATAAGCCATTGCAAATGTGAATTGCTGGTACATTAATAACCGGTGTAATCGCCAGAACGTTGAAAGCAAACATGCCAACGTGCTGGCATTCTGTTGCACAGGTGCCGGAGACGTTTTTGTGATGGAGTTCCATACCTGTCGCACTTGGTCGATCAATACAGAGACGGTTAATGCTGGATGTCCGATGATGGCCGATATGTGGTAGACTGGAGACAGATCTGGTGACCGAACAGGTCAAGGCAACATGTCGATACTCTGTAGAGCATGTTGGATTATAACAGCTGTATGTGGGCTTGTATTACCCTGTTGGAAAACACCCTCTGGAATGCTGTTCATGAATGGCAGCACAACAGGTTGAACCACCAGACTGACGTACAAATTTGCAGTCAGGGTGCGTGGGATAACCGTGAGAGTGCTCCTGGTGTCATATGAAGTCGCACCTCCGACCATAACTCCTCGAGTAGGTCCAGTGTATCTAGTACACACACAGGTTGGTTGCAGGTCCTCAGCTGGCTTCCTTCTAACCACAACATGGCCATCATTGGCACCGAGTCAGAACCAGCTTGTGTCAGAAAACACAACAGACCACCACACTAACCTTCAATGAGCTCTCCTTTGACACCGCTGACATCGCAAATGGCGGTGATTTGGGGTCAGTGGAATGCACACTTCAGGGCATCTGAGTCGGAGCTGTCCTTGAAGTAACGGATTTGTAACAGTTCATTGTGGTGCCAACTGCTGCCCGAACACGCTGATCTTCTATCTCAGTAGTGCCACCTGGCTGTCCGGAGCCCAGTCTTCTCGAAATCGTACATTCTCGTGACCAGCACTGCTAGCAATCACGTACAGTGGCTACACTCCTGCCAAGTCTTTCTTCAGTATCGTAGAAGGAACATCCAGCTTCTCGTAGTCGTATTACACGACCTCGTTCAAACTCGGTGAGGTGTTGGTGATGGCGTCTTCGTCGTCTTAAACACATTCTTTACTAACAACAAATGACCACATCCAGTCTCAAAGGTAGCTAACAGTTACGACCGTTACAGCTAGGATTTAAAGCAAACCAGATTTGCATCCTCATAGTGGCGTTACTGACGCCACTTTTATGCGACTGGCGCAAAATTTGAACAGACATCATCTATCAGATGTAGGAACAAGCCTACCAACTTCCGTTTACGTCGCACAATTCCTCCTTGGTGTTATGAGCCGTTTTCCGTCAGAGTATTTCCAAGTGCATATCTCACAAGCGATATAGCGGTGCTTGTTGATGAATCTTCCCCGCTGTGTGAACAAGTCCTTTTTTCTTTTTTTTCGAAAACCTTCGTCACTTCACTATGGCTTCAGCGAAACAGTGCCTCGTAGGTCTCCATCCACGACTATAAATTCTATCCAATAAAATGGCGCCCGTTGCAGAACTTTTGTCTACACACTCGTTCGGGTGTCTGGACACTAATTCCTGCTGCACCAAACATTAAACACACGCCTGCAATAATCATCTTACGCTCCTGTTTTTTCCGTCTTTGCGAATTAAATTTTGTTTTTAAAACTGCAGCGTCTGCAGAACATAATATCATCCCCTTTTTAAATTCTTTATCAAAATACTTTTCTGCAGTATTCTCGTCTTCAGTGGGTCCCCTTTTATTTCTGTGAAACGTTTTACAAAATTTAGTTGGTCCTCTATTTTAGGCCTAAAAGCTATAACATGTACATTTTACACACTTTTTGTATATTTACAACACCGAGCTGTTAAAACTTTTCACATTATTTCTCTGCAACTGGTTTCGACCTTACGTTTTCTTTTGTCGTGATTGTTCACCTGAAACTGCAGTAAATATACATTTTTAGACTACTTTGCATATGACGTTCTGTCAAGCCACAAAACGCCCAAAAGTAGGCCAACTTGAAGACTTCCGTCTTTAAAATTACTGTGGTTTCAAACGAATAGTCATAACAACAAAATAAAGCGTACATGTTATATTTTTAGGCCTAAAATAGAGATGCCTGCAAGAGCAGTCTTTTAGTCAGATACGATAGAGCAGACATCGACCGATTATTTGATAGTGATCTCTGTGTGATGAGAGCGGCGGATTCATGAGAATGACACCACAAAATGTATCCCTTTCATCGACTGCCCTAACCACTGCGTCAGTTTACTCGATGCCTAAGTAGAGTCGGGACTCACCGCTTCTGATACCACTGGCTCCGCTGCCACACGCATGGATCCTTTTGGATCGGCACAGGCCTTACGCAGAATGACAGCCCGATATTCTCGAAAAGCTACGACACGGGGGAGGCACTGGAGTCGTACTTGATGGCTACGCTTGAAGATGGCCATGATGGTCTGTGTAGCCTGGCTTAAATTATCTGGCATCTGATGTTTCAGATCGAAGTTGCATCGTTGTTGTGGCAAGTACTGTATGTAGACAGCTACCACAGAGCTAGAAAAAAATCTGAAACTGGCGTGCGATATACGAGGTGTGATTGGAAAGTTTTAAGAATGGGCTTGTAATTGTACAGTAGTAGTACTTAGATGCTGCTGTGATGCATCTCCTTCAAAATAGTTCCCTTCTGACGGAACACACCGACTCAACGGTGTTTCCACTTTTGGAAACATACCTGGAATTTTTTTTCCTGAAGTGTGTAAAGGACGGTCTCCATATTTGACTGGATGACTACAATCGAGTCAGTCCGCTTCTCTTTCAGAGAGAATTTCTGTTTAGGTATCAGGTAGAAGTCCGCAGGGGCCAAATCAGGGGAATATGGCGTTTATAGAAGCACAGGAATTTTGAATTTGGTCAAAAATTCAACGATGGAGAAGGCACGATAAGTCGGAGCAGACTCCCGTCTTTCCACAATGCAGGCCTTTTCTTCATACCTTTTCGCGCAAACGTTCAAGGACACATTTGTAGTATTCCTGGTTAATTGTCTGTCCTCCAGCAGTTACCCTATTTAACAAATCGGGGTCATTTTTGGTCCGATTAATGAGTTCTTGGCACACTTCAAGTCGGTATTATCTCTGGTCACTTGACAACACTTTTGGTATGAATTTTGCGGACAGCCGACACATGTCCAGATCTTCAGTTAAAATTGACTGAACTGCATAGAAACTTAAATTAAGTTCATCAGCCATCTCCCTTAGCGGGCACTAAGTCGTGAACTTTCACAATATTTTCATTCGTTTTTGAGGTGGAAGGACAGTCGGACCGTGGTTCATCTTCAAATGATTCGTGGCCATTTTTAAATCTGTTGAACCAGAAAAAACATTTGACTGGCTCATACAATTATCTCCAAAAGCTGTTTCCAATAGTTTGTATGTCTCAGAAGCTGATTTCTCGGTTTTAAAACAAAATTTCTCACAAACTCGTTGCTCCGTTTTTACGTCTATTTTCACGCAGACAGAATCCGGCAACAAGATCTAACAGAACCGCACTCAACCAGCTGCCACAGTGAACTGAATGAAGGGAACGCAGTTTGCTACCAGAGGCCGTTCAAGGACAAGGCAATGACTCACTCCCCACCCTCCGTGTACCTGCCCGCCAAACCAGTAAGCAGTAGCGGATCCATTCTTAAAACTTTCCAATCACATCTCGTAGATATCCATAGTGCCTCTGATTTATGCAATATGTTGTCTTACTTTTATTTTGGCCGGTATTAAGTAAATTTTTTGGAAATAGATACAATTTTCTTGTCCAGAAAACAGTTTCAAACTTACCACGTCATGTCCTGAAATCTACTGAAATTACTGAAACAGGTATTCCGTTGATTCTTAAAATACCTCGCTCGAAAACAGATCTTTCCAGATTTTCATATCGCATTGCGTTTACTGCGAGTAAGCTTCGAAAAAAGCGCTTTTTTTCAATTTTATGAATATGTAACTGTTGATACGCAAGATACATGAGACAAGAGAGAATACTCAGACTTCAAGAAGAATGTAATAGGTTAATTCCTAGAAGTCACGTGACGACAGACATTAGTTTTATAAGTCATGGTTGAAAAATACTGAGAAATTATGTACAGAAGTACGGAAAGCTGTTATAAGCTGACTTTGGGGAAGAACCGTTTGGTTTTCTCGTAAATTTAACATGCGCTTTAGTGACTGAACGAATTATATCAGATGATAGGTTGAAGAAAGTGAAACTTATGTTTATAGCATTTGTAGATGCAAAGAAAACTATTGACAATGTGGACTGAACTACATTCTATAGGTATCTGAAGGTAGTAGGTTGATTTCAACTTATATAGACTGCAGTTATAAGACTCGAAAGACATGAACCAGAACTAGTAATGAGACAGGGCTACAAACAATCCCCAAAGTTATACATCCTGCACATTGAGGAAGCAGTAAAGCAAATTAATAAGAAGTTTGGAATCGGAATTAAAATTCAATGGGAAGAAATAAAAACTTTGAGGTTTGCCAATGACACTGCAGTTCTGTGAGAGACAGAAAAGGACTCGCAAGAACAGTTGAACGGAATGTAGAGAGTCTTGAAAAAGAAATTATAAGCTGAACATCAACAAAAGTAAGACAAGGCAAATGGAACGCAAGCGAACTAAATCAGATAATGCTGAGGGCATTAGATTAGGAGATACCAAAAGCGATATATGCGTTTTGATGTTTCGGCAGCAAAATGACTGATGATGGCCTAAGTAGAGAGAATATAAAACGCAGGCTGGCAACGGCAAGTAAAGAATTTCTGAAGAAGAGGAATTTGTTAAAATATAATGTAAACTTAACTGTGAGGGAATCTTTTTGGAAGGTATCTGTCTGGTATGTAGCCTTGTATGGAAGTGAAACGTAAACGGTTAAACGGTGAGCAGTTCCGGCGAAAAGAAAATAGAGGCTTTTGAAGTGTGGTGCTACAGAAGGATGCTGAAGATTAGATGCGTAGATCATGCAACTAATGAGGAGGTACTGAATCGAATTGAGATAAAAAATATTAAGGCACAGCTTGACTAAAAGAAGGGATTGGTTGGTAGTACACGTTCTGAGACGTCAAGGAATCGTTCGTAAGATTCGTAATGGAGAAAAGTATGAGGGAAAAATTACAGAACAGACCTAATCATGAATTTAGTAAGCAGGTTCAGAAGGCTGTAGGTTACAGAAGTTAGGCAGAGATGAAGAGGTTTCCACAGGACAGACAAGCGTGGAGACTTTGCAACGGAATTGATTAGTCGCTCATTTCCGCTACATATTGTATTTTACAATATATCGAAGGCAATGATTATTCCATACGCAGAGACAAATCGCGTACTCAATAGACACAGATACTCTGAGCAACCAATACACTTAGACAACAAGGTCACTTGATACCACACTTTTTTCCGAAATCATACAAATATATGGGTCTTATCTTTCAGTGTTATCTTGTTTACATTCAATTATGATAATGTAAAGAAAGAAAATACCTCAAGTTTATGGCACACATATCTCTATATAGTGGATGACGTGTAAAATTATTATTATTGCCACCATTATTTCTCTAATTTTTTGAAAGATAACTTGAAAATATTTTTAACATACACTATTAATCCGCCCCCACGAACCATGGACCTTGCCGTTGGTGGGGAGGCTTGCGAACGTCAGCGATACAGATAGCCGTACCGTAGGTGCAACCACAACGGAGGGGTATCTGTCGAGAGGCCAGACAAACGTGTGGTTCCTGAAGAGGGGCAGTAGCCTTTTCAGTTGCAGGGGCAACAGGGGCAACAGTCTGGATGATTGACTGATCTGGCCATGTAACATTCACCAAAACAGCCTTGCTGTGATGGTACTGCGACCGGCTGAAAGCAAGGGGAAACCGCACCCGAATTTTTTCCCGAGAGAATGAAGATTTACTGTATGGTTAAATGATGATGGCGTCCTCTTGGGTAAAATATTCCGGAGGTAAAATAGTCCCCCATTCGTACCTCAGGGCGGGGACTGTTCAGGAGGACGTCGTTATCAGGAGAAACAAACTGGCGTTCTACGGATCGGAGCGTGTAATGTCACATCCCTTAATCGGGTAGGTAGGATAGAAAATTTCAAAAACTAAATGAATAGGTTAAAGTTAGATATACAGGAAATTAGTGGAGTTCGGTGGCTGGTCAGGTGATTATAGGTTTATAAATACAAAATCAAATAGGGGTAATGCAGTAGTAGGGTTAATAATGAATAAAAAACAGGAGCGCAGGCAAGCTACTACGAACAGCATAGTGAACGCTTTATTGTAGCCAAGATAGGCACGAAGCCCACGCCTATTACAGTTGTACAAGTTTATATGCCAACAAGCTCTGCAGATGACGAAGAGATTGAAGAAATGTCTGAGGAGAAAAAATGAATTATTCAGATAGTGAAGGGAGACGAAAACTTGATAGTCGTGGGAGACTGGAATTCGACAGTAGGAAAAAAGGAAGAGAGGGAAAAGTAGCAGGTGAATATGGAATGGGGGCAAGGAATGAAAGAGGAAGCCACCTGGTAGAATTTTGCACAGAGAATAACTTAATCATAGCTAACACTTGGTTCAAGAATCATGAAAGAAGGTTGTATACTGGAAAAGGCGTGGAGACACTGGAAAGCTTCAGATAGATTATATAATGGTAAGATAGAGATTTAGGAACCAGGTTTTAAATTGTAAGACACTTCCAGGGGCAGATGAGAACTTTGACCACAATCTATTGGTTATGAACTGTAGATTTAAACTGAAGAAACTGCAAAAAGTTGGGAGTTTAAAGAGATGCAACCTGGATAAACAGAAAGAACTAGAGGTTGCAGGGAGTTTCAGAGAGAGCATTAGGGAACGATTGACAAGAACGGCAGAAAGAAATAGAAGAAGAATGGGTAGCTTTGGGAGATCAAACAGTGAAGGCAGCAGAGGTTCAAGTAGGTTAAAAGACGAGGGCTCGTAAAAATCCTAGGGTAACAGAAGAGATATTGAATTTAATTGATAAAAGGAAAAAAAATATAAAAATGCAGTAAATGAAGCAGGCAAAAAGGAATACAAAAGTCTCAAGAATGAGAAAAGGAAGTGCAAAATGGCTACGCAGGAATGGCTAGTGGACAAATGTAAGGATGTAGAGCAAATATGACTATGGGTAAGATGGATACTGCCTACGGGAAAATTAGAGAGATCTGTTGAGAAAACGGAACCACTTGTATGAATATTAAAAGCTCAGATGGAAAACCAGTTCTAAGCAAAGAAGGGAAAGCAGAAAGGTGGAAGGAGTATATAGAGGGTCTATACTAGAGCGATGTACTTGAGGGCAACATTATGGAAATGGAGGAGGACGTATATGAAGATAAAATGAGGGATATGATAGTTCGTGAAGAATTTGACAGAGCATAGAAAGACCTAAGTCGAAAAAAGGCTCCAGGAGTAGACAACATTCCATTACAACTAGCCTTGGGAGAGCCAGCAATGACAAAATTCTACCATATGGTGAGCAAGATGTATGAGACAGGGGAAATACCCTCAGATTTCAAGAAGAATATAATAATTCCAATCCCAAAGAAAGCAGGTGTTGACAGGTGTGAAAATTACGGAATTATTAGTTTAATAAGCCATGGCTGCAAAATACTAGCACGAATTCTTTACAGACGAATGAAAAAACTGGTACAAGCCGATCTCGGGGAAGATCAGTTTGGATTCCGTAGAAATGTTGGAATACGTAAAGCAATACTGACCCTACGATTTATCTTAGAAAATAGATTAAGGAAAGGCAAACCTACGTTTCTAACATTTGTAGACTTAGAGAAAGCTTTTGACAATGCTGACTGGAATACTCTCTTTCAAATTCTAAAGGTGGCAGGGGTAAAATACAGGGAGCGAAAGACTATTTAGAATTTGTACAGAAACCAGATTGCAGTTATAAGAGTCGATGGGCATGATAGGGAAACAGTGGTTGGGAAGGGAGTGAGACAGGGTTGTAGCCTATCCTCGATGTTGTTCGATATACATATTGAGCAAGCAGTAAAGGAAACAAAAGAGAAATTTGGAGTAGGAATTAAAATCCACGGAGAAGAAACAAAAACTTTGAGATTTGCCGATGACATTGTAATTCTGTCGGAGACAGCAAAGGACCTGGAAGAGGAGTTGAATGGAATGGACAGTGTCTTGAAAGGAGTATATAAGATGAACATCAACAAAAGGAAAACGAGGATAATGGAAAGTAGTCAAATTAAATAAGGTGATGCTGAGAGAATTAGATTAGGAAATAAGACACTGAAAGTAGTAAATGAGTTTTGCTATTTGGTGAGCCAAATAACTGATGATGGTCGAAGTAGAGAGGATATAAAATGTAGACTGGCACTAGTAAGAAAAGCGTTTTTGAAGAAAAGAAATTTGCTAACATCGAGTATAGATTTAAGTGTCAGAAAGTATTTTCTGAAAGTATGCGTGTGGAGTATGGCCATGTATGGAAGAGAAACATGGACGATAAATAGTTTAGACAAGAAGAGAATAGAAGCTTTCGAAATTGGTACTACAGAGGAATGCTGAAGATTCGATGGGTAGATCAAGTAACTAATGAGGAGGTACTGAACAGAACTGGGGAGAAGAGGAATTTGTGGCACAACTTGACTAGAATAAGGCATCAATTGGTAAGACATGTTCTGAGGCATCAAGGGATAACCAATTTAGTATTGGAGGGCAGCGTGGAGGGTAAAAATCGGAGACCAAGAGATGAATACAGTAAGCAGATTCAGAAGGGTGTAGGTTACAGTAGTTACTTGGAGATGAAGCAGATTGCACAGGATAGAGTAACAAGGAGAGCTGCATCAAACCAGTCTCTGGACTGAAGACCACAACAACAACGTACTATTAATTACTTACAAATTTCTGTGAATGTAAAAAAATCGATCTTCATGAAAATAATTACCTTTGTGTTGCAAAGTTTGCACCTTTTGTGCGCTTTTGATCTGTGTACTGTTTGGCTTGTAAGTTGCTGTACGTTCTTGATGCGAAGCGTTACATGTCGGTTGGTTTTGTTTCAAGAACACAAGGAGCTGTGGTTATAAATGTTAGACTGAAGGAATGTGGTATAAATATGTACAAAACACCTGCGACTTTTATTACTCACGTTACTGACCAGCGGTAAAGGTTCAAATGGCTCTGAGCACTATGGGACTTAACATCTGTGGTCATCAGTCCCCTAGAACTTAGAAGTACTTAAACCTAACTAACCTAAGGACATCACACACATCCATGCCCGAGGCAGGATTCGAACCTGCGACCGTAGCAGTCGCGCGGTTCCGGACTAAGCGCCTGAACCGCTAGACCACCGCGGCCGGCGGTAAAGCTGAATCAAAATATCGTTCAGGAACCAACAGGAATGAAAATACCGACCGACAACAGAGCGTACAAAATGAAGAAACTACAACTGATTTCGATAAGAGAGATAATTATCAAATTAACAAATGAATTCTAATTGTTGACCTGTATATTTCAGTGAATTAAAACGCAGGAGAAAGTGAACCACATCGCTGGATAAACGATTCTTGTGGAAGCTTTTTAAGTTCTGATACAATTCAGTATTTTTAAAGACGGAAAACATTTAGCAGCTGTATCAAAGCACTCTTCGAAGTGAAGATAGCAACATCATAAACATCAACAGCAAATACAACAACAACAACAACAACAACAACTGGTAATAAGTGTGTAGTGTTAAGTCTCTGTCTCCTACAAAACCACGTACCAATTCTGAAATTAACGTATGGTATACATCTCTATAGCGCGTTTTAAGCGTCCCAAAATCATTCTAATTTTAATTGTAGACAGCTTTATGTTTTGTCTTGAAAAAAGGAACATTTTCGTGTCCGTAAACGTTTCCCACTTGAAGACTGGCAGATACCATCCTTTTCACAGGGAAAATGACAACACAGTGGGAATCGTCAATGCCAGTGCAGCTGTTACTGGGTTATCGCTGGCGAGAGTAGTCCAGTCCGCTCGCTGCCAAATGCAAGCTACTCTAAATCGGACTGTAGTTGCTTGGAACATCGTATCTCTGGGAGCCGGCGCCGTGTTCCGCCGTGATCGCAGTACAAACATTGCCGCTCCGGCCCAGTTGCCTGACCTCGGCTTTGATAGTGCAGGATGTGGATGACGCACTGTCCGCTCTGAAAACTTTGATATCACACCCAGGAATGGCGCCTTCAAACAAGTGCTCTCGAAATAGTACCTTCCGTCGTCAGAAGGACGGGCTCTGTTACGGAAATAATCAGGGGCCTTATTGGGGAACTTTGAAGACCTTGAAAGCCAAGGAGCTATTATTCCAAATGTGGGGAAGTGGTGACATCAAAAACATCTTTTACTCGGCTTAGGCGTAGCTATTGCGGAAAACCGAAATCTGCCGAATGACAGTTAAGAGTGGCAGACACTCCGTTACCTCGCTCGGTCTGGTGTTGCGATTGAGGCAGCGTGATAAGCAACTACGTGAAAAAAAAACAGTAATGGGGCAGATGTAACAACAAAAAATATGACTATGAACCTGTAGAAGCTATCCCTACTAGCTGTCGATATCTCAGATTGTGTTTTTCAGGGTGCTCCTGGGTACGAATACTGGTTTTTGTTGCTTATCTACGGCAAAGTGCTACGGAAAAAAATCGTGAATATTTGAAATTATGTGATAACTCAGCTTTTCTTGGTGTGACTGATAAAACGAATTTGTGGAAACAATTCGGCAGTATACCTAGAAGCGCAAAATTATTCGAAATAATAATAGTTGAAGATAGAATGAAGATCATAAATTAAAATGGTTCAAATGGCTCTAAGCACTATTGGACTTAACATCTGAGGTCATCAGTCCCCTAGACTTAGAACTACTTAAACCTAACTAACATAAGGACATCACTCACATCCATGTCCGAGGCAGGATTCGAACCTACGACCGTAGCAGCAGAGCAGTTCCGGACTGAAGCGCCTAGGACCGCTCGGCCACCGCGCAGTACTGTCAAACGACTAGGTCATTTAAAACGGATCACAAGCTATGGTTTGGTAAGGATGAGGAACGAAATCGTCCCTTTCAAACCAGCCATCTTGGCGTTCGCTATAGCCATGGAAAGTCTTCCAAGGGCTCTGCTGTCAGTATAGTCGAAGTGTACCTTTACCTGCATTTCTGGTATTTTGTATACTGTTTGTGCTGTAAACGTGTGTTGTACAGCTAAGGCCAATGCCTATGCCACCTAGGTATCACCGGTGGCGCTGAGAATACAAGAATTCGGTTGCTTGTCATGATCAAATATTCACATCTATCTCAGAGAAACACTGTTTCATTATTTATGATACCTGGTAGAAAGAAAATTCGACGAGCAATAAGGTAGCAAGAGGTAAGATTCGTTGGTCAGAGTGTACGATTCTAACGACCCTTACTTACTTCGAGTAAAAGTTTGAACTCTTAAGGTGCCAGACAAGCTTGCGTCAGGTATTCTTACATCCCACTAAATTAAATAATGTCTTGGAACCGATTCTCTTAGTGCAACTGAGCGAAAATATCTGTAATGCACGGCGTGCTCATTACGTGTTTTTCCTGGCTCGTTTAGGCAAATGCTGGGTTGATTCCCAATGTACGCTTTAAAAAATACAATGCACGAGCATTTAAAATACGGTAATATGCAGAAGAAAAAGATTACGCGATTTACAGGCTGCTGAGAGAAAGGGCACCCGGTCACAAAGTTGAAATAAAACTAAAATTGACAAATCATGAAAACAGGGGACCAAGTACGACGAGATATACGCTGCGGTAGAGAGACTGAAACCGAACAAAGTTTTTTTTTTCCTGCGGTAACTAACACTGCTGTGGGACTGGTGTAGCTAAAATTCTGCTAGGTGTAAACCATATTTTCTTTAACTGCGTCCCTGCAGCACTAAAATACATATTCTCCTTTACCCAGGTTTCCAATGGAGCGATGGAGCTTATTCCACCACTCTCGGTGAACTGAGCCCACAGTTACTCTCAATGTCAATGAGGCTGCATACTCCTCCATTCTCGTTGAACTGAGCCCACAGTTTCAGGTTACTCTAAGGATGAACAAGTCTGCTTGCACTACCATTCTCTGTGGCTGGGACCACAGTCTCAGGTTTCTTTGAACGCGAACGAAGCTGCTTATTCCACCATTTGCGGTGAACTGAGCCTGAAATTCCAAGCCACTCTGAACGTGTACGAGGCTGCTTTTCCCACTATTCTCGGTGACCCAAGCCCACAGTTTCACGATATCCTGAATATGAATAGGGCTGCTTAAACCACCATGCTCGGTACCCTTCGCTCACAGTTTCAGATTACTCTATGAGCGAGGCTGCTTATTCCACCATTCTCGGCTTTTTATTCTTCATGATGAGTGTCCTGTGGACACTACCGTGTTCTGAAATAACAAAAACCATCTTCGCAGGGCTGCTCGTGTACTTTCCTGCTTTGACGAAGTTTCAGGCACCCTGCTTGACTGGGCCCGCTGCATCACACAACATTAAGCCCGCAGCAAATGTCTGGTACTATTTCGAAGAACAGGTGAAATATAACAATCAATATCCACGCGATTTAGCTGCTGTATTATATCTAATGATCAGTGAGACGCTTCAGCTGGATATAGGATACTGGAAGAAACTAGTAGAGTTTCTTCCTCGCAGAACTGAGGCCATTATAAATGCCAGAGAAGGTGTCACACGTTAGACGTCTCCTAGGAGTTAATAACGTTTTTCGCGTGTGCTTATGCAAAAACAGCGTCCTTGGGGGAACGGGCTGGGGCATAACCCTCCCATATCGATACGTTCCAGACGAATTATGTTTAGTGATGAAAAAATGAATGGAGTTAGTTGGAAAGAAGTGAACGAATACGTTGACACAAATTTCTGTTTAACAAAACATACAAATGTCTGATCGGGTGTCACTGATATCATTTAACGTTGCTGTTTCTTCACTGATTTCATTCCCATTGATACCATTCACTTGAGGAGTATATCAAATTGCCTGAAACGAAGTGAAACTCAAAATAATTATTGAGATAGGACAACGGACGTTACAGCCTAAACTGGATGACCAATCAAAGATTTGAGCTCCGGTCCTCTCGATTCCGTCATGTGCTCTAAGCAAAGTACCACCTCGGTCGGTAATAAAATTTAAGCCTTGTATGTGAATTAGCACCAGTTGAGTGGAAAGCCAAACTCAGTAACGTAATACGAGGGTTACCAGAAAGTAGCGCACCGCATTTTTTTCTTCAACAGTTCCGTATTGTACATAATGAGAATTACAGACACCAAAGAATGGGGTTTTATCGACACACCTTACTTTTTCCACGTAATCTTCAACCCCGTTCCAAGTACTTCCTCCAGCGCGAAAGAAGGGCGTGTATGCCCTGTAGGTACCAACCCTTGTTCTGGTGGCGGAGCCATTGCTTCACTGTGTGAATCACCTCCTCGTCGCCGGCCGCGGTGGTCTAGCGGTTCTAGGCGCTCAGTCCGGAACCGCGGGACCGCTACGGTCGCAGGTTCGAATCCTGCCTCGGGCATGGATGTGTGTGATGTCTTTGGGTTAGTTAGGTTTAAGCAGTTCTAAGTTCTAGGGGACTGATGACCACAGATGTTAAGTCCCATAGTGCTCAGAGCCATTTAAACCATTTGAACCTCCTCGTCATCCTCAAAACATCTTTCACGAATGGCGTCATTTAATGGCCCATGCGGTTTGTGATCCACTGTTGGACACCGCGGGAGCCATCTTGCACACACTTTTAATATCCAAGAGTGTGGAGAATTGCATCCACACTTCCTTTGCTGATTGACAGATGCAGCGCCAACTGCCGAATCGTAATGCGTCTGAACTTGCGAGTTACAGCATTAGCTCGCTGCAACATGTCATGTGTGACAGCTGTGGATGGTCTTCCCGGCGAATCGCCTTCTGATGACCTCACCGTTCGTGCCCAGCAACTTAATTGTACATTTGCCGACAGTAGATGCTCCATAGACTTTACACAAGCGTTTGTGAATATTCCCCACAGTTTCTTTCTCTGCAGTGGGAAATTCGATGACGTACATCACCTACAGACGACTTTTTGGAACTGTCCTGCAGCTATGCTATCTGTCGGAAGCGACAGAAACTTGGCGCGCTCATCGCCGTGGCACCGAGGTGGCCAAACCCCGCATGGGCAAGCAACTGCAGAGCTGAGTGGACAAACGTCACCTAGAAAGCAACACCCAGCTGAATGAGCAACAGCCGAGGCTGGTGCCGAAGAGTATCGAGAATAAATGATTAAAATCTAATAATATTTTAGTATCGTCGCCGACCCCTCACAGGTTCCCACAAGTACCCTGGCGTCACGCAGAAGTGTCTCCATTCGGCCCTCTAAATGGAATAGTTATACTCGTAATGAAAAAGGGGAAACGTATGTTTAACGCAACAACGTTGTAAGTCTACAAATGCTTACACGATGTTTCCAAGGATTATGGATCATGTGGAAGGTATTTTTACCCGTCGAAGAAGCTAAAGATTCCAGGTACACATAATAAAGAGCAGCACAAACTGTTACTAGGTCTATACTGCTGAAATGTCCAGTCAGAGAAGTTTTACATCGCGATGTGGTTTATTGTTGAAGTTCCTAGGGCTCTCGGTCATAGAAGAGTCAGCAAACATATTGCTTCCTTCTACGAATATCTCGCTAAAAGACCATGAAGATAATGTTAGAGAGATTCGTGCCCACATGGAGGCTTATTTCCGCGAAGCATATTCGCTACTGTAACAGGAAAGGAAGAATGTGGCAGCGAAACACAAAGTAACCTCTGCCACACACTGCAAGGTCACTTGCAGAAGGTATATGTAGATAAAGAAAGATAAAATCCCCCTCTATATCCTTACCGGTTTATCTGACAGAGCACATCGCTTGTACACAAACCGTGCCAGTACAAGCTTTCGGCATAGCAGCAAAGCTAATTCACTTCAACTACCAATAGCTATAAAAAAAGATGAGAAATGCCTGAGGATCTTGTTAGGATGAAATTACTAATTTTTAATTTCTTTTACAATATTCGATTTTCGAATGGTGCCACTGTCACTTTCTGTCCCATATGAACCAGAAAACGTCAGTTTTTGCGTTGGCGGTGGAACTTATAGAACTGAGGTGGCGTCGAATATGTTCAAGCTTATCACGAAAACACTATAGAGACCGCTAAGCACAGTGATAGCAGAGGCATAAGTCACTGTACGAACACGAGGTTGTTAACCTACAAAGTCTGGAAGTTTGTCGATATTATTTTGTTGCACCATGAATATGACGGTTGTCTTTCCAAACAGATATCAGGAGTCATATGTCTCTGGTATTTAGACAGATATCTGCAGTTCCGTTTACTCTGTATATAAGTAGTCAGCTGAAACAAATGTTGCTCATCACTTACGTGACGACTGCTTTGCCGGAAAGCCTCGCTTTGTTCCTCGTTGTAGTCAAAATATTTTGTTAAGTGCTATTTCATGTGCACATTCGAAGACCGGTACTGAATTAGTCTAGTGCGATATACAATTTAACCCTATGTTTTAACAGGTGCACCAAAAGAACTCCAACATCGACTGAACGCGGAGTATGGATTTTGAAGAAAGTAAGTATAGGACCGAAACTTTTAGTTCTGTAATTATATTCTATGATCGTATCTAAAAGATATAAAACATTGAGTGTGACCATTACTTCGCCCTGTCTTCTGTGGCGTGTGGTGATGCTTGCCACGCCGTGCAGTAGCGATACTCCATCGCTGCTGGAGTACACGTTACTTTTCCTGTTTTACTACCCCTGTTAGGACACGTAGTCAAATCGAATACCCTACAAGACTAATTCGAGACCCCATCTATCAAATGTGCAAATAAAATTCCAGCTAAACAAATAATTATTGGTAATGAGAAACAAACCGATGCTTTTTGTCGATGCCGAGCATCGCACGAAAATGTGATAGACAGTATTTTTTAGGGCTGACGTCATTTACACATTCAAAAAACAAATAACGTAAGTGATTGGGTGGTAACGAGTCGGCACTGAGTACAGTAAGAAATATTTTTTTAATTTCTGAACATGTATTTGAAATGTAAACTTCTCAATTCAGCCTTCAAAATGGTTCAAATGGCTCTGAGCACTATGGGACTTAACACCTGTGGTCATCAGTCCCCTAGAACTTAGAACTACTTAAACCTAACTAACCTAAGGACATCACACACATCCATGCCCGAGGCAGGATTCGAACCTGCGACCGTAGCGGTCACGCGGTTCCAGACTGAAGCGCCTAGAACCGCACGGCCACACCGGTCGAATTCAGCCTTATGCAAGACGTCGTTTTATACTTTTGTTTCATCCAAACGTGTTTCACCATTTTCGGTGCAATCTACAATGAATTTTTATTTATATTCTTTCTGAAAATTATTATTAATGTTAAATTATTATGGAGATAATATGACTTTTTGGCATAAAGCAATTTACTTGTACAAAGGAGCAGTAATTAGGTGTCGAACTTCATGTTAATTTATCTTCACAGTTAAAGACACATGACACAGAGTTGACGCATTGTACTTTGTACACGCTTTGCTGAAAAGTTTAGTCTCGAATACTAATTTGGAAATAAGATGGTTATACACTTGTTCACATAGCTCACATGGTGCAGTTAGTTATGTATGTTGGTAGTCTACCGTGTATTCTACACATCTAATAAAACAACTCTTGTAAATGATCAGCATGTAGACTTACTTTCAAGTCTGAATGTATAATATGTATGTAAAATAACTCGTTAAACATCACTGCGATTAATCCTACAAATGATACGACGAACTAGCATGGACTCAGTAGCAGAGAAGATCAGACACACTCCCGCTGTCAACTTCGGGAAACCATTGAGAAGTGCGTGACACAGTAATGGAAGACTGCAGGATGAAACTGCGCGAGGTATACTGACGATGAAGTAAACTTCACGGATAGAGTACGCTACATCATGCACAGAAAACTGAACAGGATAATGGTGTGTGTGCGCTGGCTATCATAACTATTGACTTTGATTCAAGGAAACAGAAGACTGTCGAAAATGTTCCGCTTTCTACATGTGACACTCAATTTTCTAGCGTCTCGAAGTGGCAAAATGACAATATGTAGACTCAAACAGCAACAGTGAACAAATAAAAAATGACAATCGATAAATAAACTCCAATAAAAATACGGTACAAAACAAGAACGCTACGAACTTATGCACCAAGCTAATACTTTCGTCTCGATCAAATTGCGAGCGGAACAGAAAAGAATTCTTCCATGCAGCTGACGCAAACTGTAGACGTAGCAATTGGTTTTAACGGTGATGGTGCGTGTACAGTTACTTGTCTGACGTTTATAAAAAGAGCAGAAGAACCTTGGCGCGCTTAGTGCATACGACTTTTGTCTCCTCATCCTATACAGCATTGTCTCTGTGTGAGAGACAAATTTGAAGATTCAGAAGGTCAGAAAATTACTGTACCTTATGTAACTGTCTAAATTGAGATGGAAAGGGCTGCCGTTCAAGGGAAGGGCGGCGAAGCGTTTCTGCCATACGGAAGAGAAAATAGATTCATTAGGCTTCCTTTGTTCTAAAACTGCTATTACAACACGGTGTGGCGATGTAGAATGCTGCCAGCATTAGAGCTGGAAGAACTAGGTTCAACGAAAACGCAATGTTTCAATTTGGATGAGTAGTTTCTGTAGAGACACAGCGGGTTGCTGACGCGGATATTAAGCATCAGTACAGCTGCTAAATTCTCTCGCAATGATTATGTCGGCTGTAGTTTCTAATGTTAGGCAAACGGGTCTAGTAAATACGTTTAGGAACATATACTTATCGATGCTTTTAACGATCATTCGTTCTTGATGCTGCAATTTCAGTATGTAGGATACTGATGATGTAGAACACCCATACACACCCACCGAGCGAGGTGGCGCAGTGGCTAGCACACTGGACTCGCATTCGGGAGGACGACGGTTCAATCCCGTGTCCAGTCATCCTCCTCTACGTCTACATGGATACTCGGCAAATCAAATTCAAATGACAATAACTGTTTGATTTAGGTCCGAAAACTGACCTAATTTATTTTTTAAATCATCTCTATTATCCTGATTTGGGTTTTCTCTGATTTCCCTAAATCGCTCTCGGCAAATGCCGTATGGTTCCTTCGAAAGGGCACGGTCGACTTCCTTTCCTAATCCGATGACGCCGATGACGTCGTTGTCTGGTCTCCTCCCCCAAAACAACCCAACCCAACACACATACACACTCCGTAGATCGCTGTAAATGGTTTGGCAGAGGGTATTTTTTACCTTACCATAGTAAGTTAGTCCCTATTCCCATAGATAATACCCATAACAATTTGAAACCTGCCAAATAGGCAATAGGTCGCGTAAATCATAGAAAATTTTATGTGCTGGCCATTTTTAGGTTTGTAATTTTATGCTTATTTATATTCAATAATCTCTCTGTGGTATAGAAGGAGTCGTTAAGGAGAACGATTTTAATGTCTATTTGAAAGCGATTCTGTTGTCTCTCAGACCTTTTATTTTTATTGGTGGATGGTGTGCCAAAGGTAGATTCACTAGAACTTTGGTTCCTATCCAGCTGGTAATTACCCTTGCGACGACGAAATGAAATTTTCTAGGTGGTAAAACCAATAACTGTTCGATTTAGGTCTGAACAGTGACCTAATTTATTTTTTAAATCATCTCTATTATCACTCTCAAATTCTACTAGGTACGTAAGCAGTTATTGTCTAAAATTTGAAAAGGCCATTATTTGTACTTGACGCGTTGTAACGGTAGATAACATTTGTAGACCGGATACGTGAATGGCGTAATTTGAAATTTACGCACGGTCACAGATGACCGTAACTTACCACAACAGGTATTTCCTTATTGCGACAAGTGCAGCGTTTGGGCATAGTCGCCTAGATCACAGTTCAATATTCGTCACCTTCCGCCGAAATTAACCGCGTATCTTTGGAATTTCTTTGTTTAAAGCAGCACTTTTAAATTCGGCTTACAGGGAAATATGGTGAACTAAACCGTGACAACAAGAGGGTTGGCAATTTGTTGGCAGGTTGTTTCGAAAAAGTTTCTGAAGTTTCGCTGGAAAGCCCTTACACATCCTCCATATAGTGCCTGTCTCTCCCCACGCGATTTCCATATTTTTGGAGCCTTAAAGACATTCGTGGGCGTCGATTTGCTTCGGACGAACAGATATAAGCCTGGGTACAATCATGGATCCGCAGGCAACCTCAAACATTTTTTCATGAAGGCATTGGCCGTCGTGTCTCACAGTGGGATAACTGTGGTAACAGTTATGGCGATTAATTTTGAAATAATAAATGATTTACTTAATTTTTCCATCTGCCTCGTTTTTATTTGACAGCCCCTTACACATCTCTTCTACTGAGAGTACTCTACTTTCCATATTTGGAAAGGTAATATTATGGACCAAGCAGTACGAGAATGCCCAGAAAATATGACTCTAAAGGGTATACCATGAGAGGTATGATCACTTGTTTATATTTCATACTGTGAAACACATCTCTTCTATTGGACAAGTTGTCGTAGGTCTTAAGCCATGCATTTTAGAGGCCGTGTTTACGGCATATTTTTTCTTGATTTGGTCCACAATGCCTTCCAAAATATGGAAAGCAAAGTGCTTTCAATAGAAGATATGTGTTCCACGATCACGAAGACGAACAAGTGCTCATAGCTCTTAAGGTATACATTTTAGAACCCATATTTACTAGATTATTTTTTTCTTGTTTTGGTTCTTACTACCGCCTATGAAAGTTTGTCGGTATTTTTGTTCACCCTGTATAACCTCACAATAAAGAAGTCACATTTCTTCGAAACCAACGAAGAGTTTATACTGAAATCATTTCGATGCTTCCAGAGCTGACTATGGTGCTTTACACACGGTATGGAAAATGTTCTTTCACAGATTTATTAAATCAGCACTAGTCATGAATAATAAATTCTATTAGTACCAGCTCTTCCATTTGGAAAATCGAGGAACAAACAGCTGGGTTATAAAACCGTTTTCAGTGAATAAAGGAGTATTGGACATAAGTGAAATCAGGAACAATGCACAGTATTTTGTGTCCGTCTAGAACAACATATCGAAAATAGGTACTTGATAAGATAGAATTGGCAACATTGAGACCAACGTCACTGTCCCTTATTATCTACACTGCTCGAAAAAAAAAGTGTACGGCCCAGAAGACGTGCTCGGATGTCAATATAACTTCATATATGTATACACCATCGGTAGGTATGTAGAAGAGCTACAATACTCCGTGACAGGTACAAATGCCACCATAGTGCAATATTGTTGTAAGTGTATGGTTATTACTAGACCTCGTAAGGTAGGTAAGGGACGAGAACAACTTCAGATGTTGAATTATCATTGTGAAGAACACCGAGAGACCGTTATTAGAACCTGACGGAGTTTGACAGGGGTGTTATTGTGGATCTCCATTTGGTGGGCCGGTCGAATCGTGCAATATCTAGAACTGCAGGGCATTGGGATGCGACACTGGCCCGTCGTTGGACTGTATAGGAACAGCAAGGCAGGTATACTCGTCGTCAAGTTTCCGGTCGACCACAACGAGGAAGGCACGCTATATTCTGCGCAAAGCACCCTGTAACCCATTCACATCAGCTCTTTCCGTCCGAAAGCAAGTGTACTAGCAAATAGTGGACACGGAAACTTCCTGAAGAAGATCCCACAAGAGGGGTCGAAACACGTCGATTATTTTAGAAGGAAATATGACGCAGCCTAACAGCCTAGAAGATTTTAATTTAGTGACAACGGCCACGAAAGCTTGCAGACTTACAAGTAATGCATTCCTTGGAACATTCTGTGTCATCCGGCCGCACCGGTCAGAGACTAGCAGCACCGGATTAGGTAACTACCGTCCCTCGCGTAGGCTGCGTTTAGCAGTACAACAAACAGAGCTGCGTTTAGAGTGAGACCGTGACGGGGAAGCATGGTTTGCTAACGAATGGTGTCGCATGGTGTTCAGCGATGAACCGCAGTCCTGCACTACCCCTGATGACCACAGTCGGTGGATATGGCAGCGACCTGGTGAGAGGTTCAGTTCTTCCAATGTTTTGGAGAGGCACAATGTCGTTACTCCTGACTTCATGATGTGGGGAGCCATTGTGTGTGACTTCAAAATATGGCTAGTAGTGACTGAAGGAACTCCAACGGTACAGCGGTACGTCGCAGATTCAACATGATAATGCTTGAATGAAATTTTCGCTCCGCAGCGGAGTGTGTGTTGATATAAAACCTCCTGGAAGATCAAAATTGTGTGCCAGACCGAGACTCGAACTCGAGACCTTTGCCTATCTCGGGCAAGTGCTTTACCAACTGAGCTACCCAAGCACGATTCACGACCCGTCCTCACAGCCTTACTTCCGCCAGTACCTCGTTTCCTACCTTCCAAACTAACAGGAGAGCCTCTGTGAAGTTGGGAAGGTAGGAGACGAGGTACTGGCAGAAGTAAGGCTGTGAGGACGGGTCGTGAGTCGTGCTTGGATAGCTCGGTCGGTAGAGCACTTGCCCACAAAAGGCAAAGGTCCTGCCGCGCAGGATTAGTCGAGCGGTCTCAGGCGCTGCAGTCATGGACTGTGCGGCTCGTCCCGGCGGAGGTTCGAGTCCTACCTCAGGCATGGGTATGTGTGTGTGTGTGTTTGTCCGTAGGATAATTTAGGTTAGGTAGTGTGTAAGCTTAGGGACTGATGACGTTACTCCTGACTTCATGATGTGGGGAGCCATTGTGTGTGACTTCAAAACATGGCTAGTAGTTAAGCAGTTAGTCCCATAAGATTTCACACGCATTTGACCTTAGGGCAAAGGTCCCGAGTTAGAGTCTCGGTCCGGCACACAGTTTTAATCTACCGGGAAGTTTCATGATAATGCATGTCCACACATCTCCCGTGTCTCTATGAACTGTCTGCGTGATTTTAAGACATACACTGCCTCAAGATCCCAGCAAGATCCCTTGTCAGCAAGACCGTAGGGAACAGCAAGTTTGGCCCAGTGAAGGGTGCACTCCGCGGGAAACAGTACGTGGGTGATGGGGAGGTTACTGATGCAGCAAGACGTTGGCTCCGACATCTACCAGTAGAGTGGTACCGTGCCCTTTTGGCCCTCCCAATAAGGTGGTGTTAAGGCCGTCGTCTTGAACAGAGATAATGCTGAAAAACAGCGGTTTGTAACCACAAGAGTGGGGGATAATATGGAGTTCTGGAATCCTGAATAAAACCAATCTGCTTTCAGAAAAAAATGTTGCGTTACTTATTAAGCTCTCTACAACGTCTGGTGGAAGATAATTCATAAATATTTAGTCTCTTTTCTCTATCTGTATTTACGTAGGGAGATGCTCAGAAAGATGCAAATTCAGGCTTGTTAGTTGGCAATACTAATTTGTAGTTTCACCATCAACAACTCCAGTAGAAATTTCGTTTTCCCATTTGTCGCTTGCATCGATAGCAAAGGTGCATCCTCCGTTTAAAGAGTATCGCTACATTCTGCTAAGTCATCGCTATATCTCTGAAAAGAAAGGCTAATGGAACAGTCATTCATGTAATAACTAGATTTTAAAATCCATTTTTAACACGACGAACAGCATGCTTAACGTCACGCGGTACAAATCTTTGGTCATCGTGGCTTGTGGAACACTCTTCTACATCGCGCTAATAGAAACTCTTATTTTACATTTAAACATATGGATTATAGGGCTATTCATAATTATATCACGATGCACGCGGTATTATAAAATAAATAAGTAAACTTCAAAGCTTCAGTCAGTCATCAACATGATGGTGTTTTAAGTTACGCTCTTCAAGAAGAGGTGGTTTAATACCTTCAGCAGTCGGAATAGTTGTTTTAGGTGCTCCTAGTATTTTTTTCCTATGTGATACACTGCAGAGTCTATAAACACAGAGTGAGCCGGAACCCCAAGATCTGGGCGTCGCCCTTCACTCAAACTGGTGACGATCTATCCACTTGGAAGCAACGGTATGCAAATCGCATACTGGACCATCTAAGCTCAAAAAAGTATTACAACATGTGTAGGTTTATGACACGGATTCAACCATCCATAGAGTAACACTTAATTCGACGTTTATCTGCCCAAATGCAACACTTGTGTATGCCCACTGCGCTAGAGGCTTTGAATCCGTTCATCGCTAAAGGAGGACTTTCCAGCAAATCTTCGTACCTCGATGTAAATAGTGTCTGTCAAGTAACATCACATCGCTTTTCTAGCCGAGCCCTCCTGTTCAAGGTTATGTAAAACTAGCCGGTAACAGACTCATTTAGTCAACCTGAAACGTAACGTTTACCACACAATGCGGTGCAGTACGGAATATCAAATTCCGTGTTGAGAATGAGTCACTGTAGCCGTGGGTGGTAGAATCCTGAATGCTTTAGATTGTTCCCTTCATAGACCGCTGTCAGTCCTGTAGTAATACTTGACCGTGCTTATGGTCACTTGTCTTTTGCAGTAAGTTTCTTTTATCTATTGGGAAGTATCTTTGCACCCTGCAACTTTAACACAGTGCCGCAGATAGCCTCATTTCGTGGAAGGGAGGGGGAAGGGAAAGTGGTTGTGGTCTGTTAATGGGATTAACAGTAAAGTGTTTGTTGTAGCACTTAATAATAGCAGTAATTGCCCGTGGGAATATTGCCGATGACAGTAAGGGAAGTTACTAAACATAGTTTTCCGAAATTCGTTCACCAAAGAAGGTGAAGTAAATAGTCTACAATTCGAATGAAGAACAGCTGTCAATATGAGTATCTTAAAACTACATATCCTTTAGTTTTCATGTAAACAAAATTTGTTTCATTTATGTTCAAATGTGTGTGAAATCTTATGGGACTTAACTGCTAGGGTCGTCAGTCCCTAAGCTTACACACTACTTAACCTAAATTATCCTAAGGACAAACACACACACACCCATGCCCGAGGGAGGACTCGAACCTCCGCCGGGACGAGCCGCACAGTCCATGACTGCAGCGCCCTAGACCGCTCGTCTAATCCCGCGCGGCTCTGTTTCATTCATAATTTTTCTAATTTTATTATTGATAATTCAGTCGACAGTTACAAAAGACGGGGAACTGGCAGTTTTTATATTGTCAAGATTTGCAAACTTCATTGTTAATTATTAGACGCATAAATATTTCTACAAATAATTATTTCCAGCAAACATTATGTAAATTATATCAAAAAGTAATTTCAGTTGAGACAGTCATAATGAAATTAATTTGAGCTGCATCCTGTTCTAGGAGGATCTGGAAGCTATAATCGCAATACTTATAGAAAAAGCGCCATAATAGTTTCCGTTGTTGTCGAGATTGGTCAATGTAACTATTAGTTTCTTTTTGTTGTCTTTAAATGTTGCACAACGCATTTACTTAACAAGTGGCGTTTTAAAAAGTATCAAGAATTTATAAATAAATAGTGCTGATGCCAAAAATCAACAATATTCCAGCGACTTTTTCTGAAACAAAAAACCTTAGACTTTACCACATAGCTTAGCATCTCTTGCTTCTGACTTTTTCCGCTGGAAATTTTGAAATTTCCTCATCAAAATTGATTTATTATTTATCATGTCAAAAGTACAGATATATAAAATATATATATATACGTGTTGACTTAATTTTACACAAAAGAAGGCCAAAAATTGGACACCTCAAGTGCACTTGATGTAGCTCTCATAAGGTCATATATGGTGCTGGTGGTTGGTGATGAGGAACACTGAAGGAAATGGCTGTTAGTCTGCTCAACGCCACACTGGCAAAGAACTGAGTCCACAGAGAAACTCCAAGTCCGCAGATTGGTCTTGCCTCTCGTTGTGTTTGATCGTAATCTATTGAGAGACCTCCATATTGACCACTTCTCCGAATGTCCAGGGGGAAGTTCTTCCTTTGGAGCCATCTAATCTCCCAAATACCGACATTTCTCCCACCATCGCGAGATCCTTTTTTTCATGTTTCTGTACTTTTGACACGATAAATAAATGAATCAAAATATATACCTTTACCTACACTATTTTCGACTCAGAAAATTGCAAAACTAAAATGGCGTGCTTGACTCACAGTGGACCTAACATAATCGGTAATTAGTTTGAGCTTCGAAAAAATCCCCTCACAAAAATGGCTCCGAGCACTATGGGACTTAACATTTGAGGTCATCAGTCCCCTAGAACTTAGAACTACTTAAACATAACTAACCTAAGGACATCACACACATCCATGCCCGAGGCGGGATTCGAACCTGCGACCGCAGAGATCGCGCGGTTCCAGACTGAAGCGCCTAGAACCGCTCGGCCACAACAGCCTGCCTCCCCTCACATTACGGTATCGAGACACCCAATGTTAAGTAAACTCTTAACAGCAAAACTGGGTTGGGAGTAGGTACGGAAAATTCATAATTAACCACAAACTGTGGCTAGTGGCTCAAAGAAACATCTCACAGATTCATCACCATTATTGAAAAATATTTCCGCATGAATTTTCAGACATTTTGCATCAAGGAAAAAGAAATCCCTTATCACCTAAATTATGCCTAAATAGGAACAAAATGATATACAAAAAATATTAGTAAATAATTCCGTTTACATACGTATAAATGAATGAACACTTCATTCGATCTTCTGTAGGCAATATCTTGCGGCACGCGAGACGCACTGTAGTGACTGTTTCACTTCAAACAATAATACACCTACCAACATTGACTCCGATCACATAATTACAAACATACAGACAGAAAAGAAAATACATCACAGTAAAAAGTTTCGGAACAGCAAAAGAAAAGTCTCTCACACCACTTTCATCCGACACTACTATTTATCTACATTATTTGCATTACATCATTAAAAATGTGAAATTGTTATGGAAAGAGAGTCCCATCCAAAAACGTGGTATCATCGCTACATAATTTAACAAACGTAAGCACATACAACCGACTAGGGAACCTGATCTTGGAGGAAACTATAATTTAACATACGCTGAAGGCGACAAAGAGTCATGGGACAGCGATATGCACATGTGCATACGGCTGAAGTATCGCGTAAAGAAGGTATAAATGGGCAGTGCATTGGCGGAATATTTTCATGTGAAAAGATTTACGTCATGATTATGGCCGCACGACGGGAATTAATAGACTTTGAACTCGGTATAGTAATTGGATTTAGACACATGGGACATTCCAATATTTAGGAAATTCAATATTCCGAAATTACCAGTGTGAAGAGCGTGCCGAGAATACCAAATTTAAGGCACTATCACTCATCACAGGCAATGCAGTGGCCGACGCTCTTTAGTTAACGAATGAGAGCACAGGGGTTTGTGTTGTCAGACCTAACATACAACCAACACTGTGTGAAAAAACCGAAGAAATCAATGTGGGACGGACGAACGTATCCTTTGGACAGTGCGGCGAAATTTGGCGTTAATGAGCTATCTTCGAACATCCATATTTAAATTTGATGATGCTGGGACATCACCTGGTATAATTTTATTAAAAATGAAACTCCTCCAGCTGTACTTAAGATTTAGTATTTATTTGGCTACTAGTTTTGACGTTGCATGAACGCCATCTTCAGGCCCGTCCACTTTGACGATATCAATTGTGTGTGGCTAAGTACCGTACTAGAAGTCCGCGGTGAGGCCAATGCGTGCTCCACATGGAGCGCGTATTGGCCCGTGGTGCCTTGGCGACGGTTTGGATAGCGCCATTTTGCAATGTGGAGTATAAGCCCTATTTTAATGACGGCGGCAGGCGAATAGTTTACAGATTTAGCCGTTTCGGAAGTGCTTCCGCCTTTAGCCCGAAAGCCAATGATCACGCCCTCCGGTACGTCAGGTAAACCGCTCCGTTTCCGCATATCGACAACGACAAGTTTTATATACCCTCCGCTGTTAGTGCTTCCGCTTGCTGTCTGTAAGTGATCTACGCTGATGTGGTACACAGGCGGGGACCACATTAATGTGACTGGACTGCGTATAAGTGTACATAATTTTGGAAAAGCTGTTTACTTTCCCAAAACAATATTAAGCTATTTTTGCGCTTGTGTATTTTTCTTTATAGCCCGTCTGGTCATTGTCTCCCACTGCCCTGAAAATAAAAACTCATCTAAAGATTTTAGATTTCTCTGTTAATTCGTTCTATTTTCTTTTCGATATGCTGGTTATACATAATTTTACTCTCCTTATTACTGTTGCTTACCAAGCATTCTTACAAACTTGCTCTATTAGGTTCTTTCAATCGTTGGTGTGCCTATTTATGCCTATTTACAGTTAAGAGCAAGCAGTAGAATGTCCTAAACGAGACGAAGAGTGTTAAATTGTATTATCAAAATGCGAGACTATACAGTGCCAAACATAAAATGAAGACTATAGCATTCTCACAATCTATTCATTCGTCATCATGTAAATAGAGAGTTAAAATGGTTATGGTTTGAGCTGTGGCGTATATCTTTGGTTCAGCTGAAATAAAGCAAGAAAATGTGTTGTACTTAATCAAATAATTGTAAGATATTGTACAATTAATACACTTCTTTGCCTATATTTTGTATCATTTTCTACAGTAAAAAAAGTGTATTTTCTTGTGTAATAATTACAATGTTTCATCAAAAATCCAGTCAGTTTGTAAAATAATTTCACTGACACTTTGCACTGGATTGTCACTGGATTTGTTTACTGACAACTGGTCTCTCCATTTATTGATTAACTAGATCCAGATGCAGACTAAATATCTCCAAGCAACACCTTTTATTCTTCACTGCGTACAAGTTTTCTATAGACTTCGTCTATCCGGTCACACTGCATATCCAAAAATTCATGATTCAGTCCCCAGCTACCTTACGATTTTTCTTGTTACTTGCAGCTCCTTTCGTCTCTGGCAACGGTTTCAAATTCCAGGTTGCTTCGTAGCTGCCCCCCCCCCCCCCCCCCCCTCTACCCACCTCTTCCTACAAACGGGTTCGAAAGTCGGTTCAGCAGTCGGAGGAGGGTAAGGATCATGCTTCGTAAAAACGTGTTCATACCAAACTTCTCCTTATGGACAGCTATACCTTTAAGAAACACTACGTTTAGTACTCCATCTCACCACTTACTTTCTAACCTTCTTCTGAAGTATCACGCTTCAGTTGATCCTTTTCCTTCTGTCCTTGGTTTCCCGCCACTTTCCACCACTTTTTTTTCAACTGCGCTCTTAACTCTCCTTCTTAAGGTCAATTTACGTTGAACATCGCATCAGAATAACAACAGGTGAGGTAAAGTAATACTCGGTGTCATCTAATGTCGCCTTTCGGACTAACAGTCACTATCACGCCATGCCAAGATTTCTCGACGCGAATGGTTGGACTTAAGTTCACGTGGTGGCAGAACTCAAGATGTGGTGTTAACTTGCTCTCCCACGCTTTTTTTGCGTTGGATTTGTTATTCTATTGCTCATTATTTTTTGCTGCTGCTGCCCTGTTCTCTTTTGAGTTTTTTGAAACCGCAGATTATAAAATAGTAACATCACAACTCAGTACCCGTCATTTGCTGTCAGAATTGCTATGTGGCTTCAGGAAAGGAGTATCAACAGAAAATGTAATTGATCTTTTGTGCGTGACGTACTTGCAGAGCTAAATGGGAAGTTGAGGGTAGAAGGTACCTACTTCGATTACCAAACATTTAATTACGTTGATCATTCCATATTTTAGCGTAAGTAGGTCGATTAACTAAATTAAGAGGAAAATTGCCCATTCAATACCTAGAAAATTGGAAAGAGGCAGTTGTCATTACGTAATGATAAACACGGAATGGATCTTAATCTGGCTCGTATACTATAATGATTCTGTACTTGGTCCATTGCTTTTACTAATCAATGGCAACGATCTGTAATTAATTTTTTCAATTTGCAGACGATGTGAGTGACATTATGAAGGACGTGCAATGTAGTGTTAATGTGTAGCACCCAGTAGATGAATTTTTAGATATAAGTTAGTAATCACATCATTTTAAAAAATGTTGGATTATGACATGTAAAGACACTTTTGTTGAAGTGACACTTTTGTCAAACTGACACGCTCTACATCGCTACAGAGTGTCGTATTCATGTTTATCTAACAAGTTTTAATCTAATCTAGGATAGAGAATACATTAGCTCATGGTCTACAGGAACTAGATTGACGTTTAAATGTAAAAAATCCTATACAATTACTGATACGGTAGTCTTGTGCAAGTGAAATTTTATTTTTTCAGGATGATAAAGTAATCAGTGAAGTCAAGCATTTTAGATTTTTAGGACTGTATACAAAGTATGGAAACTTTCCCAAAGCTGACAGGTAAAACAGGCAGGACGTCCGAAATACGCAACGAGTGTAGCGGCGCAGTGGTTAAACAGTGGACTCGCATTCGGGAGGACGACGGCTCAATTCCGCGTCCGGCGATCCTGATTTAGGTTTTCCGTGTTTTTCCTAAAACGCTTCAGTTAAATGCCGTGATGGTTTCTTTGACAGGGCACGGCCGAATTCCTTCCCTATCCTTCCTTCATCCAATGAAACCGATGACCTCGCTATTTGGTCTCTTCCCTCCACTTAATCCAATCAAATCCGAAATACGCTTCAAAGAGCACTCTTCAGTTCACAGTAATAAAACAACATTTGTTGAGCGCCTTCTAAAATCGGTCATGCTGTTGGAACTATTGAAATGGATTTGGAAAGACTGCACATTGAACCAAAGGGACACGTCCTGATAATGTTGGAAGAAACTGAGATTTTTCCACAGCGTCTGCAAGAACCTGGCAACGCATAAAATCAGCAGAAAGATTTTATTAACAGAGCATTTTTAGGAGCTTCGAAAGCCTCTTCCAATCGGCCACCTCACCGTAGCGCACGTACAGTGTGGTCAACAGCCCCACTCACCGACAAGAGACAGCGATAGCGCACCGGCTCACACGCCGTCCTAGCAGCACGCCGGCGAGGCGTGCAGACTGGCTTCCGTACATACCGCAAAAGTGTGCGCCGCACAACGCCACCAACCAGAGGCTGATGCAGTTAACCGTGACTCTCATGTCCCTTCCCTATAACTTAAGTTGCTACTTATAGTTTTATTTTTATAATTTATTGTTTTATGCTTTTGACAGTTTTATACACTCATGTTCCTAAAAGTCGTAATATTTAATGACACTTCATGCAGTCTATTCTTGTACATAATTCCGCTTCTGTAATTTTACGATCTTCATGTCTTTCATTATTAATACATTCATTCTTCCAGGCCTAATATATTAAATAAAAAAATTTACACAATTTTTATTTTTATGCTTTCAGATTAAGACTTTATTACTTAACACTTTCAAGGTTTCACCCTTTGAATATCTTACGATACTAATTCAGTTTCCGCTTCTTTATTTCCTCTTTTATAATCTTATAATTTATCCCTGTTTAACAGTTTTACGCATCCATTTTGGTATTTTAACAGAACAATTAACTTTTTGCAATTCTAGTATAAGACCCTCTCTTGTTAAACCAGCAGCATCCCCGCCACTATCCCTCACTTACCACGCCCCCTACTCCCCCACCCCGCTTGCCATCGTTGCCAGTCTCTCCTCTATCCATTTTATAATTTCACTATTTTATGTCGCTTGTATTTTACATACCGTTTGTTCTACACTATCAGTATTTCAACGAGTACTTTTACGTAACTATACGTTTTATAATTTTAGCATTACCCCCCTCGTTATGCTTTATAATTTTAGCACTACCTCTCTTGTTAGACTCGTGACATCCCCACTGCCTCCTCCCTACTTCCTTTCCCCTCAGCCAATCAGCCTCAGTCCATTTCCCCTTCCTCCCCCCCCCCCCCCGCCCCTACTACCAGCATATACCTATTTAAAACACTGACCGCAGTTGCAAAACACAGTACTCTGGGAACGTACTTCTGAGTAGAAAAGACAGGTTGCTGACGCAACTACTTAGGTAAATTCTATATTTATGTACAATTCTTTTCTTTTCTCCTTACTATAAAATATTAATGGTACATAGTTAGTTTTATTTCCTTTTGGATCTAAATATGACCCAGAGGGATCGAAACATGATACACAATTAAAATGTGCAACTGAGACGGAACGATAAATGAGAATTATCTTAAATATAAGTGATATGTTCCAGTGGATATATCTAATTGATGGTCTTGTCTAGATGATGGGTTTAGGTTTTAAGGCGCTCATTGGTGAGGTAATGGGTGCCCGATTTTGTGTAGGAAACGAAATGCTGATATCTGTACTATAACAATAATCATCGCTGACAATGAGGTGCGAAAGCTTCTTTGCATTCTTACTTTATCGGTATGACATTGGTTGAGTGGCGAAGCACTGTAAGTCTGTCATTCCTGTACATACCCGTCCATCGTGTGATTTATGTTTAACGATACGGATACATTGAAAATGATCTGCCACGCTGACTCGCTGAAGACAAGATGGGAACAGAATTTGCAGTTGGATGCCACTTCTTTAATCACTGCATAAAAAGGTGTGGATTGTTTGCAAGTTACGTTTTTAATAGCCCAGCAGAAGAACAGAAAAGCTTGAATGACAAACCCCATGTTTTCACAACTAAGCTGAAAGGCTTCCTTGTGCCATATTCCTTTCTCTTGTAGAGGAATTCCTGGCAGAAGTTTAGAGCATTACACTACAACGTCTCATTGCTTGCAAACATGTTTGTGGTCTCTTAATTTTTATAATATTATTAGTTTCTACATTTTCTCATTGGCTCCCTGTGAGTTATGTAGTGATTTCTAAGAAATATAAAAGGTTAAATTAATGGATTTCCTATGAGCGTTTCTTTGCAAAGAGGGACAAGGTTGTAAAGAATAAATGTTAATTAATCAAACCAAATGTCAAAGCGTACTCAAAAATGTACGAGGGTCATTCAGTAACGCAATACATTTTTTTCTGACAGCAGGATTTTCATACATCATTTTGTTCCCCACCTTTTAGTTTCAAAACCTTATTTTTCAACATACGCCACCTTACTGGCAAGGCTTGTATGCCCACATGGTACCACTCTACTGCTCGATGTCAGAGCCTTCCCATCATCATCCACGTACTGTGTAAGTAGTCTGTTAATATGTTTGTATGTTGGCAGTGCAATAGCCTGTAACTAATATCGCTGGCAGCGCTCTGCGCCCTCGGTTATATAAGAGACTCTGTGGTTAGACGGACTAGGAGTTAACAGTTAGCGAGCGGAAGGCTTGCACAGTTCTTCGTGGAAACTCAGTGATGGTAGGACATGCATTGTAAAATGATACTGGATGTAGTTGGTAATGTTTGGGTAGTGGAATTATTGACGACTATATAATTTTTGGAACTGGATGTCAGATGGATAAGGTAAAATCTGCTAAATGCATTGTTCGCTCTTCAACAAAATCTTTATTTTGCTAACCATATGATTCCTAGTAGTTAGAGCCTATAATAGTTAGAATCCTTTTATTTAGATGGCTGTAGTTGCTGCTTGCTGTAATTGCTGTTGTTGGTGTTATGAAGATTTTCTGTGAGGTGACTTATGAAAATGTATGGTTTATTGTTAGGATTTCTTCCAATTCAGGGCAATTCTTTTGTGTTAGTTATTTGGAGTCATGTTGTCATTGTAGAGCAGTCAGATTCCGTCGGGCTTGTACACTGAGGGTAATAAATGAATAGGTTAAGTTCGTGTTGTCTTTGTCACGAAAAATTCCGTAGGTCAGTGTTGAAATGATAAAAATAAGTAATAAGACAGTAGGTTCAGGTGTACTCAGTAGTCTAAGTAAACACAAAGAAGTTTCACATACTCAGTTATTTCGGTGGACAGACACAAAGAAGATTCAACTGATTCCCGCGGTGCGCATCCTTCGTTGGGCCAGACTGACGGGAGTCGGAAGGTGCGAGATCCAGGCTGTAGGGTGGATGAGGAGAAACAACCTGTGAGCTCCTTTCCTGCACGCGGACTTACGTGAGGCTTTGCATTGTCATAGACAAGGAGAAGTTAGTTCGAATTTTTGGGGCGAACACTTCAGAACTGATTATTCCAGCATGAGGGAGAACATCAAACAGAATAATCCCTTCAGAGTAACAGAAGACCGCCACCTTGCCTTTACCGGCTGAGGGTGTGTTTTTGAACTTTTTCTTTGGAGGAGAAGTTGTGTGGCGCAATTACATAGACTACTGTTTTGTTTCCGGTTCGGATGAACCCATGTTTCATCGCCTGTCACGATGTTCGGCCAAAAATTGTAACGATCAGCCTCGTAACGCACAATCAATTGCGCAAATATGATCCTTTGTTGTTTTTTATGGTCTTGTATTAGGCGGCGAGGAATGCAACGATCACAAAACTTTCAGTAGCCCAGCGTGTGGAGGAGTGTGCCAACACTACCAACAGAGACGCCCAGTTGTGCAGTGAGGTGTTTGTGATCCGTTGATCACCTCCAAGGAGAGTGCCCGCACGTTCTAGTGTTGCAGGAGTCAAAATAGTGCGCGGCCAGCCGGTACGCGGGGGATGGGACAGCTTTGTGCGACCTTGCTGCGATGATGACAGACGTCTCGCCCAACGACTCCCTGTGCTTTTGTTCACCGTCAGTCTCCACAGACATTCTGTCAGCCCATATGAATATCTGTAACCCATCGCCAATAGAGACTTTAATTTGAATGCTACTACATATAGCGCCGCCAGTTAAAGGAACGTTATAAAACTCTAGGAGCTGAGGCTCACAACAAATCCCGTATTTTTTCAACCGAAATTGGCCGAGAAAAAAGTGTTATATTACATTCTGAATGCTCTTCGTAAGTTAATAAATGTTGCTCCTGCGATGAAATACCTTCTACCAATTTTCCTCTCCTCTTTCCTCGCCTTTATCCCATACCTACATGCGGTCGGCTTATTGAGTATTCGATTTGGCAGAGTAAGAGGGTGGCCGGATGCCCTTCCTGTCGATACCTCTCTTCCCTCCCCTCTTCTTTCTGGACGGAAATCGAGTACACCATCTGCGAAAGTGTGACAACGTTTTCGAAAAGTTTGCGAATCGTGTAATTGAGGTGGGACTGGGTACCTGACCGATATTCACTTAGTTGCATGTGGGAAACCGCATAAAAATCACAACCAGGCTCGCGGGCACACTGGCCCTGGTCGTTAATGCGTCGGGAGGATACTAACCCGGCTAGCACGACTAATGACGAAAAAAAGCTGTTGCTAGTAACTTAACGTGGCCAAGAAATCCCGTATTTAGTTAGACGGCGTATCATCCACTCTACAGTACTGGCAGGCACGGATATAGGATGCGTTTCTGCGGGTAAGAGGAGGGGAGAGGGGGTCATAGTTTGTTTTCATCAGGAACGAAAAGGAAAAATTAGAAAATGTGTGGGATAAGGCTTTCTTTCTCTTTCTGCCCCCTCCTATGGTCAGTGCTTTCAGGAAGCAACATACAAAGCCCATGGAATAAATGAGGTGTGGACAATACTGATGGACAGACGGAAGACATGCTGTATTACGCAGATGATATTACTATGGTCACAGAGACGACAGAAGATCTACAGAAAGTCTTCAGCAAATTGGAAAGGATTTTCTCTAATTAGTGTGATTCGAGAATAAACAAAGGAAGACTAAATTGATAGTATGCATTACTGGAGAAAAATATGAACCTCTAAGAATAAGAAATGGAAGAAAGAAATTGTGATATAAGAATTTATCTATTTGGTAAAAGGACGGTAGAAACTGCAAAGAAATTAAGAACAGAACACAGTAAGACTAAACTGCATTTAATTTGAATTATAACTTACCAGTGAGAACAGCAGGCTCGAAATAAGGAAACGGATCATGAGAGTATTTGGAGTGTGGCCCATACGAATGCGAAACTTGGACTATAGGAAAACAAGACAAAAGACGGCTAGAAGCCATGGAGATGCAGAAGTATGATGAAAAGGTAGAGTTACCAGCGAAGAGGTGCTGAGCACAGGCAGTCATATTCCTGTGGAGGCACATTCAAACAAGAAGAGACAAACTCATAGAACACTTTTTAAAACACACTAGCACCATTGGAACAATAGCAGAAAGAGCTATCGAGGAAAGAAATCGCCAGGTACGAAGAAAGGATGTTATAAATGCAGCAGATTATGAATGATGTGGGATGCGCTAAGTATGCGGAAACGAGAAGGAAGGCAGACAGAAGAGTGTAATGGCGTACTGCTCAAAACCACCCTCAAGGTTAAACACTGGAGAAGGAGAGAGAAGCAATCGTGCAGGATGTACAAAATAGTACTGAGAGACTTCGAAGGGTTATAGAAGGTGTCTTGAGGAACAAATGGAGTGCAGATACCCATGTTCGCAAACTTTATGCAATAACGCTAGAGTATCGACGTTATAAAGGGCCAACGCCTACCATTTGGCCACCCTTTCAACAGCTAACTTGAGTTTGTACGCTTACGCATCGCAAACATAACTTTTCTCCTTTAACATGTTCCAGGGAGTTCCATAGCGTCGAGTAGACCGCTAAGCGCACCACGGTCAGCGCACAGCCTCGTAATATTCTGCCACTCCAATGACATGGAGACGACTGAGAGATGCAGTGAAACTGTTCGAAGGCTACGACAAATGGTTTTGCCCTCGGGTGCTGCGAATCCGAGGGTAGCGCCAAACACGCCTCACTGAGACTGTCGTTGGCCCGCTACAAGGAATAAATGCTCGGCCCTGCGGGCAGTCCGGCGGTTCATATCGTGCATTGAAGCCTTGGTTACGCCGATATCCGAATACAACTGCTACCTCGCTTTTCTGGATCCTGGCTTCGACATGAAACCTGTGTGATTGTGTTTTGCATTTTAAGAAGATTTTGGCTTTATTCTCTAATACTCAGCTCAACTCGTGCTGATGCAGCTGCAACTTTCGCTCTATACTACGGTTTTGGCAATCAATATACCGTCGATCTTGGCTTCTACACACTGTATGGTTCTTCGCAATGGTCGAGTGCGTCAAGCTGCGACCTTACGTATGAGTATGGAACTGATTATATAGATAAGACAAGGAAATAATCAAATATCACAGAGTAGCTTCATTGTGAAACTATACTATCGAGCCAAAAGTATCCGCTATGTAAAGCGAAATTGGCCGCTAGACGCGACAGAAAACGGAACCGCCAGTACAAAAACAGGCGGTGAGCATTGTGTTGTCAGTAGAGATGCCAAAAAGCAGAATAGATTGGTCAGAAGAGATTAGTGGCTTCGAACGTGGAGTAGTGATTCAAAGTCACCAGATCATTCAGGATAAGTTAAATCCTACCAAATGTGCCAAAGATGACTGTTGGTGATGTGATAGTGAAGTGGAAACTCGAAGAAACAACCAACGCAAAACCAGGAATAGGCAGGCCTCGTATACTGACGGATAGGGACCGTCGTACGTTGCGAAGGGTAGTTGAGAAATCGAGCGAAATGAACGAAAAGAATCACTCGAGGATTCCAAAATATTACCAGTTATGGTGCTATCTCCGGCATCTGACTATATAAGAGAAACGCAAATACCAGCAAAAAATGCGAAGAACTGTAAGTAATTACGTATTTACGTAAAAAAAGACGTGAAATGTTTTATAATCTACAAATATCGCATATTAAAACAAAACTCATTTTAGATTCTACTGAAGATGCCTTAAAATAAAAGTCGGAAAGCGTCTAGGAGAAATAAAATGTATTGCAGTAAGGAAAGGCGATTAGTATCTACAAAACGTTTGTTTGATATGATTCGTTTTGCGTTTTTCTTAATTTTATCTTTTTCTAGCGCTATATGATAATTTATATCTTTTTATTTTAATTTTTAGCAGAACAGCCTGTTTCGCATTACAAATCACTTTTCCAGTAAAACCTGAATTAAACACTGTCAATTTCAATTTTGCTGTAAATATTGTTTATTTTTTTAAGTAACAGGCAGGAGGATAACTGTACAAAAAAAGTTTTCCGTTGGTTATGCAGCACTTTATATATCCTAATTCAGTTTCAGGACTGTTCACCGCTTCCGGTTTCTACGGGTATCTAATAACGCCGTTACGATCTTAACTAACGCTGCTAGAAAAACCACCGCAGTCTAAGCTTACTTACGACAGTCTACGGTAGTTTTACAACTCCATTTATAGGTCGAAGATTGTATCAGCACTTTGTCATAAAGCAGCAACTGTGGGGAATGATTGTAGACAATAACATTCCTGAAATAGACTGACCTGCCCAGAGTCCCGACCGCAACCCAGCTGAACACCTTTGGGATGAGTTAGAACGTCGACTTCGATTCAGACTCCAGCGTCCAACCATCTCTGGTTTCGTCTTTTGAGGAACAATGGTCTGCCATTCCTTCACAGACTTTCAGACACTTCACTGAAAGTTTTACCTGAAGAATTCAAGCAGTCATAAAGGCGAAGGGTGGACACACCCCATATTAATGTCCAGTAATATCTTTCCAGATTCTTTTGATCAGATAGTGTATGTCATGAATTACAGCTATGTGCACTAAAACTGTTCATTTAAACACTTGATTCCAATAAAGCACAAATTACATTTGATTTCATTTATAATATAGTACACTCATGTTGAGAAAGAACGGAATTCCTTGAGGATTGGAGATAGGACGTTGATATTCACAGGACGTTTATGTTAGTATGTTCTGCAAAAAAGATTACCGTTGATTGATGATGATGTTTGGTTTGTGGGGCGCTAAACTGCGCGGTCAACAGCGCCTGTAGAAAGTTCCAAGTTTTACACAGTCCAATTTTTTACACAGTCCACTGCCACAAATGATGATGACAATCCCCAAACCGGCCAAGAGGCAGCAACGCTAGCCACTAGACCACGAGCTGCGGACATTTCAGTTTCCTTGGTTCTGCATGTGTCCTGTTGCCTAGGAGACATAGGGTCCCCCATGGGCCCTGAAAACTTGTTCCATAGGTGATGGCATCGACATGTATAAGGTGCGAATGGCGTTCTGGGTACTAAGTCACCGTGCTGCACCCATCGTTTCACCATAACCCACATATTTTCGGTTGGCGACAAATCTCGTGATCTGGCGAGCCAGGTCAAAAGGCTGACACCCTCTGACACCCCGCTGGTGCAGATCCGCCAAGTATCTCGGCGTAACCTTGGACTCTAACGTGGAAACCCCATATAAACGAGATGCACAGGAAGGTCTGCGCCAGAATGCCCATCCTATACCCAGTCCTCAACACAACCAGTTCCCTTTCCTGCTCTGTAGGACTAAACGTCTATCAGGCTCTCATACGGCTAGTAATGGAGTATGCGTGCCCTGTGTGGGGATACGCGGCAAAGCAGCACCTGGACAAACTCCAGAGGCTGCAGGACCGCGCCCTCTGGAGGACACTGCACCTACCCACGGGATTCCCTACAGACGATCTGCACGCCGCTGCCGAAATCCCACTCCTCAAAGAAAGATTCCAGGATATGGCACGGGCTTTCCACGAGAGCTCTTCCAGATCTGGAAATAGCCTCATCCACTCCTTAGGTCGGTATGACATGTCCCATGATAAGCAAAAACGCCCCATGACGATCTTCGAAGACTAAGTCGAAGAGAAAAATCTCAAAAATCTCCAAATCCGAACACCAAATACTTAATCCTTAAAATACCAAACATCTCACCAACCTCAGGCAAGTACTAGACACCGCCAGAACACCAACACAACACACAGACAGCAAAAACAGTCAACGACAAACACACACTCACAACACACATTGTGAAGTAATAAATAGCAATCTACAAACTCCTCTATACACTTCCTCAAGGAGGGGAAAGTAAAAGGTGAAAGAGAGCTGTGACACCAACAAGGCGCGTGTTCGTGCAACACGTGGTCGTGCGGTGTCTTCCTGAAAAATGGCGTTGGTGTGTTGTGCAGAAAGGGTATGGCTACGGGTCGCAGGATGTCATTCACTTTGGTCACACTGGTTACAATGCCCTGGACGCGCACATACTGTGATTTGTGCTTGTACCCAGTAGCACCCGACATCATAAGCACTTGATTTGGTGCTGCATGTCTTGTGCAAATGGAATCACTGTTATGCCGCTTCCGCTGTCTACGGCGAACCAAAATGCCGCCATCATTTTCAAACAACAGAACCTGTATTCGTCCGAAAACACTCTCTGATGCGAGTCCTATCCCTAGTGACGTCGTTCGATACACAACTGCCGTCTAGTGTGTTATTGCACATTCGTCAAAGGTAGGCGGAGAAGTCGTTGACTCGCACATAACCTACGCCGTAATAAATGTGATCGACTATCAACCCTGGTAGCCTACGATGTGTTACACTGTTCCACTGTTGCGTCAGAGCAGAGGAGGACGCAGACCTGTCCTGCAATGCCATTTGGATGAGGTGTCAATGTTCCCGGGAGATGGTCTGGGTGGTGCGACCTGACCTATCTCGTCGTGCTGTACGGCCTTTCGTGAATCAAACGGCACACATCCGTTGCACTGCCGAAACACTCCGTCCCACATGAGCAGCAATTACGCGGATGGATGCATGGCATTCTCTCATGCCAACAATGTGCCTTCTTTCAAACTCACTTATTTAACGGTGCGGTCCGCGCATACGTCTGCGAGGCATGCGGCACATCTGTTTATGTCATAATGATCCATTACCTTCGGTTTACCACGGTATCGACGTTGACCTTAAACCCGTGGGTCGACATGGTACAAATGCTAATCATTTCTATAGAACATACTAATGTACCCGTCCTGTAAATATGATCGTCCTATCTCTAGTTGTTCAAAGTGTTCCTTTTTTCTGAATATTACACTGTTCCACTGTTGCGTCAGAGCAGCGGAGGACGCAGACCTGTCTTGCAATGCCATTTGGATGAGGTGTCAATGTTCCCGGGAGATGGTCTGGGTGGTGCGACCTGACCTATCTCGTCGTGCTGTACGGCCTTTCGTGAATCAAACGGCACACATCCGTTGCACTGCCGAAACACTCCGTCCCACATGAGCAGCAATTACGCGGATGGATGCATGGCATTCTCTCATGCCAACAATGTGCCTTCTTTCAAACTCACTTATTTAACGGTGCGGTTCGCGCATACGTCTGCGAGGCATGCGGCACATCTGTTTATGTCATAATGATCCATTACCTTCGGTTTACCACGGTATCGACGTTGACCTTAAACCCGTGGGTCGACATGGTACAAATGCTAATCATTTCTATAGAACACACTAATGTACCCGTCCTGTAAATATGATCGTCCTATCTCTAGTTGTTCAAAGTGTTCTTTTTTTCTGAACATTAATGTAGGAGATTTATGTTTGTAGGGTAAAGATGGAATTCGTTCTAGTTGTGTATCTCCGGCATATAACGACAAATATGCAGACTGCACCGTTGCATTTTTCGTTGAATCTGGTATTTCCATCCTAGCGACGATCAATCTTTCTTCGTCAGGGTAGATGCCCTTTGAATTTTCAGTTGTGCGAAGGGTATTTCTCAAACGAGAAGCACACGATTCTCGTAAATTGGCTGCGGACAGTGCTCACGAACACGAGAAGATTATGAGCGACAAGCACGTGTTCCACGGAGTTTTAAAATGGGAAGTGCTGTAAGGTTTAAACTAAATGAACGCCTTCCTCATTACCAGAGGCTTACATTACATTGAGTCTTTTTTATCCAGTTTCATCTGACCAAGTACTGTTTTCTTCTTGAACAGAGGAAGTCATACCTGACACTGATAATGCTGTGCAGTTCGGTATCAGTTGACTGTAAAAATAATTGTCTCCATCGTTAATCAGATAGAGACTATTACTTCAAATTTAGAATTTGTTTTGTTTTAGTGTTCATTTCTTCCAAATTATAATTTATTTCAAGTGCTCAGGCATTTGTCTTAGCTGAATTCAGATTCACCGTCTAGGAGGCCTTAGTCGGCAACGAATTCATCACAGTCCTCCAGCAACCATAGCTGATCCTTCGTGAAGTAACATAGAACTCTCTTTAGAAGTATATTCCACAGAAACACGTCCAGGCTATGATTCCTCAGCACGATTTTAGAGGATTTTTATTTTATTATTTTTTAGTTTTTGAGTCATCAGTCTTCTGTCTGGTTTGATGCGGCATGCAACGAATTCCTCTTCTACGCCAACCTTTTCGTCCCAGAGTAGAACTTGCAACCTACGTCCTCAATTATTTGTTGGCTGTTTTCCAATCTGTTTCTAGCTCTACAGTGGAAGTATGATGTCTTAACACATGTCGTATCATCCTGTTCCTTCTTCTTGTCACTGTTTCCCACATAGTCCTTTCCTCGCCAGCTCTGCAGAGAACCTATTCAATTTTTACCTTTATCAGTCCAGCTAATTTGCAAAATTCTTCTGTTGCACCACATCGCAAAGGCTTCGATTCTCTTTTGTTCCAATTTTCCCGTAGTCCATGTTTCGTTACCATACAACGCTGTGCTTCAAAGGTACATTCTCAGAAATTTTTTCATCAAATTAACACCTGTGTTTGACACTAGTGGACTTCTCTCGCCGAAGATACGACAGCAGTAAATGGTGGCTTCACGCCACATTGATTTCTCACAGTAAGAGATAAATGAAATGGGCTTTAATACTAATTATTTGTTTGTCACGTAATTAATCTATGGTCTCAGTTTCGTTTTGGTCACGTGTAACCTTCATGATGATGTACATTTTTGATTTACGTTAGTATTACGTACTATAATGACGATCCTTGATCATGTGGTCTTATCTAACAAGCAGTAATAAGGGAACACCAGGAACAATCGAGAGTGTCAGCTCATATCTTTAAGCGAGAACACTCAAAAGAAACCCTCTGACTTAGCAAAGAAATTTACATGATAAAAATGCATCTCAAAAAGCACAAAAATCTCTAGAACACGGCCATCACACCAGAATGTCTGAAAGAGAATGCGGGACATAAAAAATTGAAAAGACGGAACAAATAGTATTTCAGAAAATAATTGGTCCAAAATACACTAAAGAAGCCGAGGGCAAACAGTGAAATTCAAAAGTATCCCAATATTTAATACGCAGACCGTCGCAGAGTTCCAACGTAGCGTCCGCGGCTAACCGACAGCTTTCCATGAAGTGGGGCCGGGGCTGTTCCTCAGCTGAGTAACGTAGCTTGACATGATACCACGGTACTTTAGCTTTTTATGCTTGACTGTGCCTTGTTCTGGCATGTATTAGTTTATTTTATGCATCTGAAGAATGCTAGATTACTCTAGCTGAAAACTGGGTAAAGACCAGTAACTTTTCGCAACTGAGGCTGTTCTTTGACGTATTAATTTATAACAGTTGCTAACAAGGCTGCAACATGTTAAAAATGTTTATATCCCAATATTTATTCAGACATGAAAAATTAAAGCTCAAATTTTACTGGTACATTCAGAAGATGAACTCAAGCAGGCAACTAGACAAGTATTGGAGTTCGGCGCAACTCGAAGTAAAGCCACAACTACGACAATAAAATGAGCCACAGGAAATACGAGGCAGAAAAAAAGTTAGGCAGAAAATTTACGACTGGATACTTGTTAGAGAGTGAAACCCATAAAGACCGGAAGCACGTGTCTTGAAGGTACTCTGAGGCGACAAAAGTGATGAGACATCTCTTAATGTCGTGTCGACCTCCTTTTGGCCGACGCAGTGCAGCAACTCGACTCGGCATGAACTCAACAAGCTGTTGGCTGTTCTGCAGAAATATCGAGCCGTGCCGCGTCTATAGCCACCATAATAGCGAAAATGCTCCTGGTGCTGGATTTTGTGCATGAACGGACTTCTGTATGATGTCCCATAAATCGTTGACGGGACTTATGTCGGGCGATCAGGGTGGCCAAATCATTCGCTCGAATTGTCTAGAAAGCTTTTCAAACCAGACGCGAACAACTGTGGCCCACTGACAAGGCGTATTGTCATCCATAAAAATTCCATCGTTGTTTGGGAAATTGAAGTCCATGAATGGCTACAAATGGCCTCCAAGTCGGCGAATGTCACCATTTCCAGTCAGCGGACCAGGGGACCCAGTGCATCCATTTAGACACAGCCCACACCATTATGGAGTCACCGTCAGCTTGCACAGTGCCTCGTTCATAACTTGGATTCCTGTGTTCGAGGCGTCTGCACCGCAGTCGAACCCTATCATCAGCCCATCCCAATTGAAATCGGCGCTCGTCTGACCATGTCACGATTTTCCAATCGTCTAGGGTTCAGCCAATATGGACACGAGCCCAGGAGAGGCGCTGCAGGCGACTTCGTGCTGTTAGTAATGGCACTCGCGTCAGTCGTCTGGTGCCATAGCCCCTTGAAGGCACTGTCCTAAAGGATACGTTCTGCTGCTACTTCACGCAGTGCTGCTTGTCTGTTAGCACCGACGAGTCTATGCTAACGCCGCTGCTTTCGGTCGTTAAGTGAAAGCCGTCGGCCATTACATTGTTCGTGGTAGGAGGTAATGCCTGAAATGTGGTATTCTCGGCACACTTTGACACTGTGGATTTTGGAATATTGAAATCCCTAACGATTTCCGAAATGGAATGTCCCATGCCTCTAGCGCCAACTAACATTTCGCTTTTCCGTCGGAAATTTCTTCACATGAGTCACTCAAGTACAAATGATAGTTCTGTCAATGCCTTGCTCTTTGTTACCTGATGTACGTGACACTATGGCCATCTATATATATGCATACTGTTGTGCCATGAGGGTTTTCATCTCAGTGTAGGGAAGCTCTTGTTATGAGAGAATGAAAGTATTATTCGCAGAAAGAAAGGCTAAAAAATTTGAGATGTCCATTGTTATACATCGTGTGGTGCAACACGGATGAAACGCGAATAAGAACTATATAACGGATACCGAAACAATGTTTCCAAGGAGCGATAATAACCAAAAAAGTAAATATTTTTGCTGTATGACTGGTACTTTTAAGCTTTTCTCCTACCGAAGCTTTGATGCAACGTCCTGATTAGTTCGTGCCACTGGAACGACAAAATGGTTCAAATGGCTCTGAGCACTATGAGACTTAACATCTGAGGTCATCAGTCCGTTAGAACTTAGAACTACTTAAACCTAACTAATCTAAGGATATCACACACATCCATGCCCGAGGCAGGATTCGAACCTGCGACCGTAGCGATCGCGCGGTTCCAGACTGTAGCGCCTAGAACCGCTCGGCCATCCCGGCCGGCCTGACACGACATACTTAAAAAAATTAGTATGAAGAGTGACGCAACAGGAAAAGATGACCGTGATTGGCAGTATATAATGACCGATTAACTGTGATTGCCGCAGATTACAATTGTATGCTAGACCGTGACTCGAGCATGGGAGCTATGCATCAGGCAGGCAAGTGCTCCACCGAATGAGCTATCTTGCTCTTTATTTATTGAACTGAAATAAGTATTATGAGGTCCTACAAGTGTTTATGCATATTCAGATTTATAACACATTTTAAAATAAAAATAAAAACTAATGAGTTACACTAAACAATGACTTGTCTCTGTTGCATCCGCATAATTATGTGGTCTCAAAAACAGTCTTTGTAACTTAAATTATTTTCTCGAACGTCTTATTCGATCAGATGATTACGTTATTGGCTAATGCATGCTCTTCACCGTATTTTCCTTTCTTAACCTGTCTCGAGAATCACATGCAGATAATTGTGCACTGACTGTCCATATCTGATTCTAGTCGAAATTTAAGGTTCAGATGTTGCAACGACAAACTCCTGTAAATCAAACGTCCGACAAGCCAGGCAAACGCATTGTGCTTAGCACCAGAAAGAAATTCGAATCTGGTCGCAAAACTTCATCGACGTTTATCTTATTCATGGCGGTTCTCGTGATAATAGACAGCTTTTTTCATAACCAATTCCAAATACTAATCGTTTTATGCAACAGATACATGTGATCCATGTTGATTTCAACACTGCACACCGCATAAGGCTGAGAAGTGTAAGTTTGATTTTATATTTCCTATCAGAGCTGAGTACGTTTCGGTAATGACATTTACCCACGTAGCTCTAATATTTGTAGGTAAAACCTTTGTCTGAACATTTCTCCAAACACGTGACCAATTTGGGTGCGGATATTTGATTGACGTAGGACGCTTAGGAGCGCGTTGGAATAATTATTGGTAGAGTCTTGCAGAGGAATGCTTCAGTGTGCTCCTCCTAAGTAGCTTGTTTCTACGTAGTGGGTGTAGACATATTTGTGAATTTTGCACTCTGTGCCGATATAAATCGGCGGCCTTAAATCTGAGGGTCAAAAAATTTCAGAATCTTTTCTGTACTGCAGCCTGCGCCTTTCCTGTGTATCTTGCTTGTACGTTTTGGGAATAAAGTAATGAAATACTCGTACGGATTTCTCAGCCCCAATGAACCGTTGATACATGCGGTTGCTCATTTGAGAAAAGGCAATTTGAACAAATTGAACCTCCACACATGCCACGGCCAAGCACAACCGCCAATCAGCCTTCACAACTACACTTTTATTACACGTTAGCCATAGACTGAGAATGACCGTCTGGAGTACAGCATCGTATGGTAGTGAAACATAGGCTGTGGGAAAACCGGAACAGAAGAGAATCGAAGCATTTGAGATGTGGTGATACAGACGAATGTTGAAAAATAGGTGGACTGATAAGATAAGGAATGAGGAGGTTCTGCGCAGAATCGGAGAAGAAAGGAATATGTGGAAAACACTGATAAGGAGAAGGGACAAGATGATAGGATATCTGTTAAGACATCGGAGAATGACTTCCATGATACTAGAGGGAGCTGTTGAGGGCAAAAACTGTAGAGGAAGCTAGAGATTAGACTGCATCCAGCAAATAACTGAGGACATAATTGCAAGTGCTACTCTGAGATGAAGAGGTTAGCACAGGAGAGGAATTCGTGGCGGGCCGCATCAAACCAGTCAGAAGACTGATGACAAAAAAACAAAAAAAAAAAACCATAGCCTATGTGATGTTTTCCGAATGGCACACAGTTTTGATTTGTGCAGAAGTTTCAGATCAGTTGACCCTGAGCTGCAGAATGGAAATTCATTCTAGATTGATTAACTGTGTTAGTACGTTTTGCTATTGACTGTATAATGTATTTTATCATTGACGGCATTAATTTTATTTCTCACTGCAGTAAAAACGTTGCCATGTAGGCTGCTGTAAATAATGTTATGAAACAAGATGTTCAGAAGGTTGAAACAGATAGCGCAGAAAGAGTAACTGACGGCGGCTCTTGGCAGATTTAAGATATAGATCCATTTTCAACATACACTCCTGGAAATGGAAAAAAGAACACATTGACACCGGTGTGTCAGACCCACCATACTTGCTCCGGACACTGCGAGAGGGCTGTACAAGCAATGATCACACGCACGGCACAGCGGACACACCAGGAACCGCGGTGTTGGCCGTCGAATGGCGCTAGCTGCGCAGCATTTGTGCACCGCCGCCGTCAGTGTCAGCCAGTTTGCCGTGGCATACGGAGCTCCATCGCAGTCTTTAACACTGGTAGCATGCCGCGACAGCGTGGACGTGAACCTATGTGCAGTTGACGGACTTTGAGCGAGGGCGTATAGTGGGCATGCGGGAGGCCGGGTGGACGTACCGCCGAATTGCTCAACACGTGGGGCGTGAGGTCTCCACAGTACATCGATGTTGTCGCCAGTGGTCGGCGGAAGGTGCACGTGCCCGTCGACCTGGGACCGGACCGCAGCGACGCACGGATGCACGCCAAGACCGTAGGATCCTACGCAGTGCCATAGGGGACCGCACCGCCACTTCCCAGAAAATTAGGGACACTGTTGCTCCTGGGGTATCGGCGAGGACCATTCGCAACCGTCTCCATGAAGCTGGGCTACGGTCCCGCACACCGTTAGGCCGTCTTCCGCTCACGCCCCAACATCGTGCAGCCCGCCTCCAGTGGTGTCGCGACAGGCGTGAATGGAGGGACGAATGGAGACGTGTCGTCTTCAGCGATGAGAGTCGCTTCTGCCTTGGTGCCAATGATGGTCGTATGCGTGTTTGGCGGCGTGCAGGTGAGCGCCACAATCAGGACTGCATACGACCGAGGCACACAGGGCCAACACCCGGCATCATGGTGTGGGGAGCGATCTCCTACACTGGCCGTACACCACTGGTGATCGTCGAGGGGACTCTGAATAGTGCACGGTACATCCAAACCGTCATCGAACCCATCGTTCTACCATTCCTAGACCGGCAAGGGAACTTGCTGTTCCAACAGGACAATGCACGTCCGCATGTATCCCGTGCCACCCAACGTGCTCTAGAAGGTGTAAGTCAACTACCCTGGCCAGCAAGATCTCCGGATCTGTCCCCCATTGAGCATGTTTGGGACTGGATGAAGCGTCGTCTCACGCGGTCTGCACGTCCAGCACTAACGCTGGTCCAACTGAGGCGCCAGGTGGAAATGGCATGGCAAGCCGTTCCACAGGACTACATCCAGCATCTCTACGATCGTCTCCATGGGAGAATAGCAGCCTGCATTGTTGCGAATGGTGGATATACACTGTACTAGTGCCGACATTGCGCATGCTCTGTTGCCTGTGTCTATGTGCCTGTGGTTCTGTCAGTGTGATCAAGTGATGTATCTGACCCCAGGAATGTGTCAATAAAGTTTCCCCTTCCTGGGACAATGAATTCACGGTGTTCTTATTTCAATTTCCAGGAGTGTAGTTGACTGATTCTTCCGTCGTTTCACGGTAGAACAAATTCATAATGAAAGGTGGTTACACTGAGCCACAGCGCCAGAGATTGCGCCAAAGAGTTTTATTCGGCCTCCTCCACTGGCAGTGCTTGTCGAGATGTGGCAGTAGGCAGTGCTTGTTGAGAAGTAGTAGTAGTCAGTCGGTGTTGAGATGTTGTAGTAGGGAGTGCTTGTTCCATGTTTTACGCAGTTGTTTGATGGGCTAGACAGCAGATGTTGTTCGAATGGAGATATTGTAATGATCAGAGTGCTTTTCGTCAATATATATGAAGGTAAAAAAATGCCCTTTTTTTATTATTTCAATGTCTTAAATAATGCGTCATTACAGGTTCAGTCAACAAAGCATCTGGCTTGTGTTCTTGTATTAGAGTGTAATTCTGGTTTCCTTACTCAATTATAGTATTTCTATTTTTTTTAATTGCTTCAGTATAAATTGTGTTCAAAATAATATGTCTTATTGAGGAAGAACCGTGCCAGAGGTGTACGTTGAATCGCACTTCCACACACAGAACAGCTACACTTGTGCTTTGTTGTTTCGTTGGTTTTATAGCTGCTGGGGACTTAATTAATTAAGTGTGTTAACGGAAATTTCATTTCATTCTTTGTTGTTGTTCTATGCAGTCAGATTGCGTACAAATACTAGTCAGGGCCAACCGTTTACGAGACAGCGTAACGGGACAGTCAGCTACTAAATCACAAAATTAAAATTATTTGCATTATATTTAATTAAGCCCCCATGCACGTGGCGACCGCTGCTTCGGATCGTCCCTTGGAATTCTTCTGATTGTATAAATAGCAGACAGTAGTATTGTTGTAGTAATTTGTGGTTTAGTAATTGTAGTGTATATTGCATGTGTAGATTTGGTAATTGTCATTCTTCTAATGGTATTTTTTACAGAATTTAATTTTTGATGTCTTGTATAAGCGTTTGACAATTTTGTGCAATTATGAAGATTTCAATTGTTCGTTGATCGTGTTTGAGGGAAGCATTTCGTGTGGATGGTATTGTTGGTGATAAAGTGTCATTGTGTGTAATTTTCGTATAGTGACGAATTTTGTATGTTTTGTAAATGATTACGCGATTGATGAAAAAGGCAAAAATGATGAATAGTGAGAATAACGAAATTGTTAACATGGCGAACTCGCCAACACAGGAGAACAGGATGATGAATAATGAAGTTGATAACAATTTAATAAGTCGGGAAAATAGTCCGGGACCAATTCAAAATTTTTCAGAATCAAAAAATTTTCAGAATACGAGATTAATGACAGAAAACTCTGGAATAGTATCGAACACAGATAGCTTTATGGCTATGCCGAAGGAAGTTAGTTTTGCGGGAAATGTTAGGGGCGAAAAGAATTTCGAACCAGTAGTATGGAGCAGTTGATGGGTGCTATATTAAATTTGGGATCACAGATGGAAGCAATGGTAACACGGTTAGGCTCACGGATAGGAACAATTAAAACCAAGATGGAAACAATGGAAACACGGTTAAGCTCACGAATAGGGACATGTTACAAAAACATGAAAGATGAATCAAAGAAAGAAATTAGAGAAGAAGTACAACCGATTTTGAATGCTCACAATAATAGTTTAATTTCAACAGAAATTAGACAAGAGGAACAGGACAGAGAACAGGAAGAAAAAGATCGCGTGATAGTACAGAAATTTTCAGAGTTAAATTTACAACGTGCACACGATAAGGAAGAAATATTTGAAAGAATCGAGGAATCAGTACCAAATGACAGGACAAATAACTTAACCCAACAGTATGAACAGTTAACTACTAAATGTGACAATACCGAAACCCGAGTCGCGACACTTACGGAAGACGTAAATAAACAGAAAGAAAAAATAGGTTACTCATCGGAAAGAGTTGAGGAGATTTCAGATAAACTGACAAGTCTTAGTTTAAATGGGGACAGAGATTCAGATAATACAGCACCATTGCCATTTGCAGAAACCGAAGAGTACCAGAACATAAATAAGCATGTTGAAAAATCAGGGAAAATTTAATGAACGCGTCAAAAGGGAATTTGAGGCATTACGAAAGCAAGTCAAACAAATTGAAGGCGAAATCGTAGGAAAAGACAGCAGAAGAAATTTAGAATCACAGATAGCAGAGAGGTTTGAAGAAAATAATTTGTTTCATTTACGAGATGCAACAAGAGAGCGCCAGGCGCGCGAACTTGACAATAATCGACATTCGGACTGGGACAGACGCGGTAGGTCTTTGCCGCCACGAGGAGAAAATTTTGACTATAAACACTTCTTGATTGTTCGGAAATTTAAGATCTTTCGCAATTCTAAGAATGACATACATCCATGTGCATGGTTAGATCAATTCATGTACGCACTTCCACCAAATTGGCCACTAAATCACAAACTGGAAATTATGTGCGGCTATTAATGTCCTCAGGGGATTCACTACAATAAGTGAATATGTGCCGTAGCGTGCATAGGGCCCCGAGCTGTAGTGGTGCTATTTCCCTTTTAGTTTTCTGCACCGCTGCCTACTCTTTTACTATTCTTTGCATCTGTCAAAACAACTCTTCGACTATCAATCTATCTAGAGAGACGGTAAAGAATAACCGGACATGACTATTTTACCCAAAAGTGATTTCGGAAATTACCATTTGGACTTACTGTACCTTCAGCAGCATTCATTCGTAGTTTAAACGATATTTTACCTGTTTATCTTCGTGACAATATTAATTCATATGTTGACGATATTCTTATTGCTAAACGTTCTTGGAGTGAACACAACAAAATTTTGGATTCATTATTACATATTTTTGCACGAGTTGGCATTACAGTGAACTTGGAAAAATCTGAATTTGGTCGTTCTCAGGTGAAATTTCTCGGTCACATTATTTCTACAGAAGGTATTCTTCCTGATACAGAGAAATTAGACGCTATTCGTAATTATGCTGTTCCTACCACAAAACGTGATGTTCGTAGTTTCCTTGGTGTCTGTAATTTTCTTAGACGCTTTGTTAGATTGGACAATTTGACCACACCTCGTTTATGTGAAGTATCTGGAAAGAATTCTAATTGGTGTTGGGATGAGGAAGCTCAGTCAGAATTTGAACAACTTCGTGATGCATTAGTTGCTGCTCCACTTCTTTCACATCCGGATTTATCTAAAGATTTTTGTTTGGCGATGGACTCATCATACAAAGGCCTAGGTGCACACTCATTTCAAGGGATAGAAGAAAACAGCGTTGTAGTACAGAAAACTATTGCATTTGGAAGTCGTGTTCTCTCTAAATCAGAAAAGAATTATTCGATTACGGAACTTGAAGCTTTGGCTGTTGTTTGGGCTTTCACAAAATTTCGCATACTTTTGTATGGCAGACATACTAAGGTTTACACCGATCATCGAGCTCTGGAATTTCTTATGTCAACAAAATTAACTCATGGAAGATTGTCACGATGGGCGCTGTACCTACAGGAATTTGATTTTAGTATTGTTTACATACAGGGATCTTCAAATATTGTTGCTGATGCTTTATCACGTGCACCTATGGGTTTGAAACAAAGTGCTGAAGAGGACTGCAAGGAAAACAATTATTGTTTGATGTATATTCAAGGTGTTGCGTTTGAGAATTTTATTTCGTCTTCGCTCCAGGACATCGCTAAGGAGCAAAATAAGGATCCAATCTGGAAGGACATTAAGGAGAAGTGGAGGAGAAAGGAAAGCGTAGCGATTAGACAGTATTATCTAGTTCGCAATGACATTCTTTTTAAACGAAAATCGGTCGACAACTCTGTTTGGTTAGTTTGTATTCCTGATGAGTGGGTTAATAAATTGATTTGGTACACACATTTCAGTTATGCACACTTTGGTCCCAGAAAATGCTTTCATAAATTACGAGAAAATTGCTACTTCAGTAATATGGAAAAACGTATTCGATCTGTTCTTGCCAAATGCAAATTATGTCAAAAGGCTAAGCCGCCAACTATTTCTCACAGAGCACCGTTGTTTCCTATCATTCCAGCGAAATTAAAGGACATGGCTGCAGTCGATTTGTTCGGTCCAGTGGTTCGCTCTACTAATGGTTTTGCGTACATTTTAGTAGCAGTGGAATTGACATCAAAATATGTGTGTTTTACACCTTTATGCAAAGCAACAGCTCGTTCAGTATCTAATGCTTTCATCAAACATTTTCTTAAAGAAGTGGGTCATGTTGATAAAGTTATATCTGATAATGGATCACAGTTTCGCTCTAAAATTTGGCTTCGTACTCTACGGCGTCGGAAGATTAAACCAATTTTCATTTCACTTTTTCACCCTCAATCTAACGCTTCAGAAAGATGGATGAAGGAAATCAATAAATTGTGTCGACTTTATTGTCATCAGAACCACAGAACGTGGGATCAGTATCTTCATATTTTTCAAAACATTCTGAATGAACTCCCTAATGATTCAACTTCTTTACCGCCAAATTGATATTAAAAAATAAAGCACCGACAAATCGCATTTCTGAAATCGTTCCTTTTCCGCCTTCACGGAAACTGCGGCATTCTGAAGTTGTCAACCTGGCTCTACGAAATATTGCATCTGCGGCTGCTAGAAGAGAGAAATCAGCTAAACGTCCTGGTCGTTTAAAAACTTTGTCAGTTGGTCAAAAGGTATTAATTAAGTCTCATCGTTTGTCTCACAAGGGAAAAGGCTTGTGTCGCAAATTTTTTCTGCTTTATAACGGTCCATATAGAGTTCGCAAAATTATTCATGATAACACTGTCGAAGTAGAAACTCTTAAATCTCGGCGCTCTAAGGGAGTCCATCATATATCGAACGTTAAAATTTTTGTGGAATGACATACTTTCGAGAAACCAACAGTTATACGTAAACATGCAGAGAATACAAGGATACCGCGCTGTGTTTTGGCGGCGGCACAGACTCAAAGCAACAGTCAAGTCTGCGCGCCGCACATGCAGTCGTAGACCGCAAACAATTACTTCCTACGTCACGCGTACCTACAGCTGATCGAGCGCTCAGTGCGAATGCACTGACAGCCGTAAACAAATACACAGTCTAATTTCTCCGACTAAATTCAGTATAAAGCTATGGTGACTTGATAAATTATGTTATTAACGTTCAGAATTTTTCAAGATACGTTTGTATAAAATATTTAAGAACTTCAGGTAAATTCTGTGTGTGTCCGACGTTAAGAGGACTTGCTATCGAGAAAATTGCAGGAAGAATGTAATTTCGTAGAAGAAAGAAATAAACTAATAAGGTAACTATTAATTGAGTTTATTTATCAGGTAACATATTTCCACTTGGTACGTACTTTAGACGTAATTTGCTGCTCGCGATTACGTGATTTATACTTTGTGTAAACTGATTTTGACAATGATTGATTAATGAACAGGGCAATTACTTATGTATATTATACATCGCTTGGCTGCACTGCTTTTTCACTGATGTCATATTTTTTTATTATGTGCCTGCTGTGCTTATTTATTTAAATTATAATTGTCACCTGATTAGTTGTCCTGATATGGTTATGTACGTAAGTTATACTTTGTGATTTATCTGCTTGCGCCTTCATGTTTACTTATTAAGATTACATATGAACATTTATTTGCTTATGCTGATATGATGCTAATGACCTGTTTATTATGTGAGATATATATTTGCTGCTTTGCGTATGGATTGCATATTTACACATTTCTGTTTTGTTGTCATAACTACTCTTCAATTTAGAATATAGCAATGCTGATGTACAGGGCACGAACATAGAGTTTAGGTTACACTATGGTATTAATTATTGTTCGCTTGGCAAAGCCTCGTTGTAGGAATTGTGCTGCATCCACTGGTTGGCATTCTGTTCTCCACTGGTATATTTACTCGCTATTGCATGTTTTGCTTACGCTCAGTGCCTTATATTTTTAAGATAAGAAAATGAACTGCTATAATTCGACGAACGACATTAGTACAAGAAACTTCAAAGAAGTCACATGAGCTGGAGGTTTTATGGAAGCTGTATAAATTTGTTAATAGGAAGGAAGCTAACGACATGACATACCAACATTAGGTTTAGACCATTGACAGTTATTACACTGCATTCTTCGTGAGCAATTGAAATAGTAAGTGACACTTGACACCAAAAATACTCCACATGTTTGCTTCTGCCATGATTCTTGAAGTGGTGTACACACTGAAATATCATGATTATTCACACTTCGTAATCGTACTTACTTACTGAGAGTTATTCAAATTAAAGGCTGTTAGAGGTCATGTATGCATTTCTCTTATTTAATGATGGACAAGGTAACCAAAATGTATTTTATAATTCATAATGAGTAGAAGATATGGGTCAGATGGATTACACAGAGGTTGTGTGTGGACATTGCGTCTACGGATTGTATGGGATGATGAAGTTTGCATTAGGATTTTATCTGTACTTGTTCGAGGAGACTGACTAGAAGAAAGAGTTGTTATGGAAGTGAAATGATATTGGCGATAAGGTTTATATGTGTCGACGTATTGAAGAGGTATTATTGAGGTATTGAGATTGTGTGAAGTTGATGATTATTGGAGTTCTGGTGGACAAGAGGTAAGGTAAATGATATTGATGATAAGGTTTATATGTTTAGACGTAAGAGGTATTATTGAAGTATTATGATTATGTGATGATAATGATTATTGGAGTTTTGGTGGATAAGAGGTAAAGTAAGTGAGGAGCATAATTTTTTTTTTTGTTGGTTTATATGGAACAAGGAGGATGAAGATGGCAGACTAGAACACTAAAGTGGAAGGAAGATTGTCTACACTCAATTTGTTAAATCAATAAGCAGTATATACTTTTTTTTTTTTTGGAGAGAGGAAGTAATTGCATATCTTGGCACACTGACAGTTGTTCAGCAACCGTACATTTTGATCTGGCTTGGCAAACATTGGTCTTGACATGATGACTATGACGTTGGCTAACTATTATTGACTGTTATACATTGCTGCCACTACTACTTGATACACATGATGAACATCAAATTTTGACAGAATTGCATTTACACAGTTAACACTATTCAATTACACAGTAGCACTAATGTGGACGAAAGATGAGTGAGTATGTTTTGTGTGTTTTCCCTTCCTAATCCCAGATAATTGGTACCGACCTATCTCCTAAATATTATTTTACTTGTTTGTTGTGGCTTGCACTGACACCCATAAATATTATAGGTTTACTGATATTTGTGTATTTGTAATAGTAATATGACAATTATCTGATATCATTTGTGTATTTATTATAATTTGTATGTTTAGTGTAAGAGCATTGATAATAATTTTGTAAAAGCAATTGTGTGTGCATTCAAACTGTTGTTCATATCTGCACCTGTTTAACATTGATGTGTGACACTTGGAAATGTTTAATTTCCGCTGATGAACTGTGTGATTAGTGATAGTGAATATTATGGACTGTTACTTGCACTTTTACTACATGATTGGTGCCACTAGGACATGTTTAATTTCTGCTGATAAACTCTGATGAACAGTGTGATTAGTGATAGTGAATATAATGGACTGCTGTCTGCACCTGCTCAACATTGCTGGGTGCCACTGATGAAACTGTTTCTACTGACATAATGTCACTTGTTGCTGTCTGTACCTGCTCAACATTGCTGGGTGCCACTATTGGAACTGCTTCTACTGAAATGATGTTACTTCTTGCTGTCTGCACCTGTTCAACATTACTGGGTGCCACAGATAGAACTGCTTCTACTGAAATGAAGTCACTTATTGGTGTCTGCACCTACTCAACATTGCTGGGTGCCACTAATGGAACTGTTTCTGCTGAATGATGTCACTTGTTGGTGTCTGCACCTGCTCAACATTGCTGGGTGCCACTGATGGACTGCTTCTACTGAAATGATGTCACTTGTTGGTGTCTGAACCTGTTCAGCATTGCTGCATGCCACTGATGGAACTGCTTCTATTAAAATGATGTCACTTGTTGGTATTTGCACCTGTTGACCATTGCTGGGTGCTACTGCTGGAACTATCAACTACTTGTTTTTTGAATCATTGAAAGCATTTTATGTGAACATTTGTATAAACTGATTTTTTGTGTATTGTGTAAACTATTATGTAAAGTCACATGTATGAAAGAATTTGTATTGCTTACTGTATTTTATATATTAGGTTATTGAAAGGTCAGTGCAAAGCCAAAATTTTATCTAATTATGTGATATTTACGTATTAATATTATCTTTTATTTTTGTCTGTATTTTCGTGGACGAATTTGGTGGTATTTTCACCACCAATGCCGGCAAAAATACCATGAAATTCTGGCCCGTGGAGGAAGGGCATATGAGAGGTAGCTACACAGCGCCAGAGATTGCGCCAAAGAGTTTTATTCGGCCGCCTCCACTGGCAGTGCTTGTCGAGATGTGGCAGTAGGCAGTGCTTGTTGAGAAGTAGTAGTAGTCAGTCGGTGTTGAGATGTTGTAGTAGGGAGTGCTTGTTCCATGTTTTATGCAGTTGTTTGATGGGCTAGACAGCAGATGTTGTTCGAATGGAGATATTGTAATGATCAGAGTGCTTTTCGTCAATATATATGAAGGTAAAAAAATTCCCTTTTTTATTATTTCAATGTCTTAAATAATGCGTCATTACAGGTTCAGTCAACAAAGCATCTGGCTTGTGTTCTTGTATTAGAGTGTAATTCTGGTTTCCTTACTCAATTATAGTATTTTTATTTTTTTTTAATTGCTTCAGTATAAATGGTGTTCAAAATATCATGTCTTATTGATGAAGAACCGTGCCAGAGGTGTACGTTGAATCACACTTCCACACCAGAACAGCTACACTTGTGCTTTGTTGTTTCGTTGGTTTTATAGCTGCTGGGGACTTAATTAATTAATTGTGTTAACGGAAATTTCATTTCATTCTTTGTTGTTGTTCTATGCAGTCAGATTGCGTACAAATACTAGTCAGGGCCAACCGTTTACGAGACAGCGTAACGGGACAGTCAGCTACTAAATCAAAAAATTAAAATTATTTGCATTATATTTAATTAAGCCCTCATGCAATAATTATAAATGAGAAGAATTGAAGCAACAAACAGCCCTCGGTCGCAAAATGAAGTCTTTTTGACCTAGGTTTCGGTCACTTTTAAGAGTGCCTTCATCAGAAATAAAACATTTAAACTGGCATGTCATGGATAAAATAAATATCAAGCGATAAAGCTTTAGTCACATAATTTTAAAATAAAGCTTTATCGCTTGATATTTATTTTATACGTGACATGCCAGTTTAAATGTTTTATTTCAGATAAAGGCACTCCTAGAAGTGGCCGAAACCTAGGTCAAAAAGACTTCATTTTGCGACCGAGGGCTGTTTGTTGCTTTAATTTTACGTTGTAACGGTCGCTGACAATGTAGCCATGTTTAAAACTTTAATAAATGAGAAGCACAGAATTGTGGGTGTTCTACAGTCTTAATTTGTTTAGTTAACTAGATTGCAGCCTAAAAAGATATCATCAGACTTCAAAAAAGTACAAGAAAGATACGCAGGAAAGGCACAAGATGTAGTACAGAAAATATCCTCACATTTTTTTACTCTCAGATTTAAGGCCGCCGATTTATATCGGCACAGAATGCAAAATTCACAGATCAAAGAGGATATAATTCTGATGAACAACGCTGGAAAAGAAATTATGCATAGAGAGTGAGTTGTAAAAACAGAGTAAATGCAATCTGTGGCAACGCCGTGGTAACGTAACTGAAAAGTTAAACAGCAAATAAGACAAACACTAAACACCGGAAAAACAGTGTGTGTGGAGCGCGTGCGTGGGCGCATCCATAGAGATTAGGTAGAACAAGAGGAGGATAACATTCTCAAGAATTACACTTAGCAGAATAGTAAACGTAAATATGCTAAAATACCCTAAAAGACTATATAACAATTTAAAGCAAACTAACAATCACAATAAAATAAAATTAATTTAATACAAGCTGTGAGTTCTGAAGAATAAGCTGAAGAGGTATTACATGTGGAAGCTGGTGTCGAAACAGAGTAAAACACAGGACTGACAACTGTAAGAGCAAATAGACAAACTAAATTATGTCTCAGTGGTGTGATTTCTCTCACCCCAAGGAAGATGTGCATATTCGGGGGCCTACTGAAAAGTAATACTTCCAAATTTTTTATTCTCTTCTCAATATCGGTTGAAGTATAGCATGTCACGCACATTACTCAGCCGACGTTCCCGCTTAGCTGAAGCATGATCCTCTGCCGCTAGAGGACCCCGAAATTGTAGGGTGCAACATGACGGTGTGTAACAACCGTGTCGGTGCGTGAGAAACAACGAGCTGTAACCGGGTCTCGAATTTGAAGAGTTCGTCCCCACATGGAGCACAATCTTCTTCAGCATAACTATGCGAGACTACACACGAGCCATGCGACATCTGCAGCAATCCGACGCCTTGGGTTCGCAGTCATCGATCATCCTCCATCAGTGGCGGACGCTGATCTGAAGATGGCTGGACGGTTGACCGCCGAAATATTGTCGCAAGAAATTAACATGATGCTGCTGCAATCCCGAACCCTCGTAGAATCCTCTATCAGTCCAGACTTGGTCCTATCCGATTTTCATCTGGTTCCGATGCTTCAGGAACACATTCGAAGACTTCACTTTGATAGTGATGAAGCAGTGCAAGCAGAGGTGAGGTTGTCACTCCGTCAGATATGTCACACATGCTACAGTGACGGTATCAAGACACTGGTCTCTCATTGAGAGAAATGTGTTCGTCGTCAGAGTGACTACACTGATAAATAAGACATGAAGAACAAATATGTAGAATATTAATAACGTTTGTTTTTACAATGAAATGAATACCCGTAGCTGCATACAGGCGTTGATATAAGGCAACAGGGATAGTTGAAAATGTGTGCCCAGACCGGGACTCGAACCCGGGATCTCCTGCTTTTTTTTTTTTTCGATATAGTTCGTTGCGTTTGGTCCAGGCGGACGTCACAAGACATCCGTTCAAGTTGGTCGTTGTTTCCTTTACTCAGTTTTTCTATTACAGAGGCCTAGCAGCCCTCTGACCGAACACGCTGAGCTACCGTGCCGGCTACCCATCTGAGCCACTGAGGACACAGAAGAGAGTGCGACTGCAGGGACTTATACCTGGCACGCCTCCCGTGAGACCCCCATTCCCAACTTATTGTCCCGCGCTATACTCATAGTGCCGCTGCCCATTATACTCGTTACTCGCGGGTTTTTGCCCATTCCCGTAAGAGTTCGGGCACTGTTTGTGCATCCGCACGGAAGAAGATGGCCAAATGGCAGGAGAGTCATATATATATAGGGTGAGTCGCGTAAGACGTAACACCCCCATTATTCCGGGAGCGATTGCACGTATCGACAAGCGGTGTTTGGCGAATCATAGCCGACTATGGGGCACATACTTTGGTACATGCACAATATTCACAACGTTTATATTGACCGAGATAATGAGGCAAGTACATGTTTTTTAAATGGGACGCTGTACTTTTTCTACCATCATCCGAACGCTCTGGAAAAGACGCGTATAATGATGTAACGCATATTGCTATTGCGATTCAAACTTCGCTTAAAAGACGCTGGGAAATATTGTACGATAGAAGGTCGAGGCGGTCGGAAGCGGCTGCAGACTGTAAACACGCCTCGCGCGACCCGCAGGCCGAGTTGCCGTGCTCTATGCAGCATGCACGGCCTACGCTACGTAGGTAAATCCTCATCCGTCCAGGAACACCAAAACCTATTTCGCTTATCCAACGGCACACAAGTACAGGAAACGGCTGTATGGGGTGATACTGGTATCCTACGTGCCCGCCGACAGACGCTGCGCAGTACAGATGTAGATTTAGACAGGAGAGGAAACTGCCGCGGCTGGAGACAGACTTTGCGGTGACAGATGTGTGAGAGTGTCGTCTGCGCGGGTGGGAACGGGAGCGCCGGCGTCTGCGGTGCGGGGCTGGATTGGAAGGAAGCGCGGAGCCGCTGGCCTAGATTGGACGGACTGCTGGAAACTGCAGGAAACATTAATCACGACGACGGAGTGCTAAATCGAACAGATGGCGCCCTTCAGATGACTGCGAGTCATCAGGCGGAGCGCCGCCGGCAGCGGACTAAGGGCCGTGGGAAGCCGTCCACGTGCCCGCTCGCCGACGCCGCTCGCTTTTGGACGCGGGGGGTCTTTTTTGCAAAGCCTTGCTTTCAGCACCGTACAGTGCAACGCCTTGCTTTCAGCACCGTACAGTATCGGTGCCTCCGTTTAACGAAGCTTTCGACGGCTCGCTATCAGATAAGGCGCAACTTACAGACAACATGCCTTCGGAATTCCTAAAATCATTGCGGGAAGACGGAAACAAAAGACTACTCAAATTGATTTGTAGAATCAGTGGTCTTGAGACATACCATCTGACTTTCGGGAAAAATATATTCCACGTACTTCTAGAGTTAGCAAGAGCAGGTAAATGTCAAAACTATCGCGAAATCACCTTTACATCTCACGCAGCCGAGTTGTTGACAGGAATAATATACAGAAGAATGGAACACAAAGTTGAGAGTCTATTAGATGACTATAGTTAAGTTTAGGAAAGGTAAAGGCTCTAGGAGACAGTCTTGACGTTACGCCTGATAATTCAGTCTACACAGCAAAGAAGCAACGAGGAAAATAAAGCGAAGGTTCAGGGTGAAACAATATCAGTGATAAGATTTATTTATGACTTGACAATCCTCAAAGAAAGTGAGGAAGACCTGCAGGACGTGTTAAATGAAACGAACAGTTTAACCAACAAACACTACAGATTGAGAATAAACCATTGAAAGACGAAAGTAATGAGTAGTGACAAAGACGAAAGTACCCACAAGTATATCATATTAACTGAAGACGACTTGAAGGAATATACTGCTACCTAGAAAACAATGTAACACTTGACGGTGAGGTAAGAAGTACATAAAAAGCAGACTAGAAAAAACAAAGAGGGTATTCTTGGCCAAAAGAAGTCTACTAGTACCAAACATCGGCTACGATTTAAGGAACAAATTTCAAACTATGTATGTTTGGAGCACAGCACTGTAATGGAAGTGAGTCACTGAGAGTAGGAAAGGCGGGAAAGAAGAGAATCGAAACATACGAGATGTGGCGCTAAATAAATTAGGTCGACTGATGATAAGAAACGAGAAAGTTCTCCGCAGAATCGGCGAGAAGAGAGACATGGAAAATACTGAAAAGAAGAAAGGACAAGAAGATTAATCATATGTTAAGACATCTCATCTTCCAATGTATTCAGGGGATCTGCCGAAGACTATGATTGGAATGTTGTTATTGAGCTCTTAAACACACTCATCCCCAGTACCAAACTGACGGCTCCCTGCCTCAAAGGGGTCCTATCAACCGATACCCCTCTTAGTTAAAATGAGCCGTAAAATTCTTTGCCGGCCGGTGTGGTCGAGCTGTTCTAGGTGCTTCAGTCTGGAACCGCGCGACCGCTACGGTCACAGGCTCGAATCCTGCCTCGGGCATGGATGTGTGTGATGTCCATAGGTTAGGTAGGTTTAAGTAGTTCTAAGTTCTAGGGAACTGATGGCCTTAGATGTTAAGTCCCATAGAGCTCAGAGCCATTTGAACCAAAATTCTTTCTTCCCCAGTTAGATTCATTATCCCCTCATCAGTTATTCTACGTAACCATCTAATCACCAGCATTCTTCTGTACTACCACAGTCTGGACTGCTTATCGCACACGTTTCACTTACGTACAAGGCTATACTCCAGACAAATACCTTCAGATGCCTTCCTAACCCTTAAATTTATACTATTTATATGTCTGGCGTCTTTTCTGTCGCTCATGTCCGACACAACAGACAGCACACACGCACGCACGCACACACACACACACACACACACACACACACACACACATAGTATATCTGTAGGTACGACTGTCCTAATAACATCAGTGAGGTTGCACAACAGGGTCCGAGTCTCTTGCTCGCTGCGACCACTATGTGAACGGTCAGTGGACGCTACTAGCGTGTAACAAGTTGACAATTTGGGTCGGCGGGGATACATGTCCGGAAAACTGAGGCGGTTAAGGCAACCGCTCGCGTTAAGCAGGAGACCCAGATTGGCTCTGATGGTTCAAATGGCTCTGAGCACTATGGGACTTAACTTCTGAGGTCATCAGTCCCCTAGAACTTAGAACAACTTAAACCTAACTAACCTAAGGACATCACACACATCCATGCCCGAGGCAGGATTCGAACCTGCGACCGTAGCGGTCGCGCGGCTCCAGTCTGTAGCGCCTAGATCCGCTCGGCCTCACCGGCCGGCAGACCCAGATTGAGTCCCAGTACGGCAAAAAGTATCAACTTTCACCATCGAATTATTTCTATGCCCTATTGAGGCCATCCCTTGGAAACTTAAATTTATATTAGATGACAGCAAATTCTTCCTTGTCAGAAATACTTTCCATGCTACAGTCAGCCTGCATTTTATATCCTCTCCACTTTGGCCATCATCAGTTGTTTTGCTAACAAATAAGCAACCTCATCTAGTGTTAGTTGTTATCTCCTAACTAATACCCTTAGCTTCGCCTGATTTAAGTCACCTACATTCTATTACTCTTGTTTTACTTTTGTTTATATTCACCTTACGACCTCTTTTCAAGGCGCTATACAACCCATTCAGGTGCTATTCCTAGTCTTTCACTGTCTCTGGCAGTGTTACAATGACATTTCTTCTGTCTAACTTCCAATTTCTTCTCCAGCTTTTCTTCTGTTTCAATTTCTGCTTGCTCAATGCACAGACCGAATAACTTTGGGGGATAGGCTAGAACCCTGTCTCACTTTCTTGTCAATTAGTGCTTCACCTTCATATCCTTCGGCTCTTACAACTGCCGTCAGGTATCTGTACAAGCTGTATGTAATCTTTCGTTCCCTGTGTTTTACCATTCCTTCCTTCATAATTTCATAGAGTTTATTCCTGTCGACATTGTCGTACGCTTCAGCTAATTGTACAAATGGAATAAAAGTAGGTTTGTCTTTCTTTAATCTACCTTCTAAGTCATTGGGCTAAAATTGCCTCGCAATTCCCTCCATTTCTCGGTAACGCAAACTGACCTTCCCCGAGGTCGGATTCTATAAGTTTTACTATTCTTGTGTTAATAAGTCATATCGGTATTTTGCAGTCCTGAACTGCAAAACTGGTAGCTTCCTAGTATTCACACCTGTCAGCACTAGCCATCTTTGGAATTATTACAATATTCCTGAAGTGAACAATCCTCAGAAAATGCAGTCGAAACTACGCAGAATAGGATCCATAGCAGATAAGACTGAGAGACAAAATAGAGAAGCGTGAAAGAAGAGCAGCACTTTCGTTACAGGTAAGCGCGAAAGAGTCACGAATATGTTCAGCCAGTTCCGCTGCAGCAGAGAAGATCTACATCACGTTAAGATCTACAGTTAAAGTTCCGAAGCGCACATTCCTACATTGCTTCCTCCTACGTACATCTCGCGAAAAGTCCATGAAGATAAGAGAGTTCGAGCCCACACGGATGCCTACCAGCAGTCGTCTTCCCGCAAACCATATGCGTCGAACAGGAAAGGGGGAAGTGGCACCGATACATAAAGTACCCTCGGCCACACACCTTGTCGGTGCCTCTTCAGTCGTCGCCGCCATCTGTAGGAGCCGCTGAACACCATCACTCGGGCTCCCCTGAAGCCGCATCAGCGCCCCTATAGCATTGTACACGTGCTGCTGCCAGGCCTGTTATCATGGGCTGGACCTTAGTTGCACCTGGACTGGGGCCCTGAAGTCAGCGGACATCCCCTTGAGCTACTTCAAGCCTCTGCGAGCCAAGGGGGACTCGGCATTCCATGTGCCCGCTGGATAGGGCCAAACGACCGGCGATCACGACTTCTGGCGCTGCGGAAGATAGGGCCAGTCATGGACAACTCAGGCCTGGTTGAGGCGAACGAAACGTCGCGGCGTTGGAGCGGCACTTCACATGGGAAGGACACCTTCTGAAGACGTCGGTGCAGGTTGGGGAGATGTGGGCGACTCGCTTACATATCACCTTCGACAGAACGGCCTTCTCGGCGTCCGCCGCCTCTGGGGGCAACACCAGTGGGTCGCTGACACCAGTCGATTGTTGTCTGGGCGAGACTACATCAACGCCATCCGCTTAAAAGCCTTACCACCTAAGACGTGGCTGAGTCGCGGGCGGATGACAGACACCAGGTGCAGAACGGGCTGTAGAGCTGTGGAGACCAACAACCACATCACACAGGCTTATGAGCAGACGCACGGCTCCCGCGTGAAGCGTCACGACGCAGTCGTAAGGTAACCCGCCCGCGGACTCGCGCAGAGGGGGTCCGACGTCTCTGTAGGACCCCACCTGGAACAACCGATGGATTCTGCAAGCCTGACATCGTGACGATCTAAGACGGCCAAGCGCACATAGTCGATGCTCGGCTCGACTGGTGCGACAACGAGAAAGCGGCAAGGTAAAGCACGCCGTCCTCGACCTGCGTCCCGGCGTCACCGAGGTGTCTGTAACATCGGCCACATTTAAGTGGAGGGGGAAATGGCCCCCACAACTGGCGTCCGACCTAACTCAACTGGGATTCAAAGTGCGTGAACTACCCATTACCGGCCCCATAGTGCTAGTGTCGTGCTGTGCGTCCCATAGGATTTTCGATCGGATGACTTATTTTTCAAAACTGTTAATTATTTGTATGTTTATTCGTTGTGATTTGTTACTTTATAGTATTATAATACGGGAGTTGTGCGCCACCTGTAAACTCCTACCACGTCTGGGGGTCCAGGCGCAAGTACCAAACACACACACACACACACACACACACACACACACACACACACACACACACACAATACTAGATATATATATGAAGGGCTTATTTCAATAGTGGTACAAGTCCATTACCTCCACTTTTCTGCCTACAATGCTTCTGACATTAATGATCCAAACAAACAGAAAGAAAGGTTTATCTCTAGCAAGAAACTATATGCTTGAATATTTCTGGTATCTCAACTGCAGATTTTTCAGCGCTCATTTAACTTTAGGACTCTGTATCTCAAAATGAACAGAATTGGACTTGTACCACTATTGAAATAAGCCCTTCATATAGATATACAGGGTGGTCCATTGATAGTGACCTGGCCAAATATCTCACGAAATAGGCGTCAAACGAAAAAACTACAAAGAACGAAACTTGTCTAGCTTGAAGGAGGAAACCAGATGACGATATGGTTGGCCCGCTAGATGGCGCTGCCATAGGTCAAACGGATATCAACTGCGTTTTTTAAAATAAGAACCCCCATTTTTATTACATATTCGTGTAGTACGTAAAGAAATATTAATGTTTTAGTTGGACCACTTTTTTCGCTTTGTGATTGACGGCGCTGTAATAGTCACAAACATATGGCTCACAATTTTAGACGAACAGTTGGTAACAGGTAGGTTTTTTAAATTAAAATACAGGTACGTTTGAACATTTTATTTCGGTTGTTCGAATGTGATACATGTACCTTTGTGATGAACTTATCATTTCTGAGGACGCATGCAATTACTGCGTGATTATCTGCAAATACCACATTAATGTAATAAATGCTCAAAATTATGTCTGTCAACCTCAATGCATTTGGCAATACGTGTAACGACATTCTTCTCGACAGCGAGTAGTTCGCCTTCCGTAATGTTCGCACACGCATTGACAATGCGCTGACGCATGTTGTCAGGCGTTGTCGGTGGATCACGATAGTAAACATCCTTCAACTTTCTCCACAGAAAGAAATCCGGGGACTTCAGATCCGATTAACGTGCGGGCCATGGTATGATGCTTCGACGACCAATCCACCTGTGATGAAATATGCTATTCAGTACCGCTTCAGCCGCACGCGAGCTATGTGCCGGATATCCATCATGTTGGAAGTACATCGCCATTCTGTTATGCAGTGAAATATCTTGTAGTAACATCGGTAGAACATTACGTAGGAAATCAGCATACATTGCACCATTTAGATTGACATCGATAAAATGGAGGCCAATTATCCTTCCTCCCATAATGCCGCACCATACATTAACCCATCAAGGTCGCTGATGTTCCACTTGTCGCCGCCATCGTGGATTTTCCGTTGCCCAATAGTGTATACTATGCCGGTTTACGTTACCGCTTCGTCGCTAAATAGGACGCGTGCAAAAAAATCTGTCATCGTCCCATAATTTCTCTTGTGCCCAGTGGCAGAACTGTACACGACATTCAAAGTCGTCGCCATGCAATTCCTGGTGCATAGAAATATGTTACGGGTGCAATCGATGTTGGTGTAGCATTCTCAACTTCGACGTTTTTGTGATTCACGATTCTCGCGCAATTTGTCTGCTACTAATGTGCGGATTAGCCGCGACAGCAGCTAAAACACCTACTTGGGCATCATCATTTGTTGCAGGTCGTGGTTGACGTTTCACATATAACTGAACTCTTCCTGTTTCCTTAAATAATGCAACTATCAGCCGAACGGTCCGGACACTTGGATGATGTCGTCCAGGATAGCGAGCAGCATACATAGCACACGCCAGATGGGCATTTTGATCGCATTAGCCATGCAACAACACGATATCGACCTTTTCCGCAATTGGTAAACCGTCCGTTTTAACACGGCTAGTGTATCACGAAGCAAATACCGTCCGTATTGGCGGAATGTTACGTGATACCACGTACTTATACGTTTGTGACTATTACAGCGCCATCTATCACAAAGCGAAAAAAGTGGTCCAACTAAAACCTTCATATTTCTTTACGTACTTTTATGTACTAAAGAATGGGGGTTTCTATTTTTAAAAAACGCAGTTGATATCCGTTTGACCTATGGCAGCGCCATCTAGCGGGCCAACCATAGCGCCATCTGGTTTCCCCCTTCAAGCTAGACAAGTTTCGTTCTTTGTAGTTCTTTCGTTTGACGCTTATTTCGTGAGATATTTGGTCCGGTCACTATCCATGGACCACCCTGTATATGTACAAGTGTGTGGGCATTTTCCGTGCCTCATTTATCTTTCACACCAGATAGGGTAGTTTTGTTCAGGACTGGTTCTCACAAGAATATCGACAATTATGAAGAAATATGATCTACTCTAGGGGCCTGTTATCGGCTTAGGTCTTCAGGTGGTCTGACAAGTTCTTCTCGCATACTCTCTGTAATATAGCATTCATTACCCATCCATTCACCTTTCAGCTTCCCATTTTTTGCTTAGCACTGGGTTGTCACCTGAGCTCTTGATATTCATTCAGTTGTTTCTCTTTTCTCTACAGGCCTCTCTAATTTTCCTGTAGATGGTATCTATCTTTCCCCTAGTTGTAAATGATTCTAAAGCCTTGCATTTGTCCTCTAATCATTCCTGCTTAGCCATTTTACACTTTCTGCCAGTTTCAGTTTTTAGTCGTCTGTATTCCCTTTTGCCTGCTTCCTTCACTGCACTTATATATCGGCTCCTTTAGTCAATTAAATTCGGTATCTCCTGTGTTATCGAAGAATACCTACTAGGCGTCACCGTTTTACCTACTCGATTATGTTCTGACTTCACAATTCCATCTCGCAAAGCTACCCATTTGTCTTCCACGCCTTCCCTTACCTTGTTTCAGTCAAACGTTGCCTAACGCTCACATTGGAACGCTCAATTACCTCTTGTTCTATCGACTTAGCAAGGTCACAGCTCACTAATTTCCTACCTTCTTGCTATTTCTTACGTTTTAACTTCCAGTTCATAACCAATGAATCATGGCCAGAGTTCACGTCTGTCCCTGGAAATTTCTTACAGTTTATAAATCTGGTTTCAGAATCTCTCTCTTTACATTACATAATCAGTCTGAAACTTTCCAGGGTTTCCAGGTTTGTTCGGTGTGTACAACCTTCGTGCTTGATTCTGAAACGTAGTGTTAGCGATGATTAAATTACGCTCGGTGCAATATTCTACTAGATGGATTTCTCTTTCAATCCTTTCATCAATTTCATATTCTCATGCTATATTTCCTTCTCTTCCTTTTCCTACTATCGACTTCCAGTCCACCACGACAATTAAATTTTCCTCCCGCTTAATTATCTGCATACTGGCATATGGGAGTATGTCGTAGAAATAACTGAGGACGTTAGATGCAGCTATTACTCTGAGATAAAGACACTGGTAGCCGAGAGCAACTTGTGGAAGGCCGCATCAAATCAGTTAGAAGACCGAGCAAACGAAAAGCGGCTGTTCAAGAAGTTACGTTCAAGAGAGACCTATGCCCTGATTTGAGACCACACTGAGAGTCTAAATAGCAAGCGCATGCGTTCCCTAGGATGTAGAGGTTTAACGTCACTTCAATGACGAGGTGATTGGAAATCAGTGTCAAAGTCGGAATGGAGAAGTAACCTGTCCGCGTCCTTTTCAACGGAGCCAGCCTTAAACGATATAGAAAAAACGAGCAAAATGTATTATGAATGGCCAAAATGATTGTTTGAACTCAGTTCCTCCAATTTCCAAATCTTTTCTGTTAATTTCATCACCATCAAACTCGGGCCAGACAAAGAAATAATTCTGGGTAAAACCTACCTTTTATTTATTTATTTACGAAAATAATTTGAGATAAGTGTATATGTTTGGTACATTACTGTATATTAACGACCGAACATTGTTTCTTGCAGTAATATGTTTTTCGCAAATGTCATGATTGCCTATGATGAACTGTCATAGCATTATCTCTTAACGAATTACGACTCTCGTCCAGCATCATGAGAAAATGATGTAGTTTTGTACAGAATACGGAACCACTGTTTTGCACACATGACCAGGACGTGTCACCAGGAATGACTTGGCCAATTAGGACTGTCCTTCTCCAAGACCTGTACGTTTGTAATACAATAAAATCGTGAAGAAGTTGACCACTATTCAGCTGGGATCCATCATTATGTATCATACCTTTTTGTCTTTGTCTATTTAGGACCAACAACACTGAAATCTAAAGCACAATTATTTTAGATTTATTGTATATCAAATCAATAACCTGGCCTTCCTCCCTTTCGAAAATACAATACCAAGCAAGACAAAGTTTCTTACCAGTTAGAGTTAAATATTATAATACATTCCATGTGCCAATTAATTTATTTTAATGAAAGCTCCCAGGAAATAATAATTTTTGTGGGCTTACTCATCAGTATTTAGATTTTCAAGTGATATGGAAGAGGATGTGGCAGTGATGGTCTAGCGGGTGGAGCACTAGACTCGGACCATAGAGGTCTTGTGTTCAATTCCGGACAGGGACAGCGATTATTCTTCCTTCCGGTCTCCCCAGGACGGCACCAGGTCCACTCATCCTACTGTCAAATGAGTGCCGCACGGACGGAGTGGTTATGTTTCAACCCTGCAACTCCTAATGCTGCGGCGAAGAAGGACTGCAGACAGGCCAGGACCCCGGTTGCCGGGTTGCGCCACACAGTTTACCTTACCTTTTATAAAATGGGATAGCTTGCTTCACTGTGAATTGGCACACTTCAGCATTGCATATCAGTCTTGATTACATGTTTCAGTGCGTTGACATTTTTGTAATTAACTGTATTTAATCTGTTCTTTCCCTTAAGTAACATTTTGTTTGCGATGACTTGATTCTTTTTTCAAAAGTTATATTTTAAAATTGTTCTCAGTGTAGGAGCTACACATATTTTTCTAATGCTTTACACAACAGGCACTGTGTTTCATATGGTAGAATAGGATTTGACTTCTGAGAAAACGTTCTATCAGGTTATAGAAGTTATACGTGTTTACACGCCTAACAGCATTGTAAATATATACTGAAGAAGCCAAAACCTTTGTCATGTTACGGCAAACTGACGAAGTAAATTACTTAAAAATTGGTGTACACAAATTGCAAAAGTAAATCAGTTTACTTACCTTTTAACCATGTTAGGTGCAGACAAAAATATCAAAGGAGAAATAAACAGCAAAATTCAAAAAGCAGGTACACTACTAGCCATTAAAATTGCTACACCACGAAGATGACGTGCTACAGACGCGAAATTTAACCGACAGGAAGAAGATGCTGTGATATGTAAATGATTAGCTTTTCAGAGCATTCACACAAGGCTGGCGCCGGTGGCGACACCTACAACGTCCTGACATGAGGAAAGTTTCTAACCGATTTCTCATACACAAACAGCAGTTGACCGGCGTTGCCTGGTGAAACGTTGTTGTGATGCCTCGTGTAAGGAGGAGAAATGCGTACCATCACGTTTCCGACTTTGATAAAGGTCGGATTGTAGCCTATCGCGATTGCGGTTTATCGTATCGCGACATTGCTGCTCGCGTTGGTCGAGATCGAATGACTGTTAGCAGAATATGGAATGGGTGGGTTCAGGAGGGTAATACGGAACGCCGTGCTGGACCCCAACGGCGTCGTATCAATAGCAGTCGAGATGACAGGCATCTTATCCGCATGGCTGTAACGGATCGTGCAGCCACGTTTCGATCCCTGAGTCAACAGATGGGGACGTTTGAAAGACAACAACCATCTGCACGAACAGTTCGATGACGTTTGCAGCAGAATGGACTATCAGCTCGGAGACCATGGCTGCAGCATCATGATGGTCGCATCCGTGTTTGGCGACATCGCGCAGAACGCAAATTGGAAGCGTGTATTCATCATCGCCATACTGGCGTATCACCTGGCGGGATGGTGTAGGGTGCCATTGTTTACACGTATCGGTCACCTCTTGTTCGCATTGACGACACTTTGAACAGTGGGAGTTACATTTCAGATGTGTTACGACCCGTGGCTCTACCCTTCATTCGATCCCTGCGAAACCCTACATTTCTACATCTACATCTACATCCATACTCCCCAAGCCACCTGACGGTGTGTGGCGGAGGGTACCTTGAGTACCTCTATCGGTTCTCCCTTCCATTACAGTCTCGTATTGTTGGTGGAAAGAAGGATTATCGGTATGCCTCTGTGTGGGCTCTAATCTCTCTGATTTTATCCTCATGGTCTCTTCGCGAGATATACGTAGGAGGGAGCAATATACTGCTTGACTCTTCGGTGAAGGTATGTTCTCGAAACATAATGCACGACCGCATGTTGCAGGTCCTGTACGTGCTGTTCTGGATACAGACTGCTGCCCTGGTCAACACATTCTCCAGATCTCTCACCAATTGAAAACGTCTGGTCAACGGTGGCCGAGCAACTGGCTCGTCACAATACACCAGTCACTACTCTTGTTGAACCGTGGTATCTTGTTGAAGCTGCATGGCCAGCTGTACCTGTACATGCCATCCAAACTCTATTTGACTCAATGGCCAGGCGTATTAAGGCCTTTATTACGGCCAGAGGTGGTTGTTCTGGGTACTGATTTCTCAGGATCTATGCACCCAAATTGCGTGAAAATGTAATCACATGTCAGTTCTAGTATAATATACACTCCTGGAAATGGAAAAAAGAACACATTGACACCGGTGTGTCAGACCCACCATACTTGCTCCGGACACTGCGAGAGGGCTGTACAAGCAATGATCACACGCACGGCACAGCGGACACACCAGGAACCGCGGTGTTGGCCGTCGAATGGCGCTAGCTGCGCAGCATTTGTGCACCGCCGCCGTCAGTGTCAGCCAGTTTGCCGTGGCATACGGAGCTCCATCGCAGTCTTTAACACTGGTAGCATGCCGCGACAGCGTGGACGTGAACCGTATGTGCAGTTGACGGACTTTGAGCGAGGGCGTATAGTGGGCATGCGGGAGGCCGGGTGGACGTACCGCCGAATTGCTCAACACGTGGGGCGTGAGGTCTCCACAGTACATCGATGTTGTCGCCAGTGGTCGGCAGAAGGTGCACATGCCCGTCGACCTGGGACCGGACCTCAGCGACGCACGGATGCACGCCAAGACTGTAGGATCCTACGCAGTGCCGTAGGGGACCGCACCGCCACTTCCCAGCAAATTAGGGACACTGTTGGTCCTGGGGTATCGGCGAGGACCACTCGCAACCGTCTCCATGGAGCTGGGCTACGGTCCCGCACACCGTTAGGCCGTCTTCCGCTCACGCCCCAACATCGTGCAGCCCGCCTCCAGTGGTGTCGCGACAGGCGTGAATGGATGGACGAATGGAGACGTGTCGTCTTCAGCGATGAGAGTCGCTTCTGCCTTGGTGCCAATGATGGTGGTATGCGTGTTTGGCGCCGTGCAGGTGAGCGCCACAATCAGGACTGCATACAACCGAGGCACACAGGGCCAACACCCGGCATCATGGTGTGGGGAGCGATCTCCTACACTGGCCGTACACCACTGGTGATCTTCGAGGGGACACTGAATAGTGCACGGTACATCCAAACCGTCATCGAACCCATCGTTCTACCATTCCTAGACCGGCAAGGGAACTTGCTGTTCCAACAGGACAATGCACGTCCGCATGTGTCCCGTGCCACCCAACGTGCTCTAGAAGGTGTAAGTCAACTACCCTGGCCAGCAAGATCTCCGGATCTGTCCCCCATTGAGCATGTTTGGGACTGGATGAAGCGTCGTCTCACGCGGTGTGCACGTCCAGCACGAACGCTGGTCCAACTGAGGCGCCAGGTGGAAATGGCATGGCAAGCCGTTCCACAGGACTACATCCAGCATCTCTACGATCGTCTCCATGGGAGAATAGCAGCCTGCATTGCTGCGAAAGGTGGATATACACTGTACTAGTGCCGACATTGTGCATGCTCTGTTGCCTGTGTCTATGTGCCTGTGGTTCTGTCAGTGTGATCATGTGATGTATCTGACCCCAGGAATGTGTCAATAAAGTTTCCCCTTCCTGGGACAATGAATTCACGGTGTTCTTATTTCAATTTCCAGGAGTGTATTTGTCCAATGAATACCCGTTTATCATCTGCATTTCTTCTTGGTGTAGCAATTTTAATGGCCAGTGGTGTATGTAGCATTTTGGACTATTGGACAGAATAAAAAATAAAATCTCAAGAATTCTAAGATGTGTATACATGAAACATTTATTAGATCTGTTCGTTATAGCGTTAGTGAGACTTGGACATTAATTTAATGGGATGAAACTAAAAATCTTTGAAAGGAAAATTTTGATGAAGGGGTTTGGAGAGATTGAAGAAAGACCACAGCTGAATGGACAAAACTAACAAATACAGAGGTCCATGATTTATTGGGAGAGCCAGACATTATATCCGAAATAAAAGATAAGAGACCTCGTCGGGCCGACGATGCACTTCGAACTCTGGAAGAAGGGAAAGTAATCCACCAAGAGTAAACGTCATAGATCTCTCGGGAAACCCAGACTTCGTTTATTTAAAGTCAGAAAAAAATACGAAAATCCTATGTGTGAGGTACTTGGAAATTAAATGCCAACAAGACAGAACTACCAGTCAAAGCATTGTTAAATAAGGTACTACGGGCTGTCATAGCTTTTGAGGTTTGTTAATAACTAAATGCCTTTAAAATAAGTCGATGGAGTCGTTTATTTTCAGTGGTGTTTTGCAGGTACACGCTGTGATGCTCGACTAGTACTGAGGAAACAAAAGGACTTTCGTGCAAATAATTAATACATATGCACAAGTTCGCAACGAGGAGTAAGGGAGGTGGGGTGTTCATCAATCTGACTAGTTTGAGACAGTCCGCTACAGTTTCCTCTCCTGTACTCACATGTTCAACTCAAGAGTATCCCTTACATCCCACGTTCTCAATTATTAGCTGTGTATATTGCATTTTCAGTCTTATCCTGTCATTTTTCCCTCTCCGGCTGATTCTTGTATCATGGTATGTATTCTCTGCTGTCTTAGTATAAGTTCTATCATTCTCCCTCTTCTTCTACTATTCTCCGTGTACTCTTTTCCTCACCGATTCTGCAGAGACCCTGATCAGTGCAATTAGGTGTCAGCACGGTTTTGTAGCACCACTTGTCAAACGCTTTGATGTTCTCCTTCTCAGTTTTCTGCTACGCTGCGGTAAGTAGCAGCACCTGCGTAACTTCGACACCACGAGTGGTCTCCCGGAGCAGTGTGGTCTGTCGGTGGTCACCTGCAGCGCGTGAGAGGCGCAGAGGACGCCGCCGGCGGCAGAGTCTGCCAAGTCAAGCAGAATGACGGGAAGTGCCTGATTAGACGGGTCCGTCACCGCCCAGCAGACCAGCAGCTCTAATCGCCAGCTATGCGGGGCCTCTCCGGCGAACAGACTCGTTCCGCGTTTGTAGAAACCGTTCCCAGTGTGAAAGCGAACCTTGACTTCCAGCAGAGAGGGTGGTTTCCTTCTGCGCCACACGGACTGTGGCCTGAAACCCTCCGCAAGGAAAATTCTACATTATGTAACTATCCTTCTTCGTCTTCCTAGATTTTCCCGCGTCTTCACGGGATCGGCACGTTATTTCGGATTTGGGAATGATAATGGTAGTGGGTGACCGATTGCCCTTCCAGATGTCACCTGGACGGAATTCTTGTACCCCATCTGTTTGTATCTAATGTTATGTCCAGAGGTGAGAACATTTCTTGTGAACATTTGCGTATCGCTTATCTGAGGCGAGATGTGGGAACCAGACCGCTATTTACCTAGACCGATGTGGAAAAACGCCTACAAACAACCGGCCCTCGTCGTTGATTCGTGTCCCTGAAGCGGGCGCTTTCAAGCGCTGAGGTATCCTTTCTAAGTGGATTCTTACTGCTTGAGGCGTTCTTCATAAATAAACGTTTTATTGCACTGACTTTCTGCTGGTTTCCTCCCTTGGCATTATCTAGTACCCTGACGCTAGGAGTAATACTTAACAGTTAGAGTGCAGAAACAAAGAAAGTTGAAATAACAATGTACAGGACCCAGTTACTTAAATCAGGTAACAGGTTATATACTACAATTCGTATGTGCTTCGCACAGCAGTGCGGATAGATCAAAACGAAACGGGTCCACCAATATGAATGTACAATAAGGGACACCGCTTGTATGAGCGTCAGCATTTAACAGCATCACGCGTTAAACGGATTTAGTTCAAGAAATTGAACGTGGCTCATATCGATTCATAAAAATCACTTTTGTAACTCCACAAAAGTCTCAAGAATTATGTGACTGTCAAAGTTATTTATACGGTCCAGTGACATTAATGTGATATCTATCAAAAGGTTGAATAACCACCTCTTGCAGCGCAAACGTACGGGAAAGAATCAACGAGGTTCTAGAAGGCACCATCAGGGATGCGCAGCCATGCGGACACGAGTGGCGTGGCCAGGTGCGCTACGTTTCCCCGTTGAGGCTCCCGGTCGAGCTGGTCCCATAAATTTTCGATTAGGTTTAAATCCGGGAAGACTGTTGGCCAGGGGAGTGCGGTAAACTCATCCTGGTGCTCTTTGAACCACAACACTTACGCTGCGAGCTGCGTGACACGTTGCGTTGTCCTGCTGGTAAATGCAATCGTGCCGACAAATAGCAAACTACTTGTAAGGGTAGACGTATAGTTGTGTTGATCCACTGTGCTTTCCTGAAAGACGAGATCACCCAGGGAATGCTGCGAAAACATTCCCCAGACCATAACGCTCCGTCCTCCGGCTTTGTTTTTGTTTTGTTTTTGGACACAAAAACAACTAGGGTCATACATGCCCATGTCGGAACCGTAGGACACGAAGACAAGAAAAGGAGTTAAAAGCGACTACTTGTTAAGCCCAATCGACGAACGGAAAGACAGTCAAAAACAGATACTTGGAGAATATTCCACAAAATACACCATAGAGAAACAGTGGTCCTGAACCTAAGACTAAATCTCCTTAGCCATATTGCTATGACGAATAAAAAGTAAAACGCGGCCGACAACCCGAGCATCGTCCGCTACAACAGCCGATAACTTAGACGGCAAATATAAATTAGAACGTAAATGGTTAAAAAAAGGGCACTCCGTCATGAAATGGCCAACTGTCAAAGGCTGAGGGAAATGAGCCCAAAGTTGCAAGGGAGTACTACTTAACAAATGACGATGGCTAAAAGGACATTGCTCAATACGCAACCTAGCTAAAATGATCTCATGGCTAGAGGGCCGAAAGAAGGTCGTCCAAGCCGCTGGAAGAGGTTTAATTATCTGGAGCTTGATCCCATGAAGGGAGGACTAGTGGGGATGCCAAAGTAGCACCACCTGCCGACGGACGGCAACACAGAGATCATCGGAGGCAATGGAAGAACTAGTGGGCTGGGGTACCAGGACGGCAGCCTTGGCAGCAGCATCAGCAGCCTCTTTTCCTGTCAGTCCGATGTCACCAGGAACCGACATAAGCATCACAGTGGCTTCATCAAGACTGAGCAAGTGACAGCTTTCCTGGACCCATTGCAGCTCTGGAGACTGCTGAGAGAGTCGGAGCAGATGACACGATAGAAAAGCCTGTGTCTCCAAATGTACTGCGTCACCTGCTCTGACTGCGAAGAGCTCTGCTGTAAACACTGAGCAGAGCTCCGGACGCCGATACCGAAAAACGTTGGTGCCAATGACGAAGGCACACCCGGAATCATAGGGAAAAGGTGAAGTGAGGAAGGAAAATGCGGACTGCAACAGCTTAAAGCCGGGTAGTCGGGGAGATGGGCTGACTATGAACGTCATCCTGGATGAGCAGCGTGACTCCCCCATGAGATGGAATGCCATCCTCGGAAGGGAAGCGGACCCGGAAGAAATACGGGAGCCCAAAGTGGTCGTGAGGCCGCAATTTTGCTTCCAGTAGGCAGAGAACAAGCTGCGATTCTGAGAGCAGCTGTAAGTCCTTTTTGTTGGATCGAAAGCTGTGAACATTCCTTTGGAGGAGAGTCATGATGAAAGGGGAGGAGGGAAAGCATGAAGGGCTGTCACCTCGACGGCTGCGGGTGCCTGCCTTCGAAGACTCACTGCACAGGGCACAGAGGCTGGAGGATCCATGAAATCTACAGAGGAGTCAGCATTCTTCCGTCGGTGTGCAGAGCAGTTGATACAGCAGGGAGAAGAAGGGGGACAATCGCCCTCATTACCATCCCTACCACAGGTTACATATTTGGCTGGGTGTCGACAGGACATTTGAGTGTGGTTGTAGCTTCACATCAGGTTTGGAATGTACAGTCGGACTATGGTAACTTCATAATCTGCTTTCATTTTTGATGGAAGCACCAATCTAGTAAAAGTGAGAAAAAGAGTTCATGTGGGCTCTAAGGAGGCGTCTACCTTTTTCATTACCTGATGGACTGCAATGTCACCCTGATCAGAGAGGTACTTTTGAATTTCTACATCGGTCAGACCATCGAGCAGCCTAGTGTAAATAACACCACGGGAAGAATTCAGCAATCAATGGACCTCGACACGAATAGGATAGCTGTGGAGGAGTGAAGCTGCAAGCAGTTGTTGCGCTTGAGAATCAGAAGTAGTCTCCAAAATCAAAGTGCCATTGTGTAAACGAGAGCAGGATCTCACAGGGCCACAAAATGGCATCAACACCTTTCTGAATAATAAACGGATTTACCGTAGCAAAGGACTGACCATCATCAGAACGTGAAACCACGAGGAAGCGTGGTGCAGCTGGGAGGGTTTTCGAATCGTTAGCCTCATTCCGTTTACGTTTAGTAGACATTGACTGTGAAGAAGATGATTGGCTCATTACGAGAAAAGCCCCCATGGTTGCCAGCATCTCCGATAGTGCGCTCCTTCCAACTATGTGCCCCCTTCAGAAGTGGGCGCACACGGCTTAGGTGATTGTTCACATCTCAGTTCACCAATCGGCAGTTTGGGAAGGTAGCAGCTCAGGCCGTCACCCCTCCCAATGGCCTGGCCTGTACCAGGTGGTACGTGCGAACTCGACCTGTCTAACAGGGACTGGGAATACGCGTTTCCCAGTCACCTCTTACGCGTGAGACGCGTGGGCTGGCCTTCAGGAGCGCACATGGAGCAAGAGGAAAAAGAAGAACCACAAACCCGGAGCGGAGGAATGATAGGAGAAGGGGAATGAAGAAAAAAAGGAACGAGAAACAATGGAGAGACTGTTCTGGTATCGGCTACTGAAAATGCAGAACACATTTCCAAAAATATCCCAGACATGTTCCCCGAGGGAGTGGACAAAGAATAGCAAGAGGACAGACATGCAGCACGGAAGAGAAACGATGCTGCCAAGGCTGAGGCCCCATAGTAGGTAGCCAAGCACGAACCTGCCAAAGAGCAGCGAGCCCACTGGGGGGGGGGGCTTCGGCTTAGACCCTTTGCTTTCAGACGTTTCACAGCGTACACCCTAACATCCTCAGTTCGATGGAGCACAAAATGTGATTCATCCGAAAAAGTCACCTGTCGCCATTTAACGGGGGTCCAGTTGTGGTATTAGCGTGTAGCTTCCAGTCTTTGTGGTCGATGAATGACGAACAGCAAGGGTACATGAACCAGGCATCTACTGTAGAGATAAATTCGCAGCAACGGTCATTGAATGGTCGCTAAGGAGACACTGTTGGTTGCTGCTTGGTTCATCTAAGCAGTCGGTTGTTCAACAGTTGCACGTCTATTCCCTGTACACATCTCCGTAGCCGTCGGTCACGTCTGTCATTTATGGCCCCTGTGGCACCACAGCTGCCTTGCATCGGTTTTGGATAGTTCCATTTTGCCATGCACTTTATACTTTAAAAAGGGGGCAGACGGACATTTTACAAACTGGGGGTTACAGCATTCTACCCACTGCAGTCATACATCCTCAAAAGTAATGTTTTTATGGGCCAATGTTAATTAATTCAGTATTTATAAAAAGCTAGCGATTAAGCTAAACTGTACATCTCAAATAATTCCGGAACTGTTTAAGACATCATGATTCTGTTTTCAGCCCGCAAATTAGAAATTAAGGTTCTGGTGACACAAGCAACCAATTTTGAATATCTGTCATGGTATTTGCTCTAGAAGATTTTCGCGAATACCTTTCTATACATCTTTTATGTTTTTGTTTCGGCGTTATTGAGGCTCCTTGGGTAGTAGGTTCCTTGGGTAGTCGCTCGATTGGCAGTGGTAGCCATTCATCAATGAGGGGAACGTGTTTTAGTACTTCATAGAGAAACGTAGGTAAATAATCCACAGAACAATTTCTACTAACATTTCCACAGTATCCACACAATTCTGTTTAAAAAGATCTACATTAACACCGAATACGAACGACAGAACTTGGATTGAAATGTCTGCATGAAATATAAATTGTTTCTTTATCTTACGATTCACAACTTTCTCGATGTGTCGCAAATGAAATCGCTTTTACAGAATATCGAAGATTTCATGCTGATTGCACTGTAATCGCTCAAATACGCGACCCTAACTTTAAAAAATTTACATTGAGGAAAACATAGTTGGTTTCAACTAACACTCGCACAATGAAAGCAACTTAGCTCTCTTGGCTCAATAGCGGTCCTATTGGCTACCTGTGCATCGTGAGTTGTGATATTAAAAGTTACGTTAAAAACGCTCGTGGTACAAGATCTCGGAAAAAAAACAATATTCTAGGCTTCTTCTTCAAATTAAGTAGACCATCAAATTCGGTAAAACAAAACACCACATTGTTAAAAAATGTATATGCATAACAATAATGGAAGAGAGCGTCATTTTAATATTAGTGTTTATATCCATAAAGAATTAATTATATTACACACTCATAGAATTGTCAGCCTCTTCTGGAAAATGGACCAGAGTGTACTGCCGCATCACGCCACTTTAGTGCCATGAACTAGGTCAGTGACCTGTCACATGACCTTCTGGTACCATTTCTACGACATCTACGGTACTCCAAAGCTACCAGTGTGCCCTGTTAACGAGGAATTAGCTTTTTCTCCGGTGAGCTTAAGTATTGTGTGGTTAAAACAATAGAGTAAGATCGTATAAAACGGAAACAACACGTCTAGTGTAGGGAAAGATTTAGCGATTCAATAGGTATTCAGTAACAAACCAGTAGGAAAGATGTAGACGAAGAATCAAACGGCACCCTCTGAAAAACACACTGATGATGTAACTGGTCTTTGTTCCATGTTTCTTCCAAAAATTGGAATTAGAGACGGTTCTAATCTAATGAACAATCCACAGGTCTCCATCGAAAAAACATGTGTTTCATAAGAACCTCCGACTCTGATGGCCAACGGTCTTGCCGCAGTGGTAACACTGGTTCCTGTCAAATCACCGAAGTTAAGCGCTGTCGGGCTGGGCTAACACTTGGATGGGTGACCATCCGGTCTGCCGAGCGCTGTTGGCAAGCGGGATGCACTCAGCCTTTGTCAGGTAAACTGAGGGGCTACTTGATCGAGAAGTAGCGGCTTCGGTCTCGGAAACTGACATACGGCCGGGAGAGTGGTGTGCTGACCACTTGCCCCTCCATATACGCATCCACTGACGCCTGTGGGCTGAGGATGATACGGCGGCCGGTCGGTGCCATTGAGCCTTCATGGCCTGTTCGGGAGTAGTTTTTTTTCGACTTTGATGACTTACATTACCTCTTAGGATTCTTCCAATTACTGTGAACCTGTCTTCTATCCTCCCAATATTCAGATGTAAGTGGTTGTTACTCCAGAAGCCACCGTAATTTTTCTGAGCGTCTTGGTTGATTAGAGATTCTACGTTTATGCACAGTCCATTTAATTTGGTTATGATGTGGGCCATTATTAGTCTTCGTGTCAACTCATGTTTCTCTGTTAGCTTTACTATGGATGAAAACAATTCCCTATTAATGAAGTAGTGATGCAACACCAGGACACACGCATAAACAGGTTGTATTTTCAAGGTCGGTAAGGGACAGATTACAGAAAAATAAGAGTTGAATCTTCGGATCATAACCATCATTTACAGTACTTTTCTTGATACAGCACGAACGCTTCTGACAGCAGCATATTATTGGCTACAAAATTCTGAGTAGTTTGATACCAAAAGGCTTAAAAAACTTTTGCATATATAGATAATAGTTTAAGAGGTGAAATTGGTTTTTTATCTTTGTTTTGCGTTCAACATATATTTTCTTGTCATTAATTATAAGACAAAATGAGAGAAAAATCACATAACATAAAGGACTTCGTAGGAGATTGCTTCATTAATGTACTTTATCACGCATGAAATGTACAATTTGTGTACTACTGATTACATTATTTTGATTGTTCCGTACGTTAAACAAACCATTGCAGACTACCCCAGCATTACTAATCGAATGCAGTCAAACGAATATGTTTTAATTAATATATAGTTAACTAAAATTCCTGATAATTTCTAGTTCATATATCTTGAAGCGCTTTAAGTGTCAAAAATGTTGTTTGCGCACTTAATACAAACATTTAGGTATTGTCTTATACACACTTACTAGTTTTGAACAAAATTTAGTTTTTATTAAGTGTTTTCCACGATGCTGTCTAGAAACAGACCTGGCTGAATTTATGTGAATGGTGATTCAAATTCTAAGGAACTAGAATTTAGCATTTTTTATAATAAAAATCAATTTATCTGCGTTTCTGACATTGGTCGTAAATTCCATTTGTGTTATTCAAGAAAATGCCATGACTAAAAAGTGTGTTTACTTAATGTAATTAACACTATAAAAATAACGTACCTAAATACTGTCTGTTTCATTTCCTGGATTCTCATATCCGTAACATCAAGAAGGGCAGATGAGGACCTTTTCCGGGCAGGTCAAAAGATCAAAAGTAAAGCATCACATGGTACTTAATTTCCGTGGGACTACGTGCATTGTGGTACAATTGTACTGAGAGAGCTCCGACCCAAACTAATAAACTAACCCAGATGTCCAAGAGTATTGCGATAAGGGATTTTCACGGTATTTCTTCCTGTGGTTTAGAAATGGCGTCCAGAAGCAGATCTGAGATGACAGTTACGCGGATGCCGCAGCAGCTGACACGCACGTGGATCGTAGTCCTTGTAGTCATTCGCGAAGATGGCGTAAAGCAGGAGTGGCATCATTTATAGGCCACACCGCTGTTTGCGCAACGTGCGCGCCGGAAGTCATTTAGAGGGCAGCGTCATTAACGCCTGGGGTCAACGAGACAGATAACAGCCTCCATCTCACTGCGCTCGCATGTGCGGAAATGGACTTCGTCCTCGCGTCCTTGCATGACACGCGCCTCTCGTGACTGTCGACAAATAATTGTAACTTAGAAAATGGGAACAAGTGACTACAGTACAGTAGTAATTCGCAAAAACGCACCAAAAGTGACCCACATGATTCTGGTAAGACTACACTACTGACAACGATTTTTGATGATGATGATGGTTGATTTCTGTGGCTCTCAAATGAGCGTTCATCAGCGCCCTTACAAAGTCCGAATTCTTTCACAGTCCAGTTCTGACACACTCCAATCTAGCCACAGACACGAATGATGATGATGATGAAACAATGAGGACAATACAAAAACCCAATCCCTGGGCAGAGAAAACCCCACCTCGGCCGGGAATCGAATCCGGGACCCCGTGATCCAGAGGCACCAATGCTGGACACTAGACCACGGACTGCGCACACATCGATTTTTGGCAGGTTTTTACCCTAGCATGCAACACCTAAGGACGACAGTAGCTTTCGCATGACGTATTACTACCAACTAAAAGAACTCGATAAAACTTGGGCCACGCACAAAAAAAAAAAAATTGGTAGAATATAATACACAAGATAACTACGAGAAATAAGCAGTGAGACGAATAGAAATGAAACAATTATTCAAAGACAAACGACTAAGGTAACAAACGTCATGGCGTACCTCCTAATATTGTGTCAGATCTTCTTTAGCCTGGCGTAGTGCGCCAACTCGACGTGACATGAACTCAGGTCGTAGGAAGTCCCCTGCAGAAATATTGAGCCATTGCTCCATCTATAGGCGTGCGAAAGTTTTGCCGGTACAGGATGTCGTTCACGATCTGACACCTCGATTATGTCCCATAAATGTTCGATGGGTTTCATGTGGGGCGATCTAGGTGGCAAATCATTCACTCGAATTGCTCAGATTTTCTCCAAACCAATTGTGAACAAGCAGTCGATGACTGGCTGCAAATGGTCTCCAAGCATCCGAAAATCACAATTTTCAGTCAATTATCGGATTAGTTCGACTAGTCCATTCATGTTATATAAAAGCTATTAAATTCTTTAAAAAATCGCTTAATTTGATAAATTTAACTGTAAAATGTGAAGAAATGGTGGGTGATACAGTTTTTTAAGTATCAAATTTGGATTTAACACCCTAAAAAACATAAGAATAAGGTATTTTCAGCAAAAAAGTTTTTCCATCGTTGGCCTGTGTAATTAAATGCGAGAGTTGACACAAATGTACGGTTCAAATGGCTCTGAGCACTATGCGATTTAACTTCTGAGGTCATCAGTCGCCTAGAACTTAGAACTAATTAAACCTAACTAACCTAAGGGCATCACACACATCCATGCCCGAGGCAGGATTCGAACCTGCGACCGTAGCGGTCGCTCGGTTCCAGACTGTAGCGTCTAGAACCGCAAATGTAAGGATACGATAATACACGGTCAGTCACATTAACGTGACCACCTCTGAGTAATTACTTTTTACAACGCGGACGTGCAGGAAGAGAGTCACTGAGGTTCTGACAGTGATGTGGAGCCATATTGACTCCATTGCCGTGGCCAGAAACGCTAAGATTCGCCGGTGACGATCTGTAGGGTGAACAGCGAGATCGAGGTGGTTGCGCAGGTTCTCGATCCGAGAACTTTGGTGGCCAGAGTAGCACGATAGATTCATCCTGGCGGTCTCCGAAACTCCCTCGTACACTGCGTGCTGTGTGACACATTGCTCTGTCCTGCTGGCAGATGCCATCATGCTTAGGAAAAAATTGAACTGCATGTAGCAGTGGACGTGATCCCTATGGACAGATGAGTACCTGTGCCTTCCAGAATAACGGGATCAGAATAACGGAGTCACCTTGGGAACGCCACGAAAACATTCTTCAGACCATAACACTCTCTCTTCCGGTCTGGACCATTCCGAAGATTGTTGCAGGGGCGTACGTGCCAACTGCCATCTGTCCAATGGAGCATGAAACATGATTCACCTGAAAGGCCACCTCTCGCACTCAGTGGACGTTCAGTTGCAGTACTGGCGCGCAGATTCCAGTCCACGTCGCCGGTCAACCAGGGCCTGCTGCAGAGCCCCATACGCAGCAAAGTTCTCTGAACGGTCGTTCAGGAGACACTGTAGGTAGCCCCTTGGTTCATCTGGGCGCCCTGTTGGTTCAAATGGCTCTGAGGACTATGGGACTTAACATCTTACGTCATCAGTCCCCTAGAACTTAGAACTACTTAAACCTAACTAACCTAAGGACATCACACACATCAATGCCCGAGGCAGGATTCGAACCTGCGACCGTAGCAGCCCTGCGGTTCCGGACTGCAGCGCCTAGAACCGCACGGCCACCGCGGCCGGCGCGCCCTGTTGCTCAACAGTTGCACCTCTGTCGCCCGTACACCACAGCGCACCCCAACAGTTTACCAACTTAGCCGTTTCGGAATTGCTTGCACCATTCGCCCGAATGCCAGTCACCACGCCCTTTTGGACGTCAGATAAATCGCTCCATACGACAACGACTAAACTGGTTTTTCGTCCTCCCGACACGCTTTACATACCCTACACTGCTAGTGTTGCCGCCTGACATCTGTCAGTGGTTATTGCACGTTCACAGGCGGTCACAGCAATATCACTGGACCGTGTAGAAAACGTTCCTGTACACAGACGTGCTCCGTTTGCGAAATAAGTGCGAATGTGTGGTTACGAACGTACACTGTTATCAGCACGCAGTATTCTCCCAACAAGTACAAAAGTATTTAAATGTAAACATTTGTATTAGACCTCATGTAAATGGGCTCAGATTACATCCACGACGTACCTTAAAAAGAAATACGATACTGATACAATACGGTACTTCTTTATATTTACTGTACACTCGCAACATAAATGAATTGTTTGATGTGTCGCCCGTCGCCCTCGCTTTTTAATTAAACACTACGCCGACCTCTAGAGGTAGTTACGAAAGCTTTCAACCCCCCCCCCCCCCGGCTCGCCTAATAATTCTTGACAAGACTATAAAAATTTGTTGCTCCCTTTCTTCAACGGTATTAAGGAAATCCTGCCCTGCAAATGACCACACACACAGAAATCCAGATGACGGAGGTTAGATCATCTTGGAGGTCAAGGTACTGGGCCCTACTCGACCTACGCTTCATGGAGCGTTACTTTTATTACATTCAGGTGACAAAAGTCATGGAACAGTGATATGCACACATACAGAGGGTGGTAGTATCGCGTACAGAAGGTATAAAAGGGCAGTGCATTGGCGGAGCTGTCATTTCTACTCAGTTGATGCATGTGAAAAGATGTCCGACTTGATTATGGACACACAATGGATATTAACAGACTTTGACCGCAGAAAGTTAGTTGGAGCTAGACAGATGGGACGTTCCATTTCGGAACTCATTAGCGAATTCAGTATTTCGCGATCCTCAGTGTCAAGAGTGTGCTGAGGATACCACATTTCAGGCATTATCTCTCACCATGGACACCAACGGCCTTCACTAAACGAGCGAGGGCATGGGTGTTTGCACAGAGTTGTCAGTGCTAACAGACTAGCAACACTACGTGAAATAACCACAACAATCAGTGCTGGGAGACGACCGGCGCAAGTGCCTTTGCTAAAGCACGATGTTGTCCGCAGCGCCTCTCCTGGGCTGGTGTCCATATTGGTTGGACCCTAGAGAACTGGAAAACAGTGGCCTGCTCAGATGAGATCCGATTTCAGTTGGTAAGAATTGATGATAGGGTTCAAGTTTGGCGCAGACCCCACGAAACCATGGACCCAAGTTGTCAACAAGGCACAGAGCAAGCCGGTTGTGGATCCATAATGGTGTGGGCCGTGTTAAAATGGAATGGACTGTGTCCTCTGGTCTAACTGAACCGATCATTGACTGGAAATGGTTGTTTTCGGCTTCTTAGAAACCATTTACACCCATCCATCGACTTCATGTCCCCAAACAACGATAAAATTTTTATGGAGGACTTGCGCCATGTCACCGGACCACAATTGTTAGCGATTGGTTTCAAGAACATTCTGGACCATTCTAGCGAATGGTCTGGCCACCCAGATCACCTGACATGAATCTCATCGAATATTTATGGGATGTTATCGAGAGGTCGTGCACAAAATCTTGCACTGGCAACACTTTTGCAATTTCGATGGCTGTAGAGGCAGCATGGTTCAGTATTTCAGCAATGGGCTTGTTGAGTCCATGACACTTCGAGCTGCTGCTCTACGCTGGGTAAAAGGAGGTTCGACGTGATGTCAGGAGCTATCCATGATTTTTTTTCACCGGAGTGTAGATCAGCAGCAAAATGTGCCGGTACGTCTTCACGCATGTACCACATTCCCCAGCTAAGGACCATGGGTTAAATTTGTTCCCGATTAGATGAGGACTTCGTCAAAGTGTATATTTCAAATAAATTTGTACTGACCAGGATTTTATTTCATAACTGTGTCAATGACAGCCCGTAACCACACGTTCACAAATATTTCGCTAAAGTCTCGTTTGTAGATCCATGGTTACTGAAACAATTTTACTTCTGTTACCGTCTGATTTCACCTATGTCAGTTCTCGTCGTGCACACCCTGTGGAGGGAAAACACATTTTCTCTTGGATGATGTACATTTAATTTACAAATGCCGCCATTACAATGTTAGGTTTTAAACAGTTGTAGTACTGATGGTTTCTTGTCCAATACATATTTAATTGCGTACAGTTAGTATTGATGTTTTAATACATCCGTTGTTTCTGTTCTGCTGGCTGAGGGTGGTCTGATTTCATCGCATTTGGCTAAATGGCTCTGAGCACTATGGGACTTAACATCTCAGGTCATCTGTCCCCTAGAACTTAGAACTACTTAAACCTAACTAACCTAAGGACATCACACACATCCACGCCCGAGGCAGGATTCGAACCTGCGACCGTAGTGGTCGCGCGGTTCCAAACTGAAGCGCCTAGAACCGCTCGGCCACCAACGGCCGGCTCATCGCAGTTAACAGTTGCCAGCACAGCACATACGTATCCACGATTTCCATGTGTTACTCTACATTGCTGTAGTATAAACTGGAGAGAAAAGCATATAGTAAAATATTAATTTCATTTATTTGATGGTAAACAGACGTAATCTCAAACTCATTCATAAAACAACTTAGAAATGTTCAGAATGTAACCATATGTACAAATTAATTTGCGATATGGGTGTAAAATGACTCGTTCCGCGTCATTAACATTTATCGTGCAAAATGATCCATCGAACATGAAACTAACTAACTAACTAACTAAATAGCAACTGAGGTCAACAGTATTCAAGACGGTTGACATTTCATCTTAAATTATTGTCTACACAGACTACACAGGCAACAGATGCGGCTAACAGCATTTTTGGTATCAACGTTGGTCGCTAAGCATTGTCCCAAAGAATTATTTTCTTACCAACATAAAATGAGTATCTCTATGCTGCTGTACTTATGTTTACAGTTAATACTCAACATAATCTTGGCTGATAATTTTTTGTTCGGACATTAGGTTTGATATTAATACATTTCTCATAGTCTCTTGTTTATAAAGACATTTACACGTGCACTAGTATCCCTCTTTGATGCAAGCTCTGTATTGTTTGACAACAGGCAGTAGAAAATTACTGAATCTTCATCTCTCAACTCAGAAAAGTGACTCGTAGCCGTTCCTTAAAAGTTTGTTAACCCTCGAAACTGTCGCCACATAAACACATAAGAAATGCTTCTTCACGTCGCGTATGTTGATAAGCCTAATCTCAAACTATTGTCGTTTAATGTGGATGTATAAAACTGTTTTCGTAATGTCGTTATGCTTTACACATTATACACTCTAATGTGCACACTTATAGCCACAGTAAGAGTTACTGAATTGAAACCAGAGTATAGCAGCTACGCTGAGTCATTTTTCGTAACTACCTCCCGACGGTCAAAAGACGAATAAGGCAAAATGTATTTACTTCTTTTTCTAGGAATCTTGCAGCCTAGCACGTTAACCAATGCTGTCAGCTGAGGAATGGTATCCTACACATACGCCTCCAGTAGGATCCTAGAGCGAGTGGAATCCCGTAAAGCGAAGGAGAGATGGTGGCCCCCCCAGTTCCCTCCTTTCCTCTCAATCAGATACTCATCCGAGACCGAAAACAAGGGACGACCCTGCACAAGAATTAATAAAAATCATGCATAACGCATACATAAACACATGACGCTTCAAAATGTATCAAAAGGAAGCTTCGTAATCGTTACACCAAAGGATTGTGTCCAGTCCCTGTAAGCATCATGTCCAGCTATCTTTGGAAAACATGAAATAACGTTTGGCTTGACTTGTTCTGTTGGTCTGACCCGTCTAGGATTTCCTTCGATACCGTATAAAGCTTTCCATATCTGCGTATATACTGTTTCCAAGACGTTAACTGTACTATACGACGGGCGTTCAATGAATAATGAAACACTTTTTTTTTTCTCGGCCGTTTTGGGTTTGAAAAATTGAGGAGTTTTTTGGAGACATCCTGGAATATTCCCGCTTCAGCCCCTATGGTTTCATGAGGTTCCGGCAGGTGATGTTGCTATATGTAGCCTCCAAAATGGCGTCCAAGCAGAGAGCTGCCATTGGTTTCTTTTGGCCAAAAACCAGAGCATCTCACACGTCCACAGGTGCTTGCAAAATGTCTACGGAGTCCTGGCAGTGAAGGAAAGTATGGTGGGTCTTTGGGCGAGGCGTTTGTCATCATCGCAATCAGGTCGCCAAACCTGCCCTATGTCCCGCGTGCCGACCGGCCGCACACAGCTGTGACTGCTACGACGTTGGAACGTGTGGACACTCATTCGAGGTGATTGACGGATCACAAGCAAACGCTTCGCCTCTCAACTGGACGTCTCCAATGGCAGTGCTGACAAAGTCGTCCGTCAGCTGATGTTCTCAAAAGTACGTGCCTGCCGGGGTCGCCGGCCGCTGTGGCCAAGCGGTTCTAGGCATTTTAGTCCGGAACCGCGCTGTTACTACGGTCGCGGGTTCGAATCCTGCCTCGGGCATGGATGTGTGTGATGTCCTTAGGTTAGTTAGGATTAAGTAGTTCTGAATCTAGGGACTGATGACCTCAGATGTTAAGTCCCATAGTGCTTAGCGCCATTTGAACCTTCTGGGTTCCTTGACAGACCATAAAGAGTAACGCAGAACCATCTGTGCCAACGAATTTCTCCTTCACCATGATAACGGAAGGCCTCAGACAAGTCTGCGCACCCGAGAGAAGCTCTCAAAACTTCATTGGACTGTTCTTTCTCATCCACCCAACAGCCCCGATGTCGCACCTTCCGACTTCCATCTGTGTGGCCCATGAAGGAAGCACTCCGCGGGAAGCAATAGGTGGATGATTGGGAGATTATTGGTGCATCAAGACGTTGGCTCCGACGTCGATCAATGGGGTGGTACCATTTGGGCATACAGGCTCTCCCAGTAAGATGGCGTAAGGCCGTCGCACTGAACGAAGATCATGTTTAAAAATGGGGTTTTGTAGACGACTAAAACCAATTGTAAATCACCAATTGTAAAATACATTGTAAATCACGCATTGGAGAAGTCTGTGCCGAAAAAGTGGGTTACGGACGGAAAAGACCCACCGTGGTTTAACAGCGCAATACGGAGAATGCTCAGGAAGCAAAGACAGTTGCACTCACGGTACAAGAAAGATCGGGAGAATGAGGACAGGCAAAAGTTAGTAGAGATTCGTGCTGCTGTAAAAAGAGCGATGCTCGATGCATACAACCACTACCACCGCCATACCTTAGCAAAAGATCTTGCTGAAAACACAAGGAAAGTCTGGTCTTACGTAAAATCGATAAGCGGGTCGAAGGCTTCCATCCAGTCACTCACTGATCAGTCTGGTCTGGCAACGGAAGACAGCAAAACGAAAGCTGAAATTTTAAATTTAGCATTTGAGAAATCTTTCACGCAGGAGGATCGTACAAACATACCGCCGTTTGAGTCTCGTACAGATTCCCGTATGGAGGACATAGTGATAGACATCCCTGGGGTTGTGAAGCAGCTGAATGGGTTGAAAATAAATAAATCGCCAGGTCCTGATGGGATTCTAATTCGGTTTTACAGAGAGTACTCTATTGCATTGGCTCCTTACTTAGCTTGCATTTATCGCGAATCTCTTGCCCAACGTAAAGTCCCGAGCGACTGGAAAAAAGCGCAGGTGACGCCTGCATATAAGAAGGGTAGAAGGACGGATCCTCAAAATTACAGACCAATATCCGTAACATTGGTTTGTTGCAGGATTCTCGAACACATTCTCAGTTCGATTATTATGAACTTCCTTGAGACAGAGAAGTTGCTGTCCATGCGTCAGCACGGCTTTAGAAAGCATCGCTCCTGTGAAACGCAACTCGCCCTTTTTTCACATGATATCTTGCGAACCATGGATGAAGGGTATCAGACGGATGCCACATTCCTTGACTTCCGGAAAGCGTTTGACTCGGTGCCCCACTGCAGACTCCTAACTAAAGTACAAGCATATGGGATTGGTTCCCAAATATGTGAGTGGCTCGAAGACTTCTTAAATAATAGAACTCAGTACGTTGTCCTCAATGGTGAGTGTTCATCGGAGGTGAGGGTATCATCTGGAGTGCCCAGGGGAGTGTGGTAGGTCCGCTGTTGTTTTCTATCTACATAAATGATCTTTTGGATAGGGTGGATAGCAATGTGCGGCTGTTTGCTGATGATGCTATGGTGTACGGGAAGGTGTCGTCGTTGAGTGACTGTAGGAGGATACAAGATGACTTGGACAGGATTTGTGATTGGTGTAAAGAATGGCAGCTAACTCTAAATATAGATAAATGTAAATTAATGCACATGAATAGGAAAAATAATCCCGTAATGTTTGAATACTCCATTAGTAGTGTAGCGCTTGACACAGTCACGTCGATAAAAAAAATTGGGCGTAACATTGCAGAGCGATATGAAGTGGGACAAGCATGTAATGGCAGTTGTGGGGAAGGCGGATAGTCGTCTTTGGTTCATTGGTAAAATTTTGGAAGATGTGGTTCATCTGTAAAGGAGACCGCTTATAAAACACTAATACGACCTATTCTTGAGTACTGCTCGAGCGTTTGGGATCCCTATCAGGTCGGATTGAGGGAGGACATAGAAGCAATTCAGAGACGGGCTGCTAGATTTGTTACTGGTAGGTTTGATCATCCCGCGAGTGTTACGGAAATGCTTCAGGAACTCGGGTGGGAGTCTCTGGAGGAAAGGAGGAGTTCTTTTCATGAATCGCTACTGAGGAAATTTAGAGAACCAGCATTTGAGGCTGACTGCAGTACAATTTTACTGCCGCCTACTTATATTTCACGGAAAGACCACAAAGATAAGATAAAGAGAGATTAGGGCTCGTACAGAGGCATATAGGCAGTCATTTTTCCCTCGTTCTGTTTGGGAGTGGAACAGGGAGAGAAGATGCTAGTCGTGGTACGAGGTACCTTCCGCCAAGCACTGTATGGTGGATTGCGGAGTATGTATGTAGATGTAGAATCTGCTTTCAAAAAATGTATTGCATTACTAATTGAACTCCCCTCGTGCACTTCCGTTATTGACAACCCAGAAAATGTTTACCCTCTGTTGCGATCATCAGCGATAGCTAAAAGATTGGGTTGATAAGCTGTGATTAAAATTCATCACAACCAATAAATTTTGTTTCAATAAAAGAACAGTTTGTCAGGACAATAGCCATCCAGCTCATTGCATTTTGTCGTGAAGTTCCAGTTTATTTTGTTCTCTAGGCACACGACAGCTCCTTTTCCGATCGTACATCTACATCTACATTTACACTCCGCAAGCCACCCAACGGTGTGTGGCGGAGGGCACTTTACCTGCCACTGTCATTACCTCCCTTTCCTGTTCCAGTTGCGTATGTTTCGCGGGAAGAACGACTGTCGGAAAGCCTCCGTGCGCGCTCGAATCGCTCTAATTTTACATTCGTGATCTCCTCGGGAGGTATAAGTAGGTGGAAGCAATATATTCGACCTCATCCAGAAACGCACCCTCTCGAAACCTGGACAGCAAGCTATACCTTGATACAGAGCGCCTCTCTTGCAGAGTCTGCCACTTGAGTTTGCTGAACATCTCCGTAACGCTATGACGCTTATGTATGTCACGTCCAGTATGTCACGTCTCCACGTCAAGTTACCTTACCGCGCTTCTTCCATACAACCGACTGCCACACGCATTTCACTTTACTGCCATGATTGCGTCACCAGTAGAGAGTCATGTGGCCGGATTTCTACACCACCTACAGATCAGCGCTGCAAAGCTGCATGCTCTTTTAGGGGGAGGGTTGGGGGGGAGGGAGGTGATGGGTGCGGACTAATATTTCCTCCGGTTAACTTATGATATAATTTTTTTTTGGTCATCAGTCTACTGACTGGTTTGATGCGGCCCGCCACGAATTTCTTTCCTGTGCTAACCTCCTCATCTCAGAGTAGCACTTGCAACCTACGTCCTCAATTATTTGCTTGACGTATTCCAATCTCTGTCTTCCTCTACGGTTTTTGCCCTCTACAGCTCCCTCTAGTACCATGGAAGTCATTCCCTCATGTCTTAGCAGATGTCCTATCATCCTGTCCCTTCTCCTTATCAGCGTTTTCCACATATTCAAAAATGGTTCAAATGGCTCTGAGCACTATGGGACTCAACTGCTGAGGTCATTAGTCCCCTAGAACTTAGAACTAGTTAAACCTAACTAACCTAAGGACATCACAAACATCCATGCCCGAGGCAGGATTCGAACCTGCGACCGTAGCGGTCTTGCGGTTTCAGACTGCAGCGCCTTTAACCGCACGGCCACTTCGGCCGGCTCCACATATTCCTTTCCTCTCCGATTCTGCGTAGAACCTCCTCATTCCTTACCTTATCAGTCCACCTAATTTTCAACAATCGTCTATAGCATCACATCTCAAATGCTTCGATTCTCTTCTGTTCCGGTTTTCCCACAGTCCATGTTTCACTACCATACAATGCAGTACTCCAGACGTACATCCTCAGAAATTTCTTCCTCAAATTAAGGCCGGTATTTGATATTAGTAGACTTCCCTTGGCCAGAAATGCCTTTTTTGCCACAGCGAGTCTGCTTTTGATGTCCTCCTTGCTCCGTCCGTCATTAATTATTTTACTGCCTAGATAGCAGAATTCCTTAACTTCATTGACTTCGTGACCATCAATCCTGATGTTAAGTTTCTCGCTGTTCTCATTTCTACTACTTCTTATTACCTTCGTCTTTCTCCGATTTACTCTCAAACCATACTGTGTACTCATTAGACTGTTCATTCCGTTCAGCAGATCATTTAATTCTTCTTCACTTTCACTCAGGATAGCAATGTCATCAGCGAATCGTATCATTGATATCCTTTCACCTTGTATTTTAATTCCACTCCTGAACCTTTCTTTTATTTCCATTATTGCTTCCTCGATGTACAGATTGAAGAGTAGGGGCGAAAGGCTACAGCCTTGTCTTACACCCTTCTTAATACGAGCACTTCGTTCTTGATCGTCCACTCTTATTATTCCCTCTTGGTTGTTGTACATATTGTATATGACCCGTCTCTCCCTATAGCTTACCCCTACTTTTTTCAGAATCTCTAACAGCTTGCACCATTTTATATTGTCGAACGCTTTTTCCAGGTCGACAAATCCTATGAAAGTGTCTTGATTTTTCTTTAGCCTTGCTTCCATTATTAGCCGTAACGTCAGAATTGCCTCTCTCGTCCCTTTACTTTTCCTAAAGCCAAACTGATCGTCACCTAGCCCATTCTCAATTTTCTTTTCCATTCTTCTGTATATTATTCTTGTAAGCAGCTTCGATGCATAAGCTGTTAAGCTGATTGTGCGATAATTCTCGCACTTGTCAACTCTTGCCGTCTTCGGAATTGTGTGGATGATGCTTTTCCGAAAGTCAGATGGTATATCGCCAGACTCATATATTCTACACACCAACGTGAATAGTCGTTTTGTTGCCATTTCCCCCAATGATTTTAGAAATTCTGATGGAATGTTGTCTATCCCTTCTGCCTTATTTGACCGTAAGTCCTCCAAAGCTCTTTTAAATTCCGATTCTAATACTGGATCCCCTATCTCTTCTAAATCGACTCCTGTTTCTTCTTCTATCACATAAGACAAATCTTCACCCTCATAGAGGCTTTCAATGTATTCTTTCCACCTGTCTGCTCTCTCCTCTGCATTTAACAGTGGAATTCCCGTTGCACTCTTAATGTTACCACCGTTGCTTTTAATGTCACCAAAGGTTGTTTTGACTTTCCTGTATGCTGAGTCTGTCCTTCCGACAATCATATCTTTTTCGATGTCTTCACATTTTTCCTGCAGCTATTTCGTCTTAGCTTCCCTGCATTTCCTATTTATTTCATTCCTCAGCGACTTGTATTTCTGTATTCCTGATTTTCCCGGAACATGTTTGTACTTCCTCCTTTCATCAATCAATTGAAGTATTTCTTCTGTTACCCATGGTTTCTTCGCAGCTACCTTCTTTGTACCTATGTTTTCCTTCCCAACTTCACGCTTATTTCCGTTATTAATTAGCACATCCTCCCATACGACAGGTAACTAAACTCGTGACCCCAAGAGTGTAACGCCATGTTTAACAGCGTGTTGATGCACTTTTTGAATGCAGTACAGCAACGATTCTTGGTAGGTTTCCGGTGATTTAGTGAAAAAAAAAAAGCTTGCCGAGTATTGGACCAGATTTACGACTGATTTCAAGACATCCTTGCAGATAGAACTCAACACCTCGACAATTTAGTTTAGTAATGTCATGCTTCGTGGATCATTTTCACGGTTATTCTATCGATATGATGTGGAACAAGTCCGATTACAAGCTATATATACACACATGAATAGTGTTAATAATATTAATATTTGTGAAATTTTTAGTTCTACACATGCAAATACATTAGGGGTACAATTTTTTTTACCTGTTTTGAAACAGAAACTCGTCCATGGAATAGAAGGAGTTGTCCAAAAGAAATTCAAATTCAAATGGTTCAAATGGCTCTAAACACTATGGGACTTAACATCTGAGGTCATCAGTCCCCTAGACTTAGAACTACTTAAACCTAAGGACATCACACACATCCATGCCCGAGGCAGGATTCGAACCTGCGACCGTAGCAGTAGCGCGGTTCCAGACGGAAGCGCCTAGAACTGCTCGGCCACAGCGGCCGGCTCCAAAAGAAATTAACGGAACAAAATCGCCAGGTGCAAAGTTAACTGCCGGAGTATGCCAAAGAAGTGTGATAGGAGCGTTACTGTTTGCAGCGTACGAGAGGCGTTTAGTAAGTAACGCAACACTTTTTTTTCCCTGATAGCAGGTTGGTTATATTCCGAATTTCAGTATACCATATTATTCTCCAATATTCTGCCTTCATTTCTCAACATCTGAGGTCATCAGTCCCCTAGACTTTATTGTGAGGGCCTGTGTGTCCGCTTGGTACCACGCTACCAGTTGACGTCGGAGCCAACGTCTTGCCGCATCAATAGACTCCTCAGCATCCATGTACTGCTTCCCGCAGAGTTCATCCGTCATTGAGTCAAACGGATGAAAGTAAGAAGGTGGGAGATCCGGGCTGTAGGATGGATGAGGAAGAACAGTCCAATCAGGTTCTGTGAGCTCTTCTAGGTTGCGTCGACTTTTGTGGTGCCTTGCGGTATCATGGAGAAGAAGTTAGTTTGCATTTTTGTGGAGGGTAGCGCAATACACTTCAGAGGTGATCGTGGCAGCATGAGAGAGGACATCAAACAGAACAGCCCTTTCAGAAGACCGTCTCCGTGACTTTATCGACTGAGGGTTTGGCTTTGAACTTTTTCTTCCGAGGAGAGGTGATGTGGCGCCACTTCATGGATTGCCGTTTCGTTTCCTCTTCGAAGTGAAGAGCCCATGTTTCATTGTCTGGTACGATGTTCGACAGAAAAACTATAATGGTAACCTTGTAACGCGCAAGTAATTCCACATACATAGTCCTTCGTTGCTCTTCATAATCTTCTGTTAGGTGGTGAGGAATCCAGCAGGTACACTTTTGAGTACCCCAACTGGTGGATGAGTGTGTCGACTTCTAGTTGAGCTGCCAGGTGTTTCTTTGTGATCGTCGATCACATCGAATGAGAGTAATAAAATGGAACACCTACAGCCGTCATTACAATGTTATTTATTACATGGCTACCAGTTCCGGTTCTTCAGTACAACACATCAACTAGTTGATGATTGGAGACACAACATCGTTGACATAACATCGTTGTTAGCTGCTAGGTGTTTCTTTGTGATCGTCGATCACATCGAATGAGAGTAATAAAATGGAACACCTACAGCCGTCATTACAATGTTATTTATTACATGGCTACCATTTCGGTTCTTCAGTACCACACATCAACTAGTTGATGATTGGAGACACAACATCGTTGTTACAGGTAGTCTGTGGAAACCAGTTCATAGAGGCTGGACACTGAGAAATCGTGTATACGATCGGAGCTAACCTCCTCAGCGTCTGTTAAGGCCTGAAGATGGTGTACTGAAGCACCGAAACTGGTAGCCATGTAATAAATATCATCGTACGGACGGATGTAACTCCATTTTATTACGTAAGTGAACGTCTGAAGTCCTCAGACCTCCAATTAGCAGGATGGTCATGCAAAAACTCGAATGAGAGTGTCCACATGTCCCAACATTGCTGAAGTCACAGCTATGTGCGGTCGGTCAGCAAGCTGGATATCAGGCAGGGATGTGCGACCTTGCTGATGACGAATGACGCCTCGCTCAACGACTCATCTTGCTGTTGTTCACTTCCAAGTCTCCATAGACATTCTGCAAACGCCTATGAATATATGCTAAGCTCTGTTTTTCACCATAAGAAACTAAGCCCGCCACCTATTGGGACATCGCGAAACTATACAGGCTGAAGCGGGAATATTCAATGATGTCGCGCAACAAATTCCGAATTTTTTCAACTGAAATCGGCTGAGAAAAAAATGTGTTGCATTGGTTATTGAAATCCTCTCGTATGTATATGATCTAGCAAAAAGCGTTGGGAGTTTTTTAAGACTGTTCGCAGATGATACGGTTGTCTATAAGAAACTAGCAACGCGAGAAGGCAGTATCGGATTTGCAGAATGGCCTGCAGAGGATTGATAAATGGTGCAGGCTCTGGCTGTTGATCCTGAATATAAATAAATGTAACATAGTGTACATACACAGGAAAATAAATCCTCTGTTGTGCCACTATACTAGTGATGACAAATTTCTGGCTTTAGTATCTACGTTTAAAATACATAGGAGTAACTATCCACACTATCTTAAATGGAATGTCCATACAAAATAAACAGTTGAGAAGTGGAAGACAAACTGAGATTCACAGGAAGAATCATAATGAAACCTACCTCATGCACGAAAGAAGTGGCTTAGAAAGCGCTTCTTCAACCGATTCTTGAGCATTGTTCATCGATCTGGGATAGGTAGTAGGTAGGACTGATAGAAGAGATAGAGAAGCTCCAACTATGAACGGCACGAGAGCGTTACATAGATATTCAACAAACTTCGGTGACAAACGTTGCAAGAGATACTTTGTGCATCACGGAGAGGTTTACTATTGCAGTTTCGAGAGAGCTCCTTCCAGAGAGAGTCGGATAATATATTACTATCTTCCACGTACATCACGCAAAATGACCACGACGAGAAAATTTGAGAGATTAAAGCTAATATAGCGGCTTACGAACAGTCATTTTTCACACGCGTCATTCGCGTGTGGAACATGGATGGAGGAGTTCAATTAAGGATACCAGAAGTACCCTCCACCACACACCGTTAGGTGGCTTGTAGAGTATGATGTAGATGTGGATGAGGTATGCGGCACAAGATGTCTATGCATAGGTCAAAAAAAATCTGTAGATTATATGCGCTGGTGGTTTGTGAGTGTGGAGCTGGTGCCTGGTAGCATCACAGGCATCTCTCATTTGGGTCAGATCAGGGAAATTTGGCAGCCAAGTGATAAACGTGAGACCACTATCATGATCCTCTAATCACTACAGCATGGTTCTGGTTTTGTGACAATTATCCGGCTGGAAGATGCCATCACTGTTGGGGAAGGCATCGCATATAATGGGATGCAACAATGTTCACGTAGTCCACAGCCGTCATGGTACCTTTGACTGGTACCACAGGTCTCCTGAAATTCCAGGTGAATCCCCGCTCCCCTCCACCCACAGTAAAACACAGCACCTACCATCCTGTGTCCGTGATGCAGTGCACGTTTTGAGAATTCGTTCCCTGGACGACACTGTATCTAGGCACGACCATCGAGCTAGTGTAACAGAGCGACACGTTTACATTGCTCCAAGGTCCACTCTCGATGATCACATGCACATTGCAATTGTACTTGAAAAAAGTCGTCGGGTTAGCATGGGAACATGTAAGGGTTGTCTGCTGTGGAGCTCCATGTTCAATAATGTTCACTGAGCTCTAAGCTGTGAAACACTTGTGCTTACTTCAGTATTGCGCTCTGTTGTCAGATCTGCCACAGGTCGCCGCCTATCCTGCTTTACAGGTTGGAAAAGCCTCCAAACTCCACGTACTTTGGTTAGGCATGGACCTCCAACAGTTTGGTTCCTAATCGTTGCACCATCCTTCAACCACTTTTCGTAGATGCACATGATAGTGACTTGTGGCAGTCAAACAACTTTGCCGTTTCTGAGATGCTGTTCCTCGTCGGTGGCCCATAACCATGTGTCCTATGTCAAAATCGATTATGTCCGTGAATTTCCCTGTCTGCGGCCTGTATAATCGCTAGAATGATTTCGCATTCACTCTGCTCCACTTATATGATTTCCTTGCCATGTCATGTATGCTTAAATATCACTAGTGGCATTCAGTCTGGCAGTGACCACAAGTCATAATCTACTGACTGGTCAGTGTATAGGGTGATTTAGCTGCCCCTAAGTATCGATTTTTGCAACCGACAGCACCTTCGAAAACCACATGTTAGGCTTTTATATTCTCTCACTAGCTACATGCAAAATATTAGTCCTACAGAGAAAAAAAAACAAGATATTTATATGGGTAATTTAATGTGTTAAATTTTGTGTTGGTGTAAGTTTTCGCCGGAGACCATCGTTTTCGAGTAATTCAAGAAAAATGTACAAAAGTCACCTCCAAATGCATATTTCTTAAATAATTCGAAGCCTGGTACCTTCAGCGAAATCATACTGCAGTACAAAATTTAACTATATTAAATTTGCCACAAAAAGATCCCGTTCATTTTTTTCTGTAGGACTATTAGTTCGTGTCTAGCGAGTGAGAGAATATGAAAATCTTGCGAGTGGTTCTTGGAAGAATTGTGACAGGTGATGAAACATGGGTCCAACATTTTTCACCAGAGAGGAAGAGGCAATCAATGGAGTGGCATCATGCAAATTCACCTGAGACAAAAAAAATCAAAGCCACACGTTCTGCTGGAAAAGTTATGGCTACGTTGTTTTTCGATTCCGAAGGACTCTTGCTTGTGGACATCATGCCAAGTGGAACCACAATAAATTCTGATGCATATGTGACGACACTGAAGAAACTTCAAGCTCGACTGAGCGGTGTTCTACCACATCGGCAAAAGCAGGATGTTTTGCTGCTGCACGACAATGCACGGCCACATGTCAGTCAAAAAACTATGGAAGCGATCACAAAACTCGGATGGACAACACTGAAACACCAGCCTTACAGTCCTGACTTGGCTCCATGTGACTATCATCTCCACCGAGCGAGGTGGCGCAGTGGTTAGACACTGGACTCGCATTCGGGAGGACGACGGTTCAATCCCGCGTCCGGCCATCCTGATTTAGGTTTTCCGTGATTTCCCTAAATCGCTCCAGGCAAATGCCGGGATGGTTCCTTTCAAAGGGCATGGCCGACTTCCTTCCCCGTCCTTCCCTAATCCGATGAGACCGATGACCTCGCTGTCTGGTCTCCTTCCCCCAAAAACCAACCAACCAACCAACTATCATCTCTTTGGGAAACTGAAGACTCTCTTCGTGGAACAAGGTTTGAAGATGATGGCTCCAACAGGTTGGTCCAGCATTTTACCGTGTGGGTATACAGGCGCTTGTTCCAAAATGGAGTAAGGCAGTTGAGAGGGATGGAAATTACGTGGAGAAATGAAAATATTGTTCCTAAATGATGTATCTACACACTGTAAAACTTTCAAACATATAGAATAAAAGATGGATTTAAAAAAAAATAGTGTGCATTTCTTTTGGAGTGACCCTCGTATTACTTTACTTTGTTGTAGTCCATAATCTGTTGGTTGACAAATAAAGAAGACGCGACTAGATTAAGCGTCTGTAGAATGACATAATATTTAAGTCACAAATCTTGCAGTGTCGAATTAAATCTTGAATGTTGAATTCGGTAAATTTGAAGACTAACTGGGAACGGAGCTAGAAAGACTTGATGGCAGCAATGACTGAGCTGCAAACGATGACTAACATCGGCGCTGGCTGACCACTGAACGCGGTTGCGAACTGTGGACTGGCACAACTGCTCTAACTCCTGCTACACATGAGGTGGCCCAGCGGCGCCTCGCGGCGGGCACAAATACTGCGACTGGCTGTGTACTCTTTGGCTAGAACAGCCGTTCTTCTGTTCCGTTTATCGAGAGAATCGCATCCGGAAGATTTCTGAGGCGGCGGTGTGGTCGTATGACTGACGACATCACAGTAACGGTGCTGCAAATTGCAAGCTCTGCTTGCACCCCGCGCTCAAGTCCTGCAGTCTTCACCACCGCCGCCAGCCGCCTGTACGAACCGAGGATCGCCTCAGAACCCATGCGACAGCCGTCGTTGGTGCCGCATTGAGCCAGGACATGCGGACGACTGAACTCTGCACGCTCGATAACCACAGGCAAGGCCGCCTCCACATCTCGGATGATGCCCCCCTGGCAGACATACCGAGTGCACATTAGCTTTCTTCCCAGCCCAGAACGCTATCTGCCTAAGGGTCTCCATAACGCGCCTAAAATTGGAGCTCCCAATAATTAGTAAACCCCTCGCCCCGTGTGCCTGCTCGGACCCTTCAGAAAGAGCGGCCACCTGACAACTCACAAGGCCAGTATTCACAATGGCCTTCCGCCTCGAGCGACGCTAATGCGTTACCACCAGTCACTGACCCTACTGCGAGGGCCCATCCACAGCGTTGAGTGCATTAGGAGGTGTCTCGGAAGCAGAGCCCAAGGACAAAACAAGCGACACCTGTGGTGTCTCGCGCGACGCACCAGATTCTCCGCCACCTCTACGCCCAGAGGCAGTAGCCTGAAGGTGAGTGATCATAGCCAAAAGCACATTCAGCTGTTCGCGAACTGCGGTCAGCTCATCGTGCGCCTGCACACAGCGTGCACACATCCTAGCCGTGCTAGCAAGACTGACTGAAGAAGTATAAACGATCGTGTGGCATTGTTGGCCGAGAGGTCCCATCCGGGGAAGTTCGCCCGCTAGGTCGCAAGTCTCATTTCAGGTGACGCCACATTGGGCGATTGCATGTCATTGATGACGAGATGATGATGAGGAGAACACAAACCGAGTCAATGAGTGGAGAAAATTCCCAACCCGGCCAGGAATAGAATCCGGGCCCACTGTATGGAAGGCAAACACTCTACCGCTCAGCTAAGCAGGCGGCTACTGAAAAAGGGAACTATAAAGCAGACAGCACTGGATATGTAACTTGCTACCCTACTGTGCTGATGCGTAAACGAGCTACGTAGCCGGCTTTTCAGTGAGCAATTATTGCGCTACAAATTGAATTTACGCTAACAAAAACGCGAGATTAAACCTATTAAACAGAGAAACAAGCACAAAATATAATAAATATACTACGTGGAAACGCATAAAAGGAAACATCTAAGTTGCCGCTCTGTAGACGTATATCAGCGGAGGGCTGGAGCTTTTACTCTGAAATACAAGAGTTCTCCTGTTAGGTCTGTTCAAATACCTGTGTCCACACTGTGAACGCTAGATTCTTCTCATCTGTAAGAATTCAACTCAGAATAGGGAAAGGAAGGTTTGGCAAGCGTATTAGATGCCCTATTTGCAAGATTAACAAAAAAGCCAGGCGGAGAAAATGAAAATGATCTCCAACAAAACATTCCATTTAGTTGGGAAAGGATCTACATTTAGAGTTCCTGTTCATGAAACTGATAAAGTTCGTGGGGACGCTCGCTACAGTTTGGCTGTAGTGGTTGATGTGACAGAAGATAGTTTTTATAAATCATATTTGCAATAATTCTTTAAAAATAGGGAGTTTTCAATTGTTTGTCACATTTTAGTAATATTTCAAAAACTAATAAAACCAGTTTTTTTGGGATAGGCCAATGTGCTTTCACAATTGTGGTAACTCCCATGTTGTACTTTAACTTTCGTAAAATACTTAAATTTCTAATTTGAAAATGTTAGTCCGCAGCTCGTGGTCGTGCGGTAGCGCTCTCGCTTCCCGCGCCCGGGTTCGATTCCCGGCGGGGTCACGGATTTTCTCTGCCTCGTGATGACTGGGTGTTGCGCGATGTCCTTAGGTTAGTTAGGTTTAAGTAGTTCTAAGTTCTAGGGGACTGATGACCTCAGAAGTTGAGTCCCATAGTGCTGAGAGCCATTTGAACCATTTTTTTGAAGGAAGAAGGAGAGGGAACTTTATTTTGATAGGTTGTTGCGGTGGTGGGAGAACGTGACCTCTGTTGTCCATTGGCTCTTGTGTTATGTACCATGATCGGTGGCCACCGTCGAATGAGAAGTTTGCTGCTGTTTACCAACTGCTGGACGTTGGCCGCGCGGCGGCAGTTACTCGCCGGTAGTGCCCGTGCCTCGTGTTGACAGTGCATAGCTGGAACGCACCATTAGACCCAGAAGAAGGCCGCTGCAATCGTGGCCGAAACGTTGGTTTCTCTATAGCAGCAGTAGTTTTTACATTATGATGCAGTACCAAACCCAGAAAACTTTTATGTTACTTCATTGTAGTTTTATTCGTATACGTTCTCTGTCCATTTAAAGTTTTACAAAATACCCATGCATTTTATACATTTCCTAGGGAAAGTATTGTATTAAAATTGAGCTAGACACCTTGCAAAAAATTTTAGTATCTTTGTATATTGCTTAGGCATTCTATACTATGCCTTGGCTGACACTTCTTGGTTGACACAACGCCGGCAACCAACACACAAATCTAGATGTGAAGTCGTAAGATGCCGTCTAAATCGCCACTGTGTTGTATGTGAGGGAATTTCAAAAAATAACTTACACATTATTGTCGCAGACCAAGTAACTTTTATTCACTACTCTACTACATTACAAGGTAACAAACATTCATAACACCATTTTTCAACAGTCAGCAAGTCTCTGTAAACAACGGTATAAACCTTCTTCCAATCGTCCAGTTTCTCGACGACAGAAATGTGGTTCAAATGGCTCTGAGCACTATGCGACTTAACTTCTGAGGTCATCAGTCGCCTAGAACTTAGAACTAATTAAACCTAACTAACCTAAGGACATCACACACATCCGTGCCCGAGGCAGGATTCGAACCTGCGAGCGTAGCGGTCACGCGGTTCCAGACTGACGCGCCTTTAACCGCACGGCCACACTGGCCGGCGAGAAAAATGTGCTCCTTGTCACGAGCCATCTGAGAGCCACTGTGTGAACGTCCACACGTTGGAAAATCTGTGACTCCTGCGGATAATTTCCTTGCCTGGATATTGTCCACTACGGTCGGCGCCGGTGGCCTTCCTTCCGCATCCGCACCACTCACATGTGTGCGGCCTTGGTCAAATAGTTAGCATCAGTTCACTACGGCTGGATGCAAATGCACATTTGGTCCAAATACCACCAGAGTTTTACGGCGAATCTGTGTTTAATTTGGAATTTTTACCCACAACAATCGTACTGCCCCACCTACTTCCAACTTCGGACCACGTTTGCAGCTACCGAACCCTTTCATTCGCACGCTGTGATGCACCTGTTATCCGTACCGCATCAGAACTGTATCTGCAGGAAACCCAGAGCACTTAGTTCCATCTATCTATCTATCTATCTATCGCTTGCGCCTTGTCCCGCAGTTGCACAGGGTCGGCCATAGTTAACCGGATTTGGCATGTTAATTGTAAGGGGTGGCCGGATGCCCTTCCTGACGTCATCGCGCACCCCCCCCCCCCCCCCCCCAGGACGGAATTAGTGTATCCCAGCTGTCTGCGTCTAGTGTAAATCGTGAAATGGTGTGAATGTGTATCGAATGTCTGTGAGTCGTGTAACTGAGGCGGGAGTCGTGTAACTGAGGCGGGACGTGGGGACCATCCCGATATTCACCTAATAGGATGTGGAAATCCGCCTAAAAACCACATCAGGCTGGCCAGCATACCAGCCGTCGTCGTTAATCCGCCGGGCGGATTCGATCGAAGCCGGGGCACTTAGTATTTATCAATAATGCTCCACTCTTGTTGCGCAATGCTTTTGGCGTGGGAGGGTATGTTTAACTTACTTTTTGAAGTCCACTCGTATTAATTACAAAAGAAGACAGTGACCCGCCTTTGGCCCGGCACCTGCTGGAGTCGTCTTTCTGCATTTAATTTCATTCGCTTCCCTCCGGCCGCCCGCCTGCCCGTGGCGCGTGTCCCCGACGGGCGTCGCCAGTCTGCGATGCATAGTCATGAAGAAGGCTGCCGGCGTAAACGAGCGCTTGTCGCTGAATTCCGCCGCCATTTACATTCGCGCACGGAGATTTGCCGGAACGGCCGCCTCGGACGCACGAGGCTTTTACGACAGGCGCGACTGGGACTGCGCGACGGGCGCGGAAAGCGAAATGCGGCCGTCACTTTCTGGAAGGAAGCGAAAAATCTGGCGGCGAACACGACTCCCATGGCAACGACTGCTTTTGTGATTTATGTTCATACCGATCATGTCTCGCGCTCCTCCCTTTCACCAGAGTTGCGTCCCGAATACGCTGTGCATCCACGTACGCTCGTTCTCGCACACGCCGACACTACTCTTGTCCGACGATGATCGACAGTGAGGGATATCGATGTTGGCGTTTAAACACCGATGTATCAGTATCGGTACTGATGTCTTTGAAATATCTTAACAACGATTCTGAAGACAAAATATCGAAGTTCGACGTTACGAGTACGTAGGACAACCAGACGTTTTTGCGCAAATCTTTCTCATAGCAAGAACTTCAGTTATTATTAGAAGAACCGTTTCTCGATTTATGTTCAGTTCTTCTGCAATCATTTTCACGAATAATCTTCGATCAGATCGTACGAGTTCACGCACCCTGGCCAAGTTGACATCCGTCCGTGGGGTTGATGGTCGTCCACTGCGGTCTTCATCTTCAACATTCGTTCTGCCTTCACTAAACATTTTGTGCCAATGAAAAACTTGAACTCTTGACATAACCTTCCCTCAAAGAGCCTTCTGATGCTTACCGTAAGTTGTCGTCGCGTTTTCACCCAGTTTAACGCAAAAAGAAATGGCATACCGTCGCAATATTATGCGGTTCCATTTCCGTGACGAGAGACACAAACAATAGTTAACTTATTACGGCACAACTCATGACTGAGCAGTTGCATCGATGTGCCGCTTGGACTAGAAGCAGCTTATAGACCAAGGTCAAAGATATTATGCCTAAGCAAGCTTGCAGCGTTTCCACATCTTGCAAAGAAAATCAGTCTCATTACTTTATTGTCGCACCTCGTATATTATGATATCGCAACAATTCGGCAACCTTATGACTTTATAAAAGAGCGAAACCGACCATGACAAAATATATGTATTATACAGTTGTCATAATATTCATTACTCTTCATGTACTGTTTTTCGCCCACATGTTCAATTTGATAGCAAATAGGTGTATTGAAAATAAAAACCGCCTGAGTTGAGTGCCCGCTGTGAGGACTGTAGTGTGGATTGTGTGAAGTCTAATGGTGACTGATGAGCTAAGTAAATAATCAGTTTCTTTAGTAAATAAAACCATAAAGGGCACATGTTTTTTACTTATTCTGGAAACACATTTATTTACATTTTAAGTTTAAGTACATAAGCAAGAAATGTGTTTCAAATATATACATAAGTAAGTGTGTGTATATATACACACGAGACTTAAGAAGTAAATAAATATGTTTTCACAATAAATAAAACACATGAGCCCTTAAATGTTTTCTTTACTAAATGGACCCACCCTTTGACAAAGTCCTGTCTACGTCTTTGCCGACCCTGGTGGAGAAACGGATGTGTGGACGTATAAAGGTGTGTTTGTGTGTGTGTGTGTGTGTGTGTGTGTGTGTGTGTGTGTGTGTGTGTTCCACATCTACTCCTAAACGAGTGAATCGATCTGAGCCAAAACCAAACTCAGTACACATACCGCTCACCGTCAGGGAACAATTGCTGTGGGGGTGAAAACGACCTACTTATCATAGGAGATAGACGTCACAATCAGTGAGATGCGTGAAAAACTGCCGCATTCCGCATTATGTTTAAATTTATTACTTCTATCCTACTAATTCTATTCGCAACACATTTTGCAGAAATTATCCACGTATGCAGCTGAATATACCTACATAAATATACCTTCGTACAACAAGAGATATAAAGTCCTACCGGTAAGCACTGAGGCATGTCAAAAAACGCCGCAGAATGCATGAAGTTTTAATACACTTTTTCTTTACTACTGAGACACTCCTACAGTCGTGTCAACTTAAGGACCGCTGCGGTCGCAGGTTCGAATCCTGCCTCGGGCTTGGATGTGTGTGATGTCCTTAGGTTAGTTAGGTTTAAGTAGTTCTAAGTTCTAGGGGACTGATGACCTTAGAAGTTAAGTCCCATAGTGCTCAGAGCCATTTGAACCATCAACTTAAGGAAATCCCCGACTCCTGGCAGCGCTTTTGACAGCTTTCAACTGCGAAGCGCAGACAGCTGTATGTGGCAACAAAAGTCGTCTATAGAGTTAAGAAGAGATGTTGCCATAGAGACGTTTACAAAATCGTGTTGTTGACACGTAAAGAAGCTGCGCTCAGCTTATAGAAGCTGTCGGGAATACTGCTCTACAAACGTAGTTCATTTTTTGTTTTTGTTTCCAATAGAAAAAGGACAAATGAATACTCGGTCAATGGCGGGCTTCTCATTTGCAAATATGCAACTAAATGTTTCTTTATTTAGCAATATGATAACTTCATTCTATTGCCAAACAAATTTTAGTTCTAATGTAATTAATTGCCTCTTTACTAAAAAAACACAGCTCCAACAAATTAAAATTCTAATATAATGTATTGCCTCCCAGCTAATAAAACACAGCACAGTCTTCTAATATAAGGTTCACTATCGCCGAGTAGAAGAATTTTTACTTTAGGCTGCATAACTTATAAAGTTAAATAGTTTCAAATCGCTTTTGGTAATAGCCAACTTTCTTCTACTACAAACTTTTATTTAAATTTTCCATTTATGTGAAACAAAGACTGAATTCGTTCAGCAGGTGAAATCTTCGAAAGTTCCTCAATTCAAACTTAATTTTTATTAAAGTATCCTTAATTTCATTAAAATTCTTTAATTTAATGAAGTGATCGAGAATTTAAAAAAATTATTTCAACATTAAGCTTCAAACTACAGCAACTAAATTAAATGGTAAAACAAAGGGAATACACAAATACTATGAGCTACAATTTTGAGATCTTAACAGTGATTCATGCATTTATATCAACTACATTTCTAAGGTATGTGACTTCATAAATAGGTTTGTATTTACTCATGAGACGAAAATTTAATAGCCATGGGTGACTGGAATTCAATAGTAGGAAAAGGAAGAGAAGGAAACGTAGTAGGTGAATATGGATTGGGGGTAAGAAATGAAAGAGGAGGCCGTTAATCATAGCTAACACTTGGTTCAAGAATCATGAAAGAACGTTGTATACATGGAAGAAGCCTCGAGATACTATAAGGTATCAGATGGATTATATAATGGTAAGACAGAGATATAGGAAGCAGGTTTTAAATTGTAAGACATTTCCAGGGGCAGATGTAGACTCTGACCACAATCAATTGGTTATGAACTGTAGATTAAAACTGAAGAAACTGCAAAAAGGTGGGAATTTAAGGAGATGATACCTGGATAAACTGAGTAAACCAGAGGTTGTACAGAGTTTTAGTGAGAGCATAAGGGAACAATTGACAGGAATGGGGGAAAGAAATACAGTAGAAGAAGAATGGGCAACTTTGAGGGATGAAGTAGTGAAGGCAGCAGAGGACCAAGTAAGTAAAAAGACGAGGGCTAGTAGAAAGCCTTGGGTAACAGAACAAATATTGAATTTAATTGTTGAAAGGAGAAAATATAAAAATGCAGTAAATGAGGCAGGCAAAAAGGAATACAAACGTATCAAAAATGAGATCGACAGGAAGTGCAAAATGGCTAAGCAAGGATGACTAGAGGACAAATGTAAGGACGTAGAGCCATATCTCACTAGAGGTAAGATAGATATTGCCTACAGGAACATTAAAGAGACCTTTAGAGAAAAGAGAACCACTTGCATGAAAATCAAGAGCTCAGATGGAAACCCAGTTCTAAGCAAAGAAGGGAAAGCAGAAAGGTGGAAGGAGTATATAGAGGGTCTATACAAGGGCGATGTACTTGAGGACAATATTATGGTAATGGAAGAGAATGTAGATGAATATGAAATGGCAGATATGACACTGCGTGAAGAGTTTGACAGAGCACTGAAAGACCTAAGTCGAAACAAGGCCCAGAGAGTAGACAACATTCCATTGGAACTACTGACAGCCTTGGGAGAGCCAGTCCTGACAGAACTCTACCATCTGGTGAGCAAAATGTATGAGACAGGCGAAATACCCTCAGACTTCAAGAAGAATATAATAATTCCAATCCCAAAGAAAGCAGGTGCTGACAGATGCAAAAATTACCGAACTATCAGTTTAATAAGCCACAGCTGCAAAATACTAACTCGAATTCTTTACGGACAAATGGAAAAACTGGTAGACCTCGGGGAAGATCAGTTTGGATTCCGTGGAAATATTGGAACACGTGAGGCAATACCGACCCTACAACTTATCTTAGAAGCTAGATTAAGAAAAGGCAAATCTACGTTTCTAGCATTTATAGACTTAGAAAAAGCTTTTGACAATGTTGACTGGAATACTCTCTTTCAAATTCTGAAGGTGGCAGGAGTAAAATACAGGGCGCAAAAGGCTATTTACAATTTGTACAACAACCAGATGGCAGTTATAAGAGTCGAGGGACATGAAAGGGAAGCAGTGGTTGGGAAGGGAGTGAGACAGGGTTGTAGCCGCTCCCCGATGCTATTCAATCTGTATATTGAGCAAGAAGTAAAGGAAAGAAAAGAAAAGTTCGGAGTAGGTATTAAAATCCATGGAGAAGAAATACAAACTTTGAGGTTCACCGATGACATTGTATTTCTGTCAGAGATAGCAAAGGACTTGGAAGAGCAGTTGAAAGGAATGGATTGTGTCTTGAAAAGAGGATATAAGACGAACATCAACAATAGCAAATCGAGGATAATGGAATGTAGTTGAATTAAGTCGGGTGATGCTGAGGGAATTAGATTAGGAAATGAGACACTTAAAGTAGTAAAAGAGTTTTGTTATTTGGGTAGCAAAATAACTGATGATGGTCGAAGTAGAGAGGATATAAAATGTAGACTGGCAATGGCAAGGAAAGCGTTTCTGTAGAAGAGAAATTTGTTAACATCGAGTATAGATTTAAGTGTCAGGAAGTCGTTTCTGAAAGTATTTGTATGGAGTGTAGCCATGTATGAAAGTGAAACATGGACGATAAATAGTTTGGACAAGAAGAGAATAGCAGCTCTCGAAATGTGGTGCTACAGAAGAATGCTGAAGGTTTGATGGGTAGATAACATAACTAATGAGGAGGTATTGAATAGAATTGGGGAGAAGAGGAGTTTATGGCTCAACTTGACTAGAAGAAGGGATCGGTTGGTAGGACGTAATCTGAGGCATGAAGGGATCACGAATTTAGTATTGGAGGGTAGCGTGGAGGGTAAAAATCGTAGAGGGAGACCAAGAGATGAATATACTAAGCAGATTCAGAAGGATATAGGCTGCAGTACGTACTGGGAAATGAAGCAGCTTGCACAGGATAGAGTAGCATGGAGAGCTGCATCAAACCAGTCTCAGGACTGAGGATTACAACAACAACAACATTTGTGCTGTTAGGCGTATTCTCAAGATGCTTGTTACGACAATCTATAAATGTGTCATTTAACATTGATGTTAAAACCATCAACTTTCGGGGCCAATTATAGCTGTCCATTGATGTTCAGAAATCGATGATGAGATCTAAATCAGTATCGATTATATGAAAACATCGCTGGTCTTTCGTAAGTCCAACAGGCACACACACGCACACACACACACACACACACACACACACACACACACACTTCACTCTGCAGCATACTTTCCGCAGTCTTATGCAGGACATGTTGCAGCGGACAAGGATAGATACAGAGTAAAAACTAATGTCTTTCGCGCCAATTACATTAATATTAATGTTACCATACGTTTTTAGGACGTGATGGATCAGGGTAGGGGGAAAATTAAGATACGGCAGAAACGTGCCGACTATATCAATGAAATTTAGTTGTTTTTATTGTTAGTACGTACTGTGGAAAGACATCTATTGCCCGACTAAAATACACTGATGAGCCAAAGCAATGTGAACACCAGCTTGATCATGTGTTCGTCCCTCTTTGAAGCATAAAACAGTAGCGATTCCACATGGTATGGATCCGACAAGTCCTTCACAGGTGTTCGTTGATACGACGCATGATAACTACGTACGGGTCACGCATATCCCGTAAATTAGGGGTCGGTGGTTTGTGCACACGGAGCTTGAGTCAGCCCGGTAGTGACCCAGACCCGTTCCATCGGATACAGATCAGGTGAATTTAGTGGCCCAGATGTGTACCATCGGTTTCATGTCAGGTGAATTTAGTGCGCGACATATCAAGGTACGTTTATTACCATGGTCCTTGAACCACAGTAGTTGAATCTGGCCTTGTGGCGTGGACAGTTATTCTGCTGGAAGAAGTACTCGTTGCGGAAGAGGCATCAAGCTTGAAAGGATGTTGACAACCTGGAGCAATGTTCATGTAGTCTATAGTTGACAAGGTGCCTTCGATTACTAACAGAGGTCCTCAAGTGAATCGCCTTCACAGCGTAATATTTCTCCTACAGAACTGCGTCCGCTGCGCGGTAGTTGTTTCGAGTAGCCCTTCGCTGGATGATGGTGTATATGGACAGGAGCATCGACTTCTTGTAACTAGAGCAGTGATTCATTCGATCATGCGACAGTTTCTGTTGATCCCCCAACCCTCCCGGTGATCCCGTACCCGCTACAATCGTAGCTGTTCCCATGTTTTCGTTGGGTCAACATGCAAACACACAGAGCTCGTTTCATGTGGAACCTCCTCTTCAACAATATTCTCTGAACTGTGTGTTCTAAAACATTAGTGCCTGCACAAGCATTGTACTCTGTCCTTACATCTGCCGTTGATCACAGTCTACCCTGCTTTAGAGAGCGCGTAAGGTTCTGATTTCCACGTTCTGTGATGAGACGTAAACATTCAACCTCTTGTCACCCTTTCGTATTTTGACCGTCCTTCAATCCCTTTCAACAGATGCTCTTGGCAGTAGGACACGGACAGCCGACCTGCTTCACCAATTACGAGATGCAAGTTCACAGGCGCCGGACCATAAAAATCTATCGTTTGTCAAAATCGATTATGTCAGTGGAGTTCTTCATTTGGGCTCGTATTGTCGCTAGAATGACTCCCCATTCTCTGCTCCGCTTTCAAACTTCCCTTACCGCGTCATGTACCTGTGACGACCTCAGACAGAATTCAGTCTTCCTGTGGGCAGCGGTTATAATACATGTGGTGCCTTTTCTTTCGGACAAGTCATTTAATTCTTTAAATTCTTTTGGCATAATGTTGTAATGCCAATCCATAGCAAATTTGTGGTACTATTCTATTATGTGACTACATAATAGTTACTGAGAGTTCTCATCCTTCTCCTCGGTGATTCCCATTCATTTTTAAAGGACTGCGACGATAAATAACTAGACTGCCTGTGTCCGGATGGCGTAGTGGTCAGAGCGTGTGCCTAGTAAGCAGGAGTATCGGGTTCGAATCCTGCTCTGGCACAAATTTTCATCTTTCCCCATAGATATAAATCATTGACCACTGGCAGCTATTTTCTTTGTGTCATAGTGGTCATAATATTTGGGCTTGTCAGTGTGTCATTCCGGCGACTAATTCCGCAACTAGCCACACGAGTTGCCACGGACCGGGAGTCGGGGAATGACGTGCCTTCCCACACACTGTAGGGCAGCTGTTGCTGTCGCTCACTGCAGCATTTCTACCGTAGTTTACCCTTAGGAAAGAAGAAAGGCGTCAACTCCAATGAAATCGTCATTAGTGATACGATCTCGGAACATAAGGACGGGTACAAAAAATAAATGGAATGGCCTAGCTATTTATTTACAAAAAACTGAAGAAATAATCAATGCAATTTACTTTACGTATTTGTAGGAACGGCATACCTAAAATCTCTCTTTTAGATAGATCGTTGTACCTGGTAATGCTGTGTATCACGCCATTTAAGAAAAATGAAGCTCCCAGCCTTGCTTTCTGAAAAGAAAATACACTATTGGGCATGAGAAAAACCGTATTTCAGTGACAGAAAAAAAATGACAAAAAATGTCTGACACAAAAATAGATGAGAATCTGTACTGTTTTCTCCTTTTTTCCCCTTGTCAGTTTCGTCTTTTCTCATTGTAAGAGGTTGTCGTAACCCAACTTTCCTTTTATTTCTGTGTCTTTGCCTGTAATTATTGCGCTTAACAGCTGTCTGTCACTTTTCGCTTCGCATCTGTTGCTTGAGATGGAGTACTTCCTTTCAGTTTGTTTCATAAGAATGCTAGACCGTAGAAGCTCGCAGATTTGCTTCTCAGTCTCGTGAACTATAACCTAATAGGAAAAGTAATTTAAATTGACTTTTGTGATGATCCAACGATCGTTAATCCGATAAGTCATTTAGATCCACGTCTGCCGCAAGTGTGGCAATCGTAGGCTAAGATTAAGATGTTATGTGGAATACACTGCCTCAGTCAGAGCCTAAAATACAGTGTTTTACCGAAGGGACATGGACTTAATTTTTGATGTTGGATGCCGGCCGGGGTGGCCGAGCGGTTCTAGGCGCTACAATCTGGAACCGCGCGACCGCTACGGTCGTAGGTTCGAATCCTGCCTCGTGCATGGATGTGTGTGATGTCCTTAGGGTAGTTAGGTTTAAGTAGTTCTAAGTTCTTGGGGACTGATGACCTCAGAAGTTAAGTCCCATAGCGCTCAGAGCCATTTGAATCATTTTGATGTTGGACGGCTGACATGTCGTATGTCGTCATAGATTGCTGGACGTCAGCCGTTTCATTTAATTTGCTATGGCATTTCGATATATCGTGTAGATAAGTAGATAGACAGATAGATAGAGATAGAGAGAGAGAGAGAGAGAGAGAGAGAGAGAGATCACTGAACATAGAGCATAACTCACTTTGATAGGTGTAGTGGAAGCACCTGAAAAGCTACTATGGAATTCGGGAAGAATACTTTTACGACTGTTATAAAGCGATTACGTCCGAAAAGGGTCGGTATGTGATATTTATTGTTGGCCATCGCTTGGGCCACAGCTGTAAAGAAATTTATTTGATTATTCTTTTCCAGTATGCGCAAAGTAAAAGCAAAGAGCTTCAAATAGAATTAATACAAAATAATTGCTTCCGGTTTCTGAATAAAACCACACAAAAGAAATCATGCGTGAGTGAAAATAAAATCACATATCTGAACCGTTAATTCCTTCCTTTAAATGAAAACCAGAAAATTGAAATTTTCTATAGAATAATTTATCATTACTTTAGTTACCAAAATGGAGTGCTTACTTGAGCTATAACTGGCACATGACAAAGCTAGCTCGCTAATAACATATTCTATCAGTTTTAAAATACTGTTTTATCTGCTTGATATAATTCAGAGAGGAAACGTCTGTAACTGGAATAGATCTACAGTTAGACGACTAGGTATTTTAATTAGCTCGTAGGTTTTTAAAATTAATCTGCAATAGGATATTTAACGAGCATGGGGGTGAGTTGAATGTTTTAATGCTCAGATATAAAAACAAGGAGATGAGACCGTATTTTAAAATTTTTCTTTTTATTTAACACTATGATAGATACTGGTAAATATCTAATAAATTACTATTTACTCCCGTAAATTATTTAGTGGCAGTATTACAGCTTTAAAGTCAATCTGCTGGCTCCTTATCGGTCACGAAATACACATGGTCCACAGAAACAGGTCCTGTGAATCACGCTTTGACAGTGGTTGCAAGCTAATTAGATCTGTTATGATGCCTGGTCGCATTTTAGTGTCGCAGCCCGGTAGATGCAAACCACGTTTTAGGTGTCTATCAAGTACTCAACACCGAAGCAATCTAGGAGACGTACTGTAACGTAATTCAGTTTGAACATAGATAAACCATCAGACAAAACCAAGTGCTATACACGGGGGTGTCACCGAGCTCTAAGAGATTATTCGTAGCGGTTGCAAACCTGGCTACTGACAATTGTAGATCACATAGTGCTCTTCGCAGGTAGCTCATATAAAGCGAGATGACGAAAATCGTGGGATAGCGATATGCAGATGCACAGGCGGCGCTAGTTTCACGTACACAATTTATAAAAGGACAGTACATTGGCGGAGCTGTTATTTGTACTCAGGTGATCCACGTGAAAACGTTTTCGACGTGGTTATGGCTACACTACGGGAATTAACAGACTTTGAAAGTAGAATCTTAGGTGGAGCTACACCCATAGGACATTCCATTTCGGAAATCGTTAGAGAATTCAATATTCCGGTATCCACGGTGTCAAGACTTTACCGAGAATACCAAATTTCATGCATTACCTCTCACCAAGGACAACGCAGTCGGCGATGGCCTTCAATTAACGACGTAGAGCAGCAACGTTTGCGTAGAGTTGTCAGTGCTAACAGACAAGCAACATTGCGCGAAATAACCGCAGAAATTAATGTGGAGCGTACGACGCGCGTATCTGTTAGGACAGTGCGGTGAAATCTGTCGTTAATGCGTTTTGGCAGCAGACGAACAACTCGAGTGCCTTTGACGATACCGTTAGCAACACCTCTCCTGGGCTCGTGACCATACCGGTTGGACCCTAGACGATAGGAAAACTGTGGCCTTGTCAGATGATTCCCGATTACAGCAGGTAAGAGCTGATGGTAGGGTTCGAGTGTAGCGCATATCCCAAGACGCCATGGACCATATTGCCAATAAGGCACTGGGCAAGCTGGTGGTGGCTCCATAGTAGTGTGGGATGTATTTACATGGAATTGACTGGGTCCTCTAGCCAAGCTGAACCGATCATTCACTGGAAATGTTTATGTTCGTTTACTTGGAAACCATTTGCAGGTATTCATTGACTTCATGTTCCCAAACAACGATGGAATTTTTATGAAAGACAATGCGCTCTGTCTCCGGGCCACAATTGTTCGCGATTGATCTTATGAACATTCTAAACAATTTGAGCGAATGGTTTGTCCACCAAATCAGCCGCCATCACCCCATCGAACATTTAGGGGACATAATCGAGAGGTCAGTTGGTGCACTAAATTTCTGCACCAGCAGCACTTCCGCAATTACGAATGGCTGCAAAGGAAGAATGAGAGTGGTAGTGCACTTGCCTGCAAAAGGTAAAGTCCCGAGTTCGAGTCTCGGTCTGGCACACAGTTTTTGTCTGCCAGGAAGTTTCATATCAGCGCACACTCCGCTGCAGAGTGAAAATCTCATTCTGGGAACCTTACACGTATCACTGACGCGCCTCCCTCAGTGCTGGTTGCTCCATGAAACTATGTATGATGCGCTGGAACGGAAAGGGAGAACAAAATTTCGAGTTATCTGTTTTCCCTCGATAAAAATTGTCTTACGTAAATGGAACAAAGCTACATCCATTTCTCTAATTAGTTGTTCAGTATAGATTGTACATTTTGTTTAAAAAATAAGGAAAAAAGATTATTTTGTTCTCCTCTCTGCAGTCTTCTCTTTTCATTCTGAGGGAACTGTCTGGTAAAAAATACCGATTATATCACATCTTGTAGTCTCACATCACAGATTGATACTGAACTGGTTTTCTTTTCGCTACTGCCCTTAGTTATTGTTATATTTTAGGAAATTAGTAAACCATCCCTTATACACTGGCGAAATTTCGGGAATACATTCGTTTAGGTAACATACATAAGTGATTAACACTGCAAGATCACGGGTTAAAGTAAGCGTGAAATAAGCCTTTGAAAATGTGAAATACTGGCAGATTAATTACCAGTATCTCGGCCAGAATGTTGAAAGCAAGCATGCATTGTGTCGTACAGATGCTGGATGTCAGTTTATGGGCTGGAGTTTCATGTCTAATGCAGTTGGTCGGTCAATGCAGAGAATGGTAATGCCGGGTGTGAATGACACTGGCGTTGTCGTCCCATATGTCCTTAATTGAAGATGGATCTGGTGATAAATATGGCCATTGCAACATGTCGAGTATCTAGAGCGCGCTTGATTACAATGGCGGTATGTGGAAGAGCGTTGTCACGTTGGAAAACATTCCCTGGAATGCTGTTTATGAATGGCAGCACAACAGGTCGAATCATCAGACTGACGTATAAATTCAGTCAGGGTGATTGGGATAACAACGACAGTGCTCCTGCTGACACATGAAATTGCACCCCAGACGATAGCTGCAGGTGTAGGTCCAGTGTGCCTAGCATGCAGACTGGTTAAGTTGCAAGCCGTCAACTTGACGCCTTCAACACGTGGCCATCAATGGCACCGAAACAAAAACAGCTTTCATCAGAAAACACAAAATACCTTCACCCTGTCCTCCAACGAGCTATAACTTGACACCAATGCAGTAAAAAATGACGTTAGTTTGGGGTCATTGTAATGCACTCTACGGGGCATCTGACTAGGAGCTTTACTTGAAATAACCGATTTGCAACAGTTCTGTGTGTCACTGTGGTGTGAACTGCTGCTCAAATTGCCGCACCAGATTTGATACGACGCACTACACCCGTACGCTGGTCACGATAGTGTTTCCTCCGGGCAGAGACACGTGGCTCTCCGGAGCCCCGTCTTTCTTTGTCTGTACATTCTCGTGAACACCGTTGCCTGAAGTCATGCACAGTGGCTGCATCAAACTCAGTAAAGTGTAGATAAAGACGTCGTTGTCGCCTGAAAGGCATTTTTAACTAAAACCAGCTCACCACGTTCAATCTCATAGGTAACTAATGCTCACGACCGTTACAGCGTGTATTTAAAGCAATCCTGATCTACATCGTGGGGCTACTAGCGCCACTCTTATGCGATTGGCGCGAATTTAGAACAGATATCTTTCAGATGCAGAAACACGCCTACCAGCATTCGCTTATGCCATACAGCTCCTTCTTGGTGTTTGCGATTTTCTCCTGTCAGTTTGTCTTGAAAAGTTTGCCGTGAATGAATTAGTCGCTGGTCAGTTTACATTTGGTGATTTTAGATTGTACATTGCTGTATTTTAAATGTAGCTAACACTTTGAAATTGTTTTTCACACTGGAACGAGAGCCATACTTCTTTTCAGTCATGAGTAAATAAGTGATTTGTATTGTAGGTTGTCCACGACTAGGTTGGTAGTAACATCACACTTGAAGCTATTGCCACTTGTTACGCGGAGTTGCCTCACGTTTCTGTTTTTCGTCTGATGCTGATATTAGCCACAGCGTCGACTTGCATGGCTGTTTTCAGTATGGTAATACGTCTTCATCTGTACATCTCTTTCTGTGTTGCGTATCAACACGTTGTTCACGCAAGCTTGTTGAAAAAAGCCCGTTTCTATGGAATTACATAACGACATTGTACCGGAGGGCAGATGTGACTATATTGGCATGGAGGATGTTACCAATGGAAATGAAAGAACGAGGTAAGAACTTACAGTGAAATATGTACCATGGTTCTTGAGACGCCCGGCAAACCGGCAAGGCCGGCCGGTGTGGCCGTGCGGTTCTAGGCGCGTCAGTCTGGAACCGCGTGACCGCTACGGTCGCAGGTTCGAATCCTGCCTCGGGCATGGATGTGTGTGATCTCCTTAGGTTAGTTAGGTTTAAGTAGTTCTAAGTTCTAGGGGACTGATGACCACAGATGTTGAGTCCCATAGTGCTCAGAGCCACTTGAATCATTTGAAACCGGCAGGGCAGAACAGGTAATTAGGATTGTGGAAAGGGCCAAATAAGGTTTCGGTCAGGTTCTCTCAAAATTGTAGTTTATTGTAATTTAATAACACCTTTAAACCAAAACGGCACATAGCCAAACCTTTAGAACTACGAGTTTCAAAAAGGCAATTATTTCACGGCTGAAGGCCTCCAAACAAGAAATCTTAAAAATCAACAAAATAAAAACGCAGTTAAAACAGCAAATTAAATAGTTAAAATATACATGGCATCACAGCTAGGCTGGAAAGTCTCAGGGCAAAAGTAAATACAACAAACACATGCAATGTGCAATACAAGCGGCTCAGGGCCACAATTAAATTTGAAAATTTTAAAATATATTACCATAATCTTTCAAGGCAAAGGCCGCAATGTTTTTGCTTAAAGGGTAATTTCAAGAATAAGGTTTCAAGCGACTTAAAGCCCACAATTGATTTACCAAAATTCAAAAATACATAAAGTCCACTAAAACAAGAAATTTTAAGTAATTAGCTATGATAGATTATAAACAGACAATTAAACACCGGTGAGGAGGACAATAAAGAAAACGGCACTCAGAAGCTTCCAGGGAGGCTGGTCTGCCATTGTTCACTTAGGTGAGACAAGTGGTGAGCCCAACTACACTTGATCCGTCGGAACCCAACCAGGGGACATCCACGGACCGACAGACACAACGACTTGCTTGCCACCAATCAGTACACGAGAAGTCAAACACAAAAGGTTACGAACGTGATAAGCCACAATGAAGTATGTGTTAGCTGTCAAAACTAAACACCATGTTGGACAGCGACAACAGGTGAGGAAAGGACGCTGCCTGAAATTATGTTAGTGGCCAGAGCAGGTAACCGGAACACTAACGGCCACAAGGCAGAAAATTCCGCTGGTACACTTGAATTTGAAATACAGTAATGTAGTTAACTTCACCCAATAGGAACACTGCCTGAATTTATGTCAGTGGTGGGGGCAGGTAACCAGAAACTAATTGCCACAAGGCAGAAAATTCCGCTGGTGCACTCTAATTGAAGTCAACCAATATAGTTAATTGCACCGCATTGCGGCAAAATTTCAACAATAGAAACACTCGGTGTTGCTCACAGGAAAACCTCCCCAACAGCGAACGACAGAAACGAACTACATAACATGAATGGACGTGGCTTGGGTAGTTGAAACCACTACTCAACTTTGATGTCCTGGGTTGGTGAACCACGAAGCTCGTAGCGATCGGACAGCTCCACACACGCTCCGACACTGCGCAGGGACCGCCAGCGGACCCAGCCGACTGCACCGCGCGGAGATATCCTCCCTGGTCCGAAGCAACCGACCGACTCCTCGCCGAATGCCGACAACATCTAAAATAGTCGTCAGTGGAAATAACGCCAACTACAGACACAACCTGACAAACACTTGCACGAAGACCTGAACGATACCCAACAGTAACTAAGCACGCACAAAGACAAATCGGGAGTCGATGCGCACACACACACACACACACACACACGCACACACACACACACACACACACACACACAGCCGACTCATGAACGATCGGCGAGCCAAAACGCGTCGTCCAGTAGGACGACCGACTGACGATCCACCAAGACCATGGCCCGGCTCAAGTGATGCGTAGCGGCAATGGTCAGGCGAGCCAGGTCGACAAAGACCTCACAGCTGCTCCAAGGCGACTTCACTAGTGCCGCATTACAACTCCCCTATAGGCAGGTCCGGACTGTTCCCCAGACGCGTTCCAACTGACTAGCACACCGAACTTGCGACCGGAACTGCCTACGACAGACAACGACCGAGAAGTAATAGCAGTTGAGCAAAGATGCTAGAGAGGATATATCAATATAAGCTGCTCACGGTCGGGCAAAGCAGCAACTCAGTGATAGTAGTAATTTGAATTAACGTAATGAGGTGGAAGTACGTTAAAAACAGGGTGTAAAATAGATGATGGCGGGAACACGAGCCACGCACGGCTCAATTCTCAATTTCTCATCTTCATTGTTGCACTTTCTAATACAGATAAAAAAGTCTATGGTTTTGGTCTGATGTATTCTACAGTAGCTTCATTCGAAGCTGAGGAGACAACATTTAAGGCTCTGAAAACAATTTCAGGTGTAAAAACCGAGCAAGCCCCGTTTTCAGTACATTTAAACATTCAGGTTCGAATGAAATTTTTGTACAACTGCTTTGACGAAAAGACGAGGCTACAGTTCAGGTTTAATCGCAGGATGTCATGACGGTGTAAAAATGATTATAAGGTTCCACAGTAAAACCCTAGTGAATATGACTCAGAAAGGCGCACAGGTTTCCCCCTATCGCTGGGGTACTTCATGTGGACCAGGCAGCCATGAATTATTTAAATGGTGTTACTTATCGCTCTTTTATTGCAAGTAAGCAACCTCAGTCTAAGAACAAAAATTTATTCATGGTGTAGTTTGCTACAGTACAGACCCAAATGATGTGAGAGAAGTGAGACTGCAGTGCGATGAGCAGATGGTGTAACGAGTCAACATTGCCCCACACAAGCATTTGTCAACCAGCAGTCACTTCACACTTGTCGCTGATAGCAGTGGCCAAGGGAGACGTTGTGAACCTTAATTATATTCTTGTGATTTACTAAAAAATGCTCTACACAGCTACTTACAACAATATGAAAATGGCAGTTGCAGCACAATGAGCAGCATCTGTCGATGGTGCTACTTTACGTACCACTTGTTAGTCAGTTTGAATGAAATTATAGAAAATGTAGCACTGGATAATCTAAATCTGTCTACTTCAATTGAATGATAATTGCTCCTTCTGGCGTGAGAAAGTAGTTATCAGCATCTTCCACAATCGAAAAGCTTGTGACTCCTCTAAGACAGGGATTCCCAATTGGGCGCAGGGGGAGCGGGGGGGGGGGGGGGTTGAGCCCCCTTGCCAATGTGATGGATTTATTGGGCGGTGAGAGATTTATTGGGGGATACACTCTTTCACTGAAGTGCGGATTGCAGATTATTGTCAAATAAAGTTTTTCAAAAGGAGCAAAAAAATGGCTCTGAGCACTATGGGACTTAACATCTATGGTCATCAGTCCCCCAGAACTTAGAACTACTTAAACCTAACTAACCTAAGGACAGCACACAATACCCAGTCATCACGAGGCAGAGAAAATCCCTGACCCCGCCGGGAATCGAACCCGGGAACCCGGGCAAAAGGAGCAAAAAAATTTATAAGTAAGTAAACAAAATAAATAAACATAGGGAGGCGTGAGATATTCTGGAACAGCAAAGGGGCTATCCAGGTAGAAAAGTCTGGCAACTACTGTTATAAGGTACACCAGGAAAGGCATTACTGGCACAGCAGCAAGTCTGCGTGCAAAAAGTGAAGGATGCTGAAACTTCCCATCACAATAGCAAATGAAGTTATGCTAGACACAAGCCGTTTTTGCTACGGCTGCAGAAGTTTCGAGGAAACTTGCTAATAGATTAAAACTGTGTGTAGCAGCGGGAATCTAATCTGAGACCTTTTCCGTTTGCAAGCATGGCTCTACCGACTAGTGCTCTACGTATCGAGCACGACTAACGTCCTACCCTAACAGCTTCATTTCCGCCAGTACCTCATCTCCTACCTTCCAAATTTCACTGAAGTTCTCTTTTATCTGAGACTACCAAAATATCTGCTATCGGTCATGTAGATCTACATCTACATGGATACTCTGCAAATTACATTTAAGTGCCTGGCAAAGGGTTCATAGAACCACCTTCAAAATTCTCTATTATTCCAATCTCGTATAGCGCGCGGAAAGAACGAGCTCTGATTCCCTTATATTACCGTGGTGATCGTTTCTCCCAATATGGGTCGGTGTTAACAAAATATTTTCGCATTCGGAGGAGAAAGTTGATGATTGGAATTTCGTGAGAAGATTCCGTCGCCAAGAAAAACGCCTTTGCTTTAATGATCTCCATCCCAAACCCTGTATCATTTCAGTGACACTCTCTCCCATATTTCGCGATAATACAAAACATGCTGCCCTTCTTTGAACTTTTTCGATGTATGGTACTCCGTCAGTCCTATCAGGCAAGGATCCCACACCGTGCAGCAGTATTCTAAAAGAGGACAGACAAGCGTAGTGTAGGCAGTCTCCTTAGGAGATCTGTTACATTTTCTAAGCTTCCTGTCAATAAAACACCGTCTTTGGTTAGCCTTCCCCACAACATTTTCTGTGTGTTCCTTCCAATTTAAGTTGCTCGTAATTGTATTTACTAGATTTAGTTGAATTTACGGCCTTTGGATTTGACTGATTTATCGTGTAATTGAAGTTTAACGGATTCCTTTTAGCACTCATGTGGATGACCTCACACTTTTCATTATTTAGGATCAACTGCCATTTCTCGCACCTTACAGGTACCTTTTCGAAATCCTTTTGCAGTCTGTTTTGATCTTCTGATGACTTTATTAGTCGGTAAACGACAGTGTCATCTGCAAACAACCTAAGACAGCTGCTCAGATTGTCTCCCAAATCGTTTATACAGATAAGGAACAGCAAAGGGCCTATAGCACCACCTTGGAGAACGCCAGAAATCACCTCTGTTTTACTCGATAACCTTCCCTCAATTACAACACATAACTGAGACGATATTCCATAAGCACGCAATTTCACTATAAGCCGCTTGTGTGGTACAGTGACAAAAGCCTTCTGAAAATCCAGAAATACGGAATCTATCTGAAATCCCTGGTCAATAGCATTCAACACTTCAAGCGAATAAAGAGCTAGTTGTGTTTCACAAGAACGATGTTTTCTAATCCATATTGACTGTGTGTCAATAGAATGTTTCCTTCGAGGTAATTCATAATGTTCGAACACAATGTATGTTCCATAATCCTGCTGCATATCGACGTTAATGATATGGGACTGTAATTAAGTGGATTACTCCTACTACCTTCCTTGATACACTGCAGAGTATTTTTAACAGAAATTACCACTGTCCATCAGCTTTTGATATCCGTGAATGTATAAGCAGTGAACTGAAATTATAAGAATCGCACATACTGGGAATACAGTTGAAATTGTTTAGTAGTGTTATATGCAATGCAAAATGGAGACAATAAAAAATTTAGCAGAATGCCGGACGCACCAGTGATGTAATTATGTAATTATGCAGCATGATGGGCGTAGTGTCAGGACTCGTAATATATATATAACTTGTCTTTAGAATGTTTGCACTCCGTCTTCGGGCCACGAGTGGTCTACCGGGACCATCCGACCGCCGCGTCATCCTCAGTGGAGGATGCGTATAGAAGGGCCGTGGGATCAGCACACCGCTCTCCCGGTCGTTATGATGGTGTTCTTGACCGAAGCCGCTACTATTCGGTCGAGTAGCTCCTCAATTGGCATCACGAGGCTGAGTGCACCCCGGAAAATGGCAACAGCGCATGGTGGCCTGAATGGTCACCCATCCAAGTGCCGACCACGCCCGACAGCGCTTAACTTCGGTGATCTCACGGGAACCGATGTAACCACTGCGGCAAGGCTGTTGCCTCTTTAGAATGTTTAAAGGATGAAATTCATTGAGCGTTATGTCGCTATGGGAATGTCGTATGGAGATTGGAAGTAAGTCATTTGGTCAGATGAGTCTTGTTTTACACTTTTTCCAGCTTCTGGCCGAATTTACGTTCCAAGAGTGGACCATGGGGGAGCGGGGGACGGAAGGTGATGATTCGGGCGGCCATATCGTGGTATTCCATGGGTGCCGTGGTTACTCCGCCAGGTCGCATTACTGCCAGGAATTATGTGACCTTTTTTGCTGATCACGTCCAATGCAATGTTTGTTCCGCAATAGTGGTGATGCTGCGTTCCAAGACGACAGGGCCCCTGTTTACACAACTCACGTCGTCCAAGATTGATTTTCTGAGCACGAGGATGAGTTATCGGATCTCCTCCGCCAAAGGTTAGCGCGGCTGCCCCCGTCGGAGGTTCGACTCCTCCCTCGGGCATGGGTGTGCGTGTTGTCCTTAGTGTAAGTTAGTTTAAGTTAGATTACGTAGTGTGTAAGTCCAGGGACCGGTGACCTCAGCAATTTGGTCCCATAGTCCTTACCACAAATTTCCAAAATTTTTCCTCCGCCAACCCCTGTCACGAAGCCGCAGTACTGTTGAGCCTTTGTGATATACTTTGGGCAGAAAGGAGATAGTTCTCCACCTCCATCATCGTTACCACTACTTTGCAGCAAGGATGGTGTAAGATTCCCTTGAAAACCATACAGAGCCCGTATTCATCCACTCCGAGACGACTAGAAGCTGTATTGAACGTTTCCTACACCGTATCAATCATGGTAATGTATTGTATTTTCGGCATTTCCAAATTTTTGCCCACACTCTCTATAGTACTGTTAGACGGTTTCAACTATAAAGAGTTATCATTATAAACATCCAGTACCTTGTTACGAAACTAACGCATGAATTCGTCATCAGAAACGCACTGTGGTCATTTAATAGGCAAGTAACAAATGTAGTCACGATATTTGTGAATAAAAGAGCATTTTCAATGGTCCACATGCTACAATTTGGCAAAAGTCAAAGTTCATTAAAGATGTCTCACAAGGTAACATCACCAACTGGACATCTTATTTTAGGGAGAAAAAAGAACACTTCCAAGATGTGAACCCCAGCAATCGACTCCGTAGGAAAGTTGGGGCCATAGTACTGATAGTACGCAGTTATGACCTTATGAAAGTACAGCAATTAATCATAGGGCGCACTATTTGTCACTCGCTCTGTTCCACTGTAGCCTCTGGATGCCCGAGCGCCATACAGTGGAATGACAATCATAGCCCAACTACTCGCGGAATATTGAGCGTGACGCGTTTTGAAACCTTATTCCAAAGCAGTTTCTACGCGAAAACAGTACATAATATAAGTGCGTAATATGTCAACCTCATGCACATACAGTAGTAGAAATAAGTATAAAATCATGGATATTTGCAGGAAAATTAACATCGTCGGTTGGAATAGTTGTGTACAGTGTATATGGAATAGTATAGAATCAAGTATATCGACAATGCAGTCTAATGGTATCGCATTTGATGTCGGTAGTCCAATATACAACAAGACATCAACGATTCAGTTGGTAGATGGCGAAACTCGGCATAAAGTCAGTCGGCTCCGTGCGGTGTTAGGGTGTGCTTACGTTCCTTTATTGCAGATAGGAAAGAGTCATTGACAGTGGATGTTGCGTACATAAAACACGATTGTGACCATGTCACGCGGAAAACAATTATCACGTGATGAAAAAGCAAAAACTGGTACTTACTGGGAAATAGCACAGTCTAATCGTGAAATCGCAAAGAAGTTGAACCGTTCAAGTACAGTGATTGATAATTTCGTTAGATTGGGGGCACGATGTGGACACAACGTAAAATATAGGCAAAGCAGGAAATTATCTGAGGCACAGAAAGGATTACTTTTGCGCAAAGCAAGGGCCGCAAATCGTTATTCTTCTTAACTTGTCGCTGATTTACAGTTGTCAGTAACTGCCTGACGTGTACGACAGATTTTGTCACATGACGGCAGAAAATTGCGTCAACATCCAAACATAAACAGGCTGGACTGGAATTTGCCGAAAAACACATGTCACGGACTTCAGAATGGGATAAAGTGATCTTCGGTTATAAAAAGTTTAATTTAGATGGGCACGATTGATTTCAGTGTTATTGGCATGCTCAGAGAACAGGTAAGAATGAGCAGAAATTTTGATGGTGGAAGTGTTATGATTTTTCCAGACTTCTGCGCTAAAGGTAAATCAACGTATTGCTCGGCCGAACATTAGAATGAACTCTAACAGGTACACTGAGGTGTTAGAAACAGAACTGATTACAATGTATAAGGACCCAGGGGACGAAAGTCTAATGTTCAAAAAGATAATGCACCTGTGTCTGGTTTTGTTAGAACCAAATTGTGGTTTGGAGATTAAAATATCGATGCCTTGCCATGGCCTGCATGTAGCCCGGATTTGAACCCCATGGAAAACCTTTGTGGAATACTTGCAAAGCGTGTTTGTCGCAATGGAAGGCAACTTGAGGCCGTATGTGAGCTGAAAAGAGCAATACGAGAAGAATGGCGGACAATTTCACTGGAAGAACTACAAACCCCAACAAAATCAATGCCGAAGAGAATTTTTGAAGAAATTAGGAAGAACGGAGTTTGGACAAAGTACTAATAACACAACAGGACAAGGAGTGCCTTTATACTAGTTTCCATCCAGGAAATGCAAATGCCTTATTTTTTTGCTTTGTTATGAAGGAAACTTTGTAATTTCGTCATGACTGTTTATATGTTATATGTGTCTAGTGCTTCCATAGTAAATTCGATACACGTATGCTTCCGATATTGTGTTATTACGTTCGTGGAACCCTGCCTTTTTACTGATTCCCACTACTGTATACCTTCACTATCATTTTAACGACATTCTCATATTGATATTTTGCAGTTATATATACGCCTCAAAACCACAATTAATAAAGATAGTAAGTGAAGAATAATTAAGAACATAATAATTTTGGATTTATAGCTTAATAATGACAAGCACATTGAAGGACAGCGCATCCTTTGCAAATGTACACTGATGCTCATAAATTAAGGATAATGCTGATACATAGTGAAACAACGCTCTGGTGGGTGGTTTGCGGGTTTAAATCACGGTGGCGCTAGCAGCAGTCCACATACGCAGAGGTGTGTTGGCGCATGTCAGAGTACGGTGCAGCGAGTAAGTGTGCGGACGTTTTCAGACGTGCTAATGGTGACTGTGTGTTGAAAATGGCTCAAAGAACACATATTGATGACGTTATGAGGGGTAGAATACTAGGCGACTGGAGGCTGGTCAGACACAGCAGGTCGTAGCACGGGCCCACCGTGTGCCAAAAAGTGTCATCTCAAGATTATGGCAATGATTCCAGCAGACAGGAAACGTGTCCAGGCGCTACAGTACGGGACGTCCACAGTGTACAACACCACAAGAAGACCGATATCTCACCATCAGTGCCCGCAGACGGCCACGGAGTACTGGAGGTAGACTTGCTCGCTACCTTACCACAGCCACTGGAACAGTTGTCTCCAGACACATAGTCTACAGACGACTGAACAGACATAGTTTATTCACCAGGAGACCTGCAAGGTGCATTCCACTGACCCCTGGTCACAGGAGGGCCCGTAAAGCCTGGTGTCAAGAAAACAGTACATGGTAATTGGAACAGTGGTTCCAGGTTATGTTCACGGACAAGTCCAGGTATAGCCTGAACAGAGATTCTCACCGGGGTTTCATCTGGCGTGAACCAGGAACCAGAGACCAACCCCTTAATGTCCTTGAAAGGGACCTGTATGGAAGTCGTAGTTAGATGGTGTGGGTGGGATTATGATTGATGCACGTACACCCCTGCATGTCTTTGACAGCGGAACTGTAACAGGTCAGGTGTATCGGGACGTCATTTTGCACCAGTATGTCCGCCTTTTTATGGGTGCAGTGCGTCCCACCTTCCTCCTGATGTGTGATAACGCACGGCCCCACCGAGCTGCCATCGTGGAGGAGTACCTTGAAAGAGAAGATATCAGGCGAATGGAGTGGCCTGCCTGTCCTCCAGACCTAAACCCCATCGAGCACGACTGGGATGCTCTCGGTCGACGTATCGCTGCACGTCTTCAAACCCGTAGGATGCTTCAGGAGCTCCGACAGGCACTGGTGCAAGAATGGGAGGCTATACCTCAGCAGCTACTCGACCACCTAATCCAGAGTATGCCAACCCGTTGTGCGGCCTGTGTATGTGTGCATGGTGATCATATCCCATATTGATGTCGGGGTACATGCACAGGAAGCAGTGGCGTTTTGTAGCACATGTGTTTCGGGACGGTTTTCTCAACTATCACCAATACCGTGGACTTACAGATCTGTGCCGTGTGTGTTTCCTATATGCCTACGCTATTAGTGCCAGTTCTGTATAGTGCCACGTTGTGTGGCACCACATTCTGCAATTATCCTTAATTTATGAGCATGAGTGTACTTCAACAGGGCCAGCATTGAAATCCAAAGAAAATAAGGCCAACAGCGATAGCTGAAGTAGCGATAACTGAATAACGCTACGCTACTTCTTAACGGCACCCCAATTCATTTCATTCATTAATGCTGCATTTGGTTACTGCAACATAAAAATATCCGAAGCAAAAAGATGTCTGGCACCAGCTACAGCTTAGAAACCGCGCTTTTGGACACAACGATCAAAGTATGTTACGAATGTGAAAACAGTATTTCACAAACCTGTCACTCACTCCATTGCACAGTACTTATCGCACGCGCATTAAGTGGCTGCAGTGGAGCGGTGCGAGTGACAAACAATTGGTATGCGCGACTGCTGAAAATTTACTTGGCATGATTCTGTTGTAAACCCAAAATTATCAGGTTCTTAATTATTCTTCACTTACTTTCGTTTATTAACTACGTGCTATGAGAATTATGGTCCAAATTTTCGCGTGGTATCGATTCCTAGGGCTGGAATCTAGAGATTGTGCTCTTTTCTCCTTAAAATATTAGGTCGAGTCGGTGACGTTTCCCTGTCAGTGAGAGCGGGTGACGATGGGACGCGCAGGCTGCATAGCAACGTTCGACGCGACCACAGAGTATGTATATGCATGGAGTGAGCGTAGCCTACTCCGTATGTTCTCAACATCGAACGGGTCTAGTCGTGTCATTCTGGGACACCGCTGCTTGTATGTAATTTGTGGAAGTAGCGAAACTTGAATATTATTCGCATTCGACTTGTTTTATGTGCGTTTCTGCACGTTTGATTTTTAGTAACAGCTATGGTGCTGTATTGTCGTTGTTACGGACGTAAAGAGAAGTATGTGAAAGCAGAATCAATAACTTTTCATGGTTATGTCTGTGGTGTCACCGCCAGACACCACACTTGCTAGGTGGTAGCTTAAATCGGCCGCGGTCCATTTAGTACATGTCGGACCCGCGTGTCGCCACTGTGTGATCGCAGACCTAGCGCCACCACAAGGCAGGTCTCGATATACGATAGAGCACTCGCCCCAGTTGTACGGACGACATTGCTAGCGACTATACGGACAAAGCCTTCCTCTCATTTGCCGAGAGACAGTTAGAATAGCCTTCTGCTAAGTCCATGGCTACGACCTAGCAAGGCGCCAATTGTAACAATGCATGTATCTTACGAGTCTCATTTGTATAGCCAAGAGAGATGTATCACAAGGAGTAAATAAAGTTAAGTATATTCCAAAGCTACGTATTTTCTTGATAGCAGTCATAACGTATCTTGTTCCAGACTTGACGCCAGTCGGCGTGTGTGTACGCGTGCCTTTCTTTCGGCTACTTCAGTGTGGCGTAACAGTCTTGTTACGTCACACCAATGTCTTGTATTATAGAGATAATTTTTGCGATTTTATGGCCACGTGTTTACGAGACGAGTGTTACATAAATTTGGAAGTATAAGCGAACTGCCAGTCAGTGCGTACATATTGCTGATATGTTCATAGGCAGATAAAATTTGTGCTTGACAGTCGGATTATTTTCTCCAATTTCTCGCCGCGCGGGATTAGCCGAGCGGTCTAGGGCGGTGCAGTCATGGACTGTGCGGCTGGTCCCGGTGGAGGCTCCAGTCCTCACTCGGGCATGGGTGTGCGTGTTTGTCCTTAAGATAATTTAGGTTAAGTAGTGTGTAAGCTTCGGGACTGATGACCTTAGCTGTTAAGTCCCATAAGATTTCGTCCATATTTGAACATTTTTTTCCAATTTCTCAGACTCTTGTATGTGTCTAAGTATTCCTGCGTGAGTCAATTTCTTATTCAGTGTCATTGTAACTCGATTAATTAGAATGAATTCGACAACACGAATCAGTGCAATAGAAAACCCCAAAAAAGAATATTGTTGGCTGGCACTTCTTTGGTTTCTCCAACATTCGAGCATTGCTGTATTTTTTAATTTTTTGTATGTACTGTATGGTTACACATCTCTGACGATGTAGCGAAAAAATGGTAATGGTGTAGATATTTTACTTGTCTGTAAAAAGTAGAAGGATGATAATAATGAACAAGCAGATGGTGCAAACCGCCTACCGTATTTGCTATAACAGTTTCATAGTTCCAAATGCATTATTTTTTGGTGACACTTCCACGCAGTCTACAAAATGGCTCTGAGCACTATGGGACTTAACTACTGAGGTCATCAGTCCCCTAGAACTTAGAACTACTTAAACCTAACTAGCCTAAGGACATCACACACATCCATGCCCGAGGCAGGATTCGAACCTGTTACCGTAGCGGTCGTGCTGTTCCAGACTGAAGAGCCTAGAACCGCTCGGCCACACCGGCCGTCACACGCAGTCTACAGAATCATTGTAAAGTAGTTAGCTGGAACAGAGATTTGGCAATATGAACAAGTGCGATAGAAAACTTACGAAAAATGTTGGCTGTCATTTCTTGTTCCGTTGCCGAAAAAACGTAAATCAAGTGAATCCTGCTATCAAACTGTTAAGATGTCTGTAAAACGCATATACAAAGTTTTACGGTAATTCTGAAGGATCCCGGGGGAACTGACTGTAAGGGAATTCGTCACAAGGCATTCGTGCGACCCATAACAGAATATTGCTATACGGGCTAAAATGCCCCGTCAAAAAATAACATTAGTTGAGTGCAGGAGATGTTGTGTGTGTGTGTGTGTGTTGGGGTTTATGGGCGCTCAACATCGAGGTCATCAGCGCCCTGACACACAGTAAAAGGAACGAATTTGGAGAGACCTAATAAAACTGAAAAACACACTCAAAGCAGGAAAAGAGGGAAAATACGACCTGAGAAGGTAAAACCTAAGGTAAGGGATAACATAGCGACAAGAATGACATAGGAAACCGTCAGTGTCTGGCCACTTACATAAAATATGGGCGAGCTTGTCACACAGGAAACAAGTTAAAATCCCCTCCCTAAAATCTTTGTAAAAACATTCGACATGGCACAGAACTTTAAAACTTTAACCACATTCGTCCGAGTGTTGCGGACAGAATTCTCCATAGATATTCATCCTCTATGGAGGTGCCACGTGCTGCCTGTGTCCCCACGATAGTGTGGTGTGTCTGCTTGCCGGTGTCAGTGCCGCTGTCCACCCAGAACGGAGGGCAGGTCTGCTGAGAGACGAGGCAACCCAGGGCCACGGGCGGCGCAGGGGGCCGCGTCGAATGAGATGGGCCGGGCAGGACCAGCAAAGCCCGAGGGACTGTTGAGCGGCGGGCCACTCTGCACTTCTCTGATTTAAACCTCGCTGCAACTAGAGCGGCAACCACTGCGCTGTCTCGCTAGGCTTGCCTTCCAGTGAGTGACGTTACTGATCTGCAGACAGGTACCAGCCACAGTTTGTTGCTACTGTACACGGAGGTGATAAAAGTAATGTGGTATTTCCCAAAATAGTGTCCGTCCTCCTTTACCTCAGCGTAGCGCAGCAGCTCGACGTGGCAGGGACTCAACAAGTCGTTGGAAAGTCGCCTCTAGAAATACTGAGCCATGCCGTCCCCACAGCCGTCCATAATTGCAACAGTGTTGCCGGTGGAGGATATTGTGTACGGACTGACCTCTCGATTATGTCTCATAAACGTTCGATGGGATTCAAGCCGGGCATTCTAGGTGCCCAATTCATTCGCCCGAACTTTCCAGAATGTTTTTCAAACCAACTGCGAACAGTTGTGGCCTGGTGACGTGGCACATTGTCATCTCTGCTGGCCATTAAAATTGCTACACCAAGAAGAAATGCAGATGATAAACGGGTATTCATTGGACAAATATATTATACTAGAACTGACATGTGATTACATTTTCACGCAATTTGGGTGCATAGATCCTGAGAAATCAGTACCCAGAACAACCACCTCTGGCCGTAATAACGGCCTTGATACGCCTGGGCATTCAGTCAAACAGAGTTTGGATAGCGTGTACAGGTACAGCTGCCCATGCAGCTTCAACAAGATACCACAGTTCATCAAGAGTAGTGACTGGCGTATTGTGAAAAGCCAGTTGCTCGGCCAACATTGACCAGACGTTTTCAGTTGATGAGAGATCTGGAGAATGTGGTGGCCAGGGCAGCAGTCGGACATTTTCTGTATCCAGAAAGGCCCGTACAGGACCTGCAACATGCGGTCGTGCATTATCCTGCTGAAATGTAGGGTTTCGCAGGGATCGAATGAAGGGTAGAGCCACGGGTCGTAACACACCTGAAATGTAACGTCCACTGTTCAAAGTGCCGTCAATGCGAACAAGAAGTGACCGAGACGTGTAACCAATGGCCCACCATACCATCACGCCGGGTGATACGCCAGTATGGCGATCACGAATATACGCTTCCAATGTGCGTTTACGGCGATGTTCCCAAACACTGATGCGACCATCATGATGCTGTAAACAGAAACCTGGAGTCATCAAAAAAAAAAAAAAAAAAAAAAACGTTTTGCCATTCGTGCACCCAGGTTCGTCGTTGAGTACACCATCGCAGGCGGTCCTGTCAGTGATGCAGCGTCAAGGGTAACCGCAGCCATGGTCTCCGAGCTGATAGTCCATGCTGCTGCAAACGTCGTCGAACTCTTCGTGCAGATGGTTGTTGTCTTGCAAGCGTCCCCATCTGTTGACTCAGGGATCGACACGTGGCTGCACGATCCGTTAGAGCCATGAGGATAAGAAGCCTGTCATCTCGACTGCTAGTGATACGAGGGCGTTTGGATCCAGCACGGCGTTCCGTATTACCCTCCTGAACCCACCGATTCCATATTCTGCTAACAGTCATTGGATCTCGACCAAAGCGAGCAGCAACGTCGCGATACGATAAACCGCAATTGCGATAGGCTACATCCGACCTTTATCAAAGTCGGAAACGTGATGGTATGCATTTCTCCTCCTTACACGAGGCATCACAACAACGTTTCACCAGGCAACGCCGGTCAGTTGCTGTTTGCGTATGAGAAATCGGTTGGAAACTTTCCTCATGTCAGCACGTCATTTGCATATCACAGCATCTTCTTCCTGTCGGTTAAATGTCACGCCTGTAGCACGTCATCTTCCTGGTGCAGCAATTTTAGTGGCCAATAGTGTAGTCTCCAAGTAGCAGAACGTAACCATTTCCAGTCAGTGATCTGGCCCAGAGGATTCAGTCCCTTGCATGCGTGCATGGCCCACACCATTACCGAGCCGTCACCAGCTTACACAGTGCCTTGCTCACAACTTTGGCCCATGGCTTCCTGGGGCCTGCACCACATTGGAACCCTAATACCAGCTCTTACCAGCTGAAATCGGAACTCATCTGACCAGGCCACGGTTTTCCAGTCATATAGGGGCCAACCGATATGATTGCGAATCCAGGATAGGTGCTGAAAGCGATGTCGTGCTGTTAGCAAAGCCAAATTTTGCTGCACTGTCCTAACGGATACGTGAGTCGTATATCCCACATTGATTTCTTGTGTCAGTTCACTCAGTGTTGCTTGTCTGTTAGCATCGACGACTCTGGGTAAATGTCCCTGGACTAGGTCGTCAAGTGAAGGTAGTTGGCCACTACATTGTTCTTAATGAGAGGTACTACCTGAAATTTGGTACTCTCAAAACACGTTTGGCACTGTGAATGTCGGAATATTGGATTTCCTAACGATTTCCGAAATGCAATGTCCCATCCATTTAGCTCTAACAAGCATTCCGCGTTCAAAGTCCGCTAATTCCCGTCGTGTGGCCAAAATCACGTCGGAAACCTTTTTTATGAATCATCAGAGTACGAATGACAACTCCACCAATTTATTGCCCTTTTATACCTTGAATACGCGATACTACCGTCACCTTATATATGTGCATATCACTATCCAATAACCTTCGTCACCTTAGTACGCTTTAAAACTAGCTTTGGATGTTCAGAAATGCAAAGCCTGTCAGTTGTCGGAACGCAGAGACGCAGTATCCTGTGACTACAATACCAATGAGTCGCAGTTGGAATCAGCCAACTCACACAAATACTTGGGTGTGACAGTTTCTAGACGCATGAAACGAAATAGTTCATTCGAAGGTACGCTTCAATAGTCGGATCCTGCGGAAATTGTCTATAATCGGGATTGGTCACAAATCATTTCTGCGATCCATAGCAGAACATCGCTCAAGTGTGTAGGACACATAACAGACCGGGCTAAGCGGCGACACTGACTGCATACAAAGAAGGGCAGCACGAATGGTTAGAGCTGTCTCTAACTCACGGGAGAACGTCACTGAGGTGCTGGAGCCCAAATGGCACACGCTTGGAAACAGACGCCAAATACTCCGAGGGGAAAAAAATCGTAACACCACAAACTAATTAATGTATCGTATTGAAATTTCGGGAACACTTTTGTCTGGGTGGCATATTTAAGTCATTAACACTGCAAGACAACAGGTCAATGAAAGCGCATGTACAGCCACTACAATTGTGAAATGGTACATTAATAACCGGTTTAACGCTGGAATATTGAATGCAAGCATACAAACGTGCATGCAGCGTGTCGAACAGCTGCCGGATGTCAGTATGTGGGATGGAGTTCCATGCCTGTTGCACTTGGTCGGTCAATACAGGAACGGTTAATGCTGTTTGTGGATGACGCTGGCTGTAATACTTTGAAATGCACATGAAATTGTTTTGGATCATTAACGAGCACGTTTAAGACAATCCAACTTCTTTAAAAAAAATATATGACATGGACAGGGAGGCGGTACTGATTGTGGTAAATTACTAGGACTGAGGTTTTTTTTTTTTTTTTTTTTTTTTTTTTTTTTTTTTTTTTTTTTTTTGCAAAATTATATGGCAAGTTAGGTTTGTCTTTTCAAAAACATCTGATAACTGAAGTTACATTACTCACAATTGATACACAAACTATGAGATTTAAACAGCAAGTGTTATTTAACCTCACTAATCCAACATAAATGCAAATCATCAAATTAAATATAGCTCTGTTAACAAATCTTAGAAACATTACAAAGTGAAATATCTAACTAGCCTTTTTATCAAAACGGTTCACGCACATTCTGGGGTTACTCAACAATTACAAGTTACCAGCCAATTCCTCTTCACTAACGCGACGACAAAAAAAAAAAAAAAAAAAAAAGACCAGAAATCACAATTATTTAATATCTTTACCTTGACTGTATGAAGACTTCTGCTTCCATGTTCAACAATATTGACATACCTACATTAATCTAACACTTGGTGGCTTCACACAGCACACCAGAAAAATTGCCTACTCCAGAAAAACTGCCTACTCCATCGTCTTTCCCTCACAGTTACCTACAACTGTGCGCCCAGCGCTCTCTTACTCCAACAAGGCAGTATCTTTAGCTCTGCGGTCGCGCGCAGTCAGCGATCCGCATCATCGAGCCTATCAGAGACGTTCGTCGTTTATAGTATACTAGTTTCATTTTAATTTATTAATATTCTTATCGTATTCTGGTGCCACATACAAGTGAGCCCCAGTACACTCCTTTCAGGGTGGACGTAGACCTTAGCAGTGTTGGCTAATAGATGTCCCAGCAGTTTTGATCAGATAGTGAATACCACAACCTTATACACATCTCTCCCCTAACGACCCCGAAAACCAGGTTACACTACTATAGTGCACAAAGAGGCATTTGTTATTCTTCCTGAGTTCAGTACGTAAAAGGCAACAGACACGTTTCACTATGAGAAGTACAGTCTTCCATGCACTTTATAGTAATTAGCAAAGTACAAATATAGAAGTTTAGATGTACGAGAAGTAGCCTCGAATGGCTGCCTTAGTCTATTATCTTATAACTCGACTTGTTCCATATTCCTGAGATCTTAGTAATTGGTCTTATGGAACACGATGCATGAATGAATGTGCATTGGATTTGTGCATGTGACTCTTAGAAACTGTTACTGTATTCCACTTGGTCTACAGGAGGAATGTTCAGTAACAAAAATAACGCATCTCACATGAGAATAGTAACAATGGTCCCATACTAGTATGCAAACGAAGTTTTTGGCATTTGCTACTGTTCCTTCTCTGGAAATGCTGCTATTTCTGTGACATCAAATAAAGGTCTGTCGGATGCCTTGCATTGCCGGGAGACCGTAGACAGCTAAACCATAATTCACAAAGTCGAGTGGTGGTTGCTCGTAAAGGCTGTAGCCTCGAGCCAGCAAGTGGCTGTAATACGGAGGAGCGGATACGGCGGCGCTCTACGCAAATGACCGTGAGAATGGAAAGACCTCGAGGAGGGCGCGTGGTGGCCACCAGCCGTGACACGCGAAGAGATCTGGAAACACATTCCGCGGTTAGGCGGCGTGAAGCGCAGCTACCGCGTTCGTCATTTTGCGAGAGGCCGACACGCTATTCTTAGCGTTTGCCCAAGGCCGTACCAAGGGCGTGGGGGATAGCAAAAGCCAAACGGCTAAAGCCGATGCCGGTGTTTTAGTTCTGAATAACCACTATTTTTCGGTATTTTTACTAATAACCGTGTGAAAAAAAAACCGAAATATCAATTGGCTATAGCAGCAGTGCTAAAATTTTTCGTTTATTAATATTTTTTTTTTAAAAGAGGGTTTCTATTCGTAGGATATACATAGGTTTTTATAGAAAACAGGAAAAGTGATCACTGCTACTTTAATAATAATGCCCACGGAAACGAGCCACAAACACATGGCATAGGAATTGGCACAGCATTGCTGAGACGATAATGTCCCTCTCATCGTGTGTTGTGCCTAAAGTACGAGTGCACATACAGCTTGCGAGACTCCTCCCCCCCCCCCCCCCCCCCCCACCCCCTCCTCCCATGACTGGGTGTTGTGTGATGTCCTTAGGTTAGTTAGGTTTAAGTAGTTCTAAGTTCTAGGGGAAGGGGATTGATGACCATAGATGTTAAGTTCCATAGTGCTCAGAGCCTCTCCTCCTCCCCCCCCCCCATCACATGGTCTCTACGGTAGTTCCTCGCTGTCAGTGCTGGTTACCCGTTGTACTGCAGAGTGACACCAGCCGTAATCTGGAAATATCTTTACGAAGTGATGTACCAATGAAGTACAAATAGAAAGTAGATGATCTGCTGCCTGTATTTGCATAACATGCCTTTAGCTGCCTGTACGCATTGAAAACGGACAAATTAACACGAAAAACAGTTCAATGCGGGCCGGAGTGGCCGTGCGGTTCTAGGCGCTACAGTCTGGAACCGAGCGACCGCTACGGTCGCAGGTTCGAATCCTGCCTCGGGCATGGATGTGTGTGATGTCCTTAGGCTAGTTAGGTTTAATTAGTTCTAAGTTCTAGGCGACTGATGACCTCAGAAGTTAAGTCGCATAGTGCTCAGAGCCATTAGCCAGTTCTTCAATCTCAGTTTTCACCCTTTATCACTGACTATTCGTAATGCCTAAATAGTGGTATATCCTCAATTACAACATGATTTTTCAGCAGAATCTCAAAAAATTAGCATCAATAGCAGAATATTGGTGATTTTTATAGTATTCAACCACATATCACTTTTTGAGAAACGCAGCGAACTGTGGACAGCCTAAGTTTTCTTTTATTTGGCCATATTTAATATTCCAAGACTACGCTGGTCTGGAGGTTTGATTTGAAAGATTACAGGTGACTGCAAGTTTACAGCCTGGCAGCAATCGCTTTACTCTGTAAGCCTCCCACATGTCTACCTGACCACGCGTCTGCTAAATTAAATCTGCACTCTGACAGTGGCCTCTATTGCTAGCCTGCATTGGAATTTATCACTTTTATCAAAATCTGAAATAAAAATGGAATCCTGAGAAAAATGAATAAAAAGGTCGCCCTGTCATTTATTGTACTCAATTAGTGATGGGTGATTAAAGTATACCAATACAGATTTTATCTTTTATAAAATGGCAGAAATTTATTAATTATAAAATAGGACAAACAACACAAGTTAAGCGAGATGACAAATAAACCACGAACTAACGGCAACACAAATAGAAGCAACAAATAACTGGCACTCCACTGAATGGCGTTTGTTTGGCAAAGTCTAAGATTTATCTGTGTAATCAGTACATGGCTTCCAAGCACCGAATGTCCACTACAAGATTTACTGTCAAATAACCAAACCGCATGCTTGTTGTCAACCCCAGAAAATACTGTTCAGAGGAGAGCTACCAAAAAGATTAACACTGTACATGCTCCTATCAGCACTTGTTCATGTTGATAACTTCCTGCCGTCTCCAAGAAAATGATATCTGGGTTGTAACAAGAACATTAAAGAATAGCACTGAATTTGCAAATAAGTGAGAGAGAGACTTGACCTCTCTCAGTATAATATTTTGATTCTGTGCATCTTGAAACAGAGAGTCAAAATTCTTCAGTGTTCATTACCCGAAACAAAAGTAATAAAAATACAAATTCGGTTATTGCAGAAACCAGTTACTTCCAGCGGTTTTAACTGTCAGATTAATCCAGCGTGGAAAAAAAACCGATACAACAGAAAAGCGGTTGTTTCAGCGATAAACGTCATCCCTGTGTTGAGACAGGTCCTCGCCAAGTATGCAGGAGAAAGGGGGCGCAAAATGCGATCAAAAGAGGAAACAAAGACTATTTCAGGTGTCTAGAATTAACTGGAGGAGGTGAGTGACTTCCCCTACCATCGTGTTCCTGTCTTCTGCCGATGATCAGAAGCATTTCCGTCTACCTGAGACTGTAAACGCACGCTGTTGTCACAATGTCATTTCTACAGTGTCATTAAACCTAAGTATCATCTTGAAGAAACGACTCCTAGCGAACATACATTTATTTTTGACACGATCTTTGTGGCAACAGTGCTTTTGTTTCAAACAGCTCCCTTGTACACAGCTCGCTAATGGGTTGTTCCATTTCAGTTCGGACAGGAAGGAACTTTGCATTTTCTGTGGGGGTTCCGTTTGCTGTCATCTGAACTAGACGCTACGTTCATATCTTTTGCAAAGTCGCAGCTGCGGTAAAGAAGCGCCTTCGGATTTGTTCAGGGTCGAAGTTACCGTAATTTAATAAAACCACACGATTCTGAAATTGTAGGTCAGAAATTACTCAAAGTAAAATTCTCAGGTAAAATTCAAAATGAAGCTAATATTGTACAGTTTGAGGTAGTATTTATGTGGTACTATCAGAACTTAAATTTAATGTAATTTTCATTATGTTTCATATTTTTTATGAAAACATATTTTAAGTGGAATAAAAATTACTCTTATAGTTCAGCGTTTGAATTAAAAACAATATTAGTAAAAAATGTTATGGTATCTTCAGTAGAGAGCTGTAAAAAAATTAAAAGTAGGTAAAAACAGCGGTAAAACCCGCTGGCTGCACCGCACCATGTTACGCAACACAACGCTGTGACGGCTCTGGCCAAGTTGAGTTACAGACGGCAGTCCATCACAACCTAAGTACAGCGAGAGCGAAAATATTTATTATGTAATAATTTTTTCCACGCTTCAGAGAAGTGAATCCACGAAACTTGAAACTGAAATCAGTGTGTAAAAAAAAAAGAGGTTCAACTCCATATATGTTTAAACTTTATGAAAACTGTGTTACTTTATGTTATACCTCCATGAACGACAGAATTCAGATTCAAAATGAATCGCAGTTAACTGAAATCCGTTATAAGGTTCTTGGGTTTCACAGCAAACTGTCTCGTACGGAAAATAACGCGAACTTTACCGAATTTCAACTCGAAAACTCGTAAACATTTAAGACATAACTTTATGAAAGTTACTTTCTTTCAGAGTATTTGTCATATGTGGAAAGAAATAACGATTTTTAAAAAAGTGCGAGGTCAGTTTTCTTATTTTTCGTGCGATTTGGAATGAAATAAAATGAAATGATTGTACGACACTGATCTCCGCCACACGTCATCTGGGAAAGTTCAGCCGCCGACTTCCGGAGGAAATCTCCGACCTGGGTAGCACCCGGGCCCGCAGCATGGCGGTCAGACGCGCTGACCGTTCAGCTAAGGGGAATCGAATGGGAAGTTGTAATGTTCAATGGTGTTCTTGCTGCTACTTCGCTACAGTATTGTAGGATTTCAAAGGTCGGCGAGCGGGTGGTGAAGCAAATATGCGGTTTCACGGACAGTTTCCGATTTTTGCCGACTGAGGGAGCCGAGGAGAAAGCAGTCAATACTTTTACTGCTCGTTTCACACTGTCTGTGAGTTTGTCTGTAACATTCCCGAATGGTACCCTTGGAATTCCAGGCCTACACCGTCTAACAACTGTTATAGTTAACACTGAAGAACTTTCTCCAAAGTAAGAGATGCTGCAGAATAATAACTGCGACGTCCTATGCTCACAAACCATGCGTTGGTAGCTTACGCCGGCAACTACACTGAAGAGCCAAAGAAACTGGTACACCTGCCTAACATCGTGTAGGACCCCCACGAGCACGCAGAAGTACCGCAACACGACGTGGCATGGACGCGACTAATGTCTGAAGTAGTGCCTCATGGAATTGACACCATGAATCCTCCAGGGCTGTCCATAAGTACGTAAGAGTACGAAGGAGTGGAGATCTCTTCGGTGATCAGACAGGATGCCTATGTACCTGTCACCTGTCAGAGTGGTATCTAGACATATCATGGGTCCGATTTCACTCCAACTGCACACGCCCCACACCATTACAGATCCTTTACCAGCTTGAACATCCCCTGCTGACGTAAAGGGTCCATGAATTCATGAGGTTGTCTCCGTACCCGTACACGTCCATCCGCTCGATACAATTTTAAATGAGACTCGTACGACCAGGCAGCATGCTCCCAGTCATCAATAGTCCAATGTCGGCGAGGCGTAACGCTTTGTGTCGTGCAGTCACCAAGCGTACACGACTGGGGCTTCGGCTCCGAAAGCCCATATCGATGATGTTTCGTTGAATGGATCACACGCTGACACTTTTTGATGGCCCAGCATTGAAATCTACATCAACTTGTGGAAGTGTTGCATTTCTTTGACGTTGACCGATTCCCTTCAGTCGTTGTTGGTCCCGTTCTTGCAGGATCTTTTTCCGGCCGCAGCGATGTCGGACATTTGATGTTTCATCAGATTCCTGATATTCAACATACATTCCTGAAATGGTCGTACTGGAAAATCCCCATTTCATCGCTGCCTCGGGGATGATGTGTCCCATCGCTCGTAAGCCGACTATAAAACCACGTTCAAACTCACTTAAATCTTGATAACCTCCGATTGTAGCAGCAGTAACCGATCTAACAACTGTGCCAGACACTTGTTGTCTTTTATAGGCGTTGCCGGCTGCGGCGCCGTATTCTGCTTCTTTGTATATCCCTGAATTTGAATACGTATGCCTATACCAGTTTGTCTGGCGCTTCAGTGTATAACGAGGAAGCTTTTCTTTAACTGAGGATACCCAGGAATTCATGCATGTGACATAAGGTAAGGACCATTGTCAAACGAGTTTGCCCGTGGACAACGTGGGGGTTCCACTGACGATCGCCACATCCGGGCGCAAATCGCTCTGCCTTCGTCCTGCCAATAAGAACGCGGACTTCTCCGCTCCACAGTGTTACAGGCTGCTCACCCGCTTGTCTTATCGAGGCGCTTGTTCACCATATACATCTACATCCATTCTCTGCAAAACATGAGGTGCATGGCAGAGGGTATTTCCATTGTACCAGTAATTATGGCTTCTTCCAGTTTCTTTATGTATGGAACGCGGGAAGAATAACTGTTTAAATGCCTCTCTGCGTGCTGCAAGTAATATAATCTTGTTCTCATGGTCCCTACAGCAGCGGTGCATAGGTGGTTTTAGTGTATTCCTATAGTCACCATTTAAAGTCAGTTCTTGAAATTCAAAGTAAGCTTCCAGGGGATAGTTTTGCGCCGGCCGGGGTGGCCGAGAGGTTCTAGGCGCTACAGTCTGGAACCGCGCGACCGCTACGGTCGCAGGTTCGAATCCTGCCTCGGGCATGGATGTGTGTGATGTCCTTAGGTTAGTTAGGTTTAAGTAGTTCTAAGTTCTAGGGGACTGATGACCTTAGAAGTTAAGTCCCATAGTGCTCAGAGCCATTTGAACCATCTGATAGTTTTGCATCTGTCTTCAAGAGACTGCCAGTTCTATTTCTTCAGCATCTCTGTGCGACTGTTCCATAGAAAAAAAAAAAGTAAAATTAGCTACGACCTTTGCTTCACAGAAAATAACACAACGTGATAGCAAAATTGAAAGGAAAAACAAATAGTAATACACATAGTTGTTGTGCTACAAACTGCCGCAACCCACGCAGGCGCAACTTCATATCGTTAATTCAGATATGCCGCAACTGATAATAAAAGTTACGAATAAAACAAGCAAGTACTCATTGAGTATAAACTCGAATTAAAATGTGCAAATAAATCCACTTCTTAATCTAAAGCAAAATACATTTTTACATAGCGTTACGAAAAGTGATGCATTCCCTATTTGCATTTTTGGTGGCACTCAGCGTCAAACGGCACGACGAAACATGTCGTTCAACACGACAGTACATTTGTAGTTTTCAGGGTGATTACCTGCGCTTCTAAGTACTTGATATGTTCTACACTGACAAAAATCGCAGTACCAAGAAGGAGATGTGGGACATAAATCAAAGTTGGTCAACGTCTTTCTACATCTTGTGATAAACCTTTTGCATTTCTTTTATGTTTTCGCCTTCTTTAAAGGCAAAGAGAAAAGATGAATCGGTAGCCCATCATAGAGCCTATGCCTACAGTCAGGTATTTTAGATTTTCAGTTGTTAAAAAACAGAGGAGTTTTTCTTGTACCAGTAGGAGGAAGGAAGGATTCGCACTCAGCTAGTGAACGAGAGAGAAGCACGCCATTTTTAGCGAGTAATTGTAGACCGTCATTTTGGGGTCGCTATGAATAAGTGAGGAGCGTGTATTTCATATGTGCACCGTTTAGAAAAATACAGTATTGTTTTATTAACAGAAATGTCGTGTGAGTTGTTATTTCAAATAGTACATAATGACAAGTACTGAAGCCCACCTGTGTACTTTGGAAAATTACGAAGATCCGATAAGCTCAATGGGAACATGGTCAAGACTTCGAAGGTGAACACGGCGACCAAACGTAGCACTACAAAGAAGGGTTAGCACAAATCTACAGCGGAGAAAGAAACTACTTCCCCCCTGAAAAATAATATGAACTAATACGAACTTATTTCCAGGCATAGCTCAGCTTATTGTGCTTGTCATTCGTGCCAAAAAATTAATCTCCTTAATTCAACACATTTTCAAAAGCCATCCATTTCAACATTTTATTATCATTTATTCCAGTATTTTATTATATTATAATCTGAAAGGTCATATCTATTCCAATTTCGGGCCAGTCGCATAAGAGTGGCGCTAGGTGCGCCACTATGAGGATGCAAATAAGGTTTGCTTTAAATACACGCTGGAATGGTTGTGAAGGTTAGTTACCTTTGAGACTGGACGTGGTGAGTTGATGCGGATCAAGAATGCCTTTTAGGCGACAAAGACGCCATTATCAACACCTCTTCAAATCTGAAGGAGGCCGTGTCACAGGTCTACGAGAACCTGGGGTTTACTTCTGCGATATTCCAGAAATACTTGGCAAGAATGTAGCCACTGTACACGCTTCCTGGCAGCAGTGGTCACGAGAACGTACAGTCGCAAGAAGACTGGGCTCTGGACGGCCACGTGGCACCACCGAGCGGGAAGACCATCATGTTTGGTGTATGGCTCTGGCGCATGGTACTGCATCTGCAGTAGCAATCTGAGAAACAGTTGGCACCACAGTGACACAAAGAACTGTTTCAAAACGGTTACTTCAAGGATAGCTCCAAACCAGACGCCCTGCAGCGTGCATTCCACTGATCCCAAACCACACTGATTTGCGACTTCAGTGGTATCAAGCAGGAGCTGTTGGAGGGCAGGGCGGAAGTCTGTTGTCTTTTCTGATGAAAGCTGGTTCCGCCTCGGTGCCAGTGATGGCCGTGTGTTGGTTAAGAAGAGGCCACTTGAGGGCCTGATCCCACCCTGCCTGCTTGCTAGACGCACTGGATCTATACCTACAGTTATGGTCTGGGGTGCGATTTTGTATCACTGCAGGAGCACTCTTGTGGTTATCCCTCATACCCTGACGGCGAATTTGTACATCAGTCTGATGATTCGACCTGTTCTACTAGCATTCATAGAAAATGGTTCAAATGGCTCTGAGGACTATGGGACATAACTTCTAAGGTCATTAGTCCCCTAGAACTTAGAACTACTTAAACCTAACTAACCTAAGGACATCAAACACATCCATGCCCGCGGCAGGATTCGGACCTGCGACCCTAGCGGTCGCGCGATTCCAGACTGTAGCGCCTAGAACCGCACGGTCACCCCAGTTCGTAAATAGTATTCCAGGGGTGCTTTCGAACAGGACTATGCTCACCGACATACTGCTGTTATAACTCAACATGCTCTACCCTACAGAGTGTCGACATGTTGCCTTGACCTGCTCGATCACCAGATCTGTCTCCAATCGAGCACATATGGGACTGAAACCTTGTAGGTAGGTACACAGACTGCGCACGGGATAGGGTTAAGGTTGTGGATGGGGCCGTCAACAGTTACTGTGAGTTACACAATCGAACACACAACTTTGTTTTTCTAAGAACCGCTTATTTACACATTGCTTTAAAAGATCACAGCCTCGCGGGATGAGCCGAGCGGTCTGAGGCGGTGCAGTCATGGAACTGTGCGGCTGGTCCCGGCAGACGTTCGTGTCCTCCCTCGGGCATGGGTGTGCGTGTTTTTCCTTAGGATAATTTAGGTTAATTAGTGTGTAAGCTTAGGGACTGATGACCTTAGCAGTTAAGTCCCATAAGATTTCACACACATTTTTAAAAGATCACAATTAGACAATATGGCTGAAGGCCTAGTTAAAGAAAACTTGAGATGTTTTGTGGAGTGAAGGCCCAAAACCACACCAAAAACAAGAATGGCTGAAGGCCTGGCTTAGAAATCAAAAGAAATTAAAAATAGAATGTAAAATTAAAAAAAAAACTTGCAATGGAAAACAATTAGTGGCTCCTGGCCTACACTACACGTCTGAAGGTCAACTATAATTAAAACACATTAATAAACAATTTTGTTAACCAAGAAACTTCTTATGCTTACAACAGAACAGCTGAGAGCCTAATTTAAAAAAAAATATTAACTTATTGCATGGCTGAAGCCCACAAACAAATTTGAAAAACGGCTGAAGTCCTGAACAACAAGTCAGACAAACAATTTAAAATAAAACTCTTCCTTTTTACAAAAAAAATTCCTTTAAAGAATACACATCACTGAAGGCCTTATTAAAAGAGGTTCACGTAAATCCTCGTCCGAAGGCCACACACAACACGTCAAACAGCTAACGGCTTAGGGCCTCGATTACAAACAATTTCAGATAGAACAAATTTTAAGAAAAATTTTTTTTTTAAAGATAACGTCAATCTTCAAAATTCTAATTTAACATGGCTGAAGGCCTTTAAGTAATATTTAAGAAGAACTGTATTAATACACAGCCAAAGGCCTCGCACAATACTTAAAACTAAAATGAAAATCACAATCTGTAACAAACAAAACAAGTGGTGCTCAGAAGTGTTCCAAGGGTCGGCCTGAGAAGGTAGTTCAAATATAAAGTGCGGTGAGACAGGCAGCCAAGAGTTGAAGTTAAATAATCGGATGGCAACCCACACAAGGGACGGCCCAAGGACCGACCAACAATTTAACCAATTCCCTTCCGTCTGACCAACGGAACAACGATGGAAAATACCGGCTGAGGACGAGGATACGAACAGCACTATGTCTTCAGAAATTGGCGTCTAAAAACAGCCTAGGAAACAATAACCACTAAGGAAAATACGAACCAAACAACTTAAAGTCTGTCGCACTACAAGCCGTGCTGGACAGCATCAATACGACGAGGAAAGGCACACTGCCGGAAAACTACGCTAACGACCAGGGCAGGTAACTGGGGCGTAAACGGCCACAGGGCAGAAAATACCGCTAGTGCACTTCACTGGCAAGTAACAGTCAATTCAACAATTAATCGCAATATAGGAAGACGGCTGCAAGATTCTGCCGTCTCCAACACATCATACATTGCTACTAGCCAAAACGGCCCAGGGAGCAACAACCCACAAATCAACGAAGAGATGTCACAATAGTTGAGGTTTCATAACAGGTTAAGTGATCGCTCAACTTCAGCGTCCAGGTTCGGTGGGCAACGAACCTTGTCGCTCTTAGAGCTAGCGCCTCACGATCCGCCAGTGCGTGCGCGCTGCCTGAGGTCCCGGCCTGATCCCGCACCGCCTAGACGTCCTCGCTGCTCCGTCCCAACCGTCTGACCCCAATCCAGCACGCAGACAGCATTAAAATAACTGCTTAGTCAAAACCACAAAATCTACACACGGTTCCGCAAAACACTTCCACAAACAACTCACCAGTCGCTGAGGAACAACTAGCAGGAATCACAAGTCGACACTCACAGAGAACCAAATACACGTCGTCCGACGAGACGACGGACTGAACGACCAGCCAAGGTCCTCCACACTCAAGTTGTGTGTGTCGGCAACGGTTGGACGAGTCCTGGCTGTCCGGACCTCACTGCTGCTCCCTGCCCACTGAACTCCCGACACACGACGATCCGGAAATACTAGCGGGCTGCCACTCACGGGCAGGCAAGCCAGCAGCTTAGTGACACCAGTAAATCGAATAAGAAACGAGATGGGAGTACCGCCAAAGCTAGATGTCAAGAAATAACGGCACGAACACGAACCGTGCGCGGCTCAGGGACATCGTCGGATGACAACTCCAGCGCCATCCACAAACAACATTAACCGTCCCTGTATCGACCGACCAAGTGCAACAGGCATGGAACTCGATCCCATAAACTGATATCCGGCACCTACAAAACACAACGTTTGCACGTTTGCGTGTTTGCAGTCAACATTATGAAGGTTACACCAGTTATTAATGTACCAGCACTTCACATTTGTAATTGCTTACCTGGCGCTTGCATTAACCTGTTATCTTGCAATGTTAATGACTTAAATATGTTATCTAGAGAAATTTATTCCAGAAATTTTACTACTCTACATTAATTATTTCTTGGTGCTGCAATCTTTTCTGCCAGTGCATTTTGAAATCAGTGGTGCATGTACAAGGTGGAATAGATTTCTGGAATAACGTTGCAAGTTCTGTTCAGTTTCCCGCAGGATGGAGGTAACAACCACGCAATATATTTCTCGAGAACTTAAGTTTCTATTACATTTAGCAGGAACAAACCACGAGAGGCACAGAGAAATTTATAGTTTATGAGAAAGAAGGAATTATTCTGTTTATGTGAGAGTCTTCTAATGCAGTCTGCGATAGTCCCTTGTTTCAGGCACTGCTGGAGTAAGTGGCAAAACGTTCATAAGGGGAAATAAATTGATGAGACGTAAGATTAACGTCATTAAAGTTGTTGGTCCACGATGCAAAGCAATACAGCAGCGATTCTATGTGGCATGGATTCGGTAAGTCCTTGATACGTTTCCGGAGGTATGTTGCACCAGATGTTTTACGGACAGAACACGCAATTCCCATAAAGTGCGGCCGGCCGAGCGTTTCTAGGCGCTTCAGTCTGGAACCGCGCGACCGCTGTGAACGTAGGTTCGACTCCTGCCTCGGGCATGGATGTGTGCGATGTCCTTAGGTTACTTAGGTTTAAGTAGTTCTAAGTTCTAGGGGACTGATGACCTCAGATGTTAAGTCCCATAGTGCTCAGAGCCATTTAAACCATTTGAACCGTAAAGTTCGTGGTGATGATTTATGGACGCTGAACTGGCGCCTGATAGCGTCCCAGATGAGTTTCCTCCGGTTTACATCAAGGAATTTGGTGAACAACAGATTAACGTGAGTTCTCTATGATACTCCTGAAACCACTGTGGTACGATCTAGCCTTGTGACACAGATAGCCATCCTACCATCGCCGTTGGGGAAAACATTAAGCATGAAGAGACGCAGGTGGTCCGGAAAGTGCCTCTGGGAACTACCACAGCTCCTATGGAAGCCCCGGTGCATGTTCCCCTTAGCGTAATACTGCCCCCCACCGGCCTGCGTCCGTGGTACGGGACGTATTTAGACCAGCAGTTGACGCGGATGATGGCGTGTCCTGACACGTCCGTTGCCCTTGTTTTACAAGAAAATTGATTCATCCGACCAGGCGACTAATTTCTACTGATCCACGGTCCAATCTAGACGATCCCTTGTACGTTGCTATCACACGAAGATGTTGTTGGAAAACTTAGGAACAGGTAGGTGTTCTGTGGAGTCCCATGTTCAATAAAGATTTTTGGTCGGTATGCTCCGATACACCTCTGCTTGCACCTGAAATGTACTCTGTCATCAGAATTGTCACAGATAGCCACCTACCCTTCCACATACTGTGATAAGGCGTAGACATCCAATACCTAGTCACCTACGCCATTTCTTAAGTCACTTTCCCCATAGGCTCAAGACAGCAGTCTATCAGCTTCGCTGTTTCCGAGATGCTCGTTCCCAGGCGCCAGCCCAAAACAATCTGCCCTTTGCCAAAGTCGATGATTTCATCTACATCCACATCTACATACATATTCAGCAAGCCGACGTACGGTGCGTTGCGGAGGGTACCCCGTATCACTGCTAATCTTTTCCTTTCCCGTTCCACTCGCAAATAGAGCGAGGGTAAAACGGCTGTCCATATGCCTCCATACGAGCTCTTATCTCTCTAATCTGATCTTCATAGTCATTACGCGAAATGTAAGTTGGCGACAGTAGAATCGTTCTACAATCAGCATCAAATGCCGATTCTCCAAATTTTCTCAACAGTGCTCTTCGAAAATAATGTCACCTTTCCTCCAATGATTCACATTTGAGTTCCCGAAGCATCTCCCTAGTACTTCCGTGTTGTTCGCACCTACGCGGAACAAATCTAACAGTCCGCCTCTGAACTGCTTCGATGTCTTCCTTTAACCCGGCCTGACGCGGATACCAAACGCTAACAGTACTCAAGAATGCGCGGATGAATTGTGTATGGATGAAGAAGTAGGCTATAACTCAGTTCTTCAACAAGCATACGCAGAATTTCTACACGTATCGGTGTTGCACCCACAAGAATATGATGGACATTAAGTATGTACACCATCTACAGCTGGAATTTACATCGGATTCAACACTTTCTAGAAGGAGCTGAAGATAGACAGTTGCAATTTCCTAACTGATAATCGCCAAGTAGAGCCATTAATTCTGATGGAGCCACTTTAAAACTCGCAACTCTCATCGGTGGTCCGACGACAATCTACACGTCCTTGTATGGACGCTTTTCCGAGAACATTTCTCTGTAAATGTGTATTGTGGTATCAAAGACGACTGTTTGGAGGTGTTGTGTAACTGCGTAATGTTACAGGGCTATGTCGTCTTAATTTTCTTGAAAACGAGCTTCCTGGATTATTGGAAGCGGTTCCTTTCACATGTTCTTCCAGCAATTACGGGTCCCTTGCACTTTCTAGTGGTCAGGTAACATCATCTGAACCATAAATTCCGAGGAACAGGGATCGGCATATATGATCATGTTTCTTGGTCACCTAGGTCCCCGGGTAAATGATAATTAATTGAAATCCTCAGCTGACGACAGGATTTGTTGATATACCTCAATGGGGACAGCTGAAAATGTGTGCCTCGACCGGGGCTGGAACCCGGTATCTCTTGCTTACATGGCAGACGCTCTGTTCATCTGAGCCACCGAGGACACAGATGAATAGCACCACTGCAGGGACTTATCCCTTTCACACTTCCCGTGAGACCCATATTCCCAAGTGTCCACATTCTATTAGGAACATTACGTATGTAGAATGTGGACAGTTGGGCCGGCCGCTGTGGTCTAGCGGTTCTAGGCGCGCGGTCCGGAACCGCGCGACTGCTACGGTCGCAGGTTCGAATCCTGCCTCGGGCATGGATGTGTGTGATGTCCTTAGGTTAGTTAGGTTTAAGTAGTTCTAAGTTCTAGGGGACTGATGACCACAGTAGTTAAGTCCCATAGTGCTCAGAGCCATTTGAACCATTTGTGGACAGTTGGGAATGTGGGTCTCACGGGAAGCGTGCGAGGGATAAGTCTCTGCAGTCGCGCTATTCATCTGTGTTCATGGTGGCTCAGATGGTGCCGGCACGGTAGCTCAGCGTGTTCGGTCAGAGGGCTTAGCTGCCCTCTGTAATAAAAAACTGAGTGCACAGATAAATGAACAACCTGAAAGAGTGACATCGGACGTCCGCCACGAACAAATTCAACGAACAATATAGAACAAAATGAGATCAACAAGAAAGAAAATGGATAGAGCGTCTGCCATGCAAGCAGAAGATCCCGGGTTCGGGTCCAGGTCGGGGCTCACATTTTCAGCTGTCCCCATTGAGGTATACCAACAAAACCTGTCGGCAGCTGAGGGTTTCAGTTAATTATCATTTATTCTAGAGAAACTGCACGGTCATCAATGGTATCTGTTCTTTCGAGAACAGTTACTATCTTCATATATAGGTCCCCGGGCTCAACTCCTTCAGATGTTTGCCTGTGTGTATGGTTGAATGGCGAAATCTACTAAGGCGTAGATCGTACGGATTATGTACAGCTCTGTCCTCACAACAGAACACCAAGAAGCACTCAGAAGAGCTACATGTAGTGCTGTCAAGAAAATTCGAAAGTGCTTTGAAGTCGGACGTGGAATTTCTTAAAATCAATTTTTTAACTTAATCATTTGCGTTTGTACGACACCATGTGTGGGTATTTGTTTGGGTTATGTTCTAACACTGGTGTCTCTGTAAAAAGTGGACATGCGTTATATGGAATGTTTTATTCGAATTACACTGCTCCTAAAATATTTAACAGTCATCTTGGCACACCCTGTATGGCAGGCATGCACAATATTTGAAACACTCGTTGAAAGAAAACATGGCTGGTTCTGGTCGTGATTGTCACACTTTACAGCGTCAGCCCGTGGAGCATAGCATAGCAGCAAATGCGGCGACCCGCGTCGGAGTCGCACGAAACAGTGTGCTAGCTGCAAACGGCAGCCCGTTGTTGGTTGTGGTGGTGACGGTCCTCGTAACCTCAGAATATTTACATGATGTTGCTAGGCCCGAACTTGTAACCCGGAATGTTTTTGTCATTTATAAAGTGCTCTACTATTATGCCCACTGCAATGTAGTGCGGCTTATTGTCTTATGCGTTTACCGCAACCCTTGGGGAGGACTGTGAAACCGATGGGGTCGATCGCCTACCATGCTCAGTGCCACAGAGCAACATATGTCTTTGTCAGTGTTAGTGCCCACACTCACGTTAGGCAGCAACACAAGACGAAGTGTAGCATAATCACACTGAAATATACAGCGACGCAGTGTTTAAAATTTGTGGGATTCAAAACCGTCTTTGATTGCAAAAATTGTTCTTTAGTTTTGGACTGGTTTCGATCCATGAAATCATCGGATGCGTCTGTCCTCCTAAACTAGTAAACAAAATCTTGTAGATAAGACAGGCAGCGTCAAAAGATGTAAAAACATAATAAAACTACGAAAAACACAATATGCGTACTGTGGGTCCAGACTATGGGTCATTTGTGTTTACTACTGTGATAACAGACATTATGCCGAAGGCGACGCTACACGAAGAGTGTTTCGCGTTTATCACAGTTTTATTATGTATCTACGGCTACTCACGAAGCTTATCTTCATTGTAAGTTTTACGTGTTTTTTTAGTGCTGTAGGAAGAAAGGCGCATCTGATGACAGTCATAACAAAGAAAACACTATGCAATAAAAGACTGATTTGAATTCCACAGAGATATAAGGCATGGTTGCTTTAATCAGGTCTGTCTTGGTGCTGTGCTTGTTTTCTACTTTTTCGTGCATTTTGCACAGGTGACCGTAAGAACCCATCGATTCCGTTCTGTTCTAGGCGAGGCTCACTATTCTGTAAAATCAAGCAGAAGTAGAGGAAACACGAACAAATTCTTTAATTAGTACTCCATGATGTTGCAAGTTTAGGAGGACTGTTAAGCACTGGATACTGGACAGATAGATGTAAAAGAAATCTGTGATTACGGTGGGCAGCCTTACGAGATGCTCGTGTCAGGGAATCATCGATACTGATCGTGCTATGAGGAAGTTGCGACGGTACCGAAACATCACGTTGGAGGAGAGGAACTGTGAGTGTGGGCTGGTGGCTGTTAGCGGGTGCTGACGCCACGGTTGGCGTGTGGCCGCATCGTGGGTGGTACCAGCTGTCCGCCACTCTGCTGGTAGCTCGCATCGGCTGCAGACATAGTAAGCACCAGAATTTTTGCGAATGGCTCTATTCGCAAGATTTCCACTAAACAGACTACTGCAAATTACGGTGCCGCAGCAGATAAATTAATGCATACGATATGTTAGTTAAATGAGTAGCGTTCTCGTACTCACGGTGGGTTGAACGTGCTAAGAGTATAGTAACGGTAGTGCCGAGGGTTAAGGCAGTGGATTCTAGCACTTTGTTTACCAGTGATTACCGAGTGAAACCAACATTTTTTAGGTCGACTATTTAGTTTAGCAGTGGTGTGATTGCAAAACCAAGACGATTACTTGAGTCTACTGACCTCTGAACGCCTCCTCCAGTACTCGGTATTGAAGATCACACATTTCCCGCCTTCCGTGGCTATGCGACTACCGCTGCAGCTCATCCTTTTTGTCGCTCCGTTGTCTGTAAATTGTTCCTTGTCTGATGACTATACCGTTCAAAGAACTTTATTTTTTGTTGACGTTTGGTGTTTCGGAAGCTGTCACTAAGTGTAAGCCTCTCCACTAAACAGCATAATAGTGTGTGTTTTCAGCCTGTAAGCAGTGGCAAATAATGGTTGTGTCACCTCCTCTTCTCAGCCAAGAAATCATGGAACCTGTGTGCTGGTCACCTGAACAGTGTAATGCTGTATCAGCTACTGGCTGAATAACAAAACGATCAGCAGTCAGCAGCCTCCGAAATGGACAATGAAAGTGGAATATTAGCACGACATAATGTGGCATTTTTTCTGTCTGGCTGTTGCTAATACCAACATAATCGACAGCGAAATTAAAGCAGAAGATAGAATAAATTTTCAGTTGCTGCCACTGGAGGGCTTGGGTGAGCAGTAATCTGTTCTCCTACAACAAGACGTGCGGGGTAGTCGCGCGGTCTAGGGCGTCTTGTCACGGTTCGTGCGGCTCCCGTCGTCGGAGGTTCGATTCCTCCCTCGGGCATGGGTGTGTGTGTTGTCCTTAGCGTAGGTTAATTTAAGTTAGATTAAGTAGGATGTAAGCCTAGGAACCAATGACCTCAGCAGTTTTGTCACATAGGAACTTCCCAAAAATTTCCTACAAGAGCACATAAAGCTCTACGCATCGGATGTAACAAACCAGACATTCCAGAAGTAAATGAGTAAACGAAACTAATCATATATCTCTAGACGCCAAAGTCATGTAGGTGTGCATTGTGTAACCAAGTGTGGCACCTCCTTCGTCTCAAATAGAGGTGCCAGACATGTGGTGTTGCGCTCTGCATGAGTAGTAATAAAGCTGCTTTTCAAAATACAACAAGTAACAAAAATATTGTAAAGAATTTTTTTCTGAAAATACTTCTACAATGTTAATTTGACACTACCTTGATGTACGCCGACCGATGTGGCCGAGCGGTTTTAGGCGCTTCAGTCTGGAACCGCGCGACCGCTAAGGTCGCTGGTTCGAATCCTGCCTCGGGCATGGATGTGTGTGATGTCCTTAGGTTAGTTAGGTTTAAGTAGTTCTAAGTTCTAGGGGACTGATGACCTCAGATGTTAAGTGCCATGGTGCTCAGAGCCATTTGACACATTTGACCTTCATGTACCCATATTAGGAAAATAGTATTTCTAAAAAGATCTTATTACCGGTAAACAAAGGGTTTTTAGGGTTATGGCATATATATTACTATTTCACCTCTCAGATGCCTACAGAGAATAGCTACGACCTAATGTCATGTGACGTGCGCCACCGAAATTAGTTTGTAGTGGTACTGACACATTGTCTGTATACTCACACCTAAAAAAGCCTTATCTTACCTTTGCCAATGCTGATCGGATTCCTGCTACTCCAAGATTTATCACTTACCTTAACTCCTTGAAAGTCGTGTTCTGGCCATTGATTGCTGCAAACGCCAACCCACTCCTACAAAACTAAAACAAAACTCCATCCGAAAGATCTCGGAAGACACAACTGTTCTGACCGACCGAAGTGTCATCCTCAACCTATAGGCGTCACTGGACGCGGAAATGGAGGGGCATGTGGTCAGGACACCTACATTGGTGAAACAGGAAGACTTGTTATTACCCGCATAGCAGAGCACAGGCATTAATGTTCGATTGCAGCAGCGCAACAGACCGACACTAGAGGAGCACCATAGAGATTGTGAGCAACCTATTAAGTTTCAAGAAGCGCAAGTGGTGGTAAGAGAGTTGTGGATTCGCACACGAAAAATAAGAAACGCATTCGAAATCTTGAAGCAGCCTAATGACATCAACGTGGAAGACGGTTCCCGGGGCGTAGTGGCTATCAGCAATAAAGGTACGCTGGGTTATGTGTGATCGCAGGGCAGCATCTTCATCGGACACTGCCGCGACTGCCTGAACTATAGGTGTCCAAAGCTTTTAGCTTAGCTGGATCACACTGTAAAAAGACAAGTATTTTTGGGCCGCACATAATATACTTAGAAAACGACGGCGAGAAAGGGGTTGTTACAATGAACAGCATTATGAGGCAGGAGTTTCAAATTTTATTTTTATTTTTTAATTTTTTATTTATATTTTTCTTACCAATCGTTTGACAGATGCGTCCACTTTTTGGGTCCCTGTTGGACACCTCTGGCATAAGGAGCGCATGGACAACTAGTGTCGTTTCTCCGCACTAACAGCAGGAAAACACAGCCCCCCGAAGCTTGTCGCTGATCTGTAGCGGGTTGCCAGTTTCCATCAAGCCATGTAATTCCCCTGCCTCTCTCTCGACACCAAGTAGTGATATTTTACGGCTAATGAAATCTAACAGATGTGACGTTGGTGGTCTGCTGATACCATTACGAGCTCCTCGAGCAGATTTTGAAGGCCCAAAGGACGTCGAAACGCCGTCATGTCACCGTCTACCACTCGACGTCATGCGAATGCGGTATGGAGGGGCAGCGTTCTGCCGACACTTTTGCCGACTTTCCAGACTTTGGAGCCGCTACTTCACGACCGACTAGCTCCAGAATTGGCATCACGAGTCTGTCTATATCTCGTAGCAGTCCTCCTACTAAGGAAAACTCATTGGTAATACCGGGAATCGAACTTGGGTCTTTCCCATGGCAGCCGTCTACGATGACCACTCAACTACAGAGGCGGACACTGACACCATTAAAGGTGCAATATATTGAAACACCCACCCCTACTAATTTGCCTTTGCACTGAGGAAGGCTGCTGCAGTACGGCTGAAACGTCGGTCTTTCATCATCTCAAGTATTTTATGAAATTACGCGGCGGTATACCCAGATGAATTTCAGAGAGTAAGTAGATATGTACTTGCATACAAGTAGTTAATTTTGACTTTGCGTGTAAGAACCTAAGCGTGTCGTTCGCTTGTGCACCAGCGTGTAGAAAAAGCAGTTGTGAAGTTGGCAATGTTTTTGTAGAGACAATGGGATTCACACAGTGTCACCGCGTGAGTTTCCCGCCAGAATGATTACGAGGTTAGGCGACAGAAAGCGCTAGAGTCACGTGTTAATAGCAAGGAGCGGTGAATGTAACGAGTTCCAAGTGGCAGCCAGAATGTGTAAACAACACATGGAAACATAGGCGTCCACAAGGGGAGGACAAGAGGTGGCACTTGTCCCCCCCTGGAATCTAAAAGACAGAGTATACATTCCTATATTGAGTGCCTAACCACCAACTGTCTGGGATTTAATAAGTTTTTAGTGTCACCTATAAATTTTAATTATCCTGGTATGACATGTCTCGAAACTGATTAACCAAATTATAGCAAAAATGTCAACGGCAGATTCGCCGTAGCGAAAATAGCACTCCATTGCGAAAACACGTTGTTGCTTTGACCAATACGACGTAAGTGACCTGTACATGGGGTAAAACTTGACACTCCGCTCTACTAATAGACTGCGCCATCGTTGCTGTACCTTGCTTTCAGCGAGCGTTATTCAAACAGCAAAATCGTCAGAACATTGTGAAACACCTGTACAACAGTAGAAGGAAAAAATTTTATGCATTACTCTTTAAAGGAATCTACAGCACAGGAAGGTGTGAAATAAGCTACTATAAAGCTCTTTGACACTACCATGCAAATAAAACTGACGATGTGTGTGTGTGTGTGTGTGTGTGTGTGTGTGTGTGTGTGTGTGTGTGTGTGTGTGTGAGAGAGAGAGAGAGAGAGAGAGAGAGAGAGAGTGAGAGGGGCAGAGAAAGAGGGGTGATGCCGTTTAATAAAGTCACATTTTGGCAGCTAGGATGGGTGCGATATGGATGTAATTCTCTCTTCCGATTTACTATAAGAACTATGGCAACTTTATTGCTGTTATATTTGTCTGTTTAGTTCAGTTTATACGATTGTACATTCTATTTTTCCGTAATCGTATCAAGATCACAACCTACAGCACAATGATTATTCATACGATTTGTACAAAAGACTGACGCTCTTAGCATCTGAACGTTTGTATAAGCTTGTGTTTCCCTTCTTACGTGCATGGAAGGAATTCGTTTGACAACAGCTTCCGAAACAAAGATTTTAGGACGCACTACAATTTTTCTTTTTTTTTTTTTTTTACTATGCACGTTGAAGCAGTACTGTACACAAGTCGCAGTGAATTTCGTATTTCTGCTGCGTCCAGCAGATTGCAAATGCAGACGTAGGTGGCGTAGGTGGGACAGGGTCGCTACGTTATCGACGTAGCAGGCGGGAGCCACAGCAGTGGACGTTAAAAGCGAGGCTGAATGCTCAGTGTGCGTCTGTGCGTGGGCGGAGCCGCCAGATCGGCTGGCCGCTTCCGGCACTGTGAGGGCCCGCCAATGCCCTGCTCTGCGAATCTGCGAAAATGCTGCTGAGGTCGCTCGCGAAACTAGACACAGACATCGAGAAAAACAATTTCAGCTGTGCTGGGTAAACGAACAAGGAATAAGTTCTGTTTTTATGACTACTTTAAATGGTTTGCCTCGAGTGCGGATAAGTTGCAAGAGCTAATGGAAAAACGGAACCGAGCAATTATGTTATACTCTGTTCATCGTAAGAATAAACCTGAGCCGGCCGGGGTGGCCGAGCGGTTCTAGGCGCTACAGTCTGGAACCGCGCGACCGCTACGGTCGCAGGTTCGAATCCTGCCTCGGGCATGGATGTGTGTGGTGTCCTTAGGTTAGTTAGGTTTAAGTAGTTCTAAGTTCTAGGGGATTGATGACCTCAGAAGTTAGGTCCCATAGTGCTCACGGCCATTCGAACCAATAAACCTGATGTAAACAACCACAAACGGGATGATTGGTCAGAAGCCGTAGCACACGTACATTGGCGTTGTTACGCTCTTGGAAGTAGTTTGTACTAATGTATTAGATATATCATTACTAAGTTACGTTAAATGAAACTTTAAGATCTTCTAATGTATTAACAGCCATCAACGTTTTTCTTAATCACGCTTTAGCTACTTAATCTTTATTTAAAAAGCCATGTACAGTCACAGTCTCTCTACTTTTGTGCTCCGATTGTCGCGCTGTTCATACGCACTATGAAAATGGCTGAGGCTGCTTCCTGTTCCGTATTGAAACACGCGTGTGGAACACGGTTAGAACGTGCCGAGAAATAGGTTGTTCTTAATATTTTTCTTAAATTTACAGAAAAAAAACAGCTTTGAAGTTTTCCGAGGAACTGTATTTGATACAGTTGAGATACAAACACGCATCGGATGTATAGTGGAATTGGTTGCATAGTAGCTTGGTAAATTTGCAAAGTTCATGGGTCGCTGCTTCAAGCCTCTATTTTTTTCGTTCAATTTGAAATACTTACACCTCGTAACTGTAAAATTCATCATCTTTTTCATGAATAATGCATATCTTCATGTTTCTTATTAAATGTTGCACGGGAAATTCCTGTTTTCATTTCAAATATAAATGATTAATTATCGATATTTCATGAAAGAGTGTCAGTAAAAGTTGCTTAAATTAAGAAAACATAACAATTTAATTTTTAGAGAAAAAATTAAGAACCAAATATATTTTATTGCTTTATAATACAGATGTAGAGTGACACGAACCAGAGTGATGTGTCGCAGAAACATGAAAAACATTTTTACAGCATCGAGCACACCATATAAATGCTACATTTGACATTTGCTATTGCATCATTACAATATGAACACAACAGAACAGATCTAGAGGCAAGTTTTTAAATAATGAGACTGTTAAGCTGCCAGGCATACTGGAACTAACGCAGGCAGCTTTTCTCATGCCAGTGATGAACTCTGGCGGGATAAAGACCGGCACGTCATAAAAGGAGAAAATGCGGCGCCTGGGTGGCTTCGTGGATTTTTTGTTGATCGACTCGTTATTGACGAAACAGATGGCACTTTCAGAACTGAAACGTATTTCTCGGATTCGAATAACGAAGAAGCTAAGAGATTTCCAGACGACTGGCTGTAATAAATACCTTCAGTGGCTTCAGTATTGAACAATACAATGAAATCCTCGCAGTATGCTTTCACACCACACATTACCCTGTGTTAAAGTTAAGAATGTTCATCTCTCTTGTTTGTAATTAGAATACTACGTTAGGTGAAGACTAGAACATTTTATCCTTTCCGTCTGGTCACGTAAGAAGCGTACGGTAGTGCCGGAGTTTTTCAGAATATTATTTCATTCTCTTTAAAAATTATAAGAAATGACATTCGAAGCTATACTTCTTTTTGCCCGTCTCTTTTTACATTTGAACTCAGCTGTTCACCTCATTGCAGGTTAGTTGGACCAGCTGGCTGACCAGAGCTGTCCAAGTTTAATGCGCCGGTAAAGTTGATGTCCCACGTTATCGTTCAAAATGGTTCAAATGGCTCTGAGCACTATGGGACTTCACTGCTGAGGTCATCAGTCCCCTAGAACTTAGAGCTACTTAAACGTAACTAACCAAAGACATCACACACATCCATGCCCGAGGCAAGATTCGAACCTGCGACCGTAGCGGTCGTGCGGTTCCAGACTGTAGCGCCTAGAACCGCTCAGCTACTCCGGCCGCCGTTATCGCTCATTCTGCGTGCCTGTAACACAGCATAAATCGAATCCTTATGATCGTACTTGACTATACTAGACATAGCTTGCCGGCCATTTCGCCAAGTGAGTGGATAATGGAACAAGGAATTCTTTCCTGAATTCTGAATCTACATACACTATGTGGTGTAAAGTATCTGGAGACCACTGTCTATGCAGAAAAAACTGCTAGGTGTCACGTAAGACATGTAAAAAGGGCGGGGCTCACTGACGTCGAACGTGGACTAGTCATTAGATGACATGTAGGCAACAAGTCAATCAGGGACATTTGAACCTTTCCAAGGCTGCCCTAGTCGTCTGTCGGTGGTCTGAGTGTGAAGAGGAAACGCGTAAGAACAACTACAACTAAACCAACAGCAAGTACACCTCATGTACTGATGAAGAGGAACCATCGAGCATTGCGGGGAGTGACTGTAAAAATATCACATGACATAAGTGGAAGTAATCTCTTGAGTGTTCGAAAGTGCTTCCCGCAGTCCATCTAGCACAATCCATAGGGAGTTAAAACAGAATGATCAAGAAGTTCCTCGTAAGTCACATATTTGTGTAGTCAAAGCGATACTTGAAATTATGTAAAGAAAGACGCACTGGATAACTGCAAACGGTGATTTGAGTGAATCACCCTATACCCTTTGGCAATCCGATGGAAGTGTTTGGGATTGGTGAATGCCAACAGTGAATTACGGGGATAGGGTGTTACAGCGTGGAACTGTTTATGTGATTAGGGTATGATCCCCTTAATACGCTCAGGAAAACGCTAAACCTGGACGCAGTGTGTTTTGCGTGCAATAGAGGAAAAGTTCGGAGACGATGATTGTATCGTCATGACGACACAACCTGACATAAACCAGCATGTCTGAAGCAATGGACAACAACATTCCCAAAACGGACTGGCATGCTCAGAGCCCCAACCTGAACTGAGCAGACGACCACTGGGATCAGTTCCAGCGTCAACTTCGTTCTAATCCCCGGCGCTCGCCATTACTACCTGCTCTGGTTTCGGCTACTAAGGACTGCGTTCCTCCACAGACACCTCAGCGAATGTGTCCTCAGCACAGCTCAGGTCGTTACAGAGGCGAATGGAGGTTCGCTAACAGGTGTCCGGTTACTTTTGACCATGTAATGTATACACTCTGCAAGCTACTGCACAGTGTATGACGGAGGGTGCTTTCTACCAATATCAGCGATTCCGCACTATTTCGTTCGCTTATAGAACGAGGGGAAAAACAAGACTTTAAAATAAGCGACATGACATCAATGGTTTCTTAAATCACTGTAATGTAACATACCACTTGTCTGTATAAAGTATACGTTTATACATGCAAGCGGTATATTACGTGACAGTTATTCAAGAAACACTTGAAATCATTCTCGCTTTTGCCTGTAACTGCTTTTGTTGCGCTACTGCAGATTCGGCTTACGTGTCACCGTCAAGGATCTATGCCTGTCATCAATTACACGAGTAACATGAGATGTAGATTTGTATTTAGATGCAGGTTGAAGTGAGTCAACATTGACCCTATTATCATCAAGGATGACGCAGCGCTAAAAGAACGCTCTACGCTGTTTCTGTAATATAATATGACAACGACTCGTAATTATGTGAATGTTAACAGACTGCAGATCTGTTGTACATGCTGTCGTCCCATATTTTCCTTGATACATTGTATAATATATTTGTGGATGCTTCAAAATGTTCAAACGTGTGTGAAATCTTACGGGACTTAACTGCTAAGGTCATCAGTCCCTAAGCTTACACACTACTTAACCTAAATTATCTTAGGGACAAACACACACTCCCATGCTCGAGGGAGGATTCGAACCTCCTCCGGGACCAGCCACTGGATGCTTCATAGAGTCACACAAACCAAAACCGCAGCACATAATAAAAACAGTTACGGCCAAAACCGGTAATGACGTCATTTATAGAACTTATAGAGGCTGTGCATCCCGAGCAACGATAACCCAGTTCGTTGATATCGCCACTGTAGAATATTTGACTTTGTTGACGTAGCCACAATCTCACCTCGGCTTGCGCCGCTTCATCACTATGAAAGCGAAGTCGTCGAAGGTCTTCTTTAAGGCAGCGAACGCAAGGCATCGGACCGTTGCAGATGTTGCAGAGCTCGTGTGTGGTCTCGCATTGTCAAGCGCAAGGAGAGGCTGCTCCATGTGTTGACTAACCCTTCGAATTCGTGTTTTCAGTTTTTTGTGGCTAGCCTCCCGATTTCAACACGCTGTTTTTCACGCACCGATATAGTTATGTTACACACCGCCATGTTATACGCTACAAGTCGGATCCCTCTAGCGGCAGAGAGTTGCATCTTGCGTTAGCGAAGCGGGAAATTCGACCGAGTAACACGCATGACGTGTAATACTGCAACTAGTATTGAGAACAGAATGAAAGTTTTGAGGCATAACTTTTCAGCCCGCCCTCGTATGTCCCTTTTGACATGTTATACTACACAGGCGAAACTGTGCAGCAGTGGAGACTACAAACTAAAATCATATTTAATCCAAGTAAAGACACCAAGTGACGAAGATTACTCTTATTCAGGAAAATGAGTACTTTTTGAAAGGAAGTAATGTTCGGAAACGAGGTCCTAGTTTTCACTGACATAAGCAAGTTAAACACATAGCAGGTGTTCCAAATAACTAGCGTCAGTATAATTGTTGCTCCAGCAGTACTCACCAGACTGTGTTCTTCGAAGGTCGTTCTCACGGGAAAATTGACGCATTCATGTTGATAAATCTTCTCTGCCAATACCATATCCTCAAATTCTAGATTGTGAGCAACTATTTGATAAGAACCTAGGCTAGTTCAGTGTAGCTGAAAGTTACAGTGTCTCCTCAAGTTTCTATCCAACGTAATTCATTTCTTTCAACTATGATGGCGGCTGTTGTTGCACACTCGTCCGGTTTTCCGGCCACTATATCCTGCTGTGCAAATTATTACATGTACGTCTGTAAGTTGTTATAGCGACTAAAGGTCCATGTTTGGGGACCAGTCATGAACTGTAAACATTGGTTAGCTCCACCGTGCGAACATCACTGACAGCTGTGTACCGTTTTTCAAGGTAGTGCCACCATCGCTGATGTGGCGAGTAGCTGTTTCTTATGAAACATAAACAGTTTATAAGATACTACTTCTTACGTATTGATGATTCAAGACCTCGCACCGCCTGAAATGTCATTTTTCGCCTATTAGTTCCTTATCTCAAAATATCTCGTCTGGATCTCTGTGTCTACGAAAATTGTTTTGAGATATGTAGTGGCATATCATGGCCCACTGTCTGTTATTAGCTCAGGAATTCTGGGTAGATCGTATGAGTTTATTGAACATGTGATACTGTAAGTAGGCTGTTTAGGTTATTTTATTGGTAACGCCACCTCTGTATGAAAATCACTGGCTGTGCTGTGTGCAGTCTGTGGCTAGTTTGCATTGTTGTCCGCCATTGTAGTGTTGGGCAGCGGCAGCTGGCTGTTAACAGCGCGTAGCGTTGCGCAGTTGGAGGTGAGCCGCCAGCAGTGGTGGATGTGGGGAGAGAGATGGCGGAGTTTTGAAATTTGTCATGAACTGCTATATTTATATATGATGATATCAAGGTAAATATATTGTTTGTTCTCTATTAATATCTTTCATTTGCTAACTATCTCTATCAGTAGTTAGTGCCTTCCATAGTTTGAATCTTTTATTTAGCTGACAGTAGTGGCGCTGGCTGTATTGCAGTAGCTTGAGCAGCGAAGATTTTTGTGAGGTAAGTGATTTGTGAAAGGTATAGTTTAATGTTAGTCAGGGCCATTCTTTTGTAGGGAATTTTGAAAGTCAGATTGCGTTGCGCTAACAAAATATTGTGTGTCAGTTTAAGGACAGTCTTGTATAATTGTTCAAAGGGGACGTTTCAATACATTTGAAACGTCTCTGTCGAGTCTTTTCATACAAGTTTGCCTCATATGATTCAGTTACGTCTCATGTGATCCACTGCATAATTGCGATTTTGCTTATTAACTCTCTCAGAAAGACTGAGCAGTGGAACTGAAAGTAATTCACTATATATCCAACGTAAAATGCAAGCAAATGGTGCCTTGCACTAGTATTTCAATGTATTGTATTCTAATATTATGTTCTACGTGAAATCATGAGCCATATTTATCATGCCCCTCCGTTATGTTATCTTATGTGTGGTTGAATGTGAGTGAATGGGTGTTTTACGTATCTTTTCGGGCTTATTTTGTGGTGAAAGCTAGTTGGTTGTCGTCTGCTGGGAGCAGAAGATGAGTGCCTGTCGTTTGGCAGGGTTCACAGACTCGCCAACTTAGAATTGCTTACCTGCGCAAAGAGGTTCATCCGAGGTTCATCCCTTTTGTCCCGAGATTTGTGTGTTTGTCAGGTTGGTGGCGAAAACGATCCCTCTGGTCGCTTCCGTCTCAGCCAGGGGTTGCTAGGAGCTTTGTGTAGAGCAGGCACTCTTCTCCAGGCTGTTGGTCAGTACGGTTCGCAGCTCCTAAGTAAGGCTGCTAGTACTAATGACAAAGTAGGAAGTAGTGTTAATCGCGATTTTCCTATGTTAAATTCGTTGGAATATTTAAGTCGTTCAACCTAACTGAAACCTTACGAATTTCTGCTCGGACTGTGGTGCAATTGGTTAATAATAGGTCATGATCGTGTTTAAAAATAGTTGTGGAGGAAATTGGCTTGTTCCTTTGGGAAATCGTCGTGTGGAGCATCCACCATTGAACATGATTAGGAACAGCTAGTGAACTTATATCTCGTGCCAATGTGAGACTAATTGTGTGTTTTTGAGTGAGTGGGTTTATTTTTTTCAATTTTTTGTGGCTTCTTGATGATAGTATATGCTTGTGTTCGTATTGTACTACGGGTCTGATAAACCATGTACGTTTCCGCTTCCTATTGCATACCGATGGGTTTTTCCAGTGCTGATTTAATCTGTTTTGTGCGGAATAAATTCGTTGAAACATCGGATTTTTGTGAATTAAGGCGAACTTTTGTAATGGTTTGGTTCTTAATGGACCACGTGTACCTTGAATCATCGGAAGGTTTCTGCCATGGTGATTTAGTTTTCCGTTTTAGTGACAAATTCATTTTATAGTCGTTCCCTAAGAAAAGAAACGCTTCTTGTATTTGTGCTTTCCACTTAAATTCTGCTTTGAAACCATAAATGTGTGACCCAATTCACCACGTGGTGAACTGCGTTCTTTGCACGTGGGCGCACGGCTTCTCATTTCATGTACTGCTGACCAAATCTTGCAACGGAAATAAACCTCTTTGGAAATTAGTGTATGTTTGCAAAGGTGGTCGGTTATTCCTGTGATCTTTCTCTGTCGTGTGAATCTAGATTAAATGATTGAGAGGATGTTTCCAGTTTCCCCGTCCTCACCTTTTCCATTAATCACAACAGTTAAATTGTACAATATAATTTCAGTTATCGAAAATAAATTAATGTAGTTCATGTTCAGGCACCAGATAAGTGTACCCATAGGATGTGCACGCTATTTCAAAAATCTTTATTAACGAATAAATATGCCGTAAATGATAATACTGTGTGACCTGCTACTTCATTTGTTTCCATTGAATTCCAAATTTGAACTAATTCCAGTTCAGTCATTCTTGTATGTTAGGAAGGGCTTGGGCTGGTGGCGACCCTGTAAATTTTATTGTAAAAAGATGGTCTTTTGATGGTATCTTAACCGCAGATATTTGCCAAGTGCGGATGGAATTCGGCACTTAATATGGTTCGATTCAGGCCATTACCATCGATAAGGTTACGACGTGTAGCTTACACCTATAAATAGAAGTAGCACCCACTGTAGACCGGCGAACTAGCGGTTTACATAAGTAGCTTACACATTTTGTCATCTGAGCGCCGAATGGAGAACTAATTTCGGTCCGGGTGCGATTCTGAGGTTTAGGTATTCCGGCGGCCAAGGCGAGGAATGGAGGCTGATGAAAACTATCTGCATACCTGCTACTGGACATTACTACGAGTGTGTCCACCCTTCGCCTTTATGACCTCTTGAACTCTGCTGGGAGCACTTTGAATGAGGTATCTGTGGACGCCAAACTAGAGTAGGTAATGATGTTGGAAGCAGGGGTCTGGAGCAAAGTCGACATTCTAACTCGACCAAAAGTTGTCTTGTTGCGCTCAGGCCCCGACGTTGGGCAGCCCAGTCGTTTTCGAAACTGTTATTGTCCGCAAACCATTGCCTCACAGATGCTGCTTCATGACAGGGTGCTGGTACGCCCTACCGGCGTAAGGTTGCCACAGAGTGGGAGGACGGGGTAAAATAACGATTGAACATCATTCGTATCAAAATTTTTATCAACTCTCCTCAGGAAAAGTAACTTTAGTAATTAAGTAAATATATAATACGTCAGCCTCAGTTGCAAATAGAAACCAATCTTTACCTAGGTTTCAGCCAAAATAATTTGGCCCTCTTCAGAAGCTATTGACACTAAACTATTGCATGCCAAAGTTTAGCTATGTCAAGTATAAAACTATAGTACCGTAGTACCCAGTCATAAATCTACATTACTTAGCTAAAGAAAAACAGCAGGCCCCACTGCACGGATGAGGTCGGTAGGCCGCGAGAGCTGCGCTGCAACTAATCGTAGAGCAGTAGCTACCTTTACGTTAGGAATTGGATTAATATAAGCATTAAAACTGTTAATGGCGGAATATGTAACCGAGCTTACTTCTGAGGAGAACGAGAACCCTACAAACGGATTCGGAGCCCGTAACAAACACTAGCTATTACTCGGCAAAATTTTTCCTCAATTTTGAATACATTAGTATTCGACTTGAGAAAGTGGGGTCAGGCGTCGGCGACTGCAAAGGCAACGTAACATGAGGGCCGGTGCAACAAAGGTTGAAAACCTTCGAAAAAGTTATTATTTCTCAATTGTAGCTGGTCATTAAGCAGGGTTTCTTTATCAAGCAACAGGTGTTTAAAGATTTTCAACTCCTCAAGGATGTCAAGCCTAGTGCCTTTAACCTCGCAATTTAATAGCTCTGTCTTATTTGGTGGATTGGGAGCATGGGCCAATTGAACAAGGTGCTCGGCATAAGTCGAGCTACGCGTGCCATCACCACTTTTCGTGGGTATATGTTCTTTATATCTAGCTGAGAGGGCTCTCCATGTCTGGCCGATGTAGTAACTCGGGCAATCACTACAGGTAATTTTGTACACCCCAGAACGAGATAATTTGTCATTAATATTCTTTAACGAGTGGACCAAGTTCTTTTTGAGGCTATTATTCGTAGAATATGCCGTGGCTCTCTACGAGTCACCCTATTTTGTAAGATTCTTTGCCTATGAAGGGAATAGAAATGAAGCTAGTCGAGTTATCCTCTGGTGCGACACCTAGTGTAGATGAGGTCGCAGTTTTTTTACCTGTTTTCTTGTTAAAGAGCTGTCTCACAATTTCTGGTTTGTATCCATTATTATAGGCGATAACTTCTGGGGTTTGTAACTCGTTCTCCATTGCGTCTGCTGAAAGAGGAATGGCGAGCGCTCGGTGTATGCAAGAATGGAAGAAGGTTTGGGGGTGACTATTTGGCCTAAATTTGGCAATAGAGGACAACCTTATTAGGTTTTACATTTTTCGGAAAAATATCTCGTCGAGGTAAGTGAAAGAGAATTGCATACTTGTGGGGCGGCGGATAGGTTTGAAATAAATCTACTGTTGTATCCTTGTTTGAATGTTGTAACATTTCCCGGCCGATGCACCATATGTGGGGCGGCGGATAAGTTTGTAGAAAATAAACTAATTAATTGCTGGATAAATGCTTGCATGTTGAATCAGTTTCTGGCTTTTAGAATGTTGTTAATGCTGTCTTTCGCTGTTCTCAACACTGGCTCTCTATTTACTTTTTTTGGCACCCAGAAAGTGATTTAATAAAACATGGAACCAGTAATTAGAGATCCTAGTGCCCACTTTATCTGAGAATGTTATTATAGCTGCAGCTTATAGCTCTGAGGAATTAGGAGATTGTCCGGGATTTCTAATCAAAAACGGTTTTCCAAAATAGTTGAGTATATTCTGAAATTCACTGATAAAAAACACAAGTATCCCTACAACCTAACTAACAGAGCAGTTCAGAGTCTAATGCGCTGATGCAACTATAAATGTCCGAATTAATTGTTAAAAAGAATGCTCGCCATAATTTGATGAAAATACTTCATCAAACGCCACACTAAATATTTGGTAGAATGTCTGTCCCGCGACGGCACGTGAAAATACGACAATACGCAAACTGAAGCTAGATAATGAAAATCATCCCAGAATTAACACTTCACATGAAATGTTTTCATGGTTCCGCGTATCTCTAGTAACTTAATACGGCACCCGAGGCGGTTTGTAGCAGTGACACTGATGCGACGCGACTCCCGACACAGATGACGTGTCCTTCAGCGTCTGGAGAGAACTGGGGCCTTTCTTCCTCGCGCAGCGTTCTTATATATAAAGCCGCGGTGCGGACGGCTAAGGGAACGCCTGATCTTTTCGGCTCTCCCGACTAGCCGCTGGGCTAGTAACGCACCACTTCAAGTTACATAATAATTTATAGCTTCTTTTGCTGATGGCCGAAGAAGCTCTTAATTTAAACGTGCATTCAGCACGCAGGTAAGTATTGATAATAACATTTTGACGTGGCTAAGTTAAATATTTTGGGCGAGAGAATTAATTAAATTACACTGCACGCAGTAGATGAGCTCTGGACTGGCCCTTTTGAGATCCGCTATCGCTATAATTTTATAGGTATTCAAAAGAAACTTTACACATCTTCATAGTCATAGCGGACCTCCAACCTATTTAAATCTAAACATCCTAGCCTTATTTATTAGCCTACTTAATCTATCTTGCTTCCTTCAGTTTTGAGATGAAAACCACAAAATCATGAATTTCCACTAAAATCTTAATTTGTGAAATCAAAAGTACTATTTTTATTAAATCATTATGAAAGATGAATCTAAATATAAATTTTGAAGCCTCTAGCTCTTTTCTGTTGCGCCAATGATTTTTTCAGAAAAACGACCAAATTTCGAAAATGACTTAAGTTATCGAACTGATATTCAACACACATTAATTTAGTATTATTCCTGACATGCTAGAAAAGTTTTAGGTCATTTGCTTGATTTTTAAGGTATTGCGCAACATTTATGACGTCAGAGCTAGTTACAGCAGACTGGCTGGCACACAATGGAAACTGATGTGAATTTACTACAGCGTGAGTAGGCTGCTTCCCTACATCACCCTCCACTTAAATTTTTTTTGTTTATGAATGTTAATGAATGAAAAAAAAATTTAATTACAAAAAGGGAAGCAAGAGTACAGTTTAAACCCCTATGAAATTTCAAAATTGAAATATAAACATGTAGAAACATTAAAGAAAACTTATTACCTACATTAATTATTTAAATTGTGGGCATGTTCACTGCCTTTTAAACAATGTCATTACTCAAAATTTTAAGCAAAGTCAATGAAATATTTTGGCACACATATTGCCTTAGACAAACAAACACATACACATTGAAAAATTATGAAAATCTTAGATCCATTAAATACATTAAATACATTTTTACATACACAAATTCAAAGAAAATAACATGATACATAAACAGATGATTATCTCTTAGCAGTCTTTTCTAAACCTGAAAGAAAAGTTCACAAATAATTTTTACACACGTGGTTGTAGCCGCTTTGGCTGGCGTCCTACACTTCCATTCATAAGGGTAGAGGAGGGGAAGTTGCTATGGTGTGCGTCCTTCACGTTCTCTCTAAATTACATGGGGGAAAGGGGAGGGGTCACTGTGAGTTGTGTCCAAGTCACTCCACGCTTTCACGCAGCTACCAGGCAGCCATTATCTGGTTTGTCCTGTAGAACAAACAAAAAGAGTGCCTCAGACTCTGTTCACTTAATATCTAAGGGAGGGTCACAATGAAATGGGGATATATACATTTTATCCTTCAGTATGTTGCTGGAACAAAGTTAACAGAATTTTTTTCAATTCTACTCTCGTGGTTACTTAATTGTCATAAAATCGGTAAACAAATGGTTCAAAGCGCCGTTAGTCACTTTAGAGAAAATTTATGCTCCTAAGGCATATAATCATAAATCATATTTAATCTGAATTTATTATTTCTGGGCCGGAACACTGAATCAATGCTCGGTACATTCCTGATACATTTGCATTTTAAGCACTTAACTGACTCATCTTTGATTACTATATTCTTAGAGATAGTATGAGTATGATTAGTGGTTGTTTTCTCAGCTTTCATGTACATGTGAGTAGCTTTTGGTAATAGTACAGTTGTGAGTGTTCAAAACACACTACGTTTCGTTGACTACTAAATCCACTTATTGGTCCTCTGCTGTTGTCAGTTCCACATCTGCAATTAGGTACTTACTTACTTTGAAGTGTATTATGCTGAGCTAATATAATGTTTCACGTCTGTCAGTACGTTATTTATTTATTTTGCTAGTGTATGTACTTATTTAACACTCACTCTATTAATATTTAAAGCATAGGATAGCACATTTACTTCATATTCATAGTGTACTGCAGCTGATTAGTTTGCTCACGTGGCAATCCATTTCCACTCGATCGGACGCTGAAACCACAGGTAGTCTCTCTTGACCTACCAATAAAGTGCATCAAGTAATTATGGACGAGCGTAATGCTAAATTCCTTAAACCTATAGGAGACCATGAGCTGCTCTGTCTCATCTAACATGAGGGTACCTATGGTCGCATTCACGCCTCCAACTCATAACCTCAATACGTGTAGGTGTATCCTGTCACACACTACACTAAAATAATGGCCAGCTCCAACCTTATAAATACTTCAGGGACGTGTCCTTCACGTCTCAACCACAAACACTGCTCAATTCTATTACACTGCCTTTCCTTGCTACACCAGGTGAGTTCATCCTTACAACTTATCTGCATATTTTTCATAACACTAAGCAATCTCTTTCTTACTATTTATTAGTTAGCTATAATGCATACACTAGGTTTCACTACCACTTCAGATCCTGCTTGTACATGAATTCATATATCTTTTTAAATTACTGTTGGTGGACCATTTCCAATAAAACAACACTTTGTACTTACTATATTACCAGGGTACTATACATAATTGTTACTCAAATACATTTGTATCTTAATTACGTCATACTTCTCTATTGTTTGTCACTATTAGGTTTGTCACATTAGGTATTTTTCTTCACTAATCGGTAGATAGAATGGTTACATAACTCATGGCTTGATAGCCATGACAGAAAATTTTCATGTCTGGAAAGAAGAGGTCGAAATTTTTGAGGACAGGAAAGAGGAAGAATGAGTGAGATCTGAAATGGGAAAGAAGATCTCACACAGCTGGGACTGCACAGCTGCCACACTGTGTAGAGGTTACAGAACAACCTCCTCCCTACAGCATTCATTGGTTTAATGCTGTAAAGAAGAGTTAGAAATTTTAGGTGGATAGAAAAGATGAAGAGTGAGTGAGACCTGAAAAGGAAAGAAGATCTCACACAGCTGGGACTACACAGCTCCCACACTGTGTAGAGGTTACAGAACAACCTCCTCCCTACAGCATTCATTAGCTTAATGCTGGCTTGATAACCATAACGGAAAATTTTATGTGTTGGAAGAAGATGTCGAAATTTTTGAGGACAGGAAAGAGGAAGAATGAGTGAGACCTGAAAGGGAAAGAAGATCTCACACAGCTGGGACTGCACAGCTGCCACACTGTGTAGAGGTTACAGAACAACCTCCTCCCTACAGCATTCATTGGTTTAATGCCGTAAAGAAGAGTTAGAAATTTTAGGTGGATAGAAAAGATGAAGAGTGAGTGAGACCTGAAAAGGAAAGAAGATCTCACACAGCTGGGACTGCACAGCTGCCACACTGTGTAGAGGTTACAGAACAACCTCCTCCCTACAGCATTCATTGGTTTAATGCTGTAAAGAAGAGTTAGAAATTTTTGGTGGATAGAAAAGATGAAGAGTGAGTGAGACCTGAAAAGGAAAAGAAGATCTCACACAGCTGGGACTGCACAGCTGCCACACTGTGTAGAGGTTACAGAACAACCTCCTCCCTACAGCATTCATTCATAACCTTTGACCACGCCACGTCGATCTGAAAATACCTTATGATGCCTTTTTAGAACCTGTCTCAGTTCTTCCCTCTGATTAGCTGAAATTTTATCGATTTCCTGCAATTTAGCATCTATTTTGTCCAAAATAATTGCTTCTTCTTCTTCTGTGTTCAGCTTACTTGTACTAAGATTAACACCTCCGTCCCAATACCTCCTATTTTTCAGAACTCGTATAGGCAGCTCCCAAGTTCCATCATTAGTTACTACATGTTTATCACTAAAAGGTACTATAATTACTCCGGTTATTGGCAAAACCATTTTTAACTGGCTTCTTTCAAAGTCAACAACACTCTGATATTTTGACAAGAAATCTATGGCAATTAAAACCTCAATACTGAGATTGTTTACAATTAAACATGGATGATCAATTAAATTACCATTAATGTTAAAGGGCAGCAAAGCTTCTTGCTTTACCGTTTTTGACACCTTGCCAGTAGCACCAATTATTCTTAGTCCTGATACCCTAATTACAGTAAGCTTGTCTTTACCAGGTAATGCATCAGAGAAGGACTGAAATATTGCACTCACCTCACTTCCACTATCTAAGAGACAACGTACATTGATACCCAACATATTCACTATTATTATAGGGTGGCTTATTCTAGGTTGTACAGGTGGTTCCTCAAATTCATCTAATAGTTCCTTTTGGATTTGTCTCCAACTAAAGTGATCGACATCTGTCTTCATTATATTTAGGTCACAGTGTGTAGGGGTTTCCTGAATTATATTTTCAGCTGCCTTTTCCAGTCGGTCTATTAATTTTAAATCGAAACACCGCACGACTTCATTACATTTAGTTTGCTGAACATGACCCAAATTACTGTAGTCTGAGCGATTCTGCGCCTCCAGACCGGGCATAACATTAGTTACAGCTAAACCACTTTCACCATTATCGTCGGTTTCCTTCTCAAGTGACAACTGGTCACAGCTACTGGATTCATCGACCCTCAACAGCCTACCCTCTACATTCTCACTTACCCCCTGTCCTAAATTTATTAGTACATTATCAATATCCTGCACAGGCACTTTAGATAAGAGCACATCATCCTCATCGTAAATATAAGCATGAATTTCTTCTGCTTCTTCACCTGACAATTCAGTATTTTGTAGCTCTTCCCTATCATTACACTGCTGCGCTTTCTCATTCTCTTCCCACTTAGAAAGCGTCTCTAACACGGTATCTATCAAATACTGTGAGTGATCTAATATTTCTGTTGTATCCTTAAATGCTACCGACACTTCATCGACCTGTTCAGTTTGAGTATTCTGATCTGTCTTACCAATTCCCTTAACTACTGGCATAGGAAAAGTAACCGCCTGGTGAGCGCCAGTGTCCTCATAGACGGGAACTAGTTTTCCAGCCTCGGCCTACTGCTGTTTCCTTTAGTTTCATTATAGTTAGCCGGCATAGCATTACTTTCCGTACTGTTGTTTACATGCATATTTCTGTTTGGAACAAAATTATTATCCCTTGGACGCCATTGTTGGTTCTGATAATTATTTCCCCAATTCCTACCTCTCTTAGGATTACGAATACCTACTGTTCTGATATTTACATTGCCATTTTGCTCGTTCCTAAAATTACTATTATTGTTATTGGCATTTCTGTTATTACGTGCTTGCTCCTCATTGGCAGCAACACGTTCTACACGTTCCAAATATTCAATGAAACGATCAAGATTGTCTCTAGGGGCTGATATAATTCTAGTTTGCCAGTACCATGGCAGTTTGGCTTCAAGACCTAGTATAATCATTTCTGGTTTTAGCTTTTCCGCCAAATGTGACAAACGTGAAATCCATGACCTAGCAAACTCTTTAATTGATTCCTTGCCTGCATTGAAGCGTTTTCCACTCCAAAATTCTCTCAACACTTCATTTTGCTTATTGCTAGACCAATACTCATTAATAAAAGCTGTTTTAAATTCCGCTAATGTTTTACATTTCAACATAACATCAGCTGACCAACGCATGGCGTCACCTGCTAAATGGCTTCTAACAAACGAGATTTTCTCTCGTTCAGACCAAGTTGGTGGAATCACATCTTCAAAATCGTTCCAGAAATCTAGCGGATGGATATTTTTATCTGGATCAAACCGCAAGAACTGCCGACACCCGATAAAAGCGGCATTTGCAGCTACAACTTGTTGTATACTACCATTACCAGAAGTTACTGAAGCTACTTTACTCTCAATGTTAGCAATATTAGTACTGATATTTTCTACTTTCATTTCAACATTATCTACTCTTTGCACAATATGAGTAGTATCAGTTTTGATTGCATTTACTTCTGCTTGACATATGTTTACTTTTATGTTAACATCTTTAAACCTATCTGAGCACAGTTCAGATTCCGCGTCGATCTTTTCTGTTAACTTGTGCTCCAGCTTCGCATCTTCCATTTGGAAGTCCTTGCGAACCTCAGCAACTTCGGATTTTACTGTTTTATACATTTCAGAAAATTGTTGAGCAACCTTGTTCTTAATATCCTCATGATTGTAATCAATTTTACAATTCAAACTGTCTAGATCCTCTTTCAACTTATTGCAACCAGCCTTGAAGGTATCGTCCATTACCTCCAATCGTTTATTAAAATTAGTTTGACTGGCCACAATCCTGTTATTTACCTCAATTATATTAGATTTTAATTCAGCATTCATTCTAGCATTACTGGCTGATATTTCAGCATTATTGGATTCTAATTTATTGTCCATTGCCTCAAACCGCATATTAAAATTTGTTTGACTGGCCACCATTTCAGACTTTAATTCAGCATTGCTGGCAGCTATTGCTTGTAATATAACATTTAAATCAACAGCCCCAGCATCTTTGGGTTGCTCACGAGCTGGCTTTTTATCACACTCAGGTGACGAAAAACTAGCTCCAACACCAGAATCATCAAAACTAAATGAAACTTCTGATTGATTAGTCATATCTAACTTCTCCTTCTTAAACTCTACCATCTCTGATGACTGTTTCATTCTTAATGCATCAGAGAAACTATCATCCAATAAATTTACAATTTCTAATTTCTGCTTTACTACAGGGGTTTCTATTATTGAATCATTGCCTCTTCGCACACTACTGTCAGGAGACAATACTTCATTTTTCACTTTAACATTACTACTTTCATGCATATTTACACTTGAACCGTTGTCTGAATTTACAGTTCCCTCAACAGACATAGGTTCTGATTTAAGTTTAACCACAGCTTCTTTTGGCGGTTCCATCGCCAACAGTCTTTTAGTGCAGGTTAGTAAAATTTTTAACAGCTTTTCACTTAACTTAGTTCCTCCTGCACGACGTATGGCGTTGCCGGAGCGGCGTACCAGGATTCCTGATGCGACGTGGCACGTTGAACTGCAGACGGCTCTCCGACGGCTGTTGTGTGTTTGCGTGGCCCGCAATTGCAGGCGCTGCGCCAGCTGCTCCAGCGGACGACTGCGGTGAGGCGAAACTGGCTTCTCGCGATGCCGGCAGCACCGCTAGACTCAGTGCCAGCTCCGTCAATCCAAATGCGTTGTTAATCCAATTGCGTCGTCCACATACACACGTAACACTTTCACTGTTTTATACTCAGTTGCGTGTCGCATTTCACTCGCGAATCCGAATAGTTAAAAATCACTTTCACTTAGTCGATTTCCCGGCAGATGCACCATATGTGAGGCGGCGGATAGGTTTGAAATAAATCTACTGTTGTATCCTTGTTTGAATGTTGTAACATTTCCCGGCCGATGCACCATATGTGGGGCGGCGGATAAGTTTGTAGAAAATAAACTAATTAATTGCTGGATAAATGCTTGCATGTTGAATCAGTTTCTGGCTTTTAGAATGTTGTTAATGCTGTCTATCGTCGTTCTCAACACTGGCTCTCTATTTACTTTTTTTGGCACCCAGAAAGTGATTTAATAAAACATGGAACCAGTAATTAGAGATCCTAGTGCCCACTTTATCTGAGAATGTTATTATAGCTGCAGCTTATAGCTCTGAGGAATTAGGAGATTGTCCGGGATTTCTAATCAAAAACGGTTTTCCAAAATAGTTGAGTATATTCTGAAATTCACTGATAAAAAACACAAGTATCCCTACAACCTAACTAACAGAGCAGTTCAGAGTCTAATGCGCTGATGCAACTATAAATGTCCGAATTAAATGTTAAAAAGAATGCTCGCCATAATTTGATGAAAATACTTCATCAAACGCCACACTAAATATTTGGTAGAATGTCTGTCCCGCGACGGCACGTGAAAATACGACAATACGCAAACTGAAGCTAGATAATGAAAATCATCCCAGAATTAACACTTCACATGAAATGTTTTCATGGTTCCGCGTATCTCTAGTAACTTAATACGGCACCCGAGGCGGTTTGTAGCAGTGACACTGATGCGACGCGACTCCCGACACAGATGGCGTGTCATTCAGCGTCTGGAGAGAACTGGGGCCTTTCTTCCTTGCGCAGCGTTCTTATATATAAAGCCGCGGTGCGGACGGCTAAGGGAACGCCTGATCTTTTCGGCTCTCCCGACTAGCCGCTGGGCTAGTAACGCACCACTTCAAGTTACATAATAATTTATAGCTTCTTTTGCTGATGGCCGAAGAAGCTCTTAATTTAAACGTGCATTCAGCACGCAGGTAAGTATTGATAATTAAATTTTGACGTGGCTAAGTTAAATATTTTGGGCGAGAGAATTAATTAAATTACACTGCACGCAGTAGATGAGCTCTGAACTGGCCCTTTTGAGATCCGCTATCGCTATAATTTTATAGGTATTCAAAAGAAACTTTACACATCTTCATAGTCATAGCGGACCTCCAACCTATTTAAATCTAAACATCCTAGCCTTATTTATTAGCCTACTTAATCTATCTTGCTTCCTTCAGTTTTGAGATGAAAACCACAAAATCATGAATTTCCACTAAAATCTTAATTTGTGAAATCAAAAGTACTATATTTATTAAATCATTATGAAAGATGAATCTAAATATAAATTTTGAAGTCTCTAGCTCTTTTCTGTTGCGCCAATGATTTTTTCAGAAAAACGACCAAATTTCGAAAATGACTTAAGTTATCGAACTGATATTCAACACACATTAATTTAGTATTATTCCTGACATGCTAGAAAAGTTTTAGGTCATTTGCTTGATTTTTAAGGTATTGCGCAACATTTATGACGTCAGAGCTAGTTACAGCAGACTGGCTGGCACACAATGGAAACTGATGTGAATTTACTACAGCGTGAGTAGGCTGCTTCCCTACATGCTTTCCAGCACTGAATCGACGAACATTTGACACGTTTGCACTGCATTCCTGAGACCTAAAGTCATAAATTTGCTTTCAAATGCGCCAAATGGCGTATTACCGGCTGTTTAGGTATATCTTCGTCGACCACTGGAATCTGTATTTAGGCCTAGGCGCAATCTAGTATAGTCACAAGCGCCGCTCAGCGCTTAGTTGAAGTCGCGGACCAGAGGTATCGGGTACGTGTCAGGTACCTTGCAGGCGTTCAGTGCTCTGTAATCCCCACAAGGCCGCCATGCACCACCCTCAGTTGTCTTGATACAGTGTTGTGCCTGAGACCTTCGGTATGCCCAGTGGCTTTGTTAACGCTGGAAAGTACTTCAATAGCGCGGCATACTCATCGTCAGTGGCTCTAATCAGACAGGCAGATTGGGTGGATGTCTGACGAGGGAAAACCGCGGCCGTCAGCCCTATGGTCCGGTCTACAAGGTGGGTGTTGGTCATATCTAGCAAAAGGATATAGTACAGCAAGAAATCCGCTCCTATTATTGACTCTGCCACATCCGCCACTGTGGAATTGCAAAGGAACGCGTGGTGGAGGCCAAGATCAGCTCTATTCTGGGCAAGCCGTACATTGTAATAGGCGAGTTACTTGCGGCTATTAGACAGAACGACGTTCGTGGTCGGCACTAATGTAGCATCATACATGGGTAAATACATAAGTTGGAGCCAGTATGAATCAAATATTTACAGCTGATGTGTCGATCGCTGATGAATAGGTGCTATGGTGTTGACTGGCAATCAGACGAAGTGCCTACGCTAGTTACTGCTGGCATTTGAGAATGCATATGGTTTGGTGCAGCATTGCGCGTGTTCCCCGAAACGCCAGTGGTACCAGGACATGTCCTGCTACAAACTCCACCGACGCTGCAACACGCTACCAGCTGGCTAATCTATTGCATCAGTTGATCGACCTCCGCCACTAATGCGTTGTACTCAGCTCGCGCTACCGAGGTGACTGTACTCGCGCACTGCACGGCACAAGCACCTTGTCGGCCAATTCTGCCACGCCATCTAACAACATCTTCCACTGCGTAGCGATAATCGCCTTGATAGATGGAGGTAAGCGACTGCTCCAGACTGTACCCAGCAGATGATCGAGTATGATACCAGCACCAATTTTACTTCTAAGATGCCACAGGTACTCTGATGGTCTTCGGTCTCCAATATGTTCTTGAGTTAGTACCTGATGGATGTGCTCTTCTTGGGAAGCACATATGCAGTGGATCAGTTCTGTCTTCAACTGTTCGTATGCAGTCCCTTCAGGTGGTGCGACGATGATGTCTTACACTTCTGCCACATATTGCTGCTCCAATTGGCTCACCACCAATGCAAATTTAGATGCGTCAGCGGTAACGCCTGAGTAAATAAAATCTGTCTCTACCTGGGCAAACCACAGCGCCGGATTTTGTGGCCAGAACGGCGGTAGCCGTATAGATACTGCCTGGTTAGCACCTGCTTGGTTCTCATTCATACTTTACTGACGTTACGTGCGCACAGGCAGTCCAGATCTTGTTGGGTTCACCACTTTAGCTGCAGAGTAAATGAATTAGGTCCTGCGACTCTGCCATTCCATCAGCAAAACACCTACATTCCTGTATCGCAATGTGTCCACGGCCAAGCTACGTACATATTTGCCTCTGAACTTCCGAGAGCAAGAATTAGAACCCTTACGCAGTCTGAGCACCCAGGTACGAGATCTACGCTATGTCAGGTTCTACGTAGATCGCTTTGTGTGGATGGGAGCAAGGAAGGATTGTAGAGAGTGGACGAAGTGTTGTCTCCATCGCCAACGCAGTGAAGTCGGCAGCCACATAAATGTACCAGTAGGTAATTTCCCCGACATCACAATGCGATTCACACATATTCACGGAGGAGATAGAGAAGATCCAAAGAAGAGCGGCGCGTTTCGTCACAGGGTTATTTGGTAAGCGTGATAGCGTTACGGAGATGTTTAGCAAACTCAAGTGGCAGATTCTGCAAGAGAGGCGCTCTGCATCGCGGTGTAGCTTGCTCGCCAGGTTTCGAGAGGATGCGTTTCTGGATGAGGTATCGAATATATTGCTTCCCCCTACTTATACCTCGCGAGGACATCACGAATGTAAAATTAGAGAGATTCGAGCGCGCACGGAGGCTTTCAGACAGTCGTTCTTCCCGCGAACCATACGCGACTGGAACAAAAAGGGGAGGTAATGACAGTGGCACGTAAAGTGCCCTCCGCCACACACCGTTGGGTGGCTTGCGGAGTATAAATGTAGATGTAGATGTAGATGTAGACGTCGTCGAAACGCTGCCGCCTTCAAACGGCCAACGAGTGAACCTGTCGACGATGGTGAGCAGGTAACTTTAGCTGCAGTGTAAATGAATCAGGTCCTGCCACGCCATTAGTAAAAGAGCTACACTGCGCGCCAAAATGTCCGCTAGATGTGCTGTCGATGTGTCGCTGTTTTACTAACGGCGTGACAGAATCGCAGGAGCTAATTCATTTACACTGCGGCTCAAGTCATGCCGTTAGTAAAACAGCTGCACTGCGCGCCCCTGGCAGCGAGCACGGAGCTACTGACGCACGCGCGATAATTTCACACTCGCGCACTCACACACACACACACACACACACACACACACACACACACACATCATAGGCGGCTGCTGATCGCCACAGGGTGATTCATACAAATCACCCATTTCCATTTATTCAGTGTCCAGTACATCTCTTGTTACACCACTTCAAGCATCGTTTTGACCAAAGAAATATGTGAGTTAGGAGGAACTTCTCAATCAATCTTTTTTAACTCCCTACAGAGTTATTGCGCTAGATAGATGGCTAGTAGCACTTTCGGACCTCACAAGTGGTTTCATGTGATTTTTTACAATCATCCTCTGCAATGCTTGATGGTTTCTGTTCACCAGTACATGAGCTCTTCCGGCTCTTGACTTAGCTGTGGTTGTTCTTTCACTTCTCCACTTATGAATCGCATCACCAACAGCTGACTTGGACAACTCAGGTGACAAGCAATGAGACAACTTTCGAAGTCACTGACCTCTCCTGACAGACCCAATCTGCTGTTATGGCTTCTCTAATGACAACATAACACTCCACTCCTCTTTTTATACTGGTGCAATCGTCTCTAGCGACATTTAGTATCAGTTTTGCGTTACATAGGGCTGTCCGGATACTTTTGATCAGATAATATCTGGCCACCCCCTCCCTTTTTCCCTCTCCCAGGCACCCTTTCCTCGCCAACGTAACACTAAATTCTAACATTTTGTTTCTATTTATGTTGCAGCAACTATAATGCATCCCAACTTATCTGGTTTAGTAGCAGTAGTGAAATTTAAGAATAGAGCACAGCAAAGTGTACGAGCATATCAACATAAAGAAAATCGAGTGAGAATCATCCAAATACTAAACAACCCATGGACACCATGTGACAGAATAGTGGTTAGTTTCTCAGCAATTTATTTCCACTGTAGTTCGTCTCGTTCTTGAGAAGAGCTCATGCTCTTTGTGACACGGCAGCTTAAACAACTGTATACTGCACCTAAGCATTAGCATATCAGTGTTTTATTTTGTCTGATATTTTGGTAAATAAACTGGTGCACGTGCCACCAATAACAACTTGGAGGTGAAATCCCGATTAATATTTTACATTTAGAGGTTGTGTTTATTCAAGAAATATGTTGCAGTGGATTTTACTAGAGTAGGAAAAAAAGTATATGTGCACTTCAGTACTCATACATCCGTGCCAGGAATCACATTAACATTAATAATAACATTAATCACAACCATGCAATTAATCATTCAACTGCAAGGAAATTATCTGTATGTACACTATACTGCACAAGCCACCTTACAATGTGAGGTGGAAGGTACTTCTACTTCCACTAACTGTTTCCACCCTTCCCCGTTACAGTTCAGAATGGCGGGTAGGGAGAATGATTGTCGTCCAGCCTCTGTATTAGCTCTAATTTCTCAGATTTTTTCCTTTGGCCATTTCGCGAGACATACGAGGGAGGCAGCAATATGTTGTCCGACTTTTCTCAGAACGCACTCTCTCGGAATTTCAGTAGCAAACCTCTCTGTGATGCACAGCACTTCTTACAGCGCTACCCTCTGGAGATCGTTGAGCATCCCGCACTTCGCTGGTTTTTCTCTTCTACTAATTCAAACTGATAAAGGTCTCAGACTGATGAACAGTACTCAAGTATCGATTGCACAATGTTTTGTGAGCCATTTCTTTCGTGGATGAATTAGATAATCTTAAGATTCTTCCAATGAATCTCAGCTTGGCAGATGCTTTTCCTACAATTTGTTTCTTTTCGTTATTCCATGTTAGGTAACCCCGAACTATGATATACAGGAGAAAATCCCTTCTGAGACCTGCGATCATTTTTATGTTAGTAATTGGCTACCAATACTGTACAATCGCAATCAAGTCATGAGTCAATTGAACATCTCATGACTGTATTGAGATTGTACGGCATTGGCTGCCAATTATTAACCCAGACTAATTACAGGAACGGAATACTTTTGAGATTAAGATTAGGAATGAGGTACAATAAAAAGTCCTTTTCACTTTTATGTAATGCTTTTGGTATGTACATGGTAGGGTTTGAAATACTCTTCCACGCCAGAGAGATGAGTCCCACTTCTCTGGTTTCTGAGTGACCACAAGAATCTTCTGTAACTTCCTGGCTAGAATACTGAACCGCCAAAACCCTAAGCTGACAAATCCAGTTTGTGAAAATTTTCTGGATTCTCAACAGAAACTTGTTAGCTCCAAGTTCCCTGATTCACCGACTTCGAAAGATTCTTTACATTACACTTCATAACCACGGTGTTCGGATGATGCCAACCTAGTGTGTTTATTAGGTGTTAAAATAGAAAGTAAAATATAGCTATAGTTTTCACTGTCAAAACGAACTGGCCGAAGCAGCACACGTTCCGATGTATTTTGCCCTAAGCAAGCATTATCATTAAAAGACTGTATTTGTAGGACAGACATTTCTTTTAGGTTCTGGACTCTAGCAGTAACAGGCTGCCGTCTCGGTGTCGCTATTGCTGTTGTGGTGCCTCTGTTTAGTTGGTTTACAGCAAATTTCCGTAATAGCTGTGGTATTTACAACTCCGTTCAAGCACGTGTTTACAACTCCGCACACGCATTGTTCTGACGAATGTTTCTTTTTAGTACTTCTCGCAACAGCAACTGTTACGTCACGAACACATAACAGATTCAACTTAGCACTCCATGTGGTTTGCTCGAGAGAATACGTGATGTAGCATGACTGGATTGAAAGTGCTTTATGAAACAGAAAACAATGCGGATGCTGCCCACCCATTCATTCCTCGAAACAATATGGCTGTCTTGACACCGCTATCATATTTTCCATTACTTGCGCATATGTATAACTAATATTAGAAACAAATAACAAAGATAGCCTTATTCCTAAGTAAAATAAAATGTAAAATTAAAAGTACCTTCTGCCATCTGTATTTTGAATGCAATTTATTTATACGACCGGTTTCAGCATTTCACAACGGCATTTTCAGGCTCCTTGACCAAAGTGCAGAAGGAATTCCACCTCATTTGGAGTCGAAATAGGGACCACCATTAAGTAACTGGTATCTGTAGACTCCCAGATGCAACAACGCGATGCCTTGTTCATTACATTAATATTTTTTTCATAGATCATGAATACGACATTTCATAATGATATGCAACATGTCAGTTTAACACAGATTTCTCTACACAATATAATGAACTTTTTAAAGTTAATATTCATATCTAAAAATTCATCTATTGAGTAGAGGGAGTTGCCATTCAGAAATTCTTTCACTTTCTTTTTAAATGTTGGTTGGCTATCTGTCAGGCTTTAAATCCTATTTGGCAAATAATCAAAGATTTTTGAGGCGCCATAATTTACCCTTTTCTGTGCCAAAGTAAGGTTTAATCTAGAATAGTGAAGATCATCCTTTCTGGAATGGGCTATTAACTACAAATTTCATTAGTGAATATATGTTTTTCGAAGGTAATGTGAATATCCCGAGTTCCTTAAATAAATTTCTGCAAGGTGATATTGGGTGGGCTACAGCTATTATTCTGATTATGCACTTTTTGTGCAATGAATATTTTTATCTTAACGATGAATTACCCCAAAATATGATTATAAATGAAAGCAGTGAATGAAAATAAGCACAGCTGGCTAATGTACTGATACATTTATCACCAAAATTTGCAATAACCCTAATAGCATAAGTAGCTACACCTGACCGTTTCAGCAGATCATCAATGTGTGTCTTCCAATTCAATTTCTCATCAACACACATACACACACACACACACACACACACACACACACACACACACACACACACAGAAATTTGGAATATTCTGTCTCAGCAACATACTTTTGTTCAAAGTCTATATTATTAATGGTGTTATATCATTTACTGTGCAGAACTGAGTATACTGTGTTCCCTCAAAATTTAGTGAGAGTCCATTTACAGATAATTACTTAATAATTTTCTGAAAGACATTATCTACAATTTCCGCAGCTGATCCTTGTTTGTTGTGTGTGATCACTTGTATAATTAGCAAAAATAACTAGTTTTATATCTTCATGAATACAGGTTGGCAACCCACTAATATATATTTAGAACAACAAGGGATGCAAGACTGGACCCAGTGGGACACCATTCTTGATACCTGCCCAGTTAGAGGAGTCTGCTGATTTTTTTGCAGACTATCTGTACTGTTAATTTCAACCTTCTGCATTCTTCCAGTTAAATATGAATTAAACCATTTGTTACTGTCCCACTCATACCACTCTAGAAGAATTTCATCATTCACACAATCAAAAGCCTTTGAGGAATCACAAAATATCCCAATGGGTGATTTTTGGTTATTCAAAGCATTTAAAATTTTATCATTGAAATCATATATAGCATTTTCTGCTGAAAAGCCTTTCTGGAAACCAAACTGACATTTTGTCAGTACTTTATTTTTTTTCAGATATATGATGCTACACTTGAATACATCACATTTTCAAGAATTTTTGATACAGCTGTCAGAAGTGAGACTGGGTAGTAGTTGTTAGCATCACACCCATCCACTTTTTTATGCAATGGTTTAATAATAACGTATTTTAGTCTAGTTGGAAAAATGTCATGTTTCAGTGGGATACTACATATGTGGCTGAGAATCCTACGTATCTCTTGGAACAAGCTTTTAGTACTCTGTTGGAAATGCCATCAGTTCCATGTGGAATTTTATTTTTGAGTGAATTTATGATTTTCCTAATTTCAGGTGAAGAGGTGGACTGAACTTCAGTTTAATCAAATTGCATAGATATTGCCTCTTCCACATACTGCCTTGCATTTTATAATGAATAGCTGGATCCAATTTTCTCTACAATACTTAAAATATGATTACTAAAAATGTTTTCTACTTCTGACTTCTTGTTAACAAACTTTTCATTGAGCATGATAGAAATACAGTCTTCCTGTGCTCTCAATTCTCCTGTTTCATTTTTGACAATATTCCAAATTGTTTTAATTTTATCAGATGGGCTAATCTCAGACATAATGGACATACCTCTGGATTTTTTTATAACTTTTCTTAAAACTGTGCAGTAAATTTTATAGTGTTTCACTGTTTCTGAATCATTACTTTGAGTAGCTATAAGATACATTTCCATTTTCTGTTTACAAGAAATTTTTATCATTTAGTAACCCATGGCTTTTTAGATGGTTTCTTACAATTATATGTCGCTGATTTCTTAGGGAAACTTTTTCAAATATACGCACAAAGGCATCACGAAATAGGTTAAATTTTAAACTAGTATTAGGTTCCCTATAGACATCATCCCAGTCTGTTGCAGACTTCTCCTAAAATTTTCAATTGTTAAATATTTAATTGAACAGATTATTTTGGTGGACTGTTTTGCATTACTGTACAGAGCTATGTCATATACTGTAGCTAGCTGTGCATCTTAATTGCACAGACCATTCTTAACAGGAAAAGTTTTCAGTTGATTAAATTTATCTTGGTCTATAAAAACATTATCTATCAGTGCTTTCCTGTGCCACCTGAATAAGAAAATTAATAACTGACGTCAAATTTAAATAAGCAATTTATACTTCAAGCTCAAGCTTTCTGTCGGACTCTTTCACAAAAACTACACTGAAGTCCCCACAAACAATAATTTGCTTCCCTCTGTCTGACAGACAGCACAACAAAGAATCCATGTTTTTCAAAAACAGCTGAAAATTTCCCAATAGGAACCTATACATGGTAACGATTACAAAAGTTCCCGCTACGGTCGCAGGTTCGAATCCTGCCTCGGGCATGGATGTGTGTGATGTCCTTAGGTTAGTTAGGTTTAATTAGTTCTAAGTTCTAGGCGACTGATGACCTCAGAAGTTAAGTCGCATAGTGCTCAGAGCCATTTGAACCATTTGAACAAAAGTACCATTATTTAGTTTAAGCTCACAAGCACATGGTTCTATATGTTGTTATACAGAAAATGTTTTAGTTTCTCAATTTTTCACACTATGACAGATTTTAACAAATATGGCAACTCTTCCTCTCTCCACGGTGTCCCTGCTTACATGTGCCGAAACCTTATATCCATCTACATTTACCCTTTCCATATCTGTGATTATATGATGTTCAGGCAGGCATAGTACATCTATTCCACACTCAGTTTTTAATCTTCTAAACAAGAAGCTAATCTACTTTGTTTTTTAATCCCCTCATATTCTGATGAAATATACTAGCATTATTTTTCACTGTGCTTTTATGAAAACCTTGTCGCATACTTACTTTATTTTTCAGTGTAATTTTATGATAATATTGTGATATTAACATCTTTAGTAGTTCAATTGAAGACTGCTAGACAAACATTCAAACCGAACTGTCTAACTTACGGAGATTTATTCCTAATTCTCCATTCCCTTTGGGAGACGTTGGACCTACTCCTAACGCATATTGCACTAGTGTCCTACACAGGGAGGTGAACCAGGCCCAGGTCGAATCCGCGTGGTGGATCAGCGAGCTTTGGTCTGGTACACCATTCTACGTAAGTGTAATTTTTACTGTTTACACGGTCATTCACGCAAATGCTGGGCTTTACCGCAATATCTGCCTTAGAAAATTTGACACCACAAACAGTTCAAATATAAGAAGCGGTCAACTGAAAATGTGACAGATGTAGAAAAGTAAGTAAACTGTTTATTATTTCTAAATTAATCGTTGTAACTGTTAATACATTTATCTCATTATGTGAGAAGACGATCAACGCCTTAATGGAAAAATCTTTGCTGGTGCCTACGGTGTGCATCCCTTTGTCCGGGGTAAATTGATAGCCACGAACTTCTTTATTCAGGGCTCCAATAATATGGAAATCGCTTGGGGAGAGATCGGGACTCTATAGAGGATGTGTAAGGGTTTCCCAGCGAAATGTCCGCGGCGCTGTCGAAACAACGACGCGTCCATCACCACACACATTGGTACCTTTCGTCTCGTCGTTTATAGTATTGTGGCGTAAGCTCTCTTGGTTAGTGTAAATGACTGAGGCAAGTGCGTGTAGTGCGTCATGTTACATTTACGTTGCAGATGAGAAAGTAGAACGGAAGAAATCTGTTTCTGGCACATAACTTGCTCCTCTCGAATGGCTGTAAGGGCACCGCCGAACTTAAACTCCACAGCCATCGGACCAATTGCTATCAGCCGTGTGAAGTGCTGTTAACATCACAAGAGACAGTGCAGACGCTAGGGATTTAATCTATGATAATGACCACAGTGTGGTGATCAGGAGCTGTGGGTCGTCACATTTTTCCTGCCTCTATATCGAACAAAATTACTTCTCGTATCCGATTTCCAATTAAACTACTTTCTGCTCTGTAGTTGTAATTAATATTAAACTAGCTATTAACTAAACAAAGCGGTATCAAAATGCTGTTTCGACCTGATCTGTTCAAACTGAATTTCTGCTTGATAAGTGTTTTACTCAATTGTGAATCCGAGAACTCTATATCGGAGATCGTCACTTTATATTACAAACTGTATTAGTCATTTCATGGAGTGAAGAGCCGTCAGAAGAAAAGACAGAACAAAGCGGACACCTGTTTTCCTCGTCGATACACGTACAGCCCCTTCTTTCTGCCAGTGCAATACGTTCTCTGACCACAAGTAATATTACTGTCTACGAATCGATCAGCTACTGGTGCATGATATCTGTTTTCGTCTTACGCCTCAGCACGTGCGACTTCTTCTACAGCTCTGCAAAAGGATTTGAAATCCTTAGGAAGAAGCAAGGTTCACCTTGCTTGTTATATTCTGATGACGCTACGAATGTAAATCAGACATGCGCGGAAACCTGTAAGTCTCTACGACTGATTCAGGCTTGTAACGTTTATTAACTTTCCGCACGAAACTGTTCCTAACGTCAACTTGTATTTCAAGAGCGTTTTACACTGGCTGACAAATAATATGAAACACCAGAAGGGAACGAGGAAACGAAATGAAACTGCACGAGTTGGGAGTATATTTGTTATTATTTTGGCGACTATGAAATCTAGTCAAATTTGCAAATAACTCGACAGTATGAGCCCATATATCACCATGACGCTGTACCACCCTCTGGCCCGCATGCATCCATTGCAAAATGCCTCTTAATGGTGATTACACGTTTTGTGTGTATCAGAGTAAATGTTACCATAGCACATGAAGTGAAGATCGCATTGCACGTACTGTTATATCTGATTCTGTGACTGTTCAACTGAGATTTAATGGTCTTTGAGTTTAGCTTCATACTAGGGTAGACGTAATTTATCGTACAGCAACTAGCCATTTCGTAGCAGCCAATATTCGCACGATTCTTGTGATGCGCTGATACTGATTTTGTGTGAGAAGACTGAGAGTATGAAACAGGGCTCTGGTGAGGCATTTCCATAGTAATTAATCAAGCTATTCATTTTTCCTTAATTATTTTAAAATATTAAAATACACTTATCGCACTGACAATTAGCCGCGTAGGAGCATCGTGCATTGTTCTGTGCGCGATATGTACTTATCAAAACAAGAAAAAAGTCTAATAACAGTGGGTTATACATTATGACATATGATAACTTGTTCAGAGGAGGTCTCAATATGATGTCTATTCATCACAGTGCATTCCTCTACCGTTCGCTGTGAGGACTCATGCGCTCTTTGGAATCGCCCTGACCGATTCTGAACGTGCAGAGATGCACGGAAGACACGATTGTGAAGCTTCTGCACATCAGTTATTGGAGTGGCATAGACCAATTGTTTCATGTGTCCCCAAAACCAGAAGTCTAGGGGATTGAAATCCAGGGAACGAGCAGGCCAAGGTATGGGACCTCCCTAGCCAGTCAACCAGTTATCAAATGTCTTTTTCAGGTCCCGACGCACAATGCAGAGGAAATGTGCCGGTGCGCCATCATGCATGAGCCACATCTGCAGTCTTTCCTTACATGTCACATCAAAATGGTTCAAATGGCTCTAAGCACTATGCGACTTAACATCTGAGGTCATCTTAGAAGTGCTTTAACCTAACTAACCTACGGACATGACACACATTCATGCCCGAGGCAGGATTCGAACCCGCAACCGTAGCAGCAGCGCGGTTCCAGACTGAAGCGCCTAGAACCGCTCGGCCACAGCGGCTAGCCATGTCACTTCCTCCAGCAGGATAGATAGTATGTTTTCAGAAAGCGGTGATAACCAACCCCCATGTGAATCTCTGTAATAGCACGAAGGGCCCCAGTAATCTACCCAAGAATGCCTACCCATACATTCATTGAGACTCGATCCTGATGCCCTTTTTCTTGAATTACCTTGAGATTTTCGTCGACCCACAGATGCTGATAATGGAAATTTACAATGCCATCTCGTGTAAACCCTGCCTCATCAGTAAACAAAATGTTGGAGGCAGTTATGGACGTGTACTACATTGCCGCAAGAACCACTGGCAGAACTGCGCTCTGGCAGTATGGTCTTGTGCCCCAGGGCCCTGCAAGCGCTGAACATGGTACGGATACAACAACTGCTTATGAAGTACAACCCAGACAAGAATGTGACTAACACCTTCAGCTGCAGCTATTCGTCACACGCTGGTTCCAGGATTGTCGTCCACTGCACCTAGAAAACGCTCCTCCATTTCTGGCGTGCGAATTGAACGAGACCTTCCACTGCCTACTCTGTCTGCATTGTTGGGTGCTACGGAATCTGTTTCCTCAACAAGCTGGAACAATGGACTGAACAGCTTAACATATCGTACCCTGCGTGTTGGGAATGGTTCAGTGTATAGGTTACGGGCTCTGTGATTAACTCAATCTGCTAAACATAGCAGTAAATCATGTCCGCCATTTCCCCTGTGGAATAAAAGACCTCCGTTGCTAGGTTATGTCAGACTATCTGCAAGGGGGAAAACATGTTGTACCGCACCACAAACATCACAATAACATGTACTTTAAACCCTGACCTGTAAGTAGGCCAAACATCACGGTAGGACCCGAAGTTAGGAGAAGAACTTAAACAGATGTAACAAAACTACAGTATAATCACACAGCCTAAAAGGAATAGCTCACTGCAGACCACTGAGCCAACTAATGCTTACGTGAATACTGCACAGCAGTATCCCAGCACGCTCTCGACCATGCCGCGCATGGTAGCCGCGTGGTTTGAGGCGCCATGTGACGGATTGTGTGGTCCCTGCCGCTGGAGGTTCGAGTCCTCCCTCGGGCATGGACATGGGTGTGTGTGTTGTTCTTAGCATAAGTTAGTTTAAGTAGTCTGTAAGTCTAGGGGCCGATGGCCTCAGCAGTTTGGTCCCTTAGGAATTCACACACATTTGAACAGTTTCTTGACCATGGTATGACATGGAGCGCCAATGCAACAAAGGTGCTCACATCCGCAACCAGATGCCTTCCTACCTCGCACTTTCCATGCCAGGGGCTCTAATTCACGTTAATTAGCGGGTAATCGTCAGTAGTAGGACAAGTAATGCATTACCATGGGTGACATCACAAGAGCACCTCCTATGAACGAGTGTTCATATGTCAGAACGTATGCTTTGTAGGACCAACGGTCATAAGACATTTTTGTCTTGTTTTGATGCTTACTGTCATCCCCTGAAATAATGGTTAATTTTTTTAACGCCCTGTATATAATGCTTAGTGAAGAGAAGGCGTGTAGAAAGACATTTTAACTCATCCGGTAGGAAAGCCGTTGTAACCTCACCCGAGGAAAGTTAGGCCACACTGTTGTAACTGTTCTCTCCTATCCTCAATACTGGTCCCACACATGTTCTGTTTGGGACGAGTCTGGGGATCTTGCTGGCCACAAAAGTACCTTAGCAACACGCAGACAGTTCATACAGACGAGAGCCACGTGTGGTCGAAGATTGTCCTGCTGAAAAATAACACTACCATAGTGTCGCTTGAGATGTAACACATGACGACGCATAATGACCGTCATACCGTCAGAGTTCCCTGAATTAATACCAGCCATGACATGGACCTTGCCGTTGGTGGGGAGGCTTGCGTGCCTCAGCGATACAGATGGCCGTACCGTAGGTGCAACCACAACGGAGGGGTATCTGTTGAGAGGCCAGACAAACATATGGTTCCTGAAGAGGAGCAGCAGCCTTTTCAGTAGTTGCAGGGGCAACAGTCTGGATGATTGACTGATCTGGCCTTGTAACATTAACCAAAACGGCCTTGCTGTGCTGGTACTGCGAACGGCTGAAAGCAAGGGGAAACTACAGCCGTAATTTTTCCCGAGGACATGCAGCTTTACTGTATGATTAAATGATGATGGCGTCCTCTTGGGTAAAATATTCCGGAGGTAAAATAGTCCCCCATTCGGATCTCCGGGCGGGGACTACCCAAGAGGATGTCGTTATCAGGAGAAAGAAAACTGGCATTCTACGGATCGGAGCGTGGAATGTCAGATCCCTTAATCGGGCAGGTAGGTTAGAAAATTTAAAAAGGGAAATGGATAGGTTAAAGTTAGATATAGTGGGAATTAGTGAAGTTCGGTGGCAGGAGGAGCAAGACTTTTGGTCAGGTGGTTACAGGGTTATAAATACAAAATAAAATAGGGGTAATGCAGGAGTAGGTTTAATAATGAATAAAAAAATAGGAGTGCGGGTTAGCTACTACAAACAGCATAGTGAACGCATTATTGTGGCCAAGATAGACACAAAGCCCATGCCTACTACAGTAGTACAAGTTTATATGCCAACTAGCTCTGCAGATGATGAAGAAATAGATGAAATGTATGACGAGATAAAAGAAATTATTCAGGTAGTGAAGGGAGACGAAAATTTAATAGTCATGGGTGACTGGAATTCGTCAGTAGGAAAAGGGAGAGAAGGAAACATAGTAGGTGAATATGGATTGGGGGGAAGAAATGAAAGAGGAAGCCGCCTTGTAGAATTTTGCACAGAGCATAACTTAATCATAGCTAACACTTGGTTCAAGAATCATGAAAGAAGGTTGTATACCTGGAAGAATCCTGGAGATACTAAAAGGTATCAGATAGATTACACAATGGTAAGACAGAGATTTAGGAACCAGGTTTTAAATTGTAAGACATTTCCAGGGGCAGATGTGGATTCTGACCACAATCTATTGGTTATGAACTGCAGATTGAAACTGAAGAAACTGCAAAAAGGCGGGAATTTAAGGAGATGGGACCTGGATAAACTGAAAGAACCAGACGTGGTACAGAGTTTCAGGGAGAGCATAAGGGAACAATTGACAGGAATGGGGGAAAGAAATACAGTAGAAGAAGAATGGGTAGCTCTGAGGGATGAAGTAGTGAAGGCAGCAGAGGATCAAGTAGGTAAAAAGACGAGGGCTAATAGAAATCCTTGGGTAACAGAAGAAATATTGAATTTAATTGATGAAAGGAGAAAATATAAAAATGCAGTAAATGAAGCAGGCAAAAAGGAATACAAACGTCTCAAAAATGAGATCGACAGGAAGTGCAAAATGGCTAGAGGACAAATGTAAGGATGTAGAGGCTTGTCTCACTAGGGGTAAGATAGATACTGCCTACAGGAAAATTATAGAGACCTTTGGAGAGAAGAGAACCACTTGTATGAATATCAAGAGCTCAGATGGCAACCCAGTTCTAAGCAAAGAAGGGAAGGCAGAAAGGTGGAAGGAGTATATAGAGGGTTTATACAAGGGCGATGTACTTGAGGACAATATTATGGAAATGGAAGAGGATGTAGATGAAGATGAAATGGGAGATATGGTACTGCGTGAAGAGTTTGACAGAGCACTGAAAGACCTGAGTCGAAACAAGGCCCCCGGAGTAGACAACATTCCATTGGAACTACTGATGGCCTTGGGAGAGCCAGTCCTGACAAAACTCTACCATCTGGTGAGCAAGATGTATGAGACAGGCGAAAGTGAACCGTGACAAGACGTCTAGACCTCACGGCAACCCCTCGCGGCTATGTATTTTTGTCTGGTACTGAGCAGAAACGCTACACTCTTAAGAACCTATTAACGTTATTTGACGATTGTACATTCGCCTGTTAGTTGCTAGATTCATATTATCATAAAATACCGCTGAGAGTCTTGGACTGCACATATACTTGATTCAGGCCGCATGCAGCCCGCGGGCCGCAGTTTGATGACCACTGCTCTAAAATCTTCTGTTTTTTCGACGTACAGGAGAAAAACCTATGATGTAAGCCCGTGTCCACAACCGTCATCCACTGAGGCTACAGTGCATCACATTGATAGGAGGCAAGGAATTTCTAAGTAGCAAGTAACTCCACATTCTCCACTGCCGATCGTGACATTCAGTCGAAATCACTAAATAGAAAAGAACATTGCGAGACGACCCGCAAGCTGCCGTCAGCATAAAAAGTCATGTTTGCTGCCCAAGGGACGGCCTCTTGCCCGGCGCCAGCGCCTAGAACTGCGCCGTCGGGTGACGGTTCAGGACGTGGGTTCCTCGATTTGTTCCTCAAGGCTTCCTCGTAAACCTCTCGAAGTTTGTCTAACACTTCTGGGACAGTGTGTACGGGACCTTCTTCGTTTGCTAGCACCTGTGTGTCCCGCATCTTTGCGCAGGGTCGGCATGGTTAAACCGGATTTGGCATGGTCAGTTTTTTAAAGGGTGGCCGGATGCCCTTCCTGCCGCCACCCCGTACCCCCCAGGACGGAATTAGTGTACCCCAACTGTCTGCGCCTAATGTAAACCATGAAAGAGTGCGAACGTTTTTCAAATATCTGAGAGGCGTGTAATTGAGGCGGCACGTGAGGACCAGCCCAGTATTCGCCTAGTGTGATGTGGAAAACCGCCTAAAAACCACATCCAGGCTTGCTGGCACACCGGCCCTCGTCGTTAATCCGCCAGGCGGATTCGATCCGGTGGCTGGCGCGCCTACCCGAGTCCAGGAAGCAGCGCATTAGCGCTCTCCGCTAATCAGGCGGGTACCCCGTCTACGGAATCTGAACAGTATATTTGATTTCTGGTAAACTTGAAGTTATAGGCATTACTTTCACTAATGCCACATTGTGTTGAAATTGTTGTACTGTTTGGATCTATGTCAATTGGGCACGGGTACTAAGGACAAAATACCGAGTATTGATTTTTCGTGTGTTCTCTGCAGTTACTACATCGTCGTAAAGTGCTTCCTTTAATATCTGGACTTCTATCGTATATTTAATGTCACAGTTCTTATCATGTGGTTCTCCAGAAACTCGTCGTGTGATGATAAATAATATTATTTGGTTATCAAGGCACATGTTTTAACATGTAGTGCCGACATGATCGGAGATTTCCTTGGAGGCTATTTGTTTAAAGTGATCAAAAAGATGTTTAGTATAATATAAAACTTTCTGAGGAACGACGTAGGAAATGAGACGAAGATTATATTTTAAAAGCAATGCCGACTGAGATGCAATTATATGGAAGAGAAACTTGGACACGTACAAAATGGGGAGAACCAATGCTGCAGCCCACAGAAATGAGATTTCTTCAAGCTATAAAACGGAGATATAGTGAAGAGGTATTCTGAAATGAAGACACACCTAAGGAATTAAAAGCACACAGTGTATTGAAGTACCGTACACGCTGAAGAGATTCTTATGTTTATGTAGACAGGGCAGCTGACTTTTGAAAGCGTGAAGGTATCGACCTACCGACAGGAGAAACTCTGTAACACTGAGAAAACGATGGTCATCGGAACAGCACAATTGGCTGTATTATTTGGCATTTAAGAAAAGAATTACAATTCTGATATTTTATTATTTTCACTGCTACGACAACTGTCTTTATACAATCTTAATATATTAAACTATTTGTTGTTTCGTTAAGCCACATTACGTTGTTTTTAACATCGTGTCTCTTCCTATGTCTAAAATCTAGCGGCTTGGAATGTAACAGCTACGCATTTATTACAGTGTTCTGCTTTTATTACGAAAAATTTTTATACTCTTTAGTCAACAAAATTATTTATATTTTATCAGTGCAGTAATTCAAGGTTCAATTAGCCTTGTCTTATGACAGTTTAGCCTGTCGTCACGGACGAAATGGCAAAATTGCTTGCTTCGTGCCATGTTGTAATGCTTGTGTCAATTTGGGCACTGATGGTCTGCTGGAATGCAGTGTAAGGTGTATGATTTGTGACAGGTACGTTTGTCAGCTTCACTGCGGTGAAATATATATCTTTCCTTGTCTTACATTCTACGTTTATACCACAGATCTGATGATGGAGATATCCCAAAACGCATAATGGTGAGATGTTAATATAAATTACATTGATGAGTAAGACTAGTATATTTTCATTCAGTGCTGAAGATGGTCGCAGATCTGCTAAGTAACTTCTCGTCAAAAGTGATATCCTCTCCATTTCAGCATAGCTGCTGTATCACGTATGCGATTTACCATACATACACACATTCGACTCTTGCTGTCCACCTTCCCTTAAACTATAGTTTACAGTAGCCAATCATCTCAAAACGTGCCCAACCGTTCTCCCTCTTCGATTCATTATGTTATCAGGCATTTTATTCTCGTTGCCTCGTAGAATGTGTTTATTGTGCACTCTGGCAATCCCTTTGATCTTCAACAGTATCCGGTGAAACAACAGTTCAAAGGATTCTAATGGTTTTATTTCTGTCTTTTCCACTGTCCACGTTTCCCTGCTGTTTTCAGCAATCACACACAACTGCTCGCTCGACTGAAGATCCGCACCTAAAGACTGGAAGCCGCACAAGCCACACCGACACACAAGAAAGGAAACAGAAGTAATCTGCTGAATTATAGACCCAAATCACTGATATCGATGTCTAGTAGGATTCTGGAACATTATTCTGCGTCCCAACGTTGAGATTATTGTCAAACACCACTGTCTCTTTATTCACACGAAGCAATGAGTAATACCTCAAGTTCTTTCCATGTTCTTAGATTCCCAGAAGGACCTCAATGTCGTTCCTCAAAGCGGCTTCTAATCAGATTGCATGCCTATAAGTTATGTCTCAGTTGTGTGACTGGATTCCTGATTTCTTGTCAGAAAGGCCGAATTTATTGACAGAAAGTCATCTAGTGAGGCGGAAATGATATCTGTGTTTGCACAGGTTAGCGTTATAGGCCCTTTATTGTTCTTAACTTACGTGAACGATTTAGGAGAAAATCTGAGCATTCCTGGTAGTCTGTTTGCCGATGCTACTGTCGTGTACTACGTACTAAAGACATCGGAAGATCAAAACAATTTGAATAATGGTTTAGACAAGATTTTTGTATTGTGTGAATTAACCATAAACAACGAAAAGAGTGAGATCTCCCGAATGCTTAAAAAATTCCGTTCAATTTCTCTTCCAAGATAAATCACACAAATTTAAAGATTTGTCGATTCAACTAAATGTCTATGGATTGCAATTAGGAACTACTTAACTGGATTATCATATAGAAAGTGCTGTGCCGAAGGAAAACAAAAAAAAAATGCATTTTATTGGTAGTAGACTTAGAAGGTGCAACAAATCTATTAAAACCACTGCCTACACTACGCTTGTCCATCATCTGGAGTACAGCTACGCGATATACGGTCCTAATCAGATAGGACTGACGAAGAACATTTAGAAAGCTCAAAGAAGGGAGTTTGTTTAGTATTATTGCGATATACGGGAGAGAGTTTGACGCATATGATAAGTGAGTAGAGTTGACGATTTCTATACAAAGGTGTTTTTTGTTGCGGCGAGGTCTTTTCACGATATTTAAAGATCTTAACTTTCTCCTTCGAATGCCATAATATTCTGTTAATTCCCAACTACGTAGGGAGAAATGATCATCGTAATAGAATAAGAGAAATCATACCTCGCACGGAAAAATTTCATTTTTCACACATGCCATTCTAGAGTGGAGCTGTCGAGAAATAGTCTGAAAGTAGTTCTATAAACACTCTGCCAAATACTTAACATTAACTTCGGAGTAGTTATATAGATGGACATACGCAAAGGTATACAAAGCTAAGATCCAATTTTTCTGATGCCAAGGTTTCTATTTTTGGATATTAACAGCTGCAAATAGCAACCAACCGTACAATATTAACGAGCTCTTTCTCTCATCTACTACTCGTATTTTTGCAGGGGAGCTACAATTTCACATAATGCCACCAATGACTCTGTCACTGTCGCTGCCACAGAGAACATGTAATCATTTGATTTTATATTCCCCTTGCTCCTTTGCATATGAATAAGATAACTGAAACTGCGTAGTTCAATCCCTTCCCTTTGCCCCTAGAACTGGTCAAATTCTGCTAACCTTCCACGTGGCACATAGACAGTGCAAACATACGCATATTTTATTTCTCGCTTGCTTCAAGTCAGCACGCCCACGTGCATATGAACCGTAAACACGAAGGAGAAAATTCAAAAGCAGTGATTATGTCGCCGCAGTATAGTGACAGCCTGAAACTTTTGAAACACGCGCAGCTTAGAGACAGCCAATAAACTGAAGAACAACCATTAAGCGTCTGAGTATCTCGGAGGCGAATAAAAGGATAAGAGGTAATACATGTGAAACACTGACTGTAAAAACGTGTAACAGCGGTCTGATGACGCTAGTTTCGCTGCAATTTCTTGCAGACGTCGTACTTCCTTTCGTAGAAACTCAGTGCGAAACATCAATGAGAGACAACTTCAGATATGACTGATAACAGAGGGAGACTACAGGTAGTGCAGAATTCACAGGTAGATGGCGTTCGCAGTACAACGGATACCTGACAACAGGTGTTCCTGTGCTGCGCCCTGGCGATTTGATTTTCACTTAAGTGAAACTTTGCTACAGAGTTTTTCCTGCATGTCGAGACATCTGTAGGGTATTTTATGTTCGCTCGGTGTCGACAGCACATTGACCACAGCAATTTCTTAGCATTACAAATAACCTCTCTCTGCAACTTCCTGGCTGATTAAAACTGTGTGCCAGACCGAGACACGAAATCGGGATCTTTGCCTCTCGCGGGCAAATGCTTTACAGACGAGCTACCCAAGCACGATTCCCGACCGCTCCTCACAGCTATACTTTCGCTAGTACCTCACCTACCTTCAAAACTTCACAGAAGTTCTTCTGCGAAATTTGCAACTCTTCTTTTACAACAGTCACAAAGGAACCATTACATATATGACACAACGAGCTTAATGGATCCCCCACCCACATGCTGCATTATGCTGACACTGCCTACCTAGCCACTCACCACACCTTTTCTCTCTTCCATGCCTCCCTCCATCGTCACCTGAATATCCTCGTAGAATGGTGCACGGCATGGTTATGTGGCAAATTCAAATTAATCAACAGAAAAGCCAGCCACCAACTTTGGTCGCACCACTCGGCGTTTCTGTCGTCCAGATTTCCATCTCTTTATCCACAATCAATCATCTATCCCTCTGACTAACACAGTAAAGTGTTTGTGATTAACCCTCGACAGGAATATAACACGGAATGTTCATGTCCTTACCATCCAATACAAAGCCCGAAACCGATGAAAATTACTAAAACTACTAAAAGGGCGCACGTGGCGTCTATATTCTTTTACTATTATCCTCACCAATAAATCGCTCATCCTCCATCAGCTGTGCTGAAGCTGCCTGGATCTTAATTTTTCCTGAATTCTGCAAGACACTTGAAGTTCTGGAAAGACATTCACTCCGCTTTGCGTTTCGCATCCGCCTACCTTCCGCAACTCGTATTCCATATCAAGTCATCTATGTCCCACTCTTAACATCATATCAGGGTACGATTTAAGCTAATGTAAAGTCTGGATTGTCAAAGCAAATCGTAATAAAATATTTCCATTGTTGAAAAAGCTGTATGAGAATGTTCCGAAAGCTAATAAATAAAAAAATGTACTTCCCTTTCTCTCTTCTGTTCCTAGAACACTTCTGGATCCAACAAATTAATCGCAAAACCTAGTCCCTGAACCAAGTATCCCATACACTAATCACCAGTCTAGGTACCGTGCTGTGCCACTACATCCATAATCCACCTTTCCTGCAACTTCATGCCTTATCCATCCTCTCCTGTCGGAATTTCAACCAACTCCCACTCTCCAAAGATTAAATCTGTGCCGAGGTATACACCTCCTCTAACCCTATTCACAAGGCCCCACCTCACACCATATTCCATTTTCCCTCTTCTCCTTCCTCCACCTTGCTGACTTAGTCGCTATCTGCGGTTCCACACGATCCCGTAGTCATACTCATCATTCCGTCTCCGCCATAGCCATGATCATTTACATGCATCACCAGCATCAGCATTACACCATAGCATCATTCACATCATCAGCGGTGATTTTATTTTTATTGCAACATAAAATAACATACAAAATTTTAAACATCATCAATATTGTCCACCAACGTATTTTTAAGCAGCCTTCATTTATTGTTATTCGTAATCGCTAATATTGTCCACCAATGAGCTTTTGAAATATAATCATTTATTTTCATCTGTCTTTATTTAGTTTAATCCATAGTTTCTGTTTGTTTGACCTTTGGTTGAAGATCGGTTTCGTCCGCTGCCATTCTGCCTTTCGTGGGGGGTTGAAATAACAAACAGAGGAGAAAAAAAGCCTGAATGGATGGAACGGAATAACCGTCAGAAACAAAATATACACTTCTGGAAATTGAAATAAGAACACCGTGAATTCATTGTCCCAGGAAGGGGAAACTTTATTGACACATTCCTGGGGTCAGATACATCACATGATCACACTGACAGAACCACAGGCACATAGACACAGGCAACAGAGCATGCACAATGTCGGCACTAGTACAGTGTATATCCACCTTTCGCAGCAATGCAGGCTGCTATTCTCCCATGGAGACGATCGTAGAGATGCTGGATGTAGTCCTGTGGAACGGCTTGCCATGCCATTTCCACCTGGCGCCTCAGTTGGACCAGCGTTCGTGCTGGACGTGCAGACCGCGTGAGACGACGCTTCATCCAGTCCCAAACATGCTCAATGGGGGACAGATCCGGAGATCTTGCTGGCCAGGGTAGTTGACTTACACCTTCTAGAGCACGTTGGGTGGCACGGGATACATGCGGATGTGCATTGTCCTGTTGGAACAGCAAGTTCCCTTGCCGGTCTAGGAATGGTAGAACGATGGGTTCGATGACGGTTTGGATGTACCGTGCACTATTCAGTGTCCCCTCGACGATCACCAGTGGTGTACGGCCAGTGTAGGAGATCGCTCCCCACACCATGATGCCGGGTGTTGGCCCCGTGTGCCTCGGTCGTATGCAGTCCTGATTGTGGCGCTCACCTGCACGGCGCCAAACACGCATACGACCATCATTGGCACCAAGGCAGAAGCGACCCTCATCGCTGAAGACGACACGTCTCCATTCGTCCCTCCATTCACGCCTGTCGCGACACCACTGGAGGCGGGCTGCACGATGTTGGGGCGTGAGCGGAAGACGGCCTAACGGTGTGCGGGACCGTAGCCCAGCTTCATGGAGACGGTTGCGAATGGTCCTCGCCGATACCCCAGGAGCAACAGTGTCCCTAATTTGCTGGGAAGTGGCGGTGCGGTCCCCTACGGCACTGCGTAGGATCCTACGGTCTTAGCGTGCATCCGTGCGTCGCTGCGGTCCGGTCCCAGGTCGACGGGCACGTGCACCTTCCCCCGACCACTGGCGACAACATCGATGTACTGTGGAGACCTCACGCCCCACGTGTTGAGCAATTCGGCGGTACGTCCACCCGGCCTCCCGCATGCCCACTATACGCCCTCGCTCAAAGTCCGTCAACTGCACATACGGTTCACGTCCACGCTGTCGCGGCATGCTACCAGTGTTAAAGACTGCGATGGAGCTCCGTATGCCACGGCAAACTGGCTGACACTGACGGCGGCGGTGCACAAATGCTGCGCAGCTAGCGCCATTCGACGGCCAACACCGCAGTTCCTGGTGTGTCCGCTGTGCCGTGCGTGTGATCATTGCTTGTACAGCCCTCTCGCAGTGTCCGGAGCAAGTATGGTGGGTCTGACACACCGGTGTCAATGTGTTCTTTTTTCCATTTCCAGGAGTGTATTCTTAATGGCCGCTGCTGGACAGTGAGGTCTAAAGTTCCTGCATGTAGAACTCTCGTCTTTTAACACAGAATTTCATCGCATGTTCTGATTCCAGTCGTAAGCATTAATTGCCATGTTGTAGTAAGGCAAAAAGTTTCCATCGGCTTCTATGTAACTACCAGTCAAATACCGTAACAGTGTCTGAAGCAGGGATGTATCATCTCAACATAATATTGCAATACCTCAAAGCGGGAATAGTTCCTTTCTTCACATAACGTATGAATTTTGCAACGTCTTTTGTGTTTTTGGTCCCGTAAATGAAAACGGAAAATGTAGTGCCCAGAAACATTTCTTGCGCTTTGTATCTTTACTGTGTATGTCCTGCACGGAATTGACAAGCGTTTGCAAAATTGTTTGCGATATCCATTTACGTCACCTTGTACATGTACCGTTGTTGTGAAACTAGACTACACGTAATATTCAGAATTGCAGACAGTTTTCCTGCGAACTCGATTTTAATACTCTGCTGAGATGAATAAGTAAGCGTATTTGCAGTACGTATCCCTATGACACTAAATGGCGACATAAATACTGGAAGACAATCCATTTCATATAACATGTTTGTGAAAATGTATTTCACTTTAGTGTGAGAAGTAGGTTCCCTTGCAACTTTAATATCAGTTTATGCTTAATGCTTTCTTAATTAGTGTATTCTTAATTATAATTATTGGTAAAGGCGAGTCTGAGCAGACAATGTCAGCTTTGTTTAATAGGCATCTGCACTGTTTGACACAATTTTTTGAATTACATGTACTGAAAGGCTTATATAATACACTATCCAATATAATTTCGTAATGTACAGGGTGAGTCACCTAACGTTACCGCTGGATATATTTCGTAAACCACATCAAATACTGACGAATCGATTCCACAGACCGAACGTGAGGAGAGGGGCTAGCGTAATTGGTTAATATAAACCATAAAAAAATGCACGGAAGTATGTTTTTAACACAAACCTACGTTTTTTTAAATGGAACCCCGTTAGTTTTGTTAGCACATCTGAACATATAAACAAATACGTAATCAGTGCCGTTTGTTGCATTGTAAAATGTTAATTACATCCGGAGATATTGTGACCTAAAGTTGACGCTTGAGTACCACTCCTCCGCTGTTCGATCGTGTGTATCGGAGAGCACCCAATTACGTAGGGATCCAAAGGGAACGGTGATGGACCTTAGGTACAGAAGAGACTGGAACAGCACATTACGTCCACATGCTAACACCTTTTTATTGGTCTTTTTCACTGACGCACATGTACATTACCATGAGGGGTGAGGTACACGTACACACGTGGTTTCAGTTTTCAATAACGGAGTGGAATAGAGTGTGTCCCGACATGTCAGGCCAATAGATGTTCAATGTGGTGGCCATCATTTGCTGCACATAATTGCAATCTCTGGCGTAATGAATGTCGTACACGCCGCAGTACATCTGGTGCAATGTCGCCGCAGGCTACCACAATACGTTGTTTCATATCCTCTGAGGTTGTAGGCACATCACGGTACACATTCTCCTTTAACGTACCCCACAGAAAGAGGTCCAGAGGTGTAAGATCAGGAGAACGGGCTGGCTAATTTATGCGTCCTTCAGGTCCTATGAAACGCCCGTCGAACATCCTGTCAAGGGTCAGCCTAGCGTTAATTGCGGAATGTGCAGGTGGGGTAAGCCTGACTGCTGTGACATCCTCAGTGCAGATGCACAACAGGATCCGAACTCTTGCGGGAACACAGGAAACCCTGCCAGCAAATGAGGTAATTTCACAGGGGTGCTATTTCGTAGTGGGCTGTAAAGCGTGAATTTAGGTCGGACTGAAAGCGTGCTCGGATATCCCAAGTGGTTAAGGCGACCGCTCGCGTAAGGTACGGCTCCACCGCGCTCTGGCACGAATTTTCAACTTTCGTCACTGAATTATTTTAATGCCCAGTTGCGCCTTGTGCCGGTACCTCCAAGAAATATTGATAATTGCGTAGGGTTTCGTGACCAGAATAAATTAACACGGAGATTCTCTGCGTGTGGTATTAATGGTGTAACTAGTGAACCATAGGAATGCTACTATAACCGTGGTCGAAACGTTGGTTTCATCACTAATAGTTTTTTTTACAGTGTGATGAGATACCAAGCCCAGAAAACTTTCGTGTTAGTATAGTATCTAATTTACTGAATTCCACTGTATCACATGGCGTTGTTTTATGCGCCAATAGAATTTATGAGTAACGCGCATGTGAAATAAAGGAGAAACCATTTTCCTGTCAGTCTGTCAACGTTTTGAAATGATCGAGCAGAACAGTTACTGCTTTTTATTTTGCACTAGTTCTCAAACAGTGTACTTTATTCTTTTCCAGAAATTTGGAACAATTAATATAATAGGCTCATGGGGAATATACTCTACTGTCACGTCCTGGCTGCCATGTTGTACTTAGGCAAATAACGAAAATGAGAATCTTTGACCGGCACGTGCAGACAGTGGCAGCTCGTCATCCTGTATTACTTAAAGATCGTTGGTGAGAGATGAGACCGATGAATCTCGATTGCTGAGAGCTACAGCCAGCATGCTGCAAATGTCTGCTGTGTTTACTCTTCATCATGGTTTCTACTGCAAACGGGGTTAAAAGTCATTATTTGCATTAATTCCTTGTTTGTTTCCTAAACAGAGAGCGTCAGCTACTTTGTTCATCATAAAAATTGATCTAATGAAAATCTTCCCTAAAACTGGTGAGGAGTTCGGATATCTATTCTTTACTGAACATGTTACTTCTCTGAAATTTTATTTATTTTCTTTAAAAATGGCATATTTCCTTTCTAGGACAGTGAATCGTTGAACCGAGAATTTTCTGTGGTTGGACAAGAATAGAGAAGCAATCTATAACGGCCAACGTCCACCTCGAGTGATTTAAACATCTCCATGTCAACCTACTTCAATAAATATGTGAGGGGCGATTACAAAATTGCCGTTTGGGGTCTTTGCTGCAGCGTATACGCAACGTATTGCGACTCCGATGTGGGTATATAAGCACCGACCTGTACGTAAGAGATTAGTGTGGCATTTGTGTCTTTCCGTCGTGCGTGGAAATAGGACCATCGTGATGTCATTCTTTTCTTAGATGCCAAAGTGCAAATGCCCCTAGACATCCATCGGAAAACGCAGAATATGTAAGGGCAGCATCTGTTCAAAACCACCGTTGTGGAATGGCGCGACGTGTGGTGCCCCTGTTTCATAGTAAAGCACGTCCCCTATTGCAAATATCGTAATGCAGTAGTTACATTCGAGCACCCGCCCTGTAGTCCAGTTCTCCCCCATGCGAGTATCAGACCTTAAAAAAAGGCCCAGAATGATCAATGATTGTTGTCGGACGAAGATATGCCGCAGACAGTTGCAGACTTCTTCATGTAGCAAGTCACGGTGTTTTTCCAAATGGGCATATTCAACCTCGTGGATCGTGGAATGTTTGATTCAATGCTCCGGGGGCCTTTGTCTGATAAGAATATTGATTATGAACTGTATGACCTTCGAACGGAAACTTTTTGATCGCCCCTTGTATTTTAAATACTTTGTAAACATAATTTAAACTAAAACAGAACTAGTTATCTCTGTGGCTCCCCGAATTCTATATTTATGGACTGAATTAACTTAAAATTGGTTTTCTGCGTAATTTGAAATTGTATAAATGATAATTTAACTTGAAACACACGGTTAATTCTGATGTTTGTCATGGTAGACGAAAAGAATGACGTTACAAACCATACAATAAAAACAGCTACGTCAGCAATTTGGGGAATTCACTACAGATAGTACTAGAGCGACTGGGCGACAAGAGGTACTTTCGTTTGTCAGTTTCATTTGACACTTCGTACTTTCGTTTGAGTTGGCGGTATGATGTGAACACTGGCGGCAGCCATACTGAGGTGCAGTGGATCCTTGTTTTTATTTGGGGATACCTTGGTGGCATTGCTGGCTTAAACCATCAAGGTGAAATGTTCAAATGTGTACGAATTTCTAAGGGACCGAACTACTGAGGTCATCGGTCCGTAGACTTACACGCTACATAAACTAACTTAAACTAACTTATGCTAAGAACAACACACACACCCATGGCCGAGGGAGGACTCGAACCTCCGGCGGTAGGGGCCATTAAGATCACCTCAGGCATGTATGGAGCCGTAGATCTGAAATCCACAAGAGGAAAGAAAAGTAACGAACATAAGTGTATCCATGGGAATTGGGACTGAGAAACTACTGATGGGGGCCCGAATTATGTGTCCAATAATAAACATACACAGACGTCATTTTGAGTGTGTGTCTCTTAATCACAGGTTGCTCTTTCTAGTTTCTCATTTAGAACAACTTTATTCGACAAGGAAGTGAAAATGAATAGTAAGTGCCCTTTTTAGGGGGTTGGAAATAACAGCCAATCAGCTGCAAAATAAAAGTTTATTGAACCTTGACCATGGTTTCGACAATTTTAAAGCTGTCTTCTTCGGAAAGTATTATACCAATTAAGAAATATTGTTATTGTGTGTAGAGCAGATTCGGTATTATTATAACACACAAAATTACGGGAAATGTTTACAAGTAATTTCAGTAAAGCGTACTCACGTAAAATCACGTATTATCTATATCCGATGTGGGAGTCATTGATAGTGTAGTACATGTGCGTGTCATCCGCTTCATCGCCATTTAAAATACATGATAAAGTATTAGCTCTCTACTGTAAAGCTTTACCTTAAAACTTTTTAAAATATCACACATTTAATAATGAACTGTGCCACCTGAAAGATTTGTATACATATGACATTTAAATATGAAACGCGGCGTCGGATCCTACAAAGCGTAAGTGTGCCACGTACATAGCTAGTGGCTGGTGCCGACAGCCTGCAGAGTAGAGACGCTAGCCTTCAGTTGCCTCTGGTAGGTGGAGCTCCTCCGAGTCCTGTGTGCGCTTAGCTGCAATGGACGGCGTGTGTGATTTCACAAGTACCGGGTGATCAAAAAGTCAGTATAAATTTGAAAGCTTAATAAACCACGGAATAATGTAGATAGAGAGGTAAAAATGACATGGGGTTTTGTTAGAACCACCCTATATTGCTAGACGCGTGAAAGATCTCTTGCGCGCGTCGTTTGGTGATGATCGTGTGCTCAGCCGCCACTTTCATCATGCTTGGCCTCCCAGGTCCCCAGACCTCAGTCCGTGCGATTATTGGCTTTGGGGTTACCTGAAGTCGCAAGTGTATCGTGATCGACCGACATCTCTAGGGATGCTGAAAGACAACATCCGACGCCAATGCCTCACCATAACTCCGGACATGCTTTACAGTGCTGTTCACAACATTATTCCTCGACCACAGCTATTGTTGAGGGATGATGGTGGACATATTTCCTGTAAAGAACATCATCTTTGCTTTGTCTTACTTTGTTATGCTAATTATCGCTATTCTGATCAGATGAAGCGCCATATGACGGACGTTTTAGGAACTTTTGTATTTTTTTGGTTCTAATAAAACCTCATGTTATTCCAAGCATGTGTGTCAATTTGTACCTCCCTATCTACATTATTCAATTGATTTATTCAGATTACAAATTTATACCGACTTTTTGATCACCCGGTACATATTCATTACTAGAATTAATATATTAATTAAAAAGTTGATAGAGGGAGAGAGGAGAGGAGTATAAAAGCGTGCAATTAAAGTCATATGGCTTATAAAGACCATCAGGCTGAGGTAAACAAAATTATTAAAATGGCTCTGAGCACTATGGGACTCAACATCTGAGGTCATCAGTTCCCTAGAACTTAGAACTAACCTAAGGACATCACACACATCCATGCCCGAGGCAGGATTCGAACCTGCGATCTAGCTGTCGCTCGGTTCCAGACTGAAGCACCTAGAACCGCTCGGCCACAACGGTCGGCTTGAGGTAAACATATCAGACCCTTTACAATGTCACAAAAACGCACGAGAAGCACTAGTGTGTGAATACAAGCAAGAGTGTTAAAGAAAACGCTTCAAGGAAACATTGTCAATCTACAAGGGGCCTAATATTTGACGTATTGTAAAAGGGCACACTGTGACGGAGAAACTGAAAATATTAAAAAATCGTCACTTGTGAAGCACAATGCTAAAGGAAATGGTCGTACTGATGGAGCATACTATAAGAACAAATATATTACAACACAAGGTATTATAAAATGGCCAATAAGATAATGAATAAACGAACCCACACTAACCAGTGTACGTATGTCTAGAAATCTCTACGTTAAAGGCAGAATAAAAAACTCTAAAAATGAGAAAAGGGGGGGGGGGGATGGGCCTAAGGTGGTTCATCACTAAAATGTTGACCAGCCACGTAACTGCGGACGACGAAGTGTATATTGCAAAACAAGAAAATAAAGCAAGTATCCTACTGAACATAGAATTCTGAGGAAAAGAAACACCGTGCGGAGGTCACCACCGAGCGCTAAGCTTGGCTACTCGGCCTGAAGTAGAGGCTTAAAGCCTTCCAGTAAATGTCTACTTGCAAGCTGAAATCGATCATTTGAAATGCAGCAATCGCTTTTTCCTCAGTGTTTGAAAATTTCGAACTTCTCACACAAATTAATGGTTCAAATTGCTCTGAGCACTATGGGACTTAACATCTATGGTCATCAGTCCCCTAGAACTTAGAACTGCTTATACCTAACTAACCTATGGACAGCACACAACACCCAGTCATCACAAATTAATCTACGCCTTTTTACTTCTTTCTGTAAGCTTAAGTTATCCTCTAAATCCTTCAGAGTATGACAAGCAAAAAATAAATGTTCTGCGAAGGTGGAATTGTGTGCATTACTGCCTTTCTTTCCGAAGAGATGTTCGTTACATCTCTACTAGATTGGTCTACCAGTTTGTTCGCTACAGTAACTAGGACATTTGCTGCAGATCATTTTGTAAATGAATTTGACAACAAATCTTCCGCGTCTTTGATAACATGCACAAGATATTTCTTTAGGTTGTTAGCAGAAAAAGTTAAGTAGCGTTTATATTTATCCACGAAGAGGCAGTTAATCCTATGGGACACATTGCCTGAAAACGGTATGGAAACGAATTTACTCTTGTCCCCCTTACTGTACGTGCATCTGTTACCTAGTAGAGCTGAAAATTATTTGGTAGTTTTGTTAATGAGGATATGATCTACTACTAGCTTATATGTTTTGTTGGCAGCGATGGATTTTACTATATTAATTCTATTTTGTAGATTACTAGAAGTTAGGGACGTTGTTATGGCATGATTGGTAGCGGAATGAAAAAATTCTAATTTGTGTGTTCGTGGTTTTTTTTTTTTTTTTTTTTTTTTTTTTGGTAGGGTTTAAGGGCGCTCAACTGCTGAGGTCATTAGCGCCCAGTCACTGGTGTTAGAGCACATGGAACCTGCTAAAACTCAAGGGGATGGGGGGACATCAGAAGGACCTGACGAAGATGCAGATAAAATAAGTAAAAAGGTTAAATGTCTTTGGACAAGCCAGTTAAAGTTATAAAACGCACAATACGAGCAGCTGCTCGAGCGTCATCAGCTAAAACATCCGGTAAAGTAGATGGCAGGGACATCAGAAGGACCTGACGAAGATGCAGATAAAATAAGTAAAAAGGTTAAATGTCTTTGGACAAGCCAGTTAAAGTTATAAAACGCACAATACGAGCAGCTGCTCGAGCGTCATCAGCTAAAACATCCGGTAAAGTAGATGGCAGGGACAGGATAACACGAAATTGACTAAAACGGGGACACGACAATAAAACATGGCGCACTGTTAATGCCTGACCACAAGGGCACTGCGGGGCTGGGTCACCGGAGAGCAGGTAGCGGTGGCTAAACCGGCAATGCCCAATCCGCAACCTGGTCAGAAGGACCTCCTCGCGCCGAGATGGTCGGGAGGATGTTGTCCAAGCAGTTGGGAGCGGTTTTACTGCCCGGAGCTTGTTTCCTTGGAGGGATGACCAAGCATCCCACCACAACGACACAAGCCTCTTACATACATCCCCACGAACGTCAGATGACGGGACACAATGGGAGGCTGGCCGAGGCAGGAGGACCACAGCCTTGGCTGCAGCATCCGCAGCCTCATTTCCAGGCACTCCTACATGTCCGGGAACCCACAGAAAGCTGACAGAACCACCATTATCAGCGAAAGAATGGAGGGACTGCTGTATCCGTTGAATCAAGGGATGGACCGGATAGGGAGCTCCAAGGCTCTGAAGAGCACTGAGTGAGTCAGAGCAGAGTACATACGATGAATGGCGGTGGCGGCGGGCATACTGAACGGCCTGATGGAGAGCAAAAAGCTCGGCTGTAAAGCTGGAACATTGGTCGAGGAGCCGGTATTTAAAGGTGGCGGCCCCGACGACAAAGGCACAGCCGACACCGTCGTCAGTTTTGGAGCCATCGGTGTAAATAAAGGTGTGACCGGCAAGTCGAGCACGAAGTTCGACAAACTGTGAGCAATACACTGCAGCCGGAGTACCCTCCTTCGGGAGTGAGCTGAGGTCGAGATAAATAGGAACCGGAGCCTGGAGCTAAGGTGGTGTCGGGCTCTCACCCTCTCTGAAGGTGGTAGGGAGGGCAAAATCCAATTGTCGGAGCAGGCGACGGAAGCGGACTCCGGGGGGCAGCAGGGCAGACACATACAACCCGTACTGACGGTCGACAGAATTGGCGAAGAAGGACTGGTAAGAGGGGTGGTTGGGCATAGACAACAGCCGGCAGGCATACCGACACAGCAGTACGTCGCGCCGGTAGGTCAATGGTAACTCGGCAGCTTCAGCATAAAGACTCTCGACAGGACTAGCGTAGAAGGCTCCGGTCGCAAGACGTATCCCCCGATGGTGGATGGAGTTGAGCCAGCGTAAGAGGGATGGCCGAGCGGACGAGTAGATGAAGCTCCCATAATCCAGCTTCGATCGGACTATGGACTGATACAAGCGAAGCAGGACAGTGCGATCCGCTCCCCAAGATGAACCGCTAAGAACTCTGAGGACATTAAGGGAACGTATACAACGGGCCGCCAAATAAGAGACATGTGGAGACCAACACAGTTTCCTGTCCAACGTGAGCCCTAGAAACTTAGTTGTGTCCACGAGTGGGAGAACAACGGGACCGAGATGTAAGGATGGCGGAAGGAACGCTTTATATCGCCAAAAGTTGATACAAACCGTCTTCTCTTCAGAGAACCGGAAGCCATTTGCCACGCTCCATGAGGAGAAGCTGTCTAGATAACGCTGAAGGCAGCGCTCCAGGAGGCACGTTCTCTGGGCACTGCAGCAGATCGCGAAGTCATCGACGAAGAGAGAGCCTGAGACATTAGGTGGAATGCAATCCATAATTGGATTGATCGCGATGGCAAAAAGGGCTACACTCAAGACGGAGCCCTGAGGCACTCCGTTCTCCTGGAGGAAGACGTCGGACAATACGGAACCTACACGTACCCTATACTTTCGATCCGTTAAAAAGGAATCAATAAAAAGGGGCAGGCGACCGCGTAGGCCCCACCTGTGCATAATGCGGAGGATACCTCCTCTCCAACAGGTATCATAAGCCTTCTCCAAGTCGAAGAACACGGCTACCGTTTGGCGCCTTCGCAAAAAGTTGTTCATGATGAATGTCGACAAGGTCACAAGGTGGTCAACAGCGGAGCGGCGGCGACGATAGCCGCATTGGACATTAGTAAGTAGTCGTCGAGATTCAAGAATCCAGACTAACCGAGCATTAACCATGCGCTCCATCACCTTACAGACACAGCTTGTAAGAGAAATGGGGCGGTAACTAGAAGGAAGGTGTCTATCCTTCCCGGGTTTGGGTATAGGAACAACAACGGCGTCACGCCAACGCATGGGGACTTGACCTTCGGTCCAGACGCGATTGTAGGTATGAAGAAGGAAGCTTTTGCCCGCTGGAGAAAGGTGTGCCAGCATCTGAACGTGAATGGCATCTGGCCCCGGAGCAGAGGACCGGGACAGTGCAAGCGCACATTCGAGTTCCCGCATAGTAAAGGGGGCATTATAAGTTTCCAGATTCAGCGAGTGGAAGGAAGGACGCCGAGCCTCTTCTGCCTCTTTCCTGGGAAGGAAGGCAGGATGGTAATGGGCGGAGCTTGAAACCTCCGCGAAAAAGCGGCCAAAGGCGTTGGAGACAGCCACAGAATCAACAAGGACCTCATTACCTGAGGTCAGGCCAGGTACTGAGGAATGGGCCTTAATGCCCGACAGCCGGCGCAGGCTACCCCAAACGACGGAAGAGGGAGTAAAACTGTTAAAGGAGCTGGTGAAAGAGGCCCAACAAGCTTTTTTGCTGTCTTTGATGACTCTACGGCATTGCGCTCGGAGTCGTTTGTATTCAATACAATTCGCCAACGTAGGATGGCGGCGAAAGGTGCGTAAAGCACGTCGTCGAGCACGGATAGCGTCCCTACAAGCCTCATTCCACCAGGGGACGGAAACGCGACGTGAAGAAGAAGTAGTACGAGGAATGGAACGTTCGGCAGCATTGATGATAACAGCCGTGAGGTATTCGACCTGACTGTCACAACTGGGAAAATCGTGGTCCGGAAAGGTCGCCAGGGAGGAGTAAAGTCCCCAGTCAGCTTTCAGTATGTTCCAGCTCGAAGGACGTGGGGATGGGGTGTGGTGCAGGAGACGAACGACACAGGGGAAGTGGTCGCTCGAATAGGTGTCAGAAAGGACATACCACTCGAACCGACGGGCAAGAGTGGTAGAACAGATCGAGAGGTCCAAGTGGGAGTAGGTATGAGTAGAGTCCGAGAGGAAAGTCGGGGCGCTGGTATTGAGGCAGACAAGATTGAGATGGTTGAAGACATCCGCCAAGAGTGAGCCTCTTGGACAGGATGCAGGAGAGCCCCAAAGGGGATGATGGGCATTAAAGTCGCAAAACAATAAGAACGGCGGGGGAAGCTAAACGATCAGGTGCATCATGTCAGCCCGACTAACAGCAGATGACGGTGGAGTGTAGATGGTACAAACTGAAAAAGTAAAAGCAGAAAGAGTAATGCGGACAGCTATTGCTTGGAGTGAAGTGGTCAATGGGATGGGATGGTAATAAACATCGTCCCGAACGAGCAACATGACCCCACCATGAGCTGGGATACCGTCCACAGGGGTGAGGTCATACCGCTCCGAGGTATAGTGGGTAAAGACAATACGGTCAGTCGGGCGCAACTTGGTTTCCTGGAGACCAAGAATGAGCGAACAGTGCAGGCGGAGGAGCAGTTGTAATTCCTCCCGATTAGATCGAATACCTCTTATGTTCCAATGAAACAACGCCATCGCTAGTCAAAAGGTTGGGGGAACGAGACGGGGGAAGAGCTGGTCACCTCGACGGCCGCGGAGGGCCAGGTTGCGAAAGGACAACGCTACAACCGACGGGAGGCGGATCCGGTTCCATCGACTCGTCGCCAGCCGCGGCCGCTGTCCCTGGTTGTGTAGGAGGGGCCGCATCATTTGCCGACGAAAGGCCGGCGGAGCGCCTGGCAGCAGAGCGTCCCGGCGAAACTGAGGACGGCCGGGAGCAGCAACTCACGGATGGAGCGTCAGACGAAACGCGCCGGGGAGGAGAGGGGGATAGAGACTTCTTCTTGGAGGTCTTCTTGGAAGGCCGAGGAGGCACAGGGATGGTGGGCTGGTCCTGAAGAAGGTCCTCACGCGCGGGGTCCGTTTTGGAACGCCGGACCTCGGAAGCTGGGGTCCGGAACGTTTCCCCGATGGATGCCTGAGAAGAGGATCGCTTCTCAGGTGGCGTGGGGGGTGGAGGAGGAGGAAGGGTGGCCCCTGGGGCAGAGGGGGTGGGGGCCACGGGGGAGGAGGATTTGGAAGGGAGGGATTTGGGAGGCGGAGGCAGAGCCCCCTGATGGGCGGAGGAGGCGGAGGGGGGACAGGATAGGGGTGAGGATACCGCGGAAGGAGTGGACACAACTGAGGCAAACGAAGTGGTCAATGGCACGGGATGGAGGCGGTCGTACTTCTTCCGGGTCTCAGAATAAGAGAGCCGATCCAAAGTTTTGATTTCTTGTATCTTCTTCTCCTTCTGATATGCGGGGCAGTCTGAGGATCTAGGCGAGTGGACGCCAGGACAATTAACGCACCGAGGTGGTGGGGTGCATGTATGTTCCTCATGAAGAGGACGTCCACAATCGCCACAAAGGGGCTCAGCCTCACACTGTGACGACATGTGCCCAAAGCGCAAACATCTAAAACAGCGCATAGGAGGCGGGACGTGAGGTCGCACGTCACACCGGTAGCACATCACCTTTACCTTCTCCGGGAGAACGTCCCCCTCGAAGGCGAGGATAAAGGCCCCGGTGTCAATGCGACAGTCTTTGGGGCCGCGCTGGACTCGCCGGACGAAATGCACGCCTCGGCGCTCCAGGTTGGCCCTGAGCTCCTCATCAGATTGTAGCAGGAGGTCACGATGAAATATAACCCCCTGCATCCTATTTAGTGCCAGATGTGGGACAATGGATACTGGGATGTCCCCTAGGCGGTCACACGCCTGGAGCGCCGCCGACTGTGTGGCGGAGGTGGTCTTGATAAGAACGGACCCTGAACGCATCTTGCTGAGAGCCTCGATTTCCCCGAAGACGTCCTCAATGTGCTGAACAAAGAACATGGGCTTGGAGGTGGCGAACGTCCCCCCATCGGTTCGAGAACAGACCAAATAGCGGGGGAAGTACTTCGCCCCAAGCCGGCGGGCCTGTCCCTCCTCCCATGGAGTGGCCAAGGGGGGAAGGGCAGGAGAACCAGAACTAGAAACGGTATCTTTTCTTTTGAAAGACTCGGCCGCAGAGCGATCTGATACATGTTGACGTTTCATCTGCGAAATGTCCGCCCCGATACCACCCACTCCGACCAGGGGCTCTCCCCACGGGCGCCACCCAGCCGCAGCAAGGGCCACCTGGCAGGATGACCATTGCCGGGAGTCCTGATGCCCCAAGGAGACGGGCGTCTACTCCTTGGCCGACGTGGGGAGGGTGCAGCTCAGGTATCGGCAGTACGATCCCTGTGTTGTCAGGGGGCTACAACCTAGAGGGTACATGAAGACCCCACCACAACGGGCTGGCTACCGTGCTGGATTTCTGGTGCCATGGAAAGTCCATCATGATCGCTGGTGCAGATGGAGATGCACTATGGGCGTAACTTGGACAACCCATCAGGCGTTTAGGCCCAATTTGAGGAATAGTGGGTATGGTTACAACGCCAGTGCAATGCTGAGTGCCAAGGTCTTAGTGCACTTAGGACCAATGGTACACCATGTAAGGTGTCCTTCCCCAAAAGGCTCGTACTTCTGTAGAATTTTGAAAAATGGAGGTCAAACCCCAAGGGGGACCATCACATAGAAGGCCGAAACGGTTGAAACTCCTTTTAGTCGCCTCTTACGACAGGCAGGAATACCTCGGGCCTATTCTTACCCCGGACCCGCAGGGGGAGTGTTCGTGGGTGAGCGGAATTATTGGGATAGTATTATCTCAATAAGATGGCTTACGGGAAACACGAAAGCTGATGCTGTCATCTGCTGTAGATATTTTAAGATCGAGTAACGTAAACTCCACGTTTTCATTCTGGATTTCTTTTGTAAAGCATATTTTCTCATGACCAGTATTAAGCGTATTGAACGACTGTTCTAATTCTTGGTCATTGCCATTAAAGACCATAATTAAATTTGTTACAACTGAAGAAAGCACTTTGCATAGAATAAACGAAGATATCAGCTAGGATTCTGGAAAAAGAGCTACCCATCGCTAGGCCGTGTGATTGTAATTAAATTTTATCATTTAACGTGAAATAATTATATTTAAGTACCACAGCTACCAAATTAATAAGCTCAGCTATTTGTACGTCAGTTAAATTTTTGTACAGTAATAAATTGTTTCAGATAATGTTAAAGAGTCAGATCAACACGTACAGTAGTGTAAAAAAATTACTTTGTAAATGAGATCAACCTAATTTCCGGTGTACAATTTATTAGTTTTATTTTGTTGATTAAGTCCGCACTATTTTTAACTGAAAAGTTGCGCTCGAAAACGAACGAGTCTCTGAATCTGTAATGAAGCCCCCTAGCTAATCTATGGTGTGCGGTCCCTATCCAACTGACTAAAGGACGGATCGGGCGGTTTTGTTCTATATAGTTTAAACTGACTTCTAAGAAGTGGAGGCTTCGGGTTCATTTTGACAAGTCATTTCTCTTTAAACTTTTCAAACAAGCTATCAGTATTAGCTAAATATCGCCGTATTTCTTTTTGCAGATTAACAGTGGCATCGGTGGTGATCTTAACGATGTCGTTTTCGTCAAAAATCTTTACAGTTTTATCTATGTATTCTTTTACGTAGGCAATAACAATAGAGTTACCTTTGTCAGACTTCTTTATCAGAGCAACATTTTCTTTTAATTTGCTATTAATACTATTAATCAGTTTTTATTCTTTTGTACAAAAGTTAATATTTTACGCAATTTCTTTTTCTATTATATTATTCCATTCGTGTTTGACCTTGGCCTGTTTGATATTATCAGATTTAAGGATGTCTACACCTATTTTGAGATCTATTACAGCCGGCCGAAGTGGCCGTGCGGTTAAAGGCGCTGCAGTCTGGAGCCGCAAGACCGCTACGGTCGCAGGTTCGAATCCTGCCTCGGGCATGGATGTTTGTGATGTCCTTAGGTTAGTTAGGTTTAACTAGTTCTAAGTTCTAGGGGACTAATGACCTGAGCAGTTGAGTCCCATAGTGCTCAGAGCCATTTGAACCATAGATCTATTACAAAACTGTAAATAACAATTGAGCTTTGGGGCAACCGTTGTACTTGAAACTTTTACGTAAAATTACATTTCCCTCTGGAGCGAAAATACTCCATCGAAAAAATTATGCTTTGTAACGGCATCTGCAGTAATTATTCGTCAATACGTGCAGTACATTCTGAAGAAAGCAATTTTAAAACTGTCGAAATCATGGTCATGGTTTAATAAACTTGTATTTTGAAACTGGTTGGCTGTTATTTTCAGTCCGTTGCAGTCCTCGGATGCACAGTTGCTGAAGCGCAGCCATGCTCAAAATTAGGTTTAGATTAATGCGACAGAAGACTGATACGGGGAATTACGCATAATTCGTATTCGCCCTCCAATACTTAATAATTGTCGCACAACTTCTCTTATGTAACCGTCCGTTTCCGTAGCGCAACGGTAGCGTTACCGCCTATCACGCAAGGGGGCACGGGTTCGATTCCCAGCAGGGGACTGGGTGTTGTGTGTCCATCATCACTGACACGCAAGTCGCCGAAGTGGGATCAAACAAAAAGACTTGCAACACGGCGGCCGAACCCCGAGGGGGATATCCCGGCCAATAAATGCTATACGATCATTTCATTTCTTACGTAACTACATTTTAAAGGGTGACGACTCTAAGACTGGAACAAACATATTTCCGATGCTGCTATCACTGAGATCCATATGATACGACTGAGTTCACATCAATCAGGCGTGTCCGTGGCGCCAGCACTTGACTTGTCTATTGCCACCGATAAACGTCAGTAGTTACATATTTGCGTTATCGGGCGCCCGACCAAGTACATGGCTACGGGAAAACAGTGTCCTCCTTTTCCGTCGTTACGATGCTCTTTGTATGAGGGTTATACGCGTGAAGAAATGTCAGGGACCCACGTCAATGTCTCGCTTTTCTTGGAGGTGTGAACGGCCGCTGCGGGCGCGGTTCAAAAGTCGTAAAGCAACACGTGATGAGCGCCAGACGATTGCCTAGGCTACGACTGTCACGAGCAGACCACATGTAATATTCATCAATTGCGCCTATATCACTTCCATTCCAGGCTATCACGCTGTAGCCTCGCGTGGAATAAATGTTACCTTAGTCTAGCCTGACGGAAGGGTGGTTATGATTAAATTTTCGCTACTTGACCGGGCCTCCATGAAGAACGATTAAGCGTAGGACAATGAAACTTTGTGGACACATTTGTAAGGACATACGGAAGAGAAATGACGAATAAACCATTCACAGAAACACATTTTAATCTTCACATTAGGAGGTAACATTTGTTAATTGCTTACCATTTTTACCAAGTTACAAACGTTTCCGATTGAGACGATCACGACTAACAGCATCCACGACAGCCTGGAACAGCACTAGAGATTCATTTACTGCGGCCCGAAACATCTCAGCTGGACCATAGAACGTGCAGCTGTCGTGACACAGCTCGTGTAATGTGTAATGCCTGAAGAATGCTCATTGCGTCCAGTGCCTCTCCCAGTAGCAATTTCCAAATCGTCAGTTAATTCGAATGTTTTTCAACCTCGTTGCGGAAGGAGCAGTTCTCCGTATTCCTTTAACGTGTGGATACAAGCGAGAGCAGCACCATTAATGCTGTTGTTTTGATAAAACAACTTTACGAGTAAAGCCCTTCTCATCTTGTCCAGAGCTGTGATAATTGTTTGCACCTGTAATGCACACTGATGCTTGTGTTTGAATCGCTAGTCGCCGTACCAGTACGCCACCTGACTAAGCCGTGACTACTGAGGCAAACCTTGCAGCGCACTGACTGAACATCGTTCCCATACGGTAAATAATTTTGCGTGTACACTGGCTCAAATAACGAGTCACTTTTTTTCAAACAGCACACCACGATTTGACTGTGTATTTCTTTATCTATCTTCTGTATCTATATAGATTTCGGCTTTAATGCCATTATGCTAAAAGCAGGAACAGGCAAATAGACATAGTAAAAATTCAAAATCTTAAGAAAATATTAGATGCACACTGATATAAAATTACGAAATATTCACTTACTTCTTAGGCCATTAACAAGTCATACCTGTAAGGGAGACCTAAGCAGTTAAACAAAACTAACACATGTCTTTAAGATGTAACTGTCAAAGAATGTAGACTCTAGAAGACAGTAAATACAGTAGTATCACAGATATAAGCTTACAAGTGTTAGGTGTCATCTCATCGCATGTGATCACCTTTGGAGGCAGCATTGTGAGTCATCATCTTTGCATTTACATGTATACATCAAATCGTTACTAATATGAAGCGAGCATGCGTTATACAGCATGAAGAAACCGAAGTCTGTAAGTAACAGACAAAATAAAGTACAGAAGACAGTGAATCGCACTTAGCGATATAGTAAGTGCTAGTAATAATATAAAAAGTACTAAACATAACAACATGAGTGAAATACAGGGGAGGATAGTGGGAGTGGAAATGGGGGCAGAAGAAATAGGAGTAGATATTGTTATGTGAAGATAGTATATGATTAAGAAAAGGAAGAAAGTGAAGAGAGTGCCTGGAAGAGAAAGAGGGATGAGGGACTGGAGGAGGAGAGACGGCTTTCCTATAGAGGTCAGTTAGCGAAATGGATACATAGGAAGTATAATGTTGGAAGTGAATGCTTGTAGAGGAGAGAGAGAGAGAGAGAGAGAGAGAGAGAGAGAGAGAGAGAGAGGGAGAGAGAGAGAGAGAGAGAGAGAGTGAAGGGGGTGTAGGAGGGAGGCGGGTTGGAGGAGGGAAATAGCATAAGAAACATGTATGAAATGGATCAATGGCTCTAAGCACTATGGGGGTTAACATCTGAGGTCATAAGTCCCCTAGACTTAGAACTACTTAAACCTAACTAACCTAACGATATCACGTATATCCATGCCCGAGGCAGGATTCGAACCTGTGACCGTAGCAGCAGTGCGGTTCCGAACTGAAGCGCCTAGAACCGCTTGGCACAGTGGCCGGCGAAACTTGTATGAATATTTGATTAGATATTGAAGTTGGGCAGATCAGAATGAGGATGTGGGGGGAGGGGAGAATTCTTGGAAGGGGGATGAAGAAATTACGACGGACAGATAGATTAACACACATGTGTGCAAGGTTTTTTGGATCAATGTACTTTGCTGGAAGCTCCAGTAATCGAGCTGATCTGAGGAACGTATTGTAGTTACCTGTTGGCACTGTAAACGTGACTACTACAACTTCTACATTAAGTTACTGCTGACTTCATTTTTGCATTATTATTCTACAATGAATTAACTATCTTGCTCCAGCACACATGTTGGGTTGTACCAAAGTTGTTTTACACTAAATGGTTTTTCCTACTTAGGGACTGTTACACCATGTTATGCAATACATAATACGTTCCTATGAGCATACCGTGGTTACTATATTGTTTCTTTTTCTTGCAATGTATCTCACAACGACACTGGGATGCGGAATTGTGACTTTTTTGTACAAGTCCATTTTTATTGTTTTAAGTCCTCCCTTTCATAGATTCCATCTACAATATGTTTTCTTCTATGCACACCAATTTTATAATAGTCTACACTTTTAATGTTTTGTGCCGATTGACTTGCATCGTACCTGTAATATATAAACCTGTACGTTAGCGCGTCACAGTAGCAAACATTTCTAGGTACCTGGTACTGTGGTTTACCCCTGTGTTGCTGATTGCTTTTCTAACTTAATTAATTGTTTGCAAACTTTTCTGGTTAGATGTACTTTGTTAAAATTTTCTGTAAGTGGTTTTGTATGAGCAGTGGATTTTGATTACTGGTTGACAGTGTAAACATGAGCACTACTGTTTTTGCATTATTGGTAACTTCTTTTTCGCAGTATCTTGCGTTTGATTTACTATCTTCTTTGAACAGAATAATTCTGGTACTCTTCACGGTTGAAGCATATACCAATTTTGCACAGGTAGTCTCACTCTACATTAGAGCGCATCGTACCTGTTGGAGAGTTTGTGAATTTCCTGCTCCTAGTAAAATTCCTTACAGAATTTAGGATTCATATATATTGTTAATAAGATATGGTGTACATGCACACTGAAGTGTTCATGCTTTGTTGAACCAAAGTAATTTTTTATGTGTCCTTACCTTCCAAGAAGTAATAGCCCCATGCCATATGTAACTGGTAATGCACTAATACGGTTATGTATGCATATTATAGCCACTATATTTATCCCATTCTTGCATTATATTTCGTATGCATATTTGTATGCTGCATTGTGGCTGTAGTCCCGTGTTATCCCACCACCTCTGTACCCTCCCCCATCCGTCCCACACCCTTGTCTTCTCAGACATTCCCGCCCCCTCCACTCACCCACATCGTCATACAAGACTACCATGTTTCCTTGCACTTAATTATACACGTCTGCCAGTTTTCCATTCCGTGACATGTTACATGCATCGTATACTTCGCCTAAGGGAGATCCATGACGTATGAAACATGTTACGCAAACATAAGCAGACGTACAAATGTGAGTTTTACTTATAACGCGCGTTTTCAGAATTAACAAGCCTCTACGAGTGCAACGTATGCAAACTGGCCCCTGTGCATAAGGTACTCTTTAACTGCAAAAGGCTTTATTGTCAACAGACCTGTGTATAGTGTGCTGTATTTTATTCATCATAATGACAACATGGCAAGACTCACAACAGAACACGTTTTATAATATTGCCCACAAATACATCGTCCTTGTTACAACAGTCACGACTGTCAAAACCGGTTGTCAACACTAAGGACTAATTTATGCGTTCACGGCTATTGAATTTTTCGTAGTTAAGTAATCCGATTTAGAGAGAATTTGGAATGTGACACTAAGAACAGTAGATGAATTATGCTGTTTGGCCAGAAAAATAACGCAAGATGGCTCAAGCAGAGAAGGCAAAAAGGCAGAAAACAATAGCAAGAAAATAATTTCAGTAAATTTTTATTAATGTCTAATAGAAATTTAAGTGTTAGGAAGTCTTTCCTGTCTGTATTTGTGTGGAGTATACCCCGAAATGAAACGGAGACGATAGACAGTCAAGAGAAGAAACGAACATATGCTTTTGGAGCGTTGTGCTACAGGAAAACACTGAGTGTATTTGTATGGAGTATAGCCCTGTACGGAAATGAAATGGAGACGATAAACAGTGAAGATCTCACAAGAACAGTTGCTTTTGATGCGTTGTTCTACGGAAAAATACTAAAGAACAAATGAATGTATCGGATAATTAAGAGGTGCTTTACTGAATCGGTGGGAAAAGAAATGCATAACACAACTTGACCAAAAGAAGAGATCGGCTGATAAGGCGCGTCGTGGACCATCAGGGAACCACCTGTTTGGGTATGAAGGAGAGTGTTGCGGTTAGGACCAAGAATTTTCTTTAGAAAGGAGAGTCAAATGGATACATTTTCCAATATTTATGCAGAAATTAAGAGGGTTTCCTACGACAGACTAGTTTGAAGAGCTGCATCAAACCGGTCTTCGGGCTGAAGGCCGCAGCACTAGCAAATGCTACTAAGAGAGAGTTTCGAATTTTACTTGCGAGTTGGAGCAATCATCATGAGCTTGAAAGCAGACGTTTCTTTCCCTTTGCGAAAGTGCTTTTAGAGATGAAAATTTCATCGAGTAGCCGACAGTGAAGTGATTGCTTCTGAACTGACTTCTACGTTTTTACCATACTTATAGGTTTCAGTGATGATGATAGTACTGATAGTATTTCATTATTTATACAGAATGTGACCATCAGTGGTTCTGTTATGCCTTTTGTGGTCAGTCGCTTCCGCAAAGATTTGCCGTCGATGACAACGTTCTTGTTACTATCCTGCACCTGTACTCCGCCCTTATTAATCTCAGGATTCAGGACGTTTTATTCTACTTTGCATTTCTCTCGACTACAATTGCTACAAAAGCATCCTGGTTCTTTCTTTGTCCTCCTTTCATTACTAGTTATAGTGTCAGAATAAGCTCTCTGACAGTTTAACAGTTCTAAGTGAAATGCAAATATAGGTCGCAATTGAGCACTGAAATTATTTCAACGGTGATAAGTGAAAATCTGTGCGAGGCCAGATCTCGAACGCAGAAGTCCCACTTTATGCGAGCGGTCGCCTTTTGCGCTTCGGCCATCCACACACGTTTGTCATCCTACCTATGTTCTCAACTTGTCACACGCTAGTAGCGTCCACTGTACATTAACCTCTATGCCAGCAGCTTCTGGTTGAGTCCCGCAAGAGTTTGGGCGTAGAGTGCATCCATACTGAAATTACCATGCGCCAATTAATATATATTGTATCATTTCTGAAACCAAAGTAACCTCCGTTCAGTTCATCTCCAATTTCTCTGTGTGCGACTCAAATTCCTGAGCAGTGTTCTCAGTAAACTCTCTTCTGCCCACATAGACAGACTACACTAAATGACGAGCATGAAGACAGCTTGTAGCTGGATAACATTAGGATGAAATATTCCGAAAGTGGAATGATTTAAGCATCTACAAGAACATACAGAAGCTGGTCTGACAGAAAAAGTTGCTATGCGGGAGTATGAACCAACAAGAGGAATTTAGCATACACATTCATCGTAAACACAGAGAACACGAATAAATGAAAAAAATGAAACATTACCTGACAGTGATCCGACCTGAACCTTTGTTCGCTACAGAACGATTTTACTTGTTAAGACCAGGGTTACTTAGCAGCCTGGAGGTAGTGAAACGAAATATTCTCAGATACTGAAAGTGGAGATGTCTTACATAGTATATCAGCGAACCAAGTCGTGCATAATGAAACACAAGACACCTGGAAAATAAGAACTTTATTCTTCGCACACACGCGCTGAATGAACTAGGGGAGATTAAAAAATTAGATCTGCAATTTCTTGCGAGCAAGAGAATCGGAGTACGCTAGGACCAGGAGACAGTGGGATGGAGAAGAAATGAGAATACAGAAAAGACATTTACAACATGGTGATTTTTATATCGAAAATCGAGGTTGACACATATTTCCAGGACACAATTAGACCGAGCAGGAAAAAACCACATGCAGAGGAACGAAGAAAACTGCAAAGCGAGAGAATGAAAGAATAATGGATAAAAGACAGACATCAGAGGCTGATTAGAATGAAATTGGGTTATATATGGCCAAAACGAAAACAACTCACACCGAATACCTCACTATTATTCTAATATATATTCAGGGTGGTCCATTGATTGTGACCGGGCCAAATATCTCACGAAATAAGCATCAAACGAAAAATCTACAAAGAATGAAACTTGTCTAGCTTGAAGGCGGAAACCAGATCCCGCCTTGGTTGGCCCACTAGATGGCGCTGCCATAGCTCAAACTGATATCAGCTGCGTTTTTTTTAAATAGGAACCCCCATTTTTATTATATATTCGTGCAGTACGTAAAGAAATATGAATGTTTTAGTTGGACCACTTTTTTCGCTTTGTGATAGATGGCGCTGTAAGAGTCAGAAACGTATAAGTACGTGGTATCACGTAACATTCAGCCAGTGCGGACGGTATTTGCCTCGTGATACATTACCCGTGTTAAAATGGACCGTTTACCAATTGCGGAAAAGGTCGATATCGGATTGATGTGATCAAAATGCCCAACGGGCGAGTGCTATGTATGCTGCTCGGTATCCCGGACGACATCATCCAAGTGTCCGGACTGTTCGCCGGATAGTTACGTTATTTAAGGAAACGGGAAGTGTTCAACCACATGTGAAACGTCAGACACGATCTGCAACAAATGATGATGCCCAAGTAGGTGTTTTTGCTGCTGTCGCGGCTAATCCGCACATCAGTAGCAGACAAATTGCGCGAGAATCGGGAATCTCAAAAAAGTCGAAGTTGAGAATGCTACATCAACATCGATTGCACCCGTACCATATTTCTATGCACCAGGAATTGCATGGCGACGACTTTGAACGTCGTGTACAGTTCTGCCACTGGGCACAAGAGAAATTACGGGACGATGACAGATTTTTTGTACGCGTTCTATTTAGCGACGAAGCGTCATTCACCGACAGCGGTAACGTAAATCGGCATAAAAGCTCTATTGGGCAACGGAAAATCCACGATGGCTGCGACAAGTGGAACATCAGCGACCTTGGCGGGTTAATGTACCGTGCGGCATTATAGGAGGAAGGATAATTGGCCCCCATTTTATCGATGGCAATCTAAATGGTGCAATGTATGGTGATTTCCTACGTAATGTTCCACCGATGTTACTACAAGATGTTTCACTGCATGACAGAATCGCGATGTACTTCCAACATGATGGATGTACGGCACATAGCTCGCGTGCGGTTGAAGCGGTATTGAATAGCATATTTCGTGACAGGTGGGTTGGTCGTCGAAGCACAATACCATGGCCCGCACGTTCACCGGATCGGACGTCCCCGGATTTCTTTCTGTGGGGAAAGTTGAAGGATATTTGCTATCGTGATCCACCGACAACGCCTGACAACATGCGTCAGCGCATTGTTATTGCATGTGCGAACCTTACGGAAGGCGAACTACTCGCTGTTGAATGTCGTTTCACGTATTGTCAAATGCATTGAGGTTGATGGACATCATTTTGAGCATTTATTGCATTAATGTGGTAATTACAGGTAATTACGCTGTAACAGCATGCATTCTCAGAAATGATAGGTTCACAAAGGTACATGTATCACATTGGAACAACCGAAATAAAATGTTTAAACGCACCTGTGTTCTGTATTTTATTTTAAAAAACCTACCTGTTACCAACTGTTCGTCTAAAATTGTGAGCCATATGTCTGTGACTATCACAAAGCGAAAAAAGTGGCCCAACTAAAACATTAATATTTCTTTACGTACTACACGAATATGTAATAAAAAATGGGGGTTCCTATTTTTAAAAAACGCAGTTGATATCCGTTTGTCCTATGGCAGCGCCATCTAGCGGGCCAACCATAGTGCCATGTGCAATCTGGTTTCCCCCTTCAAGCTCGATAAGTTTCGTTTTTTGTAGTTTTTTCGTTTGACGCTTATTTCGTGAGATATTTGGCCTGGTCATGATCAATGGACCACACTATATATATATATATATATATATATATATATATATATATATATATATATATATATATATATAAACAGACGAAACAGGAAGGAATTATCCAGATGGTACGAATATCAGTAGATGTGTTGTACATAACAAACAAATGATTACATTTTCCGAAAAAACTGATGATTTACTCAAGGGAAAGACCTTCACAAATTGAGCAAGTCAGTAATGCATTGGTCCACCCCTGGCAAGCAATTATTGCTTCTTCTCCGGAGAGATATCGTGCCCAGTTCTGTCCAACTGACGCGTTAGATCGTCAAGATCCGGAGGTGGTAGGAGGGTTCTTCCATACTGCTCCAAATGTTCTCACTTTGGGAGACATCCAGCGAACTCGCTGACCGAGGTAGAGTTTGGCAAGCACGAAGACAAGCAGTATAAACTCTCGCCTGTGCATGCGGGCATTGTATTACTGAAATATAACGCCAGCATGCTTTGCCATGAAGGACAACGAAACGGCCGTAAAAAATGGTTCAGATGGCTCTGAGCACTATGGGACTTAGCGGTCGCGCGGTTCCAGACTGAAGCGCCTAGAACCACTCGGCCACACCGGCCAGCGAAACGGCCGTAGAATACCGTCGACGTACCGCTGGGCTGTAAGTGTGCCTTGGATGACAAACAAAGGGATCCTGCTATGAAAAGAAAAGAAACTGCAGACCATCACTCTCGGTTGTCGGCTGTGTGGCGGTCGACAATTAGGTTCGTATCCCACTGCTTTTCGGGGTGTCTCCAGACAGATCTTCGTTTGTCATCATGATTCAGTTCGAAGTGGGACTTATAACTGAAGACAATTCTACTCCAGTCAATGAGATTCCACGCCGAAGATGTGTCTGGAGACGTCCCGAAGAGCAGTGGGATACCAACCTGACAGTCGCCCACCATACAGGGTCTGGGGCGTCATCTCCTTTCATTGGTTATGATCCGCATCACGCTTACAGCACAGCGGTACGTCGACGATATTCTACGCCCGTTTCGTTGCCTTCATGACAGGCCATCCTGGGATTACATTTGAGCAAGACAATGCTCACTCGCACACAACGAAAGGTTCAAATTGTTCAAATGGCTCTGAGCACTATGGGACTTAACTTCTAAGGTCATCAGTCCTCTAGAACTTAGAATTACTTAAACCTAACTAACCTAAGGACACCACACACATCCATGCCCGAGGCAGGATTCGAACCTGCGACCGCAGCGGTCGCGCGGTTCCAGACTGGAGCGCCTAGAACCACTCGGCCACCCCGGCCGGCACACAGCGAAAGGTTTTGCTGCTTTTCTTCGTTCTTGCCAAACCCTACCTTAGCCGGCAAGGTCGCTGGATCGCTCTCCAATTGAGAACGTTCGGAGAATTATGGAGAGGATCCTTCAATCAGCTTGGGACTTTGATATCTAACTTGCCACTAGGACAGAATTTGACATAATGTCCCTCAGGAGACCATTCAAGAAATCAGTCAGTGCGTAGCCGACTAACTGCTTGCGTAAGGGCCGGAGAAGGACAGATGCGTTATTGACTTGTGAATCGTTTTCTCTTGATAAATCATTCAAATGGTTCAAATGGCTCTGAGCACTATGGGACTCAACTGCTGAGGTCATTAGTCCCCTAGAACTTAGAACTAGTTAAACCTAACTAACCTAAGGACATCACAAACATCCATGCCCGAGGCAGGATTCGAACCTGCGACCGTAGCGGTCTTGCGGTTCCAGACTGCAGCGCCTTTAACCGCACGGCCACTTCGGCCGGCGATAAATCATTCATTTTTTTCTAAATTGTAATTTTTTTATCTGTACATGTAAATCGTATCTCCCAACTTCCGTTCCATTCGGATAATTCCTTCGTGGTGCGTCTTTGTTTTTGTCCTAGAGTGTACTTCTACTGGAGTTTAGATAAGATAACATGGAATTTCGAGTGCGAGTGTTTGCTTGTCGGTCGTTTCGCAAGTGCACCTCGCGACCCTAATTGGCAGGGTTAAGGACCGGAGCGCCGGCAGATATTGGCAGGTCCGCCTTCCCACGGCAGCCGAGGGCGGACAGCGCTCATCAACTAATTGGAGCGCCGTGCCGGGGTGTGGCGTGGCCGGCGCTGTGGCCGACCAAGGGCACACGTTTCCGGGTGCGGTGTGGCTGCGGACCGCCTGCCGCACAGCTGCACGGGGCGTGACGAGAGGCCGTCGCCGTCGCTTATGGGGGCACGCAACAGGTGTCTCTTGAATCGTACGCTTATTTTTCGCATCAACTGATACAACAAAATTATACAAATAAAACAAAACAATGTACAGAATTACTCTTAAGTTTCACAAGACTACTGAGTGAAAACTGCAAGACATTCAGAAAAATTGGCCAGTGAGACAATACCTAACGGCTACTGCTAGCGTAGTTGCCCTTCCAAACAGCACCTCATACGAACAAACCAGTTTAGTCTTTACCTGCAGTTATTCGTAGTTCAGGTACTTAGGCTATGCACGGCTATGTTTAAAAACAATAACTCGATGTAGTCAGTGGGTCGAGCAACGCACGTCTGCTTTCATGCCCGCACTAATTCGCTGCGAATAATAATCTATAGCTGGGATCCTGCAATCAAATAGTCTAACCACTGGCTGGAACTACGAGTAAAAAAAGTCACAGAAATACACAGCGGAAATGAAATAAATAATTTAATAAAACGAGTTTTATTCTAACGTCTGTAATTGATAAAGACGACTGAGAATTATGTTGAATAACGTTTATTTAAGAAAGGGTATCTCAAATAAACTGGCAGTGGTTTTAGGATTTTCAGTTAAAATATAGACAGTGAATACCCTTATGAAATGCAGAAAAGTTATGTTGAGGACGTTACAAGAACGGTAGCGAAATCCCCAAACTAAATAGACATAAAAAGGTATGTGAAAACCAAGTTTATTTCGTGGTCACAATACAGGGAGTATTGACTAGCTCGAAACAGTTCAGAGTTCAAAATCATGATCTATAAATTAACAAACGTGAGATGATGAGTAGAAATTCATACCTCGTCTATCCTAAGTTCTGTAATACAATCGGAAAAAGAGACCTGCTCTGGAGCACATTCAGACCTCTCGAAATATAAAATCCCTTCAAAAGTTAGTTTATTATAGCAGCCATTCACCGCCCAGAGTCTATCATTAACACGAACCAAATATGACACATTATCACAGGCAGGTCTGCGTTCTTCCAGAACGAACACCCTAGTTTCCAAATTGCCGACTGGTGCTCTTCATTCAAAAAGTCCCTGTTTCCAATCGACTCTCATAGTGTTTCTCTACAGTCTGCTTTTCCATTGGCTGAAGGCCATCCCCACCAAAGATACATCGCTCTTAATTCTACAGACATGATTCGACTCAACTTGACCGCTACCCAGACTAAACTAATATATCACAACAATATTTAAATCCATCAGTCTTCACAGTAATTACAAACAAAGCCTTGTTCACAAGCCGGTCGTTGTGCCCGAGCGGTTCTAGGCGCCTCAGTCCGGAACCGCGCTGCTGCTACGGTCGCAGGTTCGAATCCAGGTTTAAGTAGTTCTAAGGCTAGGGGACTGATGATCTCAGATGTTAAGTCCCATAGTGCTTAGAGCCGTTTGAACCTTGTTCATAAATAAATAAGCTAATGTTCTTGTTGCAAGTGCACTCACTTAAATGACAATCACTTTTCATTAAATATTGTTTAAAGAATTATATATGTCTTCTTGACAAAAGCATCTTTTGGTTCTCTTTTCAATTGTGGTGTCTGCTATCACATATCACTGATCACTTTTAAGTAAGCACAGTTTTTAATAGCATCTGCAATCAACATTTCAATAAAGTTACTGACAAAATAGTAAACTGTACATTAAATAAGTACACAAGCATGTCAAGATACGAAGTGTTCATGCTGCACTCATATGCTGTACAATTGTGGAGAATATAAAAGACGTCGTAAGTTAACAAATAAAATAAATAGAGCAGATTTCTGGTATGATAACTATAGTGCAATGGTATAATCTGAGATATCGTTGTTGAAATCCCACAAAGTGTCTAAAAGTTGTTAATTCAGATGGTCATTGTGAAAATGCGTAGTCACTGTGAAGTATTAACTCCTGTGATTTCAAAGATATTGAAAATATTGTTGTGTCATCGGATGCGGCTCACTTTTCTAAGATCGCAAATATATTCAGATTTACTTTCATACATGACTGTAAATTATTATGGCTTATCAAAGAATTATAGGAAAGCCATCTAGTAGCTTGTTTGCAAAAAGGTCTTGTGAGCAACAGCCGTCCAAATTCCCAGCTTTGGGGTTTACCCATTTCCAGCGATGCTGCTCGTCTTTGTAACTGAACTCGCCCTTACTGGTCAACTAGCCGGATATGCTGTGGCGTGCCCTTAGCCATGGACCAACTAGTGTTCAGCCGTACAACAATTCCATCTTGCCTCGTAAAAGTTCTAGGGAGCCGATTAGATAGCCTATGTACTCGTGACGTTACTCCAGGTGCGAGCAGGACTTGCGTTTAGTGTATTCGATAAAAACTCAGATTTATACCGGGTGAAGGAAAAAGGACGGACGCTTAAAAATATTTATGTTGTTACTTGTGCTTCAAAAAATTTTTATTTACAACATAATACTCAAATAATGTTGCCATTTTACAAAATTAATGCTTGAAAACAGGATCGTACAGGTGACGGTCGTTCCAGCGACGCACCTCTCATGCCGCTCTCAGAAGTTGCCTTGCACTCTCTTCAACATCGCTCTGTCAATTTAAACAGTTTACGAACTGCTTCCTTCAGTTCTTCAAGTGTACATCGCTTATGCTCGTATACACGTGACTTGAGGTAGCCCGACAAAAAGTAGTCGCACATGAACAGGTCTGGGGAACAAGAAGGCCAACTAATCTCACTAAACCGGGAAATGCCACGACCACGAAAAACAGTCCGAATAGCTTCCATTGACATTCTTTCTGAGTGAGCTGTGGCCCTGTTCTGCTGAAACCAAACGCACCGAATAGCAGTACGCTTTCTTCTTAGCTCAGGTAGGAAGAATTCAGTGATAATCTGTCTATAAGGTTTCGAGGCTACATTTACAGTGTTCGCGGTATCGACTTGGGAGAGGTATGGACCAATAACATCTTTACCGGTATGAGATTTTCACTCTGCAGCGGAGTGTGCGCTGATATGAAACTTCCTGGCAGATTAAAACTGTGTGCCGGACCGAGACTCGAACTCTGGACCTCTGCCAGGAAGTTTCATATCAGCGCACACTCTGCTGCAGAGTGAAAATCTCGTTCTGGAAAAATTCCCCAGGCTGTGGCTAAGCCAGGTATCCGCAATATCCTTTCTTTCAGGAGTGCTAGTTCTGCAAGTTTCGCAGGAGAGCTTCTGTAAAGTTTGGAAGGTAGGAGAAGTAAAGCTGTGAGGACGGGGCGTGAGTCGTGCTTGGGTAGCTCAGTTGGTAGAGCACTTGCCCGCGATAGGCAAAGGTCCCGAGTTCGAGTCTAGGTCCGGCATACAGTTTTAATCTGCCAGGAAGTTTCATCTTTACCGGTTACAGCACACCAATCACCTTGGAACTATGTAGTGGTGTCTCATGCATTAATTTTGGAATTTCAGTGGCCCAAAAACGACAGTATTGTTGATTTAGCATGCCGTTCAGATGAAAATGAGCTCCTTCACTCGTAAACAAAACTGTGTTGTCATTTGGGTCAAGTATGGCCTCCCTTTCTAGAGCAGAATTTAGCCGCGGTACATAATCTCTAGGGTTCAATTGTTGCATCATGGCGATTTTGTAGAGATGATATCCTAGATCAATATGCAAAATACGCCTTACTGAACGATTATTGAGGTGCTGTTTAGCAGAATGTTTCCACGCAGATCGATCAGGACTACGGAATATGGCTTGCCGAACTCTTTCAACATTTATTGCAGCGCGTACTCAGGGAGGAGCCACTCACGATTTTGTGTTCATCACTGTCCCTCATAAACGAAATGTGCAGCCCAACGTAAAATGTTGTTACAAGTGGGAACACTATCATGTCTTGAAAGACTGAAATGGCAACGAAACGCACGCCGAGCTGCAACGATAGACTCATTGTTAGGCATAAAACTATCGTAAGCAAATACACGATCTTTCACAGTCCACGTCTCCATGACCTCGACTACACAAGATGGCAGGAGGTACCAAATACGTGACCACATCAGTCCCCACACTCCTACTATCTGAGCTGGATTCTGTATGTTCTAAAAATGTTCCGTCCTTTGTGCTTCAACTGTACATTCATAATTCATCTACCCCAGGAATCAAAGATTTTCGACGATTTTTGCTTGTTCTCTACATTGATACTCGCGAGATATGGGTCCTGGGAATTCCATGGCTTTCGAGAATGTTATAAGTTTGTAGTCGTATAACAAATGACAAAAATATCTTTTGTGTGTTACATATCTACAAACCAAGAATTATCGGATTCTTTTCTTCACCTGTACTTCGAAACGTTCCTGCTTTCCAAATTTCACGATTGTAGGTGAATGGCAAGTACTTTATACACTGCTGTGGCAGAAGTCACGGAATAACTACATGCACATATACAGATGACAGTAATATCGCGTACACATTGTATAAAAGTGCATTGCACTAGAGGAGCTGTGACTCACGTGAAAGTTTCCGACGTGATTATGGCCGCATGACGTGAATTAGCAGACTCTGAACGCGGAATGGTATTTGGAGCTAGATACATGGGGCATTCTATTTCGGAAATTATTAGGAATTCAATATTCCGAGATCCACGATGTTAAGAACGTGCCGAGAATACCAGATTTCAGGCATTACCTCTCACCATGTACGACACAGTGACCAACGACCTTTACTTAACGACCGACAGCAGCGGCCTTTACGTAGAGTTGTCAGTGCTAACAGACAAGTAATAATGAGTGACATAACCACAGAATTTAATATGGGAGATACTACGAACGTATCCGTTACGACAGTGTGGCGAAATATGGTGTTAATGGGCTATGGCAGCACACGACCGACGCGAGTGCCTTTGCTAACAGCGCAACATCGTCTAGAGCGCCTCTCCTAGGCTCGTGACCATATCGGTTGGACCCTAGACAGCTGGAAGACCATGGTCTGACCAAATGAGTCCAGATCTCAGTTGTTACGATGAGGTGGCAGGGTTCGAGTGTGGCACCGATCCCATGAAGCCATGGACCCAAGTTGTCAGCAGGGCACAGTGTGCAAGCTGGTGGTGGCTCCATAATGATGTGGATTGGAAAGGGTTATGTCCGCCCACTTGGAAACCATTTGCAGCCATTTATGGACTTCACGATACCAAACAACGATGGAATTCTTTTATGGATGAGAACGCGCTGTGCCACTGGACCACAGCAGTTCGTTATTAATTTGAAGAACATTCTGGACAATCCGAACGCTTGGTTTGGCCACCTAGATCGCCCGACATGAATCCCATCGAACACTTATGGAACATAATCTAGAGGACAGTTCGTGCACAAAATCCTGCACCGGCAACACTTACGTACTTATGGATGGCTGTAGAGACAACATCGCTCATTATTTCTGCAGAGGACTTCCGACTTGTTGAGTCCGTGCCACGTCGAGTTGCTAAACTGCACCGAGCAAAACGAGGTCCTACACGATATCAGGAGGTATCTCATGACTTCTGTCATCTCAGTTCTAGTTTTGATGAGTGGGTTTGCTAGTGTCAAAACGTGTGACATAAATGGCCGTGGATTTTGATTGCACCGACTTAGACGCTTACATTTGGTACTCCGCCAAGGGACCGCACACCTTAGTAAGCGACATAAAGTTCAGCTTGATACATCTACCCGTTCCTGGGACTGACGTATCTTAACAGACGGGCGGACAGGCAGACAGCCGGATTAAGAATGAGAAAAAAAATTCTTCTTATATTATTACAAGCCGGCCGCGGTGGTCTAGCGGTTCTAGGCGCTCAGTCCGGAGCCGCGCGACTGCTACGGTCGCAGGTTCGAATCCAGCCTCGGGCATGGATGTGTGTGATGTCCTTAGGTTAGTTAAGTTTAAGTAGTTCTAAGTTCTAGGGGACTGATGACCATAGATGTTAAGTCCCATAGTGCTCTCAGAGCCATTATTACAAACTACCAGTTTTCCTTTTTTTCCTTTCATTGTACTGTGAAACCTTGCTTCTTCCCAAATTTCATGATTCTACGTCAACGGGGAGTACCCTGTAGAGTTTGATGAGTGAGATTGCGAGTATCAAACTGTGACAAAAATGGCGGTATCTTTTGACTGCATCGACCTACAAGCTTCATTTTTACACCGTCAATGGATCGTAGATCTTAGTACGTGACGTCAGTTTCAGCTTGATACGTCTAACCGCTCTTGAGAAGGGGGTTTTTAACTGAACGACGTAAAACAAAGTGATCCTATAAGGGTTCCATTTTCATCTATTCAGGTACGGAACCATAAAAAGACAGTGATTAGAACATCTTTCTAAGTATCGATTCGTAACACGTGTCGTGACTTATTTACAGAGAGCACCACTAGGTGGCAAGCGTATACTTTGGCGTATAATGGAACGAGGCACAAGTTTTGTGACCTTGAGTTTGCTAAATGTTGGTCGAATTAAATCAGACGACGCTGAAGGGATTAGATGGTGAAGTGAGACACTGAAAAGAATAGATAAGTTTTGTAATTCGGACAGCAAAATAATAAGACTGAAGGAGAGAAGATATAAAATGCATATTGGCAACAGCAAAAACAGCGTTTCTAAAAAAGAGAACTTCGTTAATATTAAATATAAATCTTAGGAAGACGATGACGAAGGTGTCTGTACGGGGCATAGAACTGTACAGGAGCGAGACGTAGACGATAGAGACGTAGACGATAAATATTTGAGACAAGAGTACAATAGAAGCTTATCAAATGTGACATTACAGAAGAATTCTGAAGATTAGGTGGGTAGATCTAATAATTCATGCTTTTAGGGTACTACCCAATACACGTACTTACATTACAGTTTCCTCCTATGTGCACGCCCGACGTATCCCGCCAATACAGTAGCCAATTCTTGTGAGTCGTCTTCTCCTGACTTATCTAAACAATCATCCCACTAAGGTTTCTCAGTTTGGTCTGGCCACATGTAGAGATAAATTTGCGACCCTCAGTCAAAGAATCATGAGTATCATGGTGGCCTTCGCTGTCCGCTTGTATGATATCTTGCCCGTGGAATACATCTAGGATATTTTATTGTGGATTAGTTCCTTTTTCTTTCTACATCGGAACAACTCCAGTCATAGATTTCAAATTAACTTTCTATCTAGTTAGAAGCCGCAACGCCCTACCTACAGGCACAGGAATTTTTTCTCAAACGCAGAGATCTTGTAATTTTCTACAATCCTAATTATTTGTATTTATTAATGAGTTTTAAATCCATCTTTGCAACTAGAAGAAAAACATATTTTGTCACCAAACGATTTTCTTTTCACTGAAATAAAACACCATCAGTGGCCTATAAAGAGAGATATTCGCAATCTGGCTTGCTGTTTAGATCGAAAAATAGTTCGCTACCGAGTATAGATTTAAGTGTCAAGAAGTCGTTTCTGAAAGTATTCGTATGGAGTGTAGCCATGTATGGAAGTGAAACATGGACGATAAACAGTTTGGACAAGAAGAGAATAGAAGCTTTCGAAATGTGGTGCTACAGAAGAATGCTGAAGATTAGATGGGTAGATCACATAACTAACGAGGAGGTATTCGATAGGATTGGGAAGAAGAGGAGTTTGTGATATAACTTGACTAGAAGAAGGGATCGGTTGGTAGGACATGTTCTGAGGCATCAAGGGATCACCAATTTAGTATTGGAGGGCAGCGTGGAGGGTAAAAATCGTAGAGGGAGACCAAGAGAAGAATACACTAAGCAGATTCAGAAGGATGTAGGCTGCAGTAGGTACTGGGAGATGAAGCTTGCACAGGATAGAGTAGCAAGGAGAGCTGCATCAAACCAGTCTCAGGACTGAAGACCACCACAACAACAACAAAATATATTTATTTCACTCATGGTATTTCATTTCCGATTTTCACTCGTGTCAGGGACTGCCGTCTGTTTGCACGTTTTCGAGGTATTCTTTCGTTTAACGCTGATGATTCCAACCTAAGTCCATATTTATTTGCATAACTATATATTTCTTAATTCGAAAAACAACACAATATTACATCACTACTGTTAGTTTGCATCTTTCTCGCTAAATATGTCTCCTCTGTTTTGGGCAGTATTACCAGCGTAATCGCTACTTTTTCCTTTGGTGCACAAATGTGTTCTTCTCTGCGTAGTGATGCTATGCTGATGTATTAAACATCACGAAATTCATCGTTCTGAAAAGGAACGTGAGATTAGGCCGGAAACAACAGTACCAAAGGATGGAATACCTCAAAGAGAGCAAGAAGTGTGAGGGAAAATGACATAAAACACCATAAGTAAAATCGACATCTTTTGCAACGAACTGTTTTTCGATCTAGAAAGCAAGGCAAATTGCAAATATCTCTCATTACAGACGACCTACGATGCTTTATTTCAATAAAAAGAAACGCGTTTGGTGACAAAATACGCATGTTCTTGTAGTTGTAAGGATGATTTAAAATACCTTCAGTAATTATAAAGGAATTAGGGGTAATATGGCCACACAAATCAAGAATCTAATTATTTGTATATTATCATTCACCTGCACTGGTAGATGAAGTCTGTATAAGTGTCATGTATGCTTCTTAGAGCTGCAGTTTTCAAAAACATTCATTTGTTTCGTAATTTGGAATGTGAACCTGTCGTCCAAACCTCACAGGAGTTACGGTTTTTCTTTGTGGCTTTATCAGTGTCCACGCTTCCGCCCCGTGCAGAAGAAATGTGAAAACATAGCATATTAGTAGCCGCAGTTTCATCTGTTGAATATTAAACGGAAGGTGATGAGGAGGAGGAGGAGGAGTAGCAGTTTCGAATGTACTTAGATGGAGACGGTGACTCGGCAATAATTGTTGTTTAGAAATATTGAGAGCTCTGTTCAATGTATTTAATATAATATGAATTGTCCTCATATGAATGTCATGACCACTAGCTTTGTCATGTTATCACCTCTCTCCGAAGTGACAGTCGGAATACGTTCACGTTTTGCGCAGTATTTTCAGGGCTATCATGGCGGTCTCAAATGCTGTACTCGAGATATCTCTGACCACATCGAACTCTTCACTGTGTCATTTCCTTGCCTGTTTTTATCATTTTGAGACATCATTTGATACATTGATACAATACAGTTATCGGTGATGAGATCTACGCAGCCCGCACAGCAGTAGACCGAGTTCCCACGCAAGACAAATAGCGTCTGGATCACTTTTTTTTTTTTTTTTTTTTTTTTTTTTTTTTTTTTGACCGACAATGATTGCTTTCGATCTATCAAGCCAACTTTACAAGTTGGGAAAAGGAAAACGAGCCTAAAAATAATGTAAGTGTAACACTATGAAGACTACCGTCAATGGTACGGCAAATAACATGAAAACATCCTTGTCTTATTCATACAAAGTGCTTCAAGGTGTAGTTTGTCAGTAGCTGTAAGAATGTAAGATAAAACTACGTAAAATAGTACAGAGGGTGGAATGGGGAAAATTGCTTATCGGTAACGTGACGTGTGGCGAAGTCAGTGGCCAGAGCGTTGATACAGTTTACAGAGGATTCTTCCATCATGAAATTAAACTTTGATAATTTCACGCTTTCCATCTTACGAAATACTTAAACAGATACGAAAATGTAAATTTACTGTGAGATGGTTTTCTACATTTGTATTCTTACTTTTATCTTATAATGCAGCATACATTCTGCAGTATATTACTTCGATCTGCTTTTTATTTTAGTAATTCTCTTTATTTCTTGACGGAAGAATTCTCTGTACGCTGCACCAATGTACTGGCGACTGAGTTGTGCACATATCACGTTATTCTCTGTGTAATCATCCCCACTGCATGCTCCATACTTTCTTACGTAGGTTTATGTTAAATTTTATAGTGTTACACTTTCGTAATTTCTTTTATATTGTCGCACTTCATTCCATTTTCCCAAATCGTGACTGAAGATGTCTTGCTAGTAAGACCGAAACTGGTCCTCACCAATATAGAACAGGGGTTCAGACGGCGCTTGTGTCAGAAAACCGCGAAATGGGACAAATCGCAGCAAGAGTTTTGGTGTAAATCCCCGCAGCTCCAACAATGTGACGGCAGTTCTTCAATGATACTGCCTGCAAAAAATGTCATTCAACACACACTGCATAAGATTATCCCATCCGAAGATATAATTCCCCTGTCTAACAATAAAATAAGGAATTAGGAGAAACTTTCTGGCAAAGCACTGATCTCTGTGCTTGTAACGTCGACACGCAATAAAGAACGAATGGAAGAAGAATGCATGGGAAAAGAAAACTTTGCTACTGAGAACGAAAGACGTGCTAAAGAAACAAACGAGCGTGCTGCAGAAACAAAACGGCGCAAGCTAGATTTCATTACATCAATGACAAAAAAAGGAAAAAAGAAAACAGATCACATAGCCCTCTAATAATTATTCAGAGTCGGATTCACACATTTAATATCATGAAAGTACTTTAGATATAGACATGGACTTCCTGTCTTGCGAAGTTCCTGTCTTGCGAGTTCAAGAAAGGATCAGAGGACCTAACAAGGTACAATACTTACTAGGTATCTAAATAGCTTAGCCTCAGTAATTGAACAGTTCCAGGTTACCCTACGATTCCTCCTTTCGTGGAAAGGAAATTATTATTTCTGTACATGTATTTTTAAGCATTATGTTCAAATTTATGAGCCATTTCAGTTCAATATTGTGCTGGGTAAGTTGGTTACAACACCACAATGTTACAAATAAGTTATGTCAAGTGTTTTATTATGCAGTCATCTATTGTTATCCACGTTTATTTCAAATGGCGTGAAGACCCGCACTCAAGGGCTTTACCCCATTTGTAAGGTAAAACCCCGAAATCTTTGTTTTAGCTAAATTGTTAGTTTCTCTGTAATCAGACAGAGCTGGAATTTAGGTGAATTATAGGTAACATCCTAACCTACTACTTTAACTCGAAATCGCATGTAAATCTGCCTCTCACTGCCCGCAGTATTACAAACAATCTGAACATTGTGGGCCATTACCCCCTCTCCCCCTTCGCTACTATTACAGACCGCTCAGGAACAATCAGATGGTAAAATTGCACTAGTTGCACGTGAATTACCTCTTTATGCACTTAATTCTCGTGATGTAGGCTGTTTGTGACAAGATGTATTTTGCCTCGTATAAGAACGAGAAACGCCTACCAGCACCTATTGGAATTAAGCAGTAGCAGGATCGTTTCTTATAGACACTTCGGTTTATTGTTACCCGACATGGCTGCTCGTGAAGGTTGGGATACCATGACTGCACCTGGAATACGGAATCGATGGGTTAAGGAGGGCCACGTTCAACGCCATGCCAGATTACAGGGGCACCTCAGAGGACAGACATACAGGGTGCAACAGGTCCAAGTGAAGATATTTTTATATCTGGTTCAGTATATGTACCCACTTTACTGTGCTCGTTGTTTTCTCCCCGTGTCGAATGGTCTTCCTACAAAGACGTCACCAACTTTACAACCTGATGTCTTCCGCATGATCGTAACTGCACCATTAAGTGGACTACGCGTCAGAATAGACTAACCATTTTGCAGCCACACTTCCACACTTCAACGTCTGACCTGCTGCCCCAGTGCTCCCCCAAAGCTTGCTCTTGCCACACATGCCCGCATCTCGTGGTCGTGCGGTAGCGTTCTCGCTTCCCACGCCCGGGTTCCCGGGTTCGATTCCCGGCGGGGTCAGAGATTTTCTCTGCCTCGTGATGGCTGGGTGTTGTGTGATGTCCTTAGGTTGGTTTAAGTAGTTCTAAGTTCTAGGGGACTGATGACCATAGATGTTAAGTCCCATAGTGCTCAGAGCCATTTGAACCATTTTTTTTGCCACACATGCTTGGATGTAGTAAACAAGCTAAAAACACACGACTTGTAATAGCTACAATTGTGAGTCTGCAAATGGCATAAATATTGATGTAATGTTGTTCAATAGACAGCTCTCAGTCAACAATAGAAATATCTGCACCTGTTACACCATTGGATCTAAACGTCCGCAGACCACCTGTGGTTCGCAAGAGTTAAAAAATGGCCTGCTAAAGATTGTAAATTTCAAACTACTCGTTATACAAACTCAAAGGAGAGGTGGAAGTGTTTGTGGTGGGAAAAAATGGAAGCAGTGTTCTGATCTGACACCTCAGTTGCATTTGGCTTATGTCAATATTTTCAAACGTTTGAAGAAGTTGAACTTGAAGTTGTGAGGTTCCGGAAAAAGGCATTTAGAAGACGTTGCAAATATATTTATGTTTGAAGATAAACTCCATGCCTTTATCTGCAACCTTTAGTTACTGATAGGTAAAACTGCCAAAAATAATTATTCTTCATTCGTGATACTAAAAGCACTAGATAAAAAAGGTATGACACGATTACGACAAAGGTACAAGAAGACATCAAGAGTTATCTGCAGGTGTTGGCTTGTGACTTCAGTCGTTACTTCCCAGAATATAACAAAACAGAAGCTAAAGTTGACCAAAAACTGATTCGCAATGCTTTTAGCACTAATGCAGGATTGCTGCAGAACAAACCAAGGAAGAACTCATTGAAATCTAAAACGATTGAAATTGTAAGGACGAATTTGACTCTGATTCTCTTGGTCGGTTTTGGTGTAAAAAAAGCCATTTCAATACATTAAAATTCGAGAAATCACCTTGCGATATCTTATGCTTCCCTCCAAAACTGTTTATGTGAACAAGGGGTTTCCGCTTTTCTAGCAATTAAAAACAAGTCCAGTTCTTGATTGAAGGTAAGTGATGACATGGGTGTACCTCTGAACAAAAATATTAGCCCATTGTACAGAAGATGCAAGCTCATAAAATCACATTGACGCAAACCGAATTTAATGTTCTGCTAAAATACTGTGTTTTCCATTATAATAGCGCCGTTAATGCATGCTACTTTTGAGTTTAAAGAATATGTTAAAAGTTCCACTTCTGACACCAAACGCAAATCCTAACGCCGCCTTCGATACACGGACCGTTTTCGAACGTCAACGACGGAAGCGCCGACTTAAACGTGCTGCTGAACGCTCAGAAACGATGCGACTTGTGCAAACGTTAAAATTCCTACGGTAGCTCTGTTGAAACGCACATTTCCTCCCTTGTCAATACGATAGTCATGTTGTTGTGTCTGTAGTATACTGGCTGTTCGTAATTAAAGTCAATTTTGCAAAACATATTATTCACGCAAGCAGGAAACGCCATGGGATAAAAGCAATTTAACGAAAATCTGACCAATAGATGGCTCTGTAAGCCTATTGGTGTGCCATGAACGACGTTAAGATGTTGCTACTGGACGCATTATACCGCGCAACTTTGGGCACGGTATCTGATCAGTCCGTAACAGACAGTGCGCATCGCACATGACAGCACGCTTCAATTTAATCGACTTTGGATCTGGGATGATAACCGTTGCTACACGCATGGACCATGGCATATCGGATACTACAAAGAAATTTGTTTTTCCGCGATCAACAGTTATTATATTTAGAATCGCAGAGACGTTCCCACACACGAATGGACGTCACGTGTCCACTGTGGAGCCATCGTGGCGATCGACGATGACCGACTGTCAGTCAAATGGCCGCCGATTTGAATGTGTGACGTGACCAAGGCATTCTTGCACGACTGAAGCGAGACAAGTGCATCACGTAGTCTTCGGCGTGCGACGTCCGCCACGTTTACCAGTGCCTTCCCATGTATTTCGCCTCTCAATGTATATGTGTGGTATTGGCTAGTGAAGAGTATTCAGTCCATAGTCTTCATTTGTATTCGACAAATATGTTACTTACTACATGAAAAAATTTGAATTGAGAAAAGCACTGACGGTCTAGGACATTCCTAGAACTCCTACATCTACATGGATACTCTGCAAGTGACATTTAAGTGCCTGGCAGAGGGTTCATCGAACCACCTTCACAATAACTCTCTATTATTCCAATCTCGTACAGCACGCGGAAAAAACGAACGCCTATATTTTTCCGTGTGAGCTCTGACTTCCCGTATTTTATTATGATGATCATTTCACTACACGTAGGTCGGCGTCACGTCTCTTAGGGAAAAAGATAGGGATAGCGGACATATAAAAGTACGTTTTAGTTACATGAAATTATTTCAACCGAATATAATAGTGTGGCATTCTATGAGGGAAAATACCCAGGGATGTAAGACACCCTGAAACATGTATGTTTGAAATGTGATTGAAATTACGTAACTGACAGCAATCTGAAACGCAACTGTTAGGATGGGAATGGAATGTGAACATGTATTTTATCTCGTCCCTTATGCGCTTTGCCCTGTGCTAAACATTTCTGACTGCCAGAATGCAAATTTAATTTAGCTGCGAGAAAGTAAACTGTTAATAACTTTAAACCTAATTAAAACTGCAGTAATTTACGTAACACAAAAACTGAATCTGATGCCACACTGTTCATATACATCTGCGTGATTACTCTGCTATTCACAGTAAAGTGCCTGGCAGAGGCAGTGATTGAAAATGGCCCTAGTAATAAAACAAAACTTCATCGGTTTGGAAATAAAGGTCCCTGTGGTTAATGAATGCTATCTCTGAAATAATCAAATTTCCTACCTTTATCTGCGCAATGGTAAGGCTCTTCGTACTGCTCTATGTTAGCACTTTAAATAGTATAGTTAGGAAACAGCTATTGTGCATGACTGTTGCTTAGTATACATTTTAATTAAACCGAATATGACTGAGACAATAACTTCTTGAGAAAAATAGTTAATCGAAAATGATATGGATCTGGGAACTGGCAGTGACTTGCGGTAAGCAACAATGTGGCACTAACAAAATAAGCAACAATATGGCACTAACTTTAAACCTTGTGTTTTGACTCTGTGAAACTTAATAATGGTCACACACTGTCTCAATCATCACTCATGAACACGCGCATTGCATTAGTAACAAAACAACTTTCTTTATCTTAATTAGTTCCAGCTTCAGTTCAGATTCCTTTTACAGTTAGTAAACATCATTGTATCATGCAAACAAAAAAATCATTACTGCACGTAGCGATTAAGTATATATCCAGCACACATAAAATACAACACGTCTTTACATTCTAGAATCCTCTGTACCACTCCATACATTACTCGATGTGAAGTTACCCTAACCCAGTACCCATAACACATTGAATCAGGGATCGCTGTTAAGCAGCGACGCTACTGCACAATCGATACTACATTTGACCATCTCTGGTTCAATATAATATCACAGTCTAACGTAACAGTCGTGACACTCACTACTGTAAAAGTTGTTACCGTTTGACAGATGGAGCGACACTAGCGCTCCAAGCGGCAAGTGAGGTGAACGCCAGATGCGTCGTAAGCATAATATTTGTTTTGCATCAATTTCCTACGTAATTTACGAAATATTTGAGTTATTTTCTTGCCGCCAAGTGTTTGTGTAGTATCAGAAGGCATATATACTTCTAAGAATGATTCTAAAATAAGCGCAAGTATGGACAAAAATCGTGAATCGTGTGGCAAGCTACAACACATTCGTGAAGAAACACTTGTGACACTGGATAGAATTGCAACTTACCACGTTGATATCAAAAGAATATAAACACACGGATTGACACGTAAGAAGCACAGACATGTACCTCTACAAGCAAAAGCGATCGACAGATCGTTTATCGTTCTGTAGGCCTACTGTGTTTGTCACTCTCGACTGTTGCCACAAGTACGACCTTCATCTTTATACACTACTGGCCATTAAAATTGCTACACCACGAAGATGACGTGCTACAGACGCGAAATTTAACAGACAGGAAGAAGATGCTGTGATATGCAAATGATTCGCTTTTCAGATCATTCACACAAGTTTGGCGCCGGTGGCGACACCTACAACGTGCTGACATGAGGAAAGTTTCCAGCCGATTTCTCATACACAAATCGGAGTTGATCGGCGTTGCCTGGTGGAACGTTGTTGTGATGCCTCGTGTAAGGAGGAGAAATGCGTACCATCAAGTTTCCGACTTTGTTAAAGGTCGGATTGTAGCGTATCGCGATTGCGGTTTATCGTATCGCGACATTTCTGCTCGCGTTGGTCGAGATCCAATGACTGTTAGCAGAATATGGAATCGGCGGGTTCAGGAGAGTAATACGGAACGCCGTTCTGGATTCCAACGGCCTCGTATCACTAGCAGTCGAGATCACAGGCATCTTATCCGCATAGCTGTAACGGATCGTGCAGCCACTTCTCGATCCCTGAGTCAACAGATGGGGACGTTTGCAAGACAACAACCATCTGCACGAACAGTTCGATGACGTTTGCAGCAGGATGGACTATCAGCTCGGATACCATGGCTGCGGTTACCCTTGACGCTGCGTCACAGACAGGAGCGCCTGCGATGGTGTACTCAACGACGAACCTGGGTGCTCGAATGGCAAAATGTCATTTTTTCAGATGAATCCAGGTTCTGTTTACAGCATCATGATGGTCTTACCCGTGTTTGCCGACATCGCGGTGAACGCACATTGGAAGCTTGTATTCGTCATCGCCATACTGGCGTATCACCCGGCGTGATAGTATGGGGTGCCATTGGTTACACGTCTCGGTCACCTCTTGTTCGCATTGACGGCACTTTGAACAGTGGTGTTATGACCCGTGGCTCTACCCTTCATTCGATCCCTGTGAAACCCTACATTTCAGAAGGATAATGCACGACCGCATGTTGCAGTCCTGCACGGGCCTTTCTGGATACAGAAAATGTTCGACTGATGTCCTGGCCAGCACATTCTCCAGATCTCTCACCAATTGAAAACGTCTTGTCAATGGTGGCCGAACAACTGGCTTGTCACAATATGCCAGTTACTACTCTTGATGAACCGTGTTATCGTGTTGAAGCTGCATGCGCAATTGTACCTGTCCATGCGATCCAAGCTCTGTTTGACCCAATGCCCAGGCGTATCAAGGCCGTTATTACCGCCAGAGGTGGTTGTTCTGGGTTCTGATTTCTCAGGATATATGCACCCAAATTGCGTGAAAATGTAATCACATGTCAGTTCTAGTATAATATATTTGTCCAATGAATACCCATGTATTCATAGCATTTCTTCTTGGTGTAGCAATTTTAATGGCCAGTAGTGTATTATTCTAATTGGGACAAGCAACTGCCAAATAGTGGGAGATATATGTTGAAAACATTATAATGAGCTCATTACATTACATTTCACACAAAAACAAATATTTGAATAATTTTCAAGCAATCTGTCAGTGAACAAGGTGCTAACAAAATAATGTCATCACAGGAAAGAAGCAAGGAAATTTAAGTGACTAACAACAGAAATGAATGAAACACATACCAAACACTACGCTTTTGTAAGACACGAATAACTGCACTTAATCTAACCACTTCATCGTCAAAGCAGGAGAGTTGAACTGGTTGCTTCTGAGTCATAGGACTGTTTTACAGCTTTAGATGGATTGTCGAATCTTTGTGGCAGTTTCCTCTCCATCGTCAGTTGACGTGGCTTATTGGGGATGTCAAACAGTGTAGGTACTGCATTCAACACGAGTTTATTATTGTCTGCGTTCATGAACTGGTTTTGTTCTGGAACGTCCCCTTAGAAAAATTATACATGACTGTGCTTAAACTGACACACAATATTTTTTTTTAGCGCAACGCAATATGACTTCCACTAATCCTTACAAAAGAATGGCCCTGACTAACATTAACCTATACCTTTCACAAATCACGTACCTCACAAAAATCTTCGTTACTCGAACTACTGCAATACAGCGAGCGCCACTACTGCCAGCTAAATAAAAGATTCAAACTACGGAAGGCACTAACTACTGATAGGCATAGTTAGCAAATGAAAGATTTTAATAGAGAACAAACAATGTATTTACGTTAATAGTGTTGAAAAATCATAATATACATAGCAGTTCATGACATCCAGTCTTACAAATTTCAAAACTCTGCCATTTCTCTCCCCACATCCACCACTGCTGGCGGCTCACCTCCAACTGCGCAACGCTACGCGCTGTTCACATACAGCTGCCCAACACAACAATGGCAGACAACAATGCAAACTAGCCACAGACTGCACACAGCACAGCCAGTGATTTTCATACAGAGCGCTAAGTGGCGTTACCAATAAGAAAACCTAAACAGCCTACTTACATAGCCCCCATGCTCCCCACAAAAAATTTTACAAATTTTTTTGGGCAGTGGCCAATAGTGATTTGATAAAATTTTTCATAATTGCAATAACAAAGATATCAAATGCACACACTTATTGATACAATGTTGATCAAAAGCTAAAATTTTCTCACAGTCCATAAAGACAGTCCCGATCATTCATCACAGTAAAGTTGCAGTGTTTTTTTTTCCTCAAAGTCTGAGCAGTAAAAGAAAATGCACACAGAAGTAGTGGATTTCCATGCAGTCTTGAAGAAGTAGTGTTGTCCTTCCAATGGAAAGACAGTGCTGACTCTTGACATGCAGACAGGTATTGGTCCACAACAGAGCAAACCCACAGCAGAGTCAGTCGAAATTTTGAAGAGTATTGGTAGATAGGTCATCACAGAGCAGACCCACTGTAGTCCTGGTAGAGATTATGGTATTGGTGGGCTACCAGAGGTGCAGACCCACTGTAGTCCTTGTAGAAATAATGGTATTGATGAATCATCAAAGGTGTAGACCCAAATGGCTCTGAGCACTATGGGACTCAACTGCTGAGGTCATTAGTCCCCTAGAACTTAGAACTAGTTAAACCTAACTAACCTAAGGACATCACAAACATCCATGCCCGAGGCAGGAGTCGAACCTGCGACCGTAGCGGTCTTGCGGTTCCAGACTGCAGCGCCTTTAACCGCACGGCCACTTCGGCCGGCGGTGTAGACCCACTGTAGTCCCTGTAGAGATGGCCAGCGGCCATCTGCTGCGACTGTGGAGGTGCACAATCACCATCGAAGAGTCTTGTGGACAATATGGTAAGTCCATAACCACCACTTGTGCACTCACAAAGTTTTTGGAATTGTCCTTAGAACCAGAAATGCTGTTATCCAGTCCCTTGCTGAATTATTAACACACGTGTAAACACTAACAGTCCCTACTTCTCACATATTGTCCATATACTATGACCAACAGAAACGTGTGCAGTGAAATGGAACTTACAAGTTAATAGTATGATGAACTGGTGTCAATTACAATTTTATAACATAAGAATACAATTACAAAGGTACAAAATACATCTTTAAAGAACATAAGAATATAGATAACATTTGTAGTACAGGCTTTACAAAAGAATCGAAATAACATATACGTCAGTGTTACAGGAATTATGACATGAGTACATACATAAAAGATCAGAATAACTTTCAAAACATTAACTTCACACGTGAGCATTAAAACAGAACAGAATTAATAATTTCTAACATCTTTACAAAGTAAATAACATATTATTAATGCAAATTATATTTGAGGATAACAGTATTGCTCATCATAGTAAATGTAGCTTAGTACTAGAAAAATTATACAACATAAATCTTATTAGCTAAACACATAAAGACAGGAAAAACACAAAAATGCAAGAGTACACAAACACATAGCAGAATAACACAGGGGAAAGGACAGGGTTTGTTTTAGGTGTAACATTTGGTACTGCAGTATTTTGCAAACAAAACCTTTTTTTTCTTAGAGATCTCCCTTCGTTCATCATTATTCCCAAAAAGTCCTATCTATACCTGCTTTCTGTACTTTTTTCGTATAACTTCTCAATGCATTTCTTCCAATTCATCGCAACTCATTCTCTTATATAGTCTACCCCCTCTTAAGCTAACTTAAATCTACTGAGCTCAGATGCTAAACTAAGGGACGAGGCAATGCAGCAGTACAAAACAATTAACACAAACAGCAATGACAAAATATTCAAATTGGCCAAGCAAGCAGCAATATTACAACTAATATAACGCAATGAGCAGCAAACAAGAAAAATAAATCAGTAGTAAACTGGCTAAGCAGAGTAACACAAAGTCAAATTCAGTAACACTATGCCTGGCAAACAGCAGCAGCAAATGAAATAACTTATATCTAAACATGACATAGCTCAAGCAGAAAAAATATTACATTAAAGGCAACAATGCAGACAAGGGAAATGTATATTCACATCTTAATGTCTATGTAATTAAAGTGGTGCACCACAAGAAGTTATTCCACCAAAAAAATTACCAATTAGTTGAAAAGAAAATTCCGTATGCAATTCCTGTGAAGGGAAATGTCTTTTTATGCTCCTTCGTTTTTTTTTGATAAATCATAAAATTATTTACTGGATCTGTAGGCATAAAATATTTATATTAGTACATCTATTAAATTTTATTTTAACTAATGCTGCAGTGCAGCTAGAAACTATATATTAAACAGAATGAGTAAATAAAAACATAAATCAAGCCATATGGCATTTCTCTCAACTAGCAAGACAATAGCCGTGAAATGTTTCTCATCATTTCATTAGGAATTTTAGTAAATATCATTAATTAAGAGCTCCACAGTATAATCATATTTTTTCAAGTTTGAGCGTGTCGTATTTGCAATGCTTTCTGCAAAGGAATGTCAATAGCGAGGATAATGGCCTCCGTTTCTTTTTTTTCTACCTGTGCCTCTGAAAAGGCACACACTAATGGCTTTTTCTCCAGGTGTCTGACACACCTGGGCGCCACCTGGGTCACTTAGCTTCCTTACCAAAATATTTACGACAGCAGTTTCCACTACAGTGACAGTCTCATATAAAAATATTTCACAGGTCAAGAATTTGCGTTACAAATCTGTAGAAACAAAATCGTATTGACATAACAGAGTCCAAAAAATTTTCGTCGGCATTGTAATACATTCACGCATTTACATACATTTCATAACTCTTAAAGTACGATTCTTGGTTTCCAACAACCTTTTTCACAAATCAGAGTCCCTAACCACTTCTCATTATTCCTTACCTTATTCGTCAACACTTCTTCAATATTTCATCATAACAGATACGTAGCATACTCAGATAACTCATATAGCATCAGCTTATTGATCATAAACATACTGCAACAGCATAATACACATAGTCATCGTAATAATAACATCATAACACCTCAGTCAACTCTCAAAATCGTCGTAGATTCCTCCAATACTTTCAAAACCTAAAAGAAATTCTCTGCTCATTTCAATAGTGTCATCTACCTCAAACGTACTTTAAAATCATGATCCCATACCAAATACATCATTCAAAGCTCTCACAGTATCACAATGGTTCCAAAAAAATATGAACAGTTCACAAAGTACAGACAAAATACAGTTTCATGAGTTTGAAATTATCCAACTGTGTAATTGCGTAAACATGTGTCACTAACATAAAAAAAATTTCTTTCTCTGTTAAATAATCAGATAGCTGTGTAATTCTGTGTTGGAGAAATATGGTACCGATGTGTAAAGTTGTATAAGCAAATACCATATTAGCTAGGGATCCTTGTGCTTGCCATACATATGATACACAAAGTAAGCATGTACCCCCCTGAGGATTCATGAAATTATACCCTCAGGTGTTACAGATTACAGCAATGGAATGATATGTATCACAGAAAACTTTCTTTGTAATTCAAAAACCATTAAAAATAAATTTTTAAGTACAAAATCAATCACTCAAATAGATGTACTGTAGCGCTAAACTGTGCGTCATGTTGTAAGATAATCTCTGTGGAAGTCTCGTAGTTATCGTCGTCCAAAAGCTAAGTTCTGCAGAAGTCAATGTACTTACCTCATGATATACAAAAGTGAAATGCTTTGCATATAGATATCTTAGTTATTACGCTTATTGCCGTGATGAAGAAAGTACTGTGCTGTAACGTATTGTTGTGCTACGGAAAAGGCTGTCTCATTGTAGCTATACCACAAAAGCTACTACTAAAACATGTTTTACTTTCCAGAATAATTCAGAAAAACTGTGCAGATATAAAACAGATACACCGCAAAAGCAACATTGTAAATTGTCACTCATTAGTAACGTCGTGATATAATCGTGTAGCTGTCACATAAACTAACCAGTGCGTCATCTGGTATCTCACAGAAAGTACTTTAAATCCAGAATGTATCTTCAAGTAAACCAAAATGTTGCATTAAAATCTCATTAGCAGTACCAGTATATGTCCTAAGTATGTAAGCCTGATAGTCGTTACGTAATCGTGCAACTAACAAGCAAGAATGTACAAATACAACACTGTGTCGTCTGTTCACTATAACAATGCATTCGTAATTTCTGTTTAAAAATGTTCCCTAGGTTCTTGACTAGATATTTAACTTCAAACATTGTTGCATGTTAACAGATTCTAAGTCTGACAATGCATATTAGAAAAGTGAAGTGAAAAGTTTTATGGCAAAGACAAAGTTAAAAAGCAGATTATCTTTCAATAAACGGTTTTACATGTGAAATGTGGTGCAATCCTTTACTCTTCCTAGTGGACAGAGTTTTAACTTCAAAGCAATTATCATGTTGTATACGTCGGTATTGTTGTTGTTGTGATCTTCAGTCCTGAGACTGGTTTGATGCAGCTCTCCATGCTACTCTATCCTGTGCAAGCTTCTTCATCTCCCAGTACCCACTGCAACCTACATCCTTCTGAATCTGCTTAGTGCATTCATCTCTTGGTCTCCCTCTACGATTTTTACCCTCCATGCTGCCCTCCAATGCTAAATTTGTGATCCCTTGATGCCTCAAAACATGCCCTACCAACCGATCCCTTCTTCTAGTCAAGTTGTGCCACAAACTTCTCTTCTCCCCAATCCTATTCAATACCTCCTCATTAGTTACGTGATCTACCGACCTTATCTTCAGCATTCATCTGTAGCACCACATTTCGAAAGCTTCTATTCTCTTCTTGTCCAAACTAGTTATCGTCCATACAAATACTTTCAGGAACGGCTTCCTGACACTTAAATCTATACTCGATGTTAATAAATTTCACTCGATGTTAACAAATTTCTCTTCTTCAGAAACGATTTCCTTGCCATTGCCAGTCTACATTTTATATCCTCTCTACTTCGACCATCATCAGTTATTTTACTCCCTAAATAGCAAAACTCCTTTACTACTTTAAGTGTCTCATTTCCTAATCTAATTCCCTCAGCATCACCCGATTTAATTTGACTACATTCCATTATCCTCGTTTTGTTTTTGTTGATGTTCATCTTATATCCTCCTTTCAAGACACTGTCCATTCCGTTCAACTGCTCTTCCAAGTCCTTTGCTGTCTCTGACAGAATTACAATGTCATCGGCGAACCTCAAAGTTTTTACTTCATCTCCATGAATTTTAATACCTACTCCGAATTTTTCTTTTGTTTCCTTTACAGCTTGCTCAATATACAGATTGAATAACTTCGGGGAGAGGCTACAACCCAGTCTCACTCCTTTTCCCAACCACTGCTTCCCTTTCATGCCCCTCGACTCTTATAACTGCCATCTGGTTTCTGTACAAATTGTAAATAGCCTTTCGCTCCCTGTATTTTATACCTGCCACCTTCAGAATTTGAAAGAGAGTATTCCAGTTAACATTGTCAAAAGCTTTCTCTAAGTCTACAAATGCTAGAAACGTAGGTTTGCCTTTTCTTAATCTTTCTTCTAAGATAAGTCGTAAGGATAGTATTGCCTCACGTGTTCCAACATTTCTACAGAATCCAAACTGATCTTCCCCGAGGTTCGCTTCTACCAGTTTTTCCATTCGTCTGTAAATAATTCGCATTAGTATTTTGCAGCTGTGACTTATTAAACTGATAGTTCGGTAATTTTCACATCTGTCAACACCTGCTTTCTTTGGGATTGGAATTATTATATTCTTCTTGAAGTCTGAGGGTATTTCGCCTCTCTCATACATCTTGCTCACCAGATGGTAAAGTTTTGTTATGACTGGCTCTCCCAAGGCCATCAGTAGTTCTAATGGAATGTTGTCTACTCCCGGGCCCTTGTTTCGACTCAGGTCTTTCAGTGCTCTGTCAAACTCTTCACGCAGTATCTTATCTCCCATTTCGTCTTCATCTACATCCTCTTCCATTTCCATAATATTGTTCTCAAGTGCATCGCCCTTGTATAAACCCTCTATATACTCCTTCCACCTTCCTGCTTTCCCTTCTTTGCTTAGAACTGGGTTGCCATCTGAGCTCTTGATATTCATACAAGTGGTTCTCTTCTCTCCAAAGGTCTCTTTAATTTTCCTGTAGGCAGTATCTATCTTACCCCTAGTGAGACAAGCCTCTAAATCCTTACATTTGTCCTCCAGCCATCCCTGCTTAGCCATTTTGCACTTCCTGTCGATCTCATTTTTGAGACGTTTGTATTCCTTTTTGCCTGCTTCATTTACTGCATTTTTATATTTTCTCCTTTCATCAATTAAATTCAATATTTCTTCTGTTACCCAAGAATTTCTACTAGCCCTCGTCTTTTTACCTATTTGATCCTCTGCTGCCTTTACTACTTCATCCCTCAAAGCTACCCATTCTTCTTCTACTGTACTTCTTTCCCCCATTCCTGTCAGTTGTTCCCTTATGCTCTCCCTGAAACTCTCTACAACCTCTGGTTCTTTCAGTTTATCCAGGTCCCATCTCCTTAGATTCCCACCTTTTTGCAGTTTCTTCAGTTTCAATCTGCAGTTCATAACCAATAGATTGTGGCCAGAATCCACATCTGCCCCTGGAAATGTCTTACAGTTTAAAATCTGGTTCCTAAATCTCTGTCTTACCATTATATAATCTATCTGATACCTTTTAGTATCGCCAGGATTCTTCCAGGTATACAACCTTCTTTTATGATTCTTGAACCAAGTGTTAGCTATGATTAAGTTATGCTCTGTGCAAAATTCTACAAGGCGACTTCCTCTTTCATTTCTTCCCCCCAATCCATATTCACCTACTATGTTTCCTTCTCTCCCTTTTCCTACTGACGAATTCCAGTCACCCATGACTATTAAATCTTCGTCTCCCTTCACTACCTGAATAATTTCTTTTATCTCATCATACATTTCATCTATTTCTTCATCATCTGCAGAGCTAGTTGGCATATAAACTTGTACTACTGTAGTAGGCATGGGCTTTGTGTCTATCGTGGCCACAATAATGCATTCACTATGCGATTTGTAGTAGCTAACGCGCACTCCTATTTTTTTATTCATTATTAAACCTACTCCTGCATTACCCCTATTTGATTTTGTATTTATAACCCTGTAATCACCTGACCAAAAGTCTTGTTCCTCCTGCCACCGAACTTCACTAATTCGCACTATATCTAACTATAACTTATCCATTTCCCTTTTTAAATTTTCTAACCTACCTGCCCGATTAAGGGATCTGACATTCCACACTCCGATCCGTAGAACGCCAGTTTTCTTTCTCCTCATAACGACGACCTCTTGAGTAGTCCCCGCCCGGAGATCCGAATGGGGGACTATTTTACCTCCGGAATATTTTACTCAAGAGGACGCCATCATCATTTAATCATACAGTAAAGCTGCATGTCCTCGGGAAAAATTACGGCTGTAGTTTCCCCTTGCTTTCAGCCATTCGCAGTACCAGCACAGCAAGGCCGTTTTGGTTAATGTTACAAGGCCAGATCAGTCAATCATCCAGACTGTTGCCCCTGCAACTACTGAAAAGGCTGCTGCCCCTCTTCAGGAACCTCATGTTTGTCTGGCCTCTCAACAGATACCCCTCCATTGTGGTTGCACCTACGGTACCGCCATCTGTATTGCTGAGGCACGCAAGCCTCCCAACCAACGGCAAGGTCCATGGTTCATGGGGGGATACGTCGGTGAGGAATGCTAAAATTTTTCTCAAGGTTAGCGTCTATGTTATTTTTCGCTGAGCCAGCAGGCGCACATGGCTGCCTGCAGTGCGAGTCATTGTCTGTCTCTTTGTTGGCGCACGTCGTTATTGGGATTACGAGACCTAACTTCTACAAATTCACCTTGACAAGAAGGCCCTGCCCTGTCTGAGGCTCGCCAGTTCTGATGGAATTCAGGTCTGTTGTTTTGTCGGTAGTTTACATAGTTTCTTTCTTGCCGGTCAAGTGGTGGGGAATTTCTTCCTGAATCGTAACTGCGCCCTGGACCGTTGCGTCTGAAGTTATTCTGTCTCCCTTGATAATAATTATTTTGGTTCCCATATTGTCTGTTTCTATGGCTGTCTCTGTGATAGTCATTACTATAGAAATGCTATCTTTCTCTGTAATTATTTTTACTCTGCCAACGGTTGTCATACGGGTGGTGACTGTTTTGGTCACGATTTACGTTGTAAGAATAGCCCTGTCGTGTCCAGTTATTATTTCTTTCATCACGGAATTGTGATGGATGTGACCTGTAGTTGTTGTGTTCCTGTTTTCGCGTTCCGCGATTGTCAGTGTCAATTTCCAATTCTTGTAAGAGTCCCTGAAAAGCTTCAATGTCGTCTTTGCAACGTCCTGCCAAAATAATATTTCTTAAATGTTCAGTCAATTTCATTAAGCAAATGCGGATGAGTTCTGAAGGGCTGTATAGGTTTGAAAGATATTGATTCTTATGCAACATATCTTCAAAATATTTGACAAGACTGGAAAATTCAGATTGTTCAAAGTGCTTCATCATCATGATGCTATGTTTTACTCGGTCTTGTGTAGCTTGAGACCAATATGCTGAGAGGAAGGCATGGTGAAATTCTGCTTCACTGTGACAATCATGAATGACCGATCGCATTCTTACAGCTGGTTCATTCTCTAAGTAGCCACACATAAATTCTAATCTGTGCTTTAATGACCAGTTGGGAGGAAAACAATGAGAGAATTGATGAAGCCATGCTTGTGGATGAATGTCGTTGCCAGAACTCTTAAATGTTTTGAATTTACGTGTAGTAATGAACAGCTTATAGTCAAAATCATCATGTTGGCGAGTCGCACGTCGGTCATTGTTACGTCGTTTCGGCAGTTCCAGCTCAAAATTCGGTGTGCCTTGCCAATTTCTTTCATAATTTCCGAAGTGTCCTGTGTTATTATTTTGTGGTTGTTCCGTATTTCTAAGTCCCTCTTTCCGTGTTGGAGCGCGAGTGTCCTCTGAAATATGTAATTTTTTGTATTACTTGTGCCAACTGATCTTGTACTTCCCGGATTTCTCTTTTGTGTTGGGTATTAATTTGATTCTGACTTTGTTTGAATTTCTTAATTTGTTCATACTCTTCTGTGTCAGTGATGGCTACAGGTCTTGTGTCATTCGGATCATCATCTACCTTTGTAGATAAGTTAGTGAACTGATCCGAAAGTTCGGCTACTTTCTCCGATAGTGTACTTATTTCCTCAGTGTGTTTTTCTGAACCAAGTTTCAGAGTATCTACTGTGTCCTTTAAGTTTTCCTGAGTTTTTGTAAGTTGCGAAACCGAATCAGTAGATGCAACTGAGTCAATTTTAGCTTGCAAGGTGTCGTGATTTTCATGAACAATGGTTTGCAGTTCTTTTATGGCTGCTTCGTGATTCTGTAATGCATTTTCATGCCGCGTAAAAATAGGTTGAAAATGCTCACAAATTTGTGTTTTTACGTCATTACAGACTTTTTGACATTTCGATTCAATGTTATGTAACTCAGTAGTTAAATCTTCACGTGTTTGTTCAAGTGTGGTGACTAACTTTTGAAGCTTTTGCTGTGTTTGTCTCTGATTTTGTTCCATTTGTTGCATTAGCTGTAATAACAACGCTTTTCGGCAGTGCATTTGCACCGGCAACATTCACATTTTGACAAGCAGAAAATGTGTCTTGACTTATTTGAGAAAACGGTGAGGACGCAAAACCTGAATCTACAGTATTTGCAAAATTGTGTCCTGTCATTTCCGATTCCTGAGGCGAGCTGTTGCCGAGCGATCGATCGATAATGCTTCCCTGTTCACTAATTGTTTCACTGCCTACGCCATTGTTTGCCGCCCGCTCCATTTCCCTATGCACAATTACCAAATTACTATGTTGAACATTAGTTAATTCATTACACGGTGGCACTAACACACTGTTTTCGTCTTCACTGTCATTTCTCAGTTTACTTTGGAGCCTAGTATTACGTTTTTCACGCGCCATAATTGTCACAATATTTCACACGATAACACAGAAAAGCACAATTTGAAGAGTAAAATAAGGTAACACATTAACATAGCACTGAAAATAATATCTAGTTAATTGCAAGCGCAGCTGCGAAATACTTGGTGCAAATCTACATGCATGCCACAACAACAATGAAAGACTGCAACTACAAAGGAGATTCTCTCTACAATTACGCGCTAGCAATAAACAATAGCTACACTAATTACACAAACTACAAGAAAAAATCAGAAGATTCCAGTGCGGTATCCTCGGCTAAGGGTCGACATATGAAACGTCCCCTTAGAAAAATTATACATGACTGTGCTTAAACTGACACACAATATTTTTTTTTTTGCGCAACGCAATATGACTTTCAATAATCCCTACAAAAGAATGGCCCTGACTAACATTAACCTATACCTTTCACAAATCACTTACCTCACGAAAATCTTCGTTACTCGAACTACTGCAATACAGCGAGCGCCACTACTGCCAGCTAAATAAAAGATTCAAACTACGGAAGGCACTAACTACTGATAGGCATAGTTAGCAAATGAAAGATGTTAATAGAGAACAAACAATGTATTTACGTTAATAGTGTTGAAAAATCATAATATACATAGCAGTTCATGACATCCAGTCTTACAAATTTCAAAACTCTGCCATTTCTCTCCCCACATCCACCACTGCTGGCGGCTCACCTCCAACTGCGCAACGCTACGCGCTGTTCACATACAGCTGCCCAACACTACAATGGCAGACAACAATGCAAACTAGCCACAGACTGCACACAGCACAGCCAGTGATTTTCATACAGAGCGCTACGTGGCGTTACCAATAAGAAAAAATAAACAGCCTACTTACAGTTCTTAATGTAATGAACAAAACCTCATATTATTATGCAGGTAAACTGGGTCTTTTTTCGTAAGGTCTTCTCGTCTGCTATTAACTAGCCATTTTCCGCTCCTAAAACGAAACATTGATCATTAACACACATGTAGTTTGCAAGTGAATTTTGACGATACAGTTTAGTAACATGATGGTATATATCTCTCAGGGTCCTTAGGAAACCTAAAAAAAGACAGTTGTGGTATCTTCTTCCTGTTGTTGCTGCAATTTATTGCGCTACAAACGCTCCCACTTGTAAAAACCATTGTAGAAATAAAAATAAACAACCACTATTCGCTTTCACGAATGCGCCGAACTCCCAGTTTAAGTTACTGGCCACTTCGGGCGCTGCTGGCGCGGTGGGCAACAAAATCGAGGCGAAGTGTCGCAACTGTTGTATTAGACTGTGATAATATTTTCTTACAAAACTTGAATTAATTTACCATACGTCTATACCTTTCAACCCCTGGAACCGTTACGCCGACGGCACACGGATCGTGCATTCGAACGTTGAGCGCTGAGCGTTTAGAATTTTTGACGTAGTAACACGATAAAAAACCAACGTTGGCGAGTCTTTCCGAAGGTGCAGAGCAATATTTAGCACGTCTGATACTCTGAACGTGAGTTTGAATGTAGGCCAGTGAGAAGGAAGAACGGTACCTACGCCACTTGCATGTCATCTCTCTCGCGAGGCACCATATTGGCTTTCAAGTAAAGCTCATATGGTATGTACGCTGTTTCTAACAAGGGAACCTCCCCATCACACCCCCCTCAGATTTAGTTATAAGTTGGCACAGTGGATAGGCCTTGATAAACTGAACACAGATCAATTGAGAAAACAGGAAGAAGTTGTGTGGAACTGTGAAAAAATAAGCAAAATAGACAAACTGAGTAGTCCATGGGAGACATAGGCAACATCATGGAGATTGTGAGCTCAGGAGTGCCGTGGTCCAGTCGTAGCGTGAGCAGCTGCAGAACGAGAGGTCCTTGGTTCAAGTCTTCCCTCGAGTGAAAATTTTACATTCTTTATTTTTGCATAGTAGTTATCTGTCCGTTCGTTCATTGATGTCTCTGTTCACTGTAATAAGTTTAGTGTATGTGTTTTGCCTCTCCAATGGGAACCGAAAACATTTGATCGCAAGGTCATAGGGCAACCGATTCCTCCACAGGAAAACACATCTGATATATTCTATACGACACTGGTGACGGCATGTGCGTCACATGACAGGAATATGTTGTCGACCCACCTAACTTGTACACTTGGTGAATGGGTAAAAAGATTCTTCTACCTTGCCCGATTTAGGTTTTCTTGTAGATGTGATAATCACTCCCAAAAAAGTGATGAAAACATAAGAGTTTGTCACATAAACTGAAAATAAAAAATTAAACTTTTCACTCGATGGAACATTTGAACCAAGGACCTTTCGTTCCGCAGCTACTCACGATACCACGAGACCACGGCGCTCCTGCGGTCCCAGTGTCCTTGATGTTGCCTATCTCCCATGAACTACTCAGTTTGTATATTTTGCTTATTTTTTCACAGTTCCACACAACTTCTTCCTGTTTTCTCAATTGATCTGTGTTCAGTTTTTCAAGGCCTATCCACTGTGCCAACTTATAACTAAATCTGAGGGGGGTGCGATGGGGAGGTTCCCTTGTAAGCAACAGAAAATTGAGTATATCTAGGAAATCCGTCGTTAAATTTATGATCTGTAGCAACAAAATGATAGGAAATGTTATATTGGTGGTTAAAGAAGTATTGTAACTTGCGTGTTATGGAAGTGTGCCGTTTAACGCAGCGGCACATTGACCATTCATCGAAAATGCATTCTTCTTGGTACAGCTGTTTATAATTAAATGTCAGTTAATAACATACGTACGATTAAAGCTTTCATGAGACTACAAGATGTTAACTATGGTCAATATTTATTCGTGGTCGGTGTAGCACAAAGATTACAGTCGCGGAACTTTAAGGTGTTAGGTTATGTCTTGTTGATTGCGCCTCACTCGATCCAAACATTCACGTTTTCGAATATGTTCTGACATTTTCTTACTATTTTAATAACAGTATATTGTATAATATCCAATATTATGTGAATGTAGGAGCGCAATTTCGGAGGAGTGAGTTTGATTGGTTGGCTTAATCTACAAAACTGCTTGCACTACTTGCAGTAAGATACTTTGCACTTTCTTCTTTTATGTTTTGTATTTCCAGTCTGTAAAGATTCTGCTACTGAATAGCAGCAACAGTGATCAAGTAACAATGACCTAAGGGCTTTTATTAAAAAAGTGAGAAGATGAAACAATTTTTATCTTAAGTAGGGAACTAACGTAAATTGCATTGCACTTTTTGTAATGGAATTTTCATAAGCCAATGACCTCATTGGCTGGATATACTGCATTCCCTTTTGCCTTGTAACACATTCATGGACATTGAAGTTTATATTTAAGTACAGGGTGTCCATAACAAAATTTACAGTTTTAAAACGCTAAAAAAAGGACCACTGCTCAGAATGACGTCAAATTTAAATAGCATATCATTGACGCAGAAGGACACGTCACGGAACAAAAAATGTTTTAATGGAAATTTTACTAATAGATGACGCTGTAAGCGTCTTAACTCAAATGGAGTCGGCTAAAATGATATATAATCGCAATACGACGACTATAGTTTGAGTTGCACATTACACCATCTGTATTGTTCAAAGTGCACAACTGCACGGTTTCGGCAGTCAACAGTTGTAGCACTGTTAACAAGGTAAGCCCATTATGCCAACGATACTAGTTTCATAATAAATCCCATTAGAGCGAAAGCAACGGAAGAATCGGTAAATGATATTTTCAAAAGAATTATTAAGTTGTTCTGTGAAAATGGACTATCCCCAAATTTTGAACAAACACACTACATTCAGTTCCGTGCAACAAATAGTCATACTAACGACTGATGTAGCACATGAGCAAGAGTCAGTAAGTAGGGTAGAATGCTCCAAATTTTTGAGGAATACATACTGTTGAAAACTTGATCTGCAAGATGTATTTTACGGAGCTTCTTAAACAATTAAACTCAGCTACTTTTGCTGTTCGTACAATTGCTAATCTTGGAAACAAACGTATCAATCTCCTAATATTTTTCATACGTCCACTCGATCAAGACGTAAAGAATAATTTTCTGTGGTAACTCATTCTTTAGAAAGAAAGTATTGATTACACAAAAGCGAACAGTAAGAGAAATACGTGGTGTTCACCTACGGACATAGTGTACGTACCTCTTCAAGGAGCTAGGGGTTTTAACTGCCCCCGTCATAACATATATATTCGCTAATGAAATTCGTCATAAATGATTCATCACAGTTTCAGAATTACACTGATGTGTATACCTACAACACAAGAAGGAAAAGTGACCTTTATTACCCATTGTTAAAGCTGTCAGTGGCCCAGAGAGGATTTCAGTACTCAGCAATAAAACTTTTTGGTCATTTTTCCAGTAACATAAAATGTCTCTGTTAAGTAGAGAAGTAAATTTTAAATCTAAATTAAAATCATTTCTCCTGGACAACTCCTTCTATTCGATTTATGAATTACTACTTAAAATTGGAAGACAGCTGAAAAAATCTTGTTTAAATGTAATTGCATGTTAAGAAATAAAATAATGTGTTCATTAATGTTAACACTAATCATGTATACACACACCGTAAACTGACTTGTTCCACATCATTTCGATAAAAGAGTCGTTCAGTGGATCTTTGTAACATCTAACTAAACAACTAACATCAACCACGGCAAAGGTCGTATCAGAGCGGATGGGAAAAATCGGTTTTTAGCTGTACTGAGGCCAAAAACCTCATAAAAAACAAACTGACATTGTTTTCTAATCGTCGTGAGACTGGCGGAAGACAGGTTCAATACACCGTCCACCGTTTCCTGCCACAAGTTGCAATCGAAAAACAGCGTGCTCCACAAGATATCGGAGTGTCTCGGCGCCGACGGTCAGAATGCGTTGCGCAATACGTGCCTTCAGTTCGCTACGTTCACAACTGGACCGCTGAACACAACGTCTTTCAGATAATCCCCAGCCAGAAGTCATACGGATTAAGATCAGGTGATCTGGTCGACCAGGCTGTAGGAAAGTGCCGGCTGATAAGTCTAACATTTCCGAAATGCCTCTGCAGCAGCCGTTTCAATGTACGGAGGAGTGCACTTTTGCATACAAATGGTGCTACCCACACATCCACGCTGTTGAAGGGTTTGAAAGACGTTGGTGGGTAAAAGACTCTCGCAGCCTTTACCAGTGATGGTACAGGTAACAGGACACGTAGGACTCATCTCTTCGAGAAAATACGGCCATACAATAAACGATGTCTTCAACCCGCATCACACAGCCACCTTTGCAGAATGAAGAGGTACCTGTTAATGTACGTACGGATTTCCGTTGCCCATATTCTGCAATTCTACATATTGAGATGTCCTTGGAGACGGAAAAGGGCTTCGTCTGCCAACTGAATCAGAATGTTCTATGGCCATTCACCGTGTACTTCATGCGAGCAAAAAATTTCAGATCGAAGGTTTGTATTGTTGGCAGGTCAACAGGAAGCAATTCTTGAACATGAATGATACTGTACAGATAGCAATTCAGGATGCTTCGTAGGATTTTATGCACCGTGCTCGCAGGCATGTCAATCGTTCCGACAATTCCCCGTGAAGATTTTTACACACCACCGATCAAACTCTCAGGCAGTGCTATGACCACATCTTCGACAAACGTCGGATGAACTGCTTTCCTCCCTCTGCCCCATTGCACTAAAAAAAAAGGTCGCTTCGCATTTGTTAATCATTTTTTCGAGACTCTTAGGAGACATCGGACCACTGCCATTTTTCATGCCGTTGAGTGTTCGGAACTTCTGCGGGGCTACTGACGCACAGTCACCGTTTTTGTAAAGAACTTTACCAGCAGAATGTACCCTTCATAGCACTTCAGTCATAGCTCGGACACAAACCGAGCAAAAGCCAAGTGCCGCGTTCCTATCGGTTAACTCCTTAGGTTCCATCCACATAAGTGACGAACGTAAATAAACTGTTAACATTGATTTCATTGGGTCAACGGCTGTAAACGAGCATGTTTCATTCATGATATTCATGTTTTTAAGTAAACTGACTTGGCAAACTGGAGAAACAACTCGACATTCTTTTACATGAGTATGGGGAATAGCATACGTTAGATGAATCTTCACTTCCATCTCAAACACAACAACCATCAGTGACTGACGTTTTTACCAATTTTTAAGCCTAGACTAGGTATAGCTTCCAGTTCCTGAATGGAACGTCGCAACTGAATTACTAAATTATTTTCGCAGACACACACAGAGAGCGAAAAAATATATTAACCCTTTTGTTGACGGGATACAAATGTTCCACTAAAGTAGTATCCAGTTCTGAGCATAAGGACATCTGTCTAGTGCTATCATGTAGCGAGATGCCTTCTGAACTTGAAGAAAAATGCTACCGACCATGGGGTGGATACTCAAAAGGCTATGAGCGATCATATAGGGCTGTGTTTGTGTACAGGTGACACAGCAAGTTTTTGACACGAAACTCAGATCAAATCACCATCTTCTCCATTTCGAGAATGCCTGAAGTAACTGAGTTTTCTTTTACATCATAGACACCGATTTGAAATAATATTGCCGGGCGGTGTGGCCGTGCGGTTATAGGGCTACAGTCTGAAGCCGCGTGACCGCTACGGTCGCAGGTTCGAATCCTGCCTCAGGCATGGATGTGTGTGATGTCCTTAGATTAGTTAGGTTTAAGTAGTTCTAAGTTCTAGGGGACTGATGACCACAGATATTAAGTCCCATAGTGCTCAGAGCCATTTGAACCATTTTTTGAAATGTTATTACACATCTGAGTAAATCTGCGGTTTCCTCATAATTTGTATGCAGTGGGAGGTGTATGCCCCAGAAAACTTCATAGAATGTAAAAAACACTAGCGTGTGGTATGTCAAAGCCATCTTCAAATGCTATGTTGAAAACTCGTGTGCGATATTTTGTGTTTTTCATTGTCACCGTGATAAAATCATTCTAAAATTAAAAATTTGCCTCTGAAAATCCTAGGTTCACATGAAAACATGGATCTTGTTAGGTTCGTGGGAAACATGTGTTCCACTTCACCGATTTCAAAAAGGGTAAGGTTAAAATTTTTTTATGGTGAGAGTTTGTTACTTATCACAAAAGAAGATAGTTTTTGTCCTGTATTTTTTATAGTATTTGAAGAAATACTTAAGAACCAAGATCACATTTAAATACTTATTTTGAATTGATGACCGGTTTCGATACTACTTTGCTGTTATCTTCGGATCTCATCCGAAGATGACAGAAAAGTACTGTTGAACCCGATCAGCAGTTCAAAAATAAATATTGAAGTGTGATCTTGACTCTGAAGTATTTCTGAAAATATTACAATCAGCTGATCGCCTCCGGATCAGAATGTCGGTAATATTTTATTTTTCAATTATTTGCAAAATAAATTTTAACCATGAAAGGGTTAAACAGTTCTTTTTGATCTTGAAAAACACGTAGACGTCCAACATGATTGTTCCTCTGATTGTCTGAATGTGATATGAAAACTAGCTCTTACAACTGGATAAGATGCGTAGTCACTTCACATTTTGAAAAACGGCTCAAACTGTGATGGAAGGAAAAGTTTGGCGCTCTCCCTTAAGAGTTTCTGCGAATGGAAACGTCGTCTGTCCACTGCGGGACGCGCCTAGCGGTCGCTTCCTTACGTAAGCGCTCGTGATGCAATCGACGCTAAATGTCACTTTATTGTTTCTTCCGTCAATTTCGCATTTCCTGTGCCGACGTTCCGCGAGCGGTTTGTGTCCGGTTACTTCTGGCTGCTGGCACGCGCTGAGGCACCGCCCGAGGCAACTCCTTCAGCAAGCCGCGGGCCAATTGTCCGCAGTATGTTCTAAGTTAAGCCGAGCAGCTTCGCTAGCCCGTGCGCCATGTCTAATAGCATGAGGCAGTTCTATAACGACCAGCTTCAAGGCCATGAGCGAATGACTGGGCAAGTGGTCAGAGAGGAGGAGAAACAGAGAAATGCAGAAAGAAATATATTAAGTGAGAAACGAGAAAGAAAGAAGAAAGCTACTTAGTCGAGCACATGCGCCCAACTTAGGTGTGTTATTTATTGAAGTCTTCAGTCCGGAGACTAGCTTAATGCAGTTCTCCACGCTAGTCTATTCTGTGCAAATCTCTTCACATCTGCATAACTACCGCAACCTGTCTAACATTCTGCGTGGTGTCTGTTAGTTCTAAGTCGTGTCTCCCTACCACTTTCGCGCAACGACGCTCTGAGCGTGTTTTTTTTAGGGAATTGACTAGTTTGAACCGGGGACCTGTTGCTGGTAAGGAGACACCAGACCACACATGACATGTAGAGTTCAGAAGAGTTCAGTGAGACTAGCGATCATATAATCAAATACTTAATGATTTCAGCGTCAGCTCCACTGCACTCCCTGTAAAAGAATCTTAATACTAACTAAATTTAGTGGAAGCGGTTCAGGGCTTTCCTATTTTTAGTTAACTGGTAAAATAACGTCGAAAAAGCAGTTAAGTTTACCATTGGAAATTTTATTCTACTCACAAAACATTGTTTATAAATTGCACTGTTGATAAAAGGAAATATTTTAATACAGGATGATAAAATCCAACTGCGTTCAACAAAAATGTGAACGAATATTCCCTGAATGGGTTTCCAAGTTCTACTACGGATCGAAGGATGACCTATGCCATATCACATCTGTAATCTCGGTTTAAGTTAAGTTTCATGAAAGAGAAAACTATCAAAATGGTCTACAGTGACCCTCAATTATCTTTAATTACTTATTTAACTTGTCGTAAATTACAGTGGCTGATGTGGCTTCTCAATAATTATATAACAGAAAAATCATCGCATTTCAGATTTTAACTTCTAATAGCAAATGTGAATACCACGAAGTTTAATTAACGATCGGCACTAGTATTACGTAAATAGGGGATGTAACAGATGAGACTTCTGCAGTTCTGAGTGAAGCCTTATGCTGCATCGCGTGCGTTCATTACCTTGTCGTTGGTTAGGCAGTGTCAGGGGGCGGCAGGCGGCGCAGCTCCACACACCTCGCCGTCTCGGAAGCAACTCTCCCTAACTTCTCTTTACTACAATTTGCCGAAGTTGTTTTAAGAAAAGCTATCTGGCTGTGTTTTCAGCTGACCAATCAGGGTCTCAATGTTAACCTTAAGCCCCACCTACAAAAATTCTGTCTATCCTATGAAAAACGTTATACTTTCTGTGGTGGGGCAATGTTTTTAATGTTTGCTACGTAACAGAGACTCGAAAAAGTCTCACGCTAAAACTTGCAGCTGGTGTGGCCCTTTTAGTGTTATCGTAAGATCTATACTGTTCTTCTGGAGGGCTCTATCTTTTAACATGGGCTGGGGGTGGTCTTGGCGGTCGGCTAGCGACTTGGGTGTCCGTCCCTTATCGTAGGGCTTCCTAGGCTACGTGACTTTGCTCTCGGCTTCTGTTCTCGTTTCTCCCCTCGGAACTGCGTCTGTTTCACGGTGGGAAGGTATGACATGCATTTAGGCGTTCTTGTGTTAGTACACTCCTGGAAATTGAAATAAGAACACCGTGAATTCATTGTCCCAGGAAGGGGAAACTTTATTGACACATTCCTGGGGTCAGATACATCACATGATCACACTGACAGAACCACAGGCACATAGACACAGGCAACAGAGCATGCGCAATGTCGGCACTAGTACAGTGTATATCCACCTTTCGCAGCAATGCAGGCTGCTATTCTCCCATGGAGACGATCGTAGAGATGCTGGATGTAGTCCTGTGGAACGGCTTGCCATGCCATTTCCACCTGGCGCCTCAGTTGGACCAGCGTTCGTGCTGGACGTGCAGACCGCGTGAGACGACGCTTCATCCAGTCCCAAACATGCTCAATGGGGGACAGATCCGGAGATCTTGCTGGCCAGGGTAGTTGACTTACACCTTCTAGAGCACGTTGGGTGGCACGGGATACATGCGGACGTGCATTGTCCTGTTGGAACAGCAAGTTCCCTTGCCGGTCTAGGAATGGTAGAACGATGGGTTCGATGACGGTTTGGATGTACCGTGCACTATTCAGTGTCCCCTCGACGATCACCAGTGGTGTACGGCCAGTGTAGGAGATCGCTCCCCACACCATGATGCCGGGTGTTGGCCCTGTGTGCCTCGGTCGTATGCAGTCCTGATTGTGGCGCTCACCTGCACGGCGCCAAACACGCATACGACCATCATTGGCACCAAGGCAGAAGCGACTCTCATCGCTGAAGACGACACGTCTCCATTCGTCCCTCCATTCACGCCTGTCGCGACACCACTGGAGGCGGGCTGCACGATGTTGGGGCGTGAGCGGAAGACGGCCTAACGGTGTGCGGGACCGTAGCCCAGCTTCATGGAGACGGTTGCGAATGGTCCTCGCCGATACCCCAGGATCAACAGTGTCCCTAATTTGCTGGGAAGTGGCGGTGCGGTCCCCTACGGCACTGCGTAGGATCCTACGGTCTTGGCGTGCATCCGTGCGTCGCTGCGGTCCGGTCCCTGGTCGACGGGCACGTGAACCTTCCGCCGACCACTGGCGACAACATCGATGTACTATGGAGACCTCACGCCCCACGTGTTGAGCAATTCGGCGGTACGTCCACCCGGCCTCCCGCATGCCCACTATACGCCCTCGCTCAAAGTCCGTCAACTGCACATACGGTTCACGTCCACGCTGTCGCGGCATGCTACCATTGTTAAAGACTGCGATGGAGCTCCGTATGCCACGGCAAACTGGCTGACACTGACGGCGGCGGTGCACAAATGCTGCGCAGCTAGCGCCATTCGACGGCCAACACCGCGGTTCCTGGTGTGTCCGCTGTGCCGTGCGTGTGATCATTGCTTGTACAGCCCTCTCGCAGTGTCCGGAGCAAGTATGGTGGGTCTGACACACCGGTGTCAATGTGTTCTTTTTTCCATTTCCAGGAGTGTATGTGGTATTCCATTTGCTCACTCGTTGATCGTATTACTTTGGTTAATTTAATGTCAAGATTTATTCGGAGCTATGTGACATACTGCCGGATTTGCTATCATGTCAGGGTTTTCATGGAAGGTGTTGGATTTGCCTGACACCTTACACCTGTATCATTCTGAACCTGCTTACTGTACCCAAACCTTGACCTCCGTCTACAATCTCACTCCCTCTACTGCCAAATTAGGTGTTATTTGTTGCCTAAGAACGTGTAGTACCAAACTTCTCTTCCTTTCGGTCATCGTTTATGGTAAGGCAGTTGTACCATTTGCCCCCTATTCTCTTTCGAGCTTCCTCATTAGCCGATCTAACCATCTAATCTTCAGCAGTTTTCTCTAATTTCACATTTCAAAAGCGTCCATTCTGCTCGAGGGGCGTTCAACAAGTAACGCAACACATTCTTTCTCTGAAAGCACGTTGGTTTTATTCAGGATTCCAGTGCATCATATTATTCCCCACTCTCTTGGATACAATGATCTATTTTTCAAAATAACCTCCGTTCAATGGACGGCCTTATGCCTCTTTACTGTGTGCGCCTGTAGGCCCTCTACTAGTCGACGTCGGAACCAGCGTCTTGCTGCATCAGTAAACTCCTCGTCATCCATATACTGCTTCCCCCCGGGGTGCATGTCTCATTAGGCCAAACGGAAGTCAGAAAGTGCAAGATCCGAGCTGTAGGGAGGGTGAGGAAGAACAGTCCAATGAAGTTTTGTAAGCTCCTCTCTGGTGCACAGACTTCTGTGAGGCCTTGCGTTGCCATAGAGAAGTTCGTTTGCATTTTTGTGGCGACGAACATGCTGAAGTCGTTTCTTCAGTTTCCCCAGGGTAGACCAATACACTTCAGAGTCGATCGTTGCACCATGAGGGAGGACATCAAACAGAATAAGTCCTTCAGAGTCCCAGAAGACCGTCGCCATGACTTTACCAGCTTAGGGTGCGGATTTGAGCTTTTTCTTTGTAGAAGAGGTGGTGTAGCTCTGCTCTATGGATTGCCGGTTCGTTACCGGTTCGAAATGATGAAACCATGTTTCATCGCCTGTAACAATATTCGACGAAAAATTGTCATGAAAGTGTTGGAAGTTAAATTAACTATAAAATGTTCTTTTGTATGTCCGGTAAGATTGTTTGATAAGCTGCGGATAGAGAATTGAATATTTGTGCGGGTCTACATGTACTACCTAAACAGAACTTAAAAAGAGTATACAAGATCCGGATTGTACAGAAGAGACATATTCGGATACAGAAACGTATTCAGATACAATCAAATAGGACGTACATAGTGACATACATTTAGAGACATTCCATATTCTGCTGAATAGCATATGGGAATATAGTCGGTTAACTGAGCGCCGCGCGTCTCCTGGCATTCTAATTTCCAAGCGCAGGGCCTACATCTGTCGACGAACTCGTATAGTAGTACATATGTTGCTATATCGTTGGATGCGAACAAGATTTGGAGGCTGCTTGGGAACCGATGGCCAAGAGCCCGAAGATTACTTACTAGGACGTTTATGTGATCCGTGGATGACAATTATTGAACTATATGAAATAAAATCGTCACAACTTCTGACCGGTTTGCGTTTCGGCATTCAAACTTCAATGTTGGCCACGGGGAATTATGGAATTAGTATGTGCATGCGCACGCGCCTTGTTGTTGTAGGCCATCTGCACAAGAAAATGTCACGGTACTACGTGCCTGAGAGCATAGCGCTTGTGAAGGCCTTCTATGAGGGCAGTAATAGCCCAGTTGGTGTTCAAAGGAAGTTTGCGACAGAGTTAAAGCTGAAGACGACCAGTCCAAGCGTGCCAACAATCAAGAATTTGATTCGCAAGTTTGAGAGAACGGAAAGTTTTCGTCATGGCAGTGTTGGCTATGTTGGTCGTCCAAAAAGGGTGAAAACGCCTGAAAAAATCGAGAAGACACGCGCTGTGTTACAAATCAGCCCCAGGAAATCGATCAGACGAGCTGCACAACAGGTTGGAATCAACCAGGTGACACTGCGACAAATATTGTTGTTGAAGACCTGCATCTCATTCCAAACAAAATTCAAACCCATCCACCATTAAGGTCCAGGGCATGGAACAGCAGGTTGTGTTTCGCCAACACTATTGTCCACGGAATTGACGAACAGGATTTTGATGTGAATATGCTTTGGTTTAGCGAAGAAGTCTACTTTCATTTGAATGGGTTCGTCAATAAGCAAAACTGGTGCATTCGCGATCGAGAAGTCTCTTCACCCACAACGGGTGTTTGTGTGGTGTGCAGTGTCCAGTCACGGAATAATTGGTCGATAATCCTTGATGGGACGGTGACTACCGAAGGGGATGTGAAGGTTTTGGAAGATAATTTCATCCCCATTATCCAAAGTGATCCTGATTTCAATACGAGGTGGATCATGCAAGACGGAGCTTGACCCCAGCGAAGCCGGAGAGTGTTTGATGTCCTGCAGGAGCACTTTGGGGACCGAATTCTGGCTCTAGGGTTCCCAGAGGCCACCGGCATGGGCCTCGATTGGCCGCCATGTTCTCCGGATCTGAACACATGCAACTCCTTTTTGTGAGGCTATATTAAAGATAGTAATAACCCCAAAACCGTTATTGAGTTGAAAACACCCATTCAGGATGTCAGTGACAGCATCGATGTTCTGAGTCTTCAGCGGGTAATGCACAATTTCGCTACTCGTCTGCTCCACATTATCGCCAATGATGGCAGGCATATCTAACATGTCATATTGACAATTGCTGCAACTGGTGAGTTGGCACACCTCCTATGATGGTGTCTAATACGTTGTAGGGGTGACATACTATCAGAGATATGACTACTATGTCTGCTGTGATCGTTTGTGCCAACAGCAGGGTGTCCAAAACGGCAGTCAGCTCGGCTGTCATAACAGTGGTGTGTGGATCTAGCTTGTATAGGCCTTGACGTCCCAGTAGGACTACCAGCGCTGTCACTAGACTTGGTCCTCTCTGTGTACGCATCATGATAGTGAGATAGGAATTCCATTGCCTGTAAATTGAAGGTGGAGAGGAATCACTGCTGTCAGCCGCATCGGCATTCCATTGCCGTTGCGTTAGATGGGTCTCCGTTTTGAAACATAGCTCTGCTCCTGACATCAGTCTGCAGAGTCGACGTTCCGTACGATCCGTTGGAACGCGGAATAAGAGAATTTTCCCACGTCTCCTGCCTTAATGCTTGCATCTCCACATATTCAGCCGCGATTGTGGAAGTTCCTTATTTGTCCAATATCGTCCGCCCACACAGGAGGATGTTAATTCACTGACTATTTTGTTTTGTCAAGAGGCTGATATACGTCGAGAATGAGCCGGGGGAGAAATTGTTCCAGAGGAATATTCGTCGCAGCTTTAACAGTGGTTCATTTGCTTCACACAGTAATACGTTGGTTGAGGTTGACATGAATGTACCAGTAACTGTACGTAAAGGTTTGTGCTGCATGCTGTAGAGTGTTTGGAGTGTGCTGCCTGACGCTGGTCCGTAGCACAGGTGTCCGTAATCATAGTGTGTCTTCAGAAGATACTGTTATAGCTCATTGCTACCCATCGATCAGCGCCCCAGCCGTAGCTGTGATGAGATTGCATGCTTTTTCACGTCTACAAATGATATGTCGGGTATGATGAGCTCACACTAGTTTATCACCGATAATCATCCCAAGATATTATATTGATTTCGCAACTGAAAATTATGCTGTCCCAGTTTTATTGATTGGGGAAACGGAATCCTGTGGCGAGTAAAAATCATTATAGTAGACTTCCTGTCAGATATTACGAGGTCATTTTCTGTATACCATTCATGCAGCGTATGAGAGCAGTGTGCATTTTCAGCTGGCAGGACTGAAGAGTACTGTCTTCAGAATAGATGAACACGTCGTCTGCATATTACAACATTTGGATGTCCCCGGCAAAGAAGTCATAAAGGTTTGAGGAATAGAGATTGAATAATAAGGGAGCCAAGACTGATCCCTGCGAGAGACCTCTGCTAGTTTCTCTGTGACCCAATGTAGTTCCGTATTGCAAAATGATTGTCTTCCTATTGCTGAGGAAGCTTACAGTGTTACGCACGATATGTATTTCCAATTTTTTCCCTAAGACTGACAGGACGACTTTGCCGTATGCTTCCTTCTGTAAGGAGCATTCAAAAGAAATTCGGTCACTAGTATAAAGTAAAGGTAACGATTTTATTAACTCAAAAATGTAGTTATACGCAGTGCACGCACTCAAAAATAGTCGCCAGAACTGTTCGCACATTTATCCCATTGCGACACTAGCCGGTCGTTTTCATCCTTGAAGAAGCTAGTAGGCTGCTGTCGGATCCAGGCCTGTCCCCGTTCACACACTTCGTTGTCCGTTGCGAATCGATGTCTGTGAATAGCTTGTTTTAGAATTCCAAACTCATGAAAGTCACAAGGTGAAAGGTCGGTAGTGTACGGTGGATGTTCCAGCGATTCCCGCAGAAACTGCTGCAATGTCGTCTTCACCACATTGACCGTGTGTGGGCGGGCTTTACCATGCATGAGGACAACGCCATTGGACAACATGCCTCGGCGTTTCGGCTTGATGGCTCTTCTACTTCTCTGTAAAGTGGCTTGATAACGCTGGGCATTGATGGTGGTTTCCCCTTCCAGGTACTCGAAAAGTAGTGAGCCCTTGTAGTCAAAAAAGGACATCATGACCTTACCAGAACTGGTGTGCACGGCCTTTGATTTCTTTGGAGTTGGTAAAAGTTGGTGAAGTCCCATGATTCCACTGCTTGCTCTGACGCCCGCTTTCCGGTTCAAAATGGTGACACCATGTTTCATCACCTGTGACAATACGCGACAGAAAGCCGTATTCCTCCTCATGATAACGTTGCAGGTGACTCAAAGACAGCGCCATTCGAGTATTGCGCTGTTCGGCGGTCAGTGGACGAAAACTTGTACGACCACCTTCTTTTCGGCGTGAAACCACACTGGCGCTATGCAACATCAAACGGTGCGCACGCGTCAGTCTCTCTGACCAATAGATGGCGCAACCATACTCGCAGTTACGTGGTGCCACCTTACGTGTAAGGCAAAGGTAGACGCATTGACCAGGTTTCATTTGAATGAACCCCATACATTACGAAAGCAGCCATCATACAATTATTCCTAGAGAATGTTAGCTGTATGTCAGTAACTTACCGTAGAAGGATTTCGGTTGTCCCTTTTTCTTTGCGAAACTCAAGCTGTTCTTCCGATAGCATTTTCTTGTTTTTATACCACCATTCTCAGAGCCGCTTTATAATACTGTCCATCATCTTCGCCGAGCACGGTAGTAAGGCGACAGACCGATAATAGTCGGGTTTATCACATCTTTTTCCCTATTTGTGGGTGGGAACAATACAACATGTTTTCAGTGAGTCGATTTTGATCTTTTGTGTCCATAAGCTATAGTAAATTTTCAGCAGCAGCAGTTTACCTTTGCGTGGGAGGTGTCGTAGCGTTGGGTAGTCAATATAACCCGGGCCAAGTGCAGTACCATTCTCTCGAGAGCGCGCAATCTGGAGTTCTTCCAGTAAAAAGGGTCTTGTACTCTCTTCGTATTCCGCCTCGTCTTCCTTGTTCAGTACGTCAGATTGCGGAGGTGTTCACATGTCCATTGTCAGGCCGTTTTTTATGTTCCTTATGGCGTTCCAAATCGTGGTTGATTATGTTTGAAGAGTTTTTAGCAAACAGAACACAGCATGTTGTTATCAATGGAGAGACGTCTACAGACGTTAAAGTAACCTCTGGCGTGCCACAGGGGAGTGTTATGGGACCATTGCTTTTCACAATATATATAAATGACTTAGTAGATAGTGTCGGAAGTTCCATGCGGCTTTTCGCGGATGATGCTGTAGTATACAGAGAAGTTGCAGCATTAGAAAATTGTAGCGAAATGCAGGAAGATCTGCAGCGGATAGGCACTTGGTGCAGGGAGTGGCAACTGACCCTTAACATAGACAAATGTAATGTATTGCGAATACATAGAAAGAAGGATCCTTTATTGTATGATTATATGATAGCGGAACAAACACTGGTAGCAGTTACTTCTGTGAAATATCTGGGAGTATGCGTGCGGAACGATTTGAAGTGGAATGATCATATAAAATTAATTGTTGGTAAGGCGGGTACCAGGTTGAGATTCATTGGGAGAGTGCTTAGAAAATGTAGTCCATCAACAAAGGAGGTGGCTTACATAACACTCGTTCGACCTATACTTGAGTATTGCTCATCAGTGTGGGATCCGTACCAGGTCGGGTTGACGGAAGAGATTGAGAAGATCCAAAGAAGAGCGGCGCGTTTCGTTACCAGGTTATTTGGTAACCGTGATAGCGTTACGGAGATGTTTAATAAACTCAAGTGGCAGACTCTGCAAGAGAGGCGCTCTGCATCGCGGTGTAACTTGCTCGCCAGGTTTCGAGAGGGTGCGTTTCTGGATGAGGTATCGAATATATTGCTTCCCCCTACTTATACCTCCCGAGGAGATCACGGATGTAAAATTAGAGAGATTAGAGCGCGCACGGAGGCTTTCAGACAGTCGTTCTTCCCGCGAACCATACGCGACTGGAACAGGAAAGGGAGGTAATGACAGTGGCACGTAAAGTGCCCTCCGCCACACACCGTTGGGTGGCTTGCGGAGTATCAATGTAGATGTAGATGTAGATGTAGATGTTTCTTTGCAGACTGTACGATGTAGCGCTATAACGTTTTATGAATCTAGGAGCGCCACTGGCATTTCTGCCATTGCGTAGGCACTCCTGCAGCTCCACAATGTGTGGTGCCCGCTAAAGTCACCTAGTAGGGTTTCCCGATAGAGTCAATGATTGTTGTTAACTGTTGATTGGAAAATCTGTTGTTGGACTTTTTATGCTGAGACCAAATTCAAATGGAAGTCCTTGATGCGCAGGCGGATACTTACTACTGCTGAATGCCAATATTACCAACAGAAAAATGGATACTTTGTATGACTAGCTACACCGCTGTAGCCACTATCTCTATTTTGCCAGATGACAGAGTATCCACTTTAACCATGTTTCGGTGATGGCACAAACGTCTACTTTAGTTACGAGCAGAAAATGTCGAAGGTTGTCTTTAGTTGCCTTGAGTTATCTTGCGTTCCATTGGATGACTTTATAGGCCATTTTGGAGGATAAGGAGTGGGGTCGACATATTTTGGACTGACATCCGGATCGAATCTGTTTGTAGTACAGGAGTGGGCCCATTAGTAATCTGCTGGTACAATACATCATTCACTACTGCCATTACTATACTTGAAATGTTGTTGACGAGGTAGTTGTCAACATCATTTTGTTGGCTGAGTCTGTGAAATTGTGATGGGTAGGGGTTGGGATCCATCGGAGCAAGAGGCAGGCGGAGTTCTGGTTCGTACAATTGGTCCCTTGGGACTGCGCTTTGGTGGGGTCCATTATGTTTTGTTGAATTTATGCGTTGTTGGTGCTGTAGATGGGCATGCTGTATGAGAGGAGGGGGCGGTGGTATCGGCGATGAATCCACTTGGAGCCACCGTTCCTGACGTCGTTGTGGGGTTCTGCCCATTCGTTGCTTATAGGGTGCCTAAAGGATGCTGCGTTCTCGGATATCTCCACAAAAATTCGAGCAAATCACATTAATAGTTTTTATTACAATAAAGAGGATTGACAATACTTAACTTGGTATTTACAAGAACGTGTCGCAAGAGATGGGCGACATTCAAACTGTCAGTCCTTGGCTATACACATTATCCATGTATGCAATTGATACGGATCACTAATAACTGTTGTGCGAGTGCCGGTTTCGTATTGTGCGGCCGAGGATGGCATGAGCCGTGCTTACATTCTCTTCTTGTAGGGGCCGCTCCTGTCGTGGCGCGATCTTTGTCAGCGGGCTAGTGGCTGACGTCGTCTCACAGCCTTCTCTGCTCTTGCGTTCTTCGTATTCGTGCCGGTGCTTGTGGTTACGCCGGAACAGTCGTCATTACATGGCTGGTTGCTGCAGATATAGGTTTGAGGGAGAACTAACTGCATTTGCATAAGGTCTTCTTTCAAACATAGCCGCTGCTTCTCGGTAGGTAATATTACTGAGACACATAATTTTGTTAATTCTCTTGTTTTTGAGATACATTGGGCAGGTTGGAGACAGGGCAATGTGACAACCGATACCATTAATACAGGTTTGTTGATTGACCCCCCACATTACGCATATTTTATCTCACTTCTCCACCGTTCGGTGCCACATCCAAATCGCAAACAATTATAGCACTTTAAGGTGGAGGGTACACACACGTCCACTGGTCGGAGGACTCCATGAATATAAACCAACTGTGAGAGCCGCAGTGATCTGTTACAATAAAAACTGGTGACGGATTTGCTACCCTTTTCCCGCTCAGGTTTACAATTTTACTAAATAACCTGATGGCAATAACTTCGCTGCAACAGGTCGTTCCCGTCTGTAATTCGCCCTCCGCAAGGGAGGTTTCAACATCATTGATGATGCCTTGTTTAGTTGTGAAAACTTCGGAATATAGGCCTCCAAATTTGGTCTGGCTAAGAAAGAACGCTGAACCAAGGTATCTGCTGATACTCCTGCCGCAGTCTCAGTTTTTCCCTTCCGCTGTAATATTGATTACATGTTTCAATAACTACTCACATTCCCGTCTAATAAGTTTACCTAGCACCATAGGATGAAGCCTGCCTATGTTTTTGTCTCTACTTCGAAAAAACAAGATAAAAGGTCATTTGTGGTAAGTTGCTTAAAAATTAACAACGCAATTTACATGTCGGTAGGTGATGGTTCCTTCTTGGGTGGCGCAGACATGCAACACTTTCTCCATTTGGTCTCGGTCGTCGTATCCCTCTGTTACAGTCGCGCTGACGTTTCTATAAGGGTTGCAGGTCTCTCGTTTCAAATGCACAGACAGATGGAATATCTTGGTGTGTGTGTCTGCGTTGTGGAACGCGGACTGCGTCGCTAATCACTTCACTGATTGGTGCATAAAGTGCATCAGTATCCATTGTGACACCGTGTGGCTGGTTTTGTGAAGCGTGTGTTGCAAGGGGGCTACAATCGCCACGGTCCAAGGTGGTGGTGGCAGCGTAGCAAAAGTTTTAACCATTTGGCAGAGTCTATGGCAGTTTATCGAATACCGCAACGAAATACCACCGTATACACTGCACGATCACTAGCTGAGTAAGAAGAGTTTACACAGTCAGAGCGCGCTAATGTTCACCTCCCGCTTTTCCGAGTCAGCTGCCTTAACATTTCTAACGATGGCTTTTGATCACTGTTCGTGAACTGGCTACATTATTACTCAGCATTCGGAGGCCCATTTCTTCCAAAATATATTTTGTTGATTGTGTTGCACAGCTCTGATAAACTGCATAAAAGGAGATGAAAAAGTTTCCATTCGAAGGACGTACAGCCCAGAATCGGTATGTCGGTCAGGCAAAATCGCCATAAACATTGAGGCAATCATCCCATCGACGCACCTGATTCGTGAGACCCTTTTGGTAGTATACCATTTCCTGCTGTGCGAAAAAGTGCGCCGGCCGGTGTAGCCGAGCGGTTCTAGGCGCTTCAGTCTGGAACCGCGCGACCGCTACGGTCGCAGGTTCGAATCCTACCTCGGGCGTGGATGTGTGTGATGTCCTTACGTTAGTTAGATTTACGTAGTTCTAAGTTGTAGGGAACTGATGACCTCAGATGTTAAATCCCATAGTGCTCAGAGCCATTTGAACCATTTGAAAAAGTGCGTAACTGCCTGCTGCACATCGTCGTCCGATAGGAATTGTCGACCCTGAAGGCCTTTTTTAAGGGATCGAAGGCTAGACAATCGCGTGGGGAGACATCAGGACTATAGGGTGGGAGCTCGAGTGACTCATACTTGATTTGGCATAACTTCTACGCTACGACACTTGCTATATAGGGACCTCTTGTGTCCAATCGCGACCAGCACGGAACTTGGCACACCTTTCCATAACGGTGGCTTTCGACAAACATACTACATTCTAAAAAAAAAAAATTAATTAATTAAAATAAAATAAAATAAAAAATGGCTCTGAGCACTACTGGACTTATCATCTGAGGTCATCAGTCCCCTAGAACTTAGAACTACTTAAACCTAACTAACCTAAGGACATCACACACATCCATGCCCGAGGCAGAGTTCGAACCGTAGCAGTCGCACGGTTTCAGACTGAAGCGCCTAGAACCGCTCGACCACCGCGGCCGACTCTTCATTCTCCGATGGATGTCTACCTGTGTTTGTCCTTCGGCAGCCAATAGAAAAATAACAGCACTTTGGTCCTATTTGGACGCATTTGGTAATAATGTCTCCATAGTAAACGTCCCCACATTTACAACACGCACGTCGGAAAGACACGTGCGCCACACTAATTTCTTGCATGTCGATGTTTATATTCCCGCACCGGAGTCCCATTACATTGCGTATAGGCTGCAGCAACGCCCTCAAACGAAAATTTTTCTTCTCCACTTACAGAAATGACTTCGTGTAATACCATAAAACTGTTGTTTATTTTTTATTATGCGATGTGTTGCGGTCACTGATTTTAACAACAGGGGTTAAAAAAATGGTTCAAACGGCTCTGAGCACTATGGGACTTAACTGCTAAGGTCATCAGTCCCCTAGAAGTTAGAACTACTTAAACCTAACTATCCTAAGAACATCAACACACATCCATGCCCGAGGCAGGATTCGAACCTGCGACCGTAGCGGTCGCGCGGTTCCAGACTGTAGCGCCTTTAACCGCTTGGCCACCGCGGCCGGCAACGGGGGTTACATATAAAAATAAAGACGCAGTGCAAATATGTAATATGTATAAATATCGATTTGTCATGCAGAAGTAGACACATGGAGTAAACAATTGCTTAAATTGTTGCTTGACGTCATTTCTATCCTTTCCTTCCGTGAGTGTCATTGACCACTTTGGTTACGCGAAGAATTTGTATGTTTCATCCTCAAGCGCTCTCTAGTTCTCCGAGATTTCTTCTACACACCGTATGAACCATATGTCTGTTGTTCCAGATGGTTTATCACGCATCCTTAAGACATTTACGTCATTTTTTTTTCAGTCTACTGTATCATTGGTAGATGTAATAACACTCTCTATATCGTCCACCTCCATCCTGTGTGAGACCACCTTGCAAACACACCGTGACATTGACTTTGTAACACTGAGGGATTATTTTATCTGTTAGCAATATCAGTATCAAATTGATTATATCTAGAAGTACTCAATTTGATCAAAGCTGTCACTGATAAAACATAATTTACTTTAGCGTAGGTGCGAAACTTCCAGTGTCAATCTTCTATAGTGCTACTGGAGAAGCGTCATAGAATCTCTAATGTCACGAACTATTGTAATGTATCATTTCCTGGCCACCCAAATGTGACAGCCCTATTCGCTATTGTAGTCGCATCGATTATTTTCCACTTGCAGGAGTAAGGGGGTTTTGGTTCGACATGGACTCGATGTGGGGTGGGCTTTCCCTAATCCTCCTAAATGGGTGGTGCTCGGAGCTGACTGAGCTGACTTTAAGGCCGAATAATTTCCACAAGACTGCCTGTATTTCCAGCGTTCGTTGGAAAAAGAGTTCGTGAAGCCTCATCCTTAAAAAGCACCCTACAGAGGCGCCGTAAGCAGGAGCAGGAAATGGCCAATGAATTGCCTACTCTGTGCTCCTGATTCTGGTTGGCTAGAATGTTTAAGGGTTAAATACTTTCGAGGAGCGTTTTGGGGGCTTCCTAAATCGAAAGTTGTCCAGCAGCCCTCGTAGGATTGAGGTGACAAGTCTTGGGCCGTCTGGGACGGAGTTTGTAAGTGGTTATTTCGTAATAAGTCACGACCACAGATTTTATTTCATGCCAAATTTGAGAGTGATGTTTTTTGAGTGACTCTCTCGCTATTGACTTTGAACTGTATTCCCTTAAACTGTATTCCTGATTCTGTGATGGTTGTGATTATCAGCGAGAGTTGATAGTGGCCAGCTGAAGTCTGCTTATAAACTGTGGCAGTTATTCTATTCTAGCCCAGAGGTCGAATGTCAGAATCTCTCCTGAAAGTGGTTTAATGACTTTCGAGTTGTGAGAAGTCTAACAGTGTCTCACAGTCGAAGTGAGACTGGCGACTCTCATACGTACTCATGCATGTGTTTATTCCAGTCTTCTATTAGTCCATCGCCTCTTTCACCCTCTCTCTGTCCATCTCCCCCTTTCCTCTCTCTCTCCATCTGCTACTCCCCCCTCTCTCATTCCATCTGCCCCTTCCCCCTCTGACCCTTTACTTTGTCCCCCTCTGCCCATTTCATATTCTCCCTCTATCTCCTCCTCCCCCTCTTTCCACCTCTTCATACCTCTGTCTCTCCATCTCCTCTTCCATTCTCTCCCTGTCCACATCTCTTCCTTTCTCTGCCTACTCCTCCCCCCTCTCCCTGTCCATCTATCCACCTGCTCTCTCTGCCAATCTCCTCTTCGCTTCTCTCTGTAAATCTCTTCCTCCCTGTCTCTACCTCTCTGTCCACCTCCTCCACACCCACTCTGTCCATGTTCTCCACTTCCTTCTCCTATCTCTCTGCTCCGACCCCTCTCTCATTCCATATGTTCCTCCCCCTTCTGTCCATCTGCACCTTCCCCCTCTGTTCAACTCGTCCCCCCTCTCTAAGTCCATCTGTTCCTCCACCTCTCTCTCTCCATCTGCTCCTCCCCCTCTCTCTAGCCATCTCTGCCTCTTTCCTTTCTCTGTCCATCTCCTCTTTCCCACTCTCCTTATCCATCACATCTTCTTTCCTTTCTCCATTTCATTCTCCACCTCTCTGTCCATCTCCACTGGGCCCCTCTACTCTCCTCCACCTCCTCCCTCTGTCTATTTCTTTCTCTTTCCTTTCTCTGGGCATCTCCTTCTCTTCCCTTACTCTCTTCCTTTCTTGCTCTCCCTCTCTCCGTTCATCAGCTCCACCCCCGATATGTGTCCACCGCCTCCTTCCCCCTCTCTTTCTCTTTCTGTCCACATCTCTCCACATTATCACCCCACCCAAATAGGTCACTCCTAGTTCTTAGCTCCAAAGTATTTCTTTCCAGATAGTAATATGCATACCAAGTTTGGCTGAAATCGATCCAGGGGTTAAGGAACGGCTTTTTACACACAGCTTTCCTTGCATACGCACTTGTCACATATATTTAACATATACCACTTGCCTCTGAACACATATTTCTCCTTTATCTGTAGCAAATTTCCCCCAGCAGTTTCGCTTTCACGCAGATCTGTGTTTATGACGTCATATCTCCTGATCTATGTGCCGTAGAATCATACATTTTTCCAGGTACATTCAGTGGCCTATGTGAACAAATGCAGCATATATGTGAACACATGCAGCATTCAAAACATTTGTTGCAATTAGAATTAGGAGTAAATAAGTAAAAAATTAAAACGTCATGCCTAATGTGGCAGTTTTACTGGATGAACATCCAAAATGTAGTAAGCGATAAACATTTTTCCTTGCATCGTTTTCTGTCGTAAAGGTTGGAAATTATGTGTAGAGTTAGTTGCACATCACTAAGAGCTCTCATTCTCAAGTACTGGATGAGTATTGTTTCGCTGTTTGCGTGTCGTGAGCTGTGACACTATTTCACCGCTACCCCTTTAAAAGTGAGCTGGTTCTTACCACACAGTGATTCTTTCCAGGCAGCAAGTGATATGTGACCAAGGTTGGTTGAAATCGATCCAGTGGTTCAGGAGGAGATGTGGTACATACATACACTGTTGTAATATGTATGGATTTTTTTTCATGTAGTAGTTCAGAGAATTAATCCGGGTGCGCTACTGAAGTTACCATTAAATCCGCGGGGCCGTATTCGCGTAATTTGTCTCCCGCGCCTTACATGCCAAGATTGCGAGGATTCACGGCGGAGTCATGACTATGATTTCACGCGACACCACGAAAACTCCGAGTTACGGACAAAAGGAACGTTTCACTACGTAAAGCATCTGTCACAGAGTGGACAACAGCGTGAGGTCGTTGACTGAATTCATTATATACAAAACCGTCAAAGTTGACATATAACGCAGCGAAAGCTTCAGTCCGGTCAGAAGTAATAGACAGCTGTGTGAGATTGTTGACTTAAGTTGTAAACTCGAACTGTACGACAATAAAACGGCTTCAAAATATTGCTGTAACGATGGTCCTTGTTCGATGACACAACTCTCCTTACTAAAGCCGGAAATGGTGATTGTACACTAACAGATACTTTCTCTGGTAAGCACTCCACGAACGCCCAATTTTGACGCCACTAATAAAGATCGTATCGACTTGTAAATCTGTCGCCTGCTGGAGTGGCCTAGCGGATCTAAGCGCTACAGCCTGGAGCCGCGCGACCGCTACGGTCGCAGGTTCGAATCCTGCCTCGAACATGGATGTGTGTGATGTCCTTAGGTTAGTTAGGTTTAAGTAATTCTAAGTTCTAGGGAACTGATGACCTCAGAAGTTAAGTCTCATAGTGCTCAGAGCCATTTGAGCCATTTGTGAATCTATCGTTCGACATAATCTCGAATCTCTCTTTTTTTTCACCTTCAGTCCTCTGAAAACATTAGGGCCAAATATGCTATCCTAGCTTGTGCTGCAGTGGCGTTTCGTACTTCGAAACTGCATATCACTGATCTGTCTTCATTGATCACTTGTTAAGGCGACAGATATCGCGTAGGATATGCGAGCTGTCTCCATTGAACACTTGGTAAGGCGATAGATATCGCGCAGCATGTGAGAGTTGCGTGTATATTATCAGCTTTCATTCACAAGTCACGAGAAGAGCACGATATTTATCAAATGAAATTTTGACCTTTCACGCGTACTTATGCATCACAGAGAGATCGTGAAGTGTTTTTCATATTTATAGAAAATTTCGTAAGTAGAGTTCTAGATGCGTTTCGATAAATACATACCTGACGGGCGGAAGCTACTAAGATACTAACCACAAGTTAAACGGAGCAGGCTAAGACATTAGATTTCATCATTCATGGTTCAAATGGCTCTGAGCACTATGGGACTTAACATCTGAGGTCATCAGTCCCCTAGAACTTAGAACTACTTAAACCTAACTAACCTAAGGACGTCACACATATCCATGCCCGAGGCAGGATTCGAACCTGCGACCGTAGCAGTCGCGCGGTTCCGGACTGAGCACCTAGAACCGCTCGGCCACCGTGGCCGGCTCATCATTCATGACCTCACACAATTAGTTACAGCGACCACTACGTTAATCGGAATATTGTGATCATCAACCAAGTAGTATGTCAGACCACTTTCATTAGGCGGAGGATTTGTGCTTCTTCATAAAATGAATTCAACAGATCCTTCATACATGGCCAGAGTTGTTGAGTTTAAGTGTTCACTCACAGGTCACGCAATTCGTGCATATCACGGTGGAGGGATTACCATAAAGTATTTGCTAACCAATGAAATTGTGAATGGAAGGAGCAATAATGCCATTGCAGAAGTTATGATCAGTAGTAGTCTTCATGAAGAGTTCCAAGATAATTCAATTTATATGTAGAGAAGAGCGCAAACTTTAGAAGCACTCATGAGAATTTCGTGCTGTTTTTTTCTGGTACTTATATTAGCTACACAGCATTAATGAAAATATTGGCTGGTGGGTGGAGGAGGGGGGGAGGCAGATGGGATACCTATCACCTTAACTCACACAGCTGCCCCGACCGATCGGTTTTATGCAAGCCACAACGCCTTCAAAAACCCTATGTGCAATTTTCTTATTTCTCGCTCCCTATGCACAAACTATTAGCCCTGTAGAAAAAATGAACAGGACCTTTTTAGGAAATTTAATGACGTTAAATCTTGTCCTGTGGTATGTTTTCGCTGGAGGTCACGGTTATTGAAGTTATTCAAGAGAAACGCATTTGAAGCTCACACTTGAACGCTTTTCTTGAATACTTCAAAAACTATGGCCTCTAGCGAATACGTATCCCAGTACAAAATTTAACTACATTAAATTTCCTACAAAAAGGTCCTGTTCAATTTTTATATAGTTACACTACTTTGAGCGTACCGGGCGAGAGAATATGAAAATTTTGCAGGTGATATACGATGGCGTTGTGAGTTGTATAAAATCCAGCAGCAGGGACAACTGAATCAGCCTGTATTCAGTTGAGCAGCAGTGGTGAAATAGGTCCTGATTCGGTGTATTACGAGCCATATTAGGCGAGTGTCTACCTCCAAAACATTTCAACTGCACAGTATTTTTCTCTCTCCCTTACTTCTGCATTTAGAACTATGACATTTGCTATTTTGTGTGGATAAATGAATGAACTATAAGGTGTTGACTTTTTCACTGTAGAACAGCAAAATTCACACACTGCGATTGTACTTAGAGCTATTACACATTCTAAAGTATTAAGCGATGATAATAACCAATAAATAACACGACAAAAATTACATTAACTCGTCATATTTTCTGTGATCAATCTGAGTTGTGCAAGATTTTATATCAATTGCTATCTCAATATATAATAAAATTATGAGACATTATCGAACAGCAAATATCTGTTACTTCACGACCTATCAACTGTAGAAAGTCTTTATTCGTAACAATAACACGTTTACGAGACATTAGTTTCGTCCAAGTGACCATATGCATACAATATAATCTCCAGCAGTGAGTTAGTTGTGTATGTTTCTAGTCTGTTTGGGGTACCATGTTTGTGATATTAAGGCGTGGAGAGCAATTACTTAAAGAGGTAGAATAAGACTGAGGCACAACGTCTACAGAGTGGTTCGCAGTCTGTGATAGTCACGTCCACAACGAAAACCGACGTCGCCAGGTGTACAAGAAAATAGATCTGAAGTACTCCTGCATCTGAGTCTGAATTTAGACATTGCATAATTCTGTAAATTGCATGGCAGAAGATTCTTCTCTTTCCGCCGTACAATAACTGATTAATGAAAAGGTGCGTCTTACTTGTGAGAGGTAACGCTACCATCGCCTGGGAAATGGAACAGTTCGTCATGGCTCATGATACTGAAGACGTCAGGTACTGTTCCTTTGTCAGGGTGATGTTACCAGATTCAGCATTTTGATCAAGTATATATCACTAGATACGGATAAGGAACTCTATTTCGAAAACCATAAATAAACTGGGCCTTTTGACAGCCACTTTGTGAAGGGTCAAGGGAAGGTATTGGGAAAAAAAGCAGATACCAGAGTCAATTACAGTGGGCAACAACGCTGTCAGCTAGCTTCGACTTTAACGAGGCAAATTGGATCACAGTATAACAGTTCACTAAGAAGTCTGTTGTGGAAACTAACGTAATCATACCATATGGGATCGTAATTTCATTAAGGCATATATGAATCACGAGTCGTCAGGTATTTGCGAGGATGTAGACAAGTAGCAGGTAAAATATTCGCCCGGGCTGATGGCACAAGGAACATGTTGATTCTGAAATATCGAAAACCACTGGAGACGATGGATGTATCTAGGAATCAGGATAGCATTCAGTCTTGTAGCGGTAGCCTCATGTTGCGGATATATACATGGAGTGAAACTGTGAAATTTCTTAAGTCAATCACAGTGCCTCAGAACTTAAGACACGTAAATCTGACGGACTATCACAAGGAAGCCTTAGCTAGCACCGTGCTAAAAATAAGTACACTTGTTTACTTAGGTATGTATTGAACCTGGCAGGATTAGAGCTTTCATGCCCTCTCTTAGCTCTAAATGGACATCCTTAGTGAGTTAACATTGCAGTATGTAGCAAACGAGCAGTATATAATAATAATAATAATAATAATAATACGAAGAAGAAGAGTAATGAGGAGAAGAAGAAGAAGAAGAAGAAGAAGAAATACCACTTTGTATACGGTATTTCAGAAATACCACTCTAATTAACATTGTGCAAAATGATTTCTTTGTTTCTTTCTTTTTCGAACATATGAAATGACTTCTACGAACAATGTATGGCAGCATTAAAGAAGGAATCAAATCTGTGTGAGTTGACTGGAAAGACAACAGATATAGAATGGAATGAGGAAGACATGGATTGTGTTGACAATATAGCAGAAATACTGGTTCGCTGCTGGACAGAAACAGGATAGCTGAGATATTCCGAGGGACAGACTAAGCCAGTGATAGCAGGTAGCTACGGATTTAATCCTGAATCCAGAGTGATTCTGTTTAAGAAGCAGGTTATTGGGTGGAAAGTTTCAAACTCGTATGACTGAAATGGAGAATATGCATAGATATAAGTAATATGTTGGACTTGACAGATTTTACATCGCAGTTATCGAATCATAATAGCTATTTGATATGCGAGGAGACACTCGTGACTACGAAACCGACGAAGAAAACAGAATGTTTGAAAATGGCACTATTTTCGGAGCACCATGTATGGGCACTAGAGAGTGTACTCGGCGAGAACGTTTCCTGCAGTGGAAGTGGGCCTCGGTATGTTCCCGGGTCTCCTTTGTCGGCAGAGAGCAGTCTGTGAATCTCATTCAGTCAGTCATACCTCCTTGAACTGTCGAGCAACTGCCACAAAAGTCGGGCTGTGGCAGACGCCGGTTTGTGTGTTGGACAGTGAAGACCGCACCCGATTTACCATCCTCTGGAGTGATATGAGGTAGACATTTTTGGTTTTATGCGTTAGCTTTAGAGGCCCAGACTCTGAAATGTTGCTCGGCCAGCATGGGAGCACCATTCTGACTTGCTCCAAATATTTGGTTTATCGAATGAGAATGTGTCGATCCACTGACATGTGAGAGCATGGTGTGCAAGGGCCGAACAATCAAAGTAACACTTCTTCAGTGGAGTGCCAAATCTGTGATATAAGCTTCGGGTCTTATATGCAAACATATAAATAAATATGTAGGCATAAAGAATAAAAATATAGAATGGTTCAAATGGCTCTGAGCACTTTGGGACTTAACGTCTGAGGTCATCAGTCCCCCAGAACTTAGAACTACTTAAACGTAACTAACTAACCTAAGTACATCACACACATCCATGCCCGAGGCAGGATTCGAACCTGCGACCGTAGCGGGTCACGCGTCCGGACTGAAGCACCTAGAACCGCTCGGCCACAAAGGCTGGCTAATATAGAATGTTCACGTAAAAAATTCGGAGACATTACTCTTCAGCATGCCCTCGAATGTATAACGAAATTCTAAATGGTAAAAACTGCACCAATATCAAATTAGATCAGCCTTGTGCAAAGACTGGATACTACCTCTCCATGTAGAGAAATGTCAAGCTGCGCGCTTCAGGAAATGTAAAAGCGTGGTGCCTTTGACTATTGCATTAATAAGTTATATACAAATGTTTGGGAGTAAAGTGTGTAGAATTGGAATGACAAATAGACTCATCACTAGGCAAAACAAGTGACAGTTTATATTGGGAAATAGCGGTCTGTCTATAAAAAATTACTAAAAAGCAATTTAATGGCCTGTACCTCAATACTGTTCGTATGTATAGGACTCATATGATGTCAGACGTGCAGGGGACATCAAACGTGTACGAAGAATGACGGTGCAAAAGACGACAAGTTTTTTGGATGGCAAGGGAAACATAAAAAAAATCTTAAGTGTCAGATACTCTGAAAAACATGTGGTACACGTCACGAGAACCTGTGATTATACAACAAACAGTAAACTTTGCCACACACTTCAAAATGATTTTTAGAGTGTGTCTGGAAATTTGATGTAAACAGAGTGAGACAGTAATAAAGATCACCACAGCTGTATTTCAGGTTTTGTTTTACTGTAGCACCGGCGGTTTTCTTCTAAATGAATATCTGTAGGTTACATCGATAATTCACCAACAGTCTTTGTAGCTAATTCTCAGAAAATGGTAGAAAGGTGGTGGCGTCATGACTGTATCACTTTCGGAGAATCAGTTGCGAGGCCTGTTGCTAAATGCTCCATCTCCATATGGAAGGAACTCGGTTGTAGAGCAAAAATTGAAGGAAGAATACAGTTGCGGTGGTCTTTCTTATCATTACATTATTCATCTGTGGAGGCACAAAATGAACAAGATTAGAGTGAGAGACACGGCGCAATGGTAGAGACACTGCAATGTGAGGGACGGTATTCAGATTACAGTGCAGCCAATCGGGTTTAGAATGCCGGTAGTTTCCCTAAATTACCGGTATTAGCCTCTAAATCAGCTCAGAGATTAATTTCCTTTCCAGGACATATTCGATCTGTGCATGTTCTCCTAATGACTTGGCGCCAGCAGGACATCAGACTCTTAACCTTCAGTCGTCATGTGGAACAGGTAATACAGAAATACTGACTCGCGAGGTACGCATTATCTCCATCTTCTTAGCGGTTGGGTTTCTTAATCACCTCGAGACTCCGGGTGCTGCAGTGTAAAGCCACTGCCGGTTATTACCAGATGCGAATAATAAATTAATCTCTAATTATAGCTCTGCCAGCGGAACTTTCTCGGGAGAAAAGAAAATACGATTAAATAGACGTCACGAAAATGGTAGCCCTCAAATGCAACTGGTGATCAGGTCTGCCGGCCACATTACGTCATACATCGAGCGATTAGCTGGCGTACAGGATTTTCCTGTCAACTCTGCCCAGCGACAATGGTCTTGCTATCAGCCATTGTGCGATAACGACTGTCGTATATGTAATCAGACGTCAGTGTGGCGCCAGGCGCTACTTAGGGTGCCGGTTACTCGAGAGCAACACGTGTACTTCTATTACTGATAAAAGTCTGCACATCTCGCGCCAGATAAGCTCCCACGCCAGGTGGGTGCTACAAGAGCGTGGGAACTGTACAGCACCTCTCTCTCTGTCTGTCTGTCTCTGTCTCTCTCTGTGTCTCTCTCTCTTTCTCTCTCTTTCTCTGTGAGTAGGGTGGTGGAGGTCATAGAAAGGAAAACAGAAAGGAATATTAGGGTTTAATGTCCCATCGACTACTAGAGTGTTGGACCCGGAGCGCATTGGGGAAGGATGAGAAAGGAAATCGGCTGTGTCCTTTTCAAAGGAGCGATCCTTACTTACCGTAAGCGACTTAGGGAAATCGTAAACCTGCTGTCTTACCACTCTGTTCACCTCAGAAAAACAGCCTCATCGAACAATCTTAAATATTTGTTGTATGTATTCCAATATTTGTATTGTGTTTTTCTACTTCGTCTAGTACCAGGGAAGTTATTCCCTGACACACTAGCAGATATCCTATTACGCAGGATGTTTCAAAATCTTTGTATAAAACGTCTTGGGGTGTGAATGAGCTAGTACAGAACAACTTTTGTGTGAAACAAAATTTTCGAGCCATGCCTCGGGCATGGATGTGTGTGATGTCTTAGGGTGGTTAGGTTTAAGTACGTTTAAGTCTTGGGGAGTGATGGCCTCGGATGTTAAGTCCCATAGTGCTTAGAGTCATTTGAACAAAATTTTCTTTCACACTTCTCGGCGACGCTAGAAGTCTTTTATTCAATTTTCCGCCCTGGGATGATATTTCACCGAATTAGCCGTTCTACTTGTATTAACAACATGAGCTGCATCTGCTTACTACCTACCCCAGTAAATTGATAGAGTGATTTTCAACAAGGAAACCTTAATAATGAGTATCTGTAAATGGAGAAAGATATTTTAGAAGCTCGGCCGCCCTTCTATCACGCGTAGCAAAAGACAGCTATGGGCAATTCATAATACGTATTAGCGCCGCAGTGTTCCTATGCTCTGGCGTCTCTCTGGGCATCACCAGTTATAAGAGGGACGTTCAATAATCAGTGCAACACATTTTTTCTCGACAATTTCAGTTGAAAACACACGGAATTTGTTCTCGCTTCAGCCTCTGCAGCTTCTTGAAATTCCGATAGGTTGCGCTACACGTAGCCTTTAAAATGGTGTCTGTAACGGATTTGCGTTCCAAGCAGAGAGTTGGCGTTGAGTTTCTTTTGGCGGAAGAACAGAGCATCTCAGAGATTCACAAGGGCTTGAAGAATGTCTACGGAGACCTGGCAATCAACAGAAGCACGGTGAGTCGTTGGCGAGGAGTCTGTCATCATCGCAATCAGTTGGCGCTAACCTGGCCAGTGTCCCGTGCGACGGCCGGCTGCACACAGCTGAGACCCCTGATATGTTGGAACGTGTGGACACTCTCATTCAAGGTGACTGACGGATCATAACCAAACACCTCTCTGCTCAACTGGACGTTTCTCTTGGTAGTACTGTCACACTTGTCCACCAGTTTGGTTACTCAAAGGTGTGCGCCTGATGGGTACCCTGCCATCTAGCAGAAGATCATAAAGAGTATCTGTTTGGCCCAAATAAGGATGCACTCTGCGGAAGCAGTACGTGGATGATGGGGACATTATTGATGAAGCAACACGTTGGCTCCGACGTAGACAGTAGGGTGGTACCATGGGGGCATACAGGCATTCTCAATAAGTTTATGTAAGACCGTTGCATCGGACTCAGATTACATTGAAAAATAGGGTTTTCTAGCCAGAAGAGTGGGGAATAATGCGACGTATTGGAATCCTGACTAAAACCAAACTGTTTCCCCCCCAAAAAAGTGTTGCATTACTTATTGAACACCCCTCGTAAAAGAGGATTAGCATCGCTGGGAAACATCAGAGAACATTTTGCCTGCAATGGATGACGTGATCTACCACCCCTAGGCGCTTGATTCACGCAAAGTCTCAAAACCCCTTTACATTATCCTGTCCCTTCTTCTAGTAAATTTAATACATGTATTCCGTTCCTCGCAGGCTTTTCGACGTACTGCACCATATTATAACCCCCATCTACTTTTTTAATATTTCTCTGTAATAGTACATCTCATACGCTTCAGTCCCATTTTTCCTTGCTTTCCTACAGTCGTACAATGTTGTCCTCCAGAAGCAGACTGGCGTTATCAGAAAATACTTTCCCTAGTGATGTCCTATGTTTGATACTTCCATTCTTCGTTTGGCGAGGAATGATCTCTTTGCCTGTACTTCCTTACTTCGTCTGTGATGAATTTCCAAGGTTGCAGAATTCCTTCACTTCAGAACGTTCATTGACCCCAGTTTTGACCATAAGTTTGATCTTTCTTTTCTGCAAACCAAATCATTGCCATCCGTAATCCTAATTTTAATTCCACTTCTCAACCTTTTTTTTTTAATTTTCTTTATTGCTTCTTCGACACGTGGAAGGAGTAATACTGCATCCTTGCCTTACGCCATTCTTAATGCGAGAACTGTTTCTTGGCATTCCATTCTTATTACTCCCGCGTGGTTCTTTGTACACACTGCTTATTAATCGTCATTCTCTACGGCGTATATCCATTTTCCTGAGGACTTAAAGCTATCTCTCTGGTACCATTATCTTTTCTAGAGCCATAGTGATCGTCAGTTTCTTTCCTCTTTCTTTTGTATATTATTTAGGTCAGTAACTTGGAAGCTTATGCTGTAAAGCTGATTGTACAGTAGTTCTCGCATGTGTCACATCCGGTATGTGTGAATACTATTCCTTCAGACAACCTTGTGGGTGGGGCAACCACAGGTATGAGTATTCATCTTGGGTATCAATACTCGCTTCAGCTGTAATTTGGTCCTTTATTACTGTACCAATACCGGTTTCGTGGCGTTAAAGCCACATCTTCAGGTGACATCTGATGTTTTAATCATATGAGTAATAACATTTTCATATTCTCATCTAAAAGGTTTTAATATTTTCTTAAAATCTTAAAACAATTTACTATACCAGGGTTGTCATTTCTTCTGGATTTATTGTTATACAGATGTCACCTGAAGAGTTGGCTTTAACGCCACGAAACCGGTAGTGGTACAGTAATAAAATACAGCTGGAGCGATTATTAACACCCAAGATATTCGAAATGGTTCAAATGACTCCAAGCACTATGGGGCACCACAACGGCCGGCCCAAGATAATCCTTCAGAAGTCTGGCGATATGTGTCTAGTCTCAAAATTCAATAGAATAACTTTAGTAATGGTTTCTTGACACTTCCTACAACGATTCTAGAAATTCCGAAGGAATGGTTTCTACCTCTCCTGATTAGTTTGATAACAAGTCTTCCGAAACTCTGTGAAACTCTGATACTAATTCGATAATATACATGCTCTCCAAATCGATATCCATTTCTTCTTCTGTTACTTCAACAGACAGTTCTTCCCCATCGCAGCAGAGACACACAATGAACTCTTTCCACCTATCCGATCCATACTTTTAACTAATGGACATCGTTATGCACTGTTATTGTTGAAAATTTTGTTATCGAATTCTCCTAAAGTTATTTTGACTATCCTTCATACTGACAGTGTCTTCCTAAAGAGGATTTGCTTTTATTTTCTTTCTCGCTTTTCCTGCTGCCATTTCACTTACATCCCCAGAAATTCAAAGGAAGCATCTTTTGGACAGTTATGCGATTATGGACTTTCACCAACACTGTGAATAAATAACTGATCTAATCACTGTCCCAAAAAGATAAGTAAGAAACACTTAACACCGACCAAAAAGGGATTTAGAGAAATAAGATTACAATTAACCCTCATCGACTACAAAGACATTTGATACTGAGATCAGTCCCTTGACAAAGATACTATAGGACTCAGGCCAAGCTGGCCGTTGTGACCGAGAGGTCACCGCGTGACCGCTACATTCGCAGGTTCGAATCCTGCCTCGGGCATGGATGTGTGTGATGTCCTTAGGTTAGTTAGGTTTAAGTAGTTCTAAGTTCTAGGGGACTGATGACCTCAAAAGTTAAGTCCCATAGTGCTCAGAGCCATTTGAACCATTTGAGCTCAGGCCAATGCCTTATAAAATGGCCATCCCAGCTTTCAGATGAAATTATTTAGGGAATCCCTGGGAAACCTATATTTAGATGCTAGGACTTTTAATTGAGCCGCCTACTCCCAGTTTCTTAAACACTTCATCACCTAGCTGTGTATCAACGGCCTTGAATTTGGGTCTCATGTGCAACACGACGGAAAAACAAAGTTTGAGTTCATTCTCGCCTCAAGTGGATTTCGTATGAGACTCTAGACTGATGTTGTAGCACACCTTTTGAATTCTGGCAACATCACTGGAGAAAGATGTGATGTAGATTTGACGCTATTGGACGTGAAGAAATAATGCTCTGAGAGATCTGCGATCTCTCGTCTGTCATATCAATGATTGTTACTCGCAGCTCGTTTAATGTTGGTCATCTATTTCCTACTTGTAAAGGTCTTTACCCATGATGTGTCAAATTAATTATTATTTTTTAAACTTCTCTAATGTTGAACGGGAAATGATATGGGCTATAAACCATACGAAGAACAAGTTTAAGTGTTAACCGTATGCACAGAAAGAAGTAATAACATCCAGCCGTAAGTTATGGTGGGCAAAATGTTATTCATAAAAACAATTAAGGTTCGAATTAACACACTGCACATGGATTCAGTAGGTCTATGTAGTCTTCAAGTGGTGAGAAACGAAGGAAACTCATTTAACACATAGGGTGTGCTGCGGAGCTCCCATGGAGAAGAGTTAGTAAGGAACGGTTCTAGGATGAGATTTAGACGTGAATTTTAGAGGTAGCTGTCTCCATTTCTGATATTGTGACGAATGGTTCCACTAGTCATGACAGTCAGTACGCTCAAAACTACGTAGCAAATTGGACAGTAACATCATGAAGAAGGGTCGGGCCCATGCACAGTAATCCCTTGCGCAGAAAAGAAACATAGAGCGTTCCGCATGCTAAAACAGCGGCCCACGATTACAGTTGGCTTTACACGGTGCTTAAGTTTTTTGCCGGTTGCTAACACTACTGAAAATAGACGACCAGAAGGTGCGGTCCTTTAGTACTCCCCCGCTTCTACTGAAGAAATAGATCATTTAATACAACATACAATATGTTTGCAGACGATATGCGACCACTCCATCCATCCAATTGGCAAATGTCGATTTAGGTTTGTATGCCAAAGTGGCGGTTTATCTGTTGGAAAATGAACACCCGCTGTTTCTGCTCCTTTGTGAGTTGTGGCATTAACCGACATATAAACGTGTGGAGCTACAAGTGATTTCCCTTTGTTCTCTAGGCAAGAAAAAATGGGCCAAGCATAGAACTTTGGAAATGGCTACAGACCAAACATATTTTTGAACTATCACCTCAACGGAGTCACAGAGTTTCACATTCTCTATAAGCGGATATTAAGTCTACTGAATTTTCTAAATAAATGAAATATTTCTTCGTCACTCTTGGTGACTCATCTGGAAAGCCCTTTAGCACTTCCCAGCGCGAGGTGGCGTAGTTGTCAGTATATTGGGCTCGTATTCGGGAGGACCATTGTTCAAAATCGCGTCCGACTATCCAGATAAAGGTTTCCTGTGACTTTCCTAAATCACTGCAAGCAAATACCTGGTTGGCTCTCTTGAAAAGGGCACGGCTGATATCCTTCTCCATCCTTTCGTAATCCGAGTTTGTGCTCCGTCTCTAATAACGCCGCTGCCGACGACGGGACGTTAAACTCTAATCTTCTTTCTTTGCTCAGACATTTCAGTAATGGCAGTAATGTTCTTACAAAACGCCTTTCTCTTTGTGTGGTCATCAGGTTGTGGTTTATATGGGATATACTGCGACCATTACCGCAAAATCTTTTTCACATGTGATATTTTTGACTTGCTCCTTGCATTTGATTTCTCTGAGTAAATGTGAAACTTCCTCGCGATTTGTTGACTGCGTACTCACATTTAATCCCGCGCGCAGCCTTTCCCTTAAAGACGCATACATTCTCTGCCACGAAATTGCTTATCACACCTTCTCAGCGACGGCTCTGGAGAAGCAAGATATAGAATTTGCCATTAAATGCCTATCGAACGGGAATAAAAATTTATATTAGCTCAAATCCAACAGTTCCTCCATGAGCAACATCGTGTACCGTCATGTTATATCTAACACATCACCAGTTATACAATGTGGTCCATTGATCGTGACCGGGCCAAATATTTCACGAAATAAGCGTCAAACGAAAAAACTTCAAAGAACGAAACTTGTCTAGCTTGAAGGGGGAAACCAGATGGCGCTATGGCTGGCCCGCTAGATGGCGCTGCCATAGGTCAAACGAATATCAACTGCGTTTTTTTAAATAGGAACCCCCACTTTTTTATTACATATTCATGTAGTACGTAAAGAAATATGAATGTTTTAGTTGGCCCACTTTTTTCGCTTTGTGATAGATGGCGCTGTAATAGTCACAAACATATGGCTCACAATTTTAGACGAACAGTTGGTAACAGGTAGGTTTTCTAAATTAAAATACAGAACGTAGGTACGTTTGAACATTTTATTTCGGTTCTCCCAATGTGATACATGTACTTTTGTGAACTTATCATTTCTGAGAACGCATGCTGTTACAGCGTGATTACCTGTAAATACCACATTAATGCAATAAACGTTCAAAATGATTCCGTCAACCTCAATGCATTTGTCAATACGTATAACGACATTCCTCTCAACAGCGAGTACTTCGCCTTCCGTAATGTTCGCACATGCATTGACAATTCACTGACGCATATTGTCAGGCGTTGTCGATGGATCACGATAGCAAATATCCTTTAACTTTCCCCACGTCAGATCCGGTGAACGTGAGGGCCATGGTATGGTGCTTCGACGACCAATCCACCTGTCATGAAATATGCTATTCAACACCGCTTCAACCGCACACGAGCTATGTGCCGGACATCCATCATGTTGGAAGTACATCGCCATTCTGTCATTCAGTGAAACATCTTGTAGTAACATCTTGTTGTAACATCGGTAGAACATTACGTAGGAAATCAGAATAATTTGCGCCATTTAGATTGCCATCGACAAAATTCCGCTTCATACCCGCCAAGGTCGCTGATGTTCCACTTGTTGCAGCCACCGTGGATTTTCCGTTGCCCAATAGTGTATATTATGCCGGTTTACGTTACCGCTGTTGGTGAATGACGCTTCGTTGCTAAACAGAACGCGTGCAAAAAATCTGTTACCGTCCCGTAACTTCTCTTGTGCCCAGTGGCAGATCTGTACACGACGTTCAAATTCGTCGCCATGCAATTCCTGGTACATAGAAATATGGTACGGGTGCAATCGATGTTGATGTAGTATTCTCAACACCGACGTTTTTGAGATTCCCGATTCTCGCGCAATTTGTTTGCTACTGATGTGCGGATTAGCCGCGACAGCAGCAAAAACACCTAGTTGGGCATCATCATTTGCTGCAGGTCGTGGTTGACGTTTCACATGTGGCTGAACACTTCCTGTTTCCGTAAATGATGTAACTATCCGGCGAACGGTCAGGACACTTGGATGATGTCGTCCAGGATACCGAGCAGCATACATAGCACACGCCCGTTGGGCATTTTGATCACAATAGCCATACGTTAACACCACATCGACCTTTTCCGCAATTGGTAAACGGCCCATTTTAACACGCCTGTTGGGCATTTTGATCACAACAGCCATACATTAACACGATATCGACCTTTTCCGCAATTGGTAAACGGCCCATTTTAACACGGGTAATGTATCACGAAGCAAATACCGTCCGCACTGGCGGGGTGTTACGTGATACCATGTACTTGTGACTATTAAAGCGCCACCTATCACAAAGCGAAAAAAGTGGTCCAACTAAAAATTCATATTTCTTTTCGTACTACACAAATATGTAACAAAAATGGGGGTTCCAAAAAAAAAACAAAAAAAACGGAGCTGATATCCGTTTGACCTATGGCAGCGCCATCTAGCGGGTCAACCATAGCGCCATCTAGTTTCCCCCTTCAAGCTAGACGAGTTTCGTTCTTTGTAGTTTTTTCGTTTGATGCATATTTCGTGAGATTTTTGGCCTGGTCACTATCAATGGACCGCCCTGTATATCACACATAATCAAATGTCAATTTCTAATTTTATTAAAAGTTTCTGCTTGATATGATGCTCATTTATTTTAGTATTTCTCAAACAAACCCTTATAAATCGTGCTATAATTTTAACTACACTGTGTTTATTTGAAAATTCTTTTAAAGAGCTTCAGAGATAATTATTAACTGTTTTCATCGGTTTCACGTTTTCAAGTTACCTGTTAAATGGTTCAGTCGGCAAACTTTTATTCATTTCTGTTCATGTCAAATGAGACCAGTGGGAAGCCAGTTTGATTTTTCCAGTTTTCTTACACAGACGGCGTTAAGTATTTCGTATTTGCTATCAAACAGTCGTGTGCGTACTACAAGAGTATTGTGGGGTCTGAACGATGTGTCCTCGACTCCTATCGCGTGCAAGGTCACGACCGTGCCTGCTTGACTGCCTTATCTCGAACTGCTGGATAAACAACATCGGACACTGATCTCAAGAGGCTTCTTCCCTTTAAAAACAGCTCTTCATTACCTATAATGTCTCGCTACATAGATACGACAAGTACTACAAACTCCAGTTTGTTCATGACCAACAGATACGACATTGCAAGATATATGTACACATTAGCATCATAAGGTCCTCATAAAATTTCTCTGTACGTAAATAATTGTATGTAATTGTATAACAGACAGGACGTTAGACTATACCCCTACCTTTCTTTTTTAACATAATGCAGCGCGTCAGCAACCGTGAAATGTACAGAAAATAAACAATTTTTCAGCCTTCAGTTGCAAGGTAATTTTTTACTCGTTTACCTAGGTTTCGATTCCAGTAATGGAATCTTCTTCAGAACAAAAAATTAAATTATTTTGAGAGCCAAACACTGGCCATGTCACAGATTAAAAATTAAAACAATAAAGACGCATAATCATAAGAGTTTCCGTGCCGCTCACGTGTGCTCCTTATTTCTGGCCGGCGTAGCTCCGTCTACGTTCGCCTCAATGGTTTTTATTTTGACAGACATAATTTTATGATTATGCGTCTTTATTGTTTTAATTTTTAATCTGTGACATGGCCAGTGTTTGGCTCTCAAAATAATTTAATTTTTTGTTCTGAAGAAGATTCCATTACTGGAATCGAATCCTAGGTAAACGAGTAAAAACTTACCCTGCAACTGAAGGCTGAAAAAATTGTGTATTTTCTCTACCCTACCTTCCATGTTTCAGTGGGCTATATGAACAATGGTAATGTTTGACAGGTAGATAAAAGTAATGATTCACAAAAAAATGATTACAGTATGATATCTGTGTACCTATATTTATTAGCGGTGTGCTGCTTGAAAGTCACGTCGATTAAAAATCCAGGCGTAGCATTGCGAAACGACGTCAAATGGAAGCGTTTGCAAGACAGCCGAACGGTCGACTTCGGTTTCCTGAGACAATTCGAGGAAAGTCTAGCTCTCCTACAAATGAAATTGCGGACGTAACCCTTGTGTGATGCATTTTTGAGTACTGATCGAGTGTTTGGGAACCCCATAGATGAGATTAAAGGTAGGCGCCGACGCGATTCAGAAGGGTTCAAATTCAAATGGCTCTGAGCACTATGGGACTCAACTGCTGTGGTCATAAGTCCCCTAGAACTTAGAACTACTTAAACCTAACTAACCTAAGGACAGCACACAACACCCAGCCATCACGAGGCAGAGAAAATCCCTGACCCCGCCGGGAATCGAACCCGGGAACCCGGGCGTGGGAAGCGAGAACGCTACCGCACGACCACGAGATGCGGGCTTTCAGAAGGGCGCCGCTAGTTTTGTACCCAGTAGGTTCGATAATCAAACGAGTATTACGTAAATGCGCTGTGAACTCAAATGGGAATTCCTCGGATGGAAGACGCCGTTCTTTTCGCGAAAAGAAAATTTTTCAGAGACTTTAGAGAATCGTATTTGTGACAGACTGCAGGATAACCCTGCTGCCAAGCACATACGCTCGCGTTGGGACCCGAATTCAAAAGAAATGAAGATTCGTATGGAAGCGCGTAGACAGTCGTTTTTTCCGCGCTGCATTTGCGAGTGGAACAAAGGGAATTACTAGCAGTGGTACAAGATACCCTTCGCCATGCGCCGCAAGGTGGTTTGCGGAATATGTATGTAGAAGGAGATACACATTGTCCAAAGAGAAACGAGGAAGGTCGAATTATTAAGGAATTATTTTTCGTACTGTACTTTATTAGTATGCGGCTGTTGTTTGTTCGTGAACTGTCTTGAAGCTGTGAGGCGTTTCAAATTGATCGATCATCTCACAGGCAGTGGTTGTACTCAGTCGCTCTACCGGAACGCAAGAACAGTAGAACCAGGAGAAACGCAAGAATGTTTCGGGAAATGGAAGGAATACATCAGACGTTTGTGAACTCAGTTGAGGTCTACGTTAAAGACAAACACCAAAAACTGAATGTCTTTCGTAAGTCCACACATTTGCATAATCTCATTTATTTTGTGTCTGACCATGCACAGGACATTTTCCGGTGATGAGAAAGAATACATATGCAGTAAAATGCTGGTCCACTGCCATTCGCAGGAAGTGAAGCAGTTTCCAGCAGAGCGAACTTGCAGTCTGGAGGTTGTACTTTCAAATCCCCATTCGACCACGAAGGTTTTCCTACATCGCTCAGGGCAAAAGCAGGAGTGGTTCCAACCTAAAGGACGCAAACGACTTCGTTTCCCCAAAACGAGCTGGTGCTCTGTCTCTAATGATCTCGTCGTCGGCGGGAAGTTAAAACATCATTTTTACATTTTTTCTTTCCTTCGTCTACCGCCACTTTAGTTGATAGATTTCGATATACCTTATCACAACGGAAGGACGTGTAAATAAGAAACCATTCAAACATAAATACACCACGACAAATTATTTCTTAGCGAAGCGAAGAACCTTTTTTTGTCAGACCTTTGTATACTACGCTACTCAGTCAAACACCGAGTACCTGACTGTGGTGTTAGACGCCACTTTTCAAACTCAGTCTTCCAGTTGGTGCTAGATCGAGTTGCTATTATCAGTTTACAATGATGACCACCCTATACAGTTGAAATTTCACGCAAAATCTTCTTCTTATGCCAAGGCCTAGTGCCTGTTCCGGTCTCACCATCTCATTCTCGGTCTTTCCACACCTCTTTTGCCCCATGGTTTATAATCGATTGATAGTTTAGGAAGTTTTCGTGTTGACATACGAAGTAAATGTCCTCTCTACTTTTCTGGCTGTGGATTGCCTTTTGGTTTATCTGTTGCATTCCTAATTCCTTCCTTATTACTTCGTTTCTTATGTTGTCTTTCCTAGTGCAGCCTTTCACAGATCTTAGAAATTTCATTTTGATGCTTCTTGTTGCCGTAAATCTTTCTCGGTGTCCAACTTTCTGCCCATATGATAAAGTAGGAATCGCCACGACTTCGAAAATTTCAGTTGTGTCTCTTTCGTTGTTTTACTCTGAAATGTTCTTCTTATTGAGCCACATATACGTTTTTTCTGTATATCCATATCTTGATCACGTGATGTGTCAATTCCTAAATAGCTGAAAAGGTCTACCTGCTCTTTCGGCTTATTGTTGATGACTATTTTTTTTTCATATTGGATTCTTCGCTGTCTTACACGATAACTTGGTCACTCGCGAATAATATGGTATTACATTGTTTATTCCTTCCAATATTTATGCCTGATGGTGTTCTATCTCTTATCCATTTCCTGATCATGTCATTTATATAGATGTGTTAATGTTGGTGACAAGCTACACTCTTGTTTTATTCCTTGATTTATTTGTATTTCAGGCGTTATCTCTTTCCGGTGTCACTTATAATTCTGGTGCTGCATATAAACTTTCCTCCCTTCATGAACCATGTACTTGCCGTTGGTGGGGAAGCTTGCGTGCCTCAGCGATACAGATAGCCATACCATAGGTGCAACCACAACGGAGGGGTATGCGTTGAGAGGCCAGACAAACGTGTGGTTCTTGAGTAGGGGCAGCAGCCTTTTCAGTAGTTGCAGGGGTAGCAATGTGGATGATTGACTGATCTGGCCTTGTAACATTAACCAAACCGGCCTTGCAGTGATGGTACTGCGAACGGCTGAAAGCAAGGGGAAACTACAGCCGTAATTTTTCCCGAGGGCATACAGCTTTACTGTATGGTCAAATGATGATGGCGTCCTCTTGGGTAAAATATTCCGGAGATAAATTGCTCTCCCCTTCGGATCTCCGGGCGAGGACTACCCAGGAGGACGTCATGACCAGAAGAAACAAAACTGCCGTTCTACGGATCGGAGCGTGGAATGTCAGATCCCTTAATCGGGCTGGAAGGTTAGAAAATTTAAAAAGGGAAATGGATAGGTTAAAGTTAGATATAGAGCAATTAGTGGTGTTCGGAGGCAGGAGAAACAAGACTTCTGGTCAGGTGAATACAGGGTTGTAAATACAAAATTAAATACGGGTTATGCAGGCGTAGGTTTAATAATGAATAAAATAATAGTAGCACGGGTAAGCTACTACAAGCAGCATAGTGAAAGCATAAATGTAGTCAAGATAGACACGAAGCCCACGCCTGACACAGTGGTACAAGTTTATACGCCAACTAGCTCCGCAGATGACAAAGAGATTGAAGAAATGTATGATGAGATAAAGGAAATTATTCAGATAGTGACGGGAGACGAAAATTTAATAGTCATGGGTGACTGGAATTCGATAGTAGGAAAAGGAAGAGAAGGAAACGTAGTAGGTGAATATGGAATGTGGGTAGAACTTTGCACAGAATATAACTTCATCATAGCTAACACTTGGCTTAAGAATCATGAAAGAAGGTTGTATACGTGGAAGAGGCCTGAGAGACAGGAAGATTTCAGTTAGATTTTATAATGGTAAGACAGAGATTTAGGAACCAGATTTTAAATTGTAAGACATTCTATTGGTCACGAACTGTAGGTTAAAATTGAAGAAACTGCAAAAAGGTGGGAATTTAAGGTGATGGGACCTGGATAAATTTAAAGAACCAGAGGTTGTAGAGAGTTTCAGGGAGAGCATTAGGGAATGAGTGACAGGAACATTAGGAAGAAATACAGGCGATGAAGAATGGGTAGCTTTGAGAGATGAAATAGTAAAAGCAGCAGAGGACCAAGTAGGTAAAAGGACGAGGGCTAGTAGAAATCCTTGGGTAACAGAAGAGATATTGAATTTAATTGATGAAAGGAGAAAATATAAAAATGCAGTGAATGAAGCAGGCAAAAAGGAGATCGACAGGAATGCAAAATCGCTAAGCATGGATGGCTAGAGGATACATGTAAGGATGTAGAGGCATATCTCACTATTAGTAAGATAGATACTGCCTACAGGAAAATTAGAGTGACCTTTGGAGAAAAGAGCTCAAATGGAAAACCAGTACTAAGTAAATAAGGGAAAGCAGAAAGGTGGAAGGAGTATATAGAGGGTCTATACAAGGGTGATGTACTAGAGGACAATATTATGGAAATGGAAGAGGATATAGATGAAGATGAAATGGGAGATACGATACTGCGTGAAGAGTTTGACAGAGCACTGAAGGACCTAAGTCGAAACAAGGCCCCAGGAGCAGACAACGTTCCATTAGAACTACTGATAGCCATGAGAGAGCCAGCCATGACAAAACACTCTCATCTGGTGAGCAAGATGCATAAGGCAGGCGAAATACCCTCACATCACCCTTGTATAGACCCTCTATATGCTCCTTCCACCTTTCTGCTTTCCCTTCTTTGTTTGGAACTGGATTTCCATCTGATCTTTTGATATTCATATAAGTGGTTCTCTTTTCTCCAAAGGTTTCTTTAATTTTCCTGTAGGCAGTATCTATCTTACTACTAGTGAGATAAGCCTCTACATCCTTGCATGTATCCTTCTGTCGATCTCCTTTTTGCCTGCTTCATTCACTGCATTTTTATATTTTCTCCTTTCATCAATTAAATTCAATATTTCTTCTGTTACCCAAGGATTTCTACTAGCCCTCATCTTTTTACCTATTTGGTCCTCTGCTGCCTTCACTATTTCATCCCTCAAAGCCACCCATTCTTCTTCTACTGTATTTCTTTCCCCCATTCCTGTCAATTGTTCCCTTATGCTCTCCCTGAAACTCTGTACAACCTCTGGTTCTTTCAGTTTATCCAGGTCCCATCTCCTTAAATTCCCACCTTTTTGCAGTTTCTTCAGTTTTAATCTATACTTCATAACCAATAGATTATGGTCAGAGTCCACATCTGCCCTTGGAAATGCCTTACAATTTAAAACCTGGTTCCTAAATATCGGTCTTAGCATTATATAATCTATCAGAAACCTTCCAGTACCTCCTGGCCTCTTCCATGTATACAGCTTCCTTTCATGATTCCTGAACCAAGTGTTAGCTATGATTAAGTTATGCTCTGTGCAAAATTCTACCAGGTGGCTTCCTCTTTCATTTCTTACCCCCAATCCATATTCACCTACTACGTTTTCTTCTCTTCCTTTTCCTACTATCGAATTCCAGTCATTTTTGACTATTAAATTTTCGTCTCCCTTCACTCTCTGAATAATTCCTTTTATCTCATCATAAATTTCATCAACCTCTTCGTCATCTGCGGAGGTATTTTGCATATAAACTTGTACTACTGTGGTAGGCTTGGGCTTCGAGTATATCTTGGCCACATTAATGCTGCTGCCTCTCTTCAGGAACCACACGTTTGTCTGGCCTCTCAACAGATACCCCTCCGTTGTGGTACGGCTGTGTGTGTCGCTGTGGCACGTAAGCCTCCCCACTAATGGCAAGGTCCATTGTTCACTGGGGGGAGGGGGGGTGTCAACCCTGGTATAAAGCATATTTCAGTCAATGCTCACGTAAATTGTATGATGGGTATACTTGTTTCAACCCACTGGCCACTGTAAGCCTATGAATACTTCTTAGCCAATGGTTGCTTCAGGAAATGAGTATCCACTTACAACCTGTGCAGTCGCTAAACAATTTAAGTGAGCATTATTGTTAAAAGTAATGTATTCACCGATGTTCTTCTTCAACAAAATAAATATGAGGAAATTTATGAAATGCAGTGATGTAAAAGTCCGGTGATCGCAATCATCCTTCTCTGTCTCCTCTGCGGTATTCACGAAAGTTGTGTAAGTCCTGTTTTAGTCTGACTGAAGATGGTGGTCTTTGTGCAATGTCATAAACATAAACGACATTGATTAAATTTTTAGTGGTTGTACATCTCGAATATAAAATGCAAATGTTCCGCGCCACTATTCGCTGACATATTCCGTAGGGACTCTGATCGCTAACCAGGAAGAGTCCCTTCACGTGTTTCGATTAAAAAATCTTTCCTCAAAGGACAGTGTGTGTTGGAAATTTGTGGTAAGTTCCAATGTGACCAAATTGCTGAGGTCATCAGTCCCTAGGCTTACACACTACGTAATTTAACTTCAACTAACTTACGCTAAGGACGACAAGCACACCCATGCCAGAAGGGGTTTCGAACCTCCAACGTGGTGAGCCGCGCGAACCGTGCCAAGGCGCCTCAAATCGCGCTGCTACCCCGCACGGCACCTTGTGTGATTTGTGACAGTTATCGTGTAGATTTTTACTATCAAGACGTTAGATGTGAGTTTCATTTGGAGAACATGCCAGCACATAGTCCACTCCTCTCAAAGAGCACCAAGTAGAATGCCAAACTTAACGTCCTAGTCTGATTAAAGGAATACGTCAAAAATGTCATTCAGCCTCCTCCTGTGAGATAATGCAGAGCACTTTGTAAATTGTTCCAGAATATAGGGGCTACGTTTGTGATCAGAAACTTTACACCACTATCTCTCGTCCTGAAGGCGGGAAAAAATCGGCGGTGGCAATTTCTTTTCCCACGAGGATTCGAACCGGAAACCTCAGATTCGATCGCCACTGCACGAGTGGGTGTTCGTGGCCACTGTTCCTTCCTGACAGCACACCGATCTATCAACAATACGCAATTTTACGCCTCACGACAGTTGAGTGAGCTCATTTTTAGCTAATTAATTTAGTAAATGGTTCTTAGTCGACAAACACGCTCTACAAAAGTCAGTTTTTTTTAACAGAAAAGGAAGATTAGGATAAGCGGCAGGGAAAGGAAATCCGCGATGTATTTTGAAAAGGAACCATCCCTAGGGACCTAACTTGGGAAGGTTGTACGGAAATTTAATCTCGATATTCCCGAATGTAAGTCCAGTGCCTTAACCAGTGCCATTTACCTAGGTGGTATTTGCTTACGTTTTAGGATGTTTGAACCCACGCTACCAACTGAGTTGCCTCAACCAAGGCTGTCGAGATTCTTTGCCTTCGTCAGCTTCAGCCGTTTCGGACATGTAAGGAGAGGAATTTTCCTTGGAAGAGAAGGTAAATTAGATTGGTACACTTAAAATTTTGTTGACACGCTATCAACTTGGGATAATAACTGATATCTTACTTCTGTGGTTGCTTCTGAGTGAACAATTGACGTAATCCAACACTGGCGATGCAGGGAGGTGATCAATGTGTGACTTTTCGCTCACGCTGTCGGCACGCGTGTATCCTTCACTCTCGCCATCTCTGCTCGAGACAGTGGGACCAATTCCTGTCACACCCTCAAATCTCTATCGATCAATGTTTCCTATTCCATCACAGACATTAGAATTTTTCCATCTTTGTTCGAAGTCTACTTTTATGACTGAAAATAATACAAATATAAACCGAAAACTGCTTATTTCAGAAACAGGTTATGTTGAGCGGTTTTAGCGGTCAGGCTGCACTGGAGACGAAAAAAACGGTATAATCGAAGACCGGTTGTTTCAATGATGAATGGCATCTCTACTGCTCAACCGAGATGTACACAGCTCTGTACGAGATATATTACGATGCTGGTTGGTTTGCAACTTGCTTTCGCACGATTTCAAACACTGATGACGACACAATCAAAATAAAGGTGATCCATGTATCCAGAAAACAATTAAATTTTGTTGTATTCACCAAACGCCCTTGGTGTCAAGTGGTAGGATCAGAACCCCCTACCACCGAAGTTGTTTCTGTTGCTAGGTGACTTTCCTTTCCCAGCAGTTACACAGATCCGTCACAGTACTAAATATCGCTAGGCAACAGCTATGACAAAATGAATGGAAACACAGGTTAGAAACAATTTACAATGATTTGTACTTCTTCTTCTGCTTTTACAGCCTCACTGGATCGCTTCAGACAGTCATTTTATGGCCATCTTCTACAACAGGTTTTCCTTCTGAATTGCCTGGTATCTTTCCATTCGTTCTGATCCTTTTTGTTGTTTCTCATATTTAATAAATTTTTATAGTTTGTCTTTTTATACTCTTGATTTGAATTTCATCGTGATGTTTTTCAGTTTCTTTAAATTTTCTGTTTTGCTTTTTCAAATTTTCCAGGATTATTTCTTGCTTTCATTTCCTCCTTGATTTTCTCTATCCTATTTCTTGCTTCGTTTTCGAAAGTTTCTCAATATCTTTTTCTTGGTATTTCACAAAAAATAGATCATTTTTTTCGTTTAAAATCTGTAATGGGCTCCAGTTCGCTGAAAACCACTTAATTTGGCACTTTCCGCCTTTATCCATCTTTTTGACATTTCTCTCTTCTTTTAGGATTTAGTCGATTCTGTGCTTCTAAGTGACTTTGGAAACAAATTTCACTGTTTTATACGACCTCTCGCTGAACCACCGTCTTGTAATGTTTTAATTTAATATTGACTGATAGACTTTTTTATTTTAAGTAGACCAATGATTTATTGATAGAAGTTTCACAGTATCTAATTGGAGTCTGAAGATGATGCGTGGCAGTGCAGTTCAGTTTTCACTTGCACTGACGTGTGTTTCAACACTGCTAAGAGTGTTAAATCCAGTGACCGGTGACTAGCACCACTTGCAAAACGCTCAGTATAGTTCTTCTTGGCGGCGACAGTAGATGAGTCTGGGACGCTGACCCAACTTACATCATCCGTGCCAGCTGTGGACGATTATCCGATGATTATCTGGTCAGCAGAGCCGTTTTGTTTGCTTATATTCATCTCTGGCGGATGGATGTCCATTTAGTAACTATTTGTGTGACATAAGGCCGATGCGTAATGAGGCCCCTGTCGTGTGTGCCCTATCAGGAGTCTGACCTCAGGTATGTTGCATCTGAGTAGTAGAATCTCAGCGCTCTTTGTCCTGTGTCTTCTGGACAACACAGCAGATTTTGGTCTACATTTTCAGCTTCCTGGACGGGGCGCGATGTAAACTGCCAATTCTCTCTCTTATGTAGAATTCCTAAGGGACCAAACTGCTGAGGTCATCGGTTCCTAGACTTATGCACTACTTAAACTAAATTATGCTAAGAACAACACACACACTCATGCCTGTGGGAGGACTCGAACCTCCATCGGAAGGGGCCGACTGCCAATTCATTTGACGTGAATTTGGCTCCTGATGGTACATGTAACAGGTAAGTTTTAGAGTAAATCAATAATGCTGCCTTCTGTTAATCCTTTAAAAGAGACAATGGCTTCCATTGCGAAAGGGTCGTTCAGTGGGTAATGGACAGATGCATGTTGAGAATTACCGAGAGTGAAACGAAAAAACAGCAAATAGGGTGGAGTGTAAGATGTGATGACAGCTACAATGAAAATGAATGGGAGATATTTGGGACATGCACCGAGACGAATGAATGATAGATGGGACAAGTATGTTCTTTGACAAATGAACTTGATCCCGAAATATTTCATGCACCTTAAGGCAAGCAACCCAGCTTACACCATCCGTGCCAACTGTGAATGATGGTTAGTTGGCAGATGATAAAGGTAATTAGAAAACATGTAGGTTCGACGTGGCTGCAGAGGGCTGAAGACAATGACGTATGCCGAAGTATAGAGGAGGACGGTATCCGGCATAGTGAAGTATCGTAAATAAAACGTAAAACATAACAACAATGGGTCAACATACTTCCTTCTTCAGACGTGTTAGTTAATAACCCAAGGAGAAAGCTGATGCTCTGTAATTATGCTTACTACTAACTTTCAAGCAATACAAAACTGAAAAATCAATGCGACGTATCGTATTTACAGGGCGCAATAAAGTTTAGTCACATAATTACAGAAAATGATGAGATTTTTTTCAGTAATGAAACAAATTTTCTGACAGAATAGTTACATTTCTCATCAATAGGTGACCCTGTAGCGGCCTTTGCCCTTCTGCCCGTTTCTTATTGAGAGATACGTTTACTAGCTGCTACAGATGGAAAATAATCTGATTGGCTGTTAATTGTTCGGCTGACGGACAAAGCCGCACTGTATAAACTATTAATACAGCTGTCAGTGAATGATGTAAATGTCTTCGCAGTTCACACTGACGGCGTACTTTTCAAAACACATTGCTCTAGAAGTAATACTTAGCTCTTCCGGGCGGGAAGGAGAGCCTGGTCCACGGCACGAATCCGCCCGGCGGATTTGTGTCGAGGTCCGGTGAGCCGGCCAGTCTGTAGATGGTTTTTAGACGGTTTTCCATCCGCCTCGGCAAATGCGGGCTTGTTCCCCTTATTCCGCCTCAGCTACACTATATCGGCGGTTGCTGCGCAAACAAGTTCTCCACGTACGCGTACACCACCGTTACTCTACCGCGCAAACATAGGGGTTACACTGGTCTGGTGTGAGACGTTCCCTGGGGGGTCCACCGGCGGCCGAACAGCACAATAACCCTGGATTCGGTGTGGGGCGGCGGAGGGGTGAAGTGGACAGCGATAGTCGTCGTGGGGTTGTGGACCACTGCGGCTGCGGCGGGGACGGAGCCTCTCCGTCGTTTCTAGATCCCCGGTTAACATAACATAACATAATACTTAGGTCGCTTGTGGAACACCCGTCTGCCCAGCTTTTCCCGGCTTCTGTAGGGCTCGGCCACGGCCAGCTAGAAGATAACTCTGTTCGCATGTGACTTGCTCATTCCATAGAGAATGTGTGTGGTCGGTTGATGCTGAATCTCATCGCCCTTGTAAACTGCTCGTCCATCGGAACTTTGATTGAAATGCTTTCCACCTCTGACTGCTTCCTTCCATTTAAAACTTCACTACACATTTTTAACTACTTAACGTAAATGTTTACAAAACGAATTTCGTTACATTGATGGTGACAGTGGATAATTAGCTGTTGCGCCCCGTTAATGGCAATTCTTCATTTTTCAGAAGAATTAATCCAATAGATATGAACAACAACAAAATTAATGTAGCGAACAGGATAATAAAACAATAGAAACGACGTGCAACGCGAGGAAACAGAAGTTTTCTTGCAGCCAAGCGCAGTATAATTTGTTTCTTACACTCATCTTATAGGTCACTGTTTCTTAATGGGACATAGAAATGAAACTCAACATTGTAAGGAGTGAATCAAATTTCAATATATATTTCCCTAATCCGTCTGCCCAACAGAGCGGTAGTTCTAACTACATAACTACATGCGCGTGAAAATAAGAATCACCACATTTATGATTATGGTTGAAATATTGGTCTATGGAGATGCGATTGTAAGAAAGTCCCATGTGCGCTTATTTTAAAACTCGTACGCAGTATTTACTAATGAAATATTTTCTCAAGGTAAGGTCAGTGACGAAACATTGCTATGACTTGCTGAAAAGCGGAAACAAATCTTATCCTTATAGACCAAAACTACGTTAAGAGATCCGCAGTCTGGCATTCAAAGACAGCAGAGTATAGTTCATGGGAAAAAATTAAGTGCGGAGCCCGAAAAAAAAGAAAAAAAACCGCCGCGTCGTGAGAACGTGCGTACGGTTTCTTTAATTCATAATGGTGCTTTTCTGTAAGATTTTTAGCAGACTATACTTAAGCCGGTCGCTGTGGCCGAGCGGTTCTAGGCGTTTCAGTCCGGAACCGCGCTGCTGCTACGGTCGCAGGTTCGAATTCTGCCTCGGGCATGGATGTGTTTGATGTCCTTAGGTTAGTTAGATTTAGGTAGTTCTAAGTGTAGGGGACTGATGACCTCAGATGTTAAGTCCCATAGTGCTTAGAGCCATTTGAACTATACCGTCTCGTAAGCTGCGGTGACGGTTGCGAAGTTCAACGGTATATACTATGCTTATGTCCGAAACAGAGAGTAGCAGCTAATATTAGACACAAGCAGACGATAAGTCCCTGTATCGTTTCAACGTAACATCGCCGATAACTCATAAGATTCATTCACGTCGTAAAGCTTGGCGCAATCCACCAAAACAGCATAAGCCTGAAAGATTAAGATAATCTCGTAATGGCTGAGCAAATGCCAGACGAGAACTTACAGCTTTTCGAAGAACAAGTAGCTTATCAAACAATCGTGGGATAAGTCCATGAATATTATCCATCTACATGATAGCGATAAAACTGGAGAGACTGCGACTTAGAAGCGCAGAAGCGGTCGATTCTACAGGGAACCAACCGAGAATGTAATACAGAGGTCAGCACACAAACACGTACCATAGACGCTCCACCATACGTCGTATGGTGGTCCACCTTTTTAAAGTGAAGATCAGAATGAATTAAAATAATAAGTTTTTCACTCCATATCCTCAGATCTGCGAGGTGCTTGAGATCCGACCCATTCTAGAATTCAGTTCTTTTCAACTAAATTCCAGTAATCAGAAAGAAGGGGTTTCCAGTTGTGATTTATAGGAGACGATCGCCGTATTCGTCACTCACATCGCAACCAAGGAAAATCTCTCGATAAATTCTGATAGGAAGCAAGGCACTGTAAAATACGAATGCCTAGTTCATCTACAGCGTGACAATTATTAAAATATATGAAAAAAACGTAAATTAATTACAAACTGCTGTGTGCACACACTTTTTTCAACATGCAAATGTCACTACAGATGTTCAGATTTAGGTTATGACATGTTAGATATGCCTGCCGTCATTGGCGACGATGTGGCGCAGACGAATAGCAAAATTCTGTATGACCCTCTGAAGTGTCGGAACATCGATGGTATAGATGACCTCCTGAATGGCTATTTTCAGCTCAGCCGTAGTGTTGGGATTATTGCTGTACACTTTGTTTTTCAATAGCCCCACAAAAGGGAGTAGCATGTGTTCAGATCCGGAAAATATGGCGGCCAATCGAGGCCTGCGCCAGCGGCCTCTGGGTACACCAGAGTAAGAATGCGGTCACCAAAGTCCTCTTCCAGGACTTCAAAACCCTCCTTCTTCGATGGGGTCGAGCTCCGTCTCTCATACAACCACATATTGTCGAAATTAGGGTCACTTTGGATAATGGGGATGAAATCATCTTTGAAAACCTTCAATTGCCATTCGGTAGTCACCGTGCCATCATGGAATATACCGCACCGTATATTCCTTGACTGGACATTGCACACCACACAGTTACCCGTTGAGGGTAACGAGACTTCTTAATCGCGAAATGCGGATTCTCAGTCCACCAAACGCGACAATTTTGGTTATTGACGAACCCATGCAGATGAAAGTGAGCTTCGTCGCTAAACCAAACCATACGCGCATACTAATTCCCTTCATGGCCCGCGTCCAACCGTGCAGTTTTAACGTCCGAACGCAAACCGTTCAGAAGTTATGACAATTTTATTTCATGTAGCTCAGTAATTGTCACCCTGTATATACGTATATCTTTTAGTGTGTAAAAACCGATGACTTGATCGACATGTCACTTCTTTTTCCATTCCCTACTCACAAGAGCAGTACAGATTATACCAGGACGTTGTTCTTTTCAGCCAAATCCCAGTAAAGCTTGGAGTGTGACAAAGTGATTCTTAGCTATTAATATTTGGGAGGTGATTTCTAGTTCTGACATTCGACTGGTAATCAAGAGAAAATTCTTAATCCGAACGGGGGGGGCTGGAGCTATTTCTTTTTTTTTTTAATTCTTCGACGACTGGAACCAGACAAAAATATGAAAACCTCATGTGTGTTACAGAATAATCTCCACGTGTGTTTCAATCTATTTTTATTGAACCAGTTCATTTGTATGAATTCTAATGAAAAATTTAGCAGTACGACCTGTATAAAAAGAAAAACCGAGTTGCTGTGGCAGGCAATAACACCAGCACTGTGATGTATTGCCACTCAAAATGGTTTCACATCTTCTTGTAAGCAGACATACTCTTATAAAGAGTTGTGAGTTACGTTGAGTCTGCAGAAGTAACTCAGAATAATCTATTTTTGCAGACTTCCTAGCGTGTAATAATCCAATTTCAATTAACTTTCTTTGCCATGCCAAGACATTCAAGCATCACAGTTTCGAAAATTTAATTTTCTTCGATCGATTCATGCTTTTTAAGGGGAGAAGAGGAGTTTGTGGCACAACTTGACTAGAAGAAGGGATCAATTGGTAAGACATGTTCTGAGGCATCAAGCGATCACCAATTTAGTACTGGAGGGCAGCATGGAGGGTAAAAATCGTAGAGGGAGACCAAGAGATGAATACACTAAGCAGATTCAGAAGGATGTAGGCTGCAGTAGGTACTGGGAGATGAAGAGGCTTGCACAAGATAGAGTAGCATGGAGAGCTGCATCAAACCAGTCTCAAGACTAAAGACCACAACAACAACAACAACAACTTCAATATATCTCTAATAATTATTATTTCGTGAACAAATTTGCTAGTCATCTGTGACACAATGCACCTTGTAGTCACTGTTGCTCATTGATCTGATTAATTATTGGCATGTTTTTCATAATGTACCTTAGGGGACTCATTCTAGGTATCTGTTAGCAATCATGTTGTCGCCTCCAAAATATTCTCAAAAGTAAACCAACGAAGTTTGTCTAACGGCTGAGTGCTTTAGAGTAGGTAACAATTTCATAAATTATCCCTTGCTGGAGAGATGGGCGTACATTCCTGCTACTTGAAATTCGTGCTGTCATGTAGCAGTCTTCATCATGACTTGATAATCAATTTTTGTTTCGCTGTTACCTTGGATCAGCCTTTTTCCATAATTTTTGATACGATGCTGCTGACCGACACAACAGATACCGCAAACAAATATCTGAGACATTAAAGACTAAAAAGGGAATATTGTAAAAACTTCTTGAATCACACTAACAAATTTACATTTTTTGAGTTCCGTCACGAGACTTATAAAGTGTTGTTGCTACTGTTTGAAAACATGTTTCATTGATGTTACACCATCATCAGTGTAACCTCAAGTGGAATGACCACGTAAAGCAAATAGTAGGAAAAGCATACGCCTGACTGAGATTCATAGGAAGAATCTTAAGGACAGGTAACTCACCCACCAAGGAACTGGCTTATAAGGCATTTGTTCGACCGATTCTTGAGTATTGTTTTCCATCTGGTATCCCTACCAGATACGACTGATAGAAGAGATAGGGAAGACCCAGCGAAGAGCGCCACGTTTCGTCACAGGATCATTTAGTCCGAGCGAGAGCGTTACAGAGATGCTCACCAAGCTACATTGTCAGTCGTTAGAAGAGAGCCGTTGTGCATCACGGAGAAGTTTACTATTGAAATTTCGAGAGTGTACTTTCCAGGAAGAGTCAGACAACATATTACTTCCTCCCACGTGCATCTCGCGAGAAGACCACGACGAGAAAATACAAGAAATTGGAGCCGATATGGAGGCTTACCGACAATGATCCTTCCCACACGCCATCAGGACCTGCAACAGTATAGGGGGATCAGTTAGTGGCACCAGAAATACTTTTCACCAGACACTATCGGCTAGCATCCGGAGAATAATGTAGATGTAGCTGTATATCCATTCAACAACGTGAAGTATTCTTCACTACACTTCCAGTCAGATAAGTGAACGTGGTATGTGGAAAACTTGTGTGGAATGCAATACTTGTACAATTTGAAGTATTAAATAATCCACGAGAACCGTAACTGAAGGGAAAACCACACACAAGTGAAACTGTGTCCCAACACAGGCGAAACCAGTTTCACAATTGTTGCTTCATCTGAGCCACAAACAGCAAGAATAAATCGCACAAATCTAAGGGCTGTCAATTCGACTAAATACCTAGGAATTACAATTACGAGCAACTTAAATTGGAAAGACCACACAGATAATACTGTGGGGAAGGCGAAACAAAGACTGCGCTTTGTTGGCAGAACACTTAGATGATACGACAAACCCACTATAGAGACAGCTTACATTACACTTGTCCGTCCTTACCAGGTAGGATTGATGGAGGACATCGAAAAAGTGCAAAGAAGCGCAGCTCATTTCGTGTTATCGCGCAATAGGGGTGAGAGTGTCACTGATATGATACGCGAGCTGGGGTGGCAGTCACTGAAACAAATGCGGTTTTCTTTGCGGCGAGATCTATTTACAAAATTTCAACCACTAACTTTCTCTTCCGAATGCGAAAATATTTTGTTGACACTCACCCACGTAGGGAGAAATGATCATCATAATAAAATAAGAGAAATCAGAGCTCGAACGGAAAGATGTAGGTGTTCCTTTTTTCCACGCGCCATTCGAAAGAGGAATGGTAGAGAAGTAGTATGAAAATGGTTCGATGAACCCTCTGCCAGGCACTTAAGTGTGAACTGCAGAGTAACCATGCAGATGTAGATGTAGATGAAGAATTTTAAACACACCTGCTTCTGAAACAAAAGTTACTACACTTACAAAAATATTCAAGCTTTAGAAATTCGAGTGACATGTAAGAATCTCCCAATCATTAGATTCCATACAAAATTGTTGAGTGTCAAGGAAAGTGCTTATCATATTAAGAACAGGAAATAACAGAAATATACGCCCCTCATGCATGAAATATGTGTTCATTTCCTCTTGCTTTCAGCAAATTAAGCTGTAATTACACACATATTCGCAAACATTTCTTCATGAATAAATTGTAGCTTACGTCGCTGAATCAAGGAGATTCGGATGTTTTTACATTTATTTCGCTGTCAATCGTGTCTCTTAACAGTTTACTAAGCAAGAATTCAATAACTATCTCCTTAATTAAGCAACAAAATAATTAAAAACAAACAGTAATTTTACGGCTGGCTTTCTCGCCGCCAGGAACGCTAATACCGTTCCAACTGTCAGATGGTAACCATTTTCACAACTCTAAATGTCGCGACTGTATATGTTAACCAGGGGTCTCCAAAATAGGGCCCGCGCGCCGAATGCTGCCCGCGAAGGGATTTAATACGGTCGGTGCGTGAGCGACAGTTATTTAAAGTAGGGCGCGATTCCTCCCACTTATTTAACTCTGAGAGAAGTCGCTAGAAGCATTGTATGTTATCTGTAACGAAGATATTTCTGTTCTCAAGAAATACAATATTCGTCGCCACTACGATTGAAACTATGATGCAAAGTTTGATAAATCCAATGTCAAGGTCCGTGAACATAAACTCGAAACATTGACATGGACATTGTTTTCAACAAAACATTTTCATGATATGAGTTCAGGAAAGTGAAGGCATTACGAACGTACGTTTACGAATAGTCAATGAAATACCCAAACAAGGCAAGTCAGTCACTGATGATGATTCCACAACGAGATGCGTTTTGCATTTTAATTACAGCAGAAGAACGTTTCCCAAGAAAACCGAACAATGTAACGCGGTTACTGTTTCGGAAATTCTGCGGAGTATCGCATTGAAGATGCTGTTTATTTTGTCAAATCACTTTATCAAATCACTTACAAGAAAAGGCCTCTAAGTTTTCTTGGTCCTCAGTAGGCCTAAACGAATCTAAAGGCATTTCTGATACTGCTCAAATACTGGTGTTTTTTAGTGTTGTCAACACAGATTTCCAAGTTACTGAAGAACTAATAGATCCAATCTCCTTCGTGGTAAAAATACAGGCGTACAGTTAATTCCAGCTGAAACGTATGAATTTCTTCTTTATCAGTATTAAAACAGATGGGAGAGATATACACTATGTGGTCAAAAGTATCCGGATACCTAGCTGAAAATGACTTACAAGTTCGTGGCGCCCTCCATCCGTAATGCTGGAATTCAGTATGGTGTTGGCCTTTTTTTTTTTTTTTTTTAATATAGTGTGGACTGAAGAGATCATCCTTGATGACTTATTCTTCTAGGATGGGATGTAAGGATAAAAGGAAAACACTTTATTTATTACACATTCAGTTAGGCTTGGGCACGCAATGGGTCCTTTAGCCTGCTGTCCTTGTTGATGTCTATCTCCTGTGGAGTGTGAAATGTGTCAAGGCTGTTATGTGTGACTGCTTCCTCGTGTTATGACATATTGCCTATGGGGGGTGAAACGTTATTGACTTCGGTACTCGATACTTGTGCCGTCTTGCAGGGTTTACCGTTCCTACCGATTCTAACTGTCGAACTTCGTCCCTAAGGACATCGATCTTGTCAAAAACTCGTAGTGCCTTGACATGGACCTTCTCTTGTATAGTGGTCTCGTGGAGTGCGGTGCGGATGTCGACGTTTCTTGTCCACCGTGGAGCTCCTGTGATCCATCGATAGCAAATGTTTTGCAGCGCTTGGAGTTTGTTGTAGTTGGAGACGCACGTAGTGCCCCACGAGGTGGAGCCATACAACATTGTGGGTTCCACTGTTGCCTTATACAATTGGAGTTTAGTCTTAGGGTTGAGATCCTTACTCTTCAGGAACGGAATCAATGACCTGGCCATCTTCTGAGTTGCCGTCTTCTTGTCGTCAATATGCTGCTTAAAGAGTAATTTTTTGTCGAGGTAGACACCGAGATACTTCACTCCCGGTGACCATGGGATAAATTGGTCAGCTATTTGGAGTCTGTCGTTCAGAACTGGTTTCCTCCGTGTGAACAGAACGGCTGCCGTCTTCGTCGGGTTGATCGTTATCTTATTTTGCAGCGCCCAGCGTTCCATTACAGCAAGTTGCCGTTGCATCCTAGCGATTAGCTGGTCCCAGTGTCGTCCAGTTGTCAGAAAAGCCGTATCGTCCGCATAAAAACTCCCCGTAACAAGGGGGACTTTTGGGATGTCATTTATATATAAGTTGAAAAGCAGAGGCGAAATGACAGAGCCCTGCGGAATTCCTGCGGAGATCAGTTTCATTTCGGAGTTTTTGTCGTCGACTCGGACATACAGTTTCCTGTCCTGCAGAAAGCTGTCTACGAGTCTAATGTAACAAACCACAATAGGGGTAGTGCGATGCAGTTTGACGATAAGGTTGGGCCGCCACACCTTATTGTAAGCTTTTTCGATGTCAAGGAAGACATCAATCGTGAAGTGCTGCTTGTTGTATCCTTCTTGTATCCGTTCGGTGATCCGTAGAAGTTGAAGTTCGGCAGATAACTTGTCCTTGAAACCGAATTGTTCGGGTCGTATAACATCATGCGCTGTAAGCGTGTCATGGAGCCTCTTCAACAGCACTCTCTCGAGCACCTTGCCAAGGTTCGGCAAGTGGCTAATTGGCCGGTAACTGTTGGGTTCTGCTGGGTCTTTACCTGGCTTGGGTATTGGAACTACTCGAGCCGTCTTCCATGCCGTAGGAAAATATCCCTGCAGAAGGCAGCTGTTGAGAATTCGGGTAAGGAGCACAGTTGGCTTCCTGGGCAACTGTTTCAAATCGGTGTTGCTTATGGAGTCGTTGCCCGGCGCATTATTCCAAGTCTTCCGGATAATTTTACGGATCTCTGCTGGTAAGGTGAGTTGTGGGCGGCTCTGCACAGGCGCAGGGCGAAAAGCAGTCCATTCTGCTGTAACGACGGCTTCCTGTTCTTGCAGGCAGACGTCGTTCACGGGGGTCGCTGGTGTAGACATCTGTTCTTGGTAAGTCGTAGGATACAGCTCCGCCTGTGCGAGTTCGTCATAGAGGAGGCCATCTGGTCCTCTGATGGCTCGTTTAGGTGGCCGCTGGTGTCGTATGTTCTTGACTACCTGCCATTCGTTCTTGGTTCGAAGTAAGAATTCATCCATCTTATCTTCCCAGACCTGCTGTCGTCACTCTGCCACTCTCCTGTACAGTTCTCGTGTTAAGATGTGTGTTTCTCGTCGATCGATCGGGTTTCTATAGCGGAGCCAACGTCGCCTACTCCTGTTTCTCTGTGTCTTCAGTTCTTGGAGTAGAGGCGGGAACTCATCGAAAGCTACTACAGGGTAGACCGTGTGAGTAGTTGCCCTCCGTTTGGCTGCCTTTATCTTCTGCGTCAAAGTTTGTATCGCGATGTCGATGGCTTCCGGTGTTGAAACGTCCTGCGTCGGGCAGATATTGTTGTCAAGATATGTCCGAAAGTGACCCCAGTTCAGAGTTTGTGAGGTTGGGAGCGGAAGGTTGGCCGTTGCGTGTTCCACTATGCTGATAACAGGTCGGTGGTCAGACGAAAGATCGTCGACGGTGCGGAGCTGGAGGTTCGTCTCAATATTTTTGATGATAGCAATATCTAGGACGTCTGCTTCTTGCCGATCGACGTAAGGAATCCGTGTCGGCTCGTGGGCCATGGACTGTGATGCCCAGTTCTTCTTTCATGGCAATCAAAGTTCGTCCACGAGGGTTCGTACGCCGAGAATTCCACGCGACGTGCTTGCTGTTAAGGTCACCTCCGAAGAAGATTTTGTCAAAATTGGTGAAGATACTCCATAGGTCGTCTGGAACCAGGTTTTTACTGGGGCTGTTGTACGCCGCAATGAAAGTGATGTTGCCTGACGCCGATCGAACCGTTACTGCTGTTGCCTCCAGATGTTGGAGGTGTGGTAGTGTTTCATGATGGTGCCGCAGTTCCCTTTTAAGCAGAACCCCGGTCCCTCCACCTCGTTGGCCTTGTCTGTCCGTTCTATAGACGTACATGTTACGAAATCTGAGCTCAGTTGTTGGACGAAGGTGTGTCTCCGATACAAGTGCGATGTCGATTTTGTGACGTTGTAAAAATTCAGTGAATTCTGTTTTCTTGTGTTTCATTCCGTTGGCGTTCCATATACAGATTTTCAGGTTTCTCGTGGTCCCAGGGCGATCCATCTTAAGGTGTTCCAAAGGCCTTCAATACACTTTCGATTAAAGAAAGTATCCCCACTAGTTGTTGCTGCACGGCGGTGAGAAGTTTCGCGACATCAGAGAGCGCTGGACCCATAGATTCCATCAAATGAGCTGGTGAGACGTAGGTTTCCGGTTCCGGTCGGCGTGGTGATGCTGCGTGGGCGTATGAATAATGCTGGCGGTGCTGTCGAGGTGCGCGTGCTTCAGGAGGAGGCTGTGTTACTGGCTGCCGTGTCGCCGCCGGCTGTTCTTGTGGCGGTTGCTGACGGTGGGGCGGAGGGTGTGGCGTCAGGTTGGAGTTCCGCATTACACGAGTCCTCCGTTGAGAGGGCTGCGGGGAAGACCGTTGTCTGTATTTCCTGAGAAGTTCCTGGTACTTCTGGCAGCCACGCCATGTGGCAGGATGGTCCTTTTCACAGTTAACACATTTCGGCGGAGCCCCTCGGGGATGAGTAAATGCTGAAGATCGGTGTTGCCCTCCACATCGAACGCAGCGAGCAGGCAAGCTGCAATAGTTAGCCGTATGTTCGAATCGCTGGCAGTGGCGACGTTGAACAGGTCCTTCTTGTCTGTTGTAGGTTTCTGTAACGACTTTAGTATATAGAAGGTATTTGATGTCGTAAATCTTGTAGTTTTCTTTTTGGGCTGGCAACGTGACACAGTAAGCATCTTGAGGTCGTAATTCCTTCCTGTTGTCGTCTCGATTTTTAAACTGGTGGACGTTGATGACAGGAAAACCCTTCTCTATCAGTGCGTCTTTCAGCTCTTCCTCCGTAACTTCGGCAGGTAGACGTTTGACAACGACTTTGAGGTCCTTGTCCTCTGCGGCCTGATATGTAAAAAAGTGGATGTCATTCGACACAAAGAAATTGATGGCCCGCCGTTGATCTTCATAGGAGTCAAAGTGATATTTGATCCTGTCTCGTTGGTAGATGCCCTTAAGACTGCCGTCAATATTCGCTTTCAGCGCCTTGTTGAGTTCCATGTAGTTCTTGGTATGGTAAATAGTAACGAGCGGGACTTTGCGTTGTAAGTTACGGCCAGAGCCATCTGTCCCCTCTTTATCTGCTTCGAGATTGACGTCACTCGTCTGGTCCATACGTTCTGGAGCATCCGTAGTATCTTCCGTCGCAATAGCCGCATAACGGTTGGAAGTTTCCAGTTCTTCTGGACGTTGTAGCTTCCGAGAGTTGTTCTGCTTTAGAGAAGCGTTGAGTCGTTTTCTTTGGCGAACTGGTGTAAAATCGCCCTCTCCGTCGGTGGGCTGCATGTCCAAACTTCTTCAGAGGAGACTCCCTCCATTTCGTCGTCGTCTTCTGGTGGAGAAAATTGTTCCACGTCGTCTACTTGTTCTTCGGGCTGTGAAGTAGAAACCGTACTAGTCCGGTTGTCGTATACTTCCTGACTTTGCAGAATCATGTGCTGTATTTCACGTCTTAGTTCCCGTTGTTGGCGATTGTTCTGTGTTAGCTGATGTCTCTCGTCACAGGGGTTTGACGTACGGTGTCCTCCGCTCTGCATTCGCATATCGCTCGTCGTGGTCCTGTCCTCATTATCTTGCCTGTCAGAATCCGTTGTCGTTGCAGGGGTCGTCGCCGTGGTATCCGTCCTGTGGGGAGCGGCCGCCGGGACGGCCGGCGCGGCAGGCCCCACCGACCGGCCAGCGGCCGGCCCCGGCGAGACCGAGCCGGCTGGCTCGGACGCGCGCGTTCCGTTGTCCGCACTCTTCGGCATCGCGCGCTCAACTGGTGTTGGCCCACACTTAGCCTTGATAATAGCTCCCACTCTCGCAGGCATACGTTCAATCAGGTGCTGAGCAGTTTCTTGGGGAATGACACTCCATTCTTCACGGAGTGCTGCACTGGGGAGAGGTATCGATGTCTGTCGGATGAGGCCTGGCACGAAGTCGGCGTTCCAAAACATCCCAAAGGTGTTCTAAAGGATTCAGGTCAGAACTCTGTGCAGGCCAGTCGATTACAGGGATGTTATTTTTGTGTAACCACTCCGCCACAGGCCGTGCACTATGAAGAGGTGCTCGATCGTGTTGAAAGATGCAATCGCCGTCCCCGAATTGCTCTTCAACAGTGGGAAGCAAGAAACTCCTCAAAACATGTGTAGGCCTGTGCTGTGATAGTGCCACGCAAAACAACAAGGGGTGCAAGCCCCCTCCATGGAAAACACGACCACACCATAACACCACCACCTCCGAATTTTACTGTTGTCATTACACACGCAGATGTCGTTCACCGGGCATTTGCCGTACACCCATCCTGTCATGGGATCGCCACATTGTGTACCGTGGTTCATCACTCCACACAACGTTTTTACAGTGTTCAATCGTCCAATTTGTACGCTCCTTACACCAAGCAAGGCGTCATTTGGCATTTAGCAGCGTGATGTGTGATTTATGAGCTGCCGCTCTACCACCTCCCGTCTAACTGTCATAGTACTTGCAGTGGATCCTGATGCAGTTTGGAATTCCTGTGTCATGGTCTAGATATATGTCTGCGTATTACACATTACGACCCTCTTCAACAGTCGGCGGTCTCTGTCAGTCAACGAACGAGGTCGGCCTGTGCGCTTTTGTGACGTGCATGTTCCTTCACGCTTCCACTTCACTATCACATCGGAAACAGTGGACCTATGGATGTTTAGGAGTGTGGGAATCTCGCGTACAGTCGTATGACCCAAGTGACACTCAATCACTTGACCACGTTCAAAGTCCGTGAGTTCTGCGGGGCCCCCCATTCTCACGATGTCTAATGACAACTGAGGTCGCTGATATGGAGTACCTGGAAGTAGGTGGCAGCACGATGCACCTAATATGAAAAACGTACGTTTTTGGGGGTGTCCGGAAACTTTTGGTAACATATGTATGCCGGCCGAAGTGGCCGTGCGGTTAAAGGCACTGCAGTCTGGAACCGCATGACCGCTACGGTCGCAGGTTCGAATCCTGCCTCGGGCATGGATGTTTGTGATGTCCTTAGGTTAGTTAGGTATAAGTAGTTCTAAGTTCTAGGGGACTAATGACCTCAGCAGTTGAGTCCCATAGTGCTCAGAGCCATTTGAACCATTAACATATGTATGTTTGTAGAAAATATACAAGTTTCGTTGTAAGACTAAACTCAGAACGTGGAGCAAGTTGTGTCTCTAAACCCTTGACAATACTTTCTTCAAAGTCAATGGATATGTCGATATATCCTGTGTGCTGAAGCCAGTAATTTCTGTTCAATTTCATTCGATGTCATAGACTCAGACACTATCAGTTCCACTCTTTCCTGGAAGAGGTAGAATCTTTGTCAGGTGATTTCCTGTATCACACGGCACTAAGGTGGTCAAATTGCGGTGTAATTTTGTCGAGGTTCTTGTTTATGAATGAGGAAAACATCCTTCAGAAGTGCTGTCGGACAAAGAATGGCTATGGATACTAGTATTCTTGGCTGATGTTGTCTCCATTAGACGAACTAAACAAAAAAAAACTTTGAAGAGGAGGACAATATTGTTGTTGACCTTTACACATGTTAAAACTTCCAGGGAGGAACTGATTCTACTTGAACATAAAACAGGAAGTTTTCTCACACTCCACGAACTGCCGGTCGTTGAAAGGTGAACGTGGTTCAATTTTTCCGCTTTCACTTACTATGGAATTTGTTGGAGTTCTGAAGGGAAGTCCTCAGATTTAGATGCTTATTCCTGCGAGATCCAAATTTTCCAGAGCCCCTTTTTTATGAAGTGGATGTCTATCATTGATCTGCAAGCCGATGACACAATGAAGGACAAGTTTAAAGAAGGGAGCCTAGTTCAGTTTTACAAGTTTCTTCCAGAAGAAAAGATCCCAAGATCAAAGACATTGCACTTGATTTGTTATCTGTATTTGGAAATACGTACAGGAGTGAACAAACATTTTTCTTTCTGGAATTTATATTCCGTGATGTCTTAACAGATGTCCTGCCGTCCTGTCCTTTCTCCCTGTCAGTGTTTTCCATACATTCCTTCTCGCCGACTCTACAGAGAACCTCCTTATTCCCTACTCATCAGTCCATTTAACTTTCAACATTTTTCTGTAGCAATGCTCCGATTCTCTTTTGCTCCGGGTTCTTACCGTCCCTGTTTCACTATCATATAATGTGTGCTCCAAATGTACATCCTCAGAAATTTTTTCCTCAAATTAATGCTTATGTTTGATACTAGTAGACCTCTCTCTTGGCCAGAAATCCCCGTCTTGCTGGCGCTAGTGTGCTTTTTATTTCCTCCTCGCGCCGTCCGTCATGCGTTATTTTCCTGCCTAGTTAGCAGAATGCCTTAACCTCACCTACTTCGTGATCATATATCCTTATGCTAAGTTTTTCAATGTTCTCATTTCTTCTACTTTTCACTAGTTTCGTCTTTCTTCATTCTTCACTTTCACTAAGGACTCAGACATCACCAGCGAATCTTATCGTTAATATCCTTCTACCATTCATTTTTATTCCATTCTTGAACCTTCCTTTTGTTTCCGACATTGCTTCTTCGACGTGTAGATTGAACAGTACGGGCGGAAGACTACATCCAACACCTCGTCTTTGGTCTTTCAGTCTTATTCTTCCCTCTTGCTTCTTGTACACATTGTACATTACCCGTCTTTCACTATAGCTTACTCTTATTTTCCTAAGAATTTCGAATATCTTGCACGAATTTACACTGTCGAACGCTTTTTCCTGGTCGAAAAATCCTATGAAAGTTTCTTGATTTTTCTTTGGTCTTGCTTCCAATATCAACTGCAACGTCAGAACTTCCTCTCTGGTGCCTTTACGTTTACTACAGCCAAACTGATCATCATCTAACATGTCCTTAATTTTCGTTTCCATTCTTCTGTATATCATTCTTGTCACCAACTTTGATGCTTGAGCTGTTAAGCTGATTGTACAATAACTCTCGGACTTGTCAGCTCTTGAAATCTTAGGAATTGTGTGGGTCAGCTCTTGTAATCTTCGTAATTGTGTGAATGATGTTCTTCCGAAAGTCTGATGGCATATCGCCAGAGTCATATATTTTACACACCAACATGAATGGTCGTTTTGTTGCCACTTCCACCAATGATTTTAAAAATTCTAATGGAATGTTATCTAAGTGTTCTCCATAGCAATAAAGTCTACCTGAGGCTTCCACTGAATATTGTGTTCGTGTCAAGCAACAATAATCTACTTTATAATAGTCTTCTTCAATTTCTGGAAAAATTTGTATCCGCCCACACTTGATATGTGGCCCTCACGGTCTAGTAATTTGGAGAATCCCGTATTAGACTGTGGTAGCACTTGACCTAACGTTTGACTTGTTCTCTTGCGGGTAAGCGGGAGAGCAGAAGAGTGCAGTTTTGTACGGCGGCTACGCGAGGGACAGGGAGTTTGGCACGGAGAGGAGACGGCGGAGCAGGCGCGGATTCGCGTCCAATCACTGGCAGCGACCCACTCCACTGGTCGCTCATTGGGCTCTTCCTGGCTGCCGCCGCGACCTGCTCCACGCCGCCAACTGCTCCGCGGGCAAAGCGCGGCCGCCGGGCTGGACTGGACGGTCGCTCCGTGCCGGGGACGCACCGCCATTGCCGCCGCTTTATCCGGGCGTCTGAGCGAGGACGCCAGACAAATAAATTTTGAACAGCAGCTTGCCAGTGAACCCCCGATTCCTTTAAGTATCGACCTCCCGCGTATAAAACTAACGTCAGATCTCTACACAAAAGAGTTAATACATTAAATATTTTGTATTATGAAGGCTTTAACGAGTGGATGTCATAGTTGCTGATGAGTCTTCCGGGCTGTATGGCTGCGGTCGAAGAAGTTTTTAGGTTCCTGACGTGTCCAGCACAGCTCTGGACTAAAGTTTCTTCGGCCACGCCCATACAGCGCGGGAAACTCATTAGCAATCAAGCTCTTTATGACTGCATGTCTGGGCAGGTTCTCGATGGTAATTCTGCCTCGGATTAATTCCTAACGACTCAGATTTCGAAACAAGGCCGCGTGCTTGCTCCATCACTCTTTGCTCTGTATATGTCTGCCATGTTGGGTGAATCATCTGAAATCAACCGAGACGTCGAGATTAAGTTTCTTTTTGATCCATATTACTCCAAAACTTCTGGCAAGATTTAGTTTGCAAAGAAATACCCAGTCACCCGGGTAGCAGAACTACAGTACGGCGATGACGCAGCTTCTCCTACTCTAACACTGTTAGGATTACAACAGTCAGCTGCTTTAAAATGCATGTGATCGCTTTAGTCTTACGATTAATGCGAAGGTACGCGCACAACCCGCCCCAGCATTAACTCTCCCTTAGTTCGATATCTCCGTCTTGGACACAGCACTGGATAAAACTGATAAGTTTCCATATCTTGGAGACAACTTGCCTGAACAGTGTACCTGCGGAAAAGACGCTGATAAAAGAATTGGGGCTGGACATTCAACATTCAGGCCTTTAATGCACAGAGTCTTCATGAATAATGACCTAAAGCTGCATACCAAACTCATAGTGTATAGAAATGTTATAATTTCCACGCTCCTGTTCGGCTGTGAAACTTGGAAACTGTCACCGTGATATCAAAAAACTGAGCGGTTCCACCGACAAAAAATGAGACACATCTCGAAAATTAAGTGGGAGAACCATGTGACCAACACTGTAGTTCCCGAGAAAGCGCAGCTAACAGCACTGAGACAACCACGGTATCTCATCAGCTTTGGATCAGGCCTTGCTCACATCTACATCTACATGGATACTCTGCAAATAACATTTAAGTGCCTGGCAGAGGGTTCATCGAACCACCTTCACAATTCATTTTTCCAATCTCGTATAACGTGAACACCTATATCTTTCCGTACGAGCTCTGATTTCCCTTATTTTATCTTCATGATCGTTCCTCCCTATGTATGTCGGTGTCAGCAAAATATTTTCGCATTCGGAGGAGAAAGTTGGTGATTGGAATTTCGTGAGAAGATTCCGTCGCAACGAAAAACGCCTTCCTTTTAACGATGTCCAGCCCAAATCCTGTATCATTTCTGTGACACTCTCTCCCATGTTTCCCGATAATACAAAACATGCTGCCTTTCTTTGAACTTTTTCGATGTGCTCCGTCAGTCCTATCTGGTAAGGATACCACACCGCCCAGCAATATTCTAAAAGCGGACGGACAATCGTAGTGCAGGCAGTCTCCTTAGTGGGTCTGTTACATTTTCTAAGTGTCCTGCCGATGAAACGGAGTCTTTGGTTAGCCTTCCCCACAATATTTTCTGTGTGTTCCTTCCAATTTAAGTTGCTCGTAATTGTAATACCTAGCTGTTTAATTGAATTTACGGCTTTTAGATTCGACTGATTTATCGCGTAACCGCAGATTAACGAGTTCCTTTTAGCACTCATGTGAATGACCTCACACTTTCCGTTATTTAGGGTCAACTGCCACTTCTCGCACCATTCAGATATCTTTTCTAAATCGTTTTGCAGTTTGTTTTGATCTTCTGATGACTTTATTTATCGATAAACGACAGCGTCATCTGCAAACAACCGAAGACGGCTGCTCAGATTGTCTCCAAAATCGTTTATATAGATAAGGAATAGCAAAGAGCCTATAACACTATTTTTCGGAACGCCAGAAATAACTTCTGTTTTACTCGATGACGTTCCGTCAATTATTACGAACTGTGACCCCTCTGACAGGAAATCACAAATCCAGGCACATAACTGAGACGATATTCCATAAGCACGCAATTTCCCTACTAGCCGCTAGTGTAGTACAGTGTCAAAAGCCTTCCGGAAATCCAGAAATACGGAATCGATCTGAAATCCCTTGTCAATAGCACTCAACACTTCATGTGAATAAAGAGCTAGTTGTGTTTCACAGGAACAATGTTTTCTAAACCCATATTGACTGTGTGTCAATAGACCGTTTTCTTCGAGGTAATTCATAATGTTCGAACACAATATATGTTCTAAAATCCTGTTGCATATCGACGTTAACGATATGGGCCTGTAATTTAGTGGATTACTCCTATTACCTTTCTTGAATATTGGTGCGACCTTTGCAAGTTTCCAGTCTTTGGGTACGGATCTTTCGTCGAGCGAACGGTTGTATATGATTGTCATGTATGGAGCTAATGCATCAGCATACTCCGAAAGGAACCTAATTGGTATACAGTCTGGACCAGAAGACTTGCTTTTATTAAGTGATTTAAATTGCTTCACTACTCGGAGGATATTTACTTCTACGCCTGAGTGATACCAGATATCCTCACCAAATCCCTTGTGGTGAAATCTGCTCTGGCAGTAGACCTCATAGAATGTATCTCAGACACTTTAAGGACCAACTGTAACATATCATGAAGACGACTGGTATAAATATACGATCATGACCGTTAACCGTGGAGGAACTCAACGTCCACCGCTGTAAACTTGTTTGAAGGATAACGCCACAGACGTGAATAGGCCAAGCGACAAACAAGAAAGCTCTGTCACTACAACCCCTCCCTCCTGTAACCACTTGGTGTGAGTTGTATGGACGCACGTTTTATATCAGGATTGGTCTGTTCAGTCATCAGACACATATATGATATAAGTTAAGCTGAAATGCTCGTTCTATGAAGGAAGACTTAACGAATTTTCGCCGTGTTGCAGTCGACGACAATTTGAAGTTAAACATGTAAAAAGCGTGTTAGCCAGAAAAAGTTTCGAAAAGGTTAGAAAATATGTTTAAAGTTTGTTGGAGGTTCAATCAATACAAAACAAATGACGAATATAATCTGTGTAATTTGCAATCCATTTTAAGCAAATGCTAGTTTTACACTCATCTCAAAGTTTCTGAAGTCATATCTCCTGAACTATGTATCGTACAATGATATAACGTTCCAGTTACATTCAGTGGATGCTACAGATACTGTAGAGTAGACAGTAAAGCAGTAATAAATTAAAACGTCGTGCCTGCTGCTGAAGTTTTACTGCATCAATGGGGAAAATATAGTAAGAGATAAAATTTTGCATTTCATCACTTTGTGAGGGTTGTCAGCGACAAAAAGTTTCGTCAAGGTTTGAAATTATGTGTAAAGTTTGTTGGAAGTCGCTAACTGCTCTCACTCAAATACTGGATGAAGAAACACCTGGTATTTGCTAGCCATCAGTTACGCTGCTTCGAGACATACACACATTGTTTCTAATTGTAATACTTATCTTAATGAATAGATTACGGCAGAATTTTAAATTTTTAAATTCGGTCAATAATTACGTGAAATATTGAAAATCAAATTTTTGTCAACCCTGGATTCCGGAACATCACTTAGTAATATAGATGATCACCAGAAACAGTTGTCGATTGAGAGGGCGAAGAAGGAACTGACGTTAATATCGAATCGCAGCCTTAACTAGTTTAGCCATAGTCCCCAATTGCTAAAAATAACATGTTTACACGAATTATTGGACATAATACTTGTATTCTGTGTGTGCCCGTATCACAGAGGCCTGGTAATCGACTTTGTACAAACTTTAATAAATGAGATTTTAAGACAAAATTATTAAGGCTTTCGTGGCCACTTGTTCACGTACTGCCTGTTGACTTTTGTGGAGGGCTCTTCTGCTGAAGTTTTTTACTTTGTCGTTTCGCCACGACGTGTGGCTACCGAGTGAAGTGGCGCAGTGGTTGGTATATTGGTCTCGCATCCGGGAGGACGACGGTTTATATCCGCGGCCTATCACTCTCATTTCGATTTTCCGTGATACGTCGAAATGGTTACTTTGGAAAGGGCACGGCCAACTTCGTTCCACATTCTTTGAAACTATCAGAGCTCTAATGGCGTCGATGTCGACGGGACGTTAAACCCTAAACTTCTTTCCTCCCTTCCATTAGGACGAGAGGCTGTCATAGTCATATATTCACCTTACAGTCTGCTACGAGCAATGGAAGGCGAGAAAATCCAACAGGCAGTGCGCCAGTCTCTTAGGAATACGTGTACATTCTAGAAACAAAGAAATAATGAATGGGGCATGATAACTACGCACGTAGAATAGGATTTATTTATTTCAATTTAATTTAATTATTTTTATTATATAGGCTCCGTTAGAATGTTGAAGCAGATAAGAACGGTGAGACAAAATGAAGAATCTTCCTAAATCCTCTGTTCTAGGCTGCTTTTCTGTAGGTAGAATTTGATCTACACCTACCTCTACATCTACATGGTTACTCTGCAATTCACACTTAAGTGCCTGGCAGAGGGTTCATCGAACCATTTTCATACTACTTCTCTACCATTCCACTCTCGAATGGCGCGTGGGAAAAAGGAACACCTAAATCTTTGGGTTCGAGCTCTGATTTCTCTTATTTTATTATGATCATCATGTCTCACTGCGTAGGTGGGTGTCAACAAAATATTTTCACATTCGGAAGAGAAAGTTGTTGATTGAAATTTCGTAAATAGATCTCGCCGCAAAGAAAACCGCCTTTGGTTCCCATAGCCAAACCACCTTTGTTTGTGTAGATGCCGCCAGGGCTCAGGCATTGGAAAAACAGAATGTTTAAAACAATGTACGATCTATCAGGAGTGGCTAACGTAAATAAACTAGCAATAGAGAAATATGGCTGTGCTGTTAAGGATTCACCTCACTGGTCACAGAAAAATACAGAGAGCAGAACACTATTCTTCGGCACCAAATGTTAGGTAACACTTCCAACTGGTTAACCGCCTAAAATAAGAGTCAGAGAGAGGGCCAGCGTCTTGTAAGGCATCTTTTTACTGGTCAGCGCCCGGAATCCGTAGCACAGACAATTGAAATGACCTAAAGAACCAAAACACACAAACCTGAGTGTTCCACATCGGAAGTACATGGAACAAAATCACTTTGACTTCATCCCCTGGTGTCTTCGCCAGCCTTCACTGCTAGCCAGGAGCCGAGTAGTTGAGTGCCTTTTCGAGCAGATGAGCTGAGGACTTGGAAGAACTGCAGTCTGAGTCACACTTAGCTGCAGATGCAGGCTGTAGCCACTTCAGCCTCCACCTGTAAATCAACATACGTAGTGAGATCTAGCCATGACAGCGAGATGAACCGTTGCGACTAGGTTTCGGTAATTTTGAAGCTCCAGTCTTGATGTACTTGAAGATTTTTACGGTCAATATGCTTTCACCTCCGGCCACACATACAAACGCACACCCTTCTACTGTATATCGTTGTGTTAATATCAACATTTCAGCAATCACAGAGCGACTTCGCGAACGTAATCGTTTTATACTGGGACGTAATTATTAGAATCAGACCCTCGACACTTCATTCAGATGTGCCACGGTAATATTTCGATATTGTCAATTTTTCCAGAATGACATTTTCACTCTCCAGCGGAGTGTAAGCTGATTCTTGTGAATTTTAGTCAGATTTGTTAATGAGCACTGTAATGTGGTATCTGATTCAGTTGTGATTCTTGCTTATTTTCGTAGCTAACGAATTGCCTATTTATTATTTTGGATGAGCTACGATTTGTTTATGTCAAAATTAAAGCAGAAACGGAAATTTTGCAAGATTTCGTTTGTTTTGCCACTAAATAGTATAAACAGGTGATTAGTAAAGTAGAAACAATGTTAAGATTACAGAACGTAATCAACAGCAACATGCATAACGGTAGACAAAAATGTTCGTTTTTTCCCCAACTTCACCATTGGCACATACACCCTGGCAACTAGTTAATGTGCTCAGTATGGGATGTGACCACCTCTGGCACCAATACAGGCTTGACAACGACGGGACATGCTGTAAATTACGTCATCATCTCGTGTTGAGGCAATAACTCCCATTCCTCCTGCAGAACTGCTCACAAGTCTTGGAAAGAGGTTGACAGATGCAACCCATCACCCCAGTGCATCGTAGACATGCTCCGTGGGATTCAAATCGGGAGAGCGAGCAGGCCACGCCATGCGTGCAATCAGTAGAAAAAAAAAGTTAAATGTTGCTGATTCACCTGTGCAATTTCATGAAGAGGTGTCGCTGCCCACATCATTAGGGATCTTCCTCGATATCGGTCTCTTTTCGCAATGTTTGGGTACCGAAATTGTGTTCCACATGCCCTCCAGATGCGAGTAGGTCGAGAATCTCTTTCCAGACCCCATCGGGACGCATCTGTGAAAAGAACATTGGTCCTCTGTTCGACCGTCCAAGGTAGCATATTGATGGCTCCACTCTAGACGATCCCTTCTGTGAAGACACGCCAGGGGTAAACAGAGAGCACGCCTCCAGCAATGAAAGCCACCCTGCTGAAACCTTCTGTACACCGTGTGCTCGATACAAGATGTCCAAATGCTGCAAGGTCAGATGCCAGTTGCAGTGCAATACTAAGGCGATACCGTCGCGCCCTTACAGCTAAATAACGGTCCATACTTTCTGATGTCACACGTGGTCAGCCCTGTCCTGGTCTCCGGGATACAGTTTCGGTCTCTGTGAACTAACGCTTCATCCGAGAAACAACAGAACGATTCACATTAAGCCATCGGGCCACATCAGCTTGCGACTCTCCTGCTTCCATTCTTCCTACGGACCTCCACGGCAAAGAGTCTGTAGGCGTCTTCTCTGCGCCATATTGCACCGTCTGTATCTGTGTACGCTGCGACTGTTGATGCGGGATTACCCTGCAGACACTACCCCGCTTGATAGGTGCCTCAAAGTCATTGTTAGCGTGCTTGTCAGTAGATCTGAATGCCATCTTCCGTGCAGAACACGATCGTAACATTTGTTGACGTTTTGTATGATTATATCGTGATTTAGACACAGGACGGGGAAATTGCTGTTTGTTGCTTTAATTTTGGGCACCAGTGTATATGTTATACACATGTACGCTAGTAACGTGTCACTGCAAAGTAACAGAGACTGATGAAACTTGGACCGTACATAGAAAGAAGTACTACAGTATCGTACAGAAGATAACTAAAATAAATACGTAATGAGACGAACATAAATGATACTTTTGTTCAAAGACAATAATTACAATGAATTCACCGCGATTCATGATGGTCTCCAGAACATTATAAAACGCGGTACATGGTTTTTATAGGGTGTGTGATCACAACGGACGTAATGCATGCTCTGCAACGTACGCCCATGCTCCATGCTGGCCACAAGTTTGTTGGGGCGTGCTTATCGTAAAGTTTTTCATTCCTCTACCAGCGAGACTGTCAACTATTGGATAGTCGTTGGTGCATGTGAACGTGCTACAATACGTCTCGTCAACGCACACCACACGTGATCGATGGCACTAAAGTCAAGGGAACTAGCTGGCCAGTCCATCCGCCAAATATCCTCTCGTTCCGCCGTGCGGAGTGGCCATGCGGTTTGAGGCAGCATTTCACTGATTGCACGGCCCCTCCCGCCGGAGGTTCGAATCCTCCCTCGGGCATGGGTGTGTGTGATGTTCTTAGCATAAGTTAGTTCAAGTAGTGTGTAAGTCTAGGGACCGATAACTTCAGCAGTTTGATCCCTTAGGAACACACATTTGAACAGTTGACGCGCGGGGTAGCCGCGCGGTCTCAGGCGTCTTGTCACGGTCCGCGCGGCTGCCCCCGTCGGAGGTTCGAGTCCTCCTTCGGGCGTGAGTGTGTGTGTGTGTGTGTGTGTGTGTGTGTGTGTGTGTGTCGTCCATAGCGTAAGTTAGTTTAAGTTAGATTAAATAGTGTGTAAGCTTAGGGACGGATGACCTCAGCAATTTGGTCCCATAGAACCTTACCACAAATTTCCAATTTTTTTCCCTCGTTTCAAGAGCTCCTCCACCTGAGCAGTCGGTGCAGTCAGGCGTTGTCATCCCTAAAAATGAAGTTAGGGCCAAATGAATCCCTGAAGACAAGCACATGGGTGTCGAGTACACTGTGGCAGTAGCGTTGAGTGGTGAGCGCACCGTGTTCAAGGATCTGGAGGCCAGTATGCCCACGCAATGTAATGCCTCCGCACACCGCAACACATGGACAACCAAAACGATCATGTTCGACAGTGTTCCTGGGAGTGTTACGCGTTCCTTCTTCTTACCATGTGATGGCCTATCCTTTAATTTTTATGGATGCCATGTGCGCCTGGGCCGGCCGCTGTGGACGAGCGGTTCTAGGCGCTTCAGTCCGGAACCGCGCTGCTGATACGGTCGCAGGTTCGAATCCTGCCTCGGGCATGGATGTGTGTGATGTCCTTAGGTTAGTTAGGTTTAAGTAGTTCTAAGGTCTAGGGGACTGATGACCTCAGATGTTCAGACCCATAGTGCTCAGAGCCATTTGAACCATTTGAATGTGCGCCCGCATCGCGATGAACAGGTGGGGGATCTCTCGGAACGAGAGGATATTCGCCGCATGGGCTGACATGCCCGATCACCCGACTTAAATCTCATCGCGTACGTCTTTCTTTCTCTACAGTATACTCATACAAAAAAGCTTCAGACATCACTTATACTATGGGAACGCATGCTTCCTCGGCGAATTTCATTGATTAAATCTTCTCGGGTTGCCAGTCGAGTCTTGGTGTCGTGTTGTGGCAAGGTTTCAACGAGTTTTCTGCACATCTTCGCCTGAAAATGACGAGTAGGAAACTCGTCTAAACGTTCCGAGGACATGAGCTGCCTGAAAACCCGAGAAGATCTCATCAATCAGTTACTCTATTTATTAACGAGTTGCCTTGCTATGGGTTCAAACGGACAGTATCACAGTCAGATGGCCTCTCACATTTATTTTACTTAATTCATATAGTGTTGACCATACGATGTCATCTGTTTCCAGTTGTGGTATAAGTTGGTTGGGGTGTCAGTGCCCCAACTGACAGTTAGACAACGGTAGCGCCTGTAGTTTTTTAAAAGAAAATGGTCAATAGTGGCCTGTTGCTGTTTTAACTTCCATAAATATTACCCCTATATTTTCACAAGGCGACGGTTTCATTGTGCCACTTTTTGAAGTAGCCTTTGTTAACCAGTTTTTCATGATAACAACATCTTCGCCATTTCTAGTGATTACCATTTAAGTTACCCTGAATCCTTGTACGTACTAAGTAAGCAGTGTTTCTCCGACTTTCTTCGAGATCATTTTCCACTCAGCCTTATTACAATTTACACTAGCCCTACATATTTCCACACTTCAATAACTTGGTCTTCCATTTCCTTTCCTTTCACCTAACTTCTTTGTGCCCTTCAGTTTCACACTGTTACTCCTACTTCCAGATATTTACTAATATATCTATGCATATTATTAAAATGGATGCATGTTTCACATCTGCCCCTAAAGCGCTGGATTAATTTCAACCAAACTTGGTTTACATATCACTTACTGTCTGGAAAGAACGACCTATCTATTAGGGGTGGGGGAAAGAAGCGTAGCTTACGACGTGCATAGTAACCAGACCACATTCATTCTGTATTTGAAAAGAGAGCACTTGGTGACTTACAACCGTCTTTGCGCATAGTTTCAAACGTTTACGAGACTTTTCCTCGTTGACATCCCACACAAAATGATGAAAGAAAGGAACTTATACTTTACTACATTTTCGCTGTTCATGCAGTAAAACTGTCACATTAGGCATGATGTAAGTTTTGACTTTTTTACTACTAACTATATTCAAAACATATTTTGCAGACTATATTCGCCCGTAACGCTGAACGTACCTGCTAAAATATGTGCTTCTAGGACACACAGATCAGAAAACGTGAAGTCCTAAAATTTAGCACATGAAAACGGAACTGCAAAGCGAAATTCGAAGAGATAGAAGTGAAATACATGTTCAAATATATTAGTGATATATGTTAAATATATGTAAAATATATGTAAATAGTGCATACGCAGGCGAAGCTGTGGGTAAAAAGCTGCTCCCAAACCCACGGATCGATTGCAACCAAACTTGGTGCACAAATTATTTACTCTCAGAAAAGAAATACTGTGAAGGTAATAACCAGAAACCTTCTGCTGGAGGGGGGGTGACAATGTATAGAGAGGAAGAGGGGAGGAGGAGATGGACAAATAGTGAGGGAGAAGAAGGATATGGAGACAGATGATGGGGCTGGGGAAGGATATGGACAGAGAGAGGAAGGTGGGGGAAACGACAGGAAAAGAAGAGGAAGAGATGGTGAAAGCGAGAGGAGAGAAGGTTATTGACAGAGAAAAGAAAGAGGAGGAGACAGACCGAGAGAGAGGGGAGAAAGAGATGGCTAGAGAGGAGGTTGAGGAGGAGTCGGTCAGAGGGTGAAGGACGAGATGGAAAGAGGGAAGGAGCAGACGAACAGAGGGTGAAGGGGCAGTTGGACAGAGTAAGGAAAGGGAAGTATATGTACAGGGGTAAGAAAGAGATGGACAGACGGAAGGGGGAAGAGGATGGACGAGGGGGAGGTGAAGGACAGGGAGACAGAGAGACAGATGAGACAGGGATGTACAGAGAGAGAGGTAGGAGGAGATGAACAAAGGGGGAGGATAAGGTGGACTTAGGAGTGAGAAGAAGAAGGAGGAGGAGGAGATAGTCGAGAGGGGGAATGAGATGAAAAGAGGGCGGAAGGAGCTATGAAAAGGGTGGGCGAGGGAGGTAGAAGCTGATAGGGAAGTACATGGGCGGGGTGGGGTGGGGGGGGGGGGGGGAGATGGACAGACAGGGAGACAGAAGGAGATGGGCAAAGAGTGAGGGTGGAGGAGGTGAGAGAGTGGGAGGAGGAGATGGACAGAAAGGGGGGGGGGGAAGCAGAGATGGATAATAGAATCTTGAAATAAATGAATACCTCATCGACTATGGGTACTCAGCTAGCATATATATAAAATCGATGTGGGTGACCAAAAGCTTATCGTTAATTCTGAACTTGAATAAAAACAGATATGTTCTTTTCAGATGCAATATATCTCTATATATTAACACACCAGATGGACATACAGGCACTTACAGAATGGATAAATCTCGTATTAGTGGGTCGGTATTTCCTTGCAATTATCAAGTAGCTTTCCAACGGAGAAGAGTACTCTCCTCTGTCTTATAAATCCATTATACTGAGTACCTCTCGTAACGAGAACATTCTCCAGATTCCATGTTGTCGAAGAACAGTTCCCCTGAAGTATTGAGCAAAGAGCGAATATTTTCTGCACACCAGTAGTTCTATCAAATGCTGCCGTACTGCGAAAAGAACAACACTTTTTCTTTGTTCTGAAAGAAATTATGTGTATCATACAGGAATGTTAGTCAAGAAATGGATCCTTATCACCACATAATCACCGAACTGACTTAAGCTAACCTTATGACACTATCCTGATTATGCACATCAACAACGTGTTTCAAAGGCAGTGCAGTCTAAGAATTTCTAAATTTTCGAAGACCTTAATGGAATGATTACGGGATAAAATAGATTTGAAAATATTCCATATAAAATTTCCTAATTTTTTCCTTTTAAAATAGACAATTCTCTAAATAATGTGTACTGTTCCTTGCTTCCTCTTTGAATATTGATATTATATTAATTTCTTTCCATGACTGCAATGTTTGATTGCTTACATACGTAAAGGTACCGAAATAATCAAGAGTAACATGGTCGTATTACAATTATGACTTTAATTCTAATACAAATGTATGGAATTACATCTTTTTTTCTTTCTTTCCAGAACGAAATCAAAGAAGAAGAAGAAACTCTTCAAAAGAAGAAGGGGAAAGTCATAAAATTCGGATGGGTAGAAGGCGTATTTGTAAGTATTTTCTTACGATATTTCATAATCAGCTTTTATTGTGGGGGTATGTTAGACTATATTTTACTGTTGTTTCCAGATGTGACATTTTTACATCTGTAAATTTTAGCATGTCCTACTAAAATTTTGTGCTAATTTCTTTGTGGTAATTCGCCAGTACAACACAAGACATAAGAATAATAATTTGACTTTCTGACAAATAAAATGTGTATAGGACTCGACATTGCACTCTTGGAACTTTGATTCGCGCTTGGATAGCTTGTGAAGGCAATGGTCAAGGTAAGAATCCCGGTCCGGCACCCGATTTTAATGCCAGGAAATCCCAGAAGAGCGCACGCCTCGCTGTAGCGTGAATCATCGTTCGAGAATAAACGATTATTTTTCTGGGAAAAACTGTCAAATTCTCTGGTTGACGTACATCATTATTCTTTATCAATGGAAAGTCGTGGTTTCTTATCTCACTGCGCGATTAGGAGTATTAAGCGAAGTGGTGTAACAAATAACACGGCTGTCATATTTACATTAGTCCTCTAAATTAAGGCAGGTTTGTTTGAGGCCAGCGTTTCACAGACTAAATCTACTTCAGTTTCGACAAGCAAGGCGTGCGAAATCGGCTGTGGTCACGGTATTACGCTAGCGTAATTTAGAGGAAAATAAAGCTGATCTCATCTGAACCGCCCAATTTCTAATGTTAATCATAGCTTTAGCTCCACCGACGGATCGTCGAAGTTTCGTCTGCTTTCTTAAACACAAACAAGCGGCAATTGGCTGTCATTACGACCACATGCCAGATTAAGAAATGACTGAGATCTGTTGCGCATTTAACATCACAGTACAATGAAGGGGAAGAGTTAGCGCTCCGGATAACAGTAGTCGTCTGATGTTACACTCCTGGAAATGGATAAAAGAACACATTGACACCGGTGTGTCAGACTCACCATACTTGCTCCGGACACTGCGAGAGAGCTGTACAAGCAATGATCACACGCACGGCACAGCGGACACACCAGGAACCGCGGTGTTGGCCGTCGAATGGCGCTAGCTGCGCAGCATTTGTGCACCGCCGCCGTCAGTGTCAGCCAGTTTGCCGTGGCATACGGAGCTCCATCGCAGTCTTTAACACTGGTAGCATGCCGCGACAGCGTGGACGTGAACCGTATGTGCAGTTGACGGACTTTGAGCGAGGGCGTATAGTGGGCATGCGGGGGGCCGGGTGGACGTACCGCCGAATTGCTCAACACGTGGGGCGTGAGGTCTCCACAGTACATCGATGTTGTCGCCAGTGGTCGGCGGAAGGTGCACGTGCCCGTCGACCTGGGACCGGACCGCTGCGACGCACGGGTGCACGCCAAGACCGTAGGATCCTACGCAGTGCCGTAGGGGACCGCACCGCCACTTCCCAGCAAATTAGGGACACTGTTGCTCCTGGGGTATCGGCGAGGATCATTCGCAACCGTCTCCATGAAGCTGGGCTACGGTCCCGCACACCGTTAGGCCGCTTCCGCTCACGCCCCAACATCGTGCAGCCCGCCTCCAGTGGTGTCGCGACAGGCGTGAATGGAGGGACGAATGGAGACGTGTCGTCTTCAGCGATGAGAGTCGCTTCTGCCTTGGTGCCAATGATGGTCGTATGCGTGTTTGGCGCCGTGCAGGTGAGCGCCACAATCAGGACTGCATACGACCGAGGCACACAGGGCCAACACCCGGCATCATGGTGTGGGGAGCGATCTCCTACACTGGCCGTACACCACTGGTGATCGTCGAGGGGACACTGAATAGTGCACGGTACATCCAAACCGTCATCGAACCCATCGTTCTACCATTCCTAGACCGGCAAGGGAACTTGCTGTTCCAACAGGACAATGCACGTCTGCATGTATCCCGTGCCACCCAACGTGCTCTAGAAGGTGTAAGTCAACTACCCTGGCCAGCAAGATCTCCGGATCTGTCCCCCATTGAGCATGTTTGGGACTGGATGAAGCGTCGTCTCACGCGGTCTGCACGTCCAGCACGAACGCTGGTCCAACTGAGGCGCCAGGTGGAAATGGCATGGCAAGCCGTTCCACAGGACTACATCCAGCATCTCTACGATCGTCTCCATGGGAGAATAGCAGCCTGCATTGCGAAAGATGGATATACACTGTACTAGTGCCGACATTGTGCATGCTCTGTTGCCTGTGTCTATGTGCCTGTGGTCCTGTCAGTGTGATCATGTGATGTATCTGACCCCAGGAATGTGTCAATAAAGTTTCCCCTTCCTAGGACAATGAATTCACGGTGTTCTTATTTCAATTTCCAGGAGTGTATTTGCAGACGTAGCTACGCAGAGACGACCCGTACGTCTTTGCTGATCGGCTGAGGTCATTAGTTGCTACTGTACTGGGTGGTTTAGTATCTTGGTTCAATCATGTAGCAGTAATAATAACTAATTTGGCAGAAGAATCTATCTTGATGTTCCATTTAGTCGATAGCTGATACATAGTTTCCAAGCTGAGGCCTTCTCGACACGTTCATGTACACAGAATAACGGCGTAAAGTAGGTGCATTTACAGCAAACGACGAGAGAATTCAAAAATTTCTTAGTGAGCAAAGATGAAGGAAATCGCGTAGCAGGCTGTTGATGACGAAAAACATCAATCTCCAGACTGCAGCTGATAACACAGGAACAGAAGTAGACAACAGCAACACGAAAGATAAACAGTTAAAGTCGATTTCAGATGTTGCCTTACTTCGGGAAATACAAGCTTCTTATCACCAATAAATTCAGCAACTCTAATTCACAAAAGAAGTGATCAGATACTTACCGGTATATACTATGCACATTTCTGTTCCAACGCCAGAAGTTATAACTAGTGCCGATCATATTTATTTCTAGGGTTGTATTTATGAAAGCCAATAATACACTGAAATCATAAACTATCGTTTAGGGCAGACTACCGTTATGATGTAAGTGTATTATGAAGCTATTATTAGTGACCCAAGAATCTTAAATCGTTGTTTACACCAGCTATGAGGACGTGTGCCATTTATAATTCTCATTTTGTGTTTTGTGCAATAATAAGCGTACATTTAAGTACAGTATTTCTACCAGATTATTTTTCTGTATGATATTTAAATGTCAGTAAGTTAGATTATTTTGCATTTTATATTCTTTCCTCATCAAATTCAGCAATCACATGCATAGTGTAAGCAGTTAAACGTATCTAGCCTAGAACTTATATGATATGTGATTTACGATTCGAAGTCTTATGAATATTCATACACAGAGTCAGTGAATATTCTCTTTCATACATCTTAAATTATGAACCATATGAACACTGTTTTTCCTGAGTTAATTGACAGTCCATTTACAGAGAATCAATTATTATTGTAAAAAAATGCCATTTATCTTTAATTCACCTACTGCATCTGTGCGTATCTGATTTTAATGTTTGCATCATCGGTAAGTAAGACTATTATGCTTTTTCAATAAAATATATAATAGTTTTCATAGACCCAGCATCAAACCTTACATATACCAGTAATGGTTTGTCTGCAGGAAGCAGATCTTTATTATTACTGGAGCTACCTGACTCCTCACCATCTATTAGCAAAATATTAAATATACCAATAATTACTTGTAGCTTCATTACAACAAACATTTTAGAAAAAGCTTCTCAAAAATTATTTTATGATTTGTGCATTTAAAAAGCCTTGTACACAGCCAATAAAATTTCAGTTGCAGGTATTGTATCATTTAAATGTTTTAATATGTGGCGGGTTAATCAATAAATACTCTATCATTTTTAGTGGAAATATCTCTGTGGAATAAAAGTTGTGCCTTTCCTCAGTCTGCAATAGTTGCTTAGATGTTCAGCAATTCTGTAGTACATTATCTTTCACAATATTTATGAAATTTGTTACTAGGGAAAGTAGTTAACACCGTCATTAATATATGTCTTAATTTTTTCTTATAGAGAAGTCTAATACAGTTAACGTTAATCTGTTGAGAGCGATATACTAAAGCGATAATAAGTATGTGAATAAGTATAATAATACAAAGCATAAGAATATCATCTCAGATGAGCAGATTTTTATCGTTCTGTCTGGAATCTCACTAACCTCGTCTGATTTTTTTTGAACAGAACTACTTATTTCCGAGATTTTTACACACAGTGGATTGGTGTTTATGTGAGCTAATTGTATTATCACTATTGTTGCGCTTTGTGAGGATGGCTGATGAAGCCAGATACCGCCGCTACAAGCGCGGTGATAGTGTGAGTTGAATAGCAGGGCAGAGGGGTCGTGGAGTCAGGTGGATGTCCGGCGGCAAATCATAACTGACATCTGCACATTTATTCCGATCGAAAGATAGTTGTAGAGTTGGCACAGTGCGGTCGGCTCCCCCGAGACGCAGGCTGGTATCAGTTGGGGGAAGATGGTCACTTCAGCAAGCGTCCTCATGTAATGGCCAGCCTATGGCCTAGACCTGTCGAGCAGGCGACAGCTAACTCTGAGTTACGTGATCAGCTCTTAGTCCAGTTAACGAAGGAAAAGTAGGGGATAACATTCACGTAGTAGCAAATTTTTCTACAGCAGTTCGACGGAGTGTCATGAACAACATATATTTTTAAATTCTTCATAATGAAGCTCTGATTACAATATGCCCATCATACACATTTATTTAGAAGTAAGCACCTTCTTAGGTATACAGTTAACAAAACAAATCAAACTAATTCTCTGCTTCCTAAACTAACAAGGCAAATAACGAATAACCAAATCAAAACCAAAATATAACTGTCAGTAATGGTTCCCTTAATCCATTCATACTGTGCTACACATAAACCACTGGCATCTCCAGCCCCATTACTCAGAAAAACCATCACACAGGAATTCCAAACTGCGTCAGGATGGACTGAAAGTACTATGACAGTTAGGCGGGAGGTGAGGAAACTTGACTTTCATGGTCGAGCTACACATCACGCTGGTGAATGCGAAACGACGCCTCGCTTGGTGTAAGGAGGTTGTGTGGAGTGACGAATCACGGTACACAATGTGGCGATCCTATGGCAGGTTGTAGGTATGGCGAATGCCAGGTGAACGTCATCTGCCAGCGTGTGTATTGCCAACAGTAAAATTCGGAGGCGGTGGTGTTATGGTGTGGTCATGTTTTTAATGGAGGGGCTTGCACCCCTTGTTTTGCGTGGCACTATCACAGAACAGGCCTACAATGGTGTTTTAAGCATCTTCTTGCTTCCCACTGTTGAGGAGCAATTAGGGGATGGCGGTTACATCTTTCAACACGATGGAGCACCTGTTCGTAATGCATGGCCTGTGACGGAGTGGTTACACGACAGTAACATCCCTGTAATGAACTGGCCTGCACAGTGCCCTGACCTGAATCCTTCAGAACATCTTTGGGATGTTTTGGAACGCCGACTTCGTGCCAGGCCTCACCGATGACCATCGATACCTCTCCTCAGTGCAGCACTCCGTGAAGAATGGGCTGTCATTCCCCAAGAAACCTTCCAGCACCTGATTGGAGGTATGCTTATGAGAGTGGACGCTGTCATCAAGGCTAAGGATTGGCCAGAATCTTATTGAATTCCAGCATTACCGATGGAGGGCACCATGAACTTGTAAGTTATTTTCAGCCAGATGTCCGGATACTTCTGATCTCATAGTGCATATTCCCGAATGTAAATAAGATGTTCTACTCCCATCGTCTGCTACAATTACATCATTAATACACATAAAAATGGAACATCCCTATCTACTACTTCTCCTTCTGCTATCTCATTGCATGTGGAATCGTATGTGTGTTTGCTTAAGTTAATCTACTTTTCTCTTTTTCTTCCCACCCATCCTTCCATATGATAGAGTGCTGCCACCACAAGCAACAATGAATCTGATGCACCTATAAAAGGTCGAATAGGCCCAACATTCACAAAAGCCATACATGTCAATAATTACAGCTTAATATCTACTGGTGAGGTCATCTGCACATTCTAAAACCAACAACCTTGGTACCAGGTGACAGGCTTTTTCGTTTTACCCTTTGGAGTGCATGGGCTTGTCAGTATCACTCACTGACTTACACAATATGCTGGTAACTTAGCATTCCGTCGAACCACTCTTTCTTGACAGTCCACACTTCTTTCAATCTCTTCATGATTTTTGTACAAATTCACCTTTAAATCCCCAACTCTGGTTTGATTGCTTCAAAGGGCGAAGCGAATTTTTTACCATACACCCTTGTAATGTGACAGGGCCTATGTTCTCATGGGGCTTCGAATTATATGCTGCCACTACATATTGCTAGAAAATATCCCAATCGTTGTTATGGATTTTCATGAAATAGCTTGGTACCTTGCTTGTTGTCCGATGTACTTGTTCTGTCCTACCATTATCCTGTGGAAGTGATGGGTCTGTTTTCACCTTGCAAATAATTAGCAAGGGAGTCAGTATTTCATCAGTTCTGAATTACAGTTGGTGCCCTGATCCATGATTATCATCACTGGAACACCAAACCATAGCAACCAATTACTTACCAACACGTGCATGTCCACTTCATGATTAGGAACAGCTATTATTGTAACATAGTGAGAGAAATGATCTATAACAGAACATAGTGGTTCCCCACTGCATTCTGGCTAAAAAGCCCCAAAATACCTATTCTGATCATCTCAAAAAGCTTAGTAGCCACTGGCAACTTCTCCAGCGTCATACGCTGATGATTTAAATCTGCACACTATGCACAAGGCACACAACTGTTTACATACTGTTCTACATCTTTTTGACGTGTTCTCGATTAACAGAACTCAAATATTCTCAGGCCTTCGGTTCTACATCATCCATGACTGGATAACATGTGGTAATGCACTTCCTTTAATACTTATACGGCAGGCACTACCACGCAAGGCCCATGTCCTACATAATACCCCCTGTGAGTGGCGAACTGTGGACGCAATGTGAAAATCTTCATCAGCAGCCACTCTGCAAGGCTAGTCGAGTGTCTGCACCACACCAATTCTTCCACTATGCCCATCTGCCTTACCATGTTTCTTACCAGACTTATGAATTACTCTGAAGTTTAATTCACCAAATTTTAATGCTCATCATGTAAGCTTACTTGATGGATCCTTCAACTCAAACAACCATTTCAATGCTGCATGACCTGTAAGCACTATAAATGTTTCCAATATAAATAACTGTGGAAGTATGTGACACCATATATAAAACTCAGCATCTCCTTTTTGGGGGTAGAATAATTTCTTCAGCTTTCTTCAAGTGCCATGATGCATACGTAACTGGATGTTCCTCACTCAGCACTTCCTGACTTAAAACACAACCCACTGCATGGCTGCTAACATCAAATGATAAAATGGATTCCTTTACACAATCTTGGAAGATCAGCATAGTACTATTGTGAACAGTTTTTAAAATGTGGTTTCACACTCTGGTGTCCACTGTAGTTTCACACCCTTTTTTTAACAAGTGCATGAATGATTGTGCTATATCTGCAAATCTCATCATGAACTTCTTATAGTAATTAGTCAGTCCTAGAAACGACTACAATTCCTTATTAGTTTGAGGCATTGGAAATCTTCATACAGCATTAACTAACGCTGGGTCTGTTCTTTCCCTGTCTTGGCTAGTCATGTATCTCAAGTAATTCACTTCCTTCAGTGCAAAATGGCACTTCTCTGTACTCAGGGTCAAATGAGCAGTCTCTTAAAAGTGTCTTTCAACCAGTGCACATGTTTCTTCAAAATCTTTGCAGATATAATAATATCATCAAGATTCACTATATTCTGTATCGGTTTGAATCCTCTGAATACTCTATTCAATAACCACTTAAAGATGACTGGTGCAGTTTACAAACCAAACATCATTTGCTGTTAGTGGTAAAGACCCCAAGGAACTGTAAATGCCTGTTTTTTTTTTTGTTCTCTGCTGCAACTTTCAATCGATGATACCCACTTCTTACGTCTAATCATGGAAAAGTATCTACAGTGTCCACATTGTTCCTGGTTTCCAGATATCTGGCAGTGGATATGCGTCTGGAATTGTCCTTGCAATGATATATTTGTGATCGCAGCGAAATCAATATTTCCTCGACCCATCTGAAGATTTTTTTCAACACTGTGAGAATAGATGTACTCCATGATGTCATTGCACAATTGCTGGTTAACGAATTCTTCCATTACCAGTTGTAGATGATGGGGCAACCCATGTGTCTTACAGTAAACTGGTGACCAATTCTTTGTTGGAATACTGTGCTCCATCACCGGGTATTGTTGACAATGCCCCACAAGGATTAAATAGATCCTCGGATACCAATAGTAACATCTCTATTGCTACTTTTTCTGCACTGTCCAAATGTCACCCTTTTGCACATAATGCTGTCATACTGGCGACTTGCTCATGGGTAGTGTCCGAACGTGCCCTATCTCAATCATACTTTTCTGGAATATCTGAGTACTACTCGTTCGCCATCTACTTCCCATACATGTACAATACCCATGCGCACAAAACACCACGTTTTAAGTAATTCATCGTTTTCTTTTAGTGTTTCTGCCACACACAACATGTTTGCAAGTAGGTTTGTTCCTATGTTTACCTAAATTAGTTTCCCTGTATCTTGCGATGCTCTCTCACACGAATTAAGCCTGAACACCTTTGCATGGTGTTTAACCTGTTTTCCCTTCATGAGACTTGACCCTTGCAGCGGAGTGTCACCAACAACAGTCTCCTGCAGTTGGAACGATGTTTCCCCAGTTTCTACCAGGCTCTGCCCAAGGTCAACTTTATCATGGTGCTTATGCACGAAATCTAACCCTAGTATAACGCAGTACCCTTCATATACATAGGGCTTCCACACTTTCTCAGAACCGCTTTGCTCCAACCTGAAAATATAACATCGCTGACATAGCAACCATACATCATTATCTCCCACTCAACGTAACCTATAATGTGGGGGGGGGGGGGGGGGGAGGGTTTAAAAGTCTGTTCCCCATGAGACACAAACTCATCACACATACGTGAGCGTCTGTGTGTCATATAAGTCTATCTTCCCTATCGTCTACTACCCCAAGTCAAGCAACATTTCGGCGAATGGGGCCTCCCCTTTTGGTTTTACGGTTGATTATTTGTCTTTCGTCCTTTTGCACTATGCACCTTTTGAAGTCTCACTCCCAGTGCCCCACTTACCTACCTTTTTTACACTGTTGTTGGTGACATTCTCCTGAATGTCAACAACGACAGCACTTCGCGTTAGTAGAGAGTACCTTCTTTATCTCGGATTTCTATCACCGCATTTATTTCTTCCAGTGCCTTGATTATGCTAATAGGCCAGCCAGGTCCTTCGGAAATTCTTCCTTGCCGCCTCAGGTAGAAGTCCCCTTAAGAATGCCTATAATGCCCCACGTTAGGCATCATGCAGAATGATTCTGTTTGCTTCATCATTAGCCGTCAACTGATATACATCCTATGCACAAAGTTTCTCAACAGACTCATTCTGCTTTTCCGACTCCCGCATTGTTTGCAGTAGAGGCAGCATCTCTTCTGCCTTTTATAACGTTGTACTATGCCTTTCTTGAGTTCAAGGAATGTTTGAGCCTTTCTTAGGTCCTCTTGGTTCATAACATCTGTTTTCTCTTGTCCCACTGGGCTTAACTCAGTCACTTGTAACAGCTAGTCATCTCTCTAAAATCCCATCTTCCAGCTGTGAGGAGATAATCTATAAATTCCAGTATATACTTTCTTGTCTTGCCAAGAAAAAAGATTACCTAATCCAGTGGTAACTGAATCTTAGCTAGAAGCAGTCAAACAGGAAGAGGCCTTGTCCTTTACAGCATCCAATTGATTATGCAGTTCTGCACTATTCTCCTTCAAAGTATCTGACTGCTTACGCAGGTCTGCATTATCCGCTCTCAAATGAATTGCTGGTTCTATCGAAGATTTAATTGCTTCCTCAGTGATAAACGCGCCTGTTCTTGACCCCGGTATTATGCAACTTTTATCTAATAAACAAAACAACGGGGCAAACAAAAACAATGGGATGACATGAAGTCACTTAAATGTAACTCTACCATAACATTGCTTTCTATAACTCAATTTCTCCGTCTGAGTGACTGGTCATGTTTTCGCTTTACATGTTTCAAGATAAACTACATGTAGTAATTGAGTCATATTCCCTGGTCACAACAAGTTTCATTGCCCACATTAAACGGGCGCAGTTTGACATTCATCACATCCTAAATTTCTTCATACACCCTGAGATCATCGTCCGATTGTAATGTCACAGTCTGCACACACAAACCATAAACGGAAATCTTACAGAAAAATAACTGAATCTTCATTGCAAAAATAGCCAGAAACAGGTTTTCGATTCACCCCACTACAATGCCGATGCTGTACGTCGCACTTCATCTACATCTACATGGATACTCTGCAAATCACATTTAAGTACCTGGCAAAGGGTTCATCGAACCACCTTCACAATCCTCTATTATTCCAATTTCGTATAGCGCGTGGAAAGAATGAACACCTATATCTTTCCGTACGAGCTCTGATTTCCCTTACTTTATCGTGGTGATCGTTCCTTCCTACGTAGGTCGGTGTCAACAAAATATTTTCGCATTTGTAGGGGAAAGCTGGTGATTGGAATTTCGTGAGAAGATTCAGTCGCAACGAAAAAGCCTTCCTTTAATGATTTCCAGCCCAAATCCTGTATCATTTCTGTGGCACTCTCTCCCATATTTCCGGATAATACAAAACGTGCTGCCTTTCTTTGAACTTTTTCGATATACTCTGTCAGTCCTATCTGGTAAGGATCCCACACCGCCCAGCAGTATTCTAAAAGAGGACGGACAAGTGTAGGCAGTCTCCTTGGTAGGTCTGTTACATTTTCTAAGTGTTCTGCCAATAAAACGCAGCCTTTGGTTAGCCTTCCCCACAACATTTTCTGTGTAGTGGGGTACAGTCGAATAACCTACTTGCTATTGACTCGGTGGGATCAAGAACTATACGACTATAAACTGTGACTCAAAATGAAAATTTTGAGTTTTAAATGATTGATATACTCTGTAAAAGTTCAAACGCATAAACTATAACAACATCCCTAATAATAATAATATCCCTATTGGAAACAGCACTATTAACAGTTCAGAGGCGACTTCTACAGAAAGTTCCAAATAAAACTGTCTATCGTCCTGACTTCTAAATCACCATAAGTTAATTGCTCGCCTTAAAAGTGGAAAATAATCTCGCCACATACAACGCGGTTTCGTCAACATTACGAGTGACACAAAAACAATTACTTCCGTGAAATTTGAGCGATCCAGGATCGTGTACAGTCCTCGCGAGTTCACTTCGTACTTTTACCGAAAAAGCATTCGTCTGTCCAGCTTTGATGTCATCCGAGGCACAACGTACGTCGGCGTTTGACAGACGCAGATTGATATATCGGTGTTGGTGACGCTGCTTATTAAGAAAAAATAGCGCCGTTACCGGTTTCAAATTGACAGGTTCATCATCAGACGGCTGTTGAAGTTTAAGTTGCTCTTAGCTTAAGCTGCACAAGCGATGCTGGCTGATTTTCGTTGTGGCGAAACTTTCTTGAGTTTATGGTCCCCTACGTCAAATAATAACATAACATAGAGCATTATGTATTCAAATATTCCTACTCTATCAGTAGAAATCCAGCTAAACTGGCTAGAGAGCTACATAAAACGTTGTTACACTCTACCTTTTTTGAGTGGATCGCCAGGTAAAAGATAATCATTATAAAGTAAAATATATCAAGTTGTTTTGATTTACTCATCTCCTTCTCTTTAATAGTTGATCTACTGGCCCACTAATTGGTTATATCTGACAATTACTTAAAAATGAAATGGACACGTTTCTTTCAAAATATTAATCAAGGAGACAGAATATCACATCTAATTCCATTAATGGGGTTTCATCATGTTCCTCCAAAATTTCTTTAATGCTGGAGGATGGGGATGCAGTTAAGAAGCTGTGATTCTCTTTTGAACATACGTTACAAATAATTTATTGAACAATTTATTTTAGACATGGACTAAGCGTAGATAGCAAAAATTGCATTTAACAGTATAAAGCATTGGTATAGCCTCTGTTTCACACAAAAGTTAAAAGAAATTTATCAGTGCACTGAACTAACAAATGACAGCGTAGCTGGAATAACATAAAGGTACGTGAACTAGGAAACCAATCTTGCATTCATGCATACCGCAAGAAATTGAAAGAAACGCCCCATTACCACTATCAATGCCACTTTGAGCGCACAATGCCTACTCAGAAGAGAGATTCCTTAGCAGAGAGATGAAATACAACGTACTCTGAACAACACGTGGTCGCACATGGCACCATACATACAGAGCAAAAACCCCATTACAACTTTGTTAGCATCTACACAAATTTAGTGATGTGCACAAATGATTCACGAACACTGACCGCTTATGTACATTTTGGAACGTACTGAAATTGAGGAAGTTCCACAAACTGCGAAAATCCACTAAGAAGTGTGTTACACAATTCCAGAACCTTAAAAACAATTTGGCCACATAACTATTCATTCTATTACGCACATTGAGATCACTGATTAATAAGGGACTGCTACACACTTTACCGGGAACAAGCGTGCTTGAGAACACCCAGGCTTACACACTGAAAAAGCATCAGTTTACGAAAGAAAAACTGACTACAGAGTGTCTAGGTTAAACATATAATAACGTAAAATGTAATAACCTGAGTAATAACTGAGACGTTTATTGACAGTATGTGTCTATAAGTATGGTAACTCAACACTTTTTTTCAAAGGCCTAATACACCTCGATGTGCGAACTATTAGTGGCGCGACAGCCATCTAATCTGTATTCCACTTCCTTCCTAGTGTTTTGCAGCGTTGCAGGAGTAACATTTGCGACAGCTGCACGAAAGCGATGGCGCAGATCTGACAGATCACAAGCTGGTGTCTGGTACATTTGATTCTTGATGAACTCGCGCAGAAAAAAATCAAGCGACTTAATGTCTGGGTATCTACGGGGACCAAGCAACCAATGGCATTTCTCCCAATCCAGTGATCTAGAAACTCGTGATCCAAGAGCAACACTGTCGTTGAAAAATCACGTCACGAAGAAGTTGTGACACAGCATACAGTTCCATCATGTTTACGAACGTTGTTGCATTAACTGTAGGTTCCGAGAAGACGTATGGGACCATAACCCTGTCCTTCAACAATTTCCTCCATACATTTACTTTCGGAGAGCCAAGTTCGCACTCTATCATTAAGTAGGGAGTTAGCTCCACTTCTGCGCCTGTTGTGTATGTTTACTGTGCCAGACGTGTTGAATGTAGCCTCGTCCGAGAAACAGACGAAATCGAAAAATGCCTCGTTTTCATCCATTTTTGCCACAATTATTTATGCGGGTGCCTTCCATCGCGGCCTATCCTAAGGCTAGATTCGGTGATGAAGCTGCAGTTGTTTTATGGACGGCACTGTGCACTATCAAACTTGGTAACTATAACTGCCTACTTGATTGTTGGGTTGACTTACGAGGTCTCCACTGGAAGAACGCATGGATTAATTCAACAGTACCCTCTGGAAATGCGTGCTTGGCGTGGTCGAAAGCGAATGCGACAGCGAAAGCAAACTCCTAATTTCTCGAAGCCGCTTGTCCCATTTCTTGATTGTTACGTAAGTGGAAACATGGTCGCAGTCCATACGCACACCGAAAACGACGTTGTTCCAGTGTAATACACTTTAGCTCCGCGAGAGAAAGCACATAGAACACCATCTTTTCTGGAGTCCAAAGCAGAGCGCGCATTCGCATGCGGTATCAATTGTCGCAAGTAAACACAGAAAACACTTTCAGTTATCATACTTATAGAAGCAAACCGACAATAAATATCTCAACAACATCTCGAATTATTACATTTCGTTTTTTTATGTATTTAACCGGGACACGTTGTATAAATTTCGAATATAATACAGATAACACTCATGCACTTAAAGTGCATACATTTACTGAAAATAACAGGGAGTAGACACCTTCTACCACTGTCCACGTGGCAGTGTCACTGCACAAAGCCACCGAATTCCAAGTTCCGAAAACACGTGATTAACTTAAAATCCACACTCACACCTCTCGCAATTACATTTAATAAATTAATTCCACACTGCAAAACCTATCTAGGAATATAAAGTCTCTTTGTCTTAGTCCACACGTGGAGCCTAGCTCACTCACACACAAGGAATTCCCTACCAAAAACTAAAGGATAATGTTAAATCCCCCCACATAATTACTCTGCCAATAACTGGCATGTTTACCACTGATTACCAAGAGTACTGAAGTGGTAATGTTTATAATTCACACACTAAATAATTCAAATATCTCCATTGGAGGACTGCCTCACTGACGAGACAGCAGAGCACTGCGTATTCGCACAGGCCAAACTAGTATCCGCTTCATCTAAGCTTGTGGTGAGGATATCCACCAAAGATGCATACAATAGTTATCTGTCACCCAACTCTTTCTACCTGCTATGTACCTGTCCTGATGACCTAGCTAGACCTCTCTACCATTTTACTTACAATACAGCTATTGGCAAAACTACAGTAGTAGACAGCGGCTACTACCGGAAGAGTCACATTCACTGGTTTCAGCCACACACCATAGGTTAACTGATAGGACAAGGCTATGAGAATGACTCACGTGCATGATTACCAATAATACAATAAAGCAGAGAAGCGACACACTTCCTTCCGAGAAGATCGAAACTCAGAAAAACAACGGAGACAAAAAAATGAGCCGAAAGATAAATAAGCTGGATCTAATGGATCTCTCTCAATGTTTACTTTACTGTAATAGGATCTATCAGAAAATTAAAACAACGTGAACAACTTTCTATTATAAGAGTTTAGTTAATGTTGTGTTATTTAAACCGCTAATTCCCTTGTAGCACTGTTGGCTGCTTTTGAAGAAGTTCGTATTTCGCCGAATAGTAAGCAATATTCAACACTTTTCTGAGTTTTCAGATAGGGACAATGTACAGCACCATAAACACGTAAACATTTGGGCCACATGGATGTTTACGTACGAAGATCTGTAATGTGCAACTTGACAGAAATAAGGTATGCATTGATGAGACGCATACTGAGGCATGAAAGATTATTTATTTTGATAATAGAGGGAATTGCAGAGGTGAGTGTAAGTGCTGGAGTCAGTCAAATTATCGAATGCAGTAAGAAGCATGGAAAGGATCTAGGTTGTAAAAGTTATGCAGAGATGAAGTGACTTATGCAGGGTAGGCTACGATGGAGCTCTGCAAACCAGTTTCAGTGAAAACAACAACAACATTAAGAAGAGTTGTCCATTCTTACACTAAAGAATAGTTTCATGTCCAGTTATCGAGACTATCGTGGTTGTCTAAGCATTACATTTAATTTGTGAATAGGTCCTCACTGAGTATTAAATGAAGATAGATCGGCTTTGCTGTTTACCTAAGCACAGGAAAGTGCAGAAGTATATATTTATTTTTCATGTTTTCAGATGCGATGCCTGCTCAACATCTGGGGTGTAATGCTATTCCTGCGACTTTCTTGGGTCGTGGGACAGGCCGGCATAGGTGAGTCAAATTAATTATTCACAACTGTGGTGAAGTTTATTAACATACTTCACGTCAGCTAGTCTTCTTACAGTGCATCTTAGATAGCATTTTGCGGCAACCAAGTCTTCGCTATCTGAAACTGAGTCATGTTACAAGTTAAGCAATGCTACATTGAGGATTTGTCCCTTTGAACCCACGAAAACACACTATTAAAGAACCACTACATGTTTTTCCTAAGTCAGTTCAGCTGTTGACTGATTGTTCTAATTTCAACTTCTGTGCTGTATGGTAGCACGATTTTGCCACCGTTCATGAAAATTTTTGAAAATACGTAATTTATATTTACTTAGTATGGGATCGCATTTTAGGTGAGGTTATCGAATTATTAATCATTTATTGGTTGATATAGGGTAGCCTCATACTAACATTTCTGTAGAGTTGCTTGCTTGGAAAGCAATTTCGCAGTGGCTCTGACAGCAAGGTGAAGTCAATGGCGTCCACAGTCTTCCAAAGAGACATAGGCCAAGGGAGATAGCGCTGATGGTAGGGTAATTTTTATGGGTCTCAAAACAATAGTACAATAGGCGCATTTACTGCCTAGGCCCGCACCCTGTGCAGAAGCCAGCGAAATGGGCTGCTCGTGGTGATCCGTGTCGTTGCTAAAAATAGTTAGGGGCGAGGGAATTGCTGAAAGCATAAGATCGTATAGATGGTTCTTCTAAGCGTCGCCACCAGCCTTGTTAGCACAAAGGAATATACGGGGGACACCTGACACAGGCGTGGGCTAATGTAAACGAAAATTATGACGCAAGATGACAAGCTGTGTTCAACATAACAGGGCGGAGAAATGAGGCTGACTGGCTGAATTTGTAGCCGTAGGAGGACCTAGAGAAAGTTCTAGAACCTTTTCCTGAACTGAGTATGAGTCGAAAGCGGTTGGTCGGCAGCTTTAACACTCGTAGGATGGGAGCCATTCCGTTTGTAATGGGTATTACAACTGGCCGCATGGAGAGTGCTTGCAAAGGTAGCGAGGTTTTTCTCTAATCCGAAGCCGACTGGGCACAGCGATGTCGACAGGACACACTTCGCTTGAGAGCGTTTTGAGACATCGCTGGCACGGTGCCAGTGAACAGTCTCACTATTAGATTCCGTAAAGTGCTGATTTCGCCACTAGGAGCAGAAGCATTCGTTTCTGCATGAGCAGAGAATCGAATCTGTGCTTCTTGTGGAGACGGAGGCCAACCCTAGGAGTTTGCAACCGCTATTTCACTTCCTCTTTGTAGCCGGCTAAACAACCCACTTCGTCTGCACGACGGCCGTCAGTGCTGACCAGATCGGCGCAGCAGAAATGTTCTTCCCAGCAGTGAATTCGGTGATACGCACCACATCTCGTCAAATATGGAATATTTAATAGTAAATGTGTTAAGTTCAGTTTGCTGGACCTCTGAGATCTTTACTGGCAGTGCCATTTAGGGTAGAGGCTTTCTTAAATTCAGTTCTACTCAGTATTAACCACTTAGTATTTCCACCGAATAAAAAGGGGCGCGATTTCGAGTCAAGTCACAGATGTTTTACCGATCTTAAATTTCGATTAATGAGTATGAGTTACTGTTCTATGTCAATACCTGCTCAATTTGCATTTTTTAGCGTTGCTTTTTATAATAAATACTCTTACAATACCCAACTGTTCTACTTTCCCTAGGATCAGATTCCAAGTACCAGTCCTGATTTAGAGTAGAGTATTACCACAACTTGGGGACTTACAGGTTAATCCTGGTTCACTTTTAGGCGTGGGCGTTCCATTGCGAACGCAACACTGAAACCATCACTCCTACACATGCCGTATGTACAAATACACCTGGAGAAGCATTGGAGTGTTTACAGACGTTTATAAAGTCAGAGCTACCAACGAAACGGAATGTTCTTACACGGCAGAAAAATAATAGTGTCATTATGGACTAAAGTAACTTTGTTTCTAATTTTACTTCTAAATTCTCTGACTGTGAAAAGATCGTGGGAAGGTGCTTGTTGAGATGTTATTAGCGAGTTTCCGCACTGCTGCTGAGGTCTGTGTGGTGCCTGGTGGAAAAACCAAAGTCGTATGGCATAAAAAGCTGGGAGACACCGAAAGGCAGGTTCGGCCACCTAATTGGAAAGTTTTCCCTTATCCTCTACGACCACAGGCACCTTTCCTTTGTGAAGTATCGGAGTGGTGTGTGTAAGTGCGTCTGTTAAGTGTAGACAACTATAATTGTGTGCGTGGAGTGTAGTGATGTGTTCACGTTGGAGATGATAAGGGATGTTGTAAGACATATCACACAGCCTACTGCCCTAGAATAGCACCAAGATGGACGCCGAGTTTAACATCGCCATCCGATGAACGAATCACCGTGTACAGTGTCTCACGTTCACATTTCATGTTACGCTGCGGAGAGGTAGAAACTATTTCGTGGCGCTCAACATTCATATCGGCGGTGATCTGATTCACGATAGACAGTTGATTGCCCCTGTGGCTAAAAGGAAGCGGAATGGCGCGCGCCTTTCATCAGTGCGGGAGTGTCTTTTTTTTTGGGGGGGGGGGGGGGCGGTGGGGGATAATCAATCTTCTGACTTGTTTGATGCGGCCCGCCACGAAATCCTCTCCTGTATTAACCTCTTCATCTGAGAGTAGCACTTGCAACCAACGTCCTCAATCATTTGCTGCATGTATTCCAATATTTATCTTCCTCTACCGTTTTTGACCTCTACAGTTCTCTCTAGTACCACGGAAGTCATTCGCTGATGTCTTATCAGATGTACTATCATCCTGTCCCTTCTCCTTATCAGTGTTTTCCACATGTTCCTTTCCTATCCGATTCTCCGCAGAACCTCCTCATTCCTTACCTTAACAGTCCATCTAATTTTCAACATTCGTCTGCAACACCACATCTCAAATGCCTAGATTCTCTTCTGTTCTGGTTTTCCCACAGTCCTTGCTGTCTCCAAGCATACATTCTCAGAAATTTATTTCCCGGATTAAGGACTATGTTTGATAATAGTAGACTCCTCTTGACCAGGAATGCCCTTTTCACCAGTGCTAATCTGCTTTAGATGTCCTTCTTGCTCCGTTCATCATTGGTTATTTTGTTGCCTAGATAGCAGTATTCCTTCTCCTTCATGACCATCAATCCTGATGTTAAGTTTCTCTCTGTTCTCATTTCTGCTGCTTCTCATTACTTTCATCTTTCTTTGATTTACTCTCAACCCTTATTCTGTACTCATTAGACCATTCCATTCACCAGATCATGTAGGTCTCCTTCATTTTCACTCAGGACAGCAATGTCATCAGCTGATCATATTTAATCCAACTCCTAAACCTTTCTTTTATTTCCATCATTGCTTCTTCAATGTACAGATTGAACAGTAGGGCGAAAGACTACATCCCTGTCTTACATCCCTTTTTAATCCGAGCACTCCTATTATTCCCTCTTGGCTCTTGCGTATATTAATCGTCTCTCTCCATAGCTCACCCCTATTTTCCTCAGAATTCCGAACATCTTGCACCATTTTGCACTGTCGAACGCTTTTTCCAGGTCTACAAATCCTATGAACGTGTCTTGATTTTTCTCTAATCTTGATACCATTACCAACCATAACGTCAGAATTGCCTCTCTGGTGCCTTTACCTTTCTTAATCGTCATCTAACACATCCTCAATTTCCTTTTCCACTTTTCTGTATATTATTTTTGTCAGTAACTTGGATGCATGAGCTGTGAACCTGATTGTGCGATAGTTCTCGCACTTGTCAACTCTTGCAGTCTTCGAAATGGTGTGGATGATATTTTTCCGAAAGTCAGATACTATATCGCCAGACTCATACATTTTACACACCAACGTGAATAGTAACCTTTGTTGCCATTCTCCCAATAATTTAAGAAATTTTGATGGAATGTTATTTATTGCATCTGCCTTATTTGATCTTAAGTCCTTCAATGTTCTTTTAAAGGCTGAATCTAATACTGCATCCCCAATCTCTTCCCTGCTGACCCCTGTTTCTTCTTCCATCATATTAGACAAAACTTCCCCCTCACAGAGACCTTCAGTGTACTCTTTCCATCTATCCACTCTCTCCTCTGGATTTAGCAGTGGAATTCGCCTTGCGCTCTTAATTTTACCACCCTTGCTTTTAATTTCACTGAAGGATGTTTTGACGTTCCTATATGCTGAGTCAGCCCTTCCGACTATCATTTCTTTTTCGATTTCTTCACTTTTTTCATGCAGCCATTTCGTCTTGGCCTCCCTGCACTTCCTATTTATTTCGTTTCTCAGCGACTTCTATTTCTGTATTCCTGAATTTCCCTGAACGTTTTCGTACTTCCTTCTTTAATCGATCAACTGAAGTATTTCTTGTGTTACCCATGGTTCCTTCGCAATTACCTTCTTTGTATGTGTGTTTTCCTTTCCAACTTCTGTGATTAACCTTTTTAGAGATGTCCATTTGTCTTCAACTGTACTGCCTACTGAACAGCTTATGGGTGTAGGAATACTGTATTTGAGAAATTAAAGATCCACCCTACACACTGTTGGGCTAGGAAAACCCAGTTTCTCTGTAGTCGCCGTCTTGCACCGATTATGGTTTCACGTTCAAAAATCGTGATATGCTGCTATGTTCACTACACATGTCTGTCACACTTTGTTCAGATTCGGGGTCATACAAGGCACATCATCAAGTGGAACAGTCCTTTCCGTGACTTCTGACGACTGAACTTTTAACTCGGAAAAAAAATGCCAGCGTTAACACTAGCATATGAAATCCTACAAAACGATGCGTAATGTTATCATTTGTAGTACATTATGAACCGTAATTACTTGTTCATTGTTCAGTAACGATCAGCACGAAAAGCGACTTTTCAAATTGATAATGTGATTAGTATCCTGTTTCTCACTCCATACAAATTATTATTACTATTAGCCACAGGCTCATCAAGGATTATCACCTTTTAAAAGAGAAATAAGATCGGCTTTTTCACTTAAATGTGTTATGTTACTTGAAAAAAGAAAAGAAAGAAAACAATTACATCTTGAATCGATTTGTGGCTCAGGTTCAAAATTGTCAATATAATCAAGATGAGCGCAGAAGTACTGTCTATTAATTAAAAATTGTAAACAATGTTTACTTTTTAAATTCTGTAAAAAAGAATAACACATTAAAAGTAATTTAATCTTGAATAGTAAATACTCAAAGCCATGCATTTTTATTTTCGTCTGCCTAATTATTCGTGATAGTCCTTTATAGTCCTTTCTATTGTTACACTTCTTTTATTGCAGTGTTTTTTTATCTCTTACTTTTGTGTAGCACACTGTACTCCTTCCATACTGGAAAACTTACACCTCATGTGTATGAGACATCTCAATTAATTGACATCATGGATTGTTACATATATCATGTAGTCTGAGATGATTTTTTTTTCCAGGGGAAGGAGTTGGTGTGATAGTCGTAGCAAACTTTGTTACGTTATTAACCACAATATCAATGTCGGCGGTCTGTACCAATGGACAGATAAAAGGAGGTAAGCAAATCACAGTGACACGGACAACAAGCTGTAAATAAAACTCTGCGTTTGGTACTGTGCATGAATTATGAGTTTATTTTATATGCATGTCTTTGCTACCAGATGGTATAAAGGCCTGCTACGCAACTGGAAGCTTCTTCGGTTTGAAAGAAGTCTAAAAGCGCTATTTGTGTTACTGCCAAGATTTTGCAGTTGTTAGATCGGTTACTGCTGCTACGATGGCAGATTGTCAAGTTTAAGTGAGTTTGAATGTGGTGTTTTAGTCGGCGCACGGGAGTTGGAACACAGCATCTCCGAGGCTGCGTTGAAGTGGGGATTTTTCCGTACGACCATTTCTCGAATGTACCGTCAGTATCAGGAACCCGGTAAAACATCGAATCTCCGATATCGCTGTGTCCGGAAAAAGATCCTGCAAGAACTGGACCAATGACGACTGAAGAGAATCGTTCAACGTGACAGAAGCGCAACCCTTTAGCAAACTGCTGCAGATTTCAATTCTGGGCCATCAATGAGTGTCAGCGTGCGAACCATTCAACGAAACATTGGACAAACCTCGTGTCAAATTGTATCGTGGGGATGGATATGTACAGGTGTGGAGACAAGCTCATGAATCCACGGACCCTACATATCAGCAGGGAACTATTCAAGCTTGTGGACGATCTGTAACGGTGTGGGGCGTATGCAGTTGGTGTGATATGGGTCCCCCTGATACGTCTAGATACGACTCTGACAAGTGACACGTACGTAAGCAACCTGTGTGATCACCTGCATCCATTCATATCCAATATGCATTCCGTCGGACTTGCGCAATTCCAGCAGGACAATAAGACGCCCCAAGCGCCCAGAAATGCTACAGAGTGACTCCAGGAACACTCTTCTGAATTTAAACACTGCCGCCGCCCACCAAACTCCCCAGGACAATTACCGACCAAACTTTTGAAACTTTACAAGCACACGTCCCAAGGTGGTGATGAGCATATACGAGCAAAGTGAGAGATTAATAGAAATACGTAACAAGCTATTTGGAAGAGATCATGAGATTCGCGAAAATTTCAGGTGGACTATATTAGGATTAGACTAGGTACTAGACTGCAAAATATACTCTTTTTACCTCTCTACATGCCTCCTTTGTCCATTCCGAGGGAGATTGGTTTCACAGTCCCCTACATTGTCCTAAGCTCTGAAATCTTGCTAGTGTGGTTCTTGGGTATTACGAATGTATGGAGAGTTATTATCAACCGCACGCGTGGATTGTTAGAACTTTTAAAGTACGCAAATACCTGATAAACAGCATTTTCCCTTTAAAGTCTTCCCTAGAGCTACGCTGAGTACCTTCTTCAACCAACGATACAAACCCATAATAAATCGCAATACTTTTCCTTGCACTGATTTGATTTCCTCACTCGTTTGGACATGAAAAAACACATATATGAGCAACACTCAAGAATGCGATAAGGGATGTGTTTTAAGCCATAAAGAGAAAATACTCTGCTAGGATTATCCCAATATGCCCTCCGAAATAGTACTAATTATTAATCTTACAAAATCCTACAAGGGCTCATTGTCATACGAGATAGATGTCCACAGAGTCTTTCACGATGGCATGCATGATTAAATATACAGAATTCAGACAATTCGCACTGTCTCTGAGCTTTATGCTGAGCACATGTGCCGAAACAGGGAAAAGGAAATGAGAAGTCGGACTTGGTTGAACACTGCCGACCGGACGAACGCAAAATACAGTTTTAAAGTTTATAGTCTTAGCCCAGGCATGTTCATGTAAGAATTCCGTCATGTAGCAGGCGGTCGAGATTACAATAAATTGCAACAATTTTAACCCGAGATCAGGGATACACACTTGGTAAGACATAAGGCGGGCTGTGGATACGGGGCGGAAGCAATACGATTGCTTAAAGCTTGTGTGGAGGTGGGAGCGACATTTCAAACGTGGCGCCGGCTCCACGCGTCACCTAATGTCACTCAAAGCCCCCCCTCCCCTTCTTCCCAATCTTCCCAAAGGCCCAAGAGAAAAAAACACGCCATGGCGCGTATATCACAGTACGTGATACGGCAGGTCTTTAATTCAACCTTTAGCTACTTAGTTTTTATTTCAAAAATCGTGTGCAGTCACAGCCTCTGCAGCTTTGTGCTCTGATTGTCGCCCTGTTAATGAACGCCGGCCGGGGTGGCCGAGCGGTTCTAGGCGCTACAGTCCGGACCGCGCGACCGCTATGGTCGCAGGCTCGAATCCTGCCTTGGGCATGGATGTGTGTGATGTCCTTAGGTTAGTTAGGTGTAAGTAACTGATGACCTCAGAAGTTAAGTCTCATACTGCTCAGAGCCGTTTGAACCATTTTTTGTTAATGAACGGTATGAAAATGGCTGAGGCTGCTTTCTGTTCCGTGAAAATGGCTGAGGCTGCTTCCGTAGTGAAACACGCGTGTGGAATACACTTAAAAAGTGCCAAAAAATAGGCTGTTCTTAATGTTTTTCATAAATTTGCGGAGATAATCGGCTTTGAAGTTTTCCGAGCCATTGTATGTAATACAATTGATAAATTACCGCACATCGTACATATAGCGCAGTTGGTAGCGTTATGGAATGTTAACCACATACAATTAATCGTTCTTTGGTTTGAATCTCCCCTGCATCATTTTTTTCTAGTTCAATTTAAAGTACGTATAATTATAAAACTCATCATCATTTTTTTATCAGTAACGCAGCTCTTCTTGTTTCTAATTATATATTGGACGCGAAATTTCTGTTTTCATTTCAAATACAAATTGTTAATTAGCGATGTTTTATGAAAGATTGTTCATAAAAGTTGCTTAAATTAAGAAAACTTAACAATTTATTTTTTAAGATAAAAATGAAAAACCAAATCTTTATTTGGACTATGTCCATCGTTTTATACGACAGAGGTAGATAAGTATCGTAGAAACATGAAAAACAATCATTTTCACAGTATCGATTACGTCATACAAACGTTGCATTTTTATATTTCCTACTGTACCATTATAATATGAACCCAACAGACTTGATCTGGAGCCAAGTTGCGGGATTTGCCCCGAGAAGTAACAAGGCTGTTAAGATGCCAGGCGTGCTGGAACTAACGCACGCAGCTTTTTCACACGTCACTGCCGAACGCTGGCCGCATATACAAGGGCTCGTCATAAAAGAAGAAGAGAAAATGCGGCGCCTGGTTGGCGTCGTGGATTTTGTTGTTGATAGGTTCGTTATCAACGTAGCAGGTGACATTTCCAGAACTGAAATGTATTTCTCAGTTCGGATAAGGTTCAAGTGGTTCAAATGGCTCTGAGCACTATGGGACTTAACTGCTGAGGTCATCAGTCCCATAGAACTTAGAAATACTTAAACCTAACTAACCTAAGGACATCACACACATCCATGCCCGAGGCAGGATTCGAACCTGCGACCGTAGCCGTGGCGCAGTTCCAGACTGTAGCGCCTAGAACCGCTCGGCCACTCTGGCCGGCTCGGATAAGGAAGGAGCTACGAGATTACAAGACGACTGATTGTAATTAATACATTCAGTGGCTTCAGTATTCAACAGTACGGTGAAATCCCTGCAGTATGTTTTTGCATTACACACAGCTCGTTCAGAAAAATTACCCTATGTTTAAGTTAGAAATTTTCATCACTTTTGTTTGTAATTAGAGTACTATGACAGGTGAGAATGAGTGCATTTTATGCTTTCCGTCTGGACACCTCAGAATCGCGCCATATTGCTGGAGTTTCTCCGAATATTATTTCATTCTCTTTAAAAACTGAATGACATTCGAAGCTATATTGTTTCTTTGCCTGTCTCGTTTTACTTCTGACCTGCAACTGCTCACGTCATTTCATGTTAGTTGGACCGCACGCTGGCCAGCGCAGTCCAAGTTTAATGCGCCGGTAAAGCTGTTGTCCAGCATTATCGCTCAGTCTTGTGCGTGTAAACACAGCATAAACCGTGTCCTTATGATCGTACTGGACTGTACTGGTCACAGCTGGGCTTCGCTCCCCGTGAAACGAAATCCAATGAGATTCAAGCAAACGCGGAAGAATAAATGGCGTAATATTGACATCAGGTTTATTCTTAAGATCACCATGGTGCGACATGACAAGTTCATTGTAGGACCCGTATTTCTAGTGGGACCCGTCTTCCCCCCCCCCCCCCCCCCCCCCCCCCATCGACCGGGAGCTGCCAGAAACTTGATCTGTGCTGCCTGTGTTAGCATAGGGCTGGTGCCGCCAATGCCCAGCACATATGGAATTCCATTTTAATCTGCATCCATCGGCCAGAACATTATGACCACCTACCTAATAGCTGGTATGTCCACCTTTGTCACAGATAACAGTGGCAACGTGTCGTGGCATGGAAGCAATAAGGCCTTGGTAGGTCGCTGGAGGGAGTTGGCACTACATCTACACAAGTAAGTCACCTAATACTCATAAATTCCGGGGATGGTGGCCATAAACTCTGACGCCAAATTCAGTCGCATCCGGGAGGCAGAAAATCAACTGAAACTCGCCACTGTGTTCCTCGAACCACTCCATCACTCTCCTGGCCTTGCGAATGGCGCATTATCTTGTTGAAAAATGCCACTACTGTTGGGAGACGTGATAGTCGCGAAGGGGTATACATTGTTTACAAACAGTGTGCGATACTCTTTGGCCGTCATGGACCTTGCACGAGCTCCACTATATCCATGGAGGCTCACTTGAATGTTCTCTAGAGCATAATGGAGCCGCCGGCAGCTTATCTCCGTTTCGCAGTACACGTATCAAAGAGCTGTTCCCCTGGAAGACGATGGATTCGCGCCCTGTCATCGGCATGATTAAGAAGGTATCTGGATTCATCAGACCATGCAACGCTCTGGCACTGCACTAACATCCAGTGCCGATGGTCAGGTGCCCATTTCAGTCTAGTTGCCGATGTCGTGGTGCTAACAGTGGCACATGCGTGGGTCGTCGGCTGCGGAAACCCGTCGTTAGGAGTGTTCGGTGCACTGTGTGTTCAGACACACTTGGACTCTGCCCAGCACTAAAGTCAGTTCCGCCACAGTACGCCGCCTGTCCTCTTCTACCAATGTGCCCAGCCTACGACGTCCAATACCTGTAATGAGGGGTGTCTGCCCAGCCCCACGACTTCTGGACGTGGATTTACCTAGGTTTCACCATGTGTTGAAGACACTCGCCACAGCACTCCTGGGATATCCAGCACGTCCTGCAGTTTCCAAAATGCTCGTGCCGAGACTCCGGGACATCACAGTCTGCCCTCGGCCAAACTCAGGTAGACCTTCCCCATTCTAGACACGACAGCACGCTCACTGATACTACAAACACTGTGCGTGTGTCTGACTAGCAGTAATTCCTCGCCATGTGAAGCTGCTACGCCTGGACGGGTAATAGGATGGTGGTCATAATGTTCTGGCTGATTGTTATATTTTATACGTTGACGGTGATGTGGATATTCATCTTGACAGAACAGAACTGTAAGGGAAGTAGCCACGTTAATTTATTATTACTTTTATTGATGTTGTTCATGTTTTATACTAGTAACATTTAGAGATTTTTGTAAGATTATTCTTATGATGAAAGCTCGACCTTCGAAGCACGTAAATTTGAGAGTTTTTTACACTGTAAATAGGCGTTTGAGCCGATATTTTAACATTTATTCTCCAACTGTCGCAATAAAGGTCTCCAAAAATGTCCTCTACGCGTACAAGTGTGAAACAGTTTCAGCATTCTGACAAAACATGATGTAGGTCCTATAATGAAGGAGCTGGTTGACTGTGCCAATGAGTTGGCGAAGTAGATAAATGGAGTACCATTGAAAGAGAAAATATTTGTAATGTGTTGTCGAAGAAGCTATTTCTCCCTTAAAATCAACAAATTTAGGAGTTCAAAAGATGCGGAATATGTATTTGATTACAACCATAATTTAGATGATTTTGTAAGAATCGATTGAGTGCAATCTCGTAAAAAATGTGATCGAGACTCAGCTCTTCAGAACTATAGAACCATCATCGTATCCTCCCGCAGTATAGTTCAGCTATTAGAAACTAAAATATAAAACTGTGGCGTTAATTTCCTCGTTGAGAACATACGGCTCACAGAGGTTTAGTCCGAACTGACGTGTCGAGACGAATTGTGTTTTTTTCCCCACTCTCGGAATAAACGTAACTTAAAATCCACATGCCGTAATTCAGCAGCCTATACACGCTGTAAATTGTCTAAAAACTCACGAAAAAGGTTGTTTTCACGATTGACCCTTTCGTTTAAGAGATGGATACATCTAGATTCGTTAGCCGTTGTTACGCCGATGGTAGTGCGGTCTTCTAATTATCGGCGCAGCGATCATTGAACAGGCTTTGTTCAAAACTGAAGCTAATACTCGTATTTTGCAACTCTGCCTTTTAATTTTTGAAAGAGTAAGCAAACGCACCATTCTGATCAACGTCCAAGCACCGAAATTCATTTGCGCATTCTATCTCGCCATACTGGTGATGAGGAACAGCCTGAATGTTAAACTACTTTTTATGGAGATACACAACTGACGTCAGCCGAAGCCAACACCAGTACACAAGCATGAAGACCATGTGAAGTGCGTAACGGTGGTGAAAGTTTAAATAGAGCAGAAATATGATTAGAAACGATTGAAACAATCGATATCACAGACTGAAAATCTATAAACGTTTAAATAGAGCAGAAATATGGTTAGAAACGATTGAAACAATCGATATCACAGACCAAAAATCTATCAGTGGCGAAGAAATTGGAGGTAGTATTAGGTCACTGATGAATTAACGAGTGATAAGAATATAGTGTATTAATATATCACTCCGAAAGAAAAGTCAGGAATTAAAATTGTCTCGCCAGGTAAAGAAAAAGCAGTGATGTATTGGGTAAAAAGAGGACGTAAGAAAACCTAAACTCTCAGTATTGTTGAAAATGAATTTTTCTTTTGCCTCCTTTGCGTCAAATATTTAGGTCGAGAAACGAAAATACAGAACTAAGTAAGAGTCAAATCGAAAATAACGTCAACGTTACATACGCCATCTTTTTTAAATTTTATGAAGCCAGACAATTTTTTTTTTTTTTTTACTCTCAGTGATACTCTACTATCTTGCGGAAGTGGTGGACCTTAGATACTGTTAACAACATTGGAGCAAAATAATTAACGGCTTTGCGAAGTTGAATTACTCGCTTCAAGAAATAGCACGCTATTGTGATTATAAAGTTACCGCGTCAAGAAACACGCCGGAAAAAATATGTGATTCAAAATGGAAGTGATCGAAGCATTTGTTGTGAGTGCGGAGTAAAAAATTGCTACCTGTAGTTTTAGTGAGTCGCGCATGAATCCTCCAGATCACTTCAACTATGAAAAAGACGTTTTCATTCATAGAGATAAACACACACAGAGGCATGTGGGTATAGCTGTTTATACTTGTAGACAAAACGGCCGCGATCAGTCTGGATGGTTAAAAAATGGTTCAAATGCCTCTAAGCACTATGGAAATTAACATCTGAGGTTATCAGTCACCTAGACTTAGAACTGCTTAAACCTAACTAACCTAAAGACATCATACACATCAATGCCCGAGGCAGGATTCAAGCCTGCGACCGCAGCACCAGCGCGGTCCCGGACTGAAGCGCCTAGAACCGCTCGGTCACTGCGGCCGGCTGGATGGTTTATTGTTACCTGTGTTATATATGTTTACTTCAACAATCGATCGGCAACTTTGCACTACGCTTAAAAAGATTAATGTTCTGCACAGAAAATGTTGTACTAGTTTCCCCAAGTCTGAAGAATGAGCACTGAAAATGTTACGTTTTACTTGCATCACGCTGTTCTTCTGTTTTGTAGCAACCATTCCGTTCTACTTATATCCTCTTAGTAAGGCTATAAAATTCAGAATTAAGCTATCAGCCATATTTCAAAATGATCATGATAAAGAAAGGGGGATACGTCAGATTTCACTTGATGTAATTTAATCGTTAGAGCGAAAATTTTCCGACAGAGGCGGGAATTTTACAGAACTTTAACAGTGTGATTAAGAACAGATCGTGCAGTTTCCACTCTACCACCGCGACAGTGTTCTTAAGTTGCAATCACTATTACAGTGCCAGTCTTCTTCAAAATCTCATTCCACAATATAGTATGTTTTATGTACCAACGTCGAATTCCGTCAGCGGCTCACAAGGCTGTCAAATGTCGTTATTCATGCTCAAGTTGCAGAATTAAACATCGTTATGGATAAAAAATGAGTCTGGTTTTTCTCCACAAACATTTAATTATATTCTGACCGCGTTGATTCGTGGATTTAGCGCTTGTCTAGCAAATAAATTGAAGCAGTTCCAAGGAAGCGCCGAGTAGTTTTGCACGTGAATTGACGACTGTTCACCAGCGAGTTTCAAGCGCGAAAACCATGCGAGAAATACCGCATTTCAAAAATTTTTTAGTAGCTTTCAGTTTGCGTCGGCAGCTAAAATTGTGCATATGGAAATTTCGCAACGTCGACGAATAATGGGGAAAGCAATCGAAACAGTTTTCATAGTCAAATCTGACCGTTCTACTGCAGGCTTACCAGTAAGAGCAGAAATTGAATCTGTTGATTCGAAGGGCAAGCTACCTTTCAGCTTGCGGCATAGATATTAGTGACCGGTGACTGGTGAGCTCTCTACAGTCTCTCAGGCTCTTTGGTAATTGGTCTCAAGTACTGCACTTAGTACACAGAATTTTGTTATACTTCCATAAGCTTGTTTTCGTCACATCTTTTATTTCAGCTTTCGCACTCAGGTCTGTGTTAAAGATGTCATGATTTTTCAAAAGTGGTCCACGTAAGAAAACGTACAGCCTTGACGAAGATAATTATTTCGTAATACAGATATGTCGTTCGAAAGCCAACGAAAAGAAAATGAGAGCAGAAAATCCTTGGAACTCATGAACAAAATTAAGCGCTTGGGAAAGGTAATTGTAGACAGATGAGGTCAAATTTGTTAAAGGCTTCATTATTTACACTCTCTTCAAGATTCTCTTATGGAAGGCAACCAAAGATAATATTATACTTTCAACAAGACAAGTGGCTGTCGGAGGTTTTTGGTATACACGGTATGTGTTTAGCATGAGTACAACTTGCTAAGAACTAACGCCTTTTATATTATAAACGAAAAATACAAAATTGTGGAAGTTCTGCACTATTAATTTATTGCAGTAGGTAAAACTGGAATCTTGGGCACGTTACCATGCCCTGTAATCATTCAATGCAGCTTTATTTCGACTGAGCGTTTGTTGTTGATATATGCTATATACGTTAAACTAACACATGCCCAAGAACTCTCACGGATTGTGTACCTTCGTTACGTGCAGTCGTAACATTGATGTGAAGCAAAGAATGGAGCATGAAGGTGACTCGCTCACGTAACATAATCCTTGTTTCTTCCGTACCTGAAATGTACGTTATGCCAGAAAGCTCTTACGTGCCCGACTCACTTAATTACTTTTAACAATTGTTAAGGTAGCAAAATGTTCTAAAAATCTTAAGTTGCCTTCTAAACTATTAACTGTCTTCAGACGTCATTGAAAGCAAGGATTAACATATATTGGATTATGAACTTACCACGCTCCAACAGAGGTGGGAACTTTTGTAGGAACGCAAGATCGATCCAAAAAGAAAGAAATAAACGAAAAGTATTGTTAGAAGTACTTCTCTAATAATGCGTTACGTCAAATATCGTTGCGTATAACGCATGCGCCAAAGAACGATGGAAGATATACAACAAACACTGCAGTGTAAGTTCTCTGGAAATATTCAGGAACAGCAGGGTAGATTATTGTACGTTGGTGCACTTTTCAGACATTAGCCTCTATCCAGCATTGCAAAAAAAGTTTGATTAATTTCTTATTCCAGTTTTAAATGATGACATTCACTTTTTATGTATTGCAGTCTTTTTCTGAAATTACAAAAAATTACTCCGAAAAAATAAGATTTTTCCAAATGTGGAATCATGTTCCATGGAAAAATTTTGTCATGTACCTGTGAACAAATATACCATTCAAATTTGAATAGAAAATCTGGTCTTTACTGTATTTGATAGTCTATCCGTTACGTTATTACTCTACTACACACCAATAACCAGTGAGTAAAATAAAATTAAGAAGTATTCTTAAAAGCCAATTACAAGGTGATTACATTTGAAATAGAAGCTACTCGAAACTAACGCAAATTTTCAATTATCAAGACAGATAAATGGTTAAACATTAAAAGAACTCCGTTCATTTGCAAGTATCATCTGTTCCATGGCAAGGGACCTTCTTTTTCGAGGTACAAGATGGTGCACGACCGAGGAAGTATGGGTTGATGAACTACATGTTATATAAACAGTTCTAAAAATGTGAAGCATTATACTTGCCATAAAATTCTGTATCAGACGCCTTAACAGTAAGTTGCTAGCTATTTTAATACATTATACAGTACTTAAATCTGTAGAACGCGATATACTTACAAGTGCTGCACAAAGCCCAACCTCAGGTCTAAAAAAAATAAAATAAAATAAAAAACTGTAAAACGTGCTGGGAACTGCTTACGGCGACGGCGGTCTCTAGTGAGCATTCATTCCCACGATTCTATAATCAGTCCCTAGACTGCAGTACCGATCAAAAAACATCGCTTGTTTCTCGGTACACTATCCTCTAGGTACAATACTCTCCCCTTTACTAAACACTTCAAAATCGCGCATCACCAATGCTCTCAATGTACATAAAAGTTTACTGATAAATTTCAGGAACCCATCACACCGTTTACTATTTAGGGGTAATATTAAGAGGCAGTATGAAATGGCTCTGATACGAACAGAAGACTTAAAGTTGTTGGGAGCGCTCTGCACAAAGAAAATCGCACACAAGACCTTTCTACCAACAACTGCAAAGAATTGTTCTTTCGTATTCAGTAAGTAGCACTTAGCCATGACAGCAGACGCAGAACGAGTTCTGAGATAACGCTGCTACAGTCGAGTTGCCGCAAGAAGATCGCTGGTATTTGCACTGGGCTGGCCACGACAGCTTCGTACATCTACTTCAGCCAATCAAGTAACACGATTTTTAAACGTCTCTGTAGCAACGCCACAGAATACAGAGTAGAGTACACAGAACGAAAAGCAGAGGGCGGCTTCTTTCATTTGCATGAAGCCAAAAGTTGCACGCGAAGCCACATTGAAGCCGAGTGAATGCGAAACGATAGCTGCCTACTACTAAGGCACGGCATGGACATTCTTACGAAATGGAACTAATCTAACCAACTAAGTGAAAAGTTACACAAAAGGAAACGCTAATGAAACAAATTGTAATAAACCTTTAATTCAAAACTTATTACATAAGCTTTTAAAATACTCCTACTGTTCACATGCGCAAATTGTGAACTGCCACTGTTTATAGCTTAAGTTGACAATAAAGCTACTTTTTGTAAATAACGTTCTTTTCATTTCAGGAATCCTATTTGATTTTTTAATTTTTCTTTCCTGGAACTTTGAGTTAATAAATCAACTTCACTTTCAACAGAAACAGCTGTTATGAGTCACTCACTGTGCAGGAGTTTCGGTGTTTGTATCAGGGCTGGAATTTTCATTCAAGTTTTCAGCCGGAAAGTAACGCATAGATATTACTTTAAATGGAGGCAGTAGGGTGCACAAAAATTTAATTTATGCAAATATTCGGGCTTACGTCCAGAGCTTTAAGTACATTCTAATACATTATATAATATGAATTACATTTGTTTAATAGATGACGATTGATAAGTGTCACGAAGAAACTTTTTCTCGAATTTTGACCTAAAGATGAGATATGTTTCAGCTTTTCCATTATGTAACATTGTATATTTGCAGATAAGTGATGTATGGTATTCCCCCTAAACTGGAACAGCTTTTGCGCTGAGGTGTGTATGGGAATTTGGATTGAGGGGGGAGGCATGCTAGTGTAATCCGTACATTTCTGCAGAGTCACTGTGGCAGGGTAGTGTAATGGTTAGAGTATCTGCCTCGAGATCAGGGGATCTGGGTTAGAGTACTCGTTTTGGTACAAAGTTTCATTGGCCGCTTCAGCTTGCATATATACATCGTAGATGTTTGCGACTTGGAAAGACCTCTGGAACCCTAGAGTTTTATTGCATCATGTAACTCGGTGTGGAATGTCTTCCTCTTCATTTAGTACAACAATAAATCACGATCACTAATTTCAGAAAGGTGCGTCTACTTGCACGAACTGTTCCCGACTAAGATGCCGGCTCTTTCTACGTGGTGCCATCAGGTAGCAGGTTCAAATAAAATACTTTAACTTATGTTTTCTCCATACTGTAGTGAGATGTCGCATTCTTTCCAACTTTAAAAACAATTTCGATGTGTTAGCTACATTTAGTACATAGAAAAGTATCATCAAAAACGAAGCAAATGTAAACAGACCACAACCACATTTATCACTGCAAACTTTTCAAATTTTATGCGACCGAGTACTTGGAAATTAAGTATCACAGTAACTATGACCAATATCGAAAAAAATACACTTGCATTAAAATCTAATGTATACAAATGTTTTCAATTATGGCCAGGCCTATAAGTTCACTCAAACATACGCTGAAGAGCCAAAGAAACTGGCACATCTGCCTAATATCGTGTAGGGACCCTGCGAGCACGCAGAAGTACCGCGACACGACGTGGCATGGACTAGCCTATTGTCTGAAGTAGTGCTGAAGGGAACTGACACACCATGAATGCTGCAGGAGTGTCCATAAATCCGTAAGAGTACGAGGGGATGGAGATCTCTTTTGAACAGCACGTTACAAGGGATCACAGATGTGCTCAATAATGTTAATTTCTGCGGAGTTTGTTTAAATTCAGAAGAGTGCTCCTGAAGCTATTCAGTAGCATTTCTGGACGTGTGGGATGTTGCATTGTCCTGCTGGAATTTCCCAAGCCCATCGATATCCACAATGGACATGAGTGGATGTAGGTGATCAGACGGGATGCTTACGTACGTGTCGCCTGTCAGATTCACTCGCCCCACGCCATTACAGAGCCTCCACCAGCCTGAACAGTCCCCTGCTTACATGCAGGATCCATGGATTCATGAGGTTGTCTCCATACCTGTACACGTCCATCCGCGCGGTACAATTTGAAACGAGACTCCTCCGACCAGGCAACATGTTCCCAGTCATCAGCAGTCCAAAGTCAGTGTTGACGGGCCCAGGCGAGGCATAAAGCTTCGTGTCATGCAGTCATCAAAGGTACACGATTGGTCATTCGGCTCCGAACGCACATATCGATGATGTTACTCTGACTAGTTCGCACGCTGACACTTGTTGATGGCCCAGCACTGAAATCTGCTGCAATTTGCGGAAGGTTTGCACTTCTGTGACGTTAAACGATTCTCTTCACTCGTCGTTGGTCCCGTTCTTGTAGGATCTTTTTTCGGTCGCAGTTATGTCGGAGATTTGATGTTTTACCGATCTCCTGATATTTACGGTACACTCGTGAGATGGTCGTACGGGAAAATCCCCACTTCATTGCTATCTCGGAGATGTTACGTCCCACCGCTTGTGCGTCGACTATAACACGATGGTCAGACTAACTTAAATCTTGATAACCTGGCATTGTAGCAGCAGTAATCGATCTAACAACTCCACCAGACACTTGTCTTATATAGGCGTTGCGTACCGTAGTGTCGTATTCTGCCTGTTGACATATCTCTGTATTTTAATACGCATGCCTCTACCAGCTTCTTTGGCTCTTCAATGTGTTATGTAATATGAATCACATTCGTTTAATAAATGACGCTTGACAAGTGTCACAAAGAAAGTGTGATCTAAGATACGAAAGAAATCAATTCTGTGTGACAATCACTTACCTCGGAATGAAATGAGAGATGTTATGTACAATAATGAAGAAAACGCGCAAATGCCGAACAAGTTGTTTTTAATTTTTTTAATGCAAAGGAGAACCTCTACCGAAAAAGTAACTCGAGGAGCTGATTTAGCTTTACTTCATTTACATACAGTATTTTTTTACAGTTTAATCAGCTTTTATTGTTTACAGTAAGAAGATCAGAAAACATATTTTACTCATGAATTGCTATCAACCTTTTGTGGAAACCACTCGTTGCTTTCCTGTTTTGTCTTTTCTCTTACAACTGCTCATAATATATTTCTAACTTTAACAGCACATCAAACAACAGTTTACCTGTAGGTAAGCCCAGCAGCTGCAATACACAACTTTAAAAAATAAACAAAAGGTACCTGTTCGCCTTTGGCTTCAGACACAGTTGTTTCCTCTGTTTAAGTATGCCAGACTTCGCGCGTGCGCACTAAATTTTGGCGCATGGATTGCAGTCGAGTTTCCATTCTCTGTATTCTCTACTCTGTGGCGGCGCCTCAGTGTTGCCGTAGTTCTACAGAAGACGAAATGGGCTGAAGACTTCCATCCAGGCACTCTTTGCCCAGACTGGTGTGGCGACAGATGAAAGCAAACGGAAAGCTGAAGTTTTAAATTTCGCGTTTAAGAAATCGTTCACGCAGGACGATCGTGGAAACCTATCGTCGTTCGACCATCGCACAGACTCCCGTGAGAAGGACGGAGTAATAGGCCTCTGACGTGGAGAAGCAACTGAAAGAGTTGAACACAAATAAGTCGCAATGTCCGGGTAGAATTCCAGTTCAGCTTTACGAAAAGTGCTGTAAGGCATTGGCCCCTTACTTAGCTTGCATATGTCTTGAATATCTCGCCCGCGCAAATTTCCAAGCTCCCGGAAAATAGCACAGGTGACTCCTGTTTATAAGAAAGGGAAAGGAACAGACTCGCCAAATTACAGATGAATGTCCTGAATTGTATACTGCAGAATTTTTGAACATATTCTCAGTTCGAATATAAAAAAATTTCCTTGAGAAGAATAGCTTATGTCCACGAAACAGCAGGGTTTTAGAAAGCATCGTTCGTGCGAAATTCAGCTTGCCGGTTTTCTCACGTGATATACTGGGAACCGTGGATGAAGGGCAACAGACAGATTCCATATTCCTAGATATCCGAGAAGCAATGGACACGGCGCCCCACTGCAGACTGTTAACGAAGGTGTGAGCATGTCCGATAGGTTTCCTGATATGTGAGTAGTTCGAAGACTTTTTAAGTAATAGAGCCCGGTACGTTGTCCTGGACGGCGGGTGTTCGCCGGAAAGAAGGATATCGTCAGCAATGCTGCAGGGAAGTGTGATAGGGCCACCATTATTCTCTATATACATAAATGGTCCGCAGCTCGTGGTCTTGCGGTAGCGTTCTCGCTTCCCGCGCACGGCGTCCCGTGTTCGGTTCCCGGCGGGGTCAGGGATTTTTCCTGCCTCGACATGACTGGATGTTGTTGTGTTGTCTTGATCGTCATCATCTCCATTACGGCCGGTGGAAGACAATGGCAAACCAACTTCGCTACGATCTTGCTTACTCGGCGGTGCGGGTCTCCCGTATCGTTCGCTACGCTCCTCGGAGGTACGGGACCTCATCATCATCATACATAAATGATCAGACACACAGGATGAGCAGTAATCTGCGGCTGTTTGCTGGTGTGCTGTGGTGTACAGGAAGGCGTCGTCGATGAGTGACTGTAGCAAGATATAAGACTACTTAGACAAAATTTCTTGTTGGTGTGGTGAAGGACAGCTTGCTTTAAATGTAGAAAAATGTGTTTTGAAGGGGATGGGTAGCAAAAATGTAATTAGGAGTATGCTTGACACAGTCACGTCGACTATCTGTACAGTCGTAACGTTGGAAAGCGACATAAAATGGAACGAGAATGTGTGGTTGGTAGTAGGAAAGGTGAATGATCGACTTTGGTTTAGTGGGAAGCTTTTAGAAAAGTGTGTTTCGCCTGTAAAAAAGACCGCATGTAGAATAGCAGTGAGACTAGTTCTTAAGAACTGCTGGAGTGTTTGGGATCGCCGAAGCAATTCAGGGGCGGGTTGCTAGATTTGTTACCGGCAGGTTCGATCAACATCAACTATTACCTAGATGCAGGAAGTCAAATGGGGACCCTTGGAGAGAAGGCGACTCTCCTTTCGAGGAATATTATTGAGAAAATTAAGAGAAACGCCATTTGAAGCTGACTGCTGAACAATTCTACTGTCGACAACTGTACGTTGGACCACGAAGATAAGATTAGACTGATTGGGTCTCGTACTGAGGCATATAGGCAGTCGTTTTTCTCCCGCTGTATTTGCGAATGGAACGAGAAAGAAAATGAGTAGTGGTGGTACAACGTAGCCTCCGCCACGTACCATACCGTGGCTTGCGGAGTATGTATGAGATGTAGATGTAGACGAGTACTGCTTTCGGCTGTAGTCGTTTGCGCTTCGCGTTTGAACAGCACTGCTACCTGTTACGTAGTTTCTTACGCCGACGTGACTGTAACTTCGTAAAAGTAGCCCTAAAAGTAGAATAAAAGTGCTCTGGTAACTAAATTAGCCAAATTTAGAGAACCGATATTCGAAGGAAACGAATGCAGTCTCGTCTCGTTCGGTATTCTCAGAGACTCAACCCACGGATGCGTTGTCGTCGCGGCTCTTTCGGCTGCCTCGTCATGGGAAACCGCCTCAACAGTCGTCGTCTTGCTGACACTCCGTGGTGCTCCAGTTATCATCGCACTGTCCGTGTGGGTACAGGGCTTGCTGCAAACAACTGTGCCGTTAGCGGTACTGAAGGCTCAACCATCATTCAGAGCCAAGTGAACAACAAGTCTATCGTCTCGGGCGCTAGCACCGAGGGCCGTTGAGATCTTGCATGGTACTGAATATGAACCTCCTGACCCACACGATGCAATATTCATGCGATATCCGAACGTGAGGACCAACACAGACAATAATATCGTGAGACAATAAACCACAGTCTTGGTAGGCTACTATTTTGCCGTTGTCAAATTCCGGCTCGTGCTTGTAATCGTCGCGAAACGAACGCCACTGTGTGTTAACAGTAATCGCTTATGAAATAGAGTGGCGTAGTTTTAACATAACTCTGTTTGTACATTTGTAGGTAACTATTTTCTTTGTAAAACACCACTAAATCATGAAAATATGAAGCCACCAAATAGTAGATAAAACAGCAGCTGATACGAGTAAAGAAAGAAAATTTGTCTTTCAGACGAGCAGCTGTGTGTGTGAAAGTGTGTGTATGTGTTGGTGATTCAGGAGTGCTCAGCGAGAAGGTTGCGAGCCCCCACACGAAGATTAGTAGAAACGAATGTGGGTAAAAAGTAGAAAATGCGATAAAAGAAGCAAGGAGCAGTGAGAGATAAAATCGCACTTACTCTCTCCCAGTCTCACCCATGATCGCCTGTACAATCTCACTAGATCAGAACATGTACGATAGCGTTAAAACGGTGAGCTGTCCTAAAACTGTCAGATAAAGCACAAGAAAGAAAAGAGGAAAACTAAAATATATTCGCAAGAGTATGGAGTTGGCTGATGACTTCCAAAAAAAGAAAAGATGAGCCAGGCACCTTGAAAACACATATTACTTAAAAAGACATACCGCATTCGTGTCATTGTCATTTAAAAAAGAGGGTAAATGGGTTGACAAATCGGCCACTGACCTTTTGTCTGAATACAAAAACAGTCTGCCAACATATAGCGCACTGTGATCTGCACGCCACAAGCACCACACATTGGAGTGTTCTCTCGCCAGAACAAGAAGCCATGCGTCAGAGGGCTGTCTCACATGCGAAGACGATTGAGAGGAACTTCATCCTGTCTGCGTGACTGGACGCAGATACGTTGTGGCCGAATTGTAGACTTTATCAGAGTAGTTTGCTATCTGCTACTTACAGCCACTCCTCTTCCCACTGATGCATGATTCTGTACCGCAACAGCGAGGTGATAGCTTATAGAGGGATAGTACACTAAAGGAACTGAGGACTGCGAGATGCCTCCTTGGCTGCTTGTCTGTCATTTCGTTGCCTGCAGTACCCATGTGCCGTGGCACTCTGCAGAAAGACACCTCCAACCACATACTTTGTAAGTGGAGAAGGGTGTCCGGGAATATCCTGGACTACTATATCTGCTCGGTACAAGTTGTTGCAGAGAGTGAAGAGCACTCAGGGAGTCGGAACAGACGAGGAATATTAACACGCACGGCACATCGCATCTCCACCAGCACCCTCAAGATCGCGTATAATTTGAAATCGAAGGCAGTGAAGTCTGGAGGAAACCGAATCTTGACGACACGATCAGGGGAAACAATAGAGCAGCCAACGGAATTCCTCTGTTTAGACCAACCCGTGAGTACAGCTACAGGTAGTAGTGGCGCTCAGTTAAAATGTCAGAAAATATCCCATTAAAAACATAACGGGCGTGCAATCTATCCTGTATACTGCACTATATCTAAAATTACTTTGGGCCTCTTCAGTAATTGGCTTTCGTGCTAATTGACAAAATTACCATTTCTAACGCAAGTGCAAATATTATTGATCCATATGGTGATAGTTCATAGTTAATACAGAGTACAGATCAGATGCTGCTTATCATTTGCTAAACTATATCGTGATTCGTTTCACATCTCCCTGATGGAACTTATGGAACAGTACCAATCAGTGAATGAATATGCACGGATAGCACTACCATGGTAAAACTGCCACACTTGCAGATTGCATGCTGCATGTTTAATTCGTTAGTAAATTTAGAAATAGTCTCAGCGACTAGTAATTCTCTACAGCATTAGGTTCTGTAAAGTTAAGATCTGTGACCATGAAAACTGTTTTTTGTCGTTATGATTTTCATCCACTACAGTGACATCTCTATGATATCTTTAACCTTATGTAAATTTTTGATGTTTCAGGCGGTATTTATTACATGATATCTCGATCTCTTGGTCCTGAATTTGGCGGCGCTATCGGTCTGATGTTCACCCTAGCCAATGCTATAGCTGTATCGATGTATATTGTTGGTTTCTGCGAGTCACTGCAGGACCTGCTAAGAGTTTATTCACTCACCATTGTTGACGGTGACATCAATGATATAAGGATCGTTGGCATCATAACACTTGTTGCTATTCTAATACTGGCGCTGGTTGGAATGGACTGGGTGACAAGGGTACGTGCAACAGAACACTTATAGCGTTATTCACAATAATCTCACTAATTAAAACTCATTTCAAGCATTTCAATAACTGACTGTTTATGTTGTCTGATTGTTCTTGTTGTATCACAAAAGTATAAATGGTACTGATGCAAATTAACACAGCAATGCTCACAATTGTCTCCCGCAATTTCTGCGTTAGCGTAACTTTATTAAAAGTAATGATTTATGATGACGACTCAAAACTATCTGTTTGCTTGATGAATTACCGACCATTCACTGAAACTGCTGGTGAATCTTCTTAGTGTCAATTCAGTTATGAACATGCGCCTCAATTTGTAAGGTGTGATGCTTAATAGTTTCATCTAAAATATCTTTGGACACATTAACGACATTAGCGATCTGATTTTACTAGGCGAATAGTTACAAATGTGTAAAAAACCAAGCATGTCCTTTCGTAACCTTTTTAACATCTGACATAAATATATCAAAAGAAATTTTATGGAATTATGTTGTATTTTGGCTCTGTAACAGAAAGAGGGAGGAAAGGATATTTACACCTTACATAGAAACCAGGCGGTAATTATAAGAATCGAGGGGGCATGAAAGGGAAGCTGTGGTTGAGAAGAGAGTGAGGCAGAATTGTGGCTTACCTCAGATATTATTCAGTCTGTACTTTGAGCAAGCAGTCAAGGGAACGAAGGAAATATTTGGAGAATGAATTAAAGTTAATGCAGAAGAAATAAAAATTTTGATGTCTATTGATGTCGTTGTAATTCTGTCAGAAACAGCAGAGAAATTGTAAGAACAGTTGAACTTAACTGACAGTGTCGTGAAAAGAGGTTTGGTTCGACAAAAATAAAACTACAGTAATTGAATTTAGTCGATTTAAACCAGTCAATGTTGAGGAAATTAGATCAGGAAATGAGACCTAAAAGTAATACTGTAGATGAGTTTTGCTATTTGGACAGGAAAATAACTGTTGATGGACGAAGTAGACGGGACATAAAATGCAGACTGCCTACAGCAAGAAAAGCTTTTCCGAGGAAGGGGAATTTGGAAACATCGGATACAGATTTAAGAGTTATGAAGCCTTTTCTGAAGATGTTTATCTGGAGTGTAGCCTTTTACTGAAAGGAAGCGTTGACAATAAGGAGTTCAAACAAGGAGAGACTGTAATCTTCTGAAATGTGGGGCCATAGGGGAGTGCTGAAGGGTAGATGGGTAGATCGACTAACTAACGACTAGGTATTGAATCTCACTGGGGAGGAAAGAAATTTATGGTACAACTTCACAGAAGGATTGGATCTGTCGGTAATACACATTCTCAGGTATCTAGGAATTGTCGGTTTCGAATTAAAAACAGTGTTTGGGGTAAAAATTGTAGAGGAAGACGAATGGCTGAACACAGTAAGCACGCTCAAACCGACGTAAGTTGCAGTAGTTATTCGGAGATGAAGAGAATTGCACAGGATAGACTAGCATGGAGAGTTTGCATTAAACCTGCCCTCGGGCTGGCGGCCACAACAACATCAATACAGAAAGCCTGTGGAACAACTAATTCCATTTCAAGTGGCGCAACACGCGATAGATCATACCTCTATCAAAGGAAATACATGTTGTTGAGCGAACAGGTATTTCACTTATTTATTGCTCCTCGTAGGATTTGAACGAAGTGCACTGCAACCAATGGCGACATAGATCCAAATTCCTTACATTATTTGTATCGTTGTTTTACGTACTAAAGGGAAAGAATTCTTTACTATCTGAATAACTCAAGTGAGTGCATAAGCGGTTCTCACTGAACTATTAATTGAATTTAAGGTATGAAATCATTTCTTTCACTACTTTTGAACAAGATATTGGTACAGTGCCTCGTGTTTGTTCGGGGCCCCTATTACATAAATGTGTGTTATTTGATTAAACAGATGATGGTATGAAACGTGAAGAAAGAATTGAAATTCTCTTTAACCTTGTACTTATTACTGAATCCCAAGAATACAAAGGTGTTACACAGAACAATAAGATTAACGTTACACGACTCATGTGGTGCCTCGACACAGTCGTACAAAGCCTTGCTCCATAATATAAAGATGGAAAAATACTTTGGTGAATGAAATACCAGCTTACTAAACTTGTCACGAATCAAGTACGGTACTTAAACAAAACGGAATCTCCCCCACATTAATCGAAACCGCAAACATCACTCTGCTAGTCATTCAAGAACAGTGCCTAAGAAATCTCATTATCCCAGTGTGGCTCGTCAATGGTGTATTTGTGGAAAGATATTACCTTGTGTTCATGAGTAGACGCGTGGAAAAGAACTGTATATAATTGTGCTTATAACTTCACAAATACAAACCTATAGCTGCTTTCATAGATAGCTCGTTCTCCTCATCGCAACCACGTTCATTAACACGTCATATCACACACAAGGAAAAGCATATATTCTCTCAACAACCGTCTCGAATGGAACAGACATAAAGAAGAACGCTCTGTTCCCATTCGAAACTGACAAGCCATATGGAGTGTCCCAGTGCCCTCCCTTCTCATTGGCTGAGGATGTTCTCGTTACAAAGATCATAGACAGAGGAAGTAGCGTAGCTGATGCAGCAGGTAATTTATGGAAGTCGACCTGTGGACGTAGGTATGACAACAAAGATTGCTTGCGAGCAGTAGGCACGAAACAAACGTAATATGTAGAGTGAGAATCAATAACAGGCTAATTTCCAAAACACTGATTCCGAGTTATTCAGCTATTTTTGTTGTGACTATAATGATCTAATGAAAAAACATGAACAATACTTTTTATTTATTGTCTACAGTAGGAATCACACTTAAGTGTGAATTGCAGAGTAACCATGTAGATGTAAATATGTTTGTGGCATATTTTGTAAACGAACAGGGTGATGATTTGCATGTGTGTGATATTCTGTATAAAGGAGGAGACACAATCCTGTAAGTATGCAAACAAAAATACTCATTCTAATATTAGCATTTAAAAATACTCAAAGGTTCATTTTGTCCGATTTTCCGAGTGCAGTCTAACTTTTAAAAAATGCCAGAGAGGCAGAAAATCACACATTCAAACATCACAAAACGGATTCTCGTAAACAAATGCACAAATGCAACTGAAAATGAGAATAAGTTCTCGAAACGCGTTGTGCTAAGCATAAAGAAATAAGTAAATGGTGCTGTTTTCATTATTTAAATCACAAATGGCTTGTTAGGTGTCGCATTCTCCATAATTTTTACAAGGTTCTTATGTACTTGACATTCTTACAGCCTCCTGCATTTTTCAATCCGGGAAAAATCTGTCACATGACATAAATAAATGGCCAGAGACCAAAAATTTGTGGTTTATCTCATCATTCTTGCCTTTCTTTCATCGCGAACTGATTCTCTCTGCCTGCCGCGGTGGCCGAGCGGTTCTATGCGCTACAGTCCGGAACCGCGAGACCCCTATGGTCGCAGGTTCGAATCCAGCCTCGGGCATGGATGTGTCTGATGTCCTTAGGTTAGTTAGGTTTAAGTAATTCTAAGTTCTAGTGGACTGATGACCACAGCAGTTAAATCCCATAGTGCTCAGAGTCATTTGAACCATTTTATTCTCTCTTCTTTATTTTTCTGCTGGTGTCACTGTGTAAATCCATCGTATTTACAATATACCTTCGTGAAGTTAACAAACAAAACAAGAAAACGGATTGTGACTGCACAGTATTGTTGCAGGCAATGCTCGTAAACAATTACAAAGCTTTGTGCCACTTAACACGCTCTAGCCCCACCAGTGGGTCGACAAAAGCCCTTAACCCCCTTTTCAGGTTGTTGGCAATGGCACTTAGCTTCATTTTCGGGTGTAACTAAAAAACTGTTTTGACCCTTAGCTAGTTATTGATTCCCACTCTACATGGATGGAAGCTGGTAAATATAACACATAAGTTTCAGGTTCTGTCGACAGCTTTCAACTTACTAGTAATGCCTATTGCCAAGAGTGATTTGCCCATGGTTTATAAACCACATTTTTGCCATAAACGAAATCTTACGTGAAAACCTCATCACTTATCCTTTAGGAAAACGATAGTCCAATTTGAAATTAGTTGCCATGAAGCTGTTTGTGGAGAAAATTTTGGATTGCATTAAATGCGTTGGTATGTAATATTGGCAGAGAACGTCTTGGCGAATCTTACTCGCATATCCAGCTGCCTCGTAGTGACTCGTGGCTTGCATGTTGCCGCTGCTAAAATGTTAGGTGCATTCCTCTCATCAGTTGCTACACTTTATCTTCGACGTCCTTTATCTCTCCAATTTGCAGTTTATTTCAATTGTTTCACAATGCTTGCAACGATAGATCCTGCTTGCTTTCACGATCACGTTTCCATTCAGCATATAACGGCGAAACTGCTCAAACGGTTTGTTGACACTGACCATAAACGAAAACCATATCCACTTTCTCGGCTGCAGTATACGTTGTAGAAGTCTGAAAAGGTTCGTGAGCAAATTGTCTGATTGCTACAATAGGAAAAGTGCAGACTAATGAGCATCAGTACACAAGTGAGCACACGATCTATAAGTGAGTTACGTGTTTGCTTACGATTGCTACAACAGGGCAGATGTTCACATGACTTCATCTTGTGAAGGAGGGACGGTGGTTTGTGGAGCTAGTACCTGTTACTGTATAATTAAGTCCCATGCATGCTATGTCGCGAAGTCCTCTTCCGAGGTTCTTCCCAATACCACAAAAAAGTATTTCGTTACATTTAAATGAAACAGTTACTACCATAATTCGGCAGCTACAAACATTACAGATTCCTTGCGTATCTCACGAAACTCATCACACTGGCCACTTAGGGAACACCGCACTCGACATATAGTGGGGTGACAAAAGTCATGGGCTATCGGTGTGCACATATACAGATAACAGTAGTATCGCATACACAAGGTATAAAAGGGCAGAGAAATGGGGGAGCTGTCATTTGTACTAAGATGATTCATGTGAAAAACTTTCCGACGTGATTTTGGCCCCACGACGGGAATTAAAAGACTTTGCACGCGAAATGGTAGTTGGAGCTAGACGGTGGGAGGATTCATTCCGGAAATCGGTAGGGTATTCAATATTCCGAGATCCACAGTGTACCGAGGATACCAAGTTTCGGGCATTACCTCCCACCACTGACGGCACAGTGGCCGACGGCCTCCACTTAAGAACCGAGAACAGGGGCGTTTGCGTAGAGTTATCAGGGCTAAGTGCAAGCGACACTGCGTGAAATAACCGCATAAATCAATGTGTGACCTACCACGGACGTATCGGTTAGGAGGACATTTTGGACAATTCAAGCGAATGATTTGTCCCCTCAGATCGCCCGACATCAGTCCCATCTATCATTCATGGGACATAATCGAGAGGTCAGTTGATGGACAAAATCCTGCATTGGCAACGTTTTCACAGTTATGGACCGTTGTAGAAGCAGCCCGGCTTACTATTTCTGCAGGGGACTTCCAACGACTTGGTGAGTCCATGCGATGTCGAACTACTGCACTACGCTGGGAAATTGGAGACTCGACACGTTATTAGGTGGTACCGCTTGACTTTTGTCACGTCGGTGCATTTACTCGTTTGGATGTATTTGGGATGACCTGTCTTTGCTACTTCGTCTTCCATAAATGTTTGGAATCATTAGTTTTGCATGGAGCAGTAAGTCTGTTCCTGAAATGCGATGAGAGGTTCTTGGAGAGCTCTAGAAGGAAGGGCGCAGAACTGTTACAGTTGTATTGGAATCTAATTACAAAAATGGCGTACATAAAATAATGCACGGAAGAATTTTACTTTGAAGTAGAAGAACTTGCAGAAACGTTTTCAGTAGATGGGTACTATGTTATGATTACCTCAAATGAATCGACGGAAAAGTGTTGCTATAACGATAAAAAAAACGAAATACTCTTGTTTATAAACACCAAAGGAAACTACACATATTAGAACGAAGGCGCAAGATCTCATCCAAGAAAGAGATAAACTGAGTCTAACAACCAGATACACGACAAGTGTCCCCTTGGAATGATAGTCAAACTCTATCCAATCAAAAATAGTAAAAGAATTTTGAGCGCACAGGTCGAAGCTCACTGCAAAATGCAAGATGACTTACTGTGATCGAGTTGCCCATTACGAATAAATAAAATAGATTTGCAGAAAAATGGTGTCATTTAGCTCAGCGCTCTCTCCGCTGCTGAGTGAGACATTTCCTAGACTGTGGCTAAGCTATTTCTTCGATATATCCTTTCTTCTATCAGTGCTAGACGAGAACAAAAGAAGTAGAAGAGGTTCTGCGAAGTTTGAAAAGTTCGAGATAGGTACTGGCTTAAATTTCAGTGCTGCTGACAAGCTGATGCTGAATAAGTAATCACTTGAACAAGACTTGCTGCGAGGTCAAGAAACCTACACGTACTTTACAGAAACACACTGTTGGAGGTCTGGGTGTACCGGAGTTCGGTTTGTTTGTGGGCGGGACTTGTCGCCGCCCCCCTCCCCCACTCACGAAAGGTTAAACAGGGCTCTAACAGCTGTCAAAGAGGAGCTGCTTCACGCACACTTGACGCACCTACAGACTCCGCACGACGACCACACAGGAATGATAGCCAAACCCTCCGTGTTATTAATAAGTTGTCCGTAAACCAGCTCCTACTGGTGAAAGCTGGCTCACTGATTTATCTCAGCTGCCGCTGTCGCGTGATCAATCGAATCAATGTGTGAGTGTCTGCCGGAATCACTACAGCGTACGGCAGACGTACCGACGTTGAGGGCATGCTGTTAATAGTGGCGTTCAGCACATAATAGCCGACTCAGACCTCCTATTAGGTTCTCATACCTCAATCGGTAAAAACAGAACTTTTTTAGGGCCACTTTTTGACAATCTGCTTGTCTGTCTGTTCGTCTGTCTGTTCGTCTGTCTGTTAAGAGTCCTTTTCTCAGGGATGGACAGACGTATAAAGTCCAAATCTGTGCCAAGTACTAAGGCATAGGGTCCCTTGACGACGTAAAAAATTTGAGCTTCTACGTCAGTGCAATTGTGTGATATGGCTCTCAGCATAAGACCAGATAAGACGATACGTAGGTGCTAACTAAAAACGCGTAGAACTGTAATCACTTATTTATTTAAAAAGCGAGAAGTGAACTGTTTTATAATCCACCAATAATACGTATAAAAACAAATGATGTATCGTAACTGTATCGTTACAGATCCCACTGATGATGCCTTAAAGTAAAAAAAGGCGAAACGCGTCTGGGAGAATAAAATACAGTGCAGCAAGAGAAGGTGTTTTTTATTTACAAAACAAATATCCTATGCTTACTGCGGTGGATGGCACGCATACAAACCCGTCACTCGTCAAAAACTATACGGTACTCCTCGTTGACTTCGAATCGTTAAATTTGGCAATAAGCAAGATTTCACAGTACAAATAAAGGAAAAAATCCGAAGAGTATTAATTTGTAATTATATCACACGAAAAACGTGTTTCTTCTGTCATTTGTTATCCGTCTGTCTGTCCATCTGTTAAGAAAAAATGTGTGTGAAATCTTATGGGACTTAACTGCTAAGGTCATCAGTCCTTAAGCTTACACACTACTTAACCTAAATTATCCTAAGGACAAACACACACACACCCACGCCCGAGGGAGGACTCGAACCTCCTCCGGGACCAGCCGCACTGTCCATGACTGCAGCACCTTAGACCGCTCTTATCTGTTAAGACAGCTTTTTCTCAGGAACGGTTAGACGTATCAAGCTGAAATTTAATAAAGTATACAGTCCCTTTAAGGTGTAAAACATCTAAGCCTCTAAGTCAATGCAATCAAAAAATGTAGTCATTTATGTAACATATTTTGATATCCTGCCATCGGTATCGATAAGAGGCAAAAATCGTCGAAACTCTCGATTCCCGGGACCGATGAACAGTCTATATACATTATTGTGTTTGTACGGAAAACTCTGTTCGTGAGTCAAATTCGCACTTATCCAAATTTTTTTTATTACTCCATGGTCAACAGGCCGTTACCTACAAACGAGAGCGTAGCATGAATATCTGCAAAAATATAGCTTAAAATGTAAAACACATGCAAATGCACCTATTGAAATGACACAATCAGATATTCACAGTGCATCACAATAAATGAAAATAATACACGATAACATTGATTCCTATGTAGGAATCGACATGAATTCCGCAACGATCGCATGAAACGCACCTTCTCTGTCCGTCCACGTGACCGAGAGGGCAGTATATGCCGGCGCCCAGGTTGATGCCGCGTTCCTTGGCTCCCAGAAGGCATTCGATGCAGTTGTGCAGTGCCATCTGTTGAACTAAATACGAACGTATGGAATTTCAGACCAACTGTGTTACTGGTGTGAAGACTTCCTAATAAACAAAACATAGCATGTCATTCTGGTGCCGTTGTTGTGGTTTTTGAATCCGAGGACTGTTTTTATGCAGCTCTCCAGGCTAGCCTATTCTGCACAAGCCTCTTCGTCTCTACATATTTACTGCAAACTGCATCCATATGAATTTCCTTGGTCTCCCTCAACAATTTACCTCTCACACTTCTTTTCATTACTGTATTGAAGATTCCTTCGCATCTCACGTTTTGTCCCATCAACCGATCCTTTCTTTAACCCAAAATTACTAACCTTCATGAAATCTACGATTGCAGTTGGTACCAATTCGCGGTTCCGGTCAAACTGATACCGTCAGTGTAGGGTGTAAAACAGGACATGTTGTACTTATTTTGTATGTGATGTAATTTGGGAGGGGGCGGGGATGGTCGAAGTAGAGAGGATATAAAATGTAGACTGGCAATGGCAAGCAAAGCGTTTCTGAAGAAGAGAAATTTGTTAACATCGAGTATAGATTCAAGTGTCAGGAAGTCGTTTCTGAAAGTATTTGTATGGAGTGTAGCCATGTATGGAAGTGAAGCATGGACGATAAATAGTTTAGACAAGAAGAGAATAGAAGCTTTCGAAATGTGGTGCTATTGAAGAATGCTGTAGATTAGATGGGTAGGTCACATAACTAATGAGGAGGTATTGAATAGAATTGGGGAGAAGAGGAGCTTGTGGCACAACTTGACTAGAAGAAGGGATCGGTTGGTAGGACATGTTCTGAGGCATCAAGGGATCACAAATTTAGCATTGGAGGGCAGCGTGGAGGGTAAAAATCGTAGAGGGAGACCAAGAGATGAATACACTAATCAGATTCAGAAAGATGTAGGCTGCAGTAGGTACTGGGAGATGAAGAAACTTGCACAGGATAGAGTAGCATGGAGAGCTGCATCAAACCAATCTCAGGACTGAAGACCACAACAACAACAACATACCACTTGAGACCTAGCAATTGTAATTATCTAGTGCGTAAACTATTGATTATGGCTTACGTTGAGTAAAATACGGCGTAGTAAAATTTACGATAGTTTGGTAACATTGTAACATTTCCTCCCTTTAGTGTTCTAGAGTTAAGTCATATTGTGCCATAAATTTTTTTCAACAGTATGATTCTGTTCCTATTTAGGTACTCCATCTCCTCATCTAATCTTCAACAGTCTTCTGTAGCACCACATTTCGAAAGCTTCTATCCTCTTTCTGTCTCATTGGCCTATCTTCCACTTTTCACTTACATACACGGCTACATTCCAGAGAAATATCTTCAGAAAAGACTTCCTAACATCTTAATTCATATTTATTCCAAGAGGAGAAACATCTTCAGACATAAAAATCACTTTGAGCGCACACCACGAGATTGTTAGAGAACCGTTATGTGCACAGCATACAGAGCGTAAAGTGTAAACGGTAACTGTGCACAAGATGGTGGGTGGTTTAGGGAAAGTCTAGACGAACAAATTGATATCAAACACTTGTGATCTATCAAGCCGCGAAACAAACACAAATTGGCTTAGGAAAGCCACCTAAACAGCAGCACTTGTACCGTCCCTCCTCTTACACCAAAGGCTTTCGTTGACATTAGTAGGTTAACCTTTCCCGTAAGGGTGATGAAAGTAAAATACTTTTGAAAACGTTATGCAAAACCTTGTTACATTTCCATTCGATCTAAAATGGCAACCACAACAGTATCGCAATATAACGGCCAAAGAAACAAAAGCGATTTAATTGTTATTTTTACATTATTAAAATTCACAAAACAGTAAGTTACAGTTTACATCAACGTCAGTTTTACAATTTATAAATGCACAACTACGGCGGGTGACGTACAGCGCTAGTGGACATTCAAAATCTAATGTGTCACGCTTGTGCCATAGCTTAGGTGGCTTCAGTAGGCCAATTTGGTGCTGCTTCCCAACTTGAAAGATAACAACTATCCTACACACATCAAAAAATGTTTTGCATCACTCCGGTTCCCACAACTCCTTAAGACAGACGTTGACTGTGGATATTGTATCACAGACACAGTCCCTTTGACTATTGAGAGATGTCACTACACCCGCCCAAGCCGGCCGCTGTGGCCGAGCGGTTCTAAGAGCTTCAACCCGGAACCGCGCTGCTGCTACGGTCGTAGGTTCGAATCCTGCCTCTGGCATTGATGTGTGTGATGTCCTTAGGTTAGTTAGGTTTAAGTAGTTCTAAGGCTAGGGGACTGATGACCTCAGAGGTTAAGTCCCATAGTGCTTAGAGCCAGTTGAACCAAACCCGCCCAAAGATGTAAACAACCATGTATGAACAGCGCCTATTAGAGGGATCGGGTCCGACAGTCGATCAGTTCCAGTCATTCCACCATGAAGGAGGTACACGGGTCGTGTTATCTGTAGTTCAGCCATGCCTAGACGGTCAATACTGCGTTTCGATCGCGTCCACATTGTTACTCTGTGCCAAGAAGGCCTCTCGAGAAGACAAGTGTCCAGGCGTCTCGGAGTGAACCAAACCGATGTTGTCTGGATATGGAGGAGATACAGAGAGACAGGAACTGTCGATGACAAGCCTCGCTCAGGCCGCCCAAGGGCTACTATTGCAGTGGATGACGCTACCTACGGATTATGGCTCCGAGGAACCCAGCCACAGGACGTCGTGTTACGATTCAAACTGTGCACAATAGGCTGCATGATGCGCAACTTCACTCACGACGTCCCTGGCGAGATCCATCTTTGCAACCACGGCATCATGCAGCGCGTTACAAACGGGCCCAACAACATTCCCGAATGGACCGCTCAGGATTGACATCACGTTCTCTTCAGCGACGAGTGTCGCATATGCCTTGAATCAGACAATCGTCGGAGACGTGTTTGGAGACAACCCTACCAGGCTGAACGCCTTAGACACACTGTCCAGCGAGTGCAGCAAGGTGGTAGTTCCCTGACGTTTTGGGGTGGCATTATGTGGGGCCGACGTACGCCGCTGGTGGTCATGGAAGGCACCGTAACGACTGTACGATACGTGAATGCCATGCTCCGACCGATAGTGCAACCATATTGGGGAGGCATTCGTCTTCATGGAGGACAATTCGCGCCCCCATCGTGCACATCTTGTGAATGACTTCCTTCAGGATAACGACATCGCTCGACTAGAGTGGCCAGCATTTTCTCCAGATGTGAACCTCATCGGACATGCCTGGGATGTATTGAAAAGGACTGTTAATGGATGACGTGACCCACCAACCACTCTATGAGGAGTGGGACAATCTGGACCAACAGTGCCTTGATGAACTTGTAGATAATATGCCACGACGAACACAAGCGTGCATGAGTGCAAGAGCACGTGCTACTGGGTATTAGAGGTACCTGTGTTTATATCAATCTGGACAACCACCTCTGAAGGTCTCGCTGTATGGTGGTACAGCATGCAATGTGTGGTTTTCATGAGAAATAAAAAGGGAGGAAATGATGTTTATGTTGATCTCTATTCCAATTTTCTGTACAGATTCCGGAACTCACGGAACCGAGGTGATGCAAAACTTTTTTCGATGTATATATCGAATTGTTCGTCTGGATTTCCTCTACGCGTCTATGGCACGTTGTGAACAGCTCTCGCTTATACTCGGTGTATAAACGACCTAGTATATAACGTAGGAAAATTTATGACACTGTTCACAAAGATTCTGTTGTATACAGTGTAGTCACGATCCAAAGAAATATAATTGATTCGCCTCAATAGACAATGAACCCAGAACTTTCGGTGAGGATGCACATTTACATTCGATCTCCAGCGCAAATCTAAAATTAGCAAGCGTGAAGGACATTGACGGGGACTCCGGATATGTAGCGCTCGATAGGAGTGTGGCTCAGCCGGGGAGCGTGGGAAGATAGTCGGTGCAGGTGCGGTAACCACTGTGTCCGGATTGCACAACTGTAAACGGAACTGCCTAATAAGCAGGAGGTCCCGGGTCGAGTCCCGATCTGGCATACTGTTTCACTTGCCGCCGCTGATTCCACATGTAAGTCCCGATGCAGCTGATATCATTAATTCCTACCCTTTCGTTTCCTTCCTCCCCCTTCCTCAACCCATTTACACAATAAGGCTTGTATGATTGCTGTGGAAGATGTGTATTGTGTTTCAGTTGTTAATAAGCTTCATGCAGGAACAATAGGATCAGAACTGAACGGTACATCTAACATTTTAGGATTCTGAGTCAAAGCGTGTATCCTATCTCATTTTTTCTATTCTTCGTTGTAGAGCGATCTGGAATATTGCACCTTTCGATTTATTCTGTTTTGCACGTTTATAATTTCTAGTGTTAGTCGTTTACACCGACTTCAAAGTTACTGTTAATGTTGAAATGAGTAATTACATTTGCGTTGACCTAAAGTATATGTGAGAATTTTATAGTAACGTGACAATGTGGCGTTCCCCGCGCTGTAATTCTTTTACTTATACATTTGTCCTAAATGAAAAGTCTTACATTTAACATTGCAACTTCTATAGCACATAAGGTGTACATGATAATGATAACTGTAACAGTAGCCGGCCGCGGTGGTCTAGCGGTTCTAGGCGCTCAGTCCGGAACCGCGCGACTGCTACGGTCACAGGTTCGAATCCTGCCTCGGGCATGGATGTATGTGATGTCCTTAGGTTAGTTAGGTTTAAGTAGTTCTAAGTTCTAGGGGACTGATGATCACAGATGTTAACTCCCATAGTCCTCAGGGCCTGTAACAGTAGTAACATATATAAGTAATACAGTAATATCAGTCTTATTATGAAACACAGTTATCTTCTACCATAACGTTCCAGTCAAATGGAAATAATGAAATGTTAACAGAAACGCTTGACACCAGTGCACAAGGAATTAAATCTGGAGAAGACAGAGATCAGGAAAGCACGGATAGAATTTTGTGTTACAAATGCTGATTCACTTTGTACGGAAGTAATACGACTGGGATATGCCTAGAGGGAAGCTACGTGATAATAGGTAATGCTCTCATCTCCTCTTAAATGCTGCGTGACTTTGGATCAGACGCAGGTTGCTGGACTGTTTGTTCCAAAGTCCATTGGCTGAAATGGAGGAGAAGATAGAGAAAATTTAGTGTCTGGTTTAGTTACAGCCGACTACTGGACGTCTAAGATCTTTTTGTTACAGTTATGAGATGATGAGACGTAATTTGTATGCCAAGAGAAGGACACCAGTGACTAAGAAACCAATGGATAAAAGCATAAAGTGTGAAAATCACATCGCTTATCTGGTCGCATCCACCTTAACTGATCTCAGGAAGGATTATAGTGATAAAACAACTCAGTGCTACATATACATATCGTACGCAAGAATTCATGGTTAACTCTTGACTCGTCAAAAGTTTTCGTTATTTATGTCGTGTTGAATTACACAACAGAAGCAGGGAAACGGCGGGATAAATGAGTGGACTAGATTTTACTTCATTTGAGGTGGGTCAGTGACAGGTGATAGTCTGTCCTCTCCATCCTGGATATTTATCCAAGATTACGCCTAAATCTTTTAAAAGGTGATATTCTGTCTGTGGAGAAAAGTATCTGACATGTATTAACAGTTCTGTTTATTTCGTCTATACACAATCCTAGAACACATTTTTAATCCTGGTTGGTACGACCACACATTCGTCAACTTCAGGACCCATAGGTTTTAGGCAGCATACGTGCTGTCCACAACACACATTGCCAAAGTATGGGCGAAACAAGTCACGAATAAAAATGTATTCTATCGTTGCGTCTAAAATAAATAAAGAGAATTAACTGTGTAATATTTTTCTGTTTTTGCTCTGGTAACTCGGTACCGTCAATCAGTGTGGGATTAATGGTCTTACAAAATTATCGCTTATCAGCTTTCGTTGCGATTTAATGATCACGTGGAATATCTTAAAGTTCAGTGTAAGATCCTGATTTTGTACCCATTATGCACTCTCTTAATCATTTAAGGTAGACTTATCGGATTTTTCTGCCTCATTCTAAAAACAACTTGAGACGTTAAGCTGATGTTATGGTCCTTCCTGGGAAACTGATGGAACATTACTTTGCAGTGGCTTATTTCAAAGGTTTGGGCCTCTGAGTCCAACGGTAGCACAGAATGTGAAGTATTCCACACCTATCAGCTTCAGTGTACTCGTTCTGAGATGTAAAACAGTATTGCAGACAAGGAAAATTTCCTGTAATTTTTACATAGTTTGTTGTTGTAAAACAACATTGTTAAGAAACTAACTGTAACTTGTTCCCTTAACTTTATTACAAAACACTGCCGACGGTACAAAAGCTCAGGTATGTTAAAGTTACCGTCAGCTGGGTCTTTGCTGAGAGATACAGTGAAAGAAAATCCACGCTACGGTATCGTTTCGAGTGTATTCAAAGCAGAGGCTGAATTGACTCTTTAAGTACGAAAGCATATCATTTGCCATTATCTGATGTTTTTCTTCCAGCATGGCTAGTAGTTTTCATAATCTTTAAAAATCTTTCATTTCATATCTACACACCATGTACAGTTGCGAATGGAATCCGTTTGTAAAAATGTTTTTGGCTGCACGCCATAGTTTACAGAACATCGCTTGATTATTCATAGTTGATATTTAATTATTACCAATAAAATACTTCAGAGGTTTCTGACCACAAACTTTTGCTTATTTCGTTATCACATTTTTCACGAGTAACGAATTACTTACTCTTGTCGCGGACACCGTGGAAAATATCTTTCTGTTGGACAATTCTCTGACGCTTGTATCCTGGAGTTCCTATTTCTATCTCCTTGAACATTTTTATCATTAGTAGTTTCATTCTATGTGTATTTTTTAACTGGGTACGTACAAGTGACTAAGAAAGTGTCAGGTTGAAATTTAGTAACATCAGTTTGGATGAAAGAAAATAAACTATTTTAGTATCTTGCTATGTTTCACAATCTTCAGCAATTGGAGATTCTAATGAAATCGTTGTTTCCAGACGCAGATGATACTTCTATTTGTTCTGATTGCTGCGCAAATAGACTTTATAGCAGGAAGTATAATCGGACCAAAGAGCGCCGAGGAAAGGTCTAGAGGATTTGTGGGCTACAATAGTAAGTGGTTGAGTAAACGTATCAGTTCATTCTTACAACATTCTAGTATTTGATGTATTTATTCTTCAGATTACATTCAAAATTTATTTTAGTGGCATTTATTGCCGTAAATGATGTGATTAGCACGTCTGACAATGCAGTATTCCATCCATGCCACGAGTCGGCTGTTTTGTGTTTCAGTGGAGACTTTCAAAGAAAACTTGTGGAACGACTATCGTTACTATGAGGGAGTCCATCACAACTTCTTCTCCGTCTTCTCTGTCTTCTTCCCGGCCGTCACTGGAATTGTGGCTGGAGCCAATCTGTCGGGGGACCTCAAAGTAAGTATGTGTAAAAATGGTGCTTAGAGTAGAATAGCGTCCTCGAACTGTCCTTACGTTCTAGAGATGTTCATCTTTTATCTGAAAATACCGGAAATGAAGGTATGCTTCAGGTAATCCTTAGAGAAACGATACTCATATGAAAATATTTCGAATACTATTTGAGGGCGTTTTGTCATTGTGAGTATGATATTTTCTTCAAGTTTATTTAATATGCTACCTGAGCACGCCTGTAATGTGACTAGTTCCTTCAATACAAACAATACATGTTTGGTATCATATTTAGGGGATGACAAGTGATTAAGAACATATAAACTTCCATAAGGTATGCTAAATACTGATGTTGCCTGTTTCTTTATTTACTAGTTTTATATGGACATTCACTTTTACATTCAGCTATTTGTTGACACAGGCAGAAGCAAGAAAAATTCAAATAAGTGATATTCTAAATGCAGTAGAGAAAGCTACATTGAGGAATGTATTCAGTACAATGCAGCGTATGTGTGAGATTTGAAAAAGAGCGATCATCTATCCTGCTTACACAAATATTAACGTTAAGACTATGTTGGCATATAGAGTGCTTCTAATTAAATTTTCGCTACTTGAGTCAGTGTGGACGGAAAATATTTACCGTATGGTTACCCAACTTCATAGGAATGGTGCTCAAACTGTGCACTGTGGGATTTGCGTTGTTAGTAGTGTTAGTGACATCGCCGGCCGGTGTGGCCGTGCGGTTCTAGACGCTTCAGTCTGGAACCGCGTGACCGCTACGGTCGCAGGTTCGAATCCTGCCTCGGGCATGGATGTGTGTGACGTCCTTAGGTTAGTTAGGTTTAAGTAGTTCTAAGTTCTAGGCGCCAGATGACCACAGATGTTAAGTCCCATAGCGCTCAGAGCCATTTAGTGACATCGCGTCGACGGCGAGTGTTCACCAGAGATAAGGGTATCGTCAGGAGTGTCTCAGGGAAGGGTGATAGGACCACTGTTGTTCTCTACATTCACAAATGACCAACGGACATACTGATCAGCAGTCTACGGATATCTGCTGATGATGTTGCAGTGGGGACTGTAGAATTATACAAAATGACTTGGACAAAGTTTCTAGCTGTTGCGATGAATGGCAGCTCGCTCTATACATAGAAAAAGGTAAGTTAATGAGGATGAGTAGGGAAAGAATCCTGTAACATTCGAATACAGCATTACTAGGGAGCACCCTGAACATTCATTTCGATTAAATATCTAGACTTATCGTTGCAAAGCGATATCAAATGGAATGAGTAGGTTAGGTTGGTAGTAACGAAGGCGAATGCTCGTCTTCGTTTTATAGGGAGAACTTTGGGAAAGTGTACTAATCCACACAGGAAACGGCGTATAAAACGCTGGTCCGACCCATTCTTGAGTACCAGGTCAGATTAAAGGAACGAATGGAAGCAATTCAGCTGTTAGATTTGTTACTGGCAGGTCAGATCAACAAGCACGTGTTACGGGGATGCATTATGAACTCAATTTCCCTGGAGGGAAGACAATGCACTTTCCACAAATTTGGCCAAATTTAGATACACTATATTTGATGCCGATTGCAGAACGATGCTACTGCACCAACGTACATTTCGCACAAGGACCGTGAAGATAACATGCGTGAAATTGGGGATCATACAGAGGCTTTCAGGCAATCGTGTTTGCGAGTGGAACAGGAGAGGAAATAAGTAGCAGCAGCACAGGGTACCCTCCGCCATGCACTGTACGGTGGTTTGCGGGATATGCAGATCTAGATGTAGACTTGCCGTTCGGCGTCGGTACTGGTACGGCGACGTATAGTTGAAAAACAAGCACAAAAAACAACAAGAAACACAAGTGTTACAGTCGCAGACAGTCAACATCGATCTGGGCAATACGAGCGGGACCGTTGCTCGTAATGCTGTTTTATCTCAACGCCAGCAACAGTGCTACTGCTCATCGCGAATGTCGACGCATTAAAGGAATACGGAGAGGTCCTCTTTCCGCACCGGTGTGGATGAATATGATTCGGAAGTTCGAATTAACTGGCGATTTGGGAATGACTCCTGGGAGAGGCCGACGGCCAATTGTGCCGCAAATTATTGACGGAATTGTTGTTGCCACGGCTGAGGACGTTGGACGCAATGTGCGAGCTTCATGTAGCGGACGACCTGTGTTACGACAACTGAATATTCCATGATCTTCTGTCCGAAAACAACTGTGAAATGGCATCCATATAAAATCCACATTGCTCACCACCTTTTGGCACGTGACACAGATATTTGAGCAGATTTTGCTCTTTATCTTGGTGGGATTGAAGTTGATAACCTGTGGCCTTTGTGCATTTTGTGGAGTGATGAAGCACACTTTACGCTCACTGGAGCCGTCAGCACACAATTGTCGCATTTGAGAATCGTCACGAACGTTCATGAAATTCCGCTGCGTAGTGAACGCATCGCAATATGATTTGACTGCACGGTACAGTTCATGATTGGACCATTTTTCCTTGAGGAACTTAAAGACCGATGACATGCAGCGTGAACGCACACGTTACTGTAATCTACTTCGCCAACATGTGATCCCTACTCAAGAGGAGAGAAGTGCTTTGGGCTCAACTGTCATGATGCGCGATGAAGCTCCACCTCTGTTCCAGAGGTTACTCGGTTACTCAGTAAAATATTCGGAGGGAACGGAATCATTAGCGAATCGTTCCAAACTGCGTGGCCATCAAGATCAACAGATTTGAACCAGAGTGAATTATGGCTTTTGGGTTACCTGAATGTCAAGATTTATCAACTGGACACTAACACAGTTTGGAGTTTGCTACGTTTTTGCTACACAGCATGGCACCGCAGTCTTCACACCGCGCAGCTACAGGGAAAGTTCTTCAAAATAAGGCACATACTTTTATATGCAATGCCATTAAGTTTTTGTCGAAACAGGCAAACAAAGAAGCAATAATCTCATTCAAAACTGTTCTTGAGACGGCCGGCCGGAATGGCCGAGCGGTTCTAGGCGCTTCAGTCTGGAACCGCGCGACCGCTACGGTCGCAAGTTCGAATCCTGCCTCGGGCATGGATGTGTGTGATGTCCTTAGGTTGGTTAGGTTTAAGTAGTTCTAAGTTCTAGGGGACTGATGATCTCAGATGTTAAGTCCCATAGTGCTCAGAGCCATTTGAACCATTTTGTTCTTGAGACGGTTACAGGGAGAGTTATCTTTTCCAATCTCTCTCAGGAAAGAGAACATTGAGTGAGAGTGGAAAACATACCTACAGTTTCGTCCCAGGGCTTACTGCTTCAGGAAAGATGCGGAAGAAGGAAAAGAAAATTTTATTTGTGGGTGATATTGCTGAACAGGTTATGGGGGACTGACAAATAATTTTCATGTGACATACGTTCTTTAGTTTGCATCGTCAGTATCATAGTAAATGTCATGCTACGTTTTTACCCGCCTTTTTGTGTTATGAGATTTCCTTCCAGCTGTGTGTGTGGTCGATTTTGTTTTGCTTTGAGATCTTTTCTTTATATGATTATTTCTTTTTGGGTACTGTCCGCCCCGGGTAACTGAGTAGTCAGCGTGACGGATTGTCAATCCTCTGGGCCCGGGTTCGATTCGATTCCCGGCTGGGTCGGGGAATTTTCTCCGCCCGAGGACTGGGTGTTATGCTGTCCTCATCATCATCCTATCATCCTCATCGACTGCAGGTCGCCGAAGTGGCGTCAATTTGAAAGACGAACACCCAGCGAACGGCCTGCCCGACGGGGGCCCTAGCCGTACGATTAAATAAACTTTTGGGTACTCTAGCGGGAATCTATCGACTTTGAACATCTATACAGGGCGTAACAAAAAAGGCAGGACCAGATTGTCAGGGAACATTCATCACACACATAGGGAGAAAATATGTTATATGGACGTGGGTCCAGAAGCAGTTCATTTCCGTACTAGTGCTCAGTTTCTACAACTCTTCCATATATTAACCATCTACTATGAAACAAAACCTGATCCATGAACAGTACATGAACTAAAGTGAGGGTTGACACATTGCTGAAGGAACCATTCGCAGACGTCGTACCCATGCAGGATAATCAACAGCTGGTAGTGCCTACCTCACATAGCATTCTCCAGACAGTCATGTGGTCAACATTATGTACTTGTTACAACTAACAGTCTTACGCTGACACTTACGGCTGTAATCAACTGCACAAAGAAGTTCCTCTTCCAGTTGATGTGTCCTCGTGCTTCTACCCCCCCCCCCCCCCCCCACCAACCGGGTCCCACGCTCTCCCCTAGTCGCGAGTAGTAGACGTAAGCGTCCCATGCACCCTAAGACGGCGATCAATTTCTTCATACGTCCTCCCGTCAGGGCACCATCCTTCTGGTGATCTCTTCCAATACAAACGTTGAGCGCCACGGCAATTTCCATCTGCTAATCCGTAGAGCAGAAGGGTATCTGCCAACTCCTCATTTGACTACACTTCCATTGCACTACACTGGAAACTAAATTCGTGAGGAGAACTAAACTGTTAATCCCACAAGCATCATCCTAGCAGAGCAATGATATCGTCGCTTGTCAACACAAGCAATGAAGTGAGTCACATGTCAACATTACCCTCGTTCAGATGCGACAACAAACGCTGTCGGTGAACTTAAAAATTACCTTACTGTACACTCCAACCAAACGTAATCAAGAGGGTATTTTGATTATTTCAAGTAATGCTGGCACATTGTTTCTGTGTACACTCCTGGAAATTGAAATAAGAACACCGTGAATTCATTGTCCCAGGAAGGGGAAACTTTATTGACACATTCCTGGGGTCAGATACATCACATGATCACACTGACAGAACTACAGGCACATAGACACAGGCAACAGAGCATGCACAATGTCGGCACTAGTACACAGTATATCCACCTTTCGCAGCAATGCAGGTTGCTATTCTCCCATGGAGACGATCGTAGAGATGCTGGATGTAGTCCTGTGGAACGGCTTGCCATGCCATTTCCACCTGGCGCCTCAGTTGGACCAGCGTTCGTGCTGGACGTGCAGACCGCGTGAGACGACGCTTCATCCAGTCCCAAACATGCTCAATGGGGGACAGATCCGGAGATCTTGCTGGCCAGGGTAGTTGACTTACACCTTCTAGAGCACGTTGGGTGGCACGGGATACATGCGGACGTGCATTGTCCTGTTGGAACAGCAAGTTCCCTTGCCAGTCTAGGAATGGTAGAACGATGGGTTCGATGACGGTTTGGATGTACCGTGCAATATTCAGTGTCCCCTCGACGATCACCTGTGGTGTACGGCCAGTGTAGGAGATCGCTCCCCACACCATGATGCCGGGTGTTGGCCCTGTGTGCCTCGGTCGTATGCAGTCCTGATTGTGGCGCTCACCTGCACGGCGCCAAACACGCATACGACCGTCATTGGCACCAAGGCAGAAGCGACTCTCATCGCTGAAGACGACACGTCTCCATTCGTCCCTCCATTCACGCCTGTCGCGACACCACTGGAGGCGGGCTGCACGATGTTGGGGCGTGAGCGGAAGACGGCCTAACGGTGTGCGGGACCGTAGCCCAGCTTCATGGAGACGGTTGCGAATGGTCCTCGCCGATACCCCAGGAGCAACAGTGTCCCTAATTTGCTGGGAAGTGGCGGTGCGGTCCCCTACGGCACTGCGTAGGATCCTACGGTCTTGGCGTGCATCCGTGCGTCGCTGCGGTCCGGTCCCAGGTCGACGGGCACGTGCACCTTCCGCCGACCACTGGCGACAACATCGATGTACTGTGGAGACCTCACGCCCCACGTGTTGAGCAATTCGGCGGTACGTCCACCCGGCCTCCCGCATGCCCACTATACGCCCTCGCTCAAAGTCCGTCAACTGCACATACGGTTCACGTCCACGCTGTCGCGGCATGCTACCAGTGTTAAAGACTGCGATGGAGCTCCGTATGCCACGGCAAACTGGCTGACACTGACGGCGGCGGTGCACAAATGCTGCGCAGCTAGCGCCATTCGACGGCCAACACCGCGGTTCCTGGTGTGTCCGCTGTGCCGTGCGTGTGATCATTGCTTGTACAGCCCTCTCGCAGTGTCCGGAGCAAGTATGGTGGGTCTGACACACCGGTGTCAATGTGTTTTTTTTCCATTTCCAGGAGTGTATTTCCGATGATTAATCTCATTATGAAGAGAAGTAGAAAATGAGCTCTAACATGGAAATAAAGTGTTTCCACGGCCATCATCACAGAACACATTTATTCCTCTTGTGTGAGGAATGTTTCCTGGAACTTTGACCATACCTTTTTGTCACGTCCTGATTTGTCCTATTACTGTACGTACTGACAGAACCTAATCAGTTACTGCAGTCGTTTGCAGACTAGCTAGCTGTAGCTTACAAATTAACATTTGCGCATAAGTTACAGGTGTCGAACCACAACTCCCCTACCGCAGGATGGTCGTTCGCAGTGAACCTCACACCACTTCAATTGTTCTCTCCTCTACTGCATCACCAGCACAGTTATGGGCCAAGTTATTTTGTGTGGATGCTATAAGAGAAATAGCCGTAAAATGGAAGTTATTTCTATTAATAAATGCTGCTGAGAACAACATGTTGAGGCATGTGGTATGCCGGGAAAATGCGTAATGGTCGATTTATAAACATTATAGGTTACAGTTTTCTCTAGGAAATAAATTTCCACCTCTGAAACAAATAAAGCAGATACTAATTTAAAGCAATTATAAGATCGAAGAGATTATTAACCCTGCAAACTGCTTGAAGAATACGATGTTTATTGATAATTAGTTTCGCTTAGGGTACTGTTCTCAAGCCAACTTAACAAGGAATGGTACAAAAAAATGGCAATCATTATTATACAGTGTGTGGATAAATATAGTTCAAATGGTTCAAATGGCTCTGAGCACTATGGGACTCAACAGCTTAGGTCATACGTCCCCTAGAACTTAGAACTACTTAAACCTAACTAACCTAAGGACATCACACACACCCATGCCCGAGGCAGGATTCGAACCTGCGACCGTAGCGGTCCCGCGGTTCCGGACTGCAGCGCCAGAACCGCATGGCCACCGCGGCCGGCCTATATATAGTATTTAGATAATAGAACACATGTATCACCATATATAACTGTGTTAAAAATGTGACAAGTTTCATATTTCTCGGTTAAAACAACAAACGTGGATGTTTCATTCTTAAATATGAAATTTTTATATCAAGCAATGACGAAAGAATCCATTAACAAAACCTTTCTACATGAAGTATTGTTATATTGTTGTATCTAGGCAGACAGTCATAACATAGTCTGAACTATTGCAAAATTGAGAAACAGGTGAAAAAGTTAGTGTACAAACTGCTAGTGCACATTTACAAAGAAACAGAAAAATTGCTACCTGTACACGTAACTTGCCAACCCTGTTCTCCTAATGTACGTCTATAACTCGTGAGAGTAAGAGGAGCTAGGCCTGCACTGAAAGACTTAACGAATGGTATCTCTATGCATAATAGTTAGAGGGATATAGAGGACTATTTAGGGGCCAAAGACAGTATAACTGTTGATTCCTCTGTCAAAGAAATGTGCATAAATATACACTCCTGGAAATTGAAATAAGAACACCGTGAATTCATTGTCCCAGGAAGGGGAAACTTTATTGACACATTCCTGGGGTCAGATACATCACATGATCACACTGACAGAACCACAGGCACATAGACACAGGCAACAGAGCATGCACAATGTCGGCACTAGTACAGTGTATATCCACCTTTCGCAGCAATGCAGGCTGCTATTCTCCCATGGAGACGATCGTAGAGATGCTGGATGTAGTCCTGTGGAACGGCTTGCCATGCCATTTCCACCTGGCGCCTCAGTTGGACCAGCGTTCGTGCTGGACGTGCAGACCGCGTGAGACGACGCTTCATCCAGTCCCAAACATGCTCAATGGGGGACAGATCCGGAGATCTTGCTGGCCAGGGTAGTTGACTTACACCTTCTAGAGCACGTTGGGTGGCACGGGATACATGCGGACGGGCATTGTCCTGTTGGAACAGCAAGTTCCCTTGCCGGTCTAGGAATGGTAGAACGATGGGTTCGATGACGGTTTGGATGTACCGTGCACTATTCAGTGTCCCCTCGATGATCACCAGTGGTGTACGGCCAGTGTAGGAGATCGCTCCCCACACCATGATGCCGGGTGTTGGCCCTGTGTGCCTCGGTCGTATGCAGTCCTGATTGTGGCGCTCACCTGCACGGCGCCAAACACGCATACGGCCGCCATTGGCACCAAGGCAGAAGCGACTCTCATCGCTGAAGACGACACGTCTCCATTCGTCCCTCCATTCACGCCTGTCGCGACACCACTGGAGGCGGGCTGCACGATGTTGGGGCGTGAGCGGAAGACGGCCTAACGGCGTGCGGGACCGTAGCCCAGCTTCATGGAGACGGTTGCGAATGGTCCTCGCCGATACCCCAGGAGCAACAGTGTCCCTAATTTGCTGGGAAGTGGCGGTGCGGTCCCCTACGGCACTGCGTAGGATCCTACGGTCTTGGCGTGCATCCGTGCGTCGCTGCGGTCCGGTCCCAGGTCGACGGGCACGTGCACCTTCCGCCGACCACTGGCGACAACATCGATGTACTGTGGAGACCTCACGCCCCACGTGTTGAGCAATTCGGCGGTACGTCCACCCGGCCTCCCGCATGCCCACTATACGCCCTCGCTCAAAGTCCGTCAACTGCACATACGGTTCACGTCCACGCTGTCGCGGCATGCTACCAGTGTTAAAGACTGCGATGGAGCTCCGTATGCCACGGCAAACTGGCTGACACTGACGGCGGCGGTGCACAAATGCTGCGCAGCTAGCGCCATTCGACGGCCAACACCACGGTTCCTGGTGTGTCCGCTGTGCCGTGCGTGTGATCATTGCTTGTACAGCCCTCTCGCAGTGTCCGGAGCAAGTATGGTGGGTCTGACACACCGGTGTCAATGTGTTCTTTTTTCCATTTCCAGGAGTGTACATTCATAACGTTCACTATGATGAACATACATCACCCTCTTTGATCAAAAGTTACAATGTCTTCGGATCTTTCAATAAACGTTGTGTATATGAAGTAGCTTAACTGTAGCTCTACAGTGGATCATTATTTTGAATATATTTAAAGTTTGCAACGCTGTTACATTATATGCCAAAAAACTCGTACTTCTCGTAAAATAAACTGAGTGGAAACAAGTACTATTTAACACGTAATTTGCTTTAAGTTTCAATGTATCCCTCCCCCTCCCCCCCCCCCCTCCCACACACACACACACACACACACACACACACACACACACACACACACACACACACTTTTAAAAGACGGTAGCAGTTTCATAGCTAATGCTTTGTTCATGAAAAAATTATTAAACAATCACCGAGTTTTAAATTGGCTCTCGGTGCATGATGTTCAGTTGACCTAGTAATAGATAACATGACATCCCAGAATCAGTTGTTGACAAAAATAGTTCTTAATGCTAGCAGGACATTAGTTTAGAATAAATTCTGTCTCATATTTACTGCAATCAACGTATTTTAAGTGATAGTTTCATGTTTATGACCACCTTTGAAGTGCTATTCAAAATAATTGAGAGCTATGTGCAAAATATTGCACCGTCAGGACCGAAATTGTGCGCGTTTATAAGTTCAAATGATTATTTACGTACGCTGAACAGTGATTATGCATTAGACTATCATCCATCAAGAACTCAGAGAAAGCGCCAAGACTAACTGAATCTTGACTGCGACTCTTCGCAAATACAAATTAATGACACTGTCATTTCAACTCAAGAACGAATACCACGACGTCACAAATGGTGTACAAAAGGCAGAATGTCAGCCTACAATTCTGAACAACGGTCATTCTTGTCATGTTTGCAAATTATTCAGAGGTAGAGGATCAGCATTTAATAATTATAGGGTGTATATCCAAATGCACGTAAAGTTTATTAGAACCCAATGGGTGTTATGGAACACCGCATTCTTCTTGTTTGTTTCCTTTTAATCTCATTTCAGGACCCAAGCAGCTCTATACCACTGGGGACTCTGTTGGCGATCGTCGTCACATTCCTGTCGTACGTTGGCTACGCTTTCATGGTGGGCGCCTGCGTACTGAGAGATGCTACTGGCAACGAAACCATGTACCCCATGAACGTATTTGACAACGCAAGCAGTGTAGATCCATTATCACTCATCAATTACTGCGCCAACTCAACGTGCAAATTTGGACTTCAGAACGATAATCAGGTGAGATGGATGGATGGAATTTTTCTTCTTCAGGGCCAGCAGAATTATACGGGGTGTACATAAACACCGGGAACACTTTCAATTCTTTATTGCACAAGAACGAAACATTGTACAGATATCATACATATGCCATTTTGAAGAGAAACTCTGAAAGTTTTTTTCATGTGTACCGCCACAGCGTAGTTTGGTAATTTGCTGATAGTCAGCGCTAGTCGCAAACATGGCGAGTTCAGGTGCGGAGGGAGCTTTCTGTGTGTTGGAGTTTCATGAAGTGGCCTCCCCGATTACCATATCTCACTCCGTGTGACTTTTTTCTGTGGGGACACATTAAAGATCTGGTGTATGCGCCAGCTTTACCACCTGATGTAGCAGAACTCCGGGAGAGAATACGGGAAGCGACTGCCAGTCGACGATGCCATGCTGGGACAGGTATGACAAGAATTCGATTACCGTATTGATGTCTGCCAGGTCACCCATGGTTCGCACATCGAATGTTTGTAAAAACAGAGTTTCTCTTCAAAATGCAATATGTATGTCATCTGTACAACGTTTAGTTCCTGTGCAGTAAATAATTGAAAGTGTTCCCGGACTTTATCTAAGCCCTGTATATGTCTGATAACAACATGATTGTTAGAATAGATGTACCAAAATAGCTGCTTATAGTAACAAATCTTTATTTGCGACAGACTGTCTCAGCATTTACCGCTATTTTCAAGTACCTCTAGACTGATGTGACGTCCTTATTACGTCGTTAGTGAACTCTCTTATAACTGTCACTGTTTTAATAAGATGGTATGTTATGTAATATAATGAAAACAAAATATGAATTACGGTGTATCAGTAGTTTGAGAATTCCATTCCTGCGCGCTATATATTTACAAAGATCTTTACAAACATACAGGGTCGTAAGAGTGGAACTGTCAAACTACTGACACACCGATTTTTTAACGCTTTATTTTCAATATATTACGTCATTTACCACCTTATATAAAAAACTGAGTATTATAAGACAGTTCACTAACGACGTAATATGGAGGTCACATCAGTTTAGACGTACTTGACAATGACGATAAATACCGAAACAGTCTGCCGTAAGCAGCTATTTTAGTGCATCTGTTCTAATAAGGTGAGACGGAGCTTTGCGCTCGACAATTTTCAACAGTTATTGTTTTTACGCTGGAATTTTCTGCGTCATTAAGACACTGTAACTATTTTACTGAAATATTATGGAAGATTAAATCTACCTCTCTCAGCGAGAGACACTGAGTTGTGCTTTTCTTATTAAACACCAGGTAAACAAAATTTTTATGATGTAACATTGCCACAAACATTCCTGTTTCAATCAACTCTTTCGTGATCTATTTACCACCTTCATAATCCCATAGTATGTTGTGTACACATTTTCTATAGTGGATATTGTTTGAAATGTAATAAGAAAAAGAACTACATTCAGTCATAAAATTTAAAAATGTTTTTATTTGTATTCTAATTTTTTTAGCATGATATACAGGGTGTTACAAAAAGGTACGGCCAAACTTTCAGGAAACATTCCTCACTCACAAAGAAAGAAAATATGTTATGTGGACATGTGTCCGGAAACGCTTACTTTCCATGTTAGAGCTCATTTCATTACTTCTCTTCAAATCACATTAATTATGGAATGGAAACACACAGCAACAGAACGTACCAGCGTGACTTAAAACACTTTGTTACAGGAAATGTTAAAAATGTCCTCCGTTAGCGAGGATACATGCATCCACCATCCGTCGCATGGAATCCCTGATGCGCTGATGCAGCCCTGGAGAATGGCGTATTGTATTACAGCCGTCCACAATACGAGCACGAAGAGTCTCTACATTTGGTACCGGGGTTGCGTAGACAAGAGCTTTCAAATGCCCCCATAAATGAAAGTCAAGAGGGTTGAGGTGAGGAGAGCGTGGAGGCCATGGAATTGGTCCGCCTCTACCAATCCATCGGTCACTGAATCTGTTGTTGAGAAGCGTACGAACACTTCGACTGAAATGTGCAGGAGCTCCATCGTGCATGAACCACATGTTGTGTCGTACTTGTAAAGGCACATGTTCTAGCAGCACAGGTAGAGTATCCCGTATGAAATCATGATAACGTGCTCCATTGAGCGTAGGTGGAAGAACATGGGGTCCAATCAAGACATCACCAACAATGCCTGCCCAAACGTTCACAGAAAATCTGTGTTGATGACGTGATTGCACAAGTCAACATTACCTTCCTTCAATTGGGCCAACTGGCGGTGAATCGAGGAAGTACAGTACATACTGACGAAACTAAAATGAGCTCTAACATGGAAATTAAGCGTTTCCGGATATATGTCCACATAACATCTTTTCTTTATTAGTGTGTGAGGAATGATTCCTGAAAGTTTGGCCGTACCTTTTTTGTAACACCCTTTATTTTGAGCTCTGGTGGCCCCTGCCTCGCCATGTGTTTAACTTCATTATTCCGTTAACATTTGTATGTAGGAGTTCTTGCTGGTCTGGTTCTCTTCGACAGTTACACATATGTGAAGAACGGATAATCTACATTTTGCAGCACAGATATTGCACATTTCGCTGGTTTCCTTACACATACTTGGCGTAGTCATAAAGTTTTAACTATCACCTCGAAAAAATAAAGGTCGTCTTTTTTTTTCCCAGTGTGGGCTGTAATTATCGCACAGCAGCGAAATATCGTAGATATGTTAATGCGGAATCGATTTACGCAGGAAAACAAGTTGTGGCCACTAGTTGCAAGTCTGACGCTGTACACTATTTGTGTAATGGTATGACATCCACCCTATCATTTGAGAAACTATGAAGTGAGTGAACAGTATGGGTATCGAGAAAAGAGACTGTGCGCTATTTGTGAAACTGTTTTAAGTGAACGGCAACAATTACAATGCTGCATTGAGATAGTATCGCCGACAGAAAGGTCTTAGGAGTGCCCCGATGTCATTAAATAGTTTAATGAAGAAGAAAATGAAATTCGAAAACACGGGTGAACATGGCGTGGCACCTGGTAGAGGCAGTCGTCCTGTCCCGGTAGAAGTTATTGACGAGGATGCTGTTGCTATTAACTGACCATGCAGCACGTGCCCCGTGTAGTGCTAGTACTCAAGCAATGTCACAAGAATAATACATCCCACAATCAGCAGTAAGGCAAGTTTTGCGGTCTATTTTACACTGGTATCCGTACAAGATGCAGACTGCGCAGCAGCTGAAACCTCATGATCAGTAGCAATGTTCTGAATGCATTCTTCTGTTTCTGGTACTGGTACGGATCGAAGTTGATGACTTGTCGCCGGGGAATATTATATGGAAGGACGATGCATATATTACACCGCAGAGTACAGTGAATAGACGTAACTGTTAAACTGCGATTTCTGTACGAATAACCATTGCACTCGCCGATGTGACTGTGTGGTGTGGATTCACAAGCATCTTTATTCTTGGCCCGTTCTTCTTTGAAGAGAATACAACATGAGGGCTAGTCAGGTGTACGTGACATCTTCACTTCATCTCTGTGAAGAAGCAGCTACCGCAAGAGAAGCTGGAGCCCAGGAAGACTGGCGTGTCACAATCCAGTGGAAAAAGTAAAATTCAGTCGAGAATGAGTATTCAACATCTGCCACGACATTTTGCTCCTAACAAAGGTTGCTTCTCGCTTGATTCCCCATTCAAGAATCTCGTCAAACCGAGGCAGCACCGTAAATGTGCAACTGTGACAGGCAAATGTAGAAGGCTTCCTTGAGGCCTAGTCGCCATAGACGAGAGCTAGGTGTATTACTATGGTCACAAAACAAAGGAGAAAAGCTAGTGGTGTGAACATATGGATTCATCTATGGATAAGACCCAGTCACCATCGGGAAAGGCAACGCTGACTGTTTTTGAGACAGCCATTGTGTGATCATGACAGATCGTGCTCGTAGCGGGCAATTTCTCACAGTACAGTCATCTCCTGACGTGGTTACGGGAGTCTGTCACGATGAAGCTAAGCGTCATGGTGAGCTGTCCATGACAATGTTTTTCCTCGACGACAACGACCCAGCTCATGCTGCACAGGATACAGCCGTACATGTTGCTTCTTTTGGGCTATCAAATTTTGCCTCCCTCTCACCCCCCCCCCCCTCCCCCTCCATCACCCATATCTTTCTCACAAGGCACCCAGCTACTTCTTTCTTCTTCCTTGAGTGAGGAATCTAATGTGTGAAAGGCGTTTCCAGAATGATGATTTTCAAGGGGAGGGGGGGGGGGGGGGGGGGAGGTTTCCTGAACGCTGAAAATGAAGAGTTCTACGACCTGTCTCCACCAAGCCACCAATTGTTGGGAAACAGGTGTCGCTGTGAAGGGTGAATATGTGGAGGGTGACTATTGCTAGGTCTCATGCTCACAGCTTCATTTTTCCAAGTGATAATTATAAGTTTATGAGTAGCCTTCGCATTAACATTCTGAAGACCTGTGTACGATACAAGAATACGATCCACAAGTGTTCAAAATGATAATATACAGGGTGATTTTTTCCATTGTGTACAAAATGCATGGTTTCCATGCTAGAGACCATTTACTCAGTCATAAATTGTTACAGAGACTGTGGTTAAATATGCGCTGTACCAGGCAGCCGAAGTTACGGTATGTGTTGAAAATGGTTTCCATATGCCTCAAAGCATACATGTACGCCCTGTAGTATGTTCTGTCTCACACGTTCACGTCGGTCAGGCTGCCTCCGAACAGTGTCAAAGGCAGCATGAGTACGCTGCACATCTGAAATAGGCTCTGCATACATGATACTTTTGAGATGGTTCCATAACCAGAAATCACACGCGTTGAGATCCGGTCAACGAACAGGCCATGCAACTGGACTTCCTCGTCCAATCCATCGACCAGGGAGAACACGATTGAGATGCGTCCGGATGTTAACGGCTACCATCATGTAGCAGCCACATAACCCATAGAATGATCAAGGCATTTCTTCCAGCAAGGGAGGCAGAGTCAGCCGCGAGAAACGCCGATATTTCCGGCCTGTTAGGCGACGTGGAAGGAAGACTGGTCACAAAATACTGTCACCAGTTATCCCAGCCCACACACTCCGGTTGCATCAATGCTGATCATTCGTTGTCACCGTTCCATGAGGGTTCTGCCAACTATCCTACAGATGACTGTGATAAAAGTTGAACATACCGCTCCCCCTAAAGGTGGCCTCATCTGTGAATGGATGACACAAATCCTGAAATCGTGCTTGCCTGGTGAACAAACTAGTGAGAAAACTGCTTCCGATGTGGAAAATCTGTCGCTAGTAAGCCCTTCACATCCATATGATAAGGGTACCAACAATTGTCATGAAGAATGCTCCACATGGTCATCTGGCTAACCCTGTACTGGCGGGCCAACTGCCTGGTACTGACACGGCGGTCGCCTTCCACAGCGTTAACCATATTTTCCTGTAAGTCTGGTGTCCGAACATTTCGGTTACATCGTTCATGATTTCCTGCTTCCTGAAACGACCCTGTCTCAGACAACGGCGAAACACTATTGCAAAATTCTGAATGCTATGGTTGTTGTCATTCGCCTTTCCGTAAGTAAACACCATGTCGGTAAGCTCTCGATTGGAATACGGAACCATTGTGTATAACACTGTACCACATTCATTACAAAGTGAGTCAGCAAGAGAAGTGAATCGGACACAACATTACTAATTACTACGGCAGAAGAGGGCGGTAGGGCCTGATGTATGATGAACAGTACCACCCTCTTGGAGGAAACCAAGGATGCTGTAACCGTGGCTGCATGGTACAGCGCGTATTAGACCGCAGTCTCTGTAACAAATTATGACTGAATAAATGGAAACCATGTTTTTCCGGACCTAAGTTCATTAAACCTTTTTTAGTTCTGTATCCTCTCACCGATCAATCCCTAGATTTTGTACACGATGGAAAAGTCACCCTGTATGTACGAAAACCAGTGTAATGTGCAAAATCTATCTTTAGTAATGTGTACCATACATAGTTCAAAGTCTATGCAACTGATAACAGAAGTAATGAGGGCATTACCATGTGAAGCACCTGAATAGGCATATTTGGGATTAGAAATGCATCTTGCTTCTTAATAAGTATCACGACTGGTGACTGAAGGTAAATGTGTTTCCTATTACCTTTTATGAATGTAACACGATCACAACGTCTTCGGCTACTAGGATTCGTCAATTGAAGGCTGACAATTCTCTTTAAGCATATTTAATCCTCTGTGTTTTACTGGACCAAATTACACGTGCTGATATTCATAATCTTTCTTGTAGCCTTATTAGTAAGATGTTTAGGGGCGCATTTCATACAGAGTATATGAGGCGCAAACCAGTTGTCAATTGTTTTTATAAGTAACGTCATAACTATTTTGAAACACCATCAGTGATGAATATTATTTGCCACGAAATATATTCAAGAGTACAATCAATGATTTCGCAACCAGTGAATAGAGATACTCGACTCATATTCTTTAAACTTCTTCATTATACAATGCATTGTCACAGTGAACGTTTTGTTTGATGTGCTCGGAGATTACGGTTGCCGTCGCCCCACACATAGCTTCAGAATGCATTATGTTTTTTGTTGGAAGGAGCCACAGATGAGCTTTCATCGCTATATATGGGCATGCCTTGTTTCCGCGTATGCTGCGCCCTCTTCTTCCTCGCGATCGCTGGATCTCACGCCGCGCTGATGTGCATTCCACAATCTCTGTTAAGGATGTTTTCGGTGATTTTTAGTTTGATGGCTTCTTTAATTGTACGGTCCCAGAAGCCATTAGTGCGAGCCACGACAGACATTTAGTTAGATTTGATCCGGCTGCTGTTTTCTAGAACATACACATCTAAAGCAAAATTTTCGGGATAGTGTAGGCGATAAAACTTCGCATGCTCCTTCCTGCGTTGCTCTCAATGTGTGCACTGTTTGTCCGATGTAAGATTAGCCACATTCCCAGTGTATCTTGCAGTCTCCAAGTGTTTGTACTGTCTGGTCTGTTTCGTAACTTCGTTCAGGACTTGCGAATGGTTTGTCATGCTGTATTCACCCTAAAAGCCAACATGTTCCTTCGCTTGATCAAATGCATAAGTTTATTTTTATGCGCTTGATAATATTTTAGCGAATATCTTGTGTCGTATGCTCTATCAGGCTGATGGTCCTACAGCTTGTCTTACCTCTCTCCTTTCTTTTGAAATACAACACTTATAAAATTGCTCCAGGTTTGGAAATTGTCTTCTTTTGCAGGCATTATTTAAGCAATTTTCAAGTTGCTTTTGTGTTACATTTCCTCCCGCTTTAACAATTTCTACTAGAAAACCGCCATCTCCCGACAGCTTTACTCCCTCGAATTATTTCATCCACCTCATCAGACATTAGTGCTACGATCTTATTATTTTCATAACAGTTTATCTGTATTTCTGATTCAGTGGCTTAATAACCGGTAAGTGTTCGTCATGTTCAGGTGATGGAGCTGGTGTCGTGGTGGGGACCTCTGATCTACGGCGGGTGCTTCGCAGCGGCACTATCGTCAGCTATTGCAAGTCTCGTGGGAGCTCCTAGAGTTTTACAGGTAAGTAAATTTCTGCTATCGTGGCGGGAAGTCCAATGTATATGCCGCAGATATACCGTTCTTGAGGTGGTTTTCGTGGTAGGCCATAACCTTCATTTGATATTGTGAGGGTGCATAGCATTTACCTGTGGTCATACACAGACAGGAGCGGGAGAGTTGCAGTTTTACATCCTACTGACGCCCACACTAATAACTGAGTTGACGTAAGGTGAACCAAGCATACGTCTACGCCTATACTTGGCAAGCCGTCTTATATGTATGGCAGAGGCTGCTTTTCATACCACTGTCACTTCCTCCCTGTCCAAATCCACTGGCCAATTATGCGCGGGAAGAAAGATTGTTGGTAAGCCACCGTGTGAGCTCACGCTTCTCTAATTGTGCGTTCGTAGTCTTTCACGAGCTGTACGTAGGAGAAAACGGTATATTGGTTGACTTTTCTAGGAACGTATGATTTCGCAATTTTTACAGGAAATCTCACCGAAATGAGCAACGTCTCTCTTGCAGCGTCTATTACTGTTGTTGGATGAGCATCACATTGACACTAAACGAACCAGTGACGAAACGCACTGCCCTTCTTTGGATCTCCTCTGTGTCCTCCAACTGTCCTATCTGATAAGGGTGTCAGAACTTCGAGAAATATTCAGCTATCGGTAAAACTAGGGTTTTGTAGACCGCCTTCTTCGTGGGTGGACTACACGTCCTGAGGATTTTTCTAAAGAATCTCACTCTGGCATCTGCCTTTACTACGATAGTTTTTGTATAGTCGTTCCATTTCAAGCAGTCTCCTCCCCCCCCCCCCCCCCCCCCCCAATCACGCACACACAGATATTAAACAGATCTGGCTGCTTGCAGCGATTGTTCGGAAATCGTGTAATCATACACTAACGGATGCTTTCCACCCTTTTATGCTGAGGTTCAACAGACTCATGAATTATCCGACGTTACTGACTAAAGATTTCAGCTACTATCATTAACGACCGCGGAGTTCTCAAGATCCAACATGGGTAAAATAACATTTACATACATTCTAAGACAAAAAAAGACGCACAACGAAGGAATTGTCCGAACAGGACGGAAATCGGTACATGTGATGTGCATGTGCAGTCAAACAAAAATTACAATTTCAAAAAAATTGGCTGATTTATTCAAGTGAAAGAGATTCACAGATTGAGCAAGTCAATAACGCGATGTTCCACCTCTGGCTCTTATGCAAGCAGTTATCCGGATTTGCATTGCTTGATAGAGTTATTGGATGTCCCCCTGAGGGATAACGTGCCAAATTCCGTCCAATTCGCACTTTAGATCGTCAGAATACCGAGCTAGTTGGAGAGTCCTGCGCAAAAGGCTCCAAATGTTCGCAACTGGGAAGAGATTCGGCGACCTTGCTGGCCAAGGAAGGGTGTGGCAAGCACGAAGAAAAGCAGAAGAAACTATCGCCGTGTGCCATTGGGGTAGGTCGTTCGTGGTGCGTCTTTTTCTTTTTTTTTCGCCTGAAATTACTTTTACGACTGAAGATCTCTCTCTCTCTTAAGAGTGATATAGGTGTTCCATTAGCTAGGAATTCCTCAATTTATTCACAAAGTTGGTCCAATATTCCGTATGATCGTCCTTTGTTGATTAGGCAGCAAACCCGAACTCTATCTAACGCCTTACGAAAGTCGGGGAACACATCAGCCTGAGCGCCAGGAATTACTGTGTACGAACTAAGTACGTTGTTTTTCACACGTGAGTTATTTGTAAAATCAATGTTGAATCCTGCAGAGAAGGTTTTCGGTTCACAGAAAGTTCATAACACAGGACCTTAAAATGTATTCTAAAATTTTGCAGCAGACTGATGTCAGCAGTATACGGCTATAGTTTTACGTCTTTCTTCGATGCCCCTTCTTGAGAACGAGATTGATTTGCGCAGGTTTGAAATCACTTGAAACGTTTCGTAATTCGAACCTCCAGTCACCTACGGTGTACTGCAGCTAGAAGAGGAGCAAGCTGTTTCGCATAACCTACGTATACTCGTTTTGGTATCCCATCACATCCAGTCCCCGGTTCTGTCTGTTGAGATATTTTAACTGATTATTGGCAATTTGAAATTATTGGGACGATTGGAAAGAGAGATCGCAGTACTACCATCTTCAGTGAAACCGTTTTGGAAGTAGGAACTTATGTTTCGATCTTCTCTCTGTCATCCTTCGTTCAACTTCGTTACAGTCACTGAGTCTCTGGACAAATAGCTTTGACCGTTTGCTATTTTAACATAATGTCAAAGAATTTATTGTCAGATCGCTAGATAGAGTTTTACTTTCGGATTCTTTGACTGGTTCGCTTATAGCTCGCCGTACGCTACTCATCGTTTCTTTCAGTTTCTGTTCGTCTAAGAGCCTTTGGCTACGTTGTTTTTGAAGCAGCTTTCCAACACAGCTGTAAAAAGACTGTGCATTTTTTTCCATACCTCACAACCGTGTTCGGCACATATCTGTCAAAGGCATACATACAATACTCTTGAACTTTGTCCAGCCATACGCAACATTTTCAGTCTCAAGGATGAATGTTTGATACTGACTGCTTACGTTAATTGAAATCTGTGTCCTGTCACGATTAATAACCAAAAATATCCTCCTATATTTCTTTAAATTCTAATTGGAATCTGTTGTCAATGATGATATCACGGCCTTATCGTCATTGATTCCCTGCTCTCCGTTAACTGATCTGAACCGTAGTCCGCCCTTATACGAGTCCACTGTGCTAACCACACATCACCTCCCTCGGTTTTAGTTTCGATTTTAGCCTTCGCTGAAGCCATGTCCTGTAGGAGCAAGTAAGATCTGATCTTATCGACATGACTGATCAGCTGAGGAAGGATGTTTGCAAATATCGACAGTATTATTTCTTTGAAACGCACCAGCCGCGTCATTACTCAAATATATAATGTTATTTCTGACTGTTAACAAGGGCGCCTATTCTCGTGGGCGACGATTGGGGAGTGGGGGGGGGGGGGGGGGGGTGGCGCAACACCCCTCCCCCTTTAGCAGTCAGGGGAAAAAATTTAAATATCGGTATTACGCAAGTTTTTAACAGGTTCGGAACTACAACTTCTTTAAGGCTACTTACGAGTTCCCATTCGTCTTCCAAAATATTAAAGATACACCATACCCCACGTCTAGGCCACCCTACAAACTATCATATGGGCGCCCTTGCCTGTTAGGCATACCCATTCCAGACCTACAACACGTACAAGAAGCCCCTCATACATATTCATAATAAAAAAGTTTAAAGTCAATAAAAAGTGTAATCAATATCATTTGAGTCTAAATAACACTTGGGTAAAGTTAAGTAGTGATTCTCAAACATAGTGCAAAGCAGTGCTAGAAGCACAGAGATATTGGTCAGTAATGAAATTAGGCAACATTATGCAAAAAATATTGACCAAAACGAAAAATATATGATTTGCACTTGCAGGTACTTATTTACGTGAACAATCCTACAATCCTATGACACATGGTAGACAAAACAGAACAGACAGCTCAGAAATAATCCAGAGAAAGCAGCAAACATAATTAAGCATCCTCATGAGAGAACAACTGCAGGAGAACTTCCAAAACACATTTTACTGAAGAATATTGAATCTCACTGTCATACAACTAAGTAAAGTGGTAACATACTTGTTTCGAAAAATTTTAAATGCATTTCATTAAATGACATTAATGCTTGTTGAACAGATCATGAATACATTTTGTAACGATTTTTAACATGTCAGTTTAACATAAGGTTTATGATGTAATTAAATTATTATTATTATTATTTTATAATTACTACTTCATATCTAAAAATTCATCTACTGACTAGAAGGAATTGTCACTCAGAAATTCTTTTAATTTGTTTTTAAATTCTGGTTGGCTGTCTATCAGAGTTTTAATCTTATTTGGTAATACAACATTAACAAGAAAAAGGAACACACATACACATTAGGGACAAAATAATAGAAACAGAACGTATTGCAGCACAAGAAGGAAGAACGATAATGTAAAAATAGGATGAACGAGAAAATTCATAATAAAACAAGTAAATGACTTCACTAAAACTAGAAAACTCATAGAAACAAATAGTAAGGTAACAAAGAAGCTCTATTAAAATCTATAAAGGAAAAAGCGAGAAAAAGGGGCAATAGCTACAAAATCAGGTAAAGTAATACTGTGGTGCTCATAATTATAGAGGAATATCCGAATAAAACAAAGAAGAATTATAAAAAAAATAATTGTCCAAAAACTGAAGTCTGATCTACCCATTGGATTCCAAATGAAATTGAAAAACACCTTAAAATATCAAATACTTGATCAAGAAAACAGAAACAAACAATTAGAAAACAAAAAAAAGCAGCACCAAGACACAGAATGCAGTTCAAGACATACATAGAAAATATCCCATTGAGATTAGTTATCAATTTCAAGAGTGGTCACACATACCACACTGCAAAGTTCAGACATTAATACTTAGCTGAACATTATAAACTAGAGAACAACAGAAGTATATAAAACTCCTTAGCATTCATATCAAAACAAAAAGACTCACACATCCTGCAAATTACAAAACAGATCTCCTTTGATGTCCAATATATACACTTTAATCCAGTCAGTGATGCAATCAACATCATATAAGAACAACTGGCAGAAAACCTAGAAACCCCAAATACCGTTACATAAGAACTAATACGAATCACAAAAATAAACATGAGCAGAAATACATCGAACTTAACAATTCATCTGTTTAAAAAGAAAGGCCTCAGAATGCAAAACCAACGTCATACATACTAGCAAATATCACAATGAAAAAAGAATTTTTGCAGATATAACAGAAAAAAAGAGTTCAATCTTACACTGGCACATGTATGTAGATGATATGACATGCCTCATAGATGGATTACAAGAACATATAAACAGTTTATACATGTAGGTATGTAACACACACCACAACATTCAGTCTGCTATGGAAATGGAAACAAAAGAAACAATAAACTACCTTGACCTCAAATTCATAAAATAACAGTTTCCAACACCACTGGGTGTGACTCATGCCTCACACATTCTTGTTGTAGGAAGCTCTGTGACTGATCTGTTTCCTACAAAAAGGGACGGAGCTTAGAAAGGAGTTAAGAAATGTGATTCTACAGCAAAATTCTGAACTGTTTTTGGGAGAGCTGTCTTAATTGCTCTTTGATTGACCTATTTCCAAAAAAGCGCGTACCTTAGGAAAACAGGGAGGAGAGGAAGGGGCGTGGCTTCAGAATGGGGTGGGTCTTAAGAGAGGCAAGGGTTATGATTACGTCACGATCTTGCCACAACATGTAGGCAAACCGGCAGTCAACGGACAAATTGATCAAGAATGCCCATTCCATTCCTAAGGTCTTATTGTTCTCTATTGTTTCCCTATAGCTTACATCGATTTTTATGAGAATTCCGAACCTCTTGTCTGACGCTTATTCTAGGTCGATAAATCCCATGAATGTGTCTTGATTTTTTGTACTCTTGCATTCATTAGTCAGTGCAATGTCAAAACTGCCTGTCTGGTGCCTTTACTTTCCCTAAAACCAAACTAATCGGCATGTAACATATATTTTAATTTATTTTCCATCCTTCTGTATACTGTGGCGTTTGAATAGAGAGTTTGGAGTTCAAACAATAACGGAATCTTAAATACTGGGACTACTTAGCGCCACATTCTTTTTCTTCAATTATTCAGCCTCCACGTTTCTGACATTTCAACAAAATTCTTGTATACCAATGAGATAGGGCTGGTCTCGATAGCAAAAGACATAAAAGAAACACAAACATTATTATCAGGGCACTTGGAGACAAGAACGTTTCCTTTTTAAAAACGGTAGTTAGCCATTTGCAGGCGATCAGCGACTGCCTTCGTTATCATGTGGCATATTACATGCAGCATGTGTAACGAGCGTGTTGCCTGGAAGATTTTTGTCGCATCACTGATAGCTTACAGTGAGCTTTTCTTCCTATGACAAGAAAAATGGGAAGCAAGAACATTAAACAAAACTCTTCAAAAGTTTCATCAGGAGTGAATAGTAAGAAGGAATATTGTGAGACGGTATATTTTCCCTCTTTCGTAATGGCATGCTGTGATTTGATGCTGTTATAGATTAGTGTACCCCTCCCCCCCCCCCCCCCCCCACACACACACAGTTGTTTTTTTTTATTTCGAAGGGTACAATAAAGCAACATTTCTCTGATTTTTTGTTTTCAACTGTAGTTTTCTTTGGGCCCACACTGTTTTCATTCTTCGAGAATGTTGTTTCTCTTTATCCTGTGCTAATTTTCTTCAAGTTCTTCCATTTTTTCCTGTCCTGAAGGCCTGCCTTTTCTACTGCTTCCTTAAAGCTTGTCCTATTTCTTATTGTGTCCATGTCGACTCCCATATTTTGATATTTCTTAATACAATTCTAACCAATGTGATTTTGAATTTGTGATTATTTAGGAAGTCAGAGTTTTGTTTAGTTATTCTGCCATTATCCATCCTGCATATAGGTTCAAGTAATAGTTCTCTATTAATCTGTACTCTAATTTTCTGCTGATTTTGGCTCTTAGTGTTTGTATTGAGGTTCTTCTTTCAGTTTCGTCTAACTTCTATAGCTCTCCCTTCGTAGTCAGTTTAAGAGTTCCCACAGGATAGACTGTTTCTGGTATGACCACTGTTCCATAATGTTCCACTTTTGTGTTTCAGGATAAAGATATTTTCATAGACATGTTTCTTGTTATTTGAAAGGTCATCTCAGTTTTATGTAGGCTAGTCTCTATTTCTGTCTTTTCCTTCTCCTAGATACTTAAAAGAGTCTACTTTAGATATTGTACTGTTATTTATTTTATGCTTTTGACGTGCGTGAACGACGTACGTCATGAATTGCATTTTTTTCAAATAGTGTTTGTAACTGTACTTTTACTAATCGACGTTGTAGTTCTGTAATTGGTTCTTGTGCATTTTCAAGTGAGTCTGTAGTAAGTGCCATGTCATCTGAAAAAGCTATACATTGTACAGTGGTCTTATTTGGCATTCTTCCTAGTTGTATACTGTTAGTATTTATGGCATTTCTCCTTTCTCTAGCCGCTTTCTCTAATACACAATTAAAAAGTAGGTATGTCAAACCATCCCCTTGTCTTACTCCGGATTTTGTTTCAAAATTATCTGACAGTTCTCACACAAATTTTGCTTTTGACTAAAGTTGATTTAAGTGGTTCATGGTGTGGGTTCCTGTAGTCATGTCCTAGTTCATGAACCACGGGCAACGTATGAGTGGCCAAGTAAGTGAGCCCGACAGTCGGGATACCATTTACTTTGGAATAAGGCTGGGCATCTCGGACATATTCTGAGTCGTGGTCGCCTTTGTGCTCATACGGCAAAGACTACCAAATCCACCGGTTAGTCCCTCAGCCGTTAGGGGTAAAACCCCTATGAGATGGGGAGCTATTAATATCAATGGGGGCTACTCTGGGAAGAAGGTAGAACTGGCAGAGGCTGCAAGTAAGATGGGGCTGGACGTTTTAGCTGTTAGTGACATTCGGGTAAGGGGTGAGAAAGAAGAGGTAGTGGGAGAATACAAGGTCTACCTGTCAGGAGTCAAAGCAGGAATAGCACAATGGGGTGTAGGGCTTTACATCAGGAAAGAAATGGAACCCAGCTTAGTTGCAATAAGGTATGTAAACGAACGACTGATGTGGATAGATTTGACAGTGTCTAGCAAGAAAATTAGGATTGTGTCAGTATATTCGCATTGTGAAGGGACAGATCAAGATAAGATGGATAGTTTTTATGAGGCACTCAGTGATGTAGTTGTTAGAGTAAAGGACAATGACAGTGTTCTGCTCATGGGTGATTTTAATGCCAGGATTGGAAATCGAAAAGAAGGGTATGAAAAGGTTATGGGTAAATTTGGAGAGGATATGGAGGCCAACAGGAACGGAAAACAACTCTTGGATTTCTGTGCCATTATGGGCTTAGTAATCACAAACTCCTTTTTTTAAACATAAGAACATTCACCGGTATACTTGGGAAGGCAGGGGAACCAGATCTATCATTGACTATATAATAACAGATGAGGAATTCAGGAAGGCTGTGAGGGACACACGTGTATTCAGGGGATTCTTTGATGACACTGATCATTATTTAATCTGCAGCGAAATTGGTATTGTGAGGCCGAAAGTGCAGGAGGTCAGGTCCATATGTAGGAGGATAAGAGTGGAGAAACTTCAGGATAAGGAAATCAGGCACAAGTACATAACAATGATCTCAGAAAGGTACCAGTTAGTTGAATGTAGTCAATTACAGTCATTGTAAAAGGAATGGACAAAGTACAGGGACACAGTACTACAAGTGGCTAAAGAATGTCTTGGAAAAGTAGTGTGTAAAAGTAGGATGAAGCAAACAGCTTGGTGGAATGATACAGTCAAGGCAGCCTGTAAAATGAAAAAGAAGGCGTATCAAAAATGGCTACATACCAGAACCCAGGTAGACAGAGAAAGTTATGTTGAAGAAAGAAACAAAGCCAAACAGATAATTGCAGCATCCAAGAAGAAATCGTGGGAAGACTTTGGAAACAGGTTGGAGACTATGGGTCAAGCTGCTGGAAAACCATTCTGGAGTGTAATTAGCAGTCTTCGAAAGGGAGGTAAGAAGGAAATGACAAGTATTTTGGACAGGTCAGGAAAACTGCTGGTGAATCCTGTGGATGCCTTGGGCAGATGGAGGGAATATTTTGAAGAGTTGCTCAATGTAGGTGAAAATGCGATCAGGAATGTTTCAGATTTCGAGGTAGAATGGGATAGGAATGATGATGGAAATAGGATCACATTTGAGGAAGTGGAAAAAATGGTCAGTAGATTGCAGTGCAATAAAGCGGCTGGGGTGGATGAAATTAAGTCGGAACTCATCAAATACAGTGGAATGTCAGGTCTTAAATGGCTACACAGGATAATTGAAATGGCCTGCGAGTCGGGACAGGTTCCATCACACTGGACAAAAACAGTAATCACACCAATCTTTAAACATGGAAACAGAAAAGATTGTAACAACTACGGAGGTATCTCTTTAATCAGGGTTGTGGGTAAAATCTTCTCAGGTATTGTTGAAAGGAAAGTGCGAGTATTAGTTGAGGACCAATTGGATGAAAATCAGTGTGGGTTTAGGCCTCTTAGAGGTTGTCAGGACCAGATCTTTAGCTTACGGCAAATAATGGAGAAGTGTTATGAGTGGAACAGGGAATTGTATCTATGCTTTATAGATCTAGAAAAGGCATATGACCGGGTTCCTAGGAGGAAGTTATTGTCTGTTCTACAAGATTATGGAATAGGAGGCAAACTTTTGCAAGCAATTAAAGGTCTTTACATGGATAGTCAGGCAGCAGTTAGAGTTGACGGTAAATTGAGTTCATGATTCAGAGTAGTTTCAGGGGTAAGACAAGGCTGCAACCTGTCTCCCCTCTTGTTCATATTATTTATGGATCATATGTTGAAAACAATAGACTGGCTGGGTGAGATTAAGATATGTGAACACAAAATAAGCAGTCTTGCATATGCAGATGACTTAGTTGTGATGGCAGATTCGATTGAAAGTTTGCAAAGTAATATTTCAGAGCTAGATCAGAAATGTAAGGACTATGGTATGAAGATTAGCATCTCCAAAACGAAAGTAATGTCAGTGAGAAAGAAATATAAACGGATTGAGTGCCAAATAGGAGGAACAAAGTTAGAACAGGTGGACGGTTTCAAGTACTTAGGATGCATATTCTCACAGGATGGCAACATAGTGAAAGAACTGGAAGCGAGATGTAGCAAAGCTAATGCAGTGAGCGCTCAGCTACGGTCTACTCTCTTCTGCAAGAAGGAAGTCAGTACCAAGACTAAGTTATCTGTGCACTGTTCAATCTTTCGACCAACTTTGTTGTATGGGAGCGAAAGCTGGGTGGATTCAGGTTACCTTATCAACAAGGTTGAGGTTACGGATATGAAAGAAGCTAGGATGATTGCAGGTACTAGTAGATGGGAACAATGGCAGGAGGGTGTCCACAATGAGGAAATCAAAGAAAAACTGGGAATGAACTCTATAGATGTAGCAGTCAGGGCGAACAGGCTTGGATGGTGGGGTCATGTTACACGTATGGGAGAAGCAAGGTTACCCAAGAGACTCATGGATTCAGCAGTAGAGGGTAGGAGGAGTCGGGGCAGACCGAGGAGAAGGTACCTGGATTCGGTTAAGAATGATTTTGAAGTAATAGGTTTAACATGAGAAGAGGCACCAATGTTAGAACTGAATAGGGGATCATGGAGGAACTGTATAAGGGGGGCTATGCTCCAGACTGAACGCTGAAAGGCATAATCAGTCTTAAATGATGATGATGATGATGATGATAAAGTTGCTTTAAGTATATCTGTTATTTTATTACTTTCACCAAACTCTTTTAAAAGATCGAGTGATGTATTTCCATCAATAGAATGGTACATCTTTCGAAGTCTACAAAAGACAAACTTATTTCAAGCTTCTGATTTTCTGTATTTCTAAGTTGTGCTTTAAATTTGTGACTTTTTCTACACATGATCTCTCTCCTGCCTCTCTTCCTGTGCCTTCCTTCGCACTCACGTAACTGTGGCTCAAGTATTGTTTCAGCTCTGCTTAAAATGGCCTTCTACAGGATCTTATAGGTCACTGGCAACAGGGAGAGTCTTCAATATTTGTTAGCATCTGTTTTATCTCCTGTCTTTTGCAGTGTATATATTGAGGCAGATGTATATCCAGCCAGGAGTCTGTTTGTTTTCCAAATTTCTTGAATTATTTTTGTTAAGCATGCTATCATATTGTCACTAAAGTGCTTCCATAATTCTACAATTGTATTGTCATCTTTAGATTTTTGTTATTTTTTTAGTTGTTTTGTTGTTTTTCTTTTGATCTATAGTCAGAAGATTGGTTTTATGCAGCTGTCCTGTGCACACCTCTTCATCTCTGAACAACACCAACTTAGGGCATTTGATCGTGCTTATTGTATTCAAGTCCTGAGCTATCTCTACAATTTTAACCACCCACCCTTCCCCCATTTCTCTCCAATAACAAACTGGTGATCCCTCGATGTTTCAGAATGTGCCCTATCAGCCGGTCCCTTCTTTTAGTTGTGCCACAAATTTCTTTTCTTCCCAATCCTGTTCTGTAACTCCTCATTACTTATATGATCTATCCATTTAATCTTCAGTATTCTTCTGTAGCACGTCTTCTCTAGCTTCTCATTTCAGAAGCTCTATTCTCTCCTTTTCTGAACAACTTGTTGTCCACATTTGACTCCCAAACATGGCCAAACTCCAGACAAATACCTACAGAAAAGACTGCCAAACACCTAATTTTCTCCGTTACAGAAAAACTTTTCTTCCTATTGCGAGTCTACATTTTTTGTCCTTTCTACTTTGTCCACCACCACGTAGTTTGCTGCTCAAGTAATAAAACTCTTCGACTACTTTTAGTGTCTCGTTTCCTAACCTAATTCCTTCAGCATAACCTATTTAATTCGACGACATTCCATTATCCTTGTTTTGTCGCCTTTCTTATGTTCACCTTACATCCGACTTTCAAGACACTTTCCATTCAGTTGAACTGCTCTTCCAAGTCCTTTGCTGCATTTGACTGAATTACAATGTCATCAGCAAACCCACAGTTTTTATTTCCTCTTCCTGAACTTTAATCCTTCTCCAAATTTTTCCTTGGTTTGGTTGCTCACTGAACAAGCTGAATAGCATCGGGGTAGGCTCCACGTGTGTCTGCAATCATGTCTCACTTCACTCTGAGTCATTGCTTCCCTTTCATGCCCTTCTATTGCTGTCTGGTTTCTGTGAAAATTGTAAATAAGCTTTTGTTCCCTGTATTTTACCCACGCCATCTTCATAATTTCAAAGGGTGCGTTCCATTTAAGATCTTCTAAGAGACGTCGTATGTTTAGTATTGCCTCCCGTGTTCCTACAATTCTCCGGAATCGAAACTGATCTTCTTCAAGGTCGGCTTCTACTAGCTATTCCAGTTTTCTGTAAATAAATCATATTAGTATTTTGCAGCCATGACGTCATGAAACTAATAATTCGTAAATATTCACAATTGTCACCACCTGCTTTCTTTCTAATTGGGATATTACATCCTTCTTTAAGTCTGAGTGTATTTCATCTCTCTCACACATCTTTCACGCCAGGTGGAATATTTTTGCTGTGTCTGGCTCTCCCAAGGATATCAGCACGTCTCAGGGAATGTCGTCTACTCCAGATTCTTAAGATTTCTTTCATTTTCTCGAATTTTAGTTCCTTCGAATCCGATTCTCTTGATATACATTGTCAAAATTACAGTTTTCTTTGGTAGGTTGCAGTTGTGTTATTGCTTGAAATATTCTGCTAGTATTTTAAAGTTTTCGTTGTTTTTGCATACGGTTTTGAGCGTTTTTAGATGCTTGAAACGTAAATTTGGTGGTGTATTGAGCTGGTTTGGAATACTTTGCAGAACTGCCCTAAGGTGATTTACTTGAACTCCGATTCTTTTGAGCTCAACCGATCATATACTGTGACTATCTGAAGAACTTTCGATGTTGCTTTTATACAAAGACTTCTCGATTTTTTTTCGGATGTCCAGGCTCTTTGTCTGTTGAGGACAGGTTCACCATATTCATCATTCCATTATCATTCATTTATTTATTTAGGGCAATCATGTTTTCTGCTGCTCGTATTAATATTGTTTTAGAATTACTGTCCTTGGCTGATCTCTGTGTGTCAAACTTCTTTCGTTGGTACGGATTCTTTTTTCTAACTCTGGGTCTGATTTTGAACTTGATTATGGGCATATAATTATCTAAATCCAAACCAGCACTTTTAGCGATTTTAAAATGGAATATTTCCATCGCAGAGTATTTACTTATAGCCACACAACCAAGTTGTTTCCCTACCTAACTAGATTCAGTGACACCAATGTAGTTTGCTTACGAGGAAGCTTCTAAAATAATATGGATTTTAATACCATACCTTGTTCTTCACATAGGCTGGTAAGTAGTTATTCATTTGCATTAGTTATGGTATGTGCAGTATATCTGTCTACTACACGTCTGTGACGATGTTCTTTGCCGATTTGGGCATTAAAATCTCCACGAAATATTACTTTGTTTCTTGATGGAATTCGGACTAATGTGCTGCTGATTAATTATTGGCCAAAATTCTTGTGTTTGCCCTGTTTGTGTTGTTTTTATTTTGTTTGTTGGTGCATGTGTGTTGACAGCAGTATACAGTTTTCATGTAGACTTAAAGGTTAATGTGGAAAGCCTTCCACTTATGAGTTTAAATTCTATTCTCGAGTTCAATTTATTTTTACTTACAATTAACTGTTTTGAACATTGTGGCTTTTTTATACTCTTTCTTGGTTTTCCTTTTAAAAAAATTCTGAATTTCTCTGAACCAAGAAAGATGTTTCACTAAATATTTTCTTCTTAGATTTCAGTTATCACAATATTTCTCTTTTTGAGTAATTCTGTTAATGTTTTTAGTTGAAGTGCACATTAAAGGTGGCTAGGCAATTTACATTCTTATGTTTAATGTTACGTCTTTGTCGTTTTAAGTATGTTTCAGGACGCTCCGACTCACCCTTTGTACGATGTTGTAAGTCCACATAACCGATTTCTTACTTTCATTTCCTTAGAATTGGGAGATTGGTTACTCCCTGGGTTACAAAATTCATCCTCATGTTGTTTGCTAGTTTTTGTTCTTAGACACCGATATTGTGCAGGAGTAATTGTTTTTAGAAAGTGAGTTTAAGAGTAATGGGAAGAACTTCGCTATAATTTTTATACGGGTACAACCTTATGAGTCAAAAGACCCAGAAAAATGCATTTTTTGGACGAGGACACTCAAAAATTAATGAATTGATGACATATGCCTGCATTGCTTTAAGGGCGCGTGACTTGTAGAGCACATGATGCCATGCAATATCGTTCAATTAAGTCAATCGTTTTGATAGAGACAATAAACATTTGTTTTCAATTTTTCTAGGCCCTCGCAAAGGACAGGCTGTATCCATTCATAGGATTCTTCTCCGTTGGGTATGGTGCGAACAACGACCCTGTCAGAGGTTATATCCTCGTGTCGCTAATTTCCTTCGGATGCATATTAATTGGTGAGCTCAAAAACTCGTAATAATCTTAAAACCGGTGCTACTGACAATTACGATAGTATGAGACATTTCTGTAATAAGACATGCGACTTGCTGATTAATTTGAGTTTGCATTTTTTTTCAGCACAGCTGAATGCGATCGCACCTTTGCTCTCCAACTTCTTCCTCGCAGCCTACGCTCTTATCAACTTCTCCGTCTTCCATGCTTCCATATCAAAGAGCCCCGGTTGGAGACCAGCGTTCAAGGTACAATCCGATATACTTTCATTTTGCAATGTTATCATTTCATTGGCTATGACGGTTCTTCCTTTGTTTTCTGTAAGATGTACTTTGTTTATTTTAAATTCGTAGTCATATGTAACTGTCAAGTTAGCAAAAACACCTATACCTTACACGAAGAAACGGATCTTACATCCAAAACTCAGCTACAGACCTAAATTAACATTTCCGATGCTTCGTTAAAATTATTAACGACTTTTCATCCGTGGATCAGCTTACGAAGAAGGTATCACGATATCAGTGGAAGAAGAAGTGATTGAGCGAGGTTCCATCTTACAGTACCAGGCGTTAAAGGTGGTAGTACTGTAAAGTTTTAATGTTACACATAAATCAAAGAGTTTCACATCATACTTTTTATTTTATTGTCGAGTAAAAAACTCAAAAATCTCAGAACTTCCATGGATATGATACTTTAATTTAATATTACATTTTCATACCATAATTGCATGGAGAGAACAAGAAACTCTGAATAGTAAATTGAAAGTATATGGACAGTTGGAAAGAGGTATAATGGCAGGACATATTACAACTGCTGTGTGTGAGGATTAAAGCATCAGTGATGCAGCATAATTGTGCAACATCCTCAGTTACCAGTGTCTGTCAGTACTTGGAAAGTTCAGTCAAAACGATACTCTTCTCCACAACTTTTGCATTATGGTATTCCAAAGCAGTTGCTGCATCGTACACAAACATGGGACGGGAATGAGGAAGTTCCATCATTTCTTAAATTAACGAGGAGTAAGTACTGACATTATGACGAAACACCAAGTAGACGTACGAATGTCAGTGCAGCAAACATTAGCGCAGCACTCAGCAACCTGTGGAACGCGTCTTTCTGGCGGGATGTTTTCACGGATCACCAGAAGACTGTAACGAGATACAGAGAGACATGCGGAGGGATAATGGTTAGTACAGGGACTGACAGTGGACCCAGAACGTGTGTAAAAGTCTTACATATTGCGCGCAAGTATACAAATAGATTATTACAGCACCATTACGCTATTGGAGAAAAATCACTGGGCACAATAACTACCGAAAATATGTAGGAATAACCATACTAAGCGACCTAAAGTGGACTGACCATACGAAGTAAAGAGTAGCGAAAGCTGATTACAGGGTGAGATTCATTGGAAGAATCCCAAGGAAATGTAGTTCACCCAAGAAAGAAGTGGCTTACAAAATGCTTGTTCGACCAATGCTTGTGAATTGTCCACCAGTGTACGACCCATACCAGGTTACACTAACAAAAGAGACAGAGACCCAATGGAGAGCGGGTATCTTTCGTTCTGGAATCGTTTAGTCGGACGAGGGTGTTACTGAGACGCTCAACAAACTCCAGTGGCAGTCGCTACATCGTGTGACCGAGAGGGTTGCTGCTGAATTTACGAGGTGTCGCGAAATGACTACACCAAGAAAATCAGAGCAATGAGACCTCATACTGAAGTTTATTAACAGTCGTTCTTCTCATACACCAATGATACAGGGAAGTGGGAAGAGGATAGCGGTTAGGGGTATCCTCCACCACACACCGTACGGTAGCTGGTGGAGTGAGGACATAAATGTAGAATTAAAATACTCGTTAGTAAAACTGCTTCATAAAAAGTAAGAGAGAAACTTCACAATTACAGCTCAGTTTTCTTGTTATCAGTGCTGTCGAAGGCCTTAGAGAAGGTAACTTGTAAGAGAACAGTATCAGATATCAATGCAGACTCATAGTATGGCTCGAGAAAACGAGACTCAACAGAAATTTCAGTTCATTATTTCGTGTGTGAGGCACTTAAAGATCTAAACGATGAGTACCCTAGTATCGTCTATGACGTAGGACAGGCATTTGACATAATGAACAATAATATATTCTGTCATTTTGGAGGGAAACTCTGGTGCCACTATATTTAGCAAACCGCAAGCAGAAGGTTTTCCTTCATTTCCAGAAACAAGGAAAAAATTTGAATCTAAATGGCGAGTGCACAGGGATCTGCATGTGTTGGAGAAGTACTCGAACGTCATATCTACCGATTGCCGTCCCATTTGGGTAATTCGTTCGTAATGCATCTTTTTTTCAAGAGTGTGGTCAACAAGATTATGCATTGCAAAAACGTTTTGCTGAAATTATGCCAGTTGCCTCTAGAGCAGATTAATTAAGAAAACGAATCAAGAACATTAGTCCAGAATTTTGCAAGTAGGCTGAAATAGTGATTAATGAATACGTCGCAAGAAGCATTCTATAAATCAGCAAAGAAGTTATAGAAGACGTTGAAGAGTTTTTGTTCAGGGAAGCTGATAACAGTCACTGGACGGACAGCAGAAGAAATACGAGAAGAATATAAATGTTCTGGAGCATTTTTGGTAAATTAAGAAATGTTTTCACAACCATGCCTTTGATGTGACTGAAAATAAAAGTTTACAATAAGTATGTATATTTCCACTTTTGATAAATGGCAGTGAGGTATGGTCTTAAAATGCGAAAAACCACTCATGCACATTGATCGTTACTCAGAGATACAGAAAAATAAGTGACTCAGGAAACAGATCGGACTGTAAGACATAAATATGACAGACTTGCGACTGAAATAAAGTAGGTGGATTATGTAGACAAGCGAATGAGTGTCATACACTGGGTTCCAAGCGATAAGAAAACACCATCGCACCAGCTAATACATGGCACTTAGATGACATAGAGAACACATACAAGGGTAGTAATAAAGCTTTAAAAATCATCCCCAAAAAGCAAAGTTACACAATCAATTTTTTTGTTTGTTAGTTCGCGTCTGCAGTCCTAGTACGCATTGAAATCCTCACGTTACAATATCGCAACATGCCTCTAGAGGATCCAAAACAAAACGAAGCTGTCCATTTATAAACTTGAGTATCTTGCAGTAATTGATTTGCTTCCGCATTTGAAGCGGAACGGTACTGCAACAATCCATGCTGAGTAGGTGGACATGTACAGTGACACAGTGAGCATCTGGCACAGACACTTCCAGTGTTGTCAAACAAATCTGAATGGTGAACAACAAGTAGCAGATCATCAGCCTGTGAAGAAACGGGAACCTCGAGAGAAATGAAGTCTGGTGCCGAAAGACCGGCGTATCACGATCGAAGTGATACCGGAAAAGTGAAAATTTGTCTCTGATCAGTTTCCAGTGTCTTTCGCGACATTTTGAATATGACAAAGATTGCAGCCCACTGGGTTCTACGACTGCTCACACCCATTCAGAAAGCCTGTAAAATCGAGGCAGCAGAGGTTATGTTATACCTTTGGCAGGCCAGTCCAGAAGACTTCTTCAGCCATCTAATCATCTTGGACGAATGCTGAATGTATCACTATGACTAAGACAAAGAAGCGGAGCTGGCAGTGGAAAAAATTGGATTTACCACCTCCGAAGTCGTGAAGACCCAGTCATTCTTGGACAAGATGATGCCGAGTGTTTCCTGGGACTGCTACGATATGGTGCACGTAAATTAAGCTCGTAGGGGGGAGGAGGGGGGGTCGCAAACCGTCACAGGAGCATACTATCCAAATCTTCTGACGAGATTGCGGGATACTGACCAGACTTCGCTTTACTGGAAGCTGTCATTAGAGGTGTTTCTGCTCCACAACAACGCCGCAGCTCGTTCTGCACAGGGCAGTCACACATACCGCTACTTTAGGCTATCAAACTTTGCGTCATTCCGCGTATTCTTCTGACGCAGCACGCTGTGACTTCTTCCCCTTTTCCCAAATGAAGAAACCATTGAATGACACGCATTTCCAGAATGACGAAATGGTAGTTTTCAGCAGGAAATGGATTGTTTTCTGAACAGGCAAAATGCAGAATTGAGAAATGAAGATGTGGAGAAGGACTAAAAACATGTACAATTCGCAAGATATCAGTTTCTTTTGTTCAGGTGTTAAACTTTGTCACTGGCAACTGAAGTCAGCTGTGAGTGGCGCTACATGGTGACCTCTTGTTGCAGTACTACAATGCGTGGGTGAGCCTGCTGGGAACCCTCATGTGTATCGGAGTGATGTTCCTCATGTCTTGGGTCATGGCGCTCATCACCTTCGTTGTGGTCGTCACCCTCTACCTGTACGTTTCCTACCGCAAACCAGGTAAGCCATCATTACCCTCGTTTCTTGTAATGTAATCTACCCATATTTGTATATACATCTTCTTTATCGTTTGATTGCATTTAATTTTCTTCCAATTTTTTATCAGAGTTGTTGCATTCCATCTTGGTCGCTGCAGCTCATCTACAAGACCACGTCCAAGTTATTTCTTGTAGTAGCGTATTCTCGTTTTTAGGGAACCGTACCTCAGTCAGGAAAAAAGGAAATCTTCTAGGATCACTTTCTTTTCCGTCTGTCTCTCTGCCTGTCAGACTGTTAAGAACTCTGTTTCTCAGGAATAAGTAGATGTATCAATCTGAAGTACATATCACATACTAGGCTCTACGGTACCCTTGCGGTGTAAAACGTTTAAACTCCTAAGTCAATGCAATCAAAAGATGCGGCAATTTGATTCACGTACTTTGAAACTCGCAAACTCACTCATCAAAACCTCATCGTTGACTAATAATCATGAAATTTGGCAAGAAGCAAAGTTTCGTAGTGCAAGTAAGGTAAAAATATCCGAAAATTATTAATCTGTAATTACGACACACGAAAAATATCATTTTTTGCCATTTGCTATTCAACTGTTAGGTTTTTTCTTTTAAGATCCCTTTTCCCCAGGAACGGGTGAACGTATGGAGTTCAAATTTATGAAACATACTAAGGTCTATGAGCCTTTGTCGACGTAAAAAGTTTAAGCTTCCAAGTCAATGGCAGTAAAAGACACGACCACTAATGTCACGTATTTTTATATCTTGCCAGTATCGATATCGATAACACGCAAAAATCGTTGAATTTCTAGATTTCCGGACGGACGAATTTCTATATACATAATTAAGTTTATGCGGAACCCGCAGTCCGCGAGTCCTATTCGCACTTATTCGGATTTTTTTCTTTCACTTTTCTCTGTCGTAAACGTGATCCCCTTAAAGAGCTGGACTGGTAGAAGCCATGTTGTCGCTCAGCCTCTGATTAAAACAGTCACATACGTCAACACCCTTTTTTGGGATATAAACAATGATCTTAACGTTAAATGTACGGTGATGTGTCTAATATCCAACTTTATGGAGCAGATGACACCATGATCTTCTGGTAATATTTCCTAGGTGTGGTGCTTCGATGTAAATGGGATTAGAGGGGAAGTGCTATGAGAAATAATGTGCGATGAGTCTTGGGAAGGGTCAAAAGACGGATTGTAGGAGGTGGACTGCACTGCAGTTAAGCGGGGAAAGAAAGAGGTGCGGTAGGTTGTGATTGGTAGAAAGGATAGTCCTCGTAGATGATTTCGTGCCCTGGGAGAGGGAGGCGGTTGAAATTACGCTGTGAAAGGACAATATGTGTTTGGAGGAGTAAGGAAATTGGAAGCTGTTGGCAGAGACGCGGCAGCGGCCAGAGTTCCCAAGGATGCGGATACAGAGGATTGTTGGGATTAGATTTTGTAAGATGTATAGGACTGACGAAGGTGTTGAGGGTGTTGGAGGAGATGCGGGAATTTTTGCGGCTGGTTCAGGATGCGGGTGGAGAGGGGTTAGATGGATACGGAATCCGAGACGGAGTGCGTGGGATGGGCTGAGATCCGCACATCATTTGCATAGCATATGACTGGACAGGCGAGGGCCTCGTAGATATATGTGATATCTGAGGGGTTCAGTCCCAATTTCGAATGGTTAGTAGCTTTAGCCTGCTGTGCACCTTCAGTTACAAGATGCGGCTGTTGATTGCGAGGTAGAGTCTCGAGAACGGAAAGCTTGGGATTTTTGTTGTAACTATTACCTGAATTTTTGCAAGATTTACGGAAATTGAGTATTATTACAGATGAAATTTTTATTCAAACACGTTGATACTTATATGATCATATTAGCCATTTTATGTATTTATATTGTGTTTTCAGTAGAAAGACAAGAAGTGATCTTGCTCAAAGTGTAAGCCTAAACTATGACCATAACCTTAACAAGCATTAATAAAACTATAATCCAGCGTTGCAGATGTTGCAGTAGTACTATGAAAATTCATGCAACAATAAATAGGTAGCCACTCAATGTGGAACCTTTATACCCGATATACATGTTCTCTGTTAAGGTACTCCTGTTTTAAAAGATCCTCTACTACTTCATGAATCCCTAATTGCAGTTTGGCTATTCGGTCCGTCGGTGAGCCACCCGTCTACTTGTTAAGGCGTGCTGGGTTCTAAGCTCACTCTCAGTGATTTGCAGTATCAGTATATGAATCCAGAGCAGCAAAACAATTGCAACAAAAGCTGGCTTTATTCAGCCTTTGACCATTGTTTCGACGGATGTATGCCCGTCTTCTTCAGAAATTCGTGTAACTTGAAGACACTGTAACAGCAATAATTACAAACAGGGAAAAATGCATGTCAAAATTACACTTCATACAGAGACTAGATCCTCACAAAAGGGTGAGAATATCACATATATCATGTTTTTGAGCATGTATTTATTGCTGTTTCGTTGTTTTCAGGTTACACACATTTCTGAAGAAGACAGATTAACATCCGTCAGAACCATTCTCAAAGGTTGGATAAGACCACGTTTTGTTGCAACTGGTTGGCTGCTTTGGATTCATTTACTATCCTCTAACCGTTGCTAAAGTACAGGCTCAAAATACTAATTTGCAATATATTGTGTTTATACAATAACGGTGTGCGCATGTATAGATTAATAACAGTTGCCTGTATTCTTTCTTCGCTGTAGCTTATTTAGGAATCCTGTATATCCGTAGGCTGGCGGTAGTCGAAACTTATTTTACTCAAATCGTCGCATGGAAGCTGAAAGTGAACATTTTGACAGGAAAAGCTACTAACGTTGTCACCCGACTAGGGGTGAAACACTTCACCAAATTCATCTAATGCAGGTGGTTTTCACATTGACGGTGCAAGTCACAAGTCAGATTAAGCTACGAGCGTTAACTAATCGCACGACCGCCAAGTGACTAACTGCCTGTGTAAATGTAATCCTAGAACCAGGGAGAGACGCCTAACAGGTGTAAGATACATGCGTCGTCCACTTTTGAAACGCAATACAGCAACGATTCTGCGTGATATGGAATCGGCAAGTCCTCAGTAGATTTCCGGATGTATGGGACACCAGATGTTTAGGCACAGATCACGCAAATCCCATTAGGTGCTGCTCGATACTTTGTGGGAGCAGAGCTGACGCCCGTTCGGCCCAGATCTGTTCTGTCGGATTCACGTCACTTGAATTTTGTGGAAAGACATCACCATGAGTTCCAGCTAACCTGCTGGAAGATGCCTTCGACTTCCTGGAAGACATTAAGCATGAAAGAAAGCAGTGGTCCACAGTACTGACAGTACTGTTCAAGTAGTCCGCAGTTGCCATGGTGCCTTCGATTACTACCAAAAGCCCCATGGCAGCCGAGGTGATTGACCCCACAGGACAATATTGCCCTCAGCGGCCACCGTGGTGGAGTGCATGTATTGAGCAGCTGATAGCTTGGACGACGGGGTATCCGGACGGGACCGTCGACCTGAAGTATCATGATTCACCCGAACAGGCGATGTGCTTCCACTGATCCACGCTACAATCTCTTTCATACCGTACCCTCTACAGTAGTGCGACGGGAGTCAGAAAGTAAAGAGAGTTTTGCAATTTCTCGCCGTAGGGCTTGGTAACGCTAATAGTATCCAAGAATGAAGCATCGTCGCAGCAACAATTCAAGGTAACGTGTCACTCTTATTTCAGAGTTAGTCGTTGTATCGTTTCAGACCGTGATACACGGCAGCTCTATTGTCAACTGCGCAAAGAAGGAAATGAGGGCAATTATTCGTTTTTTGTTTACGTAAGCTCTTACACCTGCGGAAATTATTCGTCGAATGCAAATGCAATTTCGGCTGTTTATCGCGGAGCAAGATCCACGAGTGAACAGAGCACTTCAAACAGGGAAGAACTTGTCTATGTGAGGAGGAAAGATCGATCAGCCATGGTTCAGCGTCTTCCATCTTACACGGCAGGCTAAACTGTGTGCGGGGTCGGTACCGAAAGAATTGTCAGCGCAGCGTAAGGCACAAAGGATGGACATCTCTCGTAAACATTTGGTCCGTTATCATCGCGAGGAGATTGATTTTTACAGCATATCGTTACTGTAGACGATACGTGGATGCATCATCACGAACCGGAAAGTAAGGCTGCGAGCATGGTTTCGAAACCAGAAGTTAAGAAATTTAAACGTCAGCCAGCAGCTGGTAAGATTATGCTAGCTCTATTCTGAGACATGGAAGGTGTGGCAGCCATACGTTTCAATCCAAAAGGCGAAAATATAAACAGTGAGAACTATTGTGCTGTGTTGCGAACTAAACTGAAACCTGCAATCAGATCCAAGCGCCGCGGAAAAGTGCAAAAAGGTGTCATCCTGCAGCAATACGAGGATCGGCCACTTTCTACCAAACTGACTGTCGAAACAATAAAGGCGTCGGGATCCGAATTGCTGGAGCACCCACCATACAGTCCAGCCCCGCCTCCAAGCGATTTCCATACGTTTGAACCATTGAAGAAAGCGCCCAAGGAAGATAATTTGCAACCGATGCGGATTTCATTGAATCAGGTGCAGCCAAAAGACATTTTTTCCGACGGAATCAAAAAACTTGTGAAACGTTGGGCAAAGTGCGTTGAAATGCAGGGAGATTATGTAGAAAAATAATGTACGTTTCAGTCTTCTGACAATAGAATAAATATTCCGTTTCTGAAAAATCCAAGCCTGCAGCGTCCAGGGTGTGTCATAAAGCGTAGACGTTCAACAGCGTAATGCCTACTCGCTCTTTAACCACCCTTCAGTCACGTTCTGTAGGTGCTGACGGCAGTAATAGGAAAACAGCCGACTAGCTTCGCCGTTTGCGAGATGCTCGTTCCCAGGCACGGGACCATAACAATCTGCCCTCTGTCAAAGTCGCTTATGCCAGAGAATTTCCCCATCTCCTGCCCATATCGTATCTGATACGATTACATACTTTCCTTACCGCTTCACAAGCTCACAACGCCAGCGCGCGCCTTTCAGCGTCGGGGTTAGCAGTGCTCACCACTGGTCATCAGTGTTCAGTCATAAGCCATTTCACATAAACTAATGGAGCTATACATTTTTCTACACATTACGCTCTTAGCCGCTCCCTGAAAGTGACAAGTTTAGTGTTGATGTTGAATCTGTCTCTCACTGAATTTCTCGCTAACAATCTGAAAACCGCATGACTTCAAAACTTCCGATTACAGATTCTGATCTTATTATGCAAACTAATTTTAAGAATGTGTTTTTAATTAATCTAAAATGGATCTGTTGGTCTGTAAATTTGGTAATGCAAAGAACAATTTACAAAAATACTCAGAAAGACTGTTGTTGTGGTCTTCAGTACAAAGACTGGTTTGATACAGCTCTCCTTCCTGCTCTATACTGTGCAAGCCTCTCCATTTCCGAATAACTACTGCAACCAACATTCTTCTCAATGTGCTTGCTGTATTCATCTCTTGGTCTCTCTCTACAACCCACAACACACACACACACACACACACACACACACACACACACACACACACAAACACTTCCCTCCAGTACTAAACTGGTCATCCCTTGGTGTCTCAGAACGTGTGCTATCAACCGATCTCTTCTTTTAGTCAAGTTGAGCCATAAATTTCTTATCTCCCCAGGTCTCTTCAGTACCTCCTCTTTAGCTAAGTGATCTACCCATCTAATCCTCAGAATTATTCTGTAGCACCACATTTCAAAAGCTTCCATTCTCTTCTTGTTTAAATTGTCTGTTGTCCATGTTTCACTTCTATACTGGCTACATTCTACACAAATACTTACAGAAAAGACTTACTAACATTTAGATCTCTGTTTGATGTTAACCAATTTCCCTTCTTCAGAAAGCTTTTCTTGCCACTGACATTCTACATTTTCTGTTCTCTCTACTTCGGCAATCATCAGTTATCATGCTGCCCAAATACCAAAACTCATCAACTACTTTAAGTGTCAAGTTCCGTAATCTAATCCCATCAACATCACCTGACCTAATTCGCAACGTTCCATTATCCTTGTTTCGCTTTTGTTGATGTTCATCTTATATCCTCCTTTCAATACACTGTCCATTCCGTTGAACTACGGTTCCAAGTGTTTTGCTGTCTCTGACAGAATTACATTGCCATCGGCAAACCTAAAGCTTTTTTTTCTTTAATTTTTAGAATGACTAACTATCACGTAATTTAAATATGCCCTATTATAAAAATGCATCTGATGAATGTACATGAAATTTCACTAATTGGAAACTGTTCCTAATATTCTGACAAAAAATTTTCATTTAGACCTACAAAAAATTCTTACCTTGCAGCGGATAACTTGACTACGCTCTCTCAATTTGATGTTTTAGCAAATTAGTTGATTCACTTTTCAAAATTATCGATTATTGTTCACGCGGAAGCGCAAGGCGTGACCAAATATATTCTACTAAACATTTTTCTTCGATGAGTGGGCATATGCTTCGTGAAATATTTATAAACGACAGAAGGAAATACTTTGAAAATTTTTTAACAACGCCACTTGCTGGAATCGACAATATTCTGAATGAACAGGTGATTTTCATTGCATTTGCATTCAAAGGTGTACCAGTTGGTAATATACCAAAATAATTGCGATTTACTACTAATTCAGTCAGTGTGTAAAGCTTTCAATGCACGTTTGCTAGGTTGACATTTCTGCCTTTTCTCGTCTCCCAGAATTTTCTTGGCTCATCTGCTCTCAGATCGCCAATTTACCATGTCACTTTCATTATTGTCAAATTACGTCGTACACTCAATTCTGGGGCTTGTCACCTGTTTGATTTCTTGTCTCTCCCATTACTTCCCAACGTACACCTCAACACCGCTTGCTGAAAGTCACCTCTTCCCCCGATGCAATAAGTCAAACCTGGTAATACACAGCGACTGTAAAATTTCCTTTTCAAACACGTCGAACGCTTAATTTTTAACGTCATATTTAGTACACTAAAACCACTCCGGGTATGAACTTTGGAGTTTTTCTCTCTTCCTTTCCATTTAGTCGCTGTCTGCAACTGTCCTAAGAACAAAAACTTCTCCGTTAGTTCTTCAACTTCATTTTTAATTCGTACAACTTTCTTTTCGATTTGCTTGTGATTCATAATTTTTGTCTTATTGTGTTTCAATTGCAACCCTTCTTGCAAACTTACTCTTTTCGTTGGTAAAGATTTGCTGATCCAGAAGTAAACAGCACTCTGCCGTGTAAACCCGTCGGTGGTTTAGTTATCTACATCTGCATCTACATCTACATGATTACTTTGCTATTCACAATAAAGTGACTGACAGAGGGTTCAATGAACCATCTTCAAGCTGTCTCTCTACCGTTCCACTCTCGAACGGCACGCGGGAAAAACGAACACTTAAATTTTTCTGTGCGAGCCGTGATTTCTCTTATTCTATCGTGATGATTATTTCCCCCTATGTAGGTGGGTGCAAACAGAACGTTTTCGCAATCGGAGGAGAACACTGGTGATTGAATTTCGTGGGAAGATCCCGTCGCAACGAAAAACGCCTTTGTTTTGATGATTGCCACTCCAATACACGTATCATGTCTGTGACACTATCTCATCTATTTCGCGATAATGCAAAACGAGCTGTCCTTCTTTGTACTTTTTTGATGTCATCCGTCAGTCCCACCTGATGCTGATCCCACACCACACAGCAATACTCCAGAATAGGGTGGACAAGCTTGGTGTAAGAAGTCTCTTTAGTAGACCTGTCGCACCTTCTGAGTGTTCTGGCAATGAATCGCAGTCTTTGGTTTGCTCTACCCACAATATTATCTCTGTGATTCTTTCAATTTAGGTTATTTGTGACTGAGATCCCTAAGTATTTAGTTGATTTAGCCTTCAGATTTGTGTGACTTACCGCGTAATCGAAATTTAGCTGATTTCTTTTAGTACTCATGTGAATAACTTCACACTTTTCTTTATTCAGGGTCAATTGCCACTTTTCGCACCATACAGATATCTTATCTAAATCATTTTACAAATCGTGTTGATCATCTGATGACTTTACAAGACGGTAAATGACAGCATCATCTGCAAACAATCTAAGGCGGCTACTCAGATTGTCTCCCATGTCGTTAATGTAGATCAGGAACAATAGAGGGCGTTTAACACTTCCTTGGGGAATGCCGAATATTACTTCTGTTTTACTCGATGACTTTCTGTCTATTACTACGAACTGTGACCTTTCTGACAGGAAATCACGAATCCAGTCGCACAACTGAGGCGATATTCCATAGACATGCAGTTTGGTTAGAAGATGCTTGCGGGGAACGGTGTCGAAATCCTTCTGGAAATATAAAAATATGGAATCAATTTGACATCCCCTGCCGATAGCACTCATTACTTCATGAGTATAAAGAGCTAGTTGTGTTTCACAAGAACGATATTTTCTGAAACTGTGCTGACTATATGTCAATAAATTGTTTTCTTCGAGGTACTTCATAATGTTCGAATACAGTATATGTTCCAAAACCCTACTGCAAATCGACATTAGTGATATGGGCCTGTAATTCAGCGGATTACTCCTACTTCCCTTTTTGGGTATTGGTATGACTCAAGCAATTTTCCTGTCTTTAGGTACCCATCTCTCTGTGAGCGAGTGGTTATATATAATTGCTAAATATGTTCGATTAACAAGAATTGCTTCAGCTCTTCGCAATTTAAATATGTGAAAGAGAAATCTAGGAACAGTAGGAATAACCTTGGCTGCATGGAAGCCCCTTACTCATTTCTAAATTTCCCATTGTCTTGATGAATTCTGGTGGAACCAGTAATATTGACAGATACTTTCTTCACTATACCCACATACAATGTATTAACACATTGTTTCTCTGAGTCAGTATGCATAGATTTCGTAGAAACCGAGTCAAAATCTTTTCCAGTATCTACGAATGCTAGACAAAGTGTTAGTTCGTGCTCGTTACTTCGATTCATAATTTTCATTCAACACTTGCAAGTGATTTCTTGCACTAAAGCCAGTATGATGCTTCATTTGCATCTACATCTACATACATACTTAGGAAGCGCACCGTATGATGAGTGGCGGAACGTGTCTTTCCCATTACTAGTAGTTTCCTTTTCTGTTCCACTCACAAATGTTGTTGTTGTGGTCTTCAGCCCTGAGACTGGTTTGATGCAGCTCTCCATGCTACCCCATCCTGTGCAAGTTTCTTCATCTCCCAGTACCCATTGCAACCTACATCCTTCTGAATCTGCTTAGTGTATTCATCTCTTGGTCTCCCTCTACGATTTTTACCCACCACACTGCCCTCCAATACTAAATTTGTGATCCCTTGATGCCTCAAAACATGTCCTACCAACCAGTCCCTTCTTCTCGTCAAGTTGTGCCACAAACTCCTCTTCTCCCCAATTCTATTCAATACCTCCTCATTAGTTAGGTGATCTACCCACCTAATCTTCAGCATTCTTCTGTAGCACCACATTTCGAAAGCTTCTATTCTCTTCCTGTCCAAACTATTTATCGTCCATGTTTCACTTCCATACAAATACTTTCAGAAACGACTTCCTCACACTTAAATCTATACTCGATGTTAACACATTTCTCTTCAGAAACGCTTTCCTTGCCATTGCCAGTCTACATTTTATATCTTCTCAACTTCAAGACATTAGTCAGGAAGAATCAATACGCAAAGAAATGGGATACGGAAGTACTAAGGAATGACGAGATACGTTTGAAGTTCTCTAACGCTATAGGTACAGCAATAAGGAATAGCGCAGTAGGCAGTACAGTTGAAGAGGAATGGACATCTCTAAAAAGGGCCATCACAGAAGTTGGGAAGGAAGACATAGGTACAAAGAAGGTAGCTGCGAAGAAACCATGGGTAACAGAAGAAATACTTCAGTTGATTGATGAAAGGAGGAAGTACAAACATGTTCCGGGAAAGTCAGGAATACAGAAATACAAGTCGCTGAGGAATAAAATAAATAGGAAGTGCAGGGAAGCTAAGACGAAATGGCTGCAGGAAAAATGTGAAGACATCGAAAAAGATATGATTGTCGGAAGGACAGACTCAGCATACAGGAAAGTCAAAACAACCTTTGGTGACATTAAAAGCAACGGTGGTAACATTAAGAGTGCAACGGGAATTCCACTGTTAAATGCAGGGGAGAGAGCAGATAGGTGGAAAGAATACATTGAAAGCCTCTATGAGGATGAAGATTTGTCTGATGTGATAGAAGAAGAAACAGGAGTCGATTTAGAAGAGATAAAGGATCCAATATTAGAATCGGAATTTAAAAGAGCTTTGGAGGACTTACGGTCAAATAAGGCAGAAGGGATAGATAACATTCCATCAGAATTTCTAAAATCATTGGGGGAAGTGGCAACAAAACGACTATTCAAGTTGGTGTGTAGTATACATGAGTCTGGCGATATACCATCTGACTTTCGGAAAAGCATCATCCACACAATTCCGAAGACGACAAGAGCTGACAAGTGCGAGAATTATCGCACAATCAGCTTAACAGCTCATGCATCGAAGCTGCTTACAAGAATAATATACAGAAGAATGGAAAGGAAAATTGAGAATGCGCTAGGTGACGATCAGTTTGGCTTTAGGAAAAGTAAAGGGACGAGAGAGGCAATTCTGACGTTACGGCTAATAATGGAAGCAAGGCTAAAGAAAAATCAAGATACTTTCATAGGATTTGTCAATCTGGAAAAAGCGTTCGACAATATAAAATGGTGCAAGCTGTTCGAGATTCTGAAAAAAGTAGGGGTAAGCTATAGGGAGAGACGGGTCATATACAATATGTACAACAACCAAGAGGGAATAATAAGAGTGGACGATCAAGAACGAAGTGCTCGTATTAAGAAGGGTGTAAGACAAGGCTGTAGCCTTTCGCCCCTACTCTTCAATCTGTACATCGAGGAAGCAATGATGGAAATAAAAGAAAGGTTTAGGAGTGGAATTAAAATACAAGGTGAAAGGATATCAATGATACGATTCGCTGATGACATTGCTATCCTGAGTGAATGTGAAGAAGAATTAAATGATCTGCTGAACGGAATGAACAGTCTAATGAGTACACAGTATGGTTTGAGAGTAAATCGGAGAAAGACGAAGGTAATGAGAAGTAGTAGAAATGAGAACAGCGAGAAACTTAACATCAGGATTGATGGTCACGAAGTCAATGAAGTTAAGGAATTCTGCTACCTAGGCAGTGAAATAACCAATGACGGACGGAGCAAGGAGGACATCAAAAGCAGGCTCGCTATGGCAAAAAAGGCATTTCTGGCCAAGAGAAGTCTACTAATATCAAATACCAGCCTTAATTTGAGGAAGAAATATCTGAGGGTGTACGTTTGGAGTACAGCATTGTATGGTAGTGAAACATGGACTGTGGGAAAACCGGAACAGAAGAGAATCGAAGCATTTGAGATGTGGTGCTATAGACGAATGTTGAAAATTAGGTGAACTGACAAGGTAAGGAATGAGGAGGTTCTACGCAGAATCGGAGAGGAAAGGAATATGTGGAAAACACTGATAAGGAGAAGGGACAGGATGATAGGACATCTGCTAAGACATGAGGGAATGACTTCCATGGTACTAGAGGGAGCTGTAGAGGGCAAAAACTGTAGAGGAAGACAGAGATTGGAATGCGTCAAGCAAATAATTGAGGACGTAGGTTGCAAGTGCTACTCTGAGATGAAGAGATTAGCACAGGAAAGGAATTCGTGGCGGGCCGCATCAAACCAGTCAGTAGACTGATGACAAAAAAAAAAAAATTGTATTAATCTGCATTTTTCTACATTTAGAGCGTCACACAATGACGACACCTTCTCGTACACGGCATCATCATCAACAAACAGCTGCAGACTGCTTCTCACGCTGTCGGACGTATCATTTGTGCATGTCGACAATAACAGCAGTCCTATCACACTTTCCTGGGGCACTTCTAACAACACCCTAAATTCTGATTAACAGGACAACGTACTGGGTTCTATTACTTAAGAATTCTTCGAGCCACTCACTTATCTGGGAACCTATTTCGTATGGTCGTATCTTAGTTAACGGTCTGCAGTGGGGCACCATGTAAAAAGCCTTCCGGAAATCTGGGAATACGGAATCTGAAACTTCCTGGCCGATTAAAACTATGAACGTGACCGGAACTCGAACCCGGGCCCTTTGCCTTTCACGCGCAAGTGCTCTATCGGCTGAGCTACCCAAGAACAACTCAAGACCTATCCTCACAACTTTACTTCCAGCAGTATCTCGTCTCCTACTTTCTAATCTTCACAGACGTTCTCCAGCGTAGCTTGTGGGGCTAGCACTCTTAGCAAATAGGTGGCTTGCCACAGCCTGGGGGATTGTTTCCAGAATTAATCCCTCGCTCTGCAGCGGAGTGTGTGCTGATGTGAAACTTCGTGGCAGATTAAAAATGCGTGTCGGACGGGGGCTCGAACCTGGCACCATTGCAGGAGAATTGCTGTGAAGTTTGGAAATTAGGAGATGAGGTGCTGGCCGAAGTAAAGCTGTGAGGACGTGTCGTGAGTCGTGCGTGGGTAACACAGTCGGTAGGGCACTTGCCCGCAAAAGGCAAATGTTCCGGATTCGAGTCCTAGTCCTCTGGCACATAGTTCTGTCAGAAAGTTTCGTATCAGTACACACTCCGAAACAGAGGGAAGATTCACTCTGGATGGAATCTCCCCATCGCCTTTTTAAGTGATTCGCAGAATACCATGCGAGCAAGGAACAAGCTGACTTTTATATGAGTGATGCTTTTCAAATCAATGCTGATCTGTGGAGAGAAGATTTTCCTTCTCAAGGAAATTTATCATGTTCAGCTGAGAATGCATCCTGCAGTAAACCGATCTTAAGGATATTAGTTTAAAATTTTGCGGGTCCGTTCTTGTATCCATTTTACACATAGGAGTCACCTGCGCATTGTCCAGTCCCTTGGGACGTAGTGCTGGGCGAGAACTCCGCAATAAATAATACCTAAGTAAAACCGGATTGGGATTGCATCCGGGCCTGGCGTTTTTATTTTTTCCCTCTTTCAGTTGCTTCTCTACGCCAGGGATGACTATTACTATATCCTTCTTGGGAGAGACTGTACGACGATCTAACGAGGAATGATTGTACCATCTTTGAATCTTGGTTTGTCCATTAGCTGTCTTCTGTTGCCTCACCATACTGGTCAACGAGTGACTGGATAGAAGCCTTCGACGCACTTAGCGATTTTACGTAGGACCAGAATTTTCTCGGATTCTCCGCAAGATCTTTCGCTGATCAGAAACACATATTTTCAGTACATCCAAGCAATCATAAAATACTAATAAAATACAGTTTACGTGGAGGCTAACTGATTTATTTATGGCCAAATCTTACACCACTGATTTCGTAAAATAACCATTTCATATTCCTATCTGTGCCTCCTAACGTGAATGTTATGTATGGTAACATGTGACTTTAATGTAGCTTCAGTGCAGTAATGCAAACTGATAGAACAGATGTAGTTGTTGTATGCTTCACGCATTGATCGTTTTACGTAAGCAAGAATTTCCAGCAATTTCTGCCTGTCGTCACCTGCGCGCTCGTTTTTGAACCGAGAATGCTACAGTCTGCTTCCTCAGCGATTTCCGGATTTTGCTGTTAAACTGCCATGGGTCTTTTCCGTCCTTAATCCATTCACTAGGCACATAGTTCTAAGACCACGATTAACAATCTGTTTAAACTTTGCTCATAACACCTCTACGTCCATATTCGTTTACTATGTGGGATTCTAGCAGGCAAAAATACGAGTAAAACTTTCACTGCGAAACTGAGTGGCCGGTAAGAACTTCCGATAATTTATTTCAGTTCACCTGGACCTGTTACATGCTTCCATATAACTTCACAGTCAGATTCAATTTCAACATCGATAAACAATGGTGAAGTCACTGATGACAGTGTCACCAAAGCGGAGTTATTAAACACGGTTTTCCGAAACTTCTTCGCCAAAGAAGATAAAGTAAATATTATTGAATTCCAATCAAGGACAAATGCCAAGACGAGTAACATAGAAGTAAATATCCTCGCTGTAGCAAAGCAGCTTAAATCACTTAATAAAGGCAAGGTCTCCGGTCCAGAATGTATACCAATCAGGTTCCTTTCAGAATATGCTGATACAATAGCTCCATATTTAGCAATTATATACAACCGATCGCTCACAGAAAGTTCCGTACCTAAAGAATGGAAAATTGCCCAAGTCTCCAAAAAGGAAAATAGGAGTAATCCGATGAATTACAGGCCCATATCACTAATGTCGATTTGCAGTAGGGTTTTGGAACATATACTGTATTCCAACATTATGGATTACCTTGAAGAAAACGATTTATTAGCACAGAGTCAGCACGGATTCAGAAAACAGCGTTCTTGTGAAACACAACTCATGAAGTAATGAGTGCTATCGACAGGGGATGTCAAATTGATTCCATATTTTTAGATTTCCAGATGACTTTCGACACCGTTCCACACAAGCACCTTCTAACCAAACTGCGTGCCTATGGAATATCGCCTCAGTTGTGCGACTGGATTCGTGACTTCCTGTCAAAGAGGTCACAGTTCGTGGTAATAGACGGAAATTCATCGAGTAAAACAATAGTAATATTCGGCGTTCCCCAAGGAAGTGTTATAGGCCCTCTATTGTTTCTGATCTATACTAACGACGTAGGAACAATTGTGGAGCCCTGTTAGATTGTTTGCAGATGATTCTGTCATTTACCGTCTTGTAAAGTTATCAGATGAACAAAACGACTTGCAAAATGATTTGGGTAAGATATCTGTGTGAAGCGAAAAGTGGTAATTGGCTCTCAATAAAGAAAAGTGTGAAGTTATTCACAATAGCACTAAAAGAAATCCGCTAAATTTCGATTAAACTATAAGTCACACAAATCTTAAGGCTGTAAATTTAACTAAATACTTAGGGGTGATAATTACAAATAACCTAAATTAGAACGATCACGTAGATAATGTTATGGTTAGAGCAAACCAGAGACTGCGATTCATTGGCAGAACACTTAGAAGATGCAACAAGTCTACTAAACAGACTGCTTATACCACGCTTGTCCGCCCTGTTCTCGAGTATTGCTGTGCGGTGTGGGATCCGTATCAGGTGGGACTGACGGATGACATCAAAAAAGTACAAAGAAGCGCAGCTCGTTTTGTACTATCGCGAAATAGGGGAGACAGTGCCCCAGAAATGATGTGTGAATTGGAGTGGCAATCAGTAAAACAAAGGCGTTTTTCGTTGCGACGGGATCTTCCCACGAAATTTCAACCACCACCTTTCTCCTCCGATTGCGGAAACATTCTATTGGCACCCACCTACATAGGGAGAAATGATCATCACGATAAAATAAGAGAAAGCAGGACTCGCACCGAAAAATTTAAGAGCTCGTTTTTCCCACGCGCCGTTCGAGAGTGGAACGGTAGAGAGACAGCTTGAAGGTGGTTCATTGAACACTCTGCCAGGCACTTTGTTGTGAATAGCAGAGTAATAGCGTAGATGTAGATGTTTGTCCACTGCAGCTAACATTCCCTCTCCCATGGCGTATAAACTGTTTTTCCGATATACATTCCATGCCTCGTTGGTCATTGGGGTTCAGTTCGAAGCGGGACTCATCACTGAAGACAGTTCTACACCAGGTAGTGAGATTCCAGGCCGAAGACGTGTCTTGGATACCAACCTGATTGTAACCTGCTATACGGCCCGAAGACCAGGAGTGATGGAGAGATGTAAATTACATCTATCGATTCCCGATCCATCCGGATAATTCTTTCTTGGTGCACCATCCTGGAGGGAAGTAAATTCAGGAACTTTGTTACTGTTGTTTACTGTTGAATTTTGACAGTCGAAGCGCCTTTACTTTGTATGATTTCGCTCTCTGCGTACTGACTAGTGACAGATCTCGAACTACCACCTCGCCCTAAAAAAAGCCCCACGTACACTCCACAAGTTCCTTGCTGTGCGAGTAATTTCTTCTTTTACACAGTGCACTCCTGAACTATCAAGAGAAGTCCTACAATTCTCCATTCCACAACGCAGGTCCGGCAATCTGCAGCTAAGACTGTCACAGAACTACCAGAGCCTTTAGTTGAGATCCTCCATTTGGCTCTAATCCAACGAACGCCAATCAATTCTGTGAACGATGGAGGTAAATTGCGAAGTCTGCTTGCAACCCACAAGCGAGGCCAGTAGCCTTCACCACTTGCGCAAAGCCGCTCGTATGAACTGATAATGGCGCCGGCAACCAAGCATAGACGTCAATGGTGGCGGCCTGAGGCACAACTTGCAGCCGACTGCACCCTGCGTGCACGATAGCTGCAGGCAGGACCTCCTCCACATCTTGGATGAGGCCTTCCCGGCAGATGCACCGAGTGCACATTACATTTCTTTGGAGCCCCGGACCCTCTTTTCCTAAGCAGCTAAGTAAAACGCCTAACATTGCAACTCCCGGTAAGAGGGAAACAAAATCCAATATTTTTTCTAACGGTTGGAGATCATGCCTCCTCTATTAATGAAAGCAGAACGATGATTCTCTAGTTTCTTAAGTCTTGTTTCTATCATTTCTTATTAATACAGTTATTATATCATTTTTTCAGTTTTGGGGAGTTGTGTTACTCTGCAGACGTTCTGTAAAAACTTTTCAAGTTATTTCTATATTACTTTTCCTCCATCAATAATAATTTCTAATGAATATTGTAACTATACATGTAGCCATTAGTGCTGGATCCATCCTGACGGAAATGAATTTAGATTAAAGCAACGTATTTCCATTTATGGTGGACCCTCCACAGAGATTGATTATCAGTGTCCACTTCACTCATGTGACCTGATAAGAGATACTAAGTATTTCGACTGCGATAATTTATCTTCTTGTTTTTCATGTCAGTACATTCAGAATGTCTTTTTATCTGTTGTACATGTTTATCGAGACAAGTCTAGATTAAATGTTCTGCTACCGTTCCACAGCTGAAGATTTGTGGTTGAAATTTTAATAAAACTTGCCAAACAGGGGTTTTACGCAACATCTCAACTAGTACCTGATCAAATATCCTACTTTATCCATCGTAAGTGCGCTAGTACTACCAAAGGCTATTAGGCCTTTTCCGCTGTTTTACTTTTTAAGAACTCTCAGTTATCTACTTCGTGTCTCAGTCAGCTATCAGACAATAGCTCCCTGCTGCAATCTGATACAGACAGTGCTATGCAGCTAGAGCACAGGCGAGCAGTGGAACAGTCCCAGACAACATCATTTATTGTTTCTTAATTGAGGGGTATACTATGAGAGTGCTAGTCATTGATTATGAGCCGGCCGCTGTGGCCGTGCGGTTCTAGGCGCTTCAGTCCGGAGCCGCGCTGCTGCTAGGGGTCGCAGGTTCGAATCCTGCCTCGGGCATGGATGTGTGTGATGTCCTTAGGTTAGTTGGGTTTAAGTAGGTCTAAGTCTAGGGGACTGATGACCTCAGATGTTAAGTTCCATAGTGCTTAGAGCCGTTTGAACCATTTTTGATTATGTCCAGATATTGAAACTGAAAGGAACAGAGGAAAAGGCATAACTGAAATTAGGAAAGAAAAGATTTAAAAGCTCACCATAGTAATACAAAATTTTTTACAATAAATTATTGTAAGAAATTTTGTTCTACTACGGTGTTCTCAGAAGAGCAAATTACTCTTATCATGGTATAACCTTCCAGCCGTTCATGCCAGCTTATGCTTGATAATGGTCATTTGACCGAAAGTAGTAGCTTAGCGCATAGTGCAAAAGAAAGGATAGCTGAAGGTTCACCATGAATTGTAACACTGAGAGTTAGTCTGGAAGGGCGAACTTCTGAAAGGGTCTACAATACAGACAACTTGAAAGAAAAGTACAACACATTTCGAAAACATTTATCACTTCATTTAATAATTTATTCCCATTAAAAATTGCTAGAGAGCAAACAGTTTAGATAACTAATTGCATTATACGAGTAATATCTCATAATAGAAAACGGAAATGCAGTATATCCCAACTTAAACTCAATCGTAGCCCAGATACAGTTTTTTACTGTAGACGATACTACAACGTATTGAAAGAATATCATTCAACAAGCTAAAAACCTGAAATACACAAAGAGAAAAGGGTGCTCTCAGGAAAAAGTCACGAGGTGTAAGCTCAACATAATATATCTCTTTCGTGGGAGAACTGTGCGAAATATTTAATTATTACTTCCCGTCAATTGTTGAAAATTTAAATAAAAATGTTATCAGTAACTGTTGAGCAAATGACCGCCCAGATAAAACAAGGGCCACCAACAGTGTCTCTCAACAACCGTTTAGCGAAAGTTGTTGCGAATGGGCCTCTGCAGCAAATGGATCACACGGCTCTGAGCACTATGGGACTTAACATATGAGATCATCAGTCCCCTAGACTTAGAACTACTTAAACCTAACTAACCTAAGGACATCACACACATCCATGACCGAGGCAGGTTTCGAACCTGCGACCGCAGCAGCAGCGTCGTTCCGGACTGAAGCGCCTAGAATCGCTCGGCCACAGCGGCCGGCGAAAACAGAAGAACGTCTGTACAGTTTTAGCATTACTCCGACTTTGTCCTCACTCATTTCACGAGATATACGCCAGAGGAAGTAAAGTGTTGCCTGACTTCTACCAATGTCCACGTTCTCTGTATAAGGTAATTCTAAAAGGATTTTACAACTTTACTTATAAACAGAATTTTATTGAAAAGGCTTATGTAGGTAATAGTGGCGTCATCTTGCAGCAAAATACCCTCAAGCTTCACTACTAACACACATACACACAGAGAGAGAGAGAAGGTACTTTCTTACAAACAAACAAAAAATGGTTCAAATGGCTCTGAGCACTATGCGACTTAACTTCTGAGGTCATCAGTCGCCTAGAACTTAAAACTAATTAAACCTAGCTAACCTAAGGACATCACACACATCCATGCCCGAGGCAGGATTCGAACCTGCGACCGTAGTGATCGCTCGGCTCCAGACTGTAGCGCCTAGAACCGCACGGCCACACCGGCCGGCTCTTACAAACAATAACTGGGAAATTTCTCAATCGGTCTATTACACATTATCGATTATGATGGCTGATGCACACAATGAATTTCTTCACAAAACAAAATTTTGCATGCCAATATGAGTTGTTATCGCCTAATAATAAACATAACGTTTCTTTCTCTTCTCTCACTAGTCGCCGTTTTCTCTTCTTTCCGAAATTAGCGCAAAATCGTCTTCTTTTTCTCAAGCTGTTTTTTAATCTACTGTTCCACTGAATTTCTTCTCCAAAACTGTTGCTGAATTCCAATCCTTTGACCAATATTCAACTGAGAATGTTGTTCAAAACTCTGCAGATATAAATTTTTTCACGCCACACTTTCACTATATGTAGTCATTAACATACAAGTGTTGTGTATGACTATCAATATCATCTACCTCAATGGGAATTCCTAAACATGAAACATTAAATTATTCGCTGATAGCGAAATTATTGGTCGTTACATCAGAGTAGCAGTTATCATTGTGGCCTCATATATTAGCGAATCAAACATCACAATTTTGTTTGGCCTTGATCAGTTGATCGAGCTCGTTGACAGTTATTTCAAGATCACAAGAATTTTGTCGTCCAATAGAAACCAACTTGACCTCTAAATTACTTTCGTCAAGTGACTTTGGCACTATAGCAAATCATCGTGAATTATTGTACTCGTTTCAGTAGTCTGATGAACTTCTAGTCGCTGTAAGATTGACTGAGACTGAACTTCAACCACTTCGAATTCTTTCTCTTCATCATGCTGTTTACTGTCGCGCATATAATGAGAATTTTCGATATTAGTCAATCCAATAAGCTAATTTTTCGAATCTGTGAATAGCTCTCGCATGTCGTCCTTTATTTTGTGCTTCCTTTTCTTTAACTCGTTCGCGTTTCCTCTTGTTTTATTGTCGAATTGGCAGAAGTTGAGGTCTTGCTTATTGTTCGTTTGTTCAAAATACTGAACATTTAGGCAATTATTATCAACGTTTCTAGCATTGTTCATCATAATGTCTGAACTGAACTACGAGAATTTCAATTTACATCAACCATCGCAACTAAATCCGGCTAGTTTATTATTGTTACCAGTTTCACCTAATTCTTATCTATTATCGTCACTTCCAACAACTGGGTCACTGTTAACACATCCGTCCTCCATTGCTACAGTTGTTTCACACACAAAAACGCACAAAATAGCAGACATATTAAAATGATTGATAGTTAAAGCAATCAAAGCTCGCAGTTCCCACTTTTTCAGTGTATCCAACATTGTAACAGCTAACACTGAGAGGTGTGGCTGTATATTTTAATTCACATTCACCGTTTCTACTTGGGAGATTTCTTGGTTAATCCATGACGTCTAATACTCGCCATGTGTAATATTGCTACAAATGTATTAGCAACAATGCTACATTATTCCTCTCTGTGTCCGTTTCTCTACTCAGCGAATCATACACTTTTTTGCAATAGCATATTATGAAACGATCTCCAAAGACTTAAATTCACAACAGTTAATGATGGATCATAGAATATATTGTTAGTATTGGAATTGTTCCTTCTTCCAAAACCATTTCAGGCTACACTTTGACTCAGAAAAATGTCGTGAGCCAAAATACAGGATGATGAAATCTTCTCGGGCTTCCATCCGGGTAGTTGCTTCGAAAATCCGCGACGTTTCGATGAGTGTCATTCTCATCATCTTCTGGCGAAGACGCAGCTACCCGGATGGAAGCCCGAGAAGATTTGATCAGCAGTATACACCGAGAAAGCCTACATTCACATAAAAATACAGGTTGTTTACAATTACTTGTGAGTGCTCCCATGGGAAGCGAGTGACCTAGATCAATGAAATTTTCTGTAAACATTTGTAAGGACATGCGGAAGAGAGATAACGAATGACCTTTGCTAGAAGAATATTTTAATTTATACATGAGAGGGTAATTGCGTATTATATTTACATTCCAGGTTACAAATGTTGTTCATTGTGACGACAGTCTGCATCTACGATATCCTGGAACCG